>NW_028277086.1:22219000-23541000 GCF_059951505.1 Python bivittatus | reverse complement strand
GTTATTATTTTAGCATGCTGTTATTTCAGTCATATTGTTTACTACTGACCTGTTATAAATCTTTAAACTACAATCCATTTCTAAATTTTCAGTGCTACAGAAAAATTACTAAACATATTATTGGTTGGACATATTACAGGTTGGAAAAATTAAATATAAACAAGAATTACATTTTGGACATATTTGGTCAATACAACTTAGCAAATCATGATATGACCAGAAGAGGAAAACAGATACAATAAGTCAGGACAACCTTTATATAATATTTTGATTTTAGGATTTAAACAAAACACTCAAATGTGCCAACAACGACAATAAAAAAGGCATTTGACCATTTTCTGATTAGCTTAAATGCTGTGCAGTGATTGAAAGATGAAGACACCCTCCATCTAATTTTATGTATACTTGTGCCTTTCACAAAGAAGCACAGTTGATTCAAAATATTAATTCAGAAAACTTTCTGGCTCCTAATGATGCTCATTATTGGAAAAACTCTGCAAGATGACCAGAGATGAAAATAAACAGTGTACAGCCCAATTCAATGCATATTTACTTGGAAGCAAGTGCCAGTGGGGTTTACTTCCATGTGTGTATGCATTGAAACGGCATTATGAATATGGTTTGTAACTAGTAATTATGTTTTTCAGAATTTTGGAGCTGCAGTGTCTTTTTCTTTGTCAGTTTGAACTAGCCTGCTATTCTAATTGCATAATTCAGCTTCTCATACAAGGTTTAAGATAATACTGCTGTAAGTTTGCATTAATTTGACTATAACAACAGCCGGATAAGAGCAGAATTATCAGAATCTCCATCAAAATATATTAAGTGCCTAAATATTTTATATTTCAGACACCATAACAGATTACTAACCATATTAAGCTAGTGCTCTAGTCAAAGAATAAGATTTTCACATGTCTTTTCTGGGAAGCATTTTCTTTTCAGTTTTATTATTCTTTTATTGGTGTTAGTGGAAGGAGCTGTCAAATCCAAAGACCTTTACCAGTGTAACATTTAATGAAAACAATTTTGCTAGCTTGGTTCTATAAGCAATTAGATGTTAAGCCTTTGGACAGTTATAGCCAAATTAGTGAGTTCATAATGCAAAGTGCTCACTTTATACTGGAACAGTAAGATCTACACAGAGCATCCTCAGTGTATCCTACATGATGCCGAGCAATGAACAGATGATTTTCATACAGACATGAATACTGCAGAAAACAAGCCAACATCAGCCAATATGTTTGCTACAAACCCAACGGAGCTGTCGGTCCATAGTGAGATCTGTTAATTCATCTATAGATCTCCAAGTGCATTGGCAGGCATAGGCTCGTGACCCCTTCTTCATTAGCATCTTTGTTTTCAATTTGCTGAATTCAGGCATGTTATTCCTAAGAATTAAGAACATTTTATTTCAACTGAGGTTCTGGAATGGTTTTAAAGTATCATTGCTTAGAATAAGAGAGCCACTGAGTAGAAGCACTTTCATTCACACAGTGGGTGTGAATCTCCAGTGTCTGTCAACTTCTGACTACTAAGTTGATTCTGGAAAGATTGTTACTGTACAGAAGTAGTACTGGTGGCGTGTGTGTTTATGCATGCAAAGGAGCTGCGATGGGAAGGGACCTGCTCTTTTTTGCAAGGCAGACGAGACCTTTAGATGCTGCTGAACTGCAACTCACAACAGTCCTAGGTAGTATGGCCAACAGCTTCACCACCCCGATGAAGACCAAAATCCTTCCCTTGTTTCTTCAATGGAAAACTACTGAATCAATATTTTACACCAGATATTCTGAAAGTGGAAAAGTTCAGCTCTTTACCAGGTGCTGCATATAAAAAAATTAAAAAATAACCCCATGCCATTATACAGGCATAATTTTGACATTGTATTATAGGAACAGCTTCTCTGTGTATTTATGATTCAATCATAATCACATACACTTAAAAATCTCTCTCTCTCTTGATGGAATTTAGTCTCTAGTAAATGTGTTTAGGATTGCAAATGGCCAGAAACATACTTGACATGAAATGAGAATCACAATCAAAACTTTCATTTATTCTCCCAAATAGCTTTGGGAGAAGGGAAAACATCTATGCTAAAAATATCTGTTCTATCAAAAAATAATTTGGCATAATCTACCAATACACTTCCAATGGGAATACACTTAGAACTCCTGATAATATTGTCCATAATGCATACCTAAAAAAGAGGTAATCACATGATTTATCCCACTGATAGTCATTATAATGCAAAACACGAAAGTCACATGCAGTGCAACGTAACTGATCACAAGTTCTGTTGAAAGAAAGAAGGGACAAATGTTACTGGTTTATTTAAACAGAATGAATATGAGCCCTCCCCCCCCCCCCATTAAAGTGCACTGATTTAAAATGTTGCAATGTTCAACAATGTTGTTCAATTAACTGGGAGTCCTTTTTTCGTCGATCAATCAATTAACATTAATTGTAAAGACATTGGGCAGGTCAGGGGACAAGCCTTATGCGGACAAGTACAACCTCCCCCTGCAAGATATTTATATATTGCTTCCTATGGTGAAACATCATGAAATGGTTTACAGTAAAATACATACAAAAAGAATACATTAGAACAATACAAAACACTACTCAATAAAGCACATTCATTGAAATGGGGACAGCAATATTCTTCCAAGATTCACATAGGGAAGGTCTGGATGAAGAAGTCAGTTTTTAACAGGTACCTAAAATACTAGATGTTTCCTGAATTTCAAGGGGAAGAGTATTCCAGGATGCTGGCATCACCAAAGAGGAGACCTGCCTGAGAGCAGCTGTCATTTGGCATTCACCAGTTCTCTGTACACATAACAGGACTTTACATGCAATCCTAAGGTCACCTGGTTTCAAGTTGTTTAGGGCCTTTTAATGATGAAATATAACTAAGAATATAAACAATGAATCTGATTTAGGAGCTAACTGGTAACCAGTGCAATTGTTTCAATAAAGATGTAAAAAAGTATATAGCCAGATTCTTCTCTTGGCAACTTGGCTGCTGTATTCTGCACCAGCTGCGGATACCAGACCAAGGAAAAGGTATACCCACATGTGGCCAGTAAGCATCAAAAGCTACTGGGAGATCAAGCAAGAGCTATTCATTTCCCACAGGAGGTCATCTATCAGGATGATCATACATGATTCTATCCCAAAATCAGGTCCTGAACTGAGACAGCAAAGCATGAAGATAACTGGTCTCTGCCAGGGACACCTACACTGCAGACACCGTCCTCTGGCTATTTGTGACTGTGGTAGTTGGTAAAAGCCTTTGGATCTAATCTTCACCATGAGGTGGTCTAGCCATGACACTGGAGTAACTATAACTTCCCTAATATCCAGGCCACTTCTCAAGCTGAGGCAAAAACTAAATTGAGGGTGCTCTCCACTGTATGCATGGGAATGGTAAGTGTTCGAGATGGACCCATAACTATAATGGAGACCTTGAAATCCTAAACAAACCTGCTAAGGCAGCATTTGGGACTACAGTTCTGGGGTTTTCCAGTCTTGCAACCCTGACCTCTCAAAGTCTGTCCACCCTTGCTCTAGATTACAGTGGTACCTCTAGTTACGAACTTAATCCGTTCTGTGACTCTGGTTGCAACTCGAGTTGGTCTCAAGTCGAGGTAAAGTTTCCCATAAGGTTCAATGTAAATACAGTTAATCCGTTCCGCCCTCCGAATTTGGTCGCACCACGAGGCAGATTTCCCCATAAGGTTCAATGTAAATATGGCTAATCCGCCCTCCGAATTTGGTCGCACCCCGAGGTAAATTTCCCCCATAAGGTTCAATGTAAATACGGCTAAACAGTTCTGAAACGTATGCATTTTATTTTTAAACCTCAAAAACCTTCCAAACGCCACAAAAACCTTCCAAACGCCACAAAACACACCACAAGCCTCACCGAACATCTCCTTGCTACCGCAATCTCGCCCACAGGAAACCGCGACCGCGTGGCAGCAGAGAAAATGGCTACAGATCCGGTTTGTAAGTAGAGGCGGAGTTCGCATGTTGAGGTAAATTTTTGGGGCTGGAGCTGGTCGTATCTCGAAAAATTCGTAAGGAGGGGCGTTTGTAACTAGAGGTACCACTGTATATTAGATGGTTAATGTTCAAATTCAGCAGAAAGCAGCATCCTATATTCCTTCACATTGTGAGGTGTAATTAACATGACCAGTGGTATCAAAAAGAAATCATACCTCTGTGAAATATTTGTTCCAATACCATATGATGCTGCGCTTCCACCTAGGTATACTGGGCAACATCTACAAGAAATAAAATTGGGAGTCTTTAAAAACCACAGTCACATTATAAACATTTGATTTCTTAGGCTTTATTATCATAGTGAATGGGGGAATCTTTTCAACAAACCTATATTCCTGGAAGAATGATAAAGCAGGGCAAATCAGAATAAGTTTATGTGTATTAATCAACAGCAAAAAAAAAAAGTGCCCATTAATTAACAAATAATACTATAGAAGATTAAATTATGAAATTAAACCACTAGTCATAAAATATCAAGCACAGTTGAAATAATAAATGATGCTAATACTTAGAAAACTATCAGAGACGCAGACCTGGATCCAGATTAGGTTGGCTACTAAAGTATTGTGGCCTTTGCTGGCTTATTATGTTTGGAACTGTTGCCCATAAACTGAGAGTTACAGAACCTCTCTTACTGCCTTCAGATCATGCCACAAAACTCATCTTTTCTATAGAACCTGACCAACCTTAGGGGTACTCAGACTATTAACTTATGGAAACATTCTAGAACTCTGAAATTTATCAGAATGAGGTATAATTATTTATTATTTAGAATTAAGGCCTAGTAATATATTTTGAATATTAGAACTGAACTAAATTTATAGTGCCTTTCCAAACAAAATCCTTTGTTTCTTCCCTTTTTCATTGTATACATTTAACTCTATAATTTCAGGGGAAATTGAGTCATTTTGTTGTTGCTATGATTTCAACAATTGGGAATCAGTTTTTTTTAAAAACAAATTTACACATCCATTTGAGAACATCCAAAAATCTACCAGTAGTTCTTGATCTATTTGACATCTGGTTCCCCACTTGGCACCTGAAGGAAAAAACATGTCTGCCAGCACATTCTTTATGTTCACTGAATCTCCCTGTTTCCCTTAATTAAATGTTTATGATGCTCTTAATTTTAAAAATATGAATAGGAAGCTAGGATGCTATAAACCAAAATCCTATCCTCATCTTGTATTTTTACAATGCCTCTAGGCCCCACATAAAACCCAGAGGCACTCTTAGAAAATAAAATGGTGAGTGGCTACTGTCTAATCTTTTACTTTCTGGTATAAGGGCGTTGTAAGGCTGGATGCGGTCACAATGGCAACTATTTTGTGCCTATAACATAGTTCCAAAATTCCAAATGGCCCTGAAGGGTTGGGATCCGTATTCTCTAGTCTGCTGTAACTAAGACTGCATACTTCTCTGGGAATGAGTTTCACTGAACTCAGTGGAACTTACTTTTGTAAAGACAAGTATATCTCATAGTGGAAATTCCACTAATCATAATAGAATTTATTTCCATGTACAAGATTATGTTATCAGTCCATCCATCCTAATCTGTCACCCTATTCTCCAGATTCTTAGCCGGCAACCTTATGGGAAAGTGGAGTAACTGCAACTTAGCCTAAGCATGCATAGCTGAAATAACCACATGCTTTCCTTGCTTTCAGTTCCTTCCATATACAGTAATACCTCGGTTCACGAACGCTTCTGTTCACGAACAATTCGGTTCACGAACACACCGTTTGCAAAATTTTGCTTCCATCCGCGAACTCCGCATTGGGTGATGAACATGACCCGCGGCCATTTTCCCTGCTGTGACATGTGGTCATGGCTTCCTGTAGGGAGGGGGACTCTCCCTCCAAACAATAACTGCCTCCCCACCTGCCTTCCTGTCCTCCACCCCAGAAGTCGCCTCAAGCAAGGTTAGTGTTCTCTCTCTTCATAGTGTACTGTACTGTACTTTGTTTCATATTTTTGTGGTTAAAAAAAAAATACATATGGTTCAGAACGGATTAACCGTATTTACATTGAACCTTATGGGAAAATTTGATTCAGTTGGCGACCAAAATCGGTTGGCGACCACATTCGTAGGGGTCAGAACGGATTAACCTTATTTACATTGAACCTTATGGGAAAATTTGATTCGGTTCGCGACCAATTTGGTTTGCGACCAGAGTCGTGGAACGAATTAAGTTCGTGAACCGAGGTACCACTGTACTCTGTTGTTTTGATTATCTCAAACTTCAGTTTTGAGTGCTTATGCACACAATTGTTGCAAAATAGGTGCAACAATTCTAGATGGAGTCTAAGAGCAACTAATTCTGGATCCAACCCAAGATCTCTTTGTTGACTCACTGCCAATGTAATGAAATTCAAGTTAGCTACTGATTAAACATTATTTATTTAGTTGTAAATCTTACTTACTTCTTACCATGGGTTTGAGTGGAGGTATTGTTATTTTCAGATGCCGAGCTGAATGATCTAGGAGTCTAACAAAAAGAAAGAGAACAAAGGACCAGTTAACCAGCTGTATAATCATAAGGAACAGGTGAAGGGTTAGGGAAAAAACACACTGACCTATGTGTCTTTCTTTTCTCAGAGATATACTTACTGTGAAATTTCTGGCATAAGTATTTTCATCTATATCTTTAATTATTTCATCTATGTCCTCTTCTTCATTGGCTCCTTTTGTCAATATTTTAGTAAATCTAGAGAAGAAAATAGAAGAGAAGCATCACTTGGTAAAAATGTAGTCATATTGTTCTGCCAAAAAAATACAAAAAACAAAACACTCCCCTCACAATTCTGTAGCTGAGCAATACCTTTATTAGAAGTTAACCATAATGTAACATAATGCAACAAAAAAGCCTTTGAGATTCTCCAGATTAGATAGGACAAAAAGCAGGGAAATGTGGAAAAGTAGAAATATCAACAATTTGATTGAATGTTGTGGCATGGAGCAGAACTGAAAAAGGCAGCAATAATTGCACAGAAAGAATTTACTGCTGGCTGAGAGAAAATCCACAAAGATAAGAAGGGGGAAATCATAGAAATATGTTTGTCCCCATTTTTGGTTTCCGATTGAGCACTGTCATATGCTAGCCCAGAGCATCACTCATAATCAGTAAACAGAAGAGAGCAGCTGCTGATGGCCTTTTCCAAAAACTAAAGAACTAGGGAGTCTTTTAAAAAGCAACCGTTACTCGGAAGAAACTCCGTGTGTTCAAAGAGACTTAACCTTATGTGTGCTTATTACTGCAGCTTACAAAGTTTAGAATAATATGCATTAAAAAGGGAAGTCCTCTTTCCGTTGCCTGGGCCCTCCTGATGTGACGTGAACTGATCGGGAATGACAGGCCAACCCACCTGGAGGGCGCCAGGTAGGGGACCGCATCGCTGGGGCACCGGAAGTGTTCCAATCCCCTGCAACCTGCCTTTTCTCTCAGCCTCAGCGGTCAAGGAGGGGGAGGGAGAGGGGGAGGGCACGAGCATGCGCACTGCTCACCTGGCCCTCTCCCCCGCTGCGGCCGCCTCAGCCTCCGCCTCTTCTTCCTTCTCAAGGAGGCGGTCCCTTTTCCGCCCCTGGCTGGCTCGGAGCCGCTCCGAGCAGTCCCGCCTCGAGAGACGACAAAACTTGTTCTCTACCTCGTCTAGCAGCGCATCCAGGTCGTCCGCCATCTTAGCCCGTCTCCCCGGCTGGCGCGCTCGCTCGCTCGCTCTCCCGTTGCTCCGGTAACGGATGGGAGGCGGGGAGGAAAGCCGCGCGCATACTGGCCACGCCCCCTCGGCCTGGCCGTTCCCAGAACTTGGTTAATAAAGTGAAGCATAAAGGTAAACCGTGCACGATTTTCATCGTTTTCCAAATCTCCGTCTGAATGGCTTTTTCGTGTCAAAATAAACGCTCTAAAGAACCTTTTTTGTCCGTAGTCGGCAGGATTCGAACCTGCGCGGGGAGACCCCAATGGATTTCTAGTCCATCGCCTTAACCACTCGGCCACGACTACAGAACACGAAGCTGTTTCTTCCCGACACAACTGAGCTCGCCTTGCGTTGCGACTATGGCGTAATGACGTCACATTAAACAGGCCGCGGGAACAGCGGTGCGAAGGAAAGCCGTTTAACTTTTCATGAAGGGCAATTATAAAATTCTGTTAATATCTTACTTTTTACTGGATTGCTTTTGTATGTAGTTGTTTCCAACTTTTTGCGCTTTTAGACTCTGTTAATTTACTGGCTTGCGTTTCCGCGGTGGTTAATTTTAGGAGAAGGCTAAATTCCTTAGCAGGTTTCATATTTCTTAGCATTTTCTCTCATTTTATTCCCCTTTATTTGGGGGAGAGAAGCGCAGCGTAACCAAGTCCTCTTAAGCTTCGTTTAGCTCAGTGGGGCATTTTCAAAAAGTGCTTAAGTTAATACCTGCCAGTATAATTTTCATTCAAGGTCTATCTACGTCGCTGCTATGGCACGTACTACAGGATCGAGTAAAACTAATAAATGACTGTCTTTAAAGACAATTACTTATCTGGCTTTGCAGCCATAATTTTAATAGATGCGATTTTATTTTTCTCTGGTCGTCTCACCTTTCTTGCGAGGTGCCAAGGCGTTTACAAATTTCATGTACCCTCTTTTATTTATGGGAGAACATATTGCGAACAAACTTGAGTTGCAGGCAATACTGCCACTTCTCGGCCAGAATATTTAACATGCTCTAAATAATAGATTAGTTAATCCTGGGAGTTTTAAAAGGAGATTTGCAGGAGATTAACATCATCACCAAGGGGCGTATTTTTCTCTTAATACTCTCTGTGTATGTTATTTAATATTCATTCTATTATTTATTTTCTTTGGCCTGTTTCATTTCCACTGATGATACAAGGTAAGGAAAAGAAAATGCAGGCAATCTAGATTAAATGGCTTGTTTAAGCACCTTTTAAAAGAAACATGAATAACGTGTAACATGCACTGAATTGTTCTTACTTAATGAGAGACCTGCTCAGTTCTTTCCTTTAAATAAAGCAAGGAGAACTAGCCATCTTTCCCTTCTCACATGAATACGATTCTGAATTAGTTGCAATTTATGAGGTGCAGGACATTCCTGGGCGGATCAAATCTGGTCCTTCCAGAGGCAGCTGTAGGTGAAGACACACCTTGAAAAATAAGTTTTCCCCTTAGTCCACCTCTGGATTTTAAGTATGGAACTGCCACAGGTCCCAGTCAATTTAGTTGGACATTAAAGAAGCAGGATAGGAACTGCATTGACACTTTTGAACTTTGGTGTTGGAGAAGACTCCTGAGAATACTGTGGACAGACACGAAAACGAACCAATGGATCATCAAACAAACCAACCCAGAGATCTCACTCAAGGCACAAATGATCAAACTCAAATTATCCTATTTCAGACACATTATGCAAAGACCCAGCTCTCTGGAAAAGACTCTAATGCTAGGAAAGGAGGGAGGAAAAAGAAGATGAACAGCAGCAAGGTGGATGGACTCAGTTACAGTGGCAACGAGAGCACCATTGGGAGGCTTGAAAGAACAGGTTAGGGATAAATCACCATGGAGAAAATATCTATGTGGTTGTTAGGAATCGAAAATGACTTGACAGCACATAATGTTGTAGACAATCCTGGTCATGGAATACTATACACTATCATCGGCATTTTTGGGCAACATGAGACCACAAGGCTTCAGCCTGGCTCAGAAAAGACAGTGCCAAGGCAAATCATGTGTTTGGCTCACACAGTGACATGCACCCAGAGTTCTGGCCATTCCCTAGTCATTCAGCAGATGGATTAAGGGAAGTATCAGCCCATAGGCCAACTGGTTCCTCAACAAATTTGCACCCTATGCTGTGCCAAATCTTTCATAAGCTGCATGCATAAAGTTGAGGTTCATTTTTATCTCAACATGTATGTCCCCCATCTTGTTCTACTTGCTCTCTGACAATTACAATTACATTTTATGAATATATTCATAGATCTCATTTCTGATTACATGTGGAAACCGAATAAGGAATATAAAAAATGTCTATATGAACTCTCAAGATTTTTTGTATCAAGTATGTAGTATCTATTTTCCTTTGTAACAGCATAAGTACTACTACCTTTTTCATAATGGAGATGGGGGGGAAGAGCTGTGTTAGTCTGTGTGACAGAGCAGATATGGAGTCTGCCAGCACCTTGAAGATTAAACAACTTTATTAGGACAAAAGCTTTTGTGAGGAGCGGCTTGCTTCATTAGACCCTTCTGCTCATAAAAGCTTATACCCTAATAAATTGGTTAGTCTTGAAGGTGGTGCCAGACTCTTCATCTTCCTGTTTCATATCTGTGACTCTTGATGCGTGTGATGCTCCTCGATGCATGTCATCTTCAAGGTCGAAATCGCTTTCCTTGGGATACGCCCATTGTTATATAGATTTTGTTTGCAAAAGTGACAGAAAAGAAACACTCTGTGTTGTTTGTGTTGACTAATAATCCAAGGAAGGATTCAAACATTTGTTGAAGAATCACTGTCTCTTTGAAGAATGACAGGAAAATTAATTATTGAGTTCTGCTGCCAAGAAATATTTGTCAGCTTTTTGTTTAAAGTGAAGTCTGTAGTCCTTTGGTTATTAGGTGGTTTTACAATTTTTTGGGTACCCAAAATAATAAAATAAAAGCTTGTTTTAGATTCTGTTGTATGCTGTTCCGTTTTATTTCCTCTCTGTCTCAAGGCTCCTATAAAATTTCTGTTCTCTAATGGCAGATGAATTGGGCAGGGCTGTTGCAAATTTCTCAGTAGCTGATGCTATGGAAGAAACTCAGTAGCATCTGATGCTGCTCCAAGTCCTCTTCTCTTCTCTTCTCTTCTCTTCTCTTCTCTTCTCTTCTCTTCTCTTCTCTTCTCTTCTCTTCTCTTCTCTTCTCTTCTCTTCTCTTCTCTTCTCTTCTCTTCTCTTCTCTTCTCTTCTCTTCTCTTCTCTTCTCTTCTCTTCTCTCCTCTCCTCTCCTCTCCTCTCCTCTCTTTAGGTCATAGTGTCATATAGGAAAATTAAGTCCAGAAGTTATGGTTCTTCAAGTGAGAATTTTACATTCATCCTCTGCAGCTGCAGAGAATTTAACCTAATCATTCTCCCTGGTTTACCATCATTGGTGTAATTTGAAAAAGGATCAGGAGGAGCCTGAAGGCTCAGGAAAACCCTGAAAAAAAAACATTTTGTCTCAAAATATATCAGATGTGGAATAAGGGGTACTTGTTGCTTTAGCTCAAGGAGCTTAAGGAATGCTTGAATGAAATATGTCTCTGGCAACTTTTCAAGTGGCTTTTAAATACAGTAGACTTTGGCACTGGCAAAGTAACATCTGCTCCCCTTTAATCCAGTTTATGGCCTGCTTTGAGCAAGGTGCTTCAAGCTTACTTGCCTGCTTGCCTGCCTGCCTCTGCCTGCCTGCCTGCCTGCCTGCCTGCCTGCCTGCCTGCCTGCCTGCCTGCCTGCCTGCCTATCTATCTATCTATCTATCTATCAGTATTAGTGGTCTGCTCCAATCCTAATGGATTCTGACTTGTGAATCAGAAAGTACAAGAAAGCACTACACAGGGCTTTCAAGGTAACAGCCTACACTTTGCTTTAAGCTTGGAGATATATTAGCAAGCAATACAGCAACTTTAAAGTGTGCAGGATGGTCCCACCAGCAGTGTGGCTGCAGCTTTTTGTACCAGCTGCAGTTTTAGAGTTATCTCCAAAGATAGCCCCACGTAAAGCACAATGCAATAATCAATTGGCGAGTTACCATCACCAGGGCATCCTGATCCAGTAGAGTCATAACTGGTACACAGCTGAAGCAACAGAATCAACTCTGGACAAAGAATTCTTTTGATTTAGTGTTGGTTGCAAAGCCGCTGAAACAGGGTTGGACAACATGCACTCACCAGTCTGGTATCAGAAGTCCACTAGAAGCAGTCAGTTGAGTGTCTAGGAGGAATTATCTGTCCTTTGCCTGGCAGTCTCTTGAGTGAGGAGGAGGATGACCAGAAAAAGACATAGGCAAAGCATCACACCTACTTTTTGTTTTTGCTCTGCCTGCTCCTAACATTAGCCCCATCTGTTGCCAAAACACAGGCCCCACCAAGTAACCTGGAGGACATGTGAGGAAAAAAAAATGATAAAAAAATGTTTTGCACTCCTACTGTATACAAACTCAGATTTGTCTCCATTGTGTTTTTAAAGGTACCTTTAAGATTCAAAAACTCATGTATGAATGCAACAATGGGGACTTGCAAACAGGAGACTCATACAGATATTCTTGTTAGATGGAGTCAGTATAAGGAAGATCTGCCTGTCAAATACACCATAGTGGAAAATGTAGCTATGTTGAAGCTTAATAAATGGAATGACCAGAGAGAACCATACATTGTGCAGGCCCTGTTCTTCTGTGGCCCCATTCTTGGTTCAGATTTTCTGTCTAAGCAGTTTGAAAATAATATAGTCTTGGTTGTCATTTTCTTAATATTTATTTTATTGAGCATTTTGGATACATACACACACATACAGAGAGAGAGAGAGAAGGAAAAGAGAAAAACAACAACAAAAGATGAAGGAATGGAATCAGGTGAAGAAACAAACGATTTACAAATGTGTTAAAATTGTAATTTTCCAATATTCCAGTAAGAGATTAAAGATAACTGAATATACTATAACATTTAAAAACCTGAAAATCACCATTAAACTCTATCAGTATATAAATATCAAGAGCAACAGATCACACAGTATGAATCATAAGATGAAATTATGAACTGTGATAAATTCTTTTTTTAAAAAAGACTATTAATATACCCAAAAAGAATAGAAAGAATAAAAATCAATAAAAACATTATTTAGAAACTACTCGCTTGCAGATTATATTCTTTTTTTTCATTTGGCCCTGACTGCTAATTGCAATCAATATATTTGTAAGCATTAGAAATAGTTTCTGATTCCTAGTTAGGTCCTTTAATCTATTTATGTTAGTTTGTTTTTTTCTCTTTTAAACGGTACTCTAAATGTCTGAGTTTGGCTTGTTGTGTAATATATGATATACGAGGGAGCCGTTCTTGCTGGAACTTGGTTAAGCTTCTGTTGTGAATATATGCGATTAGTTTTGCCATTGCTGCATTTTCTCCAAGTCTAGTTTCCCAATTTGATATCATCAACAAAATATCTTTCTCGTTTCTTTCCCAAAGTTGTGCCAGATTTGTCCTTATGGCCATCAACCTGTATTTTGATAGATTGTAGCATTTTTTGTTTATATGTATGGAAAAATCACTAATAAAAATATTTGAGGTTTCAATTCAAGTTCCATTTTTTAATTTTTTTTGTATAATGCTATGTATTTCTTTCCAATACTTTTGAGGGGTTTTTTTGCATAACCACCACGTATAAAATGTTTCTTCTTTATTGTGACATTTCCAACACTTCCAACCATCTTATTGTTATCAGATTTATCTATTTTTGCAATCCATTGCAGAGTTATGTGCCATCTGTAAAACATTTTATACCAATTTTCCCTTTATGTTATAACTCAGGATGATTTTTATTGATTTTTTCCCATAATTCCGCCAACTATTGTACTGTAATCATTTTTTTAAAATGTTGCATCCGTTTTACCATGCAAATTGTGACTTGTTATGTTTCTGTGTCATATTTTAATAATGGTTGAAGTATGCATCCGAACAGGTGGTCTTGATTTAATATCAGTGTTTCAAATTATGTCATTTTTCTTAAAGTCCCTCCTTTCCCAAGATCACCTTTTGTTTTTCCAGCTCTTTGTAAGTACTTCAGCCATGGTAAATTTTTGCCCTTGTTGGCTAATTTCTGCTGTGTTTTTAATCTATTTCTGGAATCTGAAAGCACCATTTCTGTTAACGTGATTACACTTTTCTTGCTGCAACTATCCCCAAAATAGAAGGCATTTGAAGGTGTGGCTAGTGGTGAAGTTGATGGACTTATTATTAGTTTTAAAGGGCTCCATGTTTTTATTAAACTTTGTCTTATAATATGTCCTTTCAGACTTTCTTCTTCTTTTGTTTCCTTGTACCATAAATACCCATGAAGTCCATTGACTAGACTAGCTCCTTCTAATATTGACATTCTACTATTTAGGGAATTTATCCATTCTGTTTCCATGACAAGCAACTTGCATGCTAATATAATTTAAAATGTGGGAAAGCAAGTCCACTTCTTGTAGAATTTTAAATCTTACTCTGAGTCTTTTGCATTCCATATAAATCTGTTGAGTTTTATCCAGGATTAAAACTTGTGTCATTTGAATTTTTTTTAAAAAAATCTTAGGTAGTATATTCATTTTAATGGTTGCTATTAATCCTAGCCAGGAGAGTTTTAAATGTTTCCACCTTTCAAGATCTTTTTACATTTCTTTCCACAATTATTATAATTATTTTGGAATATATCTTTATTACTACCTGTCAGATACGGTCCCAGATATTTCCCTGGATCTTTTATTCTCTGGCAACCAGACTCTTTCTACACAGAGTCTTCTTCTTGAATTAAATATCTCATTATTATCATTGTTTTTTGTGTTAATTGTATCTGGAAAATTCAGCAAAACCTTTAATTATTTTCATCATCTCTCTTTTTGCACTTTGCGATTTCATGCTATTTTCTGTAGCACATGTGCAGAGCTAATAGCCTCTGCTCTAAACTCCTTCCACTCACATTATTGAATTTTGGTAGCGTGAGTCTGTGAAAAATGACTAGTGCATTTTTCTGCCATTTTGAAGGAGAGACATGAAAATTATGTTGGTTAGTAGGTAGCTTTGCACAGTAAAAGGTAACCATGCAGAGAGAAATGCTGAAGTTAGGAGCATGTATAAGTTGTATAAGAAAATATTCTTAAGGGTGGTGTTTGCATGGAAGAAATGGAAGATAAGCTTTGCTTAGGAAATAGCTCCGTGATATGAAAACCTGAGTTACTTAAGTCGATTGATAGCTAAGAGCTTCTAGTCTGTCCTCCGTTAGGCCAGAGGCAGGAGAACTGAGCTGAAAAAGGAAAGATGGGATGAAAGTTTTCACAGTACTATATCAGTCTTGGGGGGACGCGGTGGCGCAGCAGCTTAATAACGCTGAAAGTTGCCGGCCAGAAATGGTTGACACTTCAGCGGTTCGAGTCCAGCCTTCGCGTTAGCAGGGTGAGCTCCTGTTTCCTCCCCAGTTCCTGTAAACCCAACAGTTCGAAAACTCACGTGAGTAGATAAATGGGTACTCTCACTCCGGTGGGAGGAAAAATGCTGGCGGCGCCTTGCAAAAAGGAGTCGGGAGCAGTTGCCGGTAAGCGCGAAAAACCACACGTGCCCAAAAAGGGCGCGAAGCAACGGAAACCCCGCCTCCTGCGCTTGCCAGCTGGATTCTGCCCTAGGAAGGAGGCTCTGGCAAACCACTTCTGAAACAATTGCCTTGAAAACTGCAAGGACTCGTCCAAGCAGTCACCGCAGAGTTGGTAACGACTGAGCGCAGATTAAAAAAAATATCAGTCTCACCAGTAGGAGTCATGTTATCCAAACACATGCAAAATTAAGTCTTTTAGACAAGGAAAGGACATCTAAGTGCAGTCCCTCTGCTGACCATCTCCACAGCTATGGCTTATTGTTGTCAGTACTAGAGGTTTATTTATAGGTGCAGAAAGCAGGTGCATGCCAACTTGAAATCCAAGAAGATATAGCATAAAATAGGATTAATGGGGACTTTGAATAGTCACATTATGCTCCTTGATTTGATATGTGTGTGTCTGCATCCTTGCTTCTTCACATTGATATGCTACCTCATACATTGTCTTTTGTTCTTTAAACATCTCTTCTCTCAAGATCTCAGTAACTCCATCCAACCACAACTTTCTGAGCCTTCTCATTCCTCTCATTCCGTTTGCTTTTCCTTCATATACTGTATTTGTTTTGCAGTTTGATCTTCATCCATTCTCTCCACATGACCAAACCACCTCAATGTACTTTGGTATATTGGTCACATAATTTCATATTCAATCCACATTCATTCAACACCCCTTCATTCTTGGCCCAATCTCTTTCTATTTTATCACACACATTCTCCAAGGATCCCATTCCTCTTGCATTCAACTTCCTTTTATGTTTCTCCAGATGTACCCAACTCTCACTTCCACACAACAAAGTGGCTGAAGCACACTCTTATGCAAAGCCATTTTTGCTTCTTTTGACAAGCATTCATTCCTTGCAACAGACTTCATAATATCCCCTTACCTTTGTACCAGCATTTTCAAATCTTAAAATTCTCCATTCATTTCCCCATCTTTAGTAAAATTCTATCAAGCTACACACATTCATCTATTTGCTCTACTTTTTCACAATGTATGTGTAACTTGCAATCATTCATTCCATTTTCCTTGTTAAATCAAACAACAATGTATCTTTGATATATTAATTTTCAGATCCACACTTCTTGTTGCTTTGTGTAATCCAGCTAACATTTGCTGCAAATAATTTCAATTCTTAGCCAAAAACAGGGCATCATCTGTATACAAAAATATACATACATCCACATCTCCAACTAATACATACAGTATCTAATGTTACCACAAGTATGGCTTATACATTTATTCATAATTATGTTAAGCGATGAAGAGGATATCACATAGCTTTGTTTTACTCTCTGTTTAACCATTTACTAAGCATTCAGTTTATTTTTATATATACTATACTTCCATCATATACTGCTCTTTTTGCTGGTACACTGGATTTTTTTGAGGGAGAAACACCATTGTTGTACTGTAGCAGCGCCACTCAGGTGGGTGATATTTTGATAATAGGGTTTATCTCCATTGGGGACTAGAGAATCTTTGAGGTGGAGAGATGAGTTTGTTTTGATTTCCCTGTGGCAAAGTATTGATCCCCCTCATTCTCTCTACTGATATCTCTCCTGCACTGAGCATCAGAGCCCTTCACCTGTGTGCCTCTTAGGAAACTGCACTTTTAAGTGATGTAATATGGTTTGAGCTGAACTTCATAATGCTATAGTTGACATTTTCAGCATCTGGATCCTCTTGTGCAGGGCCAGGCAGAGGGGAGGAGAAGTCGGCCAGGAAGTAGGAAGAGCTGAGTCTGCCACTTTCAAAAGCAGCAGGTAAAAGAGGCTTCTTTAACTATTGCAAGACTTTCTACTAGATTATTTTTTAGTATTATTTCTAGGCTGCTGTACTGCAAAATGGCATATTGTGACCAGAAGTTAAATCCTGAGAAATATTTGGGGGAAAATGAAGTGTCCTGAGCTTGATTTAGGTACTTCCTTTTTTTTACACTGGGGTGGTCAAAACCTCCAACCTATGATGATTTGCTCCCTTTGGTGGGCTTGCAGATGCCATGATACATGACTGTAGAAAATCATGGGGGCAAGAAAAATACACAAATGTGCCTGGATGCAGAACATGCTGCAATAAACAATTCTAAACCTTCATTAGGAAAAATACCTTGGATGTGGTTTTCTATGTGTCCTTGTGTAGATACATAAATGTCAGCCACAAGCTCAGTGACAGGGGGGCTCATACCTACTAATCCCCAGCTTGTTCTTGGAAATGTTGTAGATTAAACTCAATACTTTTTCTTGCAAGTCACATGCTCTACTACTAATAATAAATCACACAATTGACCATTCCTGGGCAGTTGTGTCCTGATTATTTTGTAATGTTAACCCTTTCACTGTTATGACTATCAGTAGTCGCTCACTCAGCAATAATTTTTGGTATCTCGGGCAGGTAAAAAATGTGTTATTGTTGTTCCAGTTTTATTGGTGGAAGCCAAAGCTGAATTGTCCAGGGATGCCAAATGAGCTTGTACGGGAGCAAGAATTGTCCCAGTCTGAATTCAGTGCATTGCTCATTAAAGCAAACTGGCTAAAATGAACCCTAGAATGTATATGGAGTGCACTATATCTGAACTGACATCACAAGAGGTTAAAAAATATTGCCACCTGTTGCCAGTCTCTTAAGCCATCTAATATGTCTGTTTATTAAAAGATCTGGAATGTCTCCCTTATGAATACAGCTCGCCCAGGAATAACATATTTTTAAGTGGTTACAGCCACACAGGAAAATTATTTTTGGATAAGTCAGTCAGCCCTGTAACAGCACAGGTGTTTCTTCGTGTACAAGACACAGCAGGAAGATAATTTTAAATAAATAAATGTTGCAATGCAAATTAAATAAATGGAGGAGGAGGGACTTCCCCTTGCCTATTTCAGCCCCAGAGCAAGTCTTACTCATGAGCCTATATCAATTTTAATGAATCTGGCACTGTTGCAACATTCCTGCTCATTATCATGCCTCTTTGAGCTCCATAAAGTAGAGTGAAGAATTGTGAAAGAGTAGCTGGCATAGAAAGCAACAACAAAAATGAAAGCACAATTGGCTTATGCTAGTGTCTATAAAGGACAACCCACTTTCAAATCAGGAATAATTATGTGCAGCATCATATAAATACCTCCCCTACCCTACCCCACGCCTGCGTTCCCTGGCACTGTACTTCAGAGTCTTCTTTAGGTTTACCAACTAAGGTTTGATTTATGAAGAAAGAGAAATTTCAGAACTATATATAATCTGGAGGAAAGCAAACATGGTCATCTTGAGAACCTATAATCACATGTTAGAGTGGTTTTCTTGTGAGAGATGGCAAGCTGTTTGTGAAGAAGGAGCCAGAGGATATGTCTCATGCTGAATGGCTTTGAAAAGAGCAGGGGAGGAAAAATTGTGTCTATCAGCACCCATTTTGCAGCTTCCAGTGTCCCCCCGAGTTGGCAGGGCCCAAACTTTTGTTCTGTTTTAATGAAGGGACTATTGTACGGATAGTCCTCAGTTAATGACCATTTGTTCAGCGACTGAAGTTACAGTGACACTGAACAAGGAGACTTACAGCTGGTCCTTATAGTGGCAGCCATTACAACATCCCTGTGGTCACATGATTGCAATTCCGGCACTTGGCAACTGGCTCACAATTATGACAGTTGCAGTGTCCTGTGGTCATGTAATCAACATTTGCAGCCTTTGCTGCCGGCTTCCAAGAAGCAAAGTCAGGGGGGAAGCCAGCAAGAGGTTGCAAGTGGCAATCCTGTGACATTGTGCTTAATAACCTCATGGGATTCGCCTAATGACCATGACTGGAACTGCCAGAACTGCTGTTGTAATTTGGTGCAGTCATGTGATATCGTACTTTGTGACTGCATTACTTAGTGATGGAGATCCTGGTCCCAATTCCCGTCATTAACTGAGGACTGGCTGTAGAAGCTTAAGGCACTCTGTTCAACCCTTAAAGACCACAACTCTCCCAAATCTGCCCCCCTTTGGTGTCTGTCTCTACTGTTTGTGGAATGCAAGCCTTAACAAGAGGGCAGATCCTGCTACAGCTATTGAGCCAATGGAGATGGCACTTCCCTTACTTAGAGGCTGAAGCTGCCCGTACATGAGATTTGATGTTACTTTGGAATGCAGGCATCTCTCCAGACATTTTGGAGAGTGAGTGTGGAGCGCATACAAAGGATGTCCGTGTACATCTGTAGTTGGAGAAAGGATCGGTGGTAGATTATGAAAAGACCTCTGCTTTAGAGCTTGAGAGCTACTGCAAAATGATCAAAAGGATGACATAGATAAATCACCTGGCCTGATAAAAGACTGCTTCTTATGTCAGTTTGATATGTAACCATTCAAACTCTCTTGGGAAGAAGCAGCTTTTGAGATGTGGGGTGAATGATTCACTCTGCATCTTAAGAGCCCCTTCTTTTCAAGGAAGTTTGAAAAACATCTTAATTCCTTTATCTGGTCCCCTTGTCCTGAGGGGAGATGGATGGTGGCCAGAGGAAGAGACTTTTCAGGGGTAGCACCAGATGATGAAACTTTCTTCCTAGAGAGCTGTTCTGGGCTTTAGGTCAGTAACCCCTTTTAGTGCCAAGAAAAAAAAGTTTCATTTACCTTTATGATAGTTCATTTACTTTTTATTGAGAAGCTGCTGACCCTGTCTCCTAGTCTGCCGTTGTTTTTGTGTTTAATACTGAAGTTTCTACTGTCTTGTTACTTCTTACTGTGAGCTTCTCTGGCCACTGTGATTTGACTGCGTGGCAGGAAATGGCATTTTGGGGTATTTTTGGTAAACAAGGAAACTTTCTCTCCATTGCATGAAAAAAGAGTGCAGTAGCAACATAGGCACCTCGAGGTTCTAATACCCTCAACTCCCTGATGTCAAAAGGACAACATGTATGTCATGACATCGCCTGCAAATAATATAGTTGTGTACTGTATCTGAATGCAAACACGTAAATAGTGTCATTTGCATTATGATGTTATAACTCATGTGTCATTTGCCCCCTTGAGTTTTCCATCAGTAGCAAGAATACTGACTTTGACATTAAACTTCTACTGCTGTTTTGTTTTGCATATTTGGAAATGATTCCTCTACAGGATTTGGCTGTAAAGGTGAAAATAATGACCCTGGACTGGCACAGGGCTTTTGAAATATTTAAACAGCAAAGCTCTTGCACGAGTGCCTTTGTATTTTCAGTACAAGAGCGGATGTAATTTCCCCAAGTGGTGGGAAACAGTAATTATGTGATTAAGAGTAGATTGCTATAAAATATTAGGTTTTGTAGGACTGGGCTGCTTAAGAATATAGCTAATTTCATTAATTGTGTTCAGTTTAGCTTCTCTGTACCAGCAGAGGGCAGTGTGGTGTGGCATTTCAAGCAACATATGTATTAGAACCTCGAGGCAATTATTTCAATATAAATAGGCTTAGTTTAGTGGAAATCAATCAGCCAAACTAATCTCTGCAAGTCAAAAGCCAAGTTATTTTTAGTAAGAATACTAGCTGGTATTGGATCAAGTACGCAGATACTGTGAACCACCAGCAACTCTTTATATCACAATAAATAAGAACAATTTTTGAATAATGAGGGGGCCATTCTATATATTGCATATATATATAACGGCACAACGTGGCATATAATTCAGGGATTTCACTATATCCGTTATAAAATATTTATCAACTCATTCAGTTTGCAGCTTAAAAATGGCATCTTCAAAAGCATATGTTTGGGAAAGTTGCACACAGAAAAATGTATATTAGGGATAATTGCATACAAAAATATAAATAAGAGGTACTGTATCTTAGCATGTATATAATAAAGAAAATTGTGTATAAAAATGTATATATTAGGGAAAGATGGATTGAAAGTAAGTATATCAGAGAAAGTTGCATGTGTAAACTAATGCAGATTTTTTTGTGGCTTTTAAAACAAATTGTTTACAAAAATTTGTTTTGCAGAAATTTGGTGGAACAGATTGAATACTGAATGTTTCCAATACTTCCATGGACTAGATATAGGGAATTTCTTCACTAGTAATTTATAGTGTCATCTAGCCATCTCTGTGCAAATATAATAGCAATGAAGTCAGACTATACCGCCATAGTGATATTTGGGTGCTGCTATAAGATCCTATAAATCACTAGTGAGGAAATGATTATATGTTTTATATACTTCTCTATCCATCAGCAACTAGCAGGTACAATAAAGTTAATTATTCTTAGACCTGACACAAAAAACAATGAAGTACAATCTGAAAAATAGAATGGAAAATTTGTATCCACATTTACAGGTTCTGTTTCAGACAAAATATCACAATTATTTTTAATTTAATTAAATGTTAATGAAGTCTTATAAAAAACAAATACATAAATAATCACAGATACTTAAAAGCCTGTTCAGTAGATGAAGCTGGCTCTTCATCTATATGGAAATTTACCATTGCTAACCAATAAAACCTATGTTCCATCACTCACACAATTTGGGATCTAAAAAACCTGGTTAAAAACTGCTTAGTTAGTTCTGATTCATCAGTTGCCTTTTGGATCTACACAAATCTTACTCAATTTGGCCAGCCTTAAGATGTGAGAATTTCAGCTCCCAGAATTCTTCAGCGAATATAAATATTGTTAAGAACTATGGGAGTTGAAATTGGCACACCTGGATGGTCCCTAGTCTGGAGAAAGCTACCCTAACCTGTCTTCCCACTCAATCTGTAGAAGAGAAGTAGTTTTGAACTAAAATATTTTTATCCGTAATTGCAACTTCAAAGCACATATGGAGCAGATGTTCTTAGTCTTGGAACAACATTGCAATGTACTGGCAGGGAATAATACCAAATTGTATACAAGTAGTTAGTCTTAATTGTATAACACCAGGAGTCACCAAGTATAAAAAAAATTGGAGATGATCTTGGGGAAAGTACGAAAGAACCATTAAGGAGGGACTTGCAGAAAAGATGACATAGTCCAGAAGTTTGAAGTAAGCATGAGAACATCACAATAACTCTGCCCTGATTTTATTTAGTATAAGGTGAGTTGGAGAGAAACTTGGTCAGGCTTTTAAGAATCTATTACTATACCCCACAACAATAAAGTTGCATTCCTGGAATCCCTGCAGTGTTGGTTTCTTGACCTGGCCTACCATGAAGGGCTAGTAATTGGGAAGAATCAAGAAGTGTCAACCATTAACCTAGGATTTCAGTAGGCAGTGGAGAATTGTAATTGGTGTACTGCATGTTGGATTCAACTCTGTCCTGATCTGCTTTCAGACTCAGAGCATCTTCACATAATCATTTTGTGCTAACCTAGGATAGGTGTTGTTCCCTGATGTTCCCATACTATTGTTCTCTTTGATGGCGGAGCTGATTAACACTGATGATGTCATTGTTGAGGTGGTTGGCTTAGGAATGCCCAGGTCCCATTGGCTACTTCAGCCTTCTGCAGGCATGCCTTCTCTTTCCAGTGACGGGGGTCTTTTCTCCTTGGCCATTTTGAGACTGGACACTTGGCATCTGTGGAGGCATCTGCCCATGTAATGCCTGACTGGTGCCTTTTACAATGCTTGTTAAGTCTTACATTGGCTTCTAATAAAAATGAGTTTAGCATCCCTTTAGCACTTAAAAAAAAATATGGGTGTGAAAAATGGGTTTAGCACTATTTTGGGAAAATGCTAGTCCTCTGCTGCAAAGAAGGTTGATTTAAACTGGAAAAGAAACCCAGGTTCTTCCAGCTGTGTGTTCCTAGTTCTGTCATTATTGGATGTATTACAGGTTTTCCACTGCTTCTGCTGACAAGATACTTTTTCCTGTTTTTATTTTTTTAGATCAGATAGCAGTATTTTGCCTACCTAGGTACTGTTAGTACGTGTGAGCCAATTACAACTGCATATTTTCCATGGCCATCTATTGGCTTTTTCTGGGTGCTGCTAGTCATAAAATGGGAACTAGACTTCTTGGTGCCAGCACGGCTGTTTATTCAGCATTAGTATAAGGTGGAACCATGTTACCAGTTGTTCTGTTCCACTTCACCCTGTGTCTCTCCTCCACCTCCCTCCTCCTCCTGTGTCATAGGAGCTGGACAGGTTTTGGACATGGGTCTAGTGCTCTTTCAGAAGAGTTTTAGACTCATGTTCAGAAATAGCCTGACTTCAACTTTTATTAGGCTTCACCAACCAAAGCTGAAATAAAACTACTTAGATAAGCTCACCAAAACAAAAAAACCAAAAAACCCAAGAACTGAGAAGAAGTATTGTAATATTTATTGAAGGAAGGTGGGAATCCGTAATCAAAAGATTTTCAGCAACTGCAGTTATTAAAAACTAGCCCTGTATGTAAAGACAAGGTTCAAACCTTTTTACATGTCATTTTTCATTCTGCCCTGTCTAACATAATACTTGGCCCTTTCTTTTGAGTGGGCTGGTTTGACTCCATCTGTGCTTTGGTTTTTCAATGGTCAGATTCTTTCTTACTTCTCACACCTGTCACTTGGACAACTTGACAGGTGGCTAAACACATGGTCTACACTTGCAGAACTCTGCTCTACCCCACATTAGGGAGAATGATTGGTGGTTATTCCCAAGCCCACAGGTGATACTTGGTAGGAAGGGAAAGGAAATCACAGAAATCCACCAATCACGTTTCTCGATTGGTCTACCTTGGTTTCTCCTATGCCTGTTGGGAAGCAATTGCAGCCTGGAAATGTAGCCTCACAAATGGAAATGGCCCCACTGTTATAGATTTTTTTTTCTTTTTACATGGATATGAACATGGAACATACAAAAAGAGTGAGATCCCATACTGATTTGATTTGAACAAAATGGTAAGCCATAATCTGGTTTGTTCACCTATGGCTTAGTGTGATATTTGGTTAAAAAATACATTCACTTGGCATTAAATGTGTAAACAATCAGAGAAAACTAACTATTAAAATCTGTGGACCCTGACTTACAGGTCTAGCCCCAAAACTAGTTCTAAAATTCTGAAATTCAACCCAAGTCTTGAGAAAAAACATGCTGTCCATAATCTGTGAGCCAAAAAGAAAGTGAACCAAACACCAAGAACATCATTCTCTTAGAGTTGATAATTCCTGAGTTGTGGAAAATGATTAAGAACTGCATAACCTGCCCTATAAATTAAGGGGTATGAAAATGGACAGAAGGCTCATAGGGGCTAGTGTGAAGAGTTAACAATACAAATATTTTTCAGAAGGTATTTATTTTATATATGAAAAGAGCTTATGGGAATTGTAGGGGCCAATAGGTATAAATCATTTGTCAGGACAAATACTAGCCTTTCTCAAAGTGGCCCTTTTTATCAGAAAGAAGTAATGATTGAATCCAGATTTTGTTAGGTTTCCTTTTCAGGTCTTCTCCATTTCTGGGTGATGAGAATCTCTGATAAGAAGCAATTTACATGTGATGATCTCACCTGTTTATACTTGCTGGTTGCATTCCCTATTTCTTTTAGGCATTTATCATCACACACAGAAGATACTGTGATTAGAGACTTTGTTTGACTGTTGCTGATAGTCTGCACAATTTATTTTTGCATATACTGTACAGTATGTTGAATGCATATTAGCAAGAGGGCTGGTCAGTGCTTCAGATTCAGTTTGGAAGAGACTCTTTGAAATATGCAGGAGCACAAATGCAGCACCTGTTTGCAATTCATTACAGCATATGCGTGGCTGGGCTGAAGCCTCCCCAGTGCCACCATGCCATCCTAAGGTGGGTGGCTTTAATGAGTCACAGAGAGATGCAGTGCTTATGCTGTCACATGTTTCAAAGCAATTCTTCCAAATCAGACCCAAAGCTTTGGGTATATGGTTCATGGGGTCACGAAGAGTCGGGCACGACTTAATGACTGAACAACAACAACAAAAAGCAGGTTCAGTGCAATATGTGAAGAACCTTTCCAATCTGATTATCATGTCTGATGTGAAAGTGGACCTGTTTCTGTGGCTCATCTGTATAATGCTGCATTTAGAGATAAGATACTGAACAGCAAAACTGCATGAGGTCATTCATTTTACAGCATCAGGGATGTACAATCAGTGACACCAGGGTTCCTCCAAAAGTCCACCAAGTTGTAATTTAAAATGTCTGCCATGCTTGAACTCATGACCTTTCAAACACAAATCTTTCCCCAGGGATCCTTTTTTTAGAATCCCTAAGTACAGGGATGCCTTATAGCAGTATTTCTCAATCTCATCAACTTTAAGAAGTGTTGGCTGGGGAATTCTGGGAGTTACGTCCACGCCTCTTAAAACCACTGAGGTTGAGAAACACTGCCTTATAGGATACCTCTTTAAAAAAAAGTGGAACTCCAAAAGAGATACTCAGCTTACTGGGATAGATTAGCCATCTTGTTTGAATCCCTCTCAGATAGACTTTTCGATTCGGAGGACTTCCAATGGAGGTATGGCAAACTGAAGATGACTCAGCAAAAGCACTCAGTTAATATTGGGACTTACAAAATGTCACAAAAAGTTATAATGTCAGAAATATTAAAGGAGATCTTTGAAGAATTGAGCCATAAATTAGTAACTACAATATTAACTCTGTCAGTAATGATGTCTGCTTCTATGGATAGACTATATCTAAAAAATGTTAATGAAGGAATGACCGATGTGGAACAAATTTTATCTGACAAGACAGAGAAAGTACAGAATGTGGAACTACAAATGATAGGCCAAAAGAATGACTTGGAAAAGGATGCTTTACTGGATATGCAAAAGAAACTGGCTGAAGTTTTAAAAATTAAAGGGGAAATACAAATGATAAACCAAGAGAATGATCTGGAAAATGTTTTCTTATTGGATCTACAAAAAAGGCTTGTTAAACCCTTGAAGAAGTCTATGGGATGGGATAAAGAAGATTTTAAGAGAAATCAAATCCTATGACAATATTTGATTGAATTAAAGATGAAGACTGTTAGAAGTAAAAGGAAGGAATATAAAGTTGGTTTATTTGATCAAGGTTAAAACAGGATTTTTTTGCAAAGTTCTGGCAATCCTTTATGGACTTTTTGCTGACACCAGGACTGAAAAGTTGATGTTTTATGAATTTGCTTATAGATAAGGGATGGGATATGGGATGAAGAGATATCTGTAACCTTATGGGGGTGAAAAGTTACTAAATTTGTTTATACAAGATTGGAAATCACTTCTTTATATATTTCTTTTTCTTTATTCTTTTATCTTACCCTTTTTATTCTTTTTTTCCATTCTCTTCTCTTTCTCTAAGTTTAGGTCATATTAGTTTTTACTATTGTAATTAAAATTCTTAATAAAAATTATATTTAAAAAAAAGATAGGCTTTTCAATCCAACTTCTCTAATGGGTGATGGACCTGATTTGTATGCAAATTTGTTAAGGCTGCAGTTGAATGATCAAATAAATTATTATGGGGGTGAGATAATTCAGTGAAAAAAAATCCAAATAAACATATTTGTCAATTTTCAGCCTTGATTTATCACTAATATTTATGAAGTAATGTGCTAATGAATTAGAATCTGCCTCTTTTCCCTAACTTGAATCTTAAATAGCCAATATAATTTTACATCCTTGTTTTTTACTCTAGGATCTAAGATAGTATGCATTCGCATACTAGTAAGTAGCCATATTTCCTAGTTAGATTGGAAGCTAGCGTGCTATGACACAAACTTAGAATATTTGCAGTTAAGGGGAAAAATAGTAAATGTGCAATTAATAAGGGAGAATTTCCCTGGGGTTAAATCCAGGGCAGCTTTAATTCCTGTTTTGTATTACTAAAGTCCCTTGCCAAATATTTCCAGTTCATATAGATTTAGATAAGACATGTTCTGGAACTTGCAGAATTCTTATTTTGACTTTTATAGCATTTATTAGTGCAATGAAAATAATACTTTGACAACTTTCTAATTAAATATTAATATTCACCCTTGAATAGCTAAGTGGAATGTCTGATCACTTTTATTAGACATACTAAGTGGAGATATGATTTACATCACTGTAGGCCAGTTTCTTTTCTTTTCTTTTTTTAAAATATTGTTATTTAGCTTGTTAACATCCACTTTAGATGTAACATAAACCATCGTTTAGCATTTTGTGGACCAGCTGGAGTGGGCTTTGGCCTTGCATGTTTCTCCTTCCCCTTTCTTTTACACCCTAGAGGAAGGGTCTGAAAACTTCCTGTTCAAAAGTAACCAGAATCTTAGATCTGAACATGATGAACTCTGGTTAATCCAAACAAATTGACTAACTGTAGCGCTTTTTTTACTGTGGATTTCTCCCTCCACTTTCTTTTATCTTGTATATATCAACGCTTCTGCAGATATTAGCCAGAATGAGACTGGTTCAGAATAAACGTTGAGTTTATAAGGATTGTTTGTATCAGTAGTGAAGAATCCTGCAGGAAGGGAGAATTGGAGGAGGACAACTCATAAGTCACCTTCCATAACTCTCTTCTTCCATATTGCATATCTTAATAGAAGCATCACAGAAAACAAGGCCTAATTCTTTTAAGAGAAATCATGCATAGCAAAGACACAGTGGTAGGTTTTAAAGACTTTTAAATCATGTCCTGCTTTGTGGTTCCCCTTATGTCAAAGAGACTCATAGAACAAACTTGGAGGAGCCCATAGCTATGAATCTGTTTCCATCTGGGTTGTGCTGGAGCTCCAGGACAAAGACAATTTTGTGGCATGGACAAACTTTGCCCAAGGAGGTTTTAGGGAGATCCTGGAAACACTTAAAGCATGTGATGCACGTAAAGAAGTGGTGGAGCTTTGATTGTGTTGACTTGACTTTTTAACCCCCTCCCCTGCAGATGCCCCTGCAGATTTGGAGGAAGCACATGTCTTACTTCCAGAATAGCGTTTTTTTAGTGCTGTGTATTCTAATCTGTGTTTTTTTTTTTTTCTTAATAAAAATCTCCAAGAAGAAAATAAAATAAGATGGCTAAGTGCAGAAGAAAAAATCTTACAAGAACCAAACCATCCACTTATAGTCTTTCAAGGGCAGGGCTTTCCCACTAAGGGAACCATTTGCTTCCCACTTTCTGCTGGCTTTCCTTCATAGGCAGTATGGCTCAGGAGGCAAAGTGGGGGGAAATTCCTCTCTCTTCGGACAAGGGAGTCCTGTCTCTGAAGTCTGTGGCTGTTATTCATTCATCTATAAACCAGGAGAAGCTACTTCTAATCAGATGCCATGGGCTGAAATCCATGGTTTAAGAACCATAAAGCAAAATGCCCTGTGATGCGTGCTGGAGGCTTTATGTGATGGTAAGGAGGGTAAACTGCACAGGGTCCCAAGGGCACATGCAGTCAAGGCCCTGTCCCCTTTTTACATGTGTCATGCATGTAACATACATAAAAAACCGCAGGGCTGTAATTGTGTGGCTGTAGCCACCCTCTTGACTTTTTAAAACCCCTTGCAGGCCCTCCTGCAAAATGAAACATTACCAAGATTGTTGGGGCCTTTCCCTGCTTCTAAATGAAACTGCTAATTCCATCCTTGAATGTGCAAACACAAATTGGCATGAAATGTGTTTTCCCCTTGGCCAGCTTCTACTCTGCCTCTGTTTTATTTGCCTTCCAAGGGTTTGGGACCAAGTGCTTATACCAGGCAGCATTCTGAATGGAGAGTGATGCTGGATACTGTAGTTCAGCAACATCTGAACAGGTACAGATGTTGCCCCTGTCATAGGGAATAAGGAAAGTTACCTGGCACATAACAGGGTATTTCAGCTTTAATGAACTTTCCTTTTAGAACAGCTTAGGGCAGAACATCTTAGGATATATTTATTCTGTTAATAACTTGAGGGGAGGTGGGAAGCTACAGTTCTATGATGTCCACAATACCTTCTGGACCAGGAATTATGGTTGGCCTTTGAGCATGGGACCAGGATGTGGTGCATTTTCAACAAAGAACTGGGTGGGACCAGAACAAAGACTAAATTTGATTTAATATTAATGTAGTTGCACCTAAATCTTCTCAGGGCTGTTGGTTTGTTTGCTGTTGTTTTATCAAATGACCTCTAACAAACAATTCTTAGCATGATTGCTAAATTATAATTCCGGAGGTTCTTTTTGAGGAATCCATGACAATTAAAATAGCATAAATCTAGCATATATTTGCAGAATATATATTCTTTTACAGATGCATGGAATATGGAGAGTGACCATCTTGGTTACACCTTTTTCATTTGGTGCCAAATGAAACTACATGGAAAAAGCTTCACCAATACATCTTTCTATAATTTTTGATCATGTTTTTTATCCTCAATAAATGATTTGAATGACATTTTTTTTTTTTGAAAAGCAATGATAATTATTCTACAAGCAGGGGCTTTACTAGTGAGAATCATTATTAATGCTTTCTGTGACACAATAAGTTATGGACAACATTTCTCAAGTTACAATTAAACTTCAAAGGACTTTTTAAATTATTTTGTTTACTAACATGTTAAAGAAGCAAGCCAGAACATGGAAATATGTTGAGAAGCTTTAAGTCCAAGATGTATTCTCCTGCAAGTGGAATGTGATCTTTGGTATCAATCTAGCATGAGCCGAAACAAGATTATTCTAGGTCTCCTATGGCTACTTTCCTCAATCTTAAGGCAAAATAACAAAGAATATATGTATAATATACTTGTGGTTTTATTGGAATCTTTGTTTAGAAAAGCTTTGACTCGTCACTGTGCTTGCTTCATATATATTACATTTCCCATCTGCTCAATTCTTGAAGAATATACTGATGGTCTGTTGAACAATGGTATTCTCTTCTGGACTGGTACCATTGTGACCTGCATACATTTTCTAGTAACTAAACTTGCAGAAGATTATACTGATCAAAATAGAAATCAAGCCTTCATGGGCATAGCTTAGAAAAATTTAGAATCTTATCTGAGAGATATTGGTAATAAACCAAGAGTTTCTTTCTGAAATCTGTAAGTGCTCTTGGAAAAACTGCTCCTATATTGCCTTGTTTCTCAAGATTTTCTGATGAATTAATGGAAGTTGAAAAGAAAATGCACAGAAGTCAACATATATCATGCCTTCTTATCATAAGCTTGACTGTACATGAGCCTTTTGTGACCTAACACCTCAATGTGATGGGCACCAGAATGCATCTGGAGCAATAAAGTTGGGAAATGTGATCTAGAGACAAATCCTGACATGATCATATGAAAAAAAGGTTTGATTTATCTGACATAATTTATGACAGTGCATTTATGTCTGTTTTCTCTAATCTGATTCCCTCAAGCTACGTTGGTGTATATCCTCAGAAATCCCAGGCATTACAGCATACATGTTCGGGTGGTACCAGGTTGGGGGAGGCTGGTCTCTGAATCAGTTTATTACAGGAAGAATTTTGTTAAACTTTGAGTAGTGAGGGATTGAAAATGGGCTAATGAAAATATGCTTCAAATAATAATGGGGCCATATGATTTAAGTTAAATTGGCAGCATTTTATTTTTTTCTTTAAATAATTTATTTGGCCACCTATCTCATGACAGTGGCTCTGGGTGACATATACGGATTAAAACAAGACTTACCAGCACTGATTCAAGTAAACAATACATCCCAGTCAGAAAAACCAATCAACAGCAGAGCTCACTTAACCTCCTGGACCAAATGCTTAGGGAAACACACAGGTCTTCAGAGTCTTGTGAAAGGCTAAAAGGGTCGGGGCCTTCTGGACCTCTGGGGAATGCTGTTCCACAGGGCAGATGCTGCCAGAGAAGCCATGACTCCTAGGTCCAACAAGATGCCGCTGTTTGATAGAAGGTATCCAGAACATGCTAGAGCTAGTGGGGTAAGCAGAAACAATGGGAGAGAGGCAAGTAGCCTGGCCCTACGCCATGTAGGATTTTATAGGAGATACATATTCTGGTATATAGTTATTCTAAGCATAGAGCTGTTAGATGGAATGGAATGGCACAATTCCCTACATTCCAGCTGTCAACTTTGGATCCATTGGTTGATTTAAGTCACTGTTATGCATTTAGTCTTTGTCAATCAATCAATCAATCAATCAATCAATCAAATTTATATAATGGAAATGCTCTCTGCATATATTTGCTAAGAAACAATCATCTACTGTTGTACTGAACAGTTGCGCCTTAGACACCATTTTCATATATGGGGAACCTTCACCTGCATATCCAAAAATTCATTATTGGAAAAAGGCTAACTATCTGGCAAGAGGAGATTAGCAGATAGATAATTTTGATCCATGTCTATCACCTCAATAGGCACTTGTTAGGTAATATTCTTCCAAACATTTTTTTTCAAGAAAGTTCTTCTTTCTGTGGGACATTGCATTATCCCACTACTTGATCAACTATATACCCTTGGGAGAAAATAAATGATTTTTCCCAGCCAATTGTGCTGTTGTGATTAGTAACATACCTGAAATTTTATGACATGGCAATTATTGCCATACATTACTTGCGAGGCAAAGCAAAATGCATTCTTCAAATTGGATTTATTTTTTTCCTCTTGAATTAATTTGCATATGAAAAGATAGCAGCAGCATGTCATTCTGAAAAATGGGGGGGAAAATATCTGATGGTTTTACCAGGAGAGATAATAAGCAGGACATTATAGACGTTATCTAGTAAGTGCCTGGGGTGGAGATGAAAGTGAGAAAGGTATTTTCCATTATGTGACTAATCAAAGTTTCAGGTCCCTGTTTATACATAATGTACATCATCTGAACGATGCCAGTATCACCCAGTAGACCTGATACTGTTTATTATTTTTGTTTCTTTCTGTTTAAAAATTCTGAGGTTTTTTTTTTTTTTTAAAGAAAATAACTCTTTGTGTAACACCATTCAAGCATGCAGAAGTTTCAGAACACTCCTTTTCTGGAAGATGATCCTTCTGTGATGTCATATTGAAGTTGGTCATTCACTTGTATCATTCCCTGCTCCCTTCAGAGCTCATTCAGTAACTCAGCTAAGTTGTTAAAAGCTTGTGATTTGTTTATATTATGGAACATGCGTGACAGAGGGGAACAAACTATTATTGTATTTTCTTTCTCTGTAGGATGGAAGTGGTTTTTTTGGATGAAATAAGGAGGGGGCCTGCTGACAGATGGCAAGGTTAATTATTAATTGATCAACCAGAAGGGCAACTAGACAATCACTGAAAGGTTGGTGTATGGGATGCTGTATGCTGTATTCTCTATTCATAGAAGTGGATGGAACATAGTGATATGAATGTCAAATAGTCATAAAAACATGGACAATGCAAGACTAATATTGATGTTTTGCATTGCAAAACTTAGGTTTGAAAAAAAGACAAGAAACGGCTGGCTGGAAAAGCATGAAAAATGATATCTAAGTTGCCCTAGTGAGTCCTGGTATGAAAGCTATCAAACAGAACTCCAAAGAACAAATCTTTCTGAAGTTCAACATTTACATGTTGAAGACTTAGAGTGGCCTGATGAAGATTATTACATAGTTTAATCAAGGAGGCATGCAAACTCTTTAATGCATTCAGACTTATTTAGCTTTCTTTTACAAAAATAGCATTTGGATTCAAGAAAATTGCATCATCCCTCTTTATTCTCTGACAAGTTAAGCATTTCACCCATGGATGTTGCTAGTGCTGAACTTCTAATGACATAACTCATTTAACCTTTCCACTCTTGCTGTGTTAGTGCAAAAGTAACTGTAAATCTTGTTGACTATTACTTGTATATGTGTTGGCAGCAAGTCAAATTTTGGCTCAGACAACATAGGAACAATATGTGCAGCACAGCTAAAACCCATTAACTGTCTCTTTCATTCCTCTTGGTGCTCATAGAATATGCTTAGGTCCCCAGCAATTGGCTTTTAAAAATATTAATACAGGATTAACTGGCACCAGCTCAGAGTAATGTATTTAATTACATTCACATTTCAGTAATATTTCATAATATTCTGTAACCTAAGGTGAAGGTGATTAGTTTTGCCAGTCAAAAAGGCAGAGGGAGATGAAGGGACAATCTTCTCCTCTCTTAATCCTGATATTTGGGCCAGACATTTAGGGACTGCAAAGGAGATCTTGCTGTTTCCCAATCAAGTTTCAAATGATACGTGAGGTATCTAGTAAATAAGTAATGTGTTTTTCAGGAGCATCTATATTCTTAAGCAAGGCATTGTTCTGCAAGTGGAACTAGCATCAAATGCATCTGAATGCTAGCAATGTGGGATAGTATCATAAATAAATCCTTCAGCAACTGTCAAGCATAATTACAAATACTGAATTTTAATTGCTTCTTTTGGGAGAGCCCGTATGGATTTAGTAATGGCTTCTTCACAGAGTACACAGTTAAGCTGAAGAATGTGGCACTACAAGATGACGTATTGACAGCCCACCAGTTTAGACATTGTTTAGAGAACTTCGTGGAGGAGAAGGCTATTAGTGGCTGTTAGACATGATGTATGTGTCTATCTATTGCCCTTCCACCATCAAAAGTATTGTTGCTATTAATACCAGTTGCTGGCAAAGAGAAGTATAAGGGGGCTACTAAGCTCATGCTTTGCCTTTAGGCTTCTTGAAGCCATCTTTTGGCTTCCCTGGAGCAAGCATGTTGGGTGAGATGAACCTGTGGTACAGTCCAGTACAGCTGTTCTTAATAAGAGCATCCCTAAAAATGTAAATGGAGGAGATGTTTGTGAGGACTGTGGTGACCAGTTGTTAAATTCTTACCTCCTTCCTGCCCCAGTCTTAATTCTATGCAATTCCCCAATGTAACTACTATTTTTTCAAAATCCAGTCATGTCCATTCCAGTAGTACACTGAATGTAAGAGGTAGTCAGGCTCTCCCTTTCTCTGCTATTGCTGCCTGAGCAGTTCCCTTTTGATTAGAGATACTAGCAGTTGAATCTTGGACATTTTGCACATAAAATATGTATTCTTATCATTGCGCAATGTTGGCTTTATTCTGCTGTTTTAAATGTTGACATTTTCATTGTGTTGCTTCTTTTGAATCTTGTGGGTTTTTGTATCACTATATCGTTTATTTTACTATACCTCTTGGACCCTTCAGATGTTTTGGACTTAAGTATACATAATCAAATGCATCTACAAATATGAGAACAGGGAACCCTTCCTTCCTTCTTTTCTTCTTTCCTTCTTTCCTTCCTCTCTTCCTCTCATGAAAGCTATGCTAATAGGAATTTATTTTATGTGTTGTTAATAGAATTTCTATACCGCTCAATTAACCAAGTCCTCTAGGATGAGTATGAAACATTGAAATCATTTAAAAACAAAATGCTTTTCAAATAAATGGTAATCCACCAAATAGCTAAACCAATACATGAAAAAAGCATAAAACCAACAACAGTTCTAAAACCAGTAGGGGAAAGAGTAATTAGCTCCAGGTTTCAAAATATGTCTTAAAACGTGATTTTGACAACCTGCAACATTAAAAGGAAAAGGATCAGATATAAATAAAATTTAAAAGATTAGTAACATACTATATATATTCCTATCTATCAAGATGTTCTCTTCTCAGCCAGCCAATGTACTATACAATGTAGGAACAGAAGAAAAAACATTTAAGCAAAAGAAATTAAAGAAAGGAAGGAAGAGAAATGAAAAGGAAATAAATTAAACCTAGTTTATACTTCTCACTTCTCTTTTTGAGCATCTAGTCAACTCTATCCAACCACAACTTTCTTGGTCTTCCTCTTCCTTCTCAACTCACTCATTTTTCCATCATGTATTTGTTTTGCAATTTGATCTTAATCCATTCTCTGTGATCAAGCCACCAGAACACATTTCTTTCATACTAGTCACTAACTTTTGTATCCAATCTACATTCATGAATATTTTTTTTCATTCTTGACCCTATATGTTCTTGTTTTACCATATACTTCTTAAGTAAACCATTTCCACTTTTATTTTCTCCTGACATATCCACATTTTACTTCCACATAATAAAGAGGGCAGAGGCCCACTGTTATACTGTGCTGTTTTTGCTTGTTTTGAAAAACATTCGTTCCATGAAACAGACCACATACTACGTACCACCTTCCTACCAGCACTTGCAGACCTTAATTTTTTTTTCATTCATTTTTCCAAGTTTAATCAACATTCTTCCCAGGCACACAAATTTATCTGCTTGCTGTGATTTGTAGCCATTTCTTTATTTGATGTATATAGCTGCCCTTTCAAAATGACTTTGGGCAGTATACTATTAAAAAGCAGAAAGAACAAAAGTAAAGTGTTGTAAGATATGAAATATGATAAAAATGAATGCAAACATTTTTCCAAGGCAATTCAACAAACAATCATATTGGAATGGGATCACAAGTTCTTCTCACCCAATGCCTGTGGGAAAAAACCAGAATAGACTGGAATCATCTGTATATTGGGAGGGGGCATTATTCCATAGAGCAAATGCAGCAAGAGATTGAAGTTATGCATAACTTGCATTCATTCACTCCATTTTTCTGCTAAACACCTTGGTCTTTGATGCACTGCTTCTCAGATCTATATCTACTGCATCATATAAGCTGTCTTACATTTTCTACAAATATTTTGGGTTATCAACCAATAACATGGCGTCATCTATGTACACATTTACAACTCCAAGTAATACACTTCTAAAGTCACAACCAGCATTCTTTATGCATTTATCCATAAATACGCTAAATAACCACAGAAACATTGCATATACTTGTCTCAGGGAGATCTGCACTTTATGCTTTGCCCATTTCCAGTAGGGGCCACTCATTGCTTCCTGCATGCAAGAATGGATGATGTCATCGTCCTCCTACTCCCAGCCTATTGCAAACGCACCCTGCATCCATGTTTTCTAACTTCAGTTCAAAGGGCAATTCTACACTAGAGTCTAAGCTCTTTGTCTCCTATGCTGCTCCAATTTGTTTTAAAATAATCTCTTCAGAAATTCCAGTCCAGATTGCAGTGGGTTTGTAACAGGGCTGTGGCCACTGTGGCTATCACAGGGCCTGACTGATAGTTCTCCTGTTTCTTGTCCTTCCCATCTGTGCAGGGAAGGCAAGCCTATCTGGACTAGTCTACTAGTGTCTGACTTTTTATTTTTGAGATTGTTCCTTTCTCATTAAACCCCTTGCTTTTCCTTTGCTTTCTCAGATATTTGTATAGATGGATGCCTCACTCCCCCTCCTTATTATTTCCTCCCTTCCTAAAGCAGGCAGGGATCTCTACTGGGCAGCAGCAATACAGGAAGAGGTTTGAGGTGAATGATCACTTTAGTGACAAGACATATTTTATACTGCAAGAGAAAAGGCAAAGGTAAAAATATAAAAGGATTGACAATATAGTGCCAGAATGTGGGCTCCTTGGGTTGGATGGCACTCAACATGCTACTGAAGAAGAGCTGAGGATCTTTTGGAGTAGTAATGGTATTTATGATGTGGCAACGCATCATGAAGCCTTTGGGATGTCTAGATGCTGATGCTGTGAAACAGATCACAAACTGCTCATGTGCAAGTTCCAAGTCAAGCTAAAGTGGAAGAAGAAAGCCAACCAGTTGCCATGATCGGATCTTGAGCATATACCCACCATTTTCAAAGAGAACATCCAGAATTGCTTTGAAGTCCTGAACCTTATTGATCAGAAACCAGAGGCACTGTGGATTAATTAAAGAGGTTTTTAATGATGAATGTGAAAAGAGACTGCCAAAAATCAAGAAATAGAAGAAAGCAAACTGGATGTCAGAACAAACTGTGGAAATTGCTGAGAAGAGAAACCAAAACCAAGAAAAACAAAGATCTGAAGAAGGAACTTAGCAAAGAACTTCAGAGAGTTATTAGAAGAGACAAGAAGAAGTATTACAACATATTTAAAGACACTGAAGAGGGAAACAGACTCAGAAAAACAAGGAAAGTCTTCCAAACGACCTCCAGACTCAGAAGGAGGTTCCAATCTTGAACTCGTATGTTAAAGAATGCAAATGGATAGATAGTAACTGATTCAAAAAAGATCAAACAAAGGTGGAATGAATATTTATGTATTTATTTAATCACATTTATAAATATACTGAGATTCTATGCAGTAAAGAAATCAACATCTCTACTGTACAGTTATTCCCTATTTACAAGAACCTCTAGTACTAGATGATGAAGTTAGATCAGGACTCTGGTCATTACCAAGTCAGAAGCCTACAGAAATTGATGGAATTAACCAACCTATATGAGCACATCTGGAGAATGACAGTGTCCAGCAGGTTGGAAGAGCCCAGTCTATATACTAATACCAAAGCACACTTAATAGAGTGTGCAAGCTATTGTACAGTATCTTTAATTTCACCTGCAAAATAATACTTAGGATCATCCAACACAGATTAGAGCCCTACATGGACAAAAAGATGCCAGATATTTGAGCTGGCTTTAAAAACTTTTTAAAATGTGTACAATGTTCTGTAATGTACTACAGTGCTTTGACTTGTGGGAAAAAGGTGCTTTCTGTTTTCGGAGTCCATGAACACTTCAAGGACAGATGGACTGGCATCAGTCTGAGCAGATCTAGACTGCTGTAAACCTGTAAACCTGTCCCTGTAAACCTGTCTGTGTCTGTAACCTGAGAAGACCAGCAGACTAGCTAGGATCAGTTCATTAATAAGCACCCAAGCTGTGTTACCATGTGTGAAGCAAACACCTGGAGCCCAGCCAGCTCTATAGTATTGGGCTCATTCCTCCAAGTGTGCCATAGAATTATTTCCCTCAAGACAGTCTGCTGGAGTTTGCAGGAACTGTAATAGAAAATGACCAGCAGAATGTAAAGTATCTGATATCTCCCCAGGCTTCCTAGAGTCTGTTTGCTGCATCTGTTGCTCTGCCAAAGGCAACAGAACAGTGATTCTGGGATTCTCAACTGTTTTCTAGCAGCGATACCTCAAATGAGCATACTGGAATGGTGTATTTCCACTTCTGGGGATAGCGTTGATTGAACTAAGACAGATTGGACTAAGAAAGGATTGCTTGAGTCTATGCTGTTATTTGTCACTTTAAAGTACCTAGTATCATCCTTTGTGATGATCTCTAGGAACCCTTTAAATATTATATTAGTTCAGAGAGCTACTCTCCTGAAAAGTCATCTCACGCTCTTGCTCTAACATTTAAGGCCTGTGATTATGTGGGCAGAGTCAATTCAAAAGTTGTTTACATGAAATTCTCACCTTGACCCTGGCTATTTGGTGGTAAGCATGATCCGCACAGTCAGCTGCCCACATGACCTCAAGGCCTTTAAATGTTTGTGGAACAGGGTGCTATGAAGCCAATGAAATCGGTTCTCATAGTGCTGATGTAACAGTTAAGTGGCATTTACACCAGAGATGGGGGAGATCCGAGGATGAGATCTCCAAGACGCTCCCTTGCATGGGTTTTGCTGGCAGCCACAGCAGAGAGAAGAGGTCCTCTAATCAGCACAGGATAATTGGATATGGGGAACTTGCCTAGCATCAGAAATAGGCAGCAGTGGTTGGACAATCAATATAGGGTACTGAGGAATGCAACCATTATTTTAGGGGGTTTTTTTTGTTTTTTACAATTGCCCAGTAGAGCTTGGGGGGCTTTGTGAACAGTTAAAATGGCTGCATTTAGATCTAGCCACCTAACACTGATTGAAACATTTTTTGAAAGGAGGACCTAGGGTACATCTCAGTGCCAGGGATTTTGGATGCTGACAGTTACCCAAGGATGCCATTAGCTGGGGTTACCAGATCTGGACTGATAAAATCTGGATGACCACCAGATGACAGCAAAGAGAGACATAAACATCTGCCAGCTAGTGGTTGCCTGGATCGGCAGCTCAGATCTGATGCTCAGCAAAGTATTGGCCCCAGACCTGCCCTGGACTTTGTTATTTCTATCTCTTTCAAAGCCAGTTTACTGTTACACTAGAAGCTTTCAGATTCTGCCTTTTGAAAATCTACATTCTGCTAGCAGGAAGATATTGTAAAAGACATGCATTTTTGCCTCTATTCCACATATTTCACGGAATTTCTTTCCTGCTTATTCTGCTGCTGTGAAGGCAGCCTCATGATATATAAAATCTGTTCTACATGGCCACCTATAATTTGGAGGGATCTCAGATAAAGGCAGTAACTTCAAACAGGCAATAGAGGCAAGAGATTGGCAATGAGGACACTACATCTCTTGCCAATGTAGCTTTCTGCTGACTCAGGGAGAAGCAATAGCACTTCAGCTCAGCAGTGGGGGAAGACTCTTTGATATATGACAACATGGTAAGACCTCCTGTTGCATTCTACCAAACTCCAACAGTGAGTAGAACCCACCAATTTCTTCCTAAACAAAGGAATTGTCCAGTTCACATAATCAGTGAGCTAACTACAGTAGCTTCCAAAGTGGGTATATGTGTATTTGTTGGTTTATATATGTAAAGTGTTCTTTTGTCCATTACTGAGCTTGGAGAACAACCAGGATTCCCAGAAGATTTCTTGCTTCAGGTTTCTTCACGGCTTCTCAAGACCATGTGATATCTTTTTCCATGCAGAGAAGTCAGAAAGCCCATCTTTCAATCAAGTAACTATCTAGGTCCAAAAGGGCTTGTCTTGTGTTCATAACAGCCAAATAGATGGATGCGGGGGCAGTAGGACTGGTGGAATTTTTGAAAAAAAAAAATTTCTGAGAAGATTAAGGGACAAAATGTAATGAGCACCATGAAATACAAAAGGAAGACATACAGAACAGAAACTAATTTGAGTGAGTTTAACTTCATTTTGCAAGGTTTTGGATTAAAAATAAGCAATTGTCTGGAAATGGCATCTTTTAGAGATACCCTTCATTAGTTTGTTTGGGTCACTTTGGCATAATTAAGAAATAATTATAAATACTTTAATATAAAACTAATTACAGTAGTATGGTTTTCAAAGAATAGAATTCCTTCTTTGCATTAAGGATAATTTATTTTAAAAGTATTTTACCAAAGGTTAAGGGTTTGGTTTTTTGTTTTTTTTTTTGGTTTAACCAGAAATACATCTTTGCTCTTGAAACTGAGTGAAACATATTGTAAGTTACATGTCAGATTGTGGAATAGCCTCCCAAGGCAAGTGGATTAGACAGCAGACTCCAAATTACTCTGTTGGGAACAATCTTGCACTGACAGTGTGATGGAATAGATGACCTCATAGTACAGCTGTGAGGAAAAAAAAGTTACCATATGAGTTTTTCTTCTCCCATGAAGCTATGCAGTGATAAACCACCAAAGAAATAAAGTTAGACATATAATGCAATCATAGATAGTAAAGCTTCCCTTGTAAACTTTTTGCTCAGAGCTGCTCTATATTGCTCTGAGAATTTCCATCTACATTTATTAGGTTGTATATATAGTAAACACAGATAACCTTCTTAAGCTCAAGAAGAGCACAAATTATCTCCAGGCTTCTGATTATTGTAGTACAGGTTTTACGAGCCCAGGGGGATAACATTTCTTCTCTGATCTTTGCAGTGATGAGGTTTATCATACCATAAATCAGTGTTTCCCTGACTTTTAATACATGGGGCACATTTTCTGAACTTGTCATCTGACTTTTATTTAGGTTAGGTTCTGGCCTAAGTTCAAACATAAATGTTCAAATAATGGTTCAGCTTCTGTTTTGTGCAGGGGGGAAAGAAAGATTCAGTCCTTATTTGTTTAGGTTCAAGTTGAGTTTGATGCCCAGATGTGGATGTGGTAAAGTGGTTAGAATTTCAAACTACAGGGTCAAACCATCACTCAGATCAGATCATGAAGTTTCCTGCTGTCTTTCAGGAAAGGACTCCAGTTCTGTGGTAGAACACATGCAGAAGACTTGGGTTCAAATGTTTCATTTGCAGCAGCAGGTGAAATTGAAGATTTAAAGAAAGTAAGAATTCAGGGGATAATTGTGATATCTTTTGGGAGACGAACTATGCCATGCATTAAATATCTGACATATCTTGCTGACAATTTCCTCTTTGAAAATCTGAAGAAAATACACCAAATCAATTCCAGTTTAAGATACGTCGGTCTCTATTTATTCTAAACAATAAGGAAAAGTTGGTTGATGAGGTTAAAGTGGTGGGAAGTTTGAGGGAAAATAATCATGAAATGCTTCCCCTTGATTTTATGGAAAGACAACGTTATATTCAAATATGTACTTTGGATAGCTAAAGCTTAGAATGAGCGGGGAGCAAGAGAAGGATGCTAGGGTAACTAAAAGGAATTTTACAGGATATTTGAAATTGGAGGGAATAAATTCTTAGAATGATGAGAAAATTATTCATCTCTTTCTTTTGCCTCCATCTTGTCCCAAAGCATAATTATAACTAACCTCAAAGAATGATTAAATAGGGTTTGTAGTTCACTGGAACATCTTCCTATTGAAAGGCTGAAAGTTTGAGCCCTGACTCCTTAGCATCTCATAGCTACAAGAGTCAGGAGGACATAGAGAGAGATTGTTAGCATCCCCTGTTTTGTTTTTTCACTCTGCCTGCTTTTTGACTGGGATTGCTAAACTTGAGATCTTCTTTCTGTCTTTTTCCAAGATACACAAAGCTTTGTTGCTTTCTGATAGGTTGTAGCTGGTAGGTATTAGGACTTGCCTGTTGCCTTTAGATATTTTGTTAAATATATTTCTGTTAAAACTATAAACCTGCTTTACTAATTCTTGCTGAGGCTAGATTCCCATTCTCAGGAATACTTTGTCATACATAAATTCACTTTCTCCAATGTTACATTACGTAGCTATCTTAAATAAGTTCCAGTCTTTAAAGACTAGCAAACTATAACTTAGGGCTGCTAAACAACTTACTCATGCTTTTGGAAACAGATTTTATCTATTATTTGAAAAAATGATGCTGCCAAAAACTACCTAGAACCTTCTAAAAATTTTTCAGCCAGTTAGTCCATAAGGACCTTGCTTGCAATACGTGATTAATAGATACTGGAAACACAAACAGTTGTAATTTATCTTGGTTTCAGCAAAGTGTTTTGATAAAGTTACTCACTATATTTCAGTTAGCAAAATGTTATGAAGTGAGCTACTTGATAAAATTATCAAATAGATCCACAGCTGCTTTGAAAATCTTACTCAAATAATATGCATCAGAATTTTCTCATCAAATTGAAGTGGGGTGGGTTCTGAGTTTCTGAGTAGAGTGTCACAGGGCTCAGTCCTGATTCTGATAGTCTTAATTTGTGCTAAAAAGCTTCCGTCTCTCACACAAGTATGTCAGAAAGGAAAATGACCTTGAATTTACCTGACTTTCTGATAAACGTAAGCAGAAAACTCTTTTCTGCCTCCATTCCTGGATTCTTTGCTAATCTAAAACAGCTATCCCATTTTAAAGATAAATTATGTGGGGAAAAAAACTAGATTTTCTTTTGGGTATAGAGTGAGAGACAAGTACAGCTTTTTAATGCTATAATGCTCTACCGTTAATTGTTTGCATGATGTATCATACTGTAAGAATGATACAAGGCACTCCCTATGACATACATATGTGACATTGGAACTAGTTGACAGGTTGCTTTGAATGGTAGTGTTTGAGACTTTGGTCAGCCACCAACACTTTTTTCCCCCCAAGGGGCTTCCCTCCTCCCCCCCAAATAATTCTCTGATATCAGAATATTGACTCCTAATCTGAACTCTTATATGAAGAGGCAAGATTCCCTGGCTTTTAAAAAAAGTACAAGGAACTCCACTCTCTAGTCCCTGGCAAGGAGACATTGGGTATCTCTCCCTACTTTTCGTCATGTTCCTACTGATAGCTCAAAAATTCAAACAATGCTCACACATGCTTGCTCACGAAGGTGATTTTTCTAATACGCTAATGACAGAGGACAGCTTCTCATCCAACATATAAAGTCATCTGTTATTTTTTGAACTCGGGAAATTGTTAGTTTTTAATGCTGCTTTTTCAGCTGGAACAATTTAGTGAGCCAGAATCAATGTGAAATGCAGTACATCAATCATCTCCTATGGATCACAAACCAAAAGCCAAGCCAAAAAGGGAGAGAAAAGGCTGTCCTCATCGGCACTAAATCAGGCACCCTACTGTTACTTCACTTTTTTTTCTTCCTTTTCTTTTTTATTTGCACAGAAGGAGCAAAATGTTTACGCAAATCATTTCGGTTCTATCATATGAAATAGCTCATATTTAAAAAGTAGTACTTCCACCATATTAGTTTTTGGAACCCAATTCTTTACTGAGTGACTTGCCTCCCTGATGGCTGCATTGATTCATCTCGTGCTAATGAACTGCATGTTTTTCCATTCTAAGCACTTTGTCTTGAAGTTAGATGCCCTCCTCTCCACGTTGTTGTTATGCCTTGATTGTGTGTAACAAAATTTTGCTGTTGGCAGAGGGGAATGGGGGGCAACTGAACTAATTAAGTCTGCTCTCATGGCAGAACTCTGGAACATCTGATCTATGAAGTCAAGAAAGCTTCACCAAAGATGGATGATGACACTCCAGAGGCTTGAACCTTCTCTTTTTGTTGGCTGCCTCCCTAAACTATGATGGGTTACCAATTGGGGGGGGGGGCATACTCTATGTTTTTTTTAAAAGTGCAATGGGTACAGCCATAAAATAGCTACTGTGGGGACATGATGGTCACATACCATTAGGAGCACCCTTTTCCTGTGTTTTCCTTGAACTAGAAACAGAGAACACTTACACACAGGACCCAGATAGGCAAGAGAACAGAGAAAGAGGAAAGAGGAAAAGACGGACAGAAAGAAGGTTAGGATTAGAGTTCAAGAAAAATCCCCACCCTGCCAAGGAATCTTCTTCTGCCCCAGTGCATATGAATGAAAGAAAAGAGAAAACTGCTTACTATTTATCTCTTTGTACCTGCCGTGAAAAGTTTCACCTCCTTAAAGTCTTTCAGACAAGTACTTGTGTCAGAGAAGCCTCCGTGGATTACACAATGTTATAATTGGGGGCTTGTAATTGCAACAGGATCCCTATTTCAGTGACATGAGGTCTGCGGGTGGGGAAGTGCTGTTTCAAGGTAGCAAATGCCACTTCAGAAATGGAAAGATACCGCCACTTTCAACTTTCAGGGACAGTCTTCTTTGTTCTCATTTTTAGCTTGTTCTGTCTTCCAGCTCCTGGAATCTGTTGGAACAGAGTGCTAGTGTGGTTAGGAAATGGATTTCAAATGCAGAATAGTGGGCAGGCCATCATTAAGGGTTTGGAGATTTGACACCATGGTAAGCACAAAAACATGGGGAAATACTTGCAATTTATTATTATTTTTTATTGCTATGAATAGGAGAAAAGCATGCATTCTTAGGTATGGATGAGGGGACAGGACAATGTATTCAAAAGCATTAGCAAGTGAAACTGATTCACTAATGGTCCGGACAGAAACAGCAAGCACTGCCGGGCTAGCAGTTCTCTGCAGACTCCAAAGACTCACAAACACATACACGTGTTCATATTTAGTGTCCTGATATCCGAATAGATCTGAAAATAATCTGAACAATCTGGACCAATCTCTGGTGCATGCTAAACTGGTTTCAGAGGAATTGGAAGACAGTAGGGTAGCCATCTGGAAGTGCTTCTGATGCTTAGAGAACAGAGACAGAAGGAAGCTGAATTGCCCTTTGTTATGCTTGGTATTTCTTTTCCCCCCCTACTCCTTTCATTTTTTGTTCATTTAGGAATCCTAGTAGCTTTTCCTTTATTTAGGATGTCGACCTTTGAAGGCTAACACTTCTGTTGCCCAAACGGAATCCTGCATTTACAAGAGGGAGGTTTCAGTAGACACTCATCATCATCTGCTCCAGATGATCAGTTGCACTAGGAAGTTGTCTTGCACAATTCCATTTACAGTCAAACTTCATATGAATGTTTACCATGAAAAACAAGGAAAGGGAAACTGATGTCACAGGTTGTATGTGATCTCCAAACTCTTTCTTTTTGTAGCCCCTGAAATGGCAACTCAAAAAGTGACATGCACAGTCTAAACCACGTTTAACAAAATTAAACTGACGAAGTCCACAAACTGTTCCTATTCTAAACACAGGGAGAAAAAACCCAAAACCAAAACCCCAAACCAACAATAGATCTCTCTATTTACTCTTTCTATAGGGGTGACACTGTCACATTCTCTGTGGCTCACCTCTTAATGTAGAAAAAGTTTATTGCCCCACTGTTGCATACAATATTACTGCAGCCATCAGGGGTAAAAAAATAAAATACAGTTTTTATTCTCAGCTGTTGAAGTAAAGGATCTGAATGTTACTTTGGAGATATGAATGTCCTGAATCCTGCCTTTTGGAAGGTTCTAGATGACACATTTTCTCTTTGTCTATTTGACACGTTTGCAATCTGTTGCATTTCTTTTTAATACTGAACCCACTGGAAGGCTTAAATTCATATGGAAAAATCACAGACATAAATTAGTAGCCAGCTTCCCTTTTATACTCTTATTATTATCATAGAATATTGATCTGCTAATGTATAATGAAAGAAGACACTCAAAAGAAACATTCAAGCAGTGGGGAGTCTAGAGAGGCATCTAAGTGGGATCTTGCAAATTTCTTTGCAGATATGTGCATATATGGTTGCAGATGTGAGGGCCATTTTCTTAAGAAAACAAATGCATGCCTAGACCTTGATGTCATATATTCATTTCATTGTGCTTGCATATGAAAATGTATATTTCAGATCTAGACATAGTCTTCCTTCCTTCCTTCCTTCCTTCCTTCCTTCCTTCCTTCCTTCCTTCCTTCCTTCCTTCCTTCCTTCCTTCCTTCCTTCCTTCCTTCCTTCCTTCCTTCCTCCACACCCACACTTTCCCCATCTCTGCATTTTGCCTGTTTGTCTTCAAGGTCAGTGATCCAATTTATTTCAGACAGAAGCCTCTGTTGCCCATCTCTTTCCAGAACGATATGATTGACGAGACACAGGACCACCCTTTGACCAGAATTCTTTAGTTTTAGGCCATGATTTGGTAGCACTGTCTACCAGTGAGGGATATCATGTAAAGGAATGCTTAAATTGTACAAATACAAATCTCTGAGATATCTGAGAAAAAGTTAGTTGTTAAAATGTATTAATACATAATGGCAACACCACCACCAACAGGTCAGTAATCAGCAGTTGTATCTTTTTTGTTACAGAGGAGACAGGAGTAGCAAGTTTGGGAGGACTGTACAGAGTGGGGAGGGAGCACTTCTAAGTAGAAGTCAGCATGGAGTTCTCAAGAATAAGTCTTGCCAGGCTATCCTCATTTTCATGTTTGATTTTTTAAAATTAACTTCTTGACAGTAGGTTTGGGAATGCTGTGGACTTATATCCTGATTTCAATCGAATATTGACAAAGTACTCTATGACACTCTGATTAGCAAGCGAGTTAAGTAGGTTGGATGGCATAAGAAGAGGATCATAGCTGACTTGAAAATCATACATGAAGAATGTTCATCAACAGTCCTTCCTGAAACAAGAGTGAGATATTGACTGAAGTGCTGCAGTGTTCAGTCCTGGGTCCAGTTCTCTTCAACATATTCTATTAATGAACTGGATGAAAAAGGTAAAGGAGATGCCTATCCAGCTACAGCTAATACAAACCTGGGTGGGTTGGCTAATACAGTGGTACCTCGGGTTACGAACTTAATCCGTTCCGTGACTCTGATCGCATCTCGAGTTGGTCGCAACCCGAGGCGAATTTCCCATAAGGTTCAATGTAAATACAGTTAATCTGCCATCTGAATTTGGTCGCAACCCGAGGCAAATTTCCCCCATAAGGTTCAGTGTAAATACGGTTAAACAGTTCTGAAACATATGCATTTTATTTTTAAACCACAAAAACATGAAAAAAAGTACAGTACAGCACAGTATGAAGAGGGAGAATGGGGTGGGAAGGCAGTTATTGTTTGGAGGGAGAGTCCCCCTCCAAAAGGACATTGGGGAGATCTCCTTCAGGGGTTTCCTCTCTTCTTTGCCTCTTAGCTGCAGGCTCAGTTCTGGGGAAAAACCTGTCTAAAGTTGTTTTTTCCTGCGCTGCATAACCCTCCGGAAATGAGAGAACACGTTATCGTTCATCATCATTATTCTTGCCAAGCCTGCTCTGCATTTTCTTTGGAGCCATTCTGACAAGCACACCAAAAACCTTCCAAAATGCCACAAAACACACCACAAGCCTCACCGAACGTCTCCTTGCTACCGCGATCTCGCCCACAGGAAGCCGCGACCGCGTGGCAGCAGTGAAAATGGCCGCGGATCCGGTTCGTAACTCAAGGTGGTTCGCAACCCGAGGTAAATTTTTGGGGCCGGAGCTGGTCGTAACTCGAAAAATTCGTAAGCAGAGGCGTTCGTAACCCGAGGTACCACTGTACTCCAGAAGTCAGAAATAAAATTCAAAATGATTGTGACAGAAAATTGGCTGAAAAGAAGACAATGAAATGTAAGATACAAATGCAGAGTTCTTTACCTAGGGAAATATATCAAATGCACAGATGTAGGACAGGGAGTGCTTGATCTGGGAATAGCATATGTGAATAGAATCTTGGAATACTAGTTGATCACAACCTGAGTATGAGTGATCATTGTGTTCTGTTGTCCAAGATTCAGACAAATTAGAATGAGTACAAAAAAGGAAAACAAGAAAGATCAAGAGATGGGATACCAAGTCCAGCGAGGAAAGACTGAAGAAACTGGGTATATTTAGTATTGAGAAATGATAACTAAGGGAAGAGGATACAATATCACTTTTCAAATATGTGAAGGAGTGTTACACAGAAGAAAACTGTGATTTGTTCTCTGTCATTCGGAAGTGTGTGACAATGGAGTGATGGTTTTAAGTTGTAGGAAAAAGGTTTCTGGTTAAACATAAGGACAACATTCTTAATTATAAGAGCAGTTAAACTGAAGGAAGTGGTTGGCTCTTTTTTGTTTGATGTGTTCCAGTAGAGGTTGGACAGTCATCTGTTAGAGATATTTAATTTGGACTTTGGCACTGAGCAAGGGGCTGGACTCAGTAATGTAGTTAGTTCCAACCCTATGATTCTATGGGTACTTCCAATCTGCTGTGGTTATCACTTCCAATTCCATAGAAGGGTTCAAAGTCAACGATTAATCATCTTCATTACTACTAACTTCAAAACACTGAGAAAAACATACCCAATTGTGAGGCAATTAGTGGTCCCTCCAGCTGACCTACTGGAGAGTAAAAAACAACTCAAAACAGTGCATATTTCAGTCCTCCACCTGTGTATGTGTTTTGATTTAATCTTGGTTGCATTTCTCTGTGAGTTCCCAAAAAATCAGTGCAATTGCCAAGATTGTATTCTATTCATCTGCTGCCTTTTAAATGCCTGTGAAATAACAGCATTTTGGCAAGATGCTACAGGGAGTAGGGAGAGAGTGTGTTGAGCCTAGGACTCAAGAGTGATGCACAAATTTCATCTAATAGCAAACCAGCCTCCCCACAAGTTCTGCAGAGCTACAGCATCTCAGAAGTGAAATTAATTACACATTGAGTTGCAGCACAATTGCAGTTGGAAATACATCAGTTCAGCAGATGAAGATAAATGGCATGTCGAGGTGCCCTATGAGGGCAAGCCACAGGAAATGCAACCAGCTGTATTGTGGCACTAGACAAGATGCTAGGTAAAAATTGTAGTCTGGTCTCTCCACTTTCCAATCTTAGAACCTGAGAGAACCTTCTCTGTGATCTCCCCTCTTTCCTTTCTAACTTTCCTTCAAGTCTACCATTGGGCATTGTCTAAAGATTTCATGTTCCTTCAAAATATTTTCTCCTCTCTCCTTTATTATAGCTGCCATAGTGATAGTAAGTTTGGTGTAGTGATTAAGGCATCAGGCTAGAAACGGGGAGACTGTGAGTTCTAGTCCCACCTTAGGCACAAAGCCAGCTGGGTATCCTTGGGTCAGTCACCCTCTCTCAGCCCTAGGAAGGAGGCAATGGCAAACCACTTCTGAAATCTTGCCAAGAAAACTGCAGGGACTTGTCCAGGTAGTCACCAGGAGTCAACACTGATTTAAAGGCATTAAAAAAAAAAGTGATAGTAGTGAAGATAGGGGCATGCCACGTATATAAACAGAGCAAACCCCATTCCATTCTACCACTGAAGATGTTACCTAGCCGGGTAATGAAACGTTTGCAAGAAAACAGCCAAGCTCAGAGAACTCCAGGGCCTCCACAGATAGGGGGGAGTACCACTCCAAGAAGGTGCAAGCTAAGGATTGGGTTTCTTTCCTTACTGATTTCAAAATCACCCTGGGCAATTCTGCATTCAGTTAGCATCTTTGCCTTCTTGTTGCCTAGCAATCAGAATGAGTTGGCTCAATGGCTTCCTTTCAATTTTATGAAACAAAATTGACAGGTACACCTGAGAAAGGGCAAAGACTGATGCTTTTTCCAGAATTTATTTATTTATTTTTATTTATTTATCATATTTATATAGCCGCCCATCTCACACAAGGTGACTCTGGGCGGCGTACCACAATTAAAAAGAATAAATATATAAAAACAATTACAAATAATAAACTGTAAAAATACACAAAATAGGAAGGGATAAAATTAATCAGGGAGCCATTGCAAAATCTCTCTGGTCCCCGGGAGAATGATAGGGACCAAATGCAGTATTGTCTGAGTGCAATCTTTTATCTCACTGTGAGAATACCATTAACCTGGGAATAGAAGATAGAAAGTACATAAATAAGTAGATACTCTGAATGTACAGCATTTTGCTTACACATTCAAATTCAATGAAGGAAAAGAAAAGACTGGTTGACGACTGCAGAGCTGAGTTTCATGCTGGACTTTTGCCGCTCAGTTAGTTAGTCAGGTAGTTATTCAACAGATAAGCTAAAGCCTCCATTCCCCACACCAGCCCACTCTTGTCCAATCTTTAAAGAGAATGATTGGTGCTGTTTTTTCTTGCTGGCTGGTGACTTTGGCTGATGGTTTTGGGGCAATGAAACTAGGGGAATCCACCAATCACTGCCCTTTAATTATCAGTAAAGTTATAAAGACAGGACCACTTGCAAGGTGCACAACTGGGTTGAATTAGAGTTTGATGGTCAGGGCCCTTCTCACTGAAGGAATGCAGATGAACACAGGGTGAAGCAGGGAGCAGCTCACATGGCACATAAAGAGACCCTATAGACTGTCTGTGTACCAAGATGTGTTTGGAAAATACAAGAAAGCGCTACTTTAAAATGTGGATCATTAAAGACAAAGCTGGTGGCCTCCATGATGGGGTAAGAATGAGAAGAAAGCTGCCTTATGAGGACATGTCTTCTAAAAGTGGCTAGCAGGGTATTTTTATCCCAGTAGGATGCAACGATAAGCCCATTGACCGGAATGGGGCATATCAACAGAGTTCATTACATGAGCACTCCAGGTTCCATAAGACATGAACAGAGCTATTCTGGTTTTATTTTTACTTCCTATCAAGTGGAAGTGGAATGCTCTGTTTCATGAGCTGCCACCAAGATGCCCGTCAAGAAATTCCTCAGCTCCTGCTAGCTTAACCCAGCTTTCTCCACTCTAATGTCTCCCATGTGTTTTGGAATGGTGACTCCAAATATTCTCCAGTCACATGGCAGGCTGGTGCATTCTGGGATTTGCAGTTCCAGCACATCTGGAGAGCACCAGTTTGGAGAAGGATGATCTAGACCTTTATATTTATCATGTATTTTGAAGGTTGTTTTGAAGCTAAATAGAAACCATGCTCCTCATAAATCTTAAGAGACCCTTTATGTGAATTAAAGTATAAGTCACTCCTTGGAGATTTTTACATTTTCCAAAAATAGCTCCCAAACCTCTGCCAGCATTGATGCTGTCAGAATTTCCATGGAAAGCATTATTGGTACAGAATGGTTGATGCCAGTCAGTGGACCCATAATGGCAGTTTAGACCCTTCTTGGCTTCCTGTTTCAGCTGATTTGTGGCAGGGTTTTTTTTTCTTTTTTTGGGGTGGGGTAAGTAGAAATTATTAAGTGTTTGGAATGAAATCATGTTCCCAAGTTCAGGAAGAGATCACCAAAGCTTTTTTTTTTTAAAGTTTTGAAAATACGCCTCATCAGAGACTTTTAAGAAAACCCAACAGTCTTGGACCAAGATGTGAAGTGCCACCACAAAAACAAAACTGACTGGGAACAGGGAGCAAAAACAAAAAGGAAAAAAATTGTCATCTGAAAATGGGTGTCAGGAAGAATGGTTATTTACATATCAGCAGGAAACAGAAAATAGATTGCCTGCCAAAGAAAGAGATGTAGATTGAATAATGATAATGAGGATGAGGATGATAATTTATATCTCTACATGCATATAGAATTAAATTGAAATAGGATACTTTTCACCATAACAGAGAGGAGCATGACTGTGTCTAGAATTGTGCCTTGTTCAGCATTATGCTGGAGCTTTCAGGTTTTGTTACTTGTAGAACTGCATCATACTGGTTCCCATTTTATGTTTTATATCAAAGGAAGTCATGCTATCCTGTTCACTAGAGATGCCTGCAGAAAGAGGCTCGAAACTTCAACATGGCAGCCACATCTATGCAATCAAAGCCAAACCCCCTTGTTACACATCTCACAATGCATGTAAAAATGGGTGGGGCTTTGATCACATGGTTGTGGCTGCTATCTTGACCTTTTTTTACCCCTCCTGCTATCTACATTAGTGGGCATGTCAGCAGCTTGTATGAGAGCTTCAATGTGCTTGCTCTATCTGCTTCAGTTTCTGTCTTCTCTTCCTTTTCCACTCCCATCTTCCTTTATTTTGCATTTCAGTTACAGGCTGCTTCCAAATTAACCTTTTAACCACCAGCAGGAATATCTGGGGAGAAGCTGCTAATGGCCATTGTAATGGAACAACAAGAGAACATGCACTGGGGTTGTGGGCCAATTGCAAATCTTTATTCTCTGAAACCTGATTGCTAGCAATTAACATTATCTTTTTGCACTAGAAAGCATTTCTTACAGGCTTACAAGATAGTTCTACAAAGCACAGTTGTCCCTAGAGTATTTTCTCTCTCTACAGACCTGCCATTCCTAATGAGGCTGGTCTTTTTTGTCTTTCTAATTGTATAGATACCATTTGGATCTACACACATAGCAGGCAAGAACATCTAACACCATACCAAGTTAATCCACCGATTCTAGTATATTGAGCTACTGTTTGGTTGGGTTCTCACAACCCAAGGACCAGTTCTCACAACCCAAGCAACTGCATTTGCACAACATGCTAAGCTTGGTTAGTCAATTGATTTGTTTTTTTGCATTTTTAACTTATCATGTGAATCCAGCCTGTCTGTTAGTTTATGAAAATGGATTAATTCAGTAACCAGGTTAGTGTATGTGCAGTCTTTATGTCAGTAGAATAAACTAGCTCATTTACAGGTCCCATCCTTTTTATGTAAAATATTGACTATGGCTGGAGCATCGTTATGTTATCTTTTTCTGAAGATCTGCAAAATGTTCAAAGAATGGAGGCTCTCCTGCCATGGGGCAGGAATATCTTTCTATGATTCCTAGAGAAGATCAGTAAGAGAGGCTATGCCAGATTAATTTGGAGGGTGTCCCAGGGGCCATCAGTTTCCTGGATTTGCAGGTGCTGTTTGCACCTGGGAGGGAAAACCTCTGCCAGCACATCTGTCCACAGAAGCTTTGTTGTGTTTTTTTACCAAATGGTAGATGAATGTAGAAAGAGAGCCAGCAACAGCATGCTCTTTGTAGCACCAAAAAGAAGCAGTGGTTGCAACTACTGGGATCGGGGATCTACCCTTAAATAATTTTTATTTCTGAGTGGCCCTTATCTGAAATAGTAGAGAGGGCTATAGCTGGAAAACTAATGAAGTCAAGAGTCAGACTCATGGAGTTGTTAATATTTATTGTTCAACAGTTTTATTCTATAAATTGTTGTGGAAGAGTTTGTAGGACTGAAAAATAATTTTGAAGAAAGTAAAACTACTGTTCTAAGCAAACAAAATGTTTTGTGGAAGCAGGATACAGGCGGTGTCCGCTGAGCATGGTAAAAAAAGTTAAGGTGATAGCCACAATAACGTGTTACATATAAAAAACAGGCAGAGCTTCAACTGCACCACTGTGCATTCTGAACCATTTCTAGGCCACACCATTACTTTGAAATAGTACTTACAATGGAAAGGGCCTGGAAACATACTGGTGACCAGTGCAGCAACTGCAACGTAGGTGCTATGCTGCGGTGACAGCCTCCTCCATTCAGCATCAGGGCCGTTCCATTCAACTGCATATTTTGAATCATCTTCAAAGGCAGCCCAACTTTTCCAGCTTGAAGAGTGAGTCTTCCTTGCCATTCATACATTAGCTCTGAAATGTTTATATTTTCTCCACTAGATGTCCTTCTCTATGTAAAAAAGTTGCATTCAGAAATGAGGCATTACACAACTGAGCTCTTCTTTACAGTGTGTCTCCTTGATCTCTCACCTGAGGCCCAACTTTCAGTACCATCAGCTATGTTTAAATAAAAGAGATTGAAACTGTTCTTTCGTTTCAATTTTTTTTAAAGTCCTCAAAGCAGATCAGCACAGGCTTACTGCAGAAGGGGAAAAAAATCATAATACAACATAGAGCATACATTGCACACTTTTGTAGATCTATCTAGCAATATTCATGTACAACATGGAATACAGGCCAAAGCCATTTCCTCTTAAAGGGCTATCTGTTCCTCCTTGTGCCCACAAAGAACAAGATCATAAAAATGACTATTCTTCTTGCCAGTCCTTATGCCAATTCCTGTCTTGCCTCTCGTGCATCTGTTGAGACTCTGTGCCAAATTGTGCTGTTGTGATAATCTTGCTAAGTGATTATTGTGGCTAAGATTGATAGGGATCCTAGAAAGGCCAGTTCCTGATCTGAAGAGACTGCTTACATTTTAAATTTGGAGAGAAGGACTACACGTAATTGGTCTAAGTTATAGGATGGTAAATTTTGGATCAACATTAACTGTAAACTTCAGGTGGTTAGAGAAGTGTGAGAATGCAACCACTTACGTGAAGGTTGATGGGATCCCCATTATTTGAGAATTTAAAGCAGAGACTACAGCAGCATTTCTCAACCTTGGTAGCTTGAAGATGTGTGGACTTCAACATCCAGAATTCCCCAACCAGCCATGGTTGGGAAATTCTGGGAGTTGAAGTCTACACATCTTCAAGCTGCCAAGGTTGAGAAACACTGGACTAGAGAGTTGTCTGATGAAGATGCTGTAGTTCTGGATTTCTTGCATCAAGCAGTAGGTTGGACTTGATGATGTACAACAAAGACTTTATGAAATACTATGAAATATACTGAAACAAGCTTTAATTCAGAGATTCTTCATTGAGGTCCTGAGGCTCCTGCTCTGCCCCTAATCTTTCAGTTTGGCCTTCAAAGTCACTCAGAATTTTCCACCCAATGGTGGTCTTTAAAGTGAAAGAAATGGGAAAAAGTTTTACATCTGAAATTTAACTTGTAAATGCGGATTCATTTTTAATTTTGGTTGAATTTAACCAAACTGAATTTTTATCCTGGCTCCTCCTCAGAAAGAACTGGCACCTCCCTGCTTTAACTGCTACATATCTCTCCATCACTTGCCATGCCTAGAAATGTTGGCCCTTTTGTCAGAAATGGGAAAAGATGCTGCCCAAGAAAGGAACTGAAAACGTAGATGTTATCTCTGGTCAGGGCCTGGCAGCACTAAGACATCTTGTACCTTTTCCCCACAGCTCACCTGTTGACTCTCTGCCTGCCATCAGCTGTAGAAAATGCAGCAGCCAGAAAGTTGGGAATCACCACATTCTTCCTCATTCTGATTTTCTTTTAAAGGATTTGAAAAGCAAAAGGAAACTTATATCCAAAGCAGACCTGACTTGGCATTTAGAAAACCAAGCCTCAAAAGAATGGATTTTTAAAGAACCAAAACCACACCTGATTTTTCCATCAAACCTCTGACTGTTCTTGTTCTGGCATGAAAAACCATGAAGCGCCTGCAGAATGGACGTAGTAATTCATCATTCCTCTCCAATACAAAGCAAGGCTTCTCTATGATGTCCAATTTCCTTTCAATAGAGGAATTAGTGGTTTTGTTGGTTTTGGGCACTAATCAAAATGTAAAGCTATTAAAATAAAAAAGAAGTACTCTTGGGTGTTCCCATAAGCAGAACATAAGAATACTGTCCATCCTCAAATATTTAAGAGTAGCTTCTCAATTATTTTTTTAAAAACGTGTGTTGAATTTTACAAATACAATTGATTTCAACTGAATAAACCTGCACATAGTTGTGGTAAACTCTGGCTGAGATTTTGGGGTGCGGGTGGGATGGAAGGCATAAGAATCTTAGATAATCTTTCAAATACTGCTTGACTTGCAGTTTATAAGGGTTATGTTTTTCTTGGTTGATTTTCTACTCTTTCTTCAGCATTGGCTCATTAAATAGTTTTGGTCACAAAACAACATGCAAACTGAGCTGTTAGACTGACTTTCCTGTAAATGTATATATGCTAGAGTTTGATGAAGTTGAAATATGCCATTACAACTCAACATTTGGCACATGTTTTAGACAGGCTGGAAATGGTACTAATTGCCACTCCTACTTCTGACCTATCACCAAGATGTTCTACTGGCTTGGGGTGCATGTTGGAACTCTTTATGAATCATAGCCCAAATTGATTCCTCTGACTATGCCATGGCAAATGTTGAAGGCATCTCTTCATGGGCTACCATCAAACGTATAAGGTTTCATCAAATTATTCTATGGTGGCAAAATATCAGAAAGAGTCTGGTAGCACCAGTCTAGCAACTCTATGCATCTGATGAAGTGAGCTGGAGCTCATGAAAGCTTATGCCTTTAAATGAAATTTATCCATCAGAAAAGGTGCTACCAGACTCCTTTTGATTCAGTGCTTGATAGGACAATAAGAAAATCTTTTTCAACTGGCCCATTTCAACTGCTTTTCTCTGCATTGGCTTTAGAAGGTTTTAGGGACAGACTTTTCTGAGACATATCTAAATATGCAACAAAAGAAGTCACTGAATGGATTGAACACATAGACTAATCAATGCCGGGAAAGAAATTCTCCTTATTGGATGTAATGAAAAGATTTTGTTTAAAAAAGAAGAAAAGAGATTTTCAGAATAATTTTTAGGGGTAGAATGTGGTATTCTTGCACTTGCACCCCACAACCAACTCTTTGGCTTCCACATTTCAATTCAATCACAAGGGTAAACTTCAGGAAGGAACTCAATCCAAGTTTAACTTTTTCAGAAGTGGTGATACTGTCACTGCTGGTAGGACTCCTGCTCCTGAAAATTGATGGACAGTTTTTCCTTCTGCTGAATAAATTAGGAGAAACTGTCCATCCAGGTTCTCTGCGGGTAAACTTGATGGAGAATTTCAGAAGATCATTGGTACAGAGTAAACAGAATGAGTCAAGAATAAAGGATTTTTCTTTTAATATATGCATCAAATTAACTACTTGAGGAATAAGATAGTTGAACCAAGATATAGGAGGCTTAGCTATACATAATCAAACAAACAAAGTAATGGACAGAAAATATGAACAAAGATAAAACTGAGCAAAGCTTGGAAGAAATAAAATACCTCTGATATATCTGCCTATATTTTTTCCTGCCAGTATTATCCTACTGATCTCATTTCTTCTAGGGTTTTTGGTCAGAGGACAGTCAAGAAATCTCCTATAGTTGTTATTATCTCAGGATCTACAGTACAGCCAGCTGAGATTAGGGAAAAAGAAACAGCCTGAATTCCACACCTTACCTCTCATTTGAGAGGACAGTGGCATTTTAGAAGTAGAAAATACTTGGGATTACCAGCCAATCCACAGGCCCTTAAATTCACACTACAGCAATGAAGCAAAAGTTTGCAGCCAGCTTGCAGAAGTCACTCATTAGTGTTCCACTTTTCTACTTTTAGGTATTTTTCCATCTTCAAGTTTAAACATAACAACAATAGCAAGGTAGGTATCCTTAATTTCTGTAAATGGATCCAAAAGAGAAAGAGAAGAGATTTTTAGCAATAATGCTACTTCAAGATTTTTTCCACCTGTACAAGAGCCAGAGGGGTGACAATATCTTGGACTGACTTGCAAGCCCCCACAATCTTACATTGTTTACCTATGTATGTTTTCTATCTGTACAGAGCACTTTCAATCCTTGGCTTGGGTTTTAGTTGCTGGAAGCAAGCTGGCCTCCCCTTGCTTCTCTCTGTCACACAAAAATGGAATCTGTCTTCAGTCTTTCTGGCAAGCCTCTAGCAAGCAGGAAATTTGGGTTAACAGAAGAACATGTCTCTAAATAGAGGAAGCTAAAACCAAAAAAAAAGCTTTAAGAATTATAACACATTTAAACAGCTTTTTCACATCGGTCTTGCTTGCCTTCCATCCACTGATGTCTGGAGCAAGCTACAAGGACATCATATCCATCATGATGTCATTGTGCAAATGATGTGATTATGTAATTTGTGTCAACTGTCTCATGATATCACATAATTGTATCACAACGTAATGACACAATTTGTGTGATGAGGTCATGCGGCAGGTAATGTCAGCAGGGACACTCGTGGTTCCATCAACAGGATATTAAACATCAAACTTTGCCTGGAAGTCTTCTTGAGATGGTTGTATCTTTGTCCAGCAACAAGATTCTTCTTCCTTTTGATAGCTGCAGTTGAAGTGAAAAAGGTTTCTATAATTATCAAACTGGAGGAAGCAGGAAGTCTCACTGCAGAAAGATAAGATAAACTGCTTTGGAGTTTTGAATTAAGGCTGAACCCAGCACAGAATTCGCAGGGCCACAAGGTGCCTTGAATGCCTCCTTTCAAAACTGGAAGGAGGGCTCTGACCTAGAAGGGGAAACTTAACGTCAGATTCTCCTCCTCCTCTTTTTACAATGCCAGAGGCAGGCTCTTTGGGAAAACTCAAAAGGAGGCATGGCAGGGACTGGACAAAAGTATTCAAGATAAGGCTGAGGGTTTTCTGCATCAAGTTCCAGCTCCCTACAGTCTGCTCTATTTCAAAACAGGTAGAATATTTAGGGCTACGTAAATCAATATGTGTGAATAGAAAAATTTGAAGAACAAACCAAAAATGGCTCATGGATGGGAAAAGAACAAAGCAACTGTTTCTCTACCCTCAGTCCAACCTGATGATTTTGTGGCAGTCCTACCAGTGGGGCTCCATATCTGCTCCAGCTTACATGCATGGCATACATTCCTACTACTAGAGCTATATTTCAGCTGCAAAAATCCAGAGGACCGCTACAGATACGGAAATCTATAAGTCTTTGCTACCATCTAGTGGATGTCTGGATTTTTGCAGCCCAGATATTAAAGCTATTTAATTCATTTGATTTGATTTAATTTAATTTACATTCAGTTAAATGTAATTTTTGTTTCACCCTTACTTTTTCCAAATATGGAATGGAAAGTGTGGCCCTTGGTCAGAAAGTACCTCCTTTCATACTTCTGGCCCATGGTAGTCAAATAGAAAAACAAAGGAACCCAGATCCAAAGAATAAAACAAATAATTCCATCTGTCCAATGAAGTTTATCAATGGGTTTCTCAAACTCCAGGGTTTTGTATCACACTGACAAACTGTTTAAAAACTATGGGGAACTTATCTTTAAAAAGGAAAGATAAGCATAGGCTTTGTTGTTTGAAGGAAACCAAGTTACTCATTCCATGGACATGTTCTTGAAAGTCCATAGACATACTGGAACTTGAGAGAATGGAACTGGTGGTAACAAAGTCTCCTTCAAGCACTTGGTCAAGGCCAAGAAAGCAATGATGGGTATGATGGGTAGAGAAAACTGCAGTTCTGACCAGAAAAACAACAAGCAGGAGAAGCTTAGTTAATCTTTCCCTGGTTGTAATTTTCTACTCAAGATCTCCCCCCACCCTGCAAAACTCCATGTGGAAATAGTGTACTTTCAGAACAATTTTGAGCCAATTCAGAAAAGACAGACCTTAAATGATTATGGAAGAGATGAATAAAGCACACTGTTCCATCACACTGTTCAAAAGTCTTACCCTCCAAGGATGCTCTTCATTAAAAAAAAAAAAGGTGTGCCAGGAGTTCATCACACATCTCTGTATGGATTATATACGTTCCCCTTAGAAGTTAAGTAAAATGGTGTCCGTAGCAAGTGAAAGCATTTAAGAAAGAGGCTTATTGGAAATTTCTTGCTGAGCATTCATAATAAAGCGTTTGGGCAACTTTACAGCCATATCCACAAAATTATTTTGGCTGTTCATTTGCCAATGTTTGTGGTGGTAAGTTCATTTGAGTTCACTGGGGGATGTGGTAATGGACAAATGCGCGAGATTAAAACCTGAACATGGAAAGTTTGCCCCTTAATCTGCCATATTTTGTTGGTGTCCGTACCTTATGGACACATAAGGATGATAGTTTTCCTTCCTATTCATAAGATGGTTAATGGCAGTTTGTGCATGAGCCAAAAAAACCCCATCACTTTCCCGAGATAGTGAGATTAACCTTCCTTGGACTTTTAAAATTATTCTGATTGTACTTGGGTAACTGGAAAAAGTATTTTTCAGTATAATTTGTAAAAAAATGAAGTTTAGGAAAAAGTTAAGATCCTTCTCTGCACAATGTTTTAGCTTTCCCTTCTTCTGGGGGAGCATATGACCTGTTTAGCAATTATGCACAAAGTCAGACCTGCTCCGTCTCTGATCAGCCTTTTCTCTGAGTGTGGACATGGAGATTTGCATACGATAGAGATACAGGGAGGAAGAAATGGGGATTCATCCACATGCGGTCATTAGTAAAAGCTTTCTTTTTTCCCTTTCTGTTTTTTCTGCCTTATTCTAAGGGCGCTTGACCATTTATTTCTCTTGTTGTTGGTTTGAAACAAATCAGATGGTTGGAGGCCGTAAAATGGTTTACAATATGGTTGCACATCTGCCCATCATTCTGAAGTCTCCTTGCTCCCACACAATCCTCAATTACAAAAGCCCTTGGGAGGAGTTCCATCACGATGTTTCCTTTGAGGTTTAACTGAATCATAGGAAGCCAGAGATCAATTAAATCAGATCCAAGGTCAATTAAATCTTGTGGGAAGGAAAAGTTATCAGGGAACTCTTCCAGTGGGCCTTTTTCAGCTTGGACATGTGGAAGCCAGAGAGATCTCTGAAGAGATGATTGCATAACGAAATACATTTATATATATATACACTTTGGCCATCTTGTTACTAAATAAATTCAAGAAGACCCCATTCCAAATGAGGTTCACTAAGATTTCTCTTCTCCTTTGAAAGAAAATTGAGTTAGAACTGGTAGGGAAAATGCAGACTTTTTCAGCATGAAAAAAATTAATGATTTTTTTCTGGCTCAACAGTGTTGCATTTGGGGTAGTTTCCCTTTAGAGTTGCTGAAGTGTTTGTGGGCAGTTTAGTTTTCCATTGGCAGAACTCTGACATCAGCCTGCCTCTTGGCTTCTGGCTCAACCCACCCACTCCCCACTTCCTGTAGAAGTTAATCCAGTGAGATATTTTCATGTCAAACTGTATCCCATCTTGGCAAGTTGCTATTATTTCACAGGAGTTAAAAGGCAGCACAGAGATAATGCCTCTCTCTTGGTGGTTTTATAGCTTCTCCCCCTTTGCAATTTTTCCCCCCAGGAAATCACCAGAAAAATGTGCAGATCATAAAATTAAAATGTGTATGAAGGACAGGTTCTGACTGCATGTCATTTCTTGCAATCTCTTTGGCCAGGTGGAGGAAGCACTGTTTGATTCATGATGCTTTCATTGTTTCAGTGCTTGGAGACAGGGAAGACAACTGCAGGTCATCTTCAGGCTGCTTTAGAGGAACTGTGGAGCAGATGTGAGAGTGCCTAGAGAGTTCAGGTGAAGACCAAATTGTTCTGGACCTCAAGAGCAGCACAGAAAGAGAATGAGCAAACCAAAGCCAGTATAGCATTCTAGCAGGGAATTCCCTTGAGATTGATTCCCTTGAGATTGGTTCCCTTGGGACAGTGAGGGTTAGTTGTCTTTGCTGTAGGCAGCTGACACCTTATGGGAGAGGAAATTAAGCTGGAAAAGCCCACCAATTCCCTTCCTTAAGTTGGCCTGCAATAAGTAAGTAGGGGTAGAACCATTTGCCAGCCTCATTACTATGGCCCAATAGAGGTCGGTAATGTGGGCAGCACCAAGTGTCAGCAAAGACAACTAACCCTCACTCTTTCTAAGGTGGGGTAGAGTGAGGTGGGGTGAATTTTTCACAAATGTTTAAGCAAACTTCATTTTATCAATGAGACTGGTAAAAAAAACGGTGCAAGTAAATGTTTCTGTGTGGCACTGTTATTATCCTGACATGACAATGTATGTTCAAGAGCAGCTTTTCCTGCCCTTTTGTACATGTTAAACATGCTACAAAAGGTGCTGGTTTGGATTGTGACACCAAATCCACCACTTTACAGATTTTGACACCAAGCTAAATCCAAAAATGCGAGGGAAGTCCTGGAAGCTTGGTATTAAGACAAGTCAGCCATCAACAGGCACATAGAGATAAGCAACATCTACATACTATTCAAAAGGGACAATAGAAAGGAAAACAAAAGACCAGAACATCTCCTCACCAGCAATTATCACCCAGATAAGCAGAGATTAACACCAAGATTAATATCAGACAGACAATCAAGCAGTAAACAATACCCTAATCAAGGAACCTCCAAGAAAAAAACCCCACCCCCACCAACACTGGCAGGGCAAACCATTGTATATAAGCAGAGAACAAACTCCACTAGCACTGAAGACGTTACCTAGCTGGGTAACAAAATGTCTGCAAGAAAACAACCAAGCTCAGAGAACCCCAAGAACTCCACAGTTCAACCCTGAGCTATATTCTCTTCTATTAGCTCCTTACTTCAAATTCACCCAAGTTTGACATTACTCCTGGTGAACATTTGAAGAATCCCAAAGGACTCTGGGAATATTCACCAAGAATGTTCACAATCCCCCAGGGAATGTGTATAGCCTCCCTCTCCCAAGGCGTTTCACAAAATATTGATCATTGTTGTTAAAGTTGATCAGAAAAGAAGAGAGGAAGGGAAAAACAAGCCCTTTAAAAAAAAAACAATCTCAGCTGAATCTGGATTTGAGTAAAAATTGATTTCTGGTGGGGTTTTTTGAGGGGGGGAACCTCCCTGTTTGAATATTTATTGCATCCCATTACTTAATAGTAAAAATCAATCAATACATTTGACAAGTATATGGTCTCTTTTGCATTAGATTTAGTGCATTAAAAAACAGGCAGAAGAAAATAGACAAATAATTCTTCATACTTGTGACTATTTCAGTCCAAAACATGCACAATTTCTTTTTGGTCTCCCCTACTTTTGACAGCAGAAAAATGAACCCATGAAAAATCTCCCAAGAGGGAGATTTTTTAAAAAGATTCCAGTAATTTCTTCATCATCCTGCATTCCTAGTCATCTTAAACCCACAAATTAATAAAAATGACCATTTCAGGAGAGCTTTTTACCCTGTCCCCCTATAACTGACCTTTTAATTTTCTCTTCTAGCCCCACTTTATTTATTCTATTGGCTTCTAAATATTGTTTGGGGATTAAAAATAGTAAATTCTCAGAATGATTGCTTCCAGTTTGTTGTGCTGTATTTTATTTATACCTCCCTTGTTATAAGTTTATGTTAAATATGTATTCTATTTAGTAGTTATTAATTGTAGTTTGGAATCCCTGGCTGCTCAGTGAAATGAAATTCATCATGAACATCTTAGTGTAATGTACACTAAAATGAAGGGAAGCTGTGTAACAAAACCTGCTGTATTCTACAACTCTCATTTATCAACCTTTACACTGTTACGCCCTTAAACCTTGGTCCTATCAGTAGAAAACTGATAAGGATGAAGCTCAATATACTTTCTTGGAGGAAAGACTATCAGTTCTGCATTTAGAATCCTCTTGGGCAAAAGACCCAGCCTTGTCTTCATCCATCCAGGTAGAACCTCTGTTCTCACAGAGAGACAAAAGGATGAGGAGTCCCCTGAATAACATAGTAATTTCCTGTGGGTAGAGCTGACCATACTGGTTAGTTGCTGTTTAGGGTGATAGTTCACATACCTGATGGGTACAGGGAGACTGCCCAAAGTAGAATGACCCTGGTGCGAAGAGATCAGAACTTCAGGATCCCACCCCTATCAACCTCCACCAAATGGTTGGTGAAGTGCAGCAGATTGCACCTACAGTAAAAAGTACTGCAGCTTGTTGCCTGATTAAAGGGGAAAATACTAACAACAAACTAGCAAAAGATAACATGAAGCTCCCTCAGGTATGGACTGGAGATGAAATGAAGGTAATATCATGAGATTATAGCAGGAAAAAAAGGCTGCTGGGGCATGTTTGTGCCATGGTTAGATGCGAGCACAAAAAGGCTTTCTGTGAGTGTCTGATACCACAGAATAGTATACATTCTCACCTTAATTGCCAGGTTCACACAACACCCTAAGCCATAATGTATTTTGGTTTCAGCTCAATGTATGCATCAGCTCAACCATTATGGTTTGTAAACCATGGTTTATAGCTTAATGTGATGTGTAAGCCCAACCAGTTGTAGTTAATTCAACAAGGGATGAGCCAATAGTTTAGTATGCTGTACAAACCTGGTCACAGCATATTTCCAACTAGAGGTGAGTTTCTTTAACCATAAAGTTGCTGATAGGAACTTACTTTCATATACTGATGTTTTTCACTTACCTGGAAGTAAGGTCAATTAATTCACTAGGGCTTAATGTATTAGCATGCGCAAGAACTGTGTTGAGTTATGGGATAAATATAATTTCATAGAGATGTAAACAGTAGGAAGTGGTTCTACTGACATGAGCAAACTTTACTTGGACTGGGTTGGATATGATGCAAAACTTTGTGGAACCCCTCCAAATTGGATTGTTTCAAAGTTGAGTTTCCTTGAATATACGCAGCTTCCTTCCTTCTCTTTTGTTCCATTTAGGTTTAGAAATATTGTTCTTGTGGCACATCCAGGCCAAACAGAAGCAGGAAGTAATAGAAATCTTTTAATAAATCATGTTTTCATGAAAATTCCATCTCCATTTTTAAAACCCATGATGTTTGCATAAACATCTCACTTTGGGCATGTCAGACTGAACCAGACTTCTCAATTTGTAAAAGGCAAGCCGAAGAAGGAAGAATTGAGAAACCAGACCAAAACTGTTGAGAGCACCCTGCTGCGGTACTTCAGGAATACCAGAATCTTCCATTTGGTGGCAGCCCTAATTAGTGTAAAATGTCCTGTGTACATAGCTAATGAACTCCAGTATTCAGATCAGCATTTTTAATGCTCACTGTAATTTATAGCAATCCTTTAACTGTTAAAATGGATTTGCTTTCAATTTAAAGGGCATTTAAAGAAAGATTGGAGGACCATTAGAAAACAATTCATGCTTATTTTAATCCGTTGTGAGGATTATACAAATAAGCCAAATCGGCGTTTCAATAGCTACATGATAGTTTGTGCAAAATAAGCTATTATTCTTATGTGTAAATATGCCAACATGAACAATTAACCTCAGGCACCACCACCTACTGCTTAATTGTGGGTTGCTATTAAATAAATCTTCAACCTGCATTAAATAAATTTTCAACCTGACCACTTTCAAGAAACTAATCCAGTCTTTCCCATGGACAAACTAAATGGGAATTCTGGGAAGGTGCCTTGGAGAATATTGAGCTAAGCAGGGGCTTTCATAAAATGAAGACAGAGGGTTTATCTACACCAGTGTTGTCCAAACTTGGCCACTTTAAGATGAGTGGGCTGGCTGGGGAATTCTGGGAGTTGAAGTCCACTCATCTTAAAGTGGCCAAGTTTGGACAACACTGATCTACACTGTCAAGTTGCTCCATCACCCGAAGAGGTAGTAATCTGTTTCTGGAGGGGAAAATGGATAGCACTGCTCTCTATTAATCCCCAACTCACTTCAGATTTTCTTGGCTATTCTGATAATGATGGGATAATTTTTCTTGGCTGCTATATATATTTACTTTGGGCTGTATTGTACTTGTTTTAATTGTTTTTAGGATTGATCACCACCTAGAGTCACTTGGTTGAGATGGGTGGCTACAGAAATTAAAATAAACAAACAAACAAATAAAGTGACCTCAGGGGGTCCCACATCTGAAATACGCTTCTCCCTATTATATTGCCTTGAGTACTTCTGTCCATTTGGGTTAGGGCACTTCAGTTTATTACAAGCTAATCTCACCCATTCATTGGCTACTTCATTTATTCATTTGATCAAGTTTATATAGCTGCCCATCTCACAAGTGACCCTGGGTGACATGCAACAAAGCTAAAAAAAATTAGTAAATACTAAACAATTATTATAATAATTATTAAAAAAATTTAAAACATTTAAAAACAAAACTAAAAAAGAAGAAATATTAGGTGAAGAGATGTTAATAATCATGGAGCCACCTTAATAGTTCACCAGTCCCCGGAGGTCCCCAGGCCTAGTGGCACAACTAGGTTTTGAGGGACCTTCAGAAAGACAAAAGTGATGAAACCAGCCTCATTTCGGAGGAGGGGGAGGATATTCCATAGAGCGGGCAGCACAGAAGAGAAGGCCTGTCAGCTAGGGCCCGCCAAATTACCTCCCTAGCTGACAGGACTTGTAGCATGCCCTCTCTGCTGGATCTGATGGGATGGATAGATGTAATTGGCGAGAGGCAGTCCCTCAGATAACCCAGTCCCATGCCATGTAATGCTTTAAAGATCAAAACCAGGACCTTGAATTGGACCTGAAAACAAACTGGTAAGCATTGCAACTCGCGGAACAGAGGTGTAATGTGTGTTCTACTAGAAACACACATAACTGCCCACACCACTGCATTTTGCACCGGTTGAAGCTTCCGGATACTCTTCAGGGACAGCTCCATGTATAGTGCATTACAGTAGTCCAACAGAGAGGTGACTAGGGCATGAGTGACTGTGAGTAGAGCCCCAGGATCTTGGAATGGGCACAACTGGCGCACAATACAAAGTTGTGCAAATGCCCTCCTAGCGATGACTGCCATCTGCTCTTCGAGCAGGAGCCGTGAATCTAGGAGAACCCCCAGATTGTGCATGGGGTCTGTTTGGGGCAGTGCAGCCCCATCCAGCATCAAAGATGGCATAGTCCTAGAACCAGCAAGCCCCAAAACCCAGAGCCACTCAGTCTTGCCTGTTGTTCCCCACCCTGGAATGGTATGTGAGAAAGCCTTTGAGAAACAGGGTGAAAAGATCCTGCCCAGGGAATGGTCATATAAGAGGGCATAGCCTGTGGCTGCATAATGGATAGTGAAAGAGGATCAGAAGGGACCCTACCTAATTTCTCCGGCAAGCTCCCATGGGGACGCGGGAGCATTGGCTGAGCCGCCATCTGTTGTGATGCTGCGGGTTGAGGCAAATTCTGCCCCAGCTGTTGCGTTAGTTGTATCATGGCATTCTGAAAATTGGTCATCTGTGCATCCACTAACCTCCTGGTGTTGCAACAATGCTGCTGCCAGATGCTTGGTGGATAGCCGGGTTCTCTTCCAGTGAGTATGTATCTAATATTATTATTCACCTCTCTGAGCAAGTGTTGGTTCATTCAGTCATGCTTATAAAATGAAGTTTTGCCTCACTTATATCCCGAGAGAATTGCCCACCCTTTACTTAGTAATTGCAGAAGAAAAATGAAATTAGCATTCCAAATTGGCTAGTGAGGATGATTTTGAAAACAGTGGTTTATGTCTCAGTCTCATATTACAGTGGCAAAACCACTTTGTGGAAATGAAATTAGCCAGTGTTACCACCATTACAACTGCAAATATCCTCAAAGCACATTTATGGGACAGGCAGAGCTGCTAGAAAGACAAAAACAGGAAAAAAATTCTAAGATCTGGATGCCAAGCTGGAATTTCTTGCTTAAGTCAACAATCCCCTGTTACTTGTGGGTTTAAAATTACACCCTTTGCAGTAATGTTCATTCTGCTTTTGTGTGGGTTTGAGCTTGAGGCATCAAAATCCACTGCAGTTTTAGATTATTTATAGGCTTATATCTTTGTCCTGAGAAATAAAGGCAATGTGATCAGTTCGGCACCAGAATCGGAAGCAGTAGAATAATAAAAAAAAACTTCCATCACAGGAGCAACTTGATCCAGAATCAAAGCTCTTTTCACATCTATTGATACATATCCCTGCACTGCAGTTCCAGATGTTGAGGTTTATATGTGTGTGGATAAAACTGTTATTTGAACCTGGACCCCTCCTATCCAATTGCTGTCCACACTGAAAGAACCATGTGATTGGTCCTGCACATATTCAAGCTGCTATTTACATACCAAGCCTTCTGTGATGTTTGCCAGACCTACTTAGAGTTCAGTTCCTAGACCTTCCAGCCAGCATAACCAAGGCTGAGAAGCCTGGAAACTGCATTTCTATGCACATGCCCAATGGAGGTGGATATCTATGCGCACATGGTGTTACAGTGGGGTGAATCTCTCCCTTGCTACAGATATATGTGCTTTACCCTGTTTGTAGGTAGTATGATGAAGAGAATAATGGTTTTTGTTCTGTGATGTTTTTGATCTGATTTCTGGAGGGGAGAATTGTAAGCCACTTTCAAGATCCGTTTGATTCAAGTAGCCTACAAATCTAAGGAAAAAAGAAACAAACCTTAAATAATGATTTTTTTCCCCAATGAAATACTAGAAACAAGGTGTATTAATTCTGAATGTCATATTAACTTTAATGAGGGGATCCTTTAAGCACCATCATCTTTTTTTTTTCAGGCTCCCCTGGAAGTTTAGAAAGCTGAGTGGCTTCAATGAACAAATGAGAGGTGCTACACTTGTAAGCAGCCCAAAACACTTTTATAAAATCATTACTGAAGCATGCACGGCCCATATAGCCAACTCTGAGAGAAATTGGTGCCACAGTAATGTTGCTTTAATGACTGCATATGGCAACTGGTTTTGCTGATCTGAATTTCTGCTCACGTGCAAACAGTATATCTGCTTCTCCTAAATAAGAATAATAAAAACATAAATTTATATCCTACCTTTTGTATAGGAGCTCAAGTGGCACGTATAAGGTTGGCCTCGTCATTGTTGAGCTTCCAGAGGTCCCTTAAGACTTGGTTATTCCAGCAGGCCTGGAGACCCCAGGGGACGGGGGAATTTGTGAGGTGGATCCTTTATTTTTAACATCCTTTTATTCTCTGTTTTATTTTGCTTTTTATATTTTTAATGTACTTATTGACTGTTTTTAGCTTTGTTGTACACCACCCAGAGTTGCCTGTGATGAGATGGGTGGCTATATAAATTGGTTTAATAAATAAATAAACAAATAAATAAATAAGTAAATTTAATTAAACCTGTTTTTTTCTGGTGCCAGTCCAACATCTTAACCCAGACTGGTTCTAAAGGTATGCACATATGTATATTATATTTATTTCTCTTTAATAAGAACATTCAAATGATGTAGCTAAGCTGGAAAGTTAAGCATGACTTTTTAAAAGCAGGTGAATAGTTTTACATTAAACATTCATGAAAACGATTGCCATCAGTATCATCTGTCTACAAAAAGTTAGGCTGATCTCTAGCATGTGAATGTCTTTTATCACTCTGAGTAGAAAGGTTAAGCCTTTTCTTTCTCTTCCCCTTTTCTCCCCATATGAGGAAGGTTACTGTTGTGGTCCCATATCTGTCTGAAAAAAAAAATCCCAAAGGTTTGTACGGTGAACTGTTTCAATAATCCGTTGTGGGGTTTTTTTGTGATGAAAGGTTCTGATATTGTGTTGCATGAGAAAGCAACAGTATACCCACCATATGAAACTCGACTGCCTGTTTGTAGTAATGCTTTGGCATATAGAGTCTCATTGCAGAACAGACTCAGTGAGGAACATTTTTCACTCACACAGTTGTTAGCATAACATTTCTCCATTTGAAAGCTTGTCCGAGGACTTTAAAAGATTTTTACATCTTTAAATCTGGCCTAAGATTTTTTTTTTTTAAATAACAGCTGAGCTATTAAAGCTTTCTTAAGTAGTTGCTGTATTCAGTGCAAACAATTTGCCCCTTTAACTTAACTGTTCCAAAACAGAGTTCCTGTTAAATATTTCTAAAAGTATCCAATTATGTTTTCAATTGTAATTTCTCAACAAGCATCCGTGTATATACTGATATTTTATAGAGAAGGGGGGATAGGCAATTTTTATCAAGTAGAAGTCATTTAATAATGATTTAAAGGAAATATGTAATGGTTTCATTTTAAACAAGCATTCCCTTCTCATCCCAATATCATGAGTTAAGAGATAAACCAGATTGCTCAATAACTTGCACTTGCATACTTCTTGAGATCTTCTATGGGAAGAAGAAATAAAGGCGTACTTTTTCATCATGAGATATGTCTGTCAAGTCAGAAAAACTATCTGAATGAGTTCTATTTATGGGAAGGATCTCGGCAACTGGTCCAATATTTAGGCAAGGAAGCCATAAGTAAATTGTATTCCATTTTTAGAAGGTTTCAGCAAATTAGGTCACAGATTTAGCAATTGCGAGAGTAAAAATTCTTGGATCAAGTATGTTACATTAGATGTTGGTTTTATATTTCTGGCCTGTGGTATGGACCATTATGATGGCCATGAGGTGAAACACGTTCCTTAGGTTAGGTGGAGATTCCAATATAATTCTACATACCTATGATAGATCTGCATTATTTTCAGTTCTTATTCTCTTCAAACATGTGAGGCAAGATTGAAGGGAATCTATATATTTATGGTACCTCATTTATGGAATTTCCTTCCAAGGAAGTTTGCCCAGTGCCTAGACCAACTGGAGGTGTGAAGACCTGCACAAATGTACAAGGGCAGAAAAATACTTTGCCAGAATTCCTCCTCTATTCTATTGTACTTGTAATTGTCAGATTAATTCAAGGAACCAATGTTCTTAGATATTTTTTATTTGATTTTCAAAACATTATATAGTATTTTTCCCTGATTATTTGTACTTTACGAAGTCAAGACTGAGAGGAAACTTAATGTTATGTGAAAGGATTTTCTTAGTGTAACCATTTCAGCCTTTTCTCAAACAGAACAAATGACTTTGATCTTTCAACTGTGAGAAGTAAACTGGGTGTGACCTTCTGTCATCGAGTAATCATCTCCTTTAATGACATCTGTTAACTTTGTTCTGATATTAGATCATGCCCCTTCTTTGTACTGTCAACATTTTTCATCCAAGGTCTAATTATTTCACTTTATGTGTATAGAGATATCATGAGAGTCACTTCTGTCCAGTATGAAGTTCTTCATTTTCCATATCAAATTTCTAAAACTGATAACAGCATTCTCAATCTTTTCTCACAGCATCAGTGCATTGATTTTTGTAACATCAAGAAATCATTTTTGAATATAAACATTGTAAATTCCTTGGATGGGTTTAATTAATCTCTTATACTATGTAGTATTTTCTGTTCAAATGCATTAATCTTCCAGGTAATTATTTTTCAAAGTAAGTTGTAAGGCAGTTCAAAACTTCATTTGGAAGCTTCATTTTAATAGAGATTTCATCAACTCTCTGATCAAAAATGACTTTCTGAATCAGATTGTTGATATAGATAAAATAATCAAATTGAATTGACTTTCTGAATCACATTGATCTTGATTTTATTTAAAGCAGTGAACAGACACAGTTGAAATCACAGGGGAATAAATCTGCTCATCCCTATTAATTGTCATATGTATGGTGATTGTATGATAGGTTACTGTGCTGAAATCTGTCCAATTTCCTAAAAGTGTACTCTTTCTGTACAACATTTACAAGGTATTATTGAATTTCTGTTGTTTTTTATTGCAAAGTAATGGAGGATGCTGGTATTTATTTATTTATTTGTTTATTCATTCTGATGCACATCTGTCCATTCTCCCTGTCTGCTGACTCTTCCCAATCAGAAAAGGGCCAAAGTGAGGAAGGAGCTTCCTATGTCTTCTTCTGGCATTTAATTGAAGTATCGGAAGCCAGAGAGTCTGCAGATTATTGGAGAGATGATTGCATAATGAAATACACATGTCTTTCAGCTATATCATAACTAAGGTCAATCTGAAAAGCCCATCCTCCTTCTATCACAATTTCTCTAGAATGTTCTTTTCTGGGGAACACCTCCCCATCAAATCAACCCCCTTCCTTTTGGATAAAAAATATTTTAAAGGCAAAATAAAGTTTTAACATAGCAGTAATTTTAAGAGAATGTTTTCACATAGTATTGTTCACCTTCCATTTCAGGATTGGCTGGGTCATATGGATTAGGGGCTGCACAGGTCCAAATGACCATTAGATGGCAATAAAGAGAGCTTTCAGTACCTCTTTGCTGCCATCTTGTGGCCTTCCAGATCTTTTCAGTCCAGATACGGTAATCCTAATAGCTGTACTTTGGACAGTCAGATACCAGTGTTCATATAGATGAGCCAGCACACTACCAATGAGGACTTCACAGATACAAGCTCTGGTGAAAAAAAAAAGTTTTGAAGAGATGCATTTGAATTTTCTTAAATAAATAAGATGGTAAGAGGGGCTGAAGAATTTATGTTTTTTTAAAAGATGCCGTAAGCGGTGTTGTACTGGTTGAGCTTTCCTTTTCAACATCATGCATGCTAACAACAAACTTGGTTCTCTGAATGTCAGCTTTTATGTAGTCCAGATAAAGCCTTCTATGCTCAAGGAGGAGGCATGAATGACTTGGCTCATTCTTAAAGGGAAAGAAAAATTGAAAACCAAGGAGGATAGAAAACTGCAGTCGTACAGATAGTTACTACTGTATACCCAATTCTGCAAAAGGCTGATGTTTTGAACACTTTTTCAGTCTTTTGCAGAGACATCTTATTAATTAATTAATTAGGCATGGGACAGAATGAAGCCACACTGAGTTAAATGGGACCTCCTCCCAGGTCTGTCTGCATAAAACTGCAGCCCTAAGGGATTCTAAGCCATCTTGCTTCCCAGCCTGAAGCCTCTTAACAGGACACCGGAAAGGGAATGTAACGGTTGTTAATGATGCAAACTGAAGGAATATTTGGAGAACATATGACCATTTCACCAATGAATTAAAACAGACAATACCAGTCAACTCAGTTTTCATTTTATGACCATGTGAAGGTTAGATCCAGCTAGTTTTTCCCCTCCCTATTTAGCTGGGATCTCTTTAAAGATGGACTTTCATCACTGCAAAGTCATGCTTACTGGGAATTGGAGCTCAGGGATATAGACACCTGCTCTGAATTAATGACCCCTTTCTTCTTTCTCTGTCCAATGAGGAGGAAAAAAAGTAAACGAACCAGGCATATATAGTAGGCACTACTTTTTCTTTGGTGAGTATATGAAAGCCAAGAAATACTGTAGTCTATAATTTCATTTGGCCTGCATATATACTCTTGGCTTTGGTTTCATGTATTTTTAATGAACATCTAAATAATGAACCAGACACTGAAACTGCCATCATGACAGAGCGAGGTCTGCAAAGGTCAAAATAAATATGAGATTGAATGTATTATCACAAGATAGCACAGCATAATTGGGTGTTCCCCACAAACATTTTCCACTCCTCCTTTTGCTCCTCCCCCACAAGACTGAAACTTTTCAGCGAAATGTCAAACAACACAGTCATATACAATATACCAAATGTCTGATTAAGGACATCCCTCTCATGAATAGTAGGAGAAAAATGTCAGTGTCTCTCCAGCTGAAGAAAACTGTAGATCTATTTGCTTCTTGTCATCCAAAAAAGGCATTTTTACTTCAATTATCTTACAACTGGGATGGGACAGGCCAGTCTCCCCAGTCCCTAGAAAATGCAATAGGATGCTTGTGATGATATTAATGTTATGAATGTACATTACTTTTGTATGTAGACTATGCCATGCTGTTGGCTGAGAACTGGAATTTGCATCATTTAGGTAGACTGAATGATGCAGTAGGGAGTAAGTATCTGAAAATCAATGTATCAAAGACCCAAGGTAGTTGTGCCTGTCAGAGAAAATGGAATAAATGATTGCAAGTTATATTTAAATAGCAAAAAACTATGGCAAGGAGATGAATTTGTGTATTTTAGTAAAGATGAGAAATGGATGGAGAAAATCTAAGATCTGAGAATAGTGACAAGAATGTAGTAGATGTAGTATGTAGTCTATTGTATCGAATAAATATTTATTGAAATAGGCAAAAATGGCTGGGATAAGAGCATGATTCTGTCCATTATATGTTAGGAGAAACTTAAAAATAAACTGAATGCCATGGAAATGGAGTACTTAACTGTGTGATAAAATTAGAAGAGATAGGGTCAAAGAATGAAGAGGTGCTGAATGAATGTGGATTGAATACAAAATGAGTGGCCAGTATAAAAGAAGTATGTTGAGGTGGTTTGGTTATATGGAGAGAATGACTAAGGATTGGTTGATTCACAAAACAAATCAAAAGAGTGAATGGGTTGAGAGGAAGGGCAAGATCAAAAAAGTTGTGGTTGGGTGGAGCTGATGAAATCCTGGAGAAAGGAGAGGGGGATGTTTAAAAAACAAATAGCAGTTTATGAATAGGTATATGGACATAAAGAAAGCAAGGATGGATTGCAAGGGCAGAAAAAGATGGGAAGGCACAGTGAATGGCACTAGTGTACAGTATACCATCTTTAGCTACATTATTTTCTCGTACCTTCTCACTTTTTTAATGTTTTATATAACATTGCTTATTCCGAAAGGAAATAGCATGATCAGCATAATAAGCATGCATGTAAGTTATACATAGATACAGTGTATTGGACTTTCCCCCCAAACTCCCACCCTTTCAATCTCCAGTTTAAAATGAACTTGAGATTGAGCCAACTGTTAAAGTATTTTCAGATCTATTTGGAGATAAGGACCCTACAAGCACTGGCACGTTTACATATTTACAAATATCTAGAACTTGTAAAGAACTGCCATCCAATCAGTGGCTGCCCTTTCTGGAAAACAGCTGAGTTCAGAGAATTTTCAGCCAATTGGTACTTGCTAACCAGTGACTGAGTGCCTCAAAAACTAAACATATATAGCACATAATTGCTAGCATTCCCCTGTGCTGCCGTGCTTATCATGATGACAAATCTCCATTGCCTTCCAAATCCCTAACGTTGGCATGTTGGCAGTTCCACATTTAGGTTTCCTTGCCTGGAATCCCAGGAGTTAGAGAAGAGGCAAGTGAAGCATCACTCAGTAGAGCGCCCCTTCAAATGCAAGGCATTCATTCGTTGCCATTTCTGAATTGTCATTCACTGCGCTGAAACAGCATCTTTCCATCATGTAATTGACTCATCTCTCTGCACCTTCATCTGGAAGACTTTTATGCTATGCAAGATGCTCACAATCACCGACATTTAAATACAGAAATATAATATATAATATATATTGTCATATAATTCTAATGGATCAATTTGCAGAATGGGGTGTTCATTAATGTCCATCTCTAGTGACATCATTATACAAATGCACAAATGAGATTACTGATGAAATACAATGGCATATATACAACAGGATCAAAGTATCCGCAGGGTATGGTTAAAAAAAAGTCAAGTTGGCAGCTACAATAGACGTAAAAATAGGTAGAGCTTTGACCGCATTGTTGCGGGCACCATCTTGATTTTTTTTTTTTTTACCATACCCCGTAGACACTCCACTGTTGAATGCAAAATCTGTTGTACTGAGGTCCCTTAAATCAAGGTGTAAGGCTTCTTTACCAGACTCCCCCTTCCCTAACTACATCTAATATTACTCTTGATAGCAATGTCTCCATACTGCTTTTATAACTCAGTGAAATCACTGAATCACAAAATAGTTGAATCTTTTAGCTGCCAGACAATTCTAGATAAATTAATGAACAAGTATGTGCAATGTGGGGATGATATTCTCCAGTGACTCAGCAATGTAACAGATGGCAAAATGCTTAATATTTATTTCCATTTCACATCTCTATTGGAGTTAAATCCAGATATCTTATTTTATTACTCTGACAGTCAGACAACATCTGTTGAGGACACTGTCAGCTGAATTACAGCCTCCCTGCAGGTCTTGGGACAGACAGCATTAATTAATTTCAACAATCCTGAAATGGCTTCATGTCATTTTCTACTACAACACACTGATTTTATTGCAGGAATTTAATTTATGGAAGCCGAACAGCTTTATATCTATACCCTGAAGAATCCAAATGTATTCATATTGACAGAACCCCTTAAAGAAGGCATTGTACATTAAGTTGCGACAACACTGGATTTATTTTGATTCATTCCTCAAGTGTGGCCAAGTTTTTTTTTAAAAAAAATTCAGATGGTAGGTTTCATCTGCTGGGAAAAAAGAGGTGAGATTCCAGTGTAGAGGTGATGTTTGAGGAATCTAGTGAGAGAAACTAGGGCAGACCAGGTTATTTTAGAATATGCCATCCTAATCTGGCACAGTGTTCACGTGTTGGAGTAACCATGCTGTCAGTTCTGGGAGATGCACTATTTGAATGGTGTGAGATTGGGGAATGCTTACTTAGAAGGAGCTTTACAAAAGAAGTTTATGCAACCCTTATTCTTGCTATAAACACTTGCCTCCTCACCATTTTATTGAACAATTGCTGGAATGCTGTTCTGGTTGGCTTCTGTTCTGTTCTTGTGCTGCTCTGCATGTCCAGAACAATTTGATCTTCATTTCAACTTTTTGGGCTGTTCCTCAGAAGCAGCTTGAGGATGTCTTCAGTGCCTCTGAACTATTGGTAACAACATTAAGTCAAGGAATCCTTCTGCCAAATGGCCACTCAAAGACGCAAAGAATGGTGTTTGGTAAGCACCCTTCTCTATGTATACATTTTAATTTCATGTTAGGTGCCATCTTGAATGTATAAGCAAAAAGATAACATATAAAGTAAAAAATAAGTTTTTCTGGAGTGTTCCCTCATAAATCTCAGCAGTTGTAATAGAACAGGGGCTGAAAACTGAGCAAAACACTATTCCTCTGCTGGATTTTACATTTCTGTGGAATAATAATATCTTGATAAGACTTTATGACGCTTCAGCTATGGAGAAGGGGGAAAGCTGGTTTGAGTTCGGGAGCTGGGCTAATATGGGAAGTCCTGCCAATGTAAAACTGCTAGCTACTGCCCATCCACAAGCTCTTCAGAGCTTCAGCATCTCATTTCCCAGATATCCATTCATTCTATTTGTTCCATTCATTTCATCCATTCATTTCCTTCCCTCAAACAATCTGTTATTTTCATGGATGGAAAGTCTTGCCTCATCCCACCTCCTAGGTTTCTGCTAAATGTCTTTTATTGCACAGGCACCTCTGCAGACTTCTGTGGCTTCCCTGGCACCCGTGTCTTATGGGAGGTCCATGAGGCTTTCTCAGTTTGAGAAATGTGTGCAGGCAAAGAAACATCAGGGAGATTGAAAGATGGGTAACAGAAATCAACACCACCACCAACAGCTACCCTCTACCACCTCCAAGTAAACTCAGGAACAGCAAGATAAGTTTGAAAGAAGAAAACCTTTGAAAAACTATAAGGCAGATTTCTGGTTTTAGCACAGCTTAATTGTGATTATTACCCATGTACTTAATATTTCTCTCCCCATTAAATGAAAAGGAGAAGCTCTACAGAACATGCCTCTTGAGGTCTTAGGTTGTGCACATACAAACCATAGATATTTTGGGGGGTTTAGTTAGTTTGTTGTGTGAATCCAGCTACTGTTCATGAGTCATGGTTTATGGTTTAGTGCAGTGTAACAAGCACAAACAGTGTGTCTTATTAAAACAAACCATGGCTTAGCTTAGTATGTGAATTCATCCAATACACAAAGCAAGTTTGCTTAATATGTTCCAAACTGGTGCACAGATACTTTTACAGCCCTTCCCACCACCTAGGGTTCTGTCCTGTATGGACTGGGCGAAGAGATTCAGGTACTTGGCAAGTCTGTGCCTTCTTTTATTTGGTTGCTAAATGGTTGTGGTGAATAAAACAATCTTAATGTTTCAGAGAATTTTGTTTTTGCTTTCCTGGACCCCTCTAACATGTTTCATATGACACTAAATGTACCTCAGAGGACCTTCTCCTCAGGTCTGCTTAAAATTAGCAAAATGATTGTTGGATTGCTTTGTGTTTAAACTCAGATGGTTTTTCCCTTTAACTTAGGGAGGATCTTGGAGCCAAACTCTGAGAACACCTGGTTTAGATATAGGAAAAAGCAAATGAAGAGAGGATTAAGAGGCTACAACCACCTGGATGAGATTGTATGAGCATTCCAACTTAAAAGATTATGATTTCATACATTCTCTGGGCATATGGACTCTGATGTAAATCCGGTTACTACATGGATCAAACACTTAAAGCTTTGAAGTGTCTCACAGTCTAGTCCTATACATATCTACTCAGAACTAAACACCACTGACATCAGTGGGAATTGCACCCATATAAAAATGGTATAAGATAGGATTATAACAACCCGCAATACAGATGGAGAGAAGATAGAAATAGTTTACTTCAGCCTCCACATCCATGAATATAATCATCTTAACCCAATTTATTGTCAGAAAATCTGCTTGTTGTTGGGACTTAGGTCCCAGACTCTTATTTCAGCAGGTTACCAGACTCGTTGTTGAAAAATGATCATTTGCCAGGTTTGGAGTTTAATGTACATTTGCCAAAAGACCTCTCAGAAGGGGTTGAATAAATTACTATACTCAGAAAACCTGAGCTAAATTCTGAATAACACCTGTCTTTTCTGAGAGCTCTCCTGAGTTCTCTCTTAGCCTGCTTCTGTAGCTGTATTTCTATGGTACCATGTCTGGTGTGGCTTGTGTTCATAGAAATCTCAGACATATGAGACAATGGCTCAAAATCAGTCTAATCAGTTGCACTTGGCTCTTTGCCACTATTTTTAATATAATCAGTATCTCACTCCTCATATATTGCTATGTAAAAAAAAGTTATTTCAATTATACAGGATTCATGTTTTGTAAAATGGATTAGCAAGAAAATATGAATTGTCCTCCAGTAGCAATGTATGGCTGTGGGAGCTGGACCATAAAGAAGGCTGAGCACCAAAGAATTGATGCCTTTGAACTGTGGTGCTAGAGAAGACTCTTAAGAGTCTCCTGGACTGCTAGGAGGTCAAACCAGTCAATCTTAAAAGAAATCAACCCTGACTGTTCATTGGAAGGATTGATAATGAAGCTCATGCTCAGATACTTTGGTCACCTAATGTGAAGAGAGGACTCTTTGGAGAAGACCCTGATGCTGGAAAAGATTGAAGGCAAAAGGAGAAGGGGATGGCAGAGGATGAGATGGTTAGATAGCATCACTGAAGCAATGAGCATGAAACTGAGCAAACTCAGGGAGGCAGTGAAGGACAGGAAGGCCTGGCGCAATATGGTTCATGGGGTCACGAAGAGTCGGACACGACTTAACGACTGAACAACAACAACATGAATTGTCCAGGAGCAAAGTTCTTGACAAAGATCTGAATAACTTCTAAGTCATAATGGTAGTACCTTAGTGTTGTTGTTAAGGCATATTTTAGATTTGGCTGATGCTGAAAGTAAAACAGACTGTATTGAAGACATAATTTGAAGTATGTGAAGTTACATAAGCACTTACTTTGAGATTGTTATCTCTTGAACCACTATAGGCAGTGATTTGGGGATGGAAAGAAAATCTATTAGAAGATTTGGGGGAACCATGCATAGGGGTGCCTCAGGAAGCATGTGAAGTACCCTTTCAAACGAGCTGCTTGAAGCACCATGTCCTCTTGAAGGCTTGGGTTACCTTGCTTTTCATCTGAGATGGTTCTTCCTCTCAGCACCAATGGCAATCCCAACAGAAGTGTCTTCACATATGCTCAGAAAATGTTGGTAGGCCTTCAAAACAGCCATGCTGGCTTTTGAGAGACTCAGCACCTCAACATTTGAGGTAGCATTTTGGAAGAGCAATTTGCTACTCATTTCTCAGAGTGGCATAGTTCCCTGGTAGATGGACCTTACTTAACCAGGGGCTATTGGTCTCCTCTTGGTTGGGATCCGTGGATTTTTGAGCTTGCAGTCTAAAGTAAGGAAACAGTTGTTTTGCTTTTAAGCTCTTTGGTACATTAAGCAGAAAGCAATGACTTTATACATTTTAAAGAAGGAACAAGTGAAATCATTCAGTCAAATACGTTCCTTGGACAAAGTCTGTGTGATGCTCTCAGATCCAATTGGAAAAAAAAACAAAACCTCACTAAAACTGCCATACATGGGTAATTTCATTACAACAGAGTAGCAGTCACCTCTTGTTTTCTTAAAATGATATTATTGAAAGATTGGCTGTTCTGTTTATGGTTACATTTTTAATCTGTATCCATAGCAAACCCTCTCATCCGCTCACTGTTAATACAACAAAAATTGACATGGCATTACTTGGTTGGCCTAATATCAAGTGGCAATTAAGTGCAGGTTTAATTATTAATTGCCACTTGATATTAGGCCAACCAAGTAAACCTGCACTTTTATTGTTTGGATGATTTTGAAAAATACTCAGAATGAACTGATCATGACTCTTTGGGTAAGAATAAAGGGACAGGATAGGGAAGTTGGGGAGACAAAAACATCACTTAATGTAACAACTGTAGCAAATACAACTTCAGTAAACGTCAATAACTTCAATAGGTTGGCTGCATTTTAGTGCACGGTTATATGGTGTTAAGTCCTACTGAATTTAGTGCAGGGGTACAGAACTGGATTTGGTGCAGGTGGGTCTGGTAGTGTGAAGAAGAAGGGTTTAAAGAATTACACAATCAGAATGGTGCCCTCCATTAAGTTCTACTTTCTGTTTGTACTTAGTTCTCCAAGGAGGAGAGGACAAAGGCATTCCAAGCAGAAAGAAAGACAGAGTTAGCGTCGCCTGCACTGTTTGTCCAGGATGAAGCCAGAAACACCAGCTCCCAGCTCATCCTGCACAGATTGGGCCTTTTTCAAGGGAAGGCGGCTTTCCCAGTTCTCCAATATGGAAATGGCACCATAGAAAGTATAATTTATTATTTAAATTGATTATCATTTTTTTCCCCATTTTTCACTGAAGTCAGCAAAACTAATCAATTCACGTATTATGTCATTTAAGATTTATCCACACACACTCCTAATTACTGGGCCATTGACTTCAGTGGCAAAAAACCAAAAAACAAAAACAAAAAAGGAAAAAGAATTATATTGAGTAGGATGCAACAAGAAAAACATTGATCGGTTTGTGCTCAAGTTACCATTCTATCCCTGGGCACCATCCAGCAACAATGGTATAGTGGCAGGACAAAGTTTATAACATGAAAGGTTGAAGTTCTCCAGTCGGCTCTGTCAGAAACCTGGACTCACCTTCCTGTCTTTCTATGGCTGCTTTTGGAAGTTATTGCTACCAAAATCTATCCTTTAGGGGAATGCCTTACCTGGTCCCTCCCCTTTAACTCAGGCATATAAGACCATAGGTATCTCACTGCCTCTTTGCCTTACTGACAAATAGAAGAAAAGGATGATGAAAGTGAAATACATTCTATGGCACCATCTACTGGCCCCTATAGCTCTGAGGCAACTCACTAGGGAAATCAGTCCCCCTCCTTTGGGAATTACATCAATATCACCAGGTATAAATAAAATCAAGTTTATTAAGAAAAGGGGGAAAATGTAAAACACCCTTTTCAACTTTTGGTAGCCACACATAACAGTGAACAATGCTGGAGGAAATAAAAATACAAAATAAAATTTACAATAGTGGAGGAAATAAAAATATAGTACTACTAACAAGCAGCACCTTAGAGGAATCACCCATAAACTGCTATAAAGCAGAATTAAACCTTTGGATGAATCACAAGGTGTGATTTCCAAGAGGCATATAGAATTGAGCTTACGTACAGTAGACATCAGAGACAATGAATTAGATCTAACACCACCCAGAAATGAAGATTAACCTTGTACAATATATCTATCTAGATGATTTTACTTATCCTTCCTGAGGCAATTATTGCCTGTTGCCTCTGTCTCAGCTGTTCCTGGGACCCTTTGCCAGAGGATCCCTGAGGATATCAGTCAGTTAATTCTGAGGCTACCCTTCCCAGCCCTGGTTCCTATCTTCTCTCTTTTCTCCCAAGCTCAGTGTACAGTCCTTTTAAAGAGAAAAACTCATTTTCTCTGGAAAGGGAAGGGTTGTCTGTCTACTCAGATAAGCATCTCTTGCTCAAGAGACTGATTAAACAGTCTGAGCTGGCAGTTTACCACCTATGGAGCTGTGAAATCAGTGAAAGTGAAGGAGGGTTTCTCTGCCCATTCATTACAAAAGCATAGCTTCCCCACTGCACAAAGTGGGGCGCATTGCCATCCTTGCAGATGCTCCAATTTGGATGTATAGAGAAGTGCTGAGTGGTCCAGAGGAGCTGTGTTAGCAGATGCTCCAACTGAGATGATGAAGCTGTTGTGTGTTAAGAATGGGACCTAAGGTACTGTAAAGTCCTACAGGCTGGTTGGACCAGTCAGGGCCAGATTAGACCTGCAGGTCAATAGACCCCCATTTCTAACTTCATGGAAGAGGTTTCAAAATAACAGTTGTGAGCCATCATGCTGATCCTTTAAGCGGGGGAGGGAATTCATCTTTATTAAAGTTAACTAAAACATTATACAGTATCTATAAAGATATTATATACTACTACTACTTGTGGATTATTAAAATAACATTATACTTGCCTGTTTATTTGGGAGTCAGATGTGCTGTATAGGATGGGCTGAAAATTAATCATATCATCATATCTTGTGAGCTACCTACAATGCTTTTAGTAAATGTAAAGGGGAGATACCAATAATCAACAAATGTTTGTTCAAGGTATTCTCAGATCTTGCTGAGTATTTTAGAGAACTCAGCGGGTTCCGTGGTAAGACTAACAGCACAATGCTATGGGTACTTAGTCTGAAGTGAGTCCAAAATAAATGCGCAAATGATTGAAGTCTTGGAAAGCAACCCTATGTGCAGTCAGTCCTACTGATCTCCCTGTTCTTAGGCTGATCTTCCATAATTCTCTGAAAGAGTTGGCATAAAATAGCTTGTTTTGGACATTCTAACCATGGACAATGCATTTACACATGCAAGCAATATCATGACGATGAACTTTGAACACAAATTGTGCCAGGCTACCTTTTAACCTCCAGGTGCCTGCACCCTTCTGTGTCTTTTAGGCCTGAATCCAGGTAGAGGACATGGAATTCTTCATGTCCCAGTCCTGTATATAATGTATATATAGCTATATAAACCACCTGGCCCTTTCATGCAATCTTACACAGCATTATATCATGGACATGGTTGTTAAGACACAAACTTAGGTCAGGGTCTTCCTAGGTTGATAGCTTCTAATGCTATCCATCAAGAGACATTAGTACAACTATTCCATCTTCTCCTCCATAGTGGATTTTGTTGGGGGAAAAAAAAGATAGAGGAAATGGTGAGAGCACACCAGAGAGTTACAAATGGAAAAGATTGTCATACGGATCCCACTCCCACCCCATAAAATTACATGAATGATGCAGGGTGATTGCACTAAAAATTGCCTGGATGCACAGAAATTCCCATCATTGACTTCAATGGAATTTAAAGAGTTATAACCAAACATTGAAGTAATGCCCAAAGGTTTCAGCTTGGCTGAACAAATGGTTGAATGAAGCCAGAAGCAGGGGGGGGAAAAAGAGGGGTAGGGGTAGAATAAAATCAGAACTGGTCAAGCTTGAATAATAAATGTTTTCCCAACTTGGTACCCTCCAGTTGTGCTATTTCCTAGAATTCCTAGGCATACTTTGGCTATGAATTATGAGAAGATTCCAAGTTGGGGGAGGCGGCATTAGCAACTTATGTAAGCTTTAGTCACACCACATCTTCTCCATATTCATAAAGCTTGTTACACTCCTTCAGACTTCTAAGGAGTTGTTGTTGTTTTAATGGTGATTTTCTACAGATGTAAAATGAGTAACTTGAATTTATATAACCTCTGCCATGTCAGCCTCCAATAAGAGCAGGCTATCTTATGCCAAAAATGTCAGGCCTTTATGTGATGAAATATTGCCTCACCATTAGTGTTATACAGAATAGAGGAAATTTTAATTAATTTGTTGAGTACAGAGGTTAAGGTTGAGTACAGTGAGTGTTCCTGTGGTGGGTGAAGGAGATGCAGCAGAATCAATCAAATTCTGAACTTTACCTCAGGCCTCCTTTTTTTTGGTGGGAATACAGGGAGATTCATGGAGGTATCCCTGACCCATCAAAAGCCTAACTAAACCAGATGCAGAATAGAAAATCAATGAAAGCCAATATTTTTCTCTGTTCCTAGTATAAAGGACCCATTAACCAATTTATGTCAGCATGCATAAATCATCCCGAAAGGGGAAATTTTCAGGAATGTGTGGAATAAAAAGCTTTGGAGAGTCAGTAGGAGATATTATGAAAGTCTACACACAAGAGTGGGGAATTGTAGCCTTCCAGATGTGGCTGAACTACAACTCCTAATGTCCTTCATCCTTGCCTGTGCTGGTTAGGCTGCTTGGAATTATAGCTCAACCACACCTGGAGTCTCTTTTTTTGTAAATTCTTGAGTGGCTCCATTATGTGTACTCTTTTACTTGATTCAGCAAGGGTTAAGAAGCTTCTGGCAATAGCACTTACCACTTTGGATCATTTTCAAAAGAAGTATCATAGGAGGCTTCTGGTAATGCACAGCTTGAGCACTTGTGGACTCTGAATTAAACACTGTCACAAAGTCCAAATCCACAAGATCTCACTTTCATATGATTTCTGTGGTCTAAAATGCAGCTTTTCTATTTGCCTCTGTATCTGTCTGATCCAAAGGTATCACTCTGTCTTTTCCTGCAAAGATTCCTTGCTTACACCATTCAGCTGCGATAGGGATCTTTCAGGTATCTTCTGGCTTTTCAGATGGCAGCAGTTAAGAACAATCTTCCATCTGTTGAGAACAACCAGCCAAATGGTAAATATTGCCTCAAATTTACCTAACAATAAAGAGAAACTAGCCAGGTCTGGTGTGGACTATTTAGGCAATTACGTATATGGCCAAAATCATTGAAAGGTACCTTTGAATTTATTCAGTCTAATCCTACCCCTCCAAACATACAAACACTAAATGGATGAAATACTGTAACTACTTTCAGGTAAAATACTCAATGGTAACATTACAATGCATACCAAATTGTCATATGTATAACTACAGCAAAAGAATAAAGAAGTGACTCCTTGCTACTTTTACTGGTGTTAACAGTATGGTTAGAAAGAACTGCAGTGTATCTCAAGAAACTGTCTTTCCTGCCCTAAATTCTCAATAGCTGTTAGCCATGCCTGTTGGGAGATTGTGTGAATTCAAGGCCAACATATCTAAAGTGTATTACACTGGGAAACATATGCAAACTCTAACACTGTTCTTCTGCTGGCTCTGCATTCAAACAGATTCACATTCATGTCATTGTATTAAGATAATGGTGAAGTACTGTGCATATGGGACACTGTTGGAGCAGATCAGTTTATTTGATCCTTTGCTTAGACTTGGCATGAGTGCAGAACTCAAGTAATGCAGAAACGAATATTGGACCCTTCAGAAGCTGCCAATATTGGAACTGCTTTTCATGCATGAAAAGGTGTTTTTCTTCTGATCCTTCAAAGAACCATTTGTCATTTTACTTATTCCGTGTGTCTTGATGTAGGAAACTATCATCCGGAAGCAGGTTTCCTACAGAAAACTACATTTTCTGAATTTCTTCCAACAAGGTTGCCAAGGTAAATTTTAAAAGCTGAGGTCATAATTCTGCACATGAAATCACAGGTTCAAAAAAACAAAACAAAACAAAAAAACTCACTGCTCTTTGGATTCAAAGCCAAGGTTTGTGCTTGGTTTTGTAAGTTTGGGTTGATGATGGATTAAAAGGTATATTTCTCTTTCTGGTTATTTGAAGTCCAGCTTTTGAGAGAAGTGAGTGCTGTGGAATGTATTACCTGGTGATGTGTATGCTTGTTTGAAAAATATAACACAAAATTCTAACCAAGAACAACACTATGACACACTCAAGCAGCTCAGGGTAAGAGTGACCCTTTACTTCATGGGGGGCTCTTGTTCCCTTGGAACACATTATAGAACCAACAAATCATTGGTTTCTAAAGCAGGAAGAGTTAGGATCACATCCAAACCCTGCAGTGGTTCCACATCCAATAGCAAGGGGGATCCGAATTAAACAGTAACACAGCTAATACTATGGACAAGTACTCTTGTATGCCCACTGATGCCCAGGCTTCTGAGAAAGTGAAGAAACTTCACATAAGTTATAAGAGATAGCTGCCTTCTGCAGATTCCAAAGCACCCTACTTTAGGCAGCACACAGCACACAACTTCCAGTCCACCAAAGCCTTGTATAGAGGCTCCAGAAGCCAGTCCAAATTTGTTGCTGAATAGTTTTTAGTGTGTCAGCAAGGGGTATTTATTAAATATATGAGGAATAATAAAATTAACTGTTTAAATCAATATTGTTATCTTGCCTCTGCCAAAATTCTTTGTATGCAGCCCTCTGCACAGTCAGAACCTTAGAAAATCATAGATATGGAGCATAAGAATTATGTTGGAGGAGGCTGTTGCTAGTATTCCTCTCTGCTCAACAACCACATGAATAGAAATTATAGGAAGTCAGAGCTGACGAAAGAGGCTTCTCTCTCATACTCAGCTGGTTGTGATGAACAATAGCTTGATGTTTCTCTATTTTCTTTACTCTTTACAGTTCCTAAAATATATGGAATTTAATTTTTAGCATCTTTTTTCATGCTGGACAAACAATGGACACTGTGTAGAACAGCAGTCTCACCATTGCATTCCCCAGTCATTATTGTTCAGAGGGATACTTGGCTAAGTCATATAGGAAGACCTGGTATAAAGCAGCTTTCTATCTTTCTGTAACTATACAATGAATTACTTCAGCCTTCTCTAGTCTGGTGCCTTTTAGTTGTGTTGGAAGGACAACTCCCAAGATGGCCAAACCCCACTTGTTATGGTATGAAATATGGAGAGTGGAAAAAGATAGTACATCATATCTGTTTCTTGTGACTTCGTGCTGCAGCTCCCTGCATCACTTTGTTTCTGGTGAAGTCTACATGAAATCTCTTGGGGGTCATGTGGTTGTAGGAAGTAGGGCTGAAGCTAGCACTTTTCCTTTCTTTTTCTGCTATTCCCTTTATTTTCTATTTCTCTTGATCCTTTTTTCTCCCCAGGAAAGCTTAAATTATTCTTGGAAGCATTTAAAATTAAGCCAAAGGTTGCATGTAGCCTTAAGGCTTTAGGTAGTTCTCCTTGCCTGAATACATTGATAATTCATCATTTGACTACAAGAAAGCAATGGCTTTGGAAGAGATCATTCTATCACTGATTGAGGCAATAGAGGACCTTTCTCTTGTGGCCATATCTGGTCTTAAACCATTTAAGTCAGTAAGTTTTTAATATGAGAGAAGGACAGAAATGTAAACATGTTTCAATTAATTAGTGGAAAACCGCAGGTTCAGTCAAGACCTTAACGAACACCACATTGTCACTGCGGTTTTCGATTACTGTAAAAGTAGACTGGATAAAAATGAGGGATGTGATTTAGTACTTCCCAAATCCTAAAACAAAATGATCCAGCAGCTTGTGGTTTTCAAGTTTTCAGGAAAAACAACAAATGACTGCAACTTCTTTGGAACCACATCAACACAACCACAGGCCATCCATCTTCTGGAAATCAAGTTCATCAGAATCCCTTTTGAAAGAACTCTTACTCTTCAAAGCAAAGAGGTGTGAAAAACAAGTACCTCTGGTGGAAACCACTGAAGTATTGGAGTTCAACCTCAATTTTCCAAGGGAATATTTGTAGCAGAGTACTACAGCTTCTGTTGTTTGTCCTAAAAAACTTGATCATATATAAAATATCACACTGCAAAATAACGCACTGGTGGGGAAAATAACCTAGTGTGTTCATACTAGAACTTTTATTGTAAATTTACAAGAGATTTGTTAAATCAAATCTTTGTTCTATTTGTGTTGCTCCATTCAGAAACAGCTGAACTCTGCTAATTTTGAAAAAGTACTGTACTAAAATAAGGAAATTGAAGCATTAACAACTCTTTTCCCCATACTATGCCCTACATTTAAAACGTAAGTTTAAAAATTTAAAATACCACTAGAAGTTTTAAAACTAGCTTTCCAAACCTAGTGACATCAGTCTGGTTCACACTTCATATTAAACTATGGTTTGCTTAACTACTTGTTGAATAAACCTCAATTGGCTGAGTATGCACAGCATCTAAGCCAAGAACAAGCAAACCACATTTTGGCTTAGTGTTATATGTGACCTCAAACCTAGAGTAGCTATTAAATTAAACCATCATAGAAACATCTAGTTCTTTGGAGGTACTGTATTTAATTTTTTGTATTCTCCTTAATTAAAAATGTAATGAATCCTAATAACCTCCAATGAATCTTTCAAATAGATACAAGGTGTGTATACCCATCTTACCCGAGGTTTGGAACAGATGTGAAGAAACAGCCAATCCTGCCATACTCTGGGCTGGAAGAAGTCTGTCCCAGCTCTTTATAGCATGTTTCAGAAAAAATGGAGCTCTACCCTTTCATTATCTAGCATAAGAAACTATATAAATGCCTAACACTTCCTATAATTTGGGTTAAAAAAAAGAAATGGATAAATTTTGCACAAAACAGAATGTAACTAGGGATGAATCATGTTAAATTTCAAAAATCAGTGCAAACAGTTGTACAAGTTGTTTGCCATCACCCCTATATGCTCAGATCACTTCTGTGGCATTCCCCATGGCTCCAACTCCCTTCCTCATCTGCCTTCCTAGATCTCTCCAGGGATATTGCTGAAGATACCAATAACTCATGCCTATCGGAAGGGACAAAACCATAAGGGGAATGAGAAAGGTATTGCTTACAAAATATAAAGACAGATACAGCTATATAATGTAGAATTAGAAATGATAGATGAGAATGATTAAAAAAGGACTAAAACTAGTACAACTGGAAAATGGTTTATTTTAAATAAAAGATTGGAATATTACATAATCTATGAAGGGAAGGAGAGATGGGATCAGAGAAGAGAAAAATATAATGAAACAGCTGAGGGAGGAAAGAGCATGATTAAAATGAAATCAAGTGGTCAAGTTCAGAAGAACCAGGGTGCTGCAGCAGTTAAGGGACTGTACTAGAACTGCTGAGACCCAGGATCAAGTCTACCCTAAGCCAAGGAAGTTCACTAGATGACTTGGACTAAGCCACTCTTTTAGCTCCACCTACCTTGGTGAGGTGTGAAAAGTTGGAAGAGGGATTACTAAATCTTCTTTGAGTCCAAGAGACAGCACCATCACTACTCAAGACTAGAATGTGTGATTGAAAATTTATCAGTCTTCCTTCCTCACCCCATGATCTTTCCACTCATGCAAAAGACTGTGATTGGAGAGGCAGATGGTGGTTTGGTTTAAAAAATAATAGATTTGAGGATTGAGCAATGATTCCAGTGCTCTTTCTCCTTCTCCCCTCATCACAGTTATATACGAGAGTCATTGTGGTTATTCTGCTCTTTGCAGGGGTGTGGGGCATTTTGAATGAGGGACAAAATGAGTCTTGCCATGAGTGAGTTAAAAACTGCCATCTTGTATTCTGTCCTGGGCTTTACCCCAAGCAAGTACAGTCATTCTCTTTCTCTCCCCCCATCCGTATATGCAAGTATGTATTAAAGTCCTTGATTCCCCTTTCACATTAGAAAGATGAATGTCATATAATAGTCTAGTTCATATATATGTAGTTCATGGTGCATTCAACCATGTGTTAATAAATTAATTACAATTGCTGATAATGTGTAAGCCTTAAACCATGATTTATAAAACACAATTGCTAGATTCATATAACATGACAAGCCATAAATCATGATATATAAATCACAATTACTGGATTCACAGATCACACTAAGCCAAGTCCAAGCAAACTGTGATGGAATGGAATTATGAAGGCCAGGCTCAGGGAGATAAGTGTTTTCTTAGTTCACAGAAAGAGCGTGGGAACTACAAGAGGATGAGGCTGGCACCTCCCTGAGGAATTCACGGTGTTGTGGCTGGCTGGCTTGGGAGCTGGGGTTTCAGTCTGGGAAGATTCTTGCTAGAGGTTGTAGCTAATAAACATAGCTGAACTGATTTTGCATTGTCTCTTGGAGTTCCTTGGGCTAAACCTGACACAAACAACTTTATTGGTTACTGTGTTGTGTGAACCCAGCCATACTTGCAATAATAATGTAAACCTCCGACTTTTGTGTCCTCCCAATCATATGTAATGGGGAAGATTGTACTTTCCATTCCTGTTTTATTACCAGCTTCATCTGATGTGGCAGTTGCACCCTTTCCTAAATCAAGGGGCCCTTCAGACAGTCACTCATGCCCTGGTCACCTTATGGCTTGACTACTGCAACATGCTATACATGGGGCTGCCCTTGAAGACCACCCGGAAACTTCAACTGGTCCAAAATGCAATGGTGCAGGCAGTGATGGGCATGCCTCAATATGCCCATGTAGCACCTCTGCTTTGCGAGCTGCGCTGGTTGCCACTTTGCTTCCAGGTGTGATTCAAGGTGCTGGTCACTACCTATAAAGTCCTACATAGCACAGGGCCTGGTTCCTTCAGGGACTGCATGTCTCCCATAGTATCTGTCTGACTGGTTTGATCTGGCAAGTTTGGCACACTCTGCGTTCCATCAATTAAACACTGCCACTTATTGGGACCCCAGAAGTATGCCTTCTCTGTAGCAGTACCTGCCCTCTAGAATGAGGTTCCCTGTGAAATTCGAATGGCTCCCACCCTGCTGGTATTTCGAAGGGCCTTAAAGACCTGGCTCTTTTTCCAGGCCTTTGGAGGGGACAAATGATGCCCCTTTATTCCTTTCTGTTTCCCCCCGGGTTTATTTTCTTTGACATAGTTGTTTCTTTGTCTTGTGCTGTTTTTGTGTTTTTGCACTGTTCTCTGCTTTTTAAATGTTTTAACAATTGTAAATTGCCCAGAGCTGCTGGGAGTTGGGTGGCATATAAATTTAATACATTATTATTATTACAAACTGCAGTTTCATTAAAGAATGCAAGCTTAAAACTACAATTAGTTAAAAATCCAGCATATCAAAATAAGAATAAGGAATTACTTGTTTTGCTAGATTATACAGAGTTGGATGAAACAGGAAAATCGTCATTTGTAGCAAACTTTATAGTTCCCTCTGTGTTGTGCAAAGGATGGAAGAGAGCGACGCCAGCCATGCTTCTGCACACAACTAGCAAACTAGGGCTTATCTTTATTTCTGAACTGTCACTCTTTACATCATAGCTTTTGTTTCACCTGAATAACAGGGCAGGTAATTTATTTGTGACCAGATCTCACACTTGAAAGAAGATCAGGTTAGATGGTCAAATGAGTGGCTGTAATCTTCCTTCTTCCTTATGGCTTAGCTAATGTTAGAAATATTTTTTGAAACCCATTTTGGATTATAGCGAATACTTCTCTGTTTTAAGAACTGAAAAAGTTAAAAGGCCAGTTTTTCAAACATAATTCCAAGGCGTTTTGTGGATTACTTTCCCATTGCTGCTGGTAATCTGCATTCCTGAGGTAAAAAAATTGAGGCTTGTCAGTGAGCGAAGCAATTCTACTAAAAGGGGGCAATATTGCTTGCTTTTAGCTTCTGTGTTTAGACATCCTATGTAGCAAAAGTCATTTTTGCTCAACCATACAAGGCACCATCTCATTTTCTTGCACGTGTGATTTTAAAGCAATATTATACCATGGTCATTAAATCTATTATCTGAGTCTAATTTGTGTGCCTCTCGTTTTTCCTTTCTTCAGAATTTAAATGGCATACTTGTCTGTAGGTGTTCTTACAGATAAGTGGCCTATTTTAACTTGGCCCCCGCTCTTGCCCAGCTAGGTAGCAGCATCAAGCCAACCTTGGCTGATTGCCCAATGCTAGGCAGGGCTGGATTTGGTTGGGTTTAGATAAGAGACCACTGGAGAAGGCCCGGGCTGTGGGCTCGATGGGGAACCAAAAGCATACAGAACAAAGCCCAGAAGAAGGCATGGCAAACCACATTGCTGCCAATAAAAGCACACGGATATGCTACAAACTCACTAAGAGTTGAGCTTGACTTAAAAGAGACAATACTCTTTACTGTAGAAGGAACTCCAGCGGAGGAAGAGAAAGCCTCCATTCCCTTTGTAGCACAGCTCTTCCTGTCCTCTCTTTCCTTAGGCCATAGTTGTAGCTTGCAATGAATTGTACTGAACGTAGTGTGTCATCATTGAATGTTTTACTTTATTACAATCATTGTCAATTACCGATGACCTGATTAGAGGGCCAGGCAATCTTCAGGAGGACTAATGGTTGCCCATTATTAGTGTCATTGCCTTTTCTGCTATAAAAAATAGACCTAATGTTAGTAGTGATCAGCTTCAATGTCCACCCGGCTTGCCTCAAGGGATAAGAGAAAGGCATTCCTCCAAAATGGGATTTTGCCTCAAGAGCAGGGGGTCCTCTTGTTATCCAAGTGAACTAATTTAACTTTTGTTCCTCATTTTTCTGGCTGAAAAGGATCATGGATGATTGTTAGTAAATGCTAATGAACTGCCTTTCCCAGCAAAGGTCTTTGTGTGCTAATCCTGGCTACTGGCAGAGCACGGTTTTGCAGAAATTATCATTTCTGCCTTCTAAGCTGGGGCAGATCTTGACTGTGATAAGCCCTGTTGGAATTCCTGTCTGGGTGTTCTGGATATGACCTGGGTGGCAGGAAGGAGTCAGAGGACATCAGTCAACACGCTGTAGTGTCAATTTCTTTTTGGCTGTGTGTGCTATATTGGAGACACATTGGCCAGCTCTGAACTTTTTACCTTCTCCCTGAAGGAATCTTATGGCGATGAACATAACCACGTGTAACAATTTGGAACGTAAGTGCTGGACCATTATGACAGGCACTGGATTTGCAATAAGTTAATTACCAGCTTCAGCATATATGGTTCTGTAACTTGCAAAGCCACATCAAGCATTAGTTTCAGATTAATTTTGGAATTTAGCTATCATATTTTCATAACTGTTGGCAGCACAGATGGCTTTCGTTATGCATTTCCAAGTCCTCATAGCAGTGAAGCACCCAAGTTGAATACAATTTTAGTTTTGATGTGGAATGTTGTCAGGAAAGGCAGATGAATATAGATCACCACTTCAGTAATTGTCTCTACCATACTGTGCATATAAATCCATATCAAATATACCAATTGCTTTGAAAATGACAGACATATGATATTGATGAAAGAATTCATAAGTGACGATTGATGATGAAAGCTTTCATCAGCCTGTTCTTCCCAAATTAAAGTTTGATCAAGTTCACATTTATAATATACACATACTTGTTAATGCTATGCTGAAACTTTTCCCTACATTTTTCAAGTATTCTCAAAAGAAACCACTTTCCCCTCACCCTGCCCCCTCCAGGAGAAGACATTTTGGTGGAATTCTTATGGATGCTTTTTCTCCCAGATTCTTGCACATCATTTACTCATATAGTGGGAGCAAGGAATATAATTGTCCTGTCTCTATCCCTCAGTCTCTCTGGCTTCCATCAAATCTCCAAGGAAGTCTTCACTAGGGAATTTTTTTCAAGAGATTTTTTTCAGATGGGGAAATTGGGGCAGCCATGGAGGATGATGGGGTGTGTAGCAGAAAAATAACAATTCAGTAATAGATCATCCAATAATAAAGGAAGCTCAAAAACTCCCCCAAGATAAATTTGGAATAAATTTTCAAAAATTCTGAAAATGAGGCACAGAGAAGAACACTTTTAAGAACCCAGGAGGTAGATTTGGACAACATTAACAAAACTTATATATAACATTGAAAGAAACTCACAAGTGAATCATATTCCAAAGGAACAAAGTTGGCTGTATATGTTGACTGTATGCTGAACATTCAGTAAAAATGGAATACTGTATCAGAGTAATTCTTGAGAATTTATTTGGACCTATTTGGATATGTATGTTCAGATAAATCCCTCTCTTTGCCTAGTGCTCCCCAGATTTCCCTTTAGTGTTTTTCAATTTAGTTTTATTTATTTCTATGCCACCATAATTTGGAAATGACTTCTGAAGGTGTACACTGATAAAAGCATACCCCATGTTAAAACAAGAAAACAATATTAAAATGTGCAAGAGTGTTGCTAGAGCTGGACACATATTGTTATTGACTATATGTAGACATTGCATTCTTGGAGAAACTCAATTAATTGGTTTGGAGAGAAGTGTAAGGTTGTCAAGGCCTGAACAGTTTTCCTGCATGTTTCTTCACCTTGAACCAAAGGGTAGAGTGAAAAGAAAAATGACAGTTTAGGGTCATTTCAAGGCAAACTTCTTATCACCCATTCTTTCTGAATAGTGAGAAAGAACATGCTGATCAATATTTCAACACTATACTTTATTAAAACAAGTTGTTTCGCTTGTTTACTGAATGAATGGTCTATGATGGAAAGCAGATCTTCACCAATGCATTTTTGGGCAAATCTTCCACTTTTCTGTTTACCATAGAACATGAAGGATCTCACAGGGACATTTGTAACACAGCACTAGCAGCTCACAATGAGCGTTGTCAACTGGGTAAGGTTTTACTTCCTAATTAGCTTTTCTGAGCAAGTAAGAGCTACCTAAGAACCCAGCGTTCTCACATTTAACCTCCCGCCATTCCATTCTGTTCATCTAGGACACAAGGCCATGAGAACAAAGCAAAACATCTTTAAAAAGCGATGGAGTAAAGACTATACAATTCAAAACTTAAAAAGGCATACTTTCAGACATTCGATTAACTAGCAAATAGTTTTTTGGTTTTTTAAAAAAACTATTTAAAGGGCTTTTAAGATGGTGGCCTTTTTAACTTAGTCACTGTCAAAAACATACCTAACCTAGAAATGTACAAGATGCTGAATTTATCTTGCAAGAGAAATGTTTTCTCCTCTGACTAAAGGCAATTGGGCCAAGAGGTTAAGTGAGCTCTTCCAGTTCAGGTTGTTTGATTATAACTTGGAATTGCTGTATATGACCTTGAACTTCATGATTCAGATTGTTTAAATTGTTGTTTTTAACTTTGTATGCTGCTCAGGGTCACTGCCATGAAATGGGTGGCTATATAAATCATTTAAATAAATAATTCAAGCAGCTGTTAGCTCCTTACGAAAAAGCAAGTGACAACCCAGGTGAAAGGAATGAGAAATTATTAAGGAAATAGGTAATTATCAAAAGAATAGGAAATTGCCATCTCCCCATAACTGTGAATGTGAGCTTCTCCTTAGATCCTCCTAACCACAGCACAAACATACCCCAGGTATCATTTTTTGCCAAGTTCTCATGATTTTGACTTAATCTAATTCCCAGTCCGTGGATGAGACATCTGAGTTATCTTTCACTATTCTAGTAGTATTTGCCCTCTTCTCCCAACACAATTGTTGTGATGGATAGATCTCAGCATGTTTCATTGCTTATATGATTGCTGATGTCTTCAGGGATGGGATTGCCCAGCTTTTTTTGGTCATTATAAATTGCATGCTGTAGGCATGCTCCTTCACATGGAACCTGCCGTCCACAGTAATTTCGGCTGGGGCTTTAGAAAAAAGGAGACAGAATTTGCCTACGTAATGTCTGATCAGTGCTTCTGAGGTGCTTCTTATATGGCTCCTTATAAATACAGGTTCAATGGTTTTTGAAAGAAGGCTAAACCCATGCCTTTCAGACATCCATACATATTAGTGGTCAAGCATCAAAATGATGCTTATGGGTTCATGAAAAAACAAACAAACATTGGGTTTGTTTAAATTTTGTATGTTGATTGGTTGGCTGGCATCTTCTAGGTGGGATTTGAGCCCACGGCTTCTTGAATCCAATGATATTTCCACAAACACCAGTTGAAGCAGCACCAGACTTTCCTGTATTTATCACTCAATGGAAAAAGCTATATGGAACAGAAGTAATTCATTCCAGAGAAAAAGCTGTTCTTAATACTGGTTGTAAAATCTCCCCAATCTCAGGCATATGTTAATAAGAGTCTACACGGGCTCTTATTAACTTCCTGACATGCTTTTGATATATCAGTATTAGTTATTTATGTTATAGGAGAAATGGACTCCCTTTTCTGCAAACTGTTTCAGCTTTTGTTTTCATTCCCTTAGTCAAGTTGATATCCTGTTAAAGAAGGATGGAGTAGTTGCCTCTTACTTCAAAAGCAGGCATGTTATGTTTGAAAACAAAGAATTTCAGCTGCACTACAGGTAGGAAATAACTTCTCTTAATATTTATATTGCTTACAAAACACCTGGAGAATTTCAATTTGTAGCAAATTCAAGAATGAGAAAGGGACAAAGATCTTTTTTTTTTTTTTAAATGCATTGCCTTAAAGGAAAGAAAATATATTTATCCTCTCTATTCTTTATAGTAACAAAAGTAATGTTTTATATACCTTGGCCCAAGAAATCATGTGGAACAAAAGATAAATTGCTTTTATAAACAGCAGTAGTCTGTCTTCAGGTGGTTAGATCTAATGGAATGGGTGCTATGCTCAGATGCTACAAATAAATCTAAGAAACTTAAATAATCAGTCTGATTCTGGCCTGAACAAGTTTGCTAGTTGTCAGGAGAAATCTGTATACAACAGAAAGCAAAGGTAGCTAATTGCTGTAAGAAATGAGGTCACACCTCTCCAGAGCTGCCTTTCACAACATAACGGAGCAGTAATTCCAAAGTGGTTGTCTCATTCACTTTGCTTTGCCCTGAGAAAACCGCCCCAGAAAAAAATCAGTCATAGATGAAGGCTCCTGTGTGGCCCAAAGTACTCATCATGCAGAGTAGTTTGGTTGCCCCTATTTTGGGGTAAGTTCAATTGGAGTTTATTTGTATTTTATATGCTTTGATTGGCTTTGTACGGTTAGATTGAAAGCAGCATTGTGCAGTGACTACCCAACATGCTTTGTAGCAGATCCTTGGCTTAAAAAGGGCACATAGAAGATACTTGATCAGAGAAAAGTGGATATAAATGTAATGTTTGCTCTGTCTGCATTCTGAAAGCAGAGAGCATCTTCCTAGCATTCCGTTGACTCTAACAATACTTTTACAAATCTTCCAAGTTGGCCAGGATGCTATCAGCCCTTGGCTTCAGGGGTACTCATTACAGCCTCTTGAAGGCTCACTACCGACTAGTATTGTACTTCTCTGACCTTTAATATTTTTCCCATCGCTCTTTATGGGTCTAGTCTTCTGGTTCTTCCCAAGTGTCACTGCTGCTAACTTTGCCTGTTGTTGCCAGATAAACCCATCAAGACTCAAGAAGAGAGAAGGGCAGGGGTCCACCAGGGCCTCTTAAAACCCATATGTTAGTTTTCAGGAAATACAATTGTGGACAAGCCTCCAAATGATGTTCATTAGGAGTTTTGGGAATATGCAGGGGTACGAATCCCACATGATGTAGTTCTGTGAGGTAAGTGTCAGGGAGAATAGCAGGTTTATTGTACCATGTAATGTGGACTGAGTGATAGATGTGGGGATAAATCCAAACATAGAAGAGCTCTGAAATTCTTCCATCGGATTAGTGCTAATGACAACCCACGAGGACAAGCCCTTTGTCACTTTTCCGGCAGATTTTCCTCCCAATTGGATCACAGCTCACACAATAGAAATAAATAATGATTTCTTTGCATCTAGTTCAAGGATGACTGCTTCTTAAAAAACGTGGCATCATTGCACTTGTATTTCTTCTACCTTCTGAGTGGCCATGGAATTGGAATCCTCTTGCTTTACAAGGATGACTTGTAGAGGAAACTATGACTTTGTAGGCAAAATTGAATAGAAGATCCTGGATTCTTCTACAGTTTTTCAGTGCTGGGCCTTAGGCCAATCCACGTGAATCCAATCCAGATTGGGGGGCAATTGTAGGACAGAAACATCCTGGTCACCCTTGTGGATGACTTATGCCTTTTGGGGAAAGGATGGGGAAGTGAGGCAACCCTGTGAATGTTCCTGGATCTGTCAGCAGCTTTGAATGCCCAGCTGGAACAGGGGTGGGATACATGTTGGCCCAGCAACTCCAGTGCTTTCTGGGGATGGCTATAACTGTTCCGTCTATGTTTCCATTTCAGATACATACATAGGTAGTTATATTCATAACTTCACTTCATAGTTGTGGACTATTTCCCCAGGAGTATTCATACAGGTGGGTCAAAAAAGTCAAAATCATGGCCACAACTATGAGATTGAAATGTAAAAAAGGAACAGGATTTCAACTGCATGGTTGTGGCTGCCCTCTTGACTTTGTTTATCCTCCTGTGGTCACCCCTGATTTCTCCCTTTGAGGTCCATCCATGTTACATCTGATTCTGAGGACTAGTATTTAAACTTTCCCTTACAGTTAAGTGCAATGGGTTTTTTTTTTAATAAATTTTTTATTTTTTACAACAAACACAAACAAACAATAACATAAAAAGCATAAAAAAACCATCTTCCATTTTAAACCGTGTGTCAGCCAGTTACCGATCATTTGTGCCATCCTTTCATAATCTTCACTCATCATTTATATAAAATCTCATGTCATCTATCCAACACATATTTATATATTTATCAGTTATCAATTATTATTCATTTGTTACTAGTCTATAACACCAGCTTTCATAATAAGATTTATATCATTTTTATCCATTGATAAATATATAAATATATATATATATATATATATATATATATAATTTATATCAGTTTGTCAAGTTTCTATTATATAATTTGCTGATCTATTACATTACTATATCTTTTCATCCAACCATTGATAAAACAAATCCCATATCATATAGAATTGTTTATCTTCTTGCTCTCTAATTTCAAATGTTAATTTACTCATCTCTGCACATTCCATAATTTTCTTAATGACTTCCTCCTGCATAGGTACTTTTTCATTTTTCCAGTTTTTAGCAAATACAATTCTAGCCGCTGTCAGAACATTTACAATCAAATATTTCAGTTCTTTACTATATGTTTCAGGTATAATTCCTAATAGGAATGTCTCTGGTTTAAAGTCTATATGTTGTTTTATCATTTTTTCCAACCATGTGTGGATTTTAATCCAATATCTTTTAGCTTCTGGGCATGTCCACCACATATGGTAGTATGTACCGGGCTTCTGATGACACTTCCAACATTTATCAGACTTGTTCTTGTACATTCTCGCAATCCTTGCTGGAGGTAAATGCCACCTGTAAAACATCTTATACAAGTTTTCTTTATATGCAGTTGACATTGTCATTTTATAGTTTTGAGACCATAATTTTTGCCACTTCTCTAAATCAATTCCGTATCCAAAATTTTTCCCCCATGCAATCATTGTATCTTTAACCTGTTCCTCCTCCATCTTAAATTCTAGTAAATGTCCATAAAGTTTTTTAATCACCTTTTCATCAGTACCCATCAAAATTTTATCTAAAACAGTCAGCTCATCATAAATACCTTCTGCTTTAAAATCTTTATCGAATCTAGATTGTATTTGCAAATATGAAAACCAGTTCATTTTTATACCTTGTTCTTCCAGCGCTTGCATAGTTTTAAGTTCACCCTTTTCATTCAATATCTCAGTATATCTAACTGTTTGTTCCTTTTTATATGTTATTGAATAAGAAAAGGCTTCAATAGTGGATATCCATCGTGGAACTTTTAAATAATATTGTCTTCTTGTCTTCTCCCAGTTTAAAAACAATGCCTCTCGAATATAGTGCCTGCAATGGGTTTTAAACAATAGGAAAATCTTGTATTAATAACTGGAATGAAACATTGTCCTAAATAATGAGCTTTGGTTTTTGCTTAAAGTTTATATAGATATAGCCAATTGTGGTTTATTTAATAAAATATGATTTAAAAGCACAATTTAGCACAATGCATAAACTTACTTAGTTGCTTAGCTAATATACCAAATCAACCTCTATATTCTATGATAACAGAGGGCAGCACAGCCCAGGACTGTTGAGCTTTTGATCATTCATAAGTAATGATGTGTAACTCCTTCTCTACCAAATGTTATTAATCAGGTTTTCTGGCCTATTTTTTAATAATGTGACATAGTAAAAGAAATTGTACCACAGTGCTTCATAGCAAAATGCCAGGATCTATCAAAATGGAAACCACCACGGCATAGATGGTTATCAGGTCAGGAAGTGCTCTACTGTCCATCATTCTACAGTAAAAAAACCGACATAAATGTTTGCTAGTGAAAATGTGCATATACACGAGAAAGCTGTATATATAAAGCATGCATTTTGGTAACTGCTTTTTTAAAATAGCACAGTAGGAAAATTGCATACAAAACTATTATTTTTAAAAATAAACGTACACCATTTATATACCAGCTTTCTCTGGAAATAAAGTGTGGTTCAGGTAAAAACTCAGGAATGGTGGGCACAGCTTAATTGACCTGAAGTCATCCAATGAATTCCATGATCACATGAGGATTTGAACCTGGGCTTCCATAGTCCTAGTCCAACAGATTCACTATATAATTACCAAAATTACATACATAACTATGTATGTTATGGAAAGAGATTAACAATGTGGAATTTCCAGTGCTTTACGAAAAATCACACAAATATACAAATTAATGGCACAGAATAATAGACAAAAGCCTGGAAGGTGGTCATGGATAAAATTTGAACTGATCTGTACGTTCTTCTCAGAGTGTGTCATTATGGCTTCATGCTTGAGAAAGAGAAGTACTGAAGTAGCGCAGCAATAGCTCTTTTGAAGCCACAGCAATGACTAAGATCCCTGTTACAGTGTATGCATTTATTTGAGCAAAAGTAGCACAAGCTCTACTATATATTGTGTAAGAGGTATGATATGAATTTATAATCTTTATTCCAGCTTTTATATACCAATATTCTCTTTTTATATCATCATCATCATCACTGTCATCACCATCATTCATTCTTCATTCTTCCTTTGTTGTTTTTTCAAGGCTGGAGAGAGAAAAGTGCCCCTTCTTACAATTACTTATATACATTCTATTTTAAAAAGATGTTAGAATGGACTGTTGTAATTGTATTAAAATTACTGTACAAATGTCGTAATGGAAAGGATTAAGTTTATTTCATCAAAACTGAACTGTCAAGACAAGATAAGAAAGTAATAGTCTTAAAATGTTGCCTACAAATCAAAACACTTGGATTTGGGGAGAGGAGAAAATGGCCTTTAAAGGAATATTCATATGAATTTTGCTTAGATTGGCAAAGATACATGAATGAACTATTTTGTGAAGAATTAGACACTAACAATCCTGTTTACCCTGTTGTTTCCATGACAACAGCTGTGCTTGATGGAATATATCCAGTACGCATGATCCATAAGCATTTGGTTTCTCAGTTCTTGTTCCAAACACTTGAGGAATGAAATGTAGGTAAACTTTAATCAGTTTTATAATGACTGTGGTACTTATAGAAATTACTTAACATGATTTTGCAGCTGCCTCAGCCAAGGCCCAAAGGTCTTATTACTGTTTTATGACCACGTTTAAAGAGCCGTACTAAGAATTGTTTGGGGCTTTGCACACAGATGCCACTGTTACGTCTTTCTTTTTCAAGTTCTGTTGCAATGACATCATGTCAGATCTTCCTTCCCCCTCCCTGAAGTTCCCAAAGGTCAAAGTTATTTTTTTCTAAATGACTCTGTCAAACATAAAAATTAGCTAGCTTTTGAGGAGGACTTGTATTTGTAATATATGGTTATGTTAGACTTTCTGTCAAAACAGGGATTAAAGATAAATGTAGCCAATTAAAAGAACATTTTCTGAGAGCTCCTGGTAATAGATACCTCATTGTGAGGTCCTGAAGTATGGCTTTTTTTACCAAGTGATGTGGTTTATGGTATTCAAGCTGAACAGTAGAGAAGACTGTTTGAATTTTCTAAATTCCACTGAATAGCCCGAGTACAATCAACCTAAAGCTATGAAGAAGGTGAGGAAGACAAGCTGGGGGGGTGGGGGTGGAAGGCAATGTTTTCTTTGCAAAATGTTCTTGTCTGCTCCACTTCCTCTACTTCATCATTTCAGATAATGCTTCCCAGCAGTGCATGTGTATAAGCAAAACCTGCCCTCACACCCAGGGAGGAGGGAAAAATCCTGTTGGCACTGGATGAGTCAACGTGCTGTAAGTCGTCCAACAAGGTAAATAAAATATTCTCTTCAATTAGGTAATTGTTTCCTTTTATCTTGCTTTATTTGACAAAGCAGCTGTGCCCACAACATTAATTTAATTGCATATGACATCTGTGTTATCCGAGGAACTCCTGTGCTGGAGAGAGAGAGATGGGGAAAGGGAAAAAAAAATCACCAACCGCACATATATTAACTTTCCATAAACCTTCAAAGTGTGTGCGTGTGCGTGTGCGCACATGTGCATGCATATGTTTTCTTTAACAGAGAATTGCAATGTAATGACATGTTATTATATACCACTCAGTTCTTATTTCATGATTTTAATAGCATTTTTACAAATAGCAGAGATAACATATCACACTCCCTGCAGATTTATGAAAAAAATTGCCTCCTGTAGTCACCTCTGAAAAGAATGTTTTTCACAATTCCAGGTGTTCATTTGCCATGCACAACACTCTCTCTCTCTAAAGTGGCCTTTCTCTTCCTAGGCCCAGAGTTTGTCTTCAGCCGCAATCCTCCGTGGGAGCAAAGCCTGCTGAAATAAAAGGTTGCTTCTGAACTGATATTGATGGCGCTGCATTGCTAGTGACTGTCTACTCCTGCTATTGTTTCTGTTGTAGTGGTGAAATTTCAGTTGCAGAGTCCATCATCAGAGGATGCGTGCAAGGTGTTTTGAACATGTGAATGTAGCCAGCAGTCTCCCAAAGCATCAGTTCAGTAAGCAGAAAGGCTGTGCATCCGATTCAGCCGTTCCACAGGTCCTAAAGAGCAACTTCAGAACCAATTTTCACTTCCCCAGGTAGAGTGGATAAATATGAAGTATTCAGATTCTGGGTTTAAATGAAAGTCATCTCCATCTCTTTTTTCTAGAACTCCTGGGTGCTGCAGCCAATGGCAAAACAAAACAAAACCACCTTTTCACCTTTTATCTAAAATGATATGACAGAAAGGAGAGGGAGAATTGATTTCAGTGATTCACAAGTGTCTTCAAATAAGGCCACTGTTGATCTCAAAATGTCTCTAGGAGAGGAGAAAGTTTTACTCTTTACAATTTGCTCCATGATATGACTCTGCTTTTCATCTGGAGTGGCCTGGCAGTCTTTTCTGAGCTTCACTAGCCAGTTGACCTGGCCTAGATTTAATTTATGGTACAGAACAGTGACTTAATTCCTGGAGCAAATTGTATTTTGAACAAGACTGAACACAGCGGTGGAGAATCTTGTTTGGTGAAGGGAACTTGTCAGCAGTTCCTGAGTCAGTACTAAGTCAGTGCAAAATTTTACAAAGAAGTGTTTTGCAATCAACATTAGTGCAAGCAAAACATATATTCTCAATGTATTAAAGCACCTACCTGTCCGCATATGTGCTTGAACATCTGCTTCACTTTGCTGGCAATGCCGAAGGAAGTGGATGCTCACATTAAGCCAATCTGTGAAGCAACTTTTTAAGATGCTTTACACAACCCTGGTGAATTCAGGGGTGAGGAATACAATCCAGATCAAGGACTGTTTCCCCCTCCCCCACCTGAAGCCTTTGTAGGAAGGATGCTGGGAAGAAATGAGGCTTTGGGAAGCAGATGACTCTTCCTGTCTGAAAACTGAGATCCACATATTGTTTGGCATCTCTTCCTCTCTGCTGCTTCTCAGTAAAAAAGGAAAATTTTCAGAGAAAATCAACTCCACGGAGCAGTTCCCTCCATACAGGTTGCTCTTTCACCAAGGCTCCATTTGGGAGCATAAGAACTTCCTTAGATCTCCCAGATAAACTATTTTTAAAGGTAAGACTACTTATTTCTGATTAACAACTGATGAATAGGATTGCTGAAGTTCGAGAGAGAGGATGAGAAGAATAATGTCCTCCTCAGAAAACCAGGAGCCCCATCTTAACCTTGCCCCCCCAAAAGTTCCTCATTCCTGCCTTAAATCACTTAGTTTAACCCAGAGAATACACCCCTCCCTGCTAATCATTAGCATCCATTATTACAAGTTGGTTGAAATGTGAGTGTACAAAGGCATGGTGAAAAACCAACTTTTCCATTGGAAAAGCATTCCAATGTGATGGAATTTTTACTGGCCACCACATACTCATTATGGCCCAAGATCACAGTAATCAGAAAACAGCATGCATTATTCTTTTAATCACATTTACAATACTCATATCTAGGAACCATGTTGGTGGGAGAACAGTGAATCAGCACTTGACATTCATAACATACATTCCTGCCTTGCCCTTAAATCTTTGCCCGGAATTTCCAGAGAATAATATTTTCATTGGCTATTAATCCCACCCCCCATGACTTAAACACAACCTGCTGTTGTATCTTTCATCTATTGTATAATTGCAGACTAAAATATGAATATACAAATCTCCAGGATTTTGCCAAATAAAGCTCCTAGCTGTTTGTACAACCATTGCACTAGGAATAAGGCTGCTGTTCAACAAATACACTAAATGACTGGATAAATTTGTGGCACTGTTCCTCAAAAACTCAAGGAAAATAGAGTATAACAAATTCACTTTATGCAGTCCCCTCCCTAAAATCCATGTACACTTTTTGAAGATAAAAGTATTAAAAGCATGGTTAAAGATCTACTAAGTCTTCTTCACATAGGTTCTCAGAGAGCCTTCCTTGACTTGGTTGCCTTGAATTAGGTCAGTCTTCTCCATCCTAGCATCCTTCAGATAAGTTGGGAGATCTCCGAATTCTCAGCCAACTTTGATCTCATTTCTACAACAAATCTTTTTCTAAAGACAAATAAGGGATGATAATGATGATGATAAATTAATTGAATTTAGTTTATTTTTGAGCCTAAAAATGAATGTTAAGTCCCAGTTAATAGATGCTGAGTTCTTCTATTATGTGGAAGTATCACATTTCTACGACTACAAGAAGAAAGAACACCTGAGTTAGTACCTCCCCATAAAAAAATTGGTCAACCTAAATTAGATCAGTGCTCTATTGGGCATAACATTGTTTGCTCTGAGCAGCAACATTTTGAAAGAGGTGTTTCAGCAATCCCAAGCTGGTCGTTCAAGTGGATCTACATTTGATATCTGATTGTAAAACAGTCTTAGTCACAGAATTCTTCCATGGGAGAGAAGAATGGAGAGATGAGAGAGAGGGAGGGAAGGAATAAACAGGAATGACCTAAAGAAGGTTATGGAAGAAAGTGAGGCACCACTGTCAGCTATCAGTCAGGAACAATCATTTAGAAGTACCTCCTTGGTGACAAGTCAAATGTGACCCAGAACCTGATGCCTACATCCACATCCTACATTCACACTTCAGAGATATACTTAAATAACATTAACTGGTCAGCTGCTAATCCCCAACCCTGAGAAGTAGTTTAGGGACAATGACAGTTTTTACTTCTGCACTCTTGATACACTAAGAACAAAAGATGGAAATTACTGCCCCAGATTCTGCTGCAACAAAAACTCCTCATTTCCACTTGACAAAGAGAAAGAAAACAAATAAGGAATCACTATGTTGTGCTTTCCATATCAGCTTCACTTTGCTATGAGAAGAGGACAATTGTCAAAACAAATGTCATTTTCACCTCTCCTCCTTCTTCTTTGGTCTGCATTACTGAGACAGAGCTGTTAAGTCATCAAGCTAATATTACCCCTGGAGGACCTGACAGAAGGTGTGAGGAACAAGTGCTCTTTAGTGGGTGATAGAGCTAGAGAATCTCAAAAGCAAAACAAAATTAAAACCTTCGCAGCAGTTTCAATATATCTTGTGTATCAGTTTTGCCCCTTCTTGGGGGGCACTGCTCATGGTCACTCATGCCTTAGTCATCTTCCAGATGACTATAGCAGTGTGCTCTACATGGGGTTGCCCTTGGAGAGCATTCAGAAGCTGCAGCTGGTCCAGAATGCAGCAGCATAGGCAGTAGCGATGCACCGCAGTACATCCATGCAACACCACTGCAGTGTGAGCTGCTCTGGCTTCCAGTAGGCTTCCAGGTGCAATTCTAAGTGCTGCTTGTCACCTTTAAAAGCACTACATGGCATGAGGCCAGGTTACTTGTGGGACTGCCTATCCCTGATGGTTTCTGCCCATCCTTCTAGATCTGGCAGGGTGGGTATGCTCCGGGTTCCCATGGTGAAACAATGTCACATGTGGGGCCTTGGAAGTGTGCCTTCTCTGTCCTGGTGCCTACCTTATGGAACAGCCTCTCCCTAGAGATATGGATGGCCATGACCCTGTTGACCTTCAGGAAAGCAGTGAAGATCTGGCTTTTCCCCCTGGCACTGGGGGCAGGATGCTGATGTAGCTGGCATGGGGTGTTTGATTGATGAATGTGAGTTTTACTGGGGCCTCAGTGTTTATTATTATTTTAAATGGTATTTTTCTTTTTAGTGTACTTATTCTGTTTGCCACCCAGAAAGATTGTCTACATCTGGTAGGTGTGTGGCTATATACATTTGTTTAATAAATAAAATAAAATAAAATAAAATAAAATAAAATAAAAAACTGCACTTTAGCTGAGTTGGAAATAAATCAAATTTCCAGTGTCATGGGAACATGGAGGTCCCAAGCTGCTTCAAAACTGGTGTAGAATCTTCATGTAGAAATGCCCTAACTCAATTATTTGACTCCAATCTATCTTACTGTGTTGATTTATTTTAAATTATGTAACTACTTTGTCTTTCTCTCCTCTTACTTCTTTGAATAAAATTAATCCCAGCTTTAATTTTCTATACGTTTGCCTGTTATTTCTCCAGTGATGAATACATATGTGAGGACCAACAAGATGCACCCTTATTTTCTTCTCCCTATTCTATCTTGTTAAATATGAACCCCTATTTCCCTCTTCAAGGCTTGATGGTAGGAAAACCGGGATTAGGTTATTTCTGAAATGCTTAACCATCTGGGAATATTTGAAGGATGTTGATCCCCTTTGTAGCTGCCTGAAAAACTGCTAGGTCTTCAGCAGGGAACCTATTCTAGATGTCTCTATTTCAGAAATGAGAGGAAATGTTGCAAGGGATACAATCTTATTCTTCAGTCTCACATCTGGCCTTTGTTAAAGGTTTTGAATTGTGGATTGTTAAAACTGTGGATATGGAATTTGATTTTTTATGAAGAACTCTAGCTCTATTGACCATGGAGTTCAACTAAGAGAATTATCCTACGTAAGTAGAAACAAAACAACACTTCAGATATCAGAATGGATTCAAGAGTTGTATTCTCTGTGAATTTTTGAAATGTCTTTACATTATAAAAATGAGAAGATGGAGCAGTATGTTTCTACATGGTGTAGATGTAACAATATGTTGAAGACTGACCTAAGTTTATATTAGCACTACATGGGTCTTTTTCTTTTCTTTCTTAAGTTTTAGTTCATATTTACTATTATGTATTTTTATTGAATTTTCACAGTTGTATCATTTTTATCTTCCTTAAATTGCATTAATACTTTTTTTAAAAAAACTGATAGCTTATTATATGGTTTTCATTCTTTGATTTCTAACTCACAACTGAAACTTTGTGACCAAGGGACAGGATAGTAATCTAATAAATACATAAAATGCAAATTGCTTTAGCTTTAAAATATAACCACTTTGATATATAGGAAGAAAGATGGTATATATAAAGAGAATATGATCTTGTGGTTGGCAGCCAAAAATCACTGTTGAGCTGTCTGGATATCTAGCTGTCATATAAAACATCTTGAAAAGAAATCTTGAAGAGGCAACATTCTCTCTAAAACTGCTCCAGTAATTTTTTATGAAAAAAATAATGTTAAATCTGAGAGATACCTCAACTTGGGAAATGTTCTAGTATACATCAAATGAAGGGTAATGCTGAGCTTGTTACACCAGGATTGTAATTTCCCAGAGAAGGAAATTAATTGTCCTTTTGTGGAAAATAGGTTTGAAAAGACATTAGAAAGAGCAGGAAACAATCTTTCCACTGGCAAGAAAATTGGCAAACTGATTTCCTTTCCTAATCACCAATCTTATTATCACAAGTGCTTTTGTCACCCAAAGGATACAAAAGGCAACCATTATGGTTAGCCCTGAGAAAATGATGCATGCCTAGTTATATTAATTTTGGAAATTAACAATCTGGAAATCCTCTCAGGAATTCTTTCACATGATAGGCAACTGTTGGTTAAGACAGTCCCTGACAGGAAAAGATTGGGGCCAGTTTTAATGGGTCCTTGTAAATGTTATATAGAGATTTTCAGCTTTGGCTAGTGAGAGTGGAGATTTGGAAACATCATGTAAAAATGTTATTTATGACTGATGGTTCTTGACTAAACATCTAAAATTTCATATCACATGACAATGTAAAGCAATCCATTCAGTAACATTTTTTGATTTTACATGGGCAAACTTATTTACTTACTGACTTAATTATTTACAAGCTTTATACCCTATTTTCATAAACTTTGAGTGGATTGCATAATCATATCTGAAAGATAGGAAGCTGCTTTAGCGCAGCTGAAAGAAGTGCGTTAGGGATGCATAGTAGATTCAACTGAGTAAAACCAGGCCAATTTATTCCTGATTCTCTTCAATTTCCCTCAGCCTGGAGCCTCACATACCTTTATGATCAATGTGGCATTATGGAGGGCTACAGATAAGAAGACAATATGCCAATATAAAAAAGAAAAAAGATAACATTTTATTTTTATTTGTCTGTATTTGGAAAACATCAACATGGAATGAAGAGCAGAATAAATGGAGTAACCAATGGATCCATCATTTATTCAAAAGGGACATGAAAACAGTGCAGTGAAAAAGCTTTCAGGGAATGGTGCAAAGGAAAGAGTTTATATCTGCATCATTTTCTTAATCAATTGATGGTGACTGCAGCAGGGGCAGCCCTTCAACTTAATTTTCTGCTGAACATCTTACAGAAACCCTCCCTCCCTGACAATGCAGCTTCAGGACAATGCAGCTTCATGTCATTGCATTCCTTTCAGGTCTTTACTTATATTTGTTGTCTCATCTGCATTCAAGATTATGTATACTTGATGAGCACAATCCCTTAAATCTGGGAGCCAAGTTCTTGGTTTTCCAAGAGATACAATTTCCACCATCCAGAGACTGCTTGTTCACCAAAGGCAACACCGTAACATTTAACATTGTTATGTACAGATGTGTTCCCAAATCAGTGGCTGGCTTGCTATGTAATCTTATTCTGCAAGGACATTTGACTGTGGATAATTTGGGATTAATCTGACATATTGAAAGCCAACTGACTTGTAAATAATGAGAGATTGATGTGATATTCTCGATGCTGCAATTAGTTATTTAGGTGCCACTGAGTCAAGTTTGACTCCTGGTGACAATGTGGACAAAGGCTCACAATCCTGACCTGTCTTCAATAATACCTCATAACATGTCCAAGAATATTCCACTCTAATCCTTCTCATCCACTTTATTTGTTATCTTCTCCTTCTTTTAAACCTTGCCAAGCATGATCATTTTTTTTTCTAATTCATCATCTGGTTACATCTTATGCTCATAGTTTCTACTTGCTGATCATCTCTACAAGGGAACAGCCGGCCTTAATTTGGTTAATTCTTCTTACAGCCATGACATTCATAGTAACCATCTCCAAATCCATGATTCAAAGGCATTTATCTGCTTTCTTTTGTTCTTTATCAGTGCTCAGTTTTTACAACTGTACAGAAAATTCCATTGCTATACTATTCTGATTCTTGTTTTTTCCCCTTCATGATCTTGTCAAAGTCACTGTCTTAGTCTCTAGAATTAGTTTCCTCTTTACTTTTCCAGTGCATTGTTCATATTTATCTATTCTGAGCCTAAGGAACAAAACTATATACTGCCCTTTTTTCTTCTTAATTGTGCAGGTTGATGCTGCCTTTGTAATTTCTCAAATACTGTAAATAATATTCAGGGTATAAATTAAACAGATATGGGGACAATATGTAACCTTTCCTATCCTAAACTACTTTGTTTCTCCATATTCAGTCTTACAATAGTTTTTTGTTTAGTGTTAAGATTCTTAGCAAATAATAGCAGCAGCCTACACCCAGATAAGCAGGGATTAACACCAGACAGACAATCAAGCAGAAAACAATACCCTAATCAAGGAACTACCAAGGAGAAAACTACACCCACACCAACACTGGCAGGACAAGCTACTGTATATAAACAGGAAGCAGACCTCACTAGCACAGATGATGTTACCTAGTCAGGTAATGAAATGTTTGCAAGCAAACAACCAAGCTCAGAGAGCACCAAGGACTCCACAGTCCAACCATGAACTACATACAGTATATTACCTTCTATTATAACAAAGAATAATCAGGTGTTCTGGTAGTCCTATTATCTTAATATGTTTCATGTACTGGCATGATCTATACATTCAAAAGTCTACTATAATCAACAAAGCAAAACAGGATCTCCTTGGGTTTTCTTGCTGTCTCCATTACTCATTTTATATTAGTAATCTGATGTCGTGTTCTTCTGCCTGTCTATTTATCTGACTTCTCCTTTTCCCTGCATGGTTCCATTCTGTATAAGATCTTATGCTAAACTTTCTTGGATGAAGAATTAGTACAATTCTTTTACATCACCTTCCTTTGCTATAGTTATATATGCTGATCTTTTTCCAATCTCTGGGTCACAGAGTCTTGTTTTATGTTTGTTGGCATAGACATATTAGCACTGTACCTGCCTCTTCAGCTTTAAACAGTTCAGTAGGTATTTCATTTGCATTTGGTGCTTTCCTATTTGACAGATGGCCTAGTAACTATCTACTAATTCTAATAGAACTTGCTAGTCATTGGTTATAGACAAGCACACACTTAGCGATATCCTTTTTTAATACCATTGCCATTAGTATCATTATACTACCCAGGGCATGGATTTACATGAACGAATGGTGATTCTTTTATGTAGACTCATGCCTGAGTAGTATAAAAGATAATAATCTGTGTTAGTGGCCTATTCCAATCCACCTAACCACTTATACCTAAAACTTCCAATCTGGCATGCTTCATTCACAAATTCAAGTTTTCCTTAGTTCTTCTCACATTCAACATCTGATTACACATGCCTTCACTTTCAAAGTGAAGAGCTCCTCTTTCATTATTGGCACCATCAATGACCAGATCTCCTTACAGTTTTCTTTCCTAGTAACTAAGAAAGCGCTCCAGAGCTGAGGATTCTATAATCTGGCATTCAATCTCATCTAAATGATTCAGCTATATCCAGAAAGTTTTCTTGGCAATGATAGAGAAATAATTTGCCATTGCCTTCTGCTAGGTTATTGTTTGGAGTTCCTTCTCCTAGATGGGCTGACTTCCTCATGCCTCCATAGTCCCAAATGCTCTTACACCATCGTGAATCACTCTGAGCTTCATCCTTACTCCCTTCAACCTTACTGGAACTATTGAGGCCTCTTACCACATCAAGGGGACATTAACAGCCCTACTTCTTGACAATTGTGTATCTAGCAAGTTGAGGACTGCTATGAGATGCCAGCTATGCACATATATCCAAGCCTGAAAAGATAGTGTTTGAATTTTTGTCAGGTAATTTTTGTCAGAATATATAAAGATATTATCTCCCACTTTATACTAATTTCACCACATAAGGTCTTTCCATTGCCTAGGAATTTTGTATGTACAGCATTGTTTGTAGCTACTGCTCACTGTGCTGTACCACCAAACATATAATCTTTGGTTTTACTTTCACATTTTACAGTGCCCAGATGCCCTGTATCTATTCTCGGAACATTATCTTTTTGCAATATTTTAGGCACTATATATCTAAGGCCTCTGAGAACTCTTCCATCATGATGACTACCTTTATTTTAAACTGAAAATTGACCTGACTGGCTGTAGTGATACCTTTGATTACTCACTACAGCATGAATGAAGTCATTTGTTGTGGCTTCTCCAAATTTCTGTATTTCTTCTGACACAAGGCAGCTTTTCTGTATCAAGCTGAAATGGATAATACCAAATTTCTCAGCATTTTCTCTGGCAGTACTTTCAAAACTCTGGATAATGTGTCTCCTAGTACCTGATCTTTTCCTGGCATTAACTCAATAGTTAAGTCATTTAGCTGAGACTGGGAAAAGATTCTTTGTATATACCATCCCTTTCTTAGCAATAGATAATAAAGGCTTGTGGTCAAATTTTGCAACAAACAGAGCTTCCAATACTTTAAACAACCATATATTTGGCTAGTTTTTACCTCTCTATGTGAGTATGATGGTACTTGGTTTCTATAAAGACACTAGAACCATATGTCTCTGGTCTCTAAGACAGAATGTAATATCATTGTATTGAACCCTTCTGAGCCATCAATTGACAGTCTGATTTGACTCCTCTCCTCAGCATTGTTTAGTACAAGAACTTTTAAAATTAACTGTTTAATTTCTTGTCTGGCATTAACATTGATGCCAGCTGTATCTTAATTTTGAATATGTTGACTGTTTGAAGTGCCAAAAGTCACCATTCTTAATAACAATTCATAACAAGAATAATGTTCTTGTTTTTTAGTGGTGGCATATATTAAAAGGTTACTATTCTTCTGCCAGCTATCTATAATTGCTCTATCTTCAGTTAGCTTTTTCTACCAGTATTTGATTTTTTAAAGTCTACTTTTCTTTATGCTTCTTCAATTTCAGTTTGTAAAAGGAAGGACTTACAGTAAATATGATTAAAAAAAAAACAATTGCAGTTTGAAGAGTTTTATGAGTCTCATCAAAATGCAACTTGATGTTCTTAGTTCAATAATTGTTGCATATTCTTGTGAAAAACTACAGATGTTCATTTTAATCCCAAAGGCAGCCTCCAAAAAATACTGTATTTTAAAGAGCACATTACATTCTCTCTTCTCTAGTGTAATTTATTAAAAGCCAGCATACATATATTTCACACACACACACACACACACACACACACACACACATACTGTGTATGTATGTATGTATGTATGTATGTATGTATGTTTGTATGTATGTATGTATAATACTGCTGAGAAATATTTAGTACTGTCAAGTCATATTTTTACCAGAAAGGTAGAGAAAATACGTATTTTTAAATATATTCCCTTTTAATATATTTGTTCAAGTTATTTAGAATGTATCTGATACATTCAAATACAAGAATGTATTGAGAAGAATTAGGTAAATTTACATATAAATAGGACCAAATGAATTTCCCTCCATAGCTTACTTAGAAGGCTCCACTGTTTCGCATTTCAAAATGTCTTAGACACAAACATTTTTTTTTCAGTCTTCTCCACAACAGAGAATATTGGATGCTTAGTTTCAAATAATGGAATGCAAGTCCAAGGTTAGGGAACTTCCACACCACACTTTATATTCCTCAACCCATCTCATAGCAGTGTGAAGTTGACTAATAATTGTCCTGGTATCCTCCAAATGCTGAGAACATGCAAGGAATACCACAATCTACACCCTCACTCCCACAGACTAAGAGGAGAGTGTGGCCAACTATGTTATCCAATCATTATTCTGATTCAGTGAACTACCTCATCCTGAAGGAACAACATTTCTCTTATCCCTGCTCTGCCTGCACAGAGAAATAAAGTGTTAATACCTCCCCATACCTGTGCTTTCTGTTTCATACTACGCACATTCACTTGGGTTGCAAAGATGCTATTGGACCTGTATTTAAATGTTAAGATGAAATAATAACATGTCACAATGCATGCAAAAAAGGGGCAGGGCTTTGATTGCATGGTTGTGACCACCATGTTGACTTTTTTGACCCCCCGGACATCCCTGTGAATTGCTGATTTTCAGAAAACATTACTTTTAAATTAAAACCAGAAGTTTGAATGTAGATGTGTAGTTTAAGGAAGAAGGAATTATAACATACATAACTTATTTGGAAGTATGTCTTCACATCATCACTGGTCTGAGATGGGCGGCTACATAAATTGAATAAGTAAATAAATAAATCATCCAGTGTCCTTATTCCTAAATAGGCAAAATACTATGTTTTTAGTGTTTTAATAGGAGATTAAATGTCAAATTGAATATAGTAGAAGTGACTATGAATCTTTGTATATCCATGTTACCTGGTGTGGAAGAAAGTCTTAATGACAACATTTAGGGCATGATGAAAATGTAATCTGCTTTAAAGGTGGAATTATTATCTGTATGATGTCAATGGACAAATCTTTAGGGAAGGATGCCTCTCCAAACACCCTACTCACCAACCCAACTCTTCTCTGCAAGACTGCCTTTCTCAATGAGCAGAAAGCCCTGTGGTATCATCATTCTCCATGCTGTCCTACACATGGAGAAAGTCTATCCCTCTCTATGCATAGGAAGAAAAGAGGGATAGCCTTTTCTTCTCCTGTTTAAAAGGACTAGAATTATAGGTTAGGAAGGGGATGGTGTTTTGGAAGGATAAGTATCTTCTATCAGCCAGATGTAGAGGATTTGTAGGCTGCATTCAACCTCTGGAAATACTAGATCCGTGATTTAGACATCAACTTTTCTTTTGAGATATTTCACTCTCTGTCTTCTCCAGAAAAGCAGGCCGGACTAAGAAACAAATAGCAATCAAACTGATCTCCCCTTTTCCTGACAGTTATAATACAAAGAGCATGGAAAGAGCAAGGAATTCAAAACCTGGTATTGGCTAAGCAGTAGTGCCATACAGAGTTTCCATCAACTGAGTTTGAAAAGCACACTGAAAAGCTGGCTTTGTTTCTTTGTACTTGTGAGGCATTAGTCCTATCTTCCAAGGGAGGAGGTCAGAGAATAGAATAATTCCAGGGCAAAGGTGAGACGGAGTAGCAGCAGAACCTGGCACTGTTCCAAACGTTGTTGGAATTGGCATCATACTTCTTGGTTGCATGCAGTTGCAGGTTCCTTAATGGAGAAGTGACTTATGGGCAGTGAACAGGATTAAGGAGGTGGTCCTTCTGGTTTCTCTAAAGGTGCATTTGCAATTTGGCCAACGTTGGTACTCCACTCAGGCTGATAAAGTCCAGATGCAATTAAGTAATGGGCTGGATTCCCCATCCCTGTTCTGGGTTGTGTTTATTCAGGATGTTCACTATTTACAATGGAATTTTGTGATTATATTGAAAGCTGCATCTTCAAGACTGAAATTCTAAAAACGTAGTCATCAAAGAAATAATATTTGGAAAACAGATCTAGGGGTAATACTCTACCAGGAAGCTAGGAACTGCTGAGCACCTGTATAAAAGAACCTGTTTTCCACTATTATCCATACTGGACTTGCTGTTCATGACTTGTTTTAAGGAAAAGCTATAGAAGACATTTCCCAATGTGATGCATTGAAGAAACAACTACAACCTGATTAATCCAAGAGTAGAAGGCATTAGAACAATTTTAAGAGCATGTTGAAGGCTTTAAATCATAAGATAAATTCAGGAGATAATATAGAAGAGTACTGTGTTTTCTTCTGATTTTCTTATTTTTTAGAATTGCATTTATTTTATTCCTCATTTGTTTTTATTTGATATTGACTTTAATGAGAGTTTTAGGCAACCTTCTGCTCTCTCTAATGGTGGTGTTTGGTTTCATATAATATAAATGTTCATGCATTTTTCTACTATTTCATATTTAATTTTATTGGCACAACTCTTTCTCAAATGTCACTATTTTATATATTTATGAGCATTTTAGTCAAGTTTTCATAACAATAAATCCCAAACAGAGCACACAATCCCCCCCCAGTAAACCAATAGACAATTGTGATAATTACAAATATAAAATGGGACTGTAACAATGGCAGCAACGTATAGTAGCTCCATTTTAGAAGCAATTTAAAGAGGCTCAGTTAACAGTCTGTTGTTTAAATTAAGGGCTAAACAAAACATATGGTCATTAATATAATCAGCAACTGTATCTATAGTCTTCTAAAGATGAGTAGATGAGTTACAAGCTTTGGGCCATAACAGGGATTTTGGTGAGGACAGAGAACTTTAATCCTTTGTCTCTGGTCTAGTATTATCTCCAGTAGGATTTTCCCCAATGTTAGTAGCAGATATATGGGCTTCAATCCTCACTGAGACATCTTTACAGGAGGATAATGGTTTAAAACCATTTTTTCTCATGCCATAGCCTTGATCCTGATTTTATCCTGAGAGTGCAATTTGATTTTTATTAAAAAACAACAACAACAACACATTTGCAGAGTTGTTAACATGCATGAACAGGATTTTTTTAAGACTGGTGCAAGTAGAACGACAAAGTGATATAGCAGAAATATGACTAGGTTGGCACGTGGTGCTTATCTTTAGCAGCAAGGAACTGAGTGGTAGATCATACTTAGATGCCAGTCAATGTTAAGTAGCTGCAGAGAAAATGATCTGATTTTAAGCTCAATTAACCTCAAAATAGAGAAGAGAGAGAAAAGAACACAAAGTTAAGCAAATTGTCTTTTGTTGACATCTACTTTAATTTGCCATTCCACTATAAGGAGAAGGATCAGGGTGGAGTGTTGTGGTGAATATCTATAATAGCTATGGAAATAATCCATGAGATACTGATAAAATCTTGGCTTACTTATTTATTTGTTTCATTGCTCGGTCTCTTTTCCAGTAACATTTCTATGGCCTATAAGGGACATTCTAGTTCTAGGACTTCATTTCAAATGAGTGAGTTCCAGATGAAGTCAATAAATTTTAAGTGGAAAATTCATATAGAATTTGATTGATTTTGATTTTTTTAAATCATTTCATTGCTAAAATGAATGCATATCCCTATTTCTAAGATACTACCATGCAATGAGATAAATCTGTTCAAGGCTCTTAGGATTGGTGTCCTAAACACTATTAATAGTCAATTTATCAACTGTGAGCTGTAGATGCGCAACATTAGTATTTCTTTACTACAGTTGTATGCTCCCTGAAATACTGTAAGTCTTTCACATTTCATAATAAACACATTCTTCTAGTACTGTGGTTGATGAAAGAAGGTCTTCTGTTTCATTTAAATCATACAATCACTTTCTCAAAGGTGAAAGAGCTGGCACTGGTCATTCTAGCTCATGCCTGGCCCAAATTTTAGTAAAAGAAATAACAATAATAACAATGAAACCCCCATGAGCACAGATGGGATCCATATGGAGGAATTCTGCTCGTTCTGATTCTCCTAAGGGTTAGGGTTTTTTTTGTGTTTTTAGCTATGTCTCCCCAAGAGCATTTCAGTTCTGTTGGCACTTTATATAGCAGAATTAATAATGACATTCTCCTGGCATGCATCCAGTTGTATAAGTTTATGGAGTAATTTTGTAATAGAGCTGTGAGAGTTCAGTGGGAAAAAAATTACCAGCAGGTGAACAAGCTGTCCACCTCACTCCTCTAAAAGTTAAAACACACACATACACACCAGTGCACACCCCACCAGCTTAGCAACCTTGGAAAGACTTTCACCCCTATGGTTTCTGTGAGAGCCAGAGGATTGGAGAGAGGCAGGTCAATAAGCCCACTCTCTCCCACTTCCAGCTGCGAAAATCATACCTATGTTTCCCATTTTGTACTCCTTTTATTTATAAATCAAATGTCTGAGCTGACTTTGCCCTCTGTTCCAGCTGCATAGTCCCTGCCCCAGTTCCCTGCCATTCAAAGAAATGATTTAATGGATGTATCCCAAAGATCAGTCATCTCCTCTAAATGCCCTCCCTCATCCAGCTGCAGTTTCCTGTCCCATCTCCTTTATAATCAATGATGAATAAATTAAACTCATCTCTCCCCACTCCCTTTTTTCCATCCATGCACCTGAAAATCTTTGCTAGGCTGCCCCACAGCTTCAAACTCCAGTTGCTAAGTATGATTCAAGGGAGGCATGGATCTAGGGCAGTGGTTTCCCTTTATGTTAAATTTTGCTTTTCCCTTATGGTCACCCTGAATAATTAGATACAATAGCTGTTCCCACATGTCCATTGTGACTATGTGATAACAAACTCACCTGAACAGAATGTAGAATCTCTTTTGTTTTGAATGCATGGCCTGATCTCACAGAGATCTGTCTCTTACTGGCAGATACATTCTCCAGGCTGGCTCCCAAGTGTATGAACTGCATCTCTTGAAAGGGGATTCATTTGAAATGACAAGTGCTATGAAAATTCCTTGGGGGATGCCTCATTTCTACACAAAAGCCACTAGCTGTTTTTGCAGGTATCAAGTGATGAATTAACTCTCATGTATAAACAGTTTTCAGTAGAAGGATGAGTTCAGAACTTCTCATGACCTGTCAGAGACTAACCCCAGATCAGGGCTGGACAGCATCAGCTATTAGCAGGACCCTTCATTTTTCCATGTGCTTCATGCAATATTCTTTGATTAGAAGTTTGGATGAGAGATGGTACTGGCCTGTTAAATATCATCCTAAGAGAAAGTCATTGACTGCAGATTTGGGATTTATCTACCCATTTTCCCACATTAGGATTCATTTTAAAGACTCATGATACAAACAATTGATTGGACTGGGACAAGTGTGTAAAATAACAACTGAAGCTAAGAACAATCAGGTTGCCTGGTTGAGAAAGCAAGCTCACAGGCACAAAGGTACATAGGAACAAATGGTGAAGATGACAAAATGATGATGTATGTGTGATGACACCTTTATGCAAATAAAGTAAGTACATACTTTTGTCAGGACATCTGACACAAATATGTAAGCTGTTTCATTTGCGGGATGATGCCATTACACGTGTGTTGACATTTGCCTCCTCTTGCCTGCCCCCGCAAGCCCACACATAGATTGCAGGCAATGTGATGTGGTGGTTAAGGTGTTGGACTGGCATCAGGGAGACCAAGGTTCTAGTCCAGCCTTGGCCCTGGAAGCTCCTTGGGTGATATTGGGTCAACCTACCCCACAGGATGCTTGATGTGGGGAAAAATAGGAGGAGGTAACACTATCTATGATAGCTGGAGCTTCTGAACAAAAGATGAGATATAATTCTAATAAAATAACTAAATACTTAATGCTAGATCTGAAAATATAGCAAATGGATGTCTTTGACACCTTTTCTTTATCATCTTTGGTGGCAATATGATCCAGATTGCTTCTTATCACTCTTTTTAAAGATCTGATCTCTTTAAAATTGGGTCGTGTGTGAGGGGAAGGAAGTAGAGAGAATAAAAGATAATGCACATTTTTCAGAGCTAATTGAAAGGAGACTGTATCTAGCAAACAAACAAACAAAAATAAAATGGTTAGGGCTACCATATACAGGCTCCAAAAATCCAGACAAGCAGTAAATAACTGCAGAGTATAGGAAAAGCCTACTTACTTGCTTCTAAAAGTTATTACCAGGAGTTATGCAGCCTGACATTGTATTGTACAGTTATTTTCTTTCTGAAAGCAGTGAAACTTAGATCCTAAGTATTGCTTAAAAGGAACTTCATGCTATTTTAATTTAAAATGAGGCATTTGCACCCCCTACTCATTCTTTATTGAGTTGAGGGGGGGAAACTGGCCCATGTAAGCACCCCAATCGCAGCAAAATGGTTGGTTCAAGATGGGTTGATATTTTCTTGATTTTGTGGTATTTGAAATGTGCAGATAGAGAGTACAAAGCCTATATGAGGCAAAACGCTCTTCCTATACCTGTAAAACAGGCCCAAACCTTTTAGCCCTGCCCCTGGGGGACAGGGGCTTCTGCAATGTTCGGAGGCTCATTTGAAGCCCTGACCTAGAACTTACCTGATTAAAAACCAGAGTTTCCCAGTCTTAGTTTGGCATTTCATATTGGTTATTAGTAAATGGATTTCTGTTGCTGACATACATAGTGACAAGCAACATTAAAGCCCCCTTATTTTACCATTTTGTGAATGTGGAATTGCTTGATACGCTTAGCTTCTTTCACCTTTTATCAGATGACTTTTCCTTACAAGGTGAAAACATTTCCAAGTAATTTGTCAAGAACAGGTCACTGAGTCTGGTTGTTCGCCTGTAGATGTTTCATCACCCAGTTAGCTAACATCATCAGAGCAAGTGAGTGTGAGTGAGTACAGGGTTTGCTACCTGTTTATATGCAGTAGCTTGCCCTGCCAAATATGATTGATATTATGCATTCCAAATTTGATTAGCTATATAATCAGATATGCAAATCCCTTAAACTAACCTTCCTGCACTCAATCCCTGCCAAATGTGTTGGAATACAACTCCCATAATCTACACCAAACATTGCAGTTGGGGCAGGGATAGGAATTGCAATCCTACACACTGGTTGTTAACCACCCAGAGTTGCATTTGCGAGATGGGTGGCCATATAAATTAAATAAATAAATAAGTTGCTCCTAGAAGATCCTGTCTGTGCTTTAAAAAATGCTTTGATGGGGCACAGGTCTCAATCTACCAACTTTAATAAAAGCATTTCTATTAAGGGCTAACCACCCAACCAGCTGAGCCTCAATGCTTGCGTTTAAGCCAAGTCCTAATTTTACAGTGAGGGTGGCTGCTGTAAACCATGAGCGTTTGCTGTTCAGCTTATAGGGATTTTTTCAGGATTTCCCAGAATCTTACAATCATGTTTTAATTTTAGTGATGGAAATCTTTGGCAATTTTGAATGATGGGAGTGGAATTCCCTTACACACCATCTGGTGGCAGCAGAGCCTGCAAATAAAGAGTGAAAATAGAAAGGCCTCCTTTCTCCTTACCTACTTACTGGATGTCAGCAGCACAGGGCTGGAGAAGCAGCAATAGGCTGTGCCTCCAAGCTGGCCAAGCTGGGTTGAGAAAGAATTTAAAAAGGGATGGCTTCATTATCTTTTGGCGGGGCTGGGAAGGGGGGCAGAGTTCCCAGGTTGTAAGCAGGAGCTATTGATGCAAATCAGGAGAGGTTCAGGTCTTAAGCTCACCTGTTTAGTAGTAACTTGCACTGAAACATAACAAAACAAAATGATTTTCAGCAATCCAGGAAGGAAATACAAGTTCTTAAGCACTGATTGGAGTTGCCTTTACCTTATTAGGAAGTCAGTAAAATTAGTACTCGGCTTAAACGCAAGTATTGAGGCTCAGCTGGTTGGGTGGTTAGCCCTTAATGGAAATGCTTTTATTAAAGTTGATAGATTGAGACCTGTGCCCCATCAAAGCATTTTTTAAAGCACAGACAGGATCTTCTAGGAGCAACTTATTTATTTATTTGATTTATATGGCCACCCATCTTGCAAATGCAACTCTGGGTGGTTAACAACACGTTGAACAAAATAGAAAAAAACCCATATCAACAAAAGGTAAAAGCCTACGATGGCCACTGAGGATAAACCCAAACAAATCAATAAACAAAAACAGGGTTTCTCAACCTTGGCAACTTTAAGACAGGCGGACTTAAACTCCCAGAATTCTGGGAGTTGAAGTCCACCCGTCTTAAAGTTGCCAAAGTTGAGGAACCCTGAACAAAAACATCTCAGTGGTCCATCTGACATCCTTGCCAAGAGTGTAAGGACATGGATGCGGATGGGGCTGTCAGGGCTAACATTTTAAGATCGATGTTCAGGGAGGATTACTAGATATCTGAACAGGCAAAGGAAAACACGGACAAACGGGGAGAAGGAGGACCCACTAACTGTTTGACTTTCTTGGCATCTGAGACAAAAATTACAGTGAAAAACTGTAAAAAAAACATACTTAGGTCTACATGTATTTGAAATTCCTTTTTCCAGCATCAGAAAGACTGGTTTTTCAATCGTGATATTTTTCCAATTAATTTTTATTTTCAAGAACATATGCTAGTGATAATATAGCATTGACAACAATGCGCTTTTCAAATTCCACCATAGAAATGTATGATGGGTGATGTGATCTACAGCCCACAGTGATCATAGATTTGAAGGGGCTGTATTGAAGGTGATTGCTGGGATCAGGAAATAAATAACATAAATCTAGGCTGTCAAGTCTGTTGATGGACAGGGGAAAGAAAGAAAGAAGCAGACAATTTACAAGTTCACAATATATGAAAGTTTGAATGACTATTGTGAAAACAGTCCAAAAAACCAAAACAAGACACCAAGACACTCAAAAAGGTAGATAATATTTGAATTTAAGGCTATGCCTGCTGGATGGAGGACATGAGGACAAAAAGGAGGACATTCTTCCTTTTGCTGGATGTCTGGTAACCCTATCAGTTCAAGGCAAAGCAGTGAAATCTCATCACCACTGGTTGAATTCAAACATATTGCCTTTGCAGTAATGTTATTTTAAAACAATCGTTTTTAAACAAAAGAAGAGTAATAGGTAGTTTCTTCCGTAGTTACTTTAAGGAGTCCTCTGCCCTCCACTGCCTGATTTTCCATTTTTCCTAGGCAAACCTGGGAATGTGAAGTTGGGCTGCCATCATCTTCATGGCCACCAAACCTGAAACCTGGAAAACCATGAGACAGCCAGAGAAGAGAGCCATGAGTTCCCCCAGTGGAGAAAAGGACTGCCAGAAGCTCTGCAGAGCTGCCCTACTTTGGAACAGAAAAGACTAACACTAAAGCTGACCCCTTGGTTTCATTTACCCCATGGTGTAACTAGTAAGGAATCAAAATCTGCAGATGTTATGAGGATGTGCAGGTCTCAAGCTAATTTCAAACTACTGTAAAGCCCAGGTGGAAATGCCCTATAATATCATAAAAGTAAATGTGTTTCTGCTCACTTAGCTTCTGCATGTACAAAGAATATTATTGGGGCGGCTACTTACACATTCAGAGAGAGAAAGAGAAAGAGAGATTTGTGAACAAAGGCAGAACTACTTCAATATCTGCAGTTTTTAAAAACCAATTCTTTGCATGCCTCGTTCTCTAACAGGCCATTCATACAACTTCTAAATAAATGTAACACATAGAAAAAAGTGTTCCTCCCCCTCCCTTTGGGTAGTATTGAACTGTCTGTTCATATTTTGTAGTCTCTGGATTCTTCATCTGAGACTTCAACATGCAGAGAGAGGATTTAAGACTTGGTGAAGATTTAGTTCTTAAAACAAACCCTATTGCTTGTTAAATCAGTCCATTTCCTAAGGGAGACAGCTACTAGTCTGTCTTCTAAAAGAATGTATTAGCAGCAGATGTTTTCTCCATAGTATTATGGAAAAATATTTTTGCTGTGCAAACAGACACACTTCTCTGGATCTGGTACAGTTTGCTTTGCTATGTTTATGGGTATGTCTCTATCCACAGAAGGTTTGATAACAACCCTCAGAACACAATATTGTTGTGGATGACTATACAAAGGAAACCAGACTCCTGTCTTATGGCCACTTTTCTAAACTAAATGTATGGTTTTCTGATATGCAGTCCATATAATTGGGCTATAGAAAAAGAAAAGGAGAATATATATGTTTTTCAAGACAATCAAGCAATCAGTGGGAACTTTGTGCCTAAGAAAGTCTTCCTTGGTCCTCACCAGTCTCCCTGTTCCATCTGACATCATTTTTTAAATATAACTTTTCATTTAAACATTAAATAAATAGGAGAAGAAGATAAAGATTCTTTCAGATTGAGCTTGACTCCTAGGGACTACAAGGACATGGCCATGCAGTTTTCTTGGCCACACAATGGATGCAGTTGGCTAGTTCTTTCTCCTACGATGTTAGCTGACTTCATAGTCTAGCCTATAACCCTGAAGTTCAAAGGAAATCTCCAGTCCAAGTATAGCTGACCCTGAGCCTACTTAGCTTCTGAACCCAAACAAGGTCTACCAAGTACTGCTACCTGATCAGGCAAATATGATCAGATTTTATACTGCCTTTGCACTCCACGTGGGTCCTATAGATCTGATTACAAAAGAAGCATGCTGTGTTGTTGAAGCCCAGTTCTCTGTTGTTAAGTGCCCATTTCCCCAGAAAAAAAGGAAGATGGGCTGATAGGAAGCATCCAGGAGAGGGCTTAAGGTGGCAGCAATGATCAACCCATCCCATTTGCCTTTTATTGAGTGTTTTGTGACTGGTTGTTTCCTCTATTACTTAGAAATTCTCTATGGCAGCCATTTTGTGAGATTACCCACCACACACTCTCCAAAACCAAATGGCCCCATTGGTCCAAACATGTTGGTTAGAACAGGGTTCCTCAACCGTGGCGACTTGAAGATGGGTGGACTTCAACTCCCAGAATTCCCCTGCCAGCCATGCTGGCTGGGGAATTCTGGGAGTTGAAGTCCACCCATCTTCAAGTTGCTGAGGTTGAGGAACCCTGGGTTAGAATGTTCCTGTGCTGTTTGTTTCATTCACAGGACCTTTTCTCATTCCATTTTGTGACGCAGCTTTTGCTTTTTTGGTGAGCAAAACAGAAGACAGGGAGTTGCAAGGCAGAGGTGCATTGGAATAGTTTCCATATTGCCAATCTGTTAAGACAAGCGTGCCTAGGATCCATAAAAAACAGTAAGGCATTTTGAACTAATCCTCTGCAACATTTATTTAAATGGTTCATTTCTTATATATCTAGATTTATGTTCCCTAGGCTGTGTTGCTTTTGGTGAAAATTTGAGTGACGTAATTTCAACTCTCCCTACTTTGACCATTTTACAGGCTTCTTCTCGGAGCTGATTCACTCTCAGAGCCTCATGGTTACTGCCACCCAGGTTTTAGATTGCTTCCTTTTTCTTTTTTTGCCTGTTAACTTTTTATCGCATTGCTTGATTGGGAAACCAATTTGAAGCTTGAAACCCAGTCATGTGGTTTATTGGTGGGTAAGGGTAATTGGTTTTGTTTCAATCTATGAACTTGGTTTCTTTCAGTAACTTCATAGCTGCTCAAGCCTTCCTGGTTTCTGTTAAACAATCAACTGGATTGTAAAAGGCATATTTGGGCATGATGTCAGATGTGAAACGCCACCAAGTGTATTCTGTTTCTCAAATGCCTTGCTACATGGAACCTTTCAGTGATTTGGACATCTTTGGAATGGAAGTTAGAAAAGCCATAAAAAGAGCTAGTTTTACTGATAATCTGATATCTTGGAAACATCCTTTCAGGCTATAAAGGGAAGAGGGTATAGCTGCCAAAATAAAATCTTCAGACATCAAAACTAGCTTTCCCACTCCCCAGGAGAATCAACTGTTTAAAGCAGAAAAGAGTTTTACATCCCCTTGTCGCTGGCTATAGCGTTAAAAATAGTTATTTTTAAAAGACATTCTTGCTTTCTAAATCAGTCTGCAAACACATCTGAGTATGCCTTCAGGAATTTTATCTCCCTTGCTATCAGTCTAGTCTTAAACAGTGAAAAACGGCTCTCACACAGCTCTAGCTGAGCAGTGTCGGTTTCTTCGGCTTTTGCCACACAATCTTTCCTCCTCTCTCGCTCAGTCTTGTGCTGAAAACTCTACTTTTAGGAAAGCTCAAATTCCATTCTTAGGACGGGCACCCCTATTGTCCAGACCTCTTGGTAACTGTAACACTTATTGCTTCTTCTTCAGACTGGTTTCTCTTTTTCCTGAAGCAATCCAAGTTTTACTTTAAAAAAAATCAGTGTAAAGTGAAACCTCGCTTTAATGAACTCCCAGTTTCGCAGGAGGCACACCCTCTGTGCCATGCTACTTGACTATTGACAATCCCTAATAACTGTAAGCATTACAAAGCATTTGCCTTCATGAGGTTCAATGGACGGCTGATGGTAAATACCCAAAGTTTCCCTGCCATGGATGCCTCTGCCTGCGTGACTCCCGTGGTATAGAAGAAGTGTGACATGACTTATTTTGTCACAATTTTTAGAGGGACTTAAGTATTGTATTAATTAGACCCCTCATACAATAGAACCATTAATGCCAGTGGCATACCAAGGGGTGGTGGTGGCAGCAGTGGTCAGCCCCAGGTGCAGGCAATATAAGGGGCAATAAAGACACAAAGCTCGTGGCAAGTGTGGAGCTGGGTCAATGCTGCTGTGTCTCCGCTGCCCACCAGGACAGCAGCAGTGGAGGAAAAAAAGGCTTGAAGGTCAGTTCTGATTCCTAGGGACTGCCCTCTCCAGTTTTCTTGGCAGCATTTTTCAGCAGTTGCTTGCCAGTTTCTTTTTCCTAGGGCTGAGAGAAGCGACTGGCCCAAGATCACCCAGCTGGCTTCATGCCGAAGGTGGGAGTTGAACTCACCAGCTCTTGGTTTCTAGTCTGACACCTTAACTACACCCAAACTGTGTCTCAGCAGTGAAGTGTGGGAGAAAATGATCTACTCCAGAGGTCGGACTACCCTAAGAAACACTCACATACACATACAGAGTGCCTGTCTGCAACTCTGGAAGGGATGCAGAACAGAAAACACTGTCCCTAAATAGACCAATCGATAAACTCAGTATATAGTGGCTTTCTATGAAAATGGCTCGGGGGGAACAGCATGTAAAGAATGGAATGTTCTCTTTGAAAATTATAATATGATTATACAATAATATGATAATGGTGGTGTGTAGTATGGATGCAATCTGTAGCCAAGTCCTGTAATTGTTAAACTCACACACACATATAGCACATGCATATAAAATACTCTGACACCTTTGAAGAAAGCAGAGCAGTACAAGCACTTCTATCTAGATGAGGGGACTATAACCCTAAGCAGGTAGAGATGAATGTTTACTATTCTTGAACATCTGAATACAGGTACGGAAGTCCCCATTTCTGCATGCAGAATAACCTCTATCTTTGCATCATCAGCCTGTTTCAGAGAAACTCTATGGATTTCTGAATTTCTTGTTGCATATGTCGGATTACCAGATCTGTAAGATAGTCTTATATTATCCAAGGCACAAACTTTGAAAATATATATTTCCTGTGTGACTGAAGAATTCTCAGATGTAACTGAATCTTTAAATGACTCTCAAGAAAGTCACCTCTGGAAAGCAAAAGGCATGAGAAAATGTAAGCTCAAAAGTAATTGGGACCAATAATAATCTGCATTCCTGAAAGCTGCAGCTTTATTCTAGCTTAAAATGGTGTGGCTATAAAAGAATTGCTGTTTGGGTGCAAGACGGGACAGTAAATGTGAACATTTTGCCATCAGATATGAAGATCACAAATTAAGAGAGAAAGAAAAATATCTCTAAAGTAAAAGACATTGATTGGCTGCTTATTACCTGCTAGTTTCTGGTAGAAGAGACTTAGGGAAGGGTTGGCAATCATATTGATTATTGAGAAGTCATGTTGTTTTCAATATCTATTCACCTTCCCAAATCTTTTGGGATCAGCCAACTGTTCTGGCCTTTAATTCCCATAAGCCCAGCCAGCTTTCCTATTGATTTACTGGTTGGGGATGATGAAAGTTGCACTCTGTCACATAGGGAGTATTCTGGATTGGTTATTTGTTCATTGAGATTCAAACTAAATTTGTGTTGGGTATCTTGTTGCTGATCTTGTTCTAACTTTAATATTCAAGGTGTAATGCTATGGTATTAATATTTTAATTCAGGCAACAGTATGTTGGCTTCCAAAGTAACTACTCTGGAACTACTACTCTGCAGCTTGCATAAAATTAGATCAGCATACTTTGGATAAAACTGGACCAGTTGTGTTTGTCGCTGCCAGCCTTACAAAGTAGACCAGATCAGGAAACTGACTCTCCAGGAAGAGAAGAACTCATGTTACTGAGATAGGGTCTAGTAAGAGAGTCTTGAAAGTTTTCCCTTCCCTCCCTCTGATACCCCAGGGAGTCAGGGGAAAGTCAATCTGGGTCTCTTCCATATACCTTCCCACTTCCCCGGGCTTAACACACGCTTCTTTTGCACTTGCTGTTGTCCTAATGGATTCTGGATCCTTCTCCAGGGTCATCTCCAAAACTGAGCCATGCTGTCCTTACCATTAACAGGAAAAGCATGGCTGGAAAGTTAGCCACACCTTCTCTATTTTAGTAAAAAAAAAAAAAAAGAAAAAAAAAGTGTTATGCGAAATCCTCAATTGTGGAATTGTGACCTGGAATGTAAAAAGAGGAGTAAATGCTAAAGAACATAATTTAATGAATGAAATGACAGATATGTTGGGTGTCTGTGAAACTAAGAAATAGGGGATCTGAATGAAGTTTATGAGAAAGCCTTAATTGTTCATATATTTCTCTATCTCTGCCTCTAACTGGTCAAGGTAAGGCATAGGCAACACACTCAGATGGACTAACCAGAAGACTCTGATGTCCACGATTTCCCACCAAGACAGCTAAGATCTCCATGCCTAGGGCTAATTATATAACCTGTCTGAACTAATCCTGAGATAATCTAGTTGGCTGGCCATGGCTGATTATCAATCAAAAGACCTAATCAGAAGCCTGAACCCCAAGAAAAGTGTAAGAGGACTGAGTTTGGGAGGTTGATCCAAAGGATCTCCATTATTTGCTGCTTTGCTGTCATGTGTCTGGTCCTTTCAAGCTTTCTTGCCACCCAACATTCATTCTGATGGATCATCAGTTGAGTTGTCACTCATTTTGGACATGAACCTTGATAACTTTAATTCAGACTTTACTATTTACGATAGAATCTGATCTCTTTCCATTGTTTTTTCATTTATTGTTGAGAGAAACTATTCTGAGTAAAGATTAAATTGGCATTTTGCTTCTCTCTGATTTCTTGCTGTCATTACCTGCCACTTGGCCCCCAAAAGGAACTTAGCAGAGAGTTTCTGATGACTTTCTGATCCCCCAGCTTCTGGGATGGCTGTGAGGCAGTGAAAGAAGTGTGTTTGAAACGATAACAGCATTCTCAGCCATCACCTTAGCAATACCTTTCACAGTCAATTAGAACTTGATAAGGCCAAGCAGCAGGCATTCTAAGACCTTGAATGTTAGTAAGGTCAAAGTTCCTTAATAGTAAAGATTAGTGCTTTGTTCGAAATGCATAAGCTGGAACAGATACAAAAAAAGGGTCAATCCCAGTGCCTTTGGAAAAAGTTTTTGGCAATCTGTGCTGGCCTGACCCACCAGGCTTGTATGGCTGCTTATTTTCTGGTGATGCAGTGCATGGGGCTGTTCATTTCAACCAGTTCACAAGCATGACACAATAAGCAAGCCCATTGGGCACGTTAGGCTTTCCAATTATTAGGAGGATATGTGGATGAAAAAGCTTTGGGATTTAACAAGATAAGGATGTGTGATGTCTTGTTAATATTCAACGTATTTATGGATAAATGAAGAATAAATAATCCCCTCCCCCAAACTTTAGAGCAAATAGATTAATTTGTGTACTGGGTAGACTGTTTTCTAAAGATATGTAAATATTGGTAGAAAGATGGTGGGTATTATGTAGTCTGCTGCAAGTAATGAATGTGATAAGAAGCAAACATGGTTGTCTGCAAGAGTATGTTTCATCCACTTGTTATATGGAAATGAGAGCTGAGTGCATCAGGAGAAACAAAGTAAGTTGAATTTAGTCAAAATAACACATCAGAATTGTATGTGGAAAAGCAAGAAAAGATAAGATAAAACTGAATGGGTGCTAAATGTGGACTGAATACAAACATGACTGAAGGATGTTGAGGTGGTTTGATCATAGTAGAAGAATGAGTAAAGACTGAATCACAACATAGATTCATGAAGGAAGGCTTAATAGGGAGGAAAAGGCCAAGGAAGTTATGGTTGAATGGAGTTGATGAGATCCTGAAAATATTTAAGTGAGAATTTTGAAGAACAAAAAATAATACATGAATCTGTGAGTGGACATGATGGTTTGCAAAGATTAAAAAAAAGTATGAAAAATGTTTATGCAAAAAATTGCAACTTTTTTCTAATAATTCCAACTTTGTTTAGAGTTTCTTTTATGCAAATATGCATGGGGGGGGCAAGGAGGTTGTATATATAATTCCCAAATCTACATTGTTTTATATGGACCTTTTGAGATGGGAATGCCTGACTATGCAAAGGATTCCATTCTGATAGCTAGTGATTACCTTTAAATCCTACTTTGACAGGGCTTTGCAGGCAAAATTTTTACTAGTCCTCCGGTTGCCACTGGCTTAGCTACTGTATTTTGATGTCAGCAAGAAGTGTAATGGAAGAAGGTGTGAAAGAATGATTGCCCCTAGGGGTGTGTGATTTAATAAGTTAACGGTGAAAGTCAGTTGGAAGAAGGCATCAGAATTACGTAAGATTAGGGGGTGGAAGGGCTTCTGTAATATAGGAATAGAAGCCAGGATTTTGTTTTTTTAGATATACTGTATCAAATAATTAGCAGAGCACCCTACTTCCCTCTTTCATTATATATGAATACAATTTTTATTTACCGTGTACAGTACTGTAATACCAAGTTCCTGTCCAAACTGGAATTTGATAGCAAACTGAGTGCTCTTGTTGGTTGGATCTCTATGCCAAATTATTATTATTATTTAGCTCTCAGTATATAAAACAGATCTTTAATTATGGCTTTATTATTTAAAAACGTGTTTTTTTACCTCATACATTGTGTTAAAAGAATGATTGAAAAGACTGAAACATTCTGTAATGTCAGTATTCCCATCAGTTATGTTCTCTTCCCCATATGTTTCATATGGTTATTTATTAAGGACCTGAGTTTCACCTGCTATCCTTTCCTGAGCACAGAGGCAATTTAACATAATGCGCTATGTAAAGCCCAAAATGAAGTTTTCAGATTAAGCAAATCTGCATAATTCGTCTTCAGCACAAAGTCTGAGCTTAATTATTGCAAAATTTATTTTTGTGATAATAACCACAGCAGCAGCAATATTATTACCAAAGACTTACACTGGGACTACAAGTTCTAGAAATATTTTTTTTCCTCCCATTTCTGAGACTGGTCAAATCTTGGAAACCTCCTTTAAGAATCTCATTGCGTCTTCAGTTAAGGATAATGAATAGATGTTGGCTTCTCACCAAACATTTGGATGAATAAAATGCACAGCTGGAGCTCTGGAGATGAGTAATACTAGATTCAAAAGTTCTTCTGAGAGGCAAGACCTCCTTTGCTTTAATGCTTTTTTAAGCTCTTTATCACTTCTTGATGCGCAACAGGTATCCTGAGACAAGGATACTGACAGCAGGTGCCAAATTAATGACTGGCTTACCCCCAACAGCTTTCATTGGCTTCCCTCACTGGCTCCAAAGCCTCAGTGGTGTGGGAATGGGCAAACACCTTGGCATGGTTTCTGTCAAGTCCTCATGCTTGGGGATGGATTCTGCTGTGTTCAGCCCTGCTGCTCGGTCTCAACAGACACATCTCCCTGCTTCAGGCGCTTCTTCCTCCTCTTGGTTTTTGGTCAGATCACTTTTTGTTTCTCTCTCATGTTCCCTTTTGGATTGAGATACCATTGTCCCCGTGTTGCTTCTGGGCTCCCTTCCCTATTAATTCATGTCAGCAGCAATAGAAAGAGGGTGACTACACACCCAGCCTGCTTGCTGCTCAGAAACACTCACCCTCGACTGCCGCGACCTCACACAGTCTATAGCTTCAAATCAGCTGGGACACCAAGGATTTGTGGGACCGCCTCTCTCCAGTTATGTAGGGCAGGCAGGCCTCAAGTCCCATTATTAATATTGTCATCTTCTGGAACCTTGGAGATGTTCTTTTTCTGTGGCTGCCCTTGCCCCATGCAGTATCGTCCCCTTGAATCCACATGGCCTCAACCCTGCTGTTGTTTAGGGAAACCCTAAACACTTGATTTTTTTCAGCAGGCCTGCAAGTCATCCCTTAGAGGTTGGAATCAAACTGCTGCATGACTCTTCACAAACTCCTGTACCTGACAAAATCAGGCCTTCCATTACTAAGATGACAACCTAATCAACTTGCTATAGGTTCTTACACTATTGTCACCAGCCCAATTTTCTGTTCTTTTCAAAAGGCCTTGAAAAGTGGCCAGCTGGATTAGATCAGTAAAAACTATCAGCAGCTTTTATGAATTTAATCTGAGGATGGACAGACTTTATTCTTTATTAAAATCCCAGATTTTTCAAACAGGAACTTGACTTAAACACCTTCTGCAGATACACTGAACTTTACAGTGAAGGAAATCCAATGCCAGTATTTATTTTGTATCCACCCCAAAATATCCTCCTGATGATATTTTCCCTCTGGAATGGCAGGTTCATGTGTGAGACGCTCTGGTGGAGGTCATTTTCCCAAACACAAACACTGCATGGCACAGCATAGCATAACCTTATCTGTGTTTATTGGATAAGCAAAAGGCATATATCTCAAAACTTGTGGAAAAGTAGGAGCTACATGAAGAGGGTAGATGTATAGGAGAAGTTCGCTCTCAGATTATAAATCCCTGGGAAATGTCTAGAGGAGCCTCTCCCGCTTAGACATCTGTTCTCCGTGAGTAGATGGTGAGAAAAATAGTGAGGGCCACCATACTTATTCCCATTCATTATATTTAGAATTTACTCTCAAGAAAAATGTCCAGATGGGGCTGAATCTGCCCTGGAGGCATTCATAAATGGGCTTTATCCACTCTGGAGATACTTCCAAAGAACTATCACTGCTAATTAGAAGGCAGCCATTCCATCTTTCTCTTCATTTTCCATGTAAGAAAAATGGTGGAATAAATGGTGGGATAATAGAAGAGAATTGTAAATCAAAGTAGTGACATCTAGACTTCTTCTCTCTCTGACCCACTCCAAATAAAATAAAATAAAAAATAATAGCTGTAATCCCCTCGCTCTGTAGGAGCACCACAGCTGGTGTGGTGATGTAAAGGAGGAAGGAACATGTTACCTGTATAGATGGAATCAGACCTTTCTGTTTCACTTCCACTGTTTCTGGGGCACTTGGATCCCCCTCCCTTTTTTTAATAATAAGTTTAAGAATCACCTTGATGTTTGTATATTTTCTGGCCCCCAAAGATAGGAAATCATGCTATTAATTCTGGTTGGAGAGGGCTCTGAGGGGTGCAGGTACAAGAATGCTTTATGCGGTCCAGTTCTGATATATACTGAATGAAAATTTTATCCTACTTTTTAACAGATCAGTCAGTCAGTATGAGGTTTAGCAATTCCAGTTTAACTGACACTAGGCTTCTCCCTGTGGTTATTCAGAATGTGCAATCCAAAACTCTCTTCCTAATAGACATAAGTGATTCTACAAGGGCAAATAGGAAGGACAGGGTTCAGTCAATGTCTTCCTTCTTATTAACTTAAGAGTTCTCTGTACTCTTGCTCAGAATGAATTTATGGACTGATCTCATAAGGTAAAGCAACTAAGTGATATTTTGCCCAAGAGCCCTTCAATGTCTGGATTGTATCTTGTTGAAGCAACTACCTTGTTGTAGGGTACGCATTAAACAAGTTGAAATAAGATTGTGGTAACCTATCATGTCTATGCACCAGGCAGCCTACATATGCTCATGAACCAATGAACTTGGATAGATGTCTATATTATTTTGCATGAGCAGCATATTAAGGGTATTTTGTTTGCTTGTCTTCTCTTATTTTTCTCTCCTTCCCTTTAGTACATGTGGGTTCTTATGCATGTGTAGATGCATGTAGAAGTTTGTTTATGAAAGATATAATGTCAATCTTATTTCCATTATTTTCATCACATTTGCACACCACCACCACCCTTCCTCCACACTCATAATGGAATATCTCCTAAGCAGACCAATAACATTAATGGAAGAAAACAAAGTTTTCTGGGCAGCAGTTCCTTTCCTTCAAGTTTTCCTCTGGCAAGCTGTAAGACTTCCTAATTTCTGCACATTTCAACAAATGTTCACCAAAAGGAAATGTTGTGCAGATGTTAGCAATTATCTCAGTGTAAAGTGTGTATTTCTTGGGATTTAGTCTTTTCACAAACACCCTGTGCAGAAGCCGTCCCCACTCATTCTAGGAGTATCTTGATTTCTATTGCACCCAATTTTCTTGTTAAAAGGTAAACCTAGCTCATCTTTCAGCATTTATCTCGCTCCACCCTAAACCTGCAGTGGTTCACAAATACAATGGTAAAGTTAACCTTCAATAAAAGGACGTTTTCTCCTTTCAGCAACAGTAATACAAGTGGCCACATTTCCTGATTCTGGGTTAAGTTCAATATTTCAAATAAAGCCGACCTCGCTCCCGATTAGCTAGTTTGATATTTATCATCAACTTCCCTGTCTTCCATATCCAGCATGAGAGAGATAGCACAAAGGTAAACTGAAAGAGGTCTTTCTTTTATTCCACGATTAACCCCATCTGAGTAAATAATACGGTGTTGTGCACTTAAGCCTTTGCTGTTATTCACGGACTTCAGAATCCAAAACGGCTTCAAAGCAGCATTTGTGAAATGACAACAAGATGCTGCAGAAATTGCTTTTCATGGGGAATATAAGGCAAGGATTGTGTTTCTCTGTACAGTAACAAATAGAGTACAGTTGTAAGATACACCAGATAAAGTGTCTGGAAGTGCTTACCTGAAGGGAAACCCAATCTTATTTTAATTCAGGGTCTGAGGCTTATGTAGTCAGTGTTTAGTTAGAAATTTAAATATTGGAGAAATTTATTTTTATTTTATGTTAAAATCAGACCAATATCATTTTTCAGACCAGACAAATAGCTGCTTGATTTCCATTTATCATCCTTGTTCAAGGTAATTTTAAAACATTCAACGTAAATAGGGTTTATTGGTTTTCGATGCAATGTGATTATCTACTTACCCAAGAATAAACCCCCTTGAACTCTGTGGAACTTACTTCTGAATATATGAATCTGTAGAATTGTGCTGTCGGTCATTCATACAAATATGGTGGCAAGAAATACAATTTTTGACAATGCTCCATGATAACCTGATTCATTATCCATTTCAACTGGAAGAATCTGAAAAGAATAAGAGAAGAACCAATGTGCTAAAACTATAGAGCAGTGTTGTCCAAACTTGGCCACTTTAAGATGAGTGGACTTCAACTCCCAGAATTCCCCAGCCAGCATGGCTGGCTGGGGAATTCTGGGAGTTGAAGTCCACTCATCTTAAAGTGGCCAAGTTTGGACAACACTGCTATAGAGAATGATGCTCAGAGGACCTTCATGACTATACAAATTATTGGTCAGTGGAACAGGCTGCCAGATGATGCAGTGAGTTTTTCTTCATTAGAGGTCTTTGGTCAAAGGCCTGATGATCATCTGTCAGACAGGCATTGGTGAATCCGGCCCTGAATAAGGGCACTGAGTGAATTCTATTAAGACATTTTTTTTGCAAAGCCTGAATTTAAAACCAAATCCCATTGCACCCAATACCTACAAAATATGAAGATTAAACACGTTTATAAATGCCTTTGGCTGAATATTCTGACAAAGCTCTCAATGGATTTTGTATCTTCACTAACCAGCAACTCCAAGTTCATAAGAGTTAGATGCAAAAATATTCAGTAAGTATTTTAATAATTTTCTATCCCTATTCAAATTAGACCCACCCTGCAGATGTCTGTGGATTATAACGTTTCTTAATTGATCCCCTTTCCAGAACAAATCTGTTTCAGAGGTCTGGCTTCATCTCAGTTCTTTTTCTGGGGCTATCCTAACATTATAAGTGTGGAGGTTATATTTCTCATGGGCAAGCAACTTATTTGCAATTGGAAGTTGCATTTTTAAAATGTTTCTTTTCAGTGACCAAGATCTTCTCGACATGTGGCAGTGCTATAATGATAGTAAAAAAGGGGCAAAGACCAAATGTTTGGCCTATTGTTATTTCAGGGGTGGGCAGGGAGGGTGTTCTCTTCACATTATTGTATTTATCTGAAAGGAAGATGAGCTGTGAACTGGGGAAGAGGGTCATTTTACTGAGAAGAATAGAAGACATGCTGAAAAGAAATGCTGAGACAATGCTGAAAACAATCAAACGATGGGAGTTGGAAACTTGGAAATGAGCGCAGACCTCCCTGCTGAAAAGTGTGGATAGCTTTGAAGATTAGGCTTGAGGAGAATAGCTTGCCTGATGAATGTTAACCTTTCTGCAAGATCTAAAAAGAATTCTCTGTTTTTATTTTCCTTCCCTCTTTAGTCACCTCTTTTCCTCACTTTATTTCCATCCAGTTTTGTGTCTTCCCTATTCCTCTTCCAAGTACAACTGTACCTTCCTTCCCTCTGCTAGAAAAAGGGAAGGTGTATTCTGTGGTCCTCAGTTTTACAGAGAATGGGCTGACATATGCAGATGGCGATTAGTTACGTTAAGAATGGAGCACCTTATTTACAGGGCATTACTTTTCTTCAATAGTTATTAATTGCCTTTTTTTTTTTGTCCTGCCCCTACCCTTTTTTGGAGCATGGCTTTTGGCAGCTGTACATACAAACATACCGCACACAATGATGTTTCCTGGAGAAGGACAAATCCCCAGGAGTGATTTCAGCTAGAGGTGGCAATTCTACAGATTCAACCCCCAAAAAGTGCTTTGGAGTGCATGAAAGCATGAATGTAGCACAACTGTCTGTAACTCTTTAAGGCAGCTACATCTTTTCCTTGAATTCTGCAACTTTAATTTGTAGCCAGAAAAGACACAAATGCTTTTAGAAGTTGCAAACAAATGATATGCTTCTATTCCAATGTGTTCTGTATCATCTTTCTGGAGATGAATGGAAGCATTGCAAGCCCTGTCTGTTCTCTCACTATTTTTAACAATTAAACTTGCATAATTTCATTTAGAAATGACTGAAATAGTCAAAATAAATATTACATAGAAAAACTTGGTAGAGGGGACAGTTAAGCAGATGTTTTCCCAGTGGGGTCCAATTCTATTAAAAAAAATGGAATATTAAAAAAAAAAAGAACTGTAGCAGAAAACAGAATCATTGTCACAACCACTATCAAAAGCATGTTATGCTACTGCTTACATATTTAAAAAGCCCTACATGCTAAATACAAGTATGATTCTTAATGTCACGTGCAGTTTAGTCCTCAGAAAATAATCACTTGAGTTGTCATGCTTTTGCCTTAGGCATTAATGGTAATGATGATTATGATAAATAACCAGAACCTTTTTTGTATTTTCTATTTGAGATGTTTTAGCAGGAAAGATCTTCATCATTAGACTGTTATTCTTGGGGACTATTCATGTGTATCAAGTAGAAGAACATTTGGGTTTTTCCTTTCCCATTTATAAATGCCTGGAAGGACATCTCAACATTCTTATTTTCCCCTTATAGCTCTTTCTAACATATGGAAATGTAGGTAAACTGGAACTATTCAACCCCTCAAATATTTCCAGAAATCCAAGTAAAAAGGTTTTTTAAAATGCATAACAGATGTAATAGCACTCTTTAGGATGAATACAAGTACAGGCTCAAAACTGTCAGCATATCACTCACAATCACATATTTTCACCTTGTACATGTGGTTTAAACCTGTGTGATCCAGCAAGCCTATTTGCTTTGTGCTTGAAATCAGACTATACCAAAAGAGAGAAGGTTCGGGGGCAGGAATCAGAAGGGAATGATTTTGCTCATGATGATTCATTCTTTTGCTCATCCACTGGATCTGGGAGCTGATAGACACTGTTAGTGGGAGCAATAGTGTCACCAAGAGTGTCACCAAGGGTAATTCCACGTGGGGTATTGTTACTGCTCCTTTTCCCCCCCATGTGGCTATCATTCTTGGACAGGCAAGCTAGGCTGTCCAACATTTCAAACTGTAAACCTTCTCTTCAGAGATTCAAAAAGGATGAGTCATTTTCTTGATGGTGGGAACTCTCACCAAAGCCAACATCTCAGCTCCATGCCTCTCCTCCCTCCAGAATAATAATGCCTCCAGAACACCATGGTGTTCCTACGCCAGACTGTGGGGCATTTTGCAACCAGACTGTTTTTCTTTTTCTCTTTCTGATTGACTTGTCATGCTTGAGCAACTGACCAAGGCACTACAGATTCCCTTTCCATTGTTCTATAATTTGTAATAGTAGCTGCTGTCAGTTTTCATTATCATACTGCCTGGGAACCCGTTCATGTGCCAGTCACCAGGTTAAGATAAAACAGCCTTTCCTGACTCGGTACCCTCCAGATGCGTAGGGGTCATCACTCTATCCACAATCACTCAAGTTCAAAATTAACACTAAATGATAGTTGGGCACCATTATAGCCTCTTACAGTTCTTATATCTCTACCTTATACTATATGCAGGGTAGGCAATATATGATGTTCTGAGTGTCAAAGAACTTCAACTTCCAGCATCTCTCGGAAGCAAGGTCACCAACATCTGAGACCCACAGGTTGCCTACTTCTGCTGGAATGAAGTCAAAGTATTGTTCTCAGAGAGGGGAAGCTGGTTTCAAAGATAGATTCATCATTATATTGAGCTGAAATTTCTTAGAGAAGGTCTTCTTTAGAGGAACCCCCTATAAAAGAGAATCATATTGTGGAATAATTTCCCTATATTTCATCTGTGGCTCATGATAATTTTCTCCTCCAAAAACAAAACAAACCACAAAATAACACAGCAAAAACAAAAACAATCTTTTGAAGAATGTTTTCTCTGGAGAATATTTGGCAAACACTATACTTAGTCAGTATAAAGCAGCTTTCTATGTCCCTAATTAAATATTTAAATCTAAAAAGACATGCACACATACACATATACATTGCTAGAGATTTGAGGTCAGCAAAGCCTGGGAGAGTTCTGAGGCAAGTTAATAACAAATAACAAAGCAAATTCAGTGAGGTTTCATTAGCTTCCATAAACCTCATTAATGTTTAAACTACTGGTGAAATGAAGTAATGGCTGCTAAAATTTTCAGAACAACAACACTGGGGTGCCTAGAATGTGACTGTTCCAAAATTTAAATAAAATAATTTCTTGCAGCAATAAAGATACCTGGATTTTCTCCTTGCTAAAAAACAGAAAATGGTAGCGCCACTATTTAGGTTATGAAGTGATTTCTCTCTGTCTCTCTTTTTTCCTTCCTATATGGCCTTAAGGCTAAGTTGATGGGCTCCAGGGTGTTAGTTGATGTTAGTATGCTGAAGATGGTCTATAAGGTGAGGATGGTTGGGAGCAGGATAGAAGACCTTCCAGAGGGGTTTCAGGCCTTAGTCCGGGGTGGTGTGAAGAACGGGAGCAGTGGTTGTACCAATAGAAGTGAATATGTGTAGCTCAGCACTGAAGATGTTACCTAGCCAGGTAACGAAGCATCTGCAAGAAAACAACCAAGCTCAGAGAACCCCAAGGACTCCAGCAGTGGTTGTTTGTGAGGTTGTGGGGAGCAGAGCTTTGGGAATGACCTGCCAGGAGGTGGAAGAGTGGTTTGGCAGCTGGTGGTGGAGTGCAGCTCGGACTGGGATTGGGATATGGTGGCAGTCTGGCAGTTTTAGCAGCAGCACCAATCAGCTGTGTGTCTATCATCTGGATGGCAGCATTAGGTTCCAAGTCAGAAGAGCTCTGACTCAGCTGCAAGGAAGCAGTTATATGGCTGCGAAGCTGATGGTGCCCTCTAATGACAGTGATAGTGATGAGGTGATGGCCACTCTGGTTTGGCCAGCCCAGATGGACAGCAGTGGTGATGGGGATCTGGAGATTCCTACTCTCAGTATGCTAGAGGATTTGGATACCCAGATTTTGGGCGGCAGCAGGAGCAAGCCAGTGGTCCTGCAAGAGAATTGACCTGCATCTTGTGGCTGCTGTGTGACAAGTCACATGTGACAGTAGCCATTTGAGTAATCTTCTTCAGCCTGCATTGTGGACATGAGACTGAGAGAGACTGGAGTTTGCCTGAAATGTTATGGCAGTCATGGTGTTTTTCACTGTTACCTCCAGAGCAGCAACTGGGACTGGATTGGCAATTATTGTGTTGGAAAGTTTGGGAAGACAATATAGGTTTTTTAAACACGTTACAATTATTAATTGATAAGATACTTGTAATCTGTCTCACATGACGTCTCCATAATTAACCTTTCTTCCCCTCCCTTCCCCCATCTCAACCCAGTTTAAATCCTACATCAGTCTAGCCATTCCATTTGATACAGTGAGCTGCAGCTTAGAAAACCTGTTGTCTTTTAATACATTTTGTTAGAAATGGTGCGGACTCCTCCTATTTCTCTGTTCTAATGATGTCTGCAGATAGCCAGCTAGCAACCCTGTTTGGGTGACTTGATCCCTCTGGGAAAGGAGGGACCAGAGGAACCCTTGCAGGGTTGCTATGAGAACTATTCTAAGCATCTCTTGGATAAAGTCACTGGGATTTACCCAGAGTTGGATTCTGGCTATGCAGGTCCTATGGAATTGACTAAGGTTCACTTTTGCTCAGTTATTTGAGGAAGTTTGAGCCTGTTGGTCCTGATCAAGTGGACAGGGTCCTTGGGGCTTTGAGTCCTGCCACTTGTGTTTTAGACCCATGTCCTTCCTGGTTGGTCAAGGCTTCTGGGAGATTATATATACTGTAGTTGGATCCAAGTTATAGTGAATGCTTCCTTGCAGGAGAGGATGGTCCTGACCACTTTAAAGGAAGTGGTAGTTTGTCTTCTCCTCAAGAGGCCATTGCTAGATTTGCTGGTACTGGACAATTTTGTCCAGATTCCAACCTTTCTTTTTTTAGAAATGTGGTAGGCTTGCAGCTCCAGAGGTCCTGGAGGAAACAAGTTATCTGGACCCTTTTTCAGTTGGGCTACAGGCCAGATTATAATACTGAGATGGCTTTGATTCTAGTTGTGGATGATCTCTAGTGGGCTCAGAACAGGGATGGTGTATCCCTCCAACTCCTCCTTGATCTTTCAGCAATCTTCAGTACCATCAGTCGTGATTTTCTTCCAGACTGGCTTAGGGGCTAGGAATGGGGATTGGTTCCTGTTGGTGGAGTGGAGAGGCCCAGCTCTAGACCTGTGTTGGGCAGGATGCCTTTGGACTCAAGTCTCTCTCCACTCCTATTTAACATCTACATGAAGCTGCTGAGTGAAGTCATTTGTTGGCACAAGTACCACGTATAATGGGTGACTACATTCACTTCAATATCTCTGAGGAGACAAATTCTGCCAAATATGGTCCTTCCAGGAAACTCCTAATTTATTTTGCTTCCTTATTCATTTTTTGATAATTTCATTACAACTGGAGATTAAGGCAAGTGCCTTATAGATATGTGTGATTTTGTAATGATATGTGGGAATGACCTTGAGGGACAAGGAGGCTGCCTAGGGAACAATCAGTTAAAAGGGGAAGGAGCCCACAGCTGCATAATGGGCAAAGAAAGAAACTTAAAAAGGATCTGCCCTAATGTATCAGGCCGTTAAAAGTGATGGTGGGAGATTTGTATTTTCAGACTTGCAAGATTCTGTTAATGTAGCCTTACAATAAAGTAGAAATAGCTCCTCTGGTCATGCTTCTTGTCTGGTTTACCTAGGAGGGCTGACATCAATCTTGCAAGTCTGAAAATACAAATCTTCCATTACTTTTAACAGCCTGATATGTTAGGCCGGATCCTTTTTAAGTTTCTTTCTTTCTTTCTCCATTATGCAACTGTGGGGTCCTCGCCCTTTTATCTGATCATTCCCTAGGCAGCATTTCTTCCCCTCATCCCTCAAGGTCATTCCCACATATCATTACAGATTAGAAGAAGCAATTGAAGTAAAGAATGAGATGGGATTCAGTACATGTACAACGAACTTGTGTCTTCCAGATCTACAATGTCATAAGAAAATAGGTGATCTAAATTTTTCAAGACAAGGAAATTTAAAGTTCTTTCCATTGACTTTTACGTTGTTGTGGAACAGTCCTGTAAATCTAGAATTTTGATTCTGGGCTGCCAAATGTCTCCATGAGTTTATACTTAAAATATAATCACCCTCCATTGATTCATCCTTTATAACTGAGAGTCAGGCAGTGGAAATAAATATGTAGCAGTTGGGAAAAGTTGAAGTCTACAAACTACTTATAAGCTATCTAGATTAGATTAAACAAAACAAACAAAGTCCTGTAAACTATCTTTCTGGGGCAAAAGATGGTCTCTTATGAGTCTATCTTGTTTTCCCTTGATTATGTGTTTGAGTTTGCATTCTAGGTTAGGAATTTTCCACTGGCAAAAATGTCCTGAAATTTTCACAAACATATTCATTAGTACACCCCAAAGAATTTTCCTAATCTTTTGTTTCCCTTCAGTTACAATGTGGAAACTTGTGCTTGATTAATAATATTACTGTAAGGTTAGTTTGGGGCACCCACCATAACTCTGTCAGAGATGTGCCTCTGGAGGAGTTGTAAGTTAGAAGCATTTGGCTTTGCCTCTCATTTCTGATGTCCAGGCACTCACAAAGTCGCTCTTGGGTTAGAGTTATGAGACCCATCTGTACATTTGTCTTGCATCAGAGAGGTGGAAAGAGAGAGCAGGAAGGAGAGGAGTACAGGAGAGGAACTTGCAGGGTCAGTAAAAGTCAGAATCAAGAGTTTAGATGAAATAAAATCAAGCTTCGTAGTTTTTTTTCCCAAAAATAAAATTCCTATTTATTCTACACTTTGGAAATGGCTATGATACTTGTAGACTCCTATAGGCTGCTTAATTAATGGTAACCTTTTTGGGGATTGCTTTGTTTTGCTATACTAAGCTGAAGGTGCTAATACTCACCAGAATGTTTATCACTTCATGTGTGTATGTGAGAACCTATTACAGTAGGCCTGTCGTATCTGGGCTGCAAAAATGTGAGTAATCTCTACATGGCAGGGTTAGAATTTTCTGTATCTTTCTGCCACCATCAAGTGGTTGTCACATTTTTTTCCAGCCCAAATACAGTACAGGTAGTCCTCGAGTTATGACCACTTGTTCAGTGATCATTCAAAGTTACAACGGCACTGAACAAATGGTACTTATGACTGGTCCTTGAAGTTCCGGCCATTGCAGTACCCCCGCGGTCATGTGATTGCGATTTGGATGCTTGGCAACTGGCTTGCACTTATGAAGTTTGTAGCATCCTATGGTCACGTGATCGCCATTTGCAACCTTCCCTGCCAACTTCCCACAAGCAAAGTCAATGGGAAAGCTGGCGGGGAAGGTCGCAAGTCATTCCCATAAGCCGCTCCCACCCTTTTTTCTCTTGAGGAGCCCTGTTTTGGAATATGAGATCCCAGGAATCTCGTACTCTGTAGCACCCCCCCACCCCACTCCATAGTCCACACCCACCTGCAGCCCACCCACACTCTGTAGTGCCTGCCTGTGGCCTCTGTCAACCCTCCCGCACTCCATAGTGCCTGCCTGCAACGCACAGCCCGGTGGCACCAGCGCATCCCCCCATGCTCCTTGCCTGGGACTCCTGCTGCTTCCCACTTAATGACCCATGCAGTCCTGGGGTTACGACAGCAACCAGGACTGCTGGGATTGCCGTTGCTAAATGATGCAGTCAGGTCACGTTACTTTACAACTGCATCACTTAGCGATGGCAATCCCAGTCCCAATTGCCGTTGTAACCCGAGGACTACTTGTAACCCTAGTTAAGGGCTAGTTTTCATAAAGAGCAGATGTCAAGTATGCTACTTCAGCCTGCATGTGGAATTTGACATGACCAAACACTTGCCATGAAATAGTTCCTGCAGATAGAAAACTAGAAATCAGGAGAAAGTTGTACCTGTCCATCTGCCTAGTATTTAGTTTCTAACTGAAGTCTATACCCAATGGACAAAAATAATTTCTCAGCCATTTCATCCATCGTGAAATTGGTCACTTTGATTCAACTGGAATTTCAGGGGTAAGGCAGCCTTCTTTTTAGAAAAAATGAACTAATACCAACACCATTTTGTATTTGATACAAAATGTTCTGATTATTTTCTGAATTCTGGGATGTTCAAAATGGCTGCTGGAATAAAAAAAAAAAGGATTGCCTCTTTTGTTATCCACTGGGAGATGCCACAGTGGTGAAAAATATCTACAGAAAAACATCCGCTCCTACAAAATGGGGAAATAATTCTTCCAGCAGCAGTGTTTATTCAAAAGGTTCAGTGTTAAATACCCCGCCAAAGAAAGGGCATGACTGAAGCAGCCTTGTTTATATAAGCTCCTCACCCTTAGTTAATGGACTGAAGAAACAGTGAAAAGATTCTGAGAAACACACTTGAAGGAGAAGCCGTTTCATGAAACCATTATCTGGTCATCTCCACAAATTATTGGTCAGATCTTTGTTTCTCCTTAGCCCTAATTTCAACATGTAGGAAAGATGATGCACCAAGGTTTGTTCAGTCATGTGAGAAATCTGCTGTTTATATGAACAAGGCCTCAACTGTTAATAAAATATTTTCTCCTAATGGTGGAGGGATTCAGAGCAGGAAAATTCATCAGAAATATATATATATATAAGCTGACATACTAAAATGAGAAGGAAGGGCTGGATTCTTAGCTGTACATTTGCAAAGTCAAATAAATGCCTGAAATAAGGAGAGATGAGAAATGGGACTTTAGTTTATAAAATAAAAAAGTGCATTGTGTAATGAATGGTCACTTCTTTGTTTATATGGTGAAGCTTCCTGACCACGCATAAAATTGTTTGCATGCCTGCTTAACCAGGCTAAGTAAAGAGCTAATAGCTGCATTCATGCAACTTCCAAAGCATACATCATTTCAATGTGGCCTAGTTTTTCTGGGTTTATTTGTTTAATTTACACAGTTGCTCACCTCACATCTGTGAGACCCAAAGTTAAAACACAAAAAAGTACAAAAAACCTCAAAATCACAACAAAAACCATTAAAACATGTTAAAAACCATAAAGACAATTAAAACCATAAAAAGCATAATCTGCGAGAGTGCAATCCAGTTTATTAACAGGCTCCATACCATCCCTGCTGGATTCTAGGCAAGATGGCAAAGCTAAGTCTTCAGGCTCTTCCTAAAGGCCAGAACGGTAGGTACCAATTTAAGTTCATTAGATTAGTATGCTGCATTTGTGTTATTTTATTAGTTTATAGACACTTCCAGGTGATCAGCATTTCCCACAACCAAGTCATTTGAATCAGAGCAGGGTTTGGGCATGCTGTTCTGAGTAGTAATGGGCACAATGTCCTGTACACCAACTGTTTTGTTTGAAGTTTTCCCTTTGCAACAGGTTGAAGCTGGATCCAAGCACAGGGTTGAATTATCTGCATCATCACCAAATGATTGGCATGATGTAGCCAGTTGTTTGTAGCCAATGCGTGGTCCTTCCTGGATCTATGTTTGCATGGAGGGAGATATGCAGTGGGATACCTCTGAGTTCTGTCCTGGTCCCACTACTCTTCAACATCTTCATAAATGACTTAGATGAGAGAACAGAAGGGGTGCTCACAAAATTTGTGGATGACCCAAAGCTGGGTGAGGAGATTGCTAACACCCCAGAAGACAGGCTCAAGATTCAAAAGGATCTTGATAGATTTGAACATTGGGCCTTATCCAACAAAATGCTGTTCAGTGGTGAGAAATGGAAGGGTCTGCACTTAGGCAGAAAAAACTATAGGTGCAAAATAAGCAGTACCTGGCTTAGCAGGAGTACTAGGATGTTCTGGTAGACCACAGATTAAGGATGAGCTAACAGAGTGTGGCAGCTGCCAAAAGAGCCAATGCAGTTTTGGGGTCCATCAGTAGAGGCATAGTGTTAAGATCATGGGAAGTGATAGTAACACTCTATGCTACACTGGTCAGACTGCACCTGGAGAACAGTATCCAGTTCTGGCCTCCACGATACAAAAAAAGATGCTGAGGAACTGGAAAGAGTGCAGAGAAGAGTGACAAAGTTGGTAAGGAACTTAGAGGCTATATCCTATGAAGAGCATTTAAAGGAACTTATTATGTTTAATCTAATGAAGAGAAGGTCAAGGGGAGACAGGATAGCAGTCTTCTGATACATCAAGGGATGTCACAGAAAAGAGGGTATGGATTTATTCTCCACAGCACCTGAGGGTAAGACAAGAGCCAATGGGTGGAAGCTTTACAGAGGAGTTCCAAATTTGAAATAAGGAGAAATTTCCTGACTGTGAGAGCTATTAAGCAGTGGAACAGCCTGCCTCCTGAAGTTGGTGCACCATCACTGGAGCTTTTCAAGAAAAGATTGGGATATCCAAGATGTATGATAATTCCTACACTAGGCAGAGGGTTGAACTAGAAGACCTCCAAGGTCCCTTCCAACCCTATGATTCTGGGATTCTCTGTTTGCTTAATGGGTTGAGTGGATTTGTAAAAACTTCTGGTTCAATGTAAATGTGTGCAAAATCCATTGCCCCAGGAATGAAACATTCTGGAGAACTTCAGGAAATTCCATTCTTTTCTGGACCATGCTGATCCAGCCAGCCATTCCAATGATAATCTGGTAGTTTCCCAGAAGTGAATCTTCCAAACCAGTAGGAATTCAAGGGGTACAGATGTAGTTTAGAAGATTAACTTCCAGAAAACCAGCAGCAAATCTCTGGAATGGCTGGATTGGTATAGTCCAGAGAAGAAAAGAAATGTTCTGTTCCTGGGAAGGAAGATTTTGAATTTACATTCAAAGTGCTGTGTGAATCAAGAAAATGGGTTAATTCAGTAACCAAGTTAAGTATGTTGTGCAAATAGATATATGTTTTCAATTTTGCAAAGGGTCTCATGGATGCAGCAGATCATAGTTCAAAGAGTCTCATGGATGCCAAGAGATCATACCACATTCACTCCATGGATTAATCCATTTGTGACCTGACAAAGAAGGGAGAAAGACAAGCAGAGTTTACCCAAGAAGCCTCCTTGTCTACGTTCTGTTCTCCTCTTTACAGGTCTATTAGCACTATCTGCCCCGACAGCAGAGGCTCTGAAGAAAGAGGGAGGAAGGTTAGCAAAGAGTAACTTCTGCTTCATCTGATTTTCTCATTTCCCCTACAGTGGGTCTAGAGGAGACAGCTCAAAAACTGCTATTGATTTTTAAAAAACGATTTATTATACTTTTCTGATTATGGATGTCGTTCATAAAATGCATAATGGATAGTGGGGTATGAATCAATGTAATAATAAATTAACTAACTTTCCCAATAGAGTGAAGTCACAAATGGGGTTTGCCTGAGAAATGGACAGATCGGTCACTCTATCAATTAGAAATCTTATTACACCCCACTTGTTCCAGCAGAAGGGGCATGTTGAGGACCTCACCAGTCAAGGTACTTCAGCTGGCAGGGCCTAGGAAGAGGGCCTTTACTGCCGTGGCCCCTGCCCTGTGGAACAGCTTGCCACCTGAGGTCCATCCCCACTCTCCTGGCCTTCTGGAAAAGTGTGAAAACAAGGCTATGCCAGATGGCCTGGGGTCTGATGGGGGCTCACATTGTTGGAATTGGCTGGCAGGATAATCAATATTTCTCCTCCCCCATCATCTTGAATTGTATAGAGTCTTTTTATATAGAATTGTTATTAACTAATTTTAATATGGATATTTATATTTTCATTGTTTTTATTGTTTTGGATTTTAATTGTGAGCCACCCAGAGTTGCCCTCTGGGGGAGATGGGTGGCATATAAATTTAATAAACAAACAAACAAACAAAAAGGGAAACAGAGATGACAGAAATGACATATAGATAGGCAGCCAATAGGAGGGCTATGTTTCCCTGGATTTCTGAGCTGTCAACCCCATGTTTCTTTTCCCCACCTAGCCCTTCTTGGCACTCCTTTCCTTCTCCCATTGTTTAGAAAGAGTGTCCATTCCCCTCATTCTTCTCTCCTCCCTCCTACATTCCAGTACCACTGGCACATTTTTCTCTTTCTATCTTTTAACTTTTAAAACAGAGTGTACTTCAGAGCAAAGCTGCTCTCATCCTAGGCACCTTCATTTCTTTAGATGGTCTTGGAAAGGAAGAGAGGGCCAGGACAAGGACCTGCTGGTTTTTTTAAGGCAAGTGTGTAACTGAATACTCATCAATACAAACAGGAGACGAAATTGTCAAGACACTGAAAGGACACCACTTGATTGAAGAGGCATGAACAAAGTTCTGGCTTCCTTCTTCTCCTTCTCCTTCTCCTTAATACTCTATTCTAGTCATCCAATGAACTTCTGTAGCTGAGGATGAACTCAAACCTGGATTTCTTCGGTCCTCGTCTAACACCTTAGCCATCATGCCCTGCCCATCTATCCACAAGCCAATCTTTACCATCATAAGAATAACAAATATATTTTAATGAAACATTTAACGATTCAAGACTTTCATATACAAAATTCAGCACTAGGTCCCAGATTTCTTTTATGCTTTGTGAACTCTAATCCTCACAGATTTTACACAAGAGTACAGATGACCTACGGTTCAGTTTTGTTCTGTGGTGAACCCACACTGCTTCTGCTTTTGGGAGCTCAAGTGGTGCATGAAAGCACTTAAACAAATGCAGAGCTTAGCATGAAAACAACATGCAAGACCTAAAATCACTTTTATTAACTAATTTTAGGCATTTAGGTTAAGCCTTGGAACACATTACTTGGTCTCCTGGCACCTTGCTTCCAAGGTAATAGCACCTGGAAAAACAGATTTTTGTAACAGATATGAATTCAGATAGCAAGACAAGAACTTTTTTTTCATGTTTTAAAAACTCTTGGCACTATAACTGATGCTTCGTAACTGAGTCTTAGAATGTAGAAGAATGTAACAATTCTGAAGTCTAAATAAGCAGATAAGATACCTTTTTTCTAATAATAACAAACTGATAAGTCCTTGTTGATCTATTAGTATTTTAAATGTAAGATTGGTTGGACCATTACTGTTCTCCTTATGTCTCACGTTTTAAATAGCTTTATTCTTTTAGAGCACACACCCACAAGCCCTGCTTGTGACTCTGCTTGTGACCCACAAAAGCTTCAGGTGTTGCTTCCAAAGACTTTTTAAATTATGACTGCATGTGAGGAAAGGAATAAATGATTAAATACCCGACTGGAGTCAAATATGTTAACTATATTTAATGCTAGTCAAATGTAGATGAAAAATTCAGTATCCTCTTTGTCCTGGCCCAGACACTATCTCAGCAGGCCATTCAGAGGTTGAATTCAGCCTGTACCTTCTTAGAGCCAACTCACACATTCTAGCTTTGGGATTTTGCAAAGCTTCTATTTGGCTTTGGGTCTTGCAGCATTTAGAAATTCTACAAAGGCACATCTCATCTGCCATTCTGTTCATCAGTGTTCATTTTAATTTATACTTTAAGTGTTTGGATTGTTTAAAAATGTCAATCAACTTGAATACTGTCTTGAATAAAAAGGCAGAATATAAACTGAATAGATGAACGGATGGATAGGTAGATAAAAATAGATGGATATCTTCTGTATCTTTCAGATATTCTTTAGGATATGAGTGACTTTAACTCCATTTGTGCATATATAGAAAAGTCCGGTGGTATACGGAATACTGACATAACTTTGTCCTGCGATGTGATCAACTTTAACAAATGAAATTACAATTGCTCTTGAAATTGGAGGATGAAAAAAAGTCAGTGTGGCCAGGACTGCATGACTGAAGCCTCACCCTTTTTTGTGTGTGTTACATGTAACACACTGCACAGCCACTGTTGCCATTTTGACCCCCTCCTGCAGCCATTTTTGTTTCCCCAGGGACACTATTCTGAAATAAAAATGCCAACCATTAGGGTTTAATTGAAAACCATAGGAGATCTGCCACTGATGGAAGTTCATAGCATCATCAATAATAGACATAAGTGCTATACAGTAGGGAAAGAAATCAGGCTTCATTTTTTAAACCCACAAACACAGAGCACCTGTACGTGCCCATCCTTTGGAGAGCTGTTTTCATGACTTGCCATTTGTAGTCATGTATGAGACTTTCTATTTTGGCCTCCGGGTGATTAGTGAGATGCAGTATCGCAAAAAGCTGGAAAAGGAACATCTCTATTTCTGAAATTGGAGCAGTTATCAGATTTGTCATTATGTGTTATACTGTAACAACTATGAGGAACCCAGGAAGATATTTAACAAGGAACTGCTAACTTTGACGGCCAAGTTTTGTTGAAGAGTCTAAAGTAAGGCATTTGTTGACTAGCTAAGTCAGTATGCTATGTTTAGTATCACCAAATATTAGATGGCTCCACAAAACTGAGAAAGAAATATGCTGAAGTTCATGTTGTGTTGGAAATAATGATGCAAGGGTGGTATAGGAAAGGAAAACAATGACACCAAGACTGTGGCTGAGCTCACTCATTACTCTAAGGAATAATATATTTACTTTCAATCACTACACCCACACAGAGTCCCAGGTAACACACCAAGTTAAGTTCCTTAAAGACCTAAGGTCTTGAAAGTTTGGGCCCAAAATGTGGAAATTCTTCATGTTCTCTGCATTTATTTCCTTTATAACCACAGATTACATTCCCTAGATTTGCACAATAGTCTAAGTCATAATATGGTTTGGTTGATTTTGGTTTAGTGTGTTGTTTGAAGCCAGCCATTATGGTTTTACAAACCATTATGGTTGTAAATCATAGTTAATGGTTTAGTTGTATGTTAATCTAGTGGTTAACACGAATAACAGTCATGGTTTACTGCAATGTATGCACCTGGTAAGCATATTTATTTATTTATTAATCACATTTATATAGCCACCTATCTAACTAAAAGTGACTCTGGGCAGCAAACAACAATCGAATAAAACCACAGATACATAAAAGCAGTCATAAAAATATAAAAAATAATAATTAAAAAAAATTAAATTACACAAACCACATGGAGACAGCAAAATATCAACCACAGTGGAGCCATCTCAGAATGTCTCCACTTCCCTGGGACCCCCAGGTCTGGTGGCTTCTGAAACAATAGCAGCATATACTAAAAATTAATCCCAGTTTTAATAGCTGAAACTTCAACATGGCATAACTGAAGGACAGAACATTCTTGACACAGGCTGAAAGCAGCCGGACCACTAAAACTGGAAAAAGAATTATACAGACAGACCAGTGTAGTTTGGAGCTGACTTCTTCTAGGACTTCCCCAGAAGTCTACTGTAATGCCTGGGTTTCCCTCTCAATAATAGCTAGGCTTGATCCTACCTGGTATTTCAAGATAAGGCAAGGTACTATGTGCTACTACCTCTTTTATAGACACCCTCTCAAGGTCCTGCAGCCTGATGGCAAGCAACCCAGCAACCCCTCCATTCCCCTTACCTTCTGCTCTGTTAAGCATCCTTCTCCGTGTTTTGAACAGCTCATTTTTAGAAAAGGAAGCTATCACCCTTCTGGATTTGGCCTATTTTTAAACAAATAATAGAGTTAGATTCACATGGTGGTGGATGTTAGTACATTTTCTAGATTTGGGGGTGGAGTGGCCAAATTTCTGGTTATCAATAAAAGCTCAATTTTCTTCATTGCAGATTGCTTGTTCTAATCCCAGTGATAGCAATCATCCATGACCTTCTAAATTGACAACAGAACGCCAAAAGTGTGAAATATGAGAATTCTTAAATCATTTAACGCTGTGTGTGTTTTTTTTAAATTTAACTTACAGGTCCCCCAAAGGATCCTGATACTATTTATTTAAGAAAGACTCAGCCTCTCAGTCAAGCTACATTTCAGGGAAATATCCTCCATATGCTGTATCATCAGAAATTTTATGACGTTCCTATATGTTTGTATATTGGTAAAATTAGCTGAAGATGGGGAAAAGATGGCACTTTTTTATTTTTCTTAAAGCCATACAACAAATCTGAGGGAGTAGAACAAATTCTTCATCATGTCCAATACTGTGGATAATGTATGCTTTCTTTTTATAAAGGCTGTGCAAGGAAGGTTATTTACTTTTGATGGGTCAAACAACCATTCAAGTCACTATTATATCAAACGGCATTTAAAGTGTTTCTTCCAAAGGATGACCCCACGAAAGATGCTTTTTGAGAAATGCATTTGGCATATGTACACCTGCAAGCAATAATTGCAGCAAGGATTCTGCAGTCCTAAGTATTTGCATCACTATGGTTTGGGGAGTGCTTGTTGGAATGAATCCTCTAAATCACTTTGAGCCTGCTGGGGTCACTTGTCTACTCACAACACAGCTGCCATGGTGAGTGGGTCTACTCACAAAGTAGCCTTTTAACAGAAGACAAACCACTCCCTATAGCAGTGTTTCTCAACCTTATCCACTTTAAGATGTGTGGACTTCACCTCCCAGAATGCCCTAGCCAGCATGCTGGCTGGGGAATTCTGGAAGTTGAAGTCCACACATCTTAAAGTTGCTGAGGCTGAGAAACACTGCCATATAGCATACCCCTCTGTCCCACTCTTAACTTTGTTATTTTTTCTTGGTGTTTTTTTAAACTCCTATGGATTTTATGTAGCACCTGGTGGCATTCATGGAAATAAACGTGATGACAAACTGATGTTTTGCAGCATGGCAGATTCTGATTTATTTGTACAATAAAAATAATATTTTAAAAATTAAGTGTTTTTAATTTTCACAGAGTCATCCTTTGGAAAGAAACATTTAAATGCCATAATTTGATATAATGTGTCTTGAATGGCTGTTTGATACATCCAAAAATTAAATGTACTTAGGGGAAGGGACCCTCAGAAGTGCAAAGAGAGCTGTGCGCAGGTATATTGTGACCCATAAGGGCCATGTTTCTTGCTGCTGAGTTACATGCTCCCAAGGAAGAAGAATGCAAATTCAACTTACACTATTGTACAGTATGTCATATTTAGCCTACATATATCTGGGAGTGTGGAAGAAAATTGCATTGCAATTCTAACTCAAATTAGACCCCACTAAATCTATAGGTAAAGTGGAACGAGTTCTATGTCCAAATCTCAACTTCTCCAAAAGTTATGGAGCAATTTGCAACTCAGAACATATCTGAAATGCAGACATGAGGGAGAAGTGTGTACAAAAATGTAAATATTCAGAAAAATGGACACAAAACTAACTTTCACATGACCCTCCTTTTAAAAAAATAATATGGCTGTGAAAAAGGGATGAAATAATGAGAAAACAAGCTAAACGCGACTTAATGTGCTTGCTCAAAGCTATACAGTATTTCCCTTAAGAATGTCAGAACGTTCAAAATATATCGGCCACCTATTTTTCATTAAAGTTCTAAATCCTGTGAGAGTTTTCCATATTTATGCTGCTAATACACATGAAACAGCCATCCTGATTTCAACTTAAAATGATACCCATGTATTCTCAGAAAGATGGACCTGAATATGTTTAATCAGTTAATGTAGGAATTTACTGGTGTTGGGCATTCATGTCCTTGTTCTCACCACTCTTTTCTTGCTGTACATTGATTTTGAAGGAATTTTTGATTGAAGGCTCTTCTTCCATTTTCTGAAACATGTAAGTGAGCAGCTTCCCCAGAAACCCCCAGCCCTACTGGCCATTCGTAAAGCTCTAAACACCTGGCTGTTTTCCCAGGCATTTGGGTCGGGGGTTAGGCTAGCCATGTTGTTGATGTATCATTAAAAGATTGGAAGGTGTTGTTTACCAGGGGCGCCATGGGTTATTGTTTTAATGGTTGGGCTTTAATTTTGTATGCCACCTAGAGTTCATTGTTGTGAGATGGGCAGCCATATAAATTATTTAAATTAATAAAGACATGGACATCTGCAGGGATGAAACATATGTTGTGATGTCACAATACAAACACCACCCATTTTTGTACTTAGCAGTGACGTAGTGACACAAGTATGAAACGGCAGAGCTTGCAGGGCTGTGATGTATGTTTTTGTTGGATCCATCATGCCCGTCCACCAAACTGTTTCTTGAACAGTGCAATATACAGGAAGGATCACCTCATCCATCTCTTTTCTGCTGCTGTTATGTACAGAAAAGGGTTAAAGCTGGAAGAGCCAGAGGCCGGTCCCTTTGCGACTGTCCATGCGATGTTTCCAGCAGCTCTGAAAAATTCTGTGCCTTTTGACAGAGATATATAGATAATGTAAATTCTTGCCTATTGTTTATGTCTCTTTCTCTGCTTTGCTTTTGCCTGCCTTTGGCCTTGTTTTTGCCAGTTAGCAGTTTTTTATATTTGCTGATGTATAATAAATAAACGTCAAGCTATATTTCTGCAAGTGGAACTTGATGCCATGTGGGCTTGCTCTGATTTGAATGTAGGGATTGACTGGGAGCGTGCTGGGTGCAGACCCAACTGGAAATTACTCACAATCATTTTCCAACAGTTTCATCATTTTGGCATCATTGTGGCATGTTAAATTAATCTCCTCAAACTTTCCCTGTCCTTGATCTTGAATTGAGGTGAACAGTAGTAGAAATTGTAACTAAATTTCTTGCCAGAAGGACAATAATTCCACCCCTATTTTCTCTGCATACCCATTTCTCTGCAGGGCACCCATTTCTTGCAGCCTGGGAGTCTGATTTAGAGGCTGGGTAAATAATTATTAAAGGCCAAGGGGGATGCATTGGAGAGCTGACAAGCAGGAAGAAGCTGGAGCACCTCTTCCCACCCACCGAGTTCCCCTTGCCACTGTATTACAAGGAAATCTCCCCATCTTCCCCTGAGAAAGAGTAATCCCACCCTGAGATGCCTAGAGCTTAACAAAAATCTTATGCCTGAAAATGAGTGCAGGATACTAGGAAGGAGAGAAAGATACAGGAACGATTAAAATATCAAAAATGAACATCACTGCTTTTGAAACCTCCAGAGCTGGAAACAATTAGAAGCTGGCTGGTAACTGTCAAGAATCAATAAATGAAGGATGCAGTTTCTAATAACTCAAACATAAAATATGCTGATAAGTTAAGAAGGAACCATAAGGGGAAAGAAAGTCGAGAACGGTGTACTGAAATCTGTTAGCAATTATTGTGAGTGCCAGTGCAGTTCTAAAGGAGTTGCGTTCAGCCTCCTCCACCATTCCATCCATTCTAATGGTCTGCATTCAGCTTATTCAGAGAGAGGGGTGCCTGTTCTCTTTACTAGGAACCAGGGTTTCCTGGCACATTTCTGTAACTCAGATGGTTTAAATCATCAGTGGTTAGAATGGGTCTCACAGCCTGTAAACAATGATACTAAACAACTTGTTTGTTCACTTGAAATCTGTATTATGATAGGTTGTGCAAGACCCAGTTAGAGCCCTTTGCAGTTACAAGTAATATTTAATGGCTACTTGACTATAGACGATTATTTACCATATCTTGGTGAGCTTGAATATAATACTCTGTATTCACATATATAATATTTAACTACTTCAGATGATTCAGAGACTTACTCTGTACATATTCTCTACCACATGTCTATCTAGCAGGTAGCATGAATTTGCAGCACAATGCAGATAGGCAGTTTAGTCTAGAACAGTGTTTCTCAACCTCAGCAACTTTAAGACATGTGGACTTCAACTCCCAGAATTCCCCAGCCAGCATGCTGGGAGTTGAAGTTGAAGGGAATTCTGGGAGTTGAAGTTCACATGTCTTAAAGTTGCTGAGGTTGAGAAACACTGTTCTAGAACAAAGGAGCTAAACTATGCCCTAGGCTATAGATTTCACCCACTTAGGAGAATTTGCATGATCTCAGCTCTTGATCTGTTACACAAAGCTCATTATGAGCCACAAAATAAAGTTGTTTGTATTCATTGCACTGGGAAATGACTGTAGCACAGTGGTTGAGTACGTTACTTTCATGCTGAAGATTCCAGCTCCATTCCTGGCAGTGGGATGAAAGGGCTTTCAATCACAGGTTTAGGACCACCTAAGAGCCAGCCATCCTGCCATGGTCCATTCTACACTAGATGGATCACACTTACATGTCTCTATCTCTCCACCTAAACTTGTGGGTAGGCCAGATTTTGTAAAACTGTAGAATATGTGGCCCAGGGTTCACTTCAAAATTCTTTATCATCTGATTTTTGCAAGTGACATATTCCTTGATAGCTGCAAGTAGGTGATAATCTACCCAATCATACAATCAATTACATTTATTTTTTTGCCTCCTAACCTCGACTCTTGTACTCTGCCTCAATTCTACTGGGACCGCTTCTTGCATTCCAAACTGCTGAGCAACCTTCAAGCAGCCATCATTTAAAAAGAACCAGCCACAAATTGTTTCCTCATTTCCATGGATGGGTGGATTTTTTTTTACTTTTCCCCCACTTCCATCTCCCAAATTACACTAGACTGTGATCCAAGAATAAAAATCTCAGCACAGCAACTGAATAGAAGCTTTAAGCGTTCAGAAGGTTTTGCGAAGGTGGCGAGAAGCTCACCTTGCCAGAGGAAACAACCGTCAGAGGCTCTTGCCCTTTCATAAAATGGCTGCCGTGGTTTGCGTGGGCAGTTCCAAAACATCATTACTAAACAGTAATGGTGAAGTTGCTCCCCACCACCTGTCTAACAACCCAGGATACTTCCTACCACCCACTTTATAACTGCTTTTGTTTCCCAAGCAGGTGAGCGTACTTCCAAACAAAACATTGCAGCTGTTCATTTTTTCCTAATAAAAATAGGCCTATATGAATTTTCACAAATAAAGAAGATGCTGGAGGCTAGTACTTTGCAGCAAGTCCATTTCCTATATAATGTTCATTTAAATTAAATAATAAAATACTTTTTAAAAGAACATTTGGGGGCAGGAAGCTTGGTGGGTGCCAAGATCCAGGAAGTCTGCAGGCACATTGATATATGTGGGAAGAATACTGGGGACCCAGGATTAGCATCAGGCAGCTGTGCATATGATGATATGGATGAAAGTTGTGTTAACTTTCCTCTTCAGCCTTTACAACCTCCAAAATAGAGATCTAAACTCGTTCTTATAAGTATAGGAGAATTTATAGTTTGTTTGCTTTTTATGAAACATACACTAGTCTTTGCTGTAGACCTGTGGGGAGAGAGCAAGAGAGGAGAGCCTATGTCAGAGTACATTACAGGAGCAGCGTCATCAGCTCTGCTGGCCTTGTGCCCAACGTAGCTAAGAAAAGCTCTCTTGCACAAGGATGTCTGCAGGGTGTGGGCAAAAGAATCTGATGGCCACCAAGTGTAATTGATCACACCATTGTGGCCACTAACTTAACTTTTTTGACCATACCGTGTGAACACCTCTGGCATACTTGGATTTTCTCATGGATGTTTCCCCTCTGTTCCTCATCCCCAAAGGTGATGTTTCCAGCGTCACTTAAATCCATCTTTTTTAGGCTGGCCAATGGTTAAGAAGCAAATACAATTAAGCATCCTTTAATGTTGCAACTGCTTCACATTGTTCCCTGACAGGGAAAGCATTTATTTCATTTCTATAGCCACCCAGAGTCACTTATTGAGATGGGCGGCTGTAGAAATCAAATAAATAAATAAATAGCAATCTAATATGGTCAGTCACTTTCACTAACTGTATCACTACTATACTCAACCCAAGTTGATTAAGAGTACATGTGGGTGAGGCTGTGGGATCTTCTTCTCTTCCCCCCCATCCCTTGAGCATTTCCTTATGCCAGAAAGTCTGGCAAAGACTAAAGCAGGAGTGGGCTGTAACCTGGACGAAATAAAGCATGATGTCTCCAGCTGGGGAATAACTACCTCATGTGCTTTGCATAAAATCCAAGCAGCCTGGTCTGCTGAGAGGCCAAAATGGATGGCCATTTCAGCTCCATTATGCTTGGATGGTGTTGCCTTTTTCTTACTTTAGTACATAACAGGCTCTAGGCAAAATATGCACTCATGCAATTGCCAGAAGATAACACATTTTGTAGGGAATATATGGGTTCTCCACCAAAATATTTCCAAAGAGTTCAGCACAAATCCAAAACTTTCACCAGCGTCTTCAAAGTCATATTCATTTACATCTGCAGGCGGCTGGCAGCACGACACCTTACAGCAGTGTTGTCCAAACTTGGCCACTTTAAGATGAGTGGACTTCAACTCCCAGAATTCCCCAGCCAGCCATGCTGGCTGGGGAATTCTGGGAGTTGAAGTCCACTCATCTTAAAGTGGCCAAGTTTGGACAACACTGCCTTACAGAGTGGCAATTTGCCAGCTCAGCAATGCACTTGTAATTCTGCCTCCTCCTGCAAGTTAGAGTTCCTCCCCATCTCTGCTATTCCATGTTCATCTGATATCTTACTCCAGATTCCTCCATTTCCTAGTTAATTACTAGGCAACTCTTAAGCCGAGGTGCAAATTCAGCCATTTGCATCTGTAGTGCCATTTTTATTTTTATTTTTTGGGGGGAGGGGGGTACCTTCAAGTCAGTGTTGACTCCTGGCAATTGCCTGGATAAATCCCTGCAGTTTCCTTGGCAAGATTTCAGAAGTGGTTTGCCATTGCCTGCTTCCTAGGGCTGAGAGAGAGTGACTGGCCCAAAGTCACCCAGCTGGCTTTATGCCTAAGGCAGGACTAGCACTCACAATCTCCTGGTTTCTACCCCATTGCCTTAACCACTACACCAAACTGGCTCTTGCCGTATTGATATAGAGAAACCAATAACAGCATCTTGATATCCTGCCTGGTGGCTCAACCAGGACTACTATGAGAAAAGGTCAAGAGAACTTGTGCTTTATTTTACCTCCTCAATAGCACACAATAAATTCTAAGTATAGCTACTGAATAGTTTGGGGAATATTATAGCAAATATTCAGTTTGAAACAAAACATGGAATTCGTTGTTCTAAAATCCTGGAACATGTCTAATATCATTGGTTTTGGATTTCTCAGGATTTAGGATGATGCTAAACAGAAGGGAATTAATGCACACATTACGTTATTTGGAAGACTACAACACCTGGCATTTTGGAAAGCACAGAAAACCATAATGTTTAAGTGGCATGATTTTTGGACAACCATAGCATTTGTAACCAATTAGTTGGTTGTATGAGATTGTAGCTGATCATTTTATTTTATAGTGTGTATGCCATTCTAGTGTTGAGAAAGGGTGGCATAAATATGTTGCAAATTTAAAAAATAAATATTAGCATGTTCACTAATATAACTGCTGATTGTGACTGGAGAACTACAACAGGGGTCAGAAGCTACATCTTTCTCCTAAATCAAATATTGTCCAATTTGTCCAGGGACATGAAATTGAAAAAATCAGTCATGCATCTTCTGCAGTTAGATATAGTTACCAATTATATAGTAATTCCTAGAATGTATAAGCCATGTTTAACTTGAAAAACAACAACAACACTGGACAGGCTGTCAAATTAAACCAATCTACATACAAGATCCTCGATATCTACAGTTCACTTCATAGTGACAGCATCTATCTGGAATAAATATTCCATAATGTGAGATGATTAAAAACATATCAAAAACTTGTATAATACAAGATCCAGAGTTGTGCATCTGGATTATTTCCAGATATGCCCTTAGAGGATAAAAGACATCAAAGTTCTTTTCCTTACATTCTCCCAGACGGACACAAATTGGTCCAATATGAATCATCTGTTTTATAGTCCATAAAATTATCTCACGGTGTATTTTTTTTTCTCCATAAAATATGAAAGCTATAGCTGTTAATAAAGCAATGTGAAGAATGGGTGCATTTCTATGAATTTTAGTTTTTGCTAAAAATAAACAAGAATCTGAATGTGAGTTTTCCCTTCCTGGACAAGGCCTGTGGGCTTAGTACAGAATAAAATGAGATAAAATAGAAATAAAATCAGGTGATAAAGTTCACAGCAGAAAATGTTTGTGTGAGAAGGGAAAAGTTTGCAGAAATGTCTTCACCAGTTGGTAGAAGACAGCAAGGGAGAGGAGCAAGATACTCTGCCGTGGGCCACCGCTGGAGAGACCTCTCCTCAGCCCATTGGGTTTATGAATGAAGCCAGTAAGTGAAAGGCTTGATAAATATTTCAGAAGCAAGCAGGTGGAATAAATCTAAAACAATGGAAAAGTAAAATAAAAAGTAGAGCCACATTTTTGCATAACAGAAAAGCCTAGATTAAATTGCAAACTATTTTGGCTTCACTTTGCTCAGAAACATGAATACAGAGAAGCTAATTAGGCTTCCACTCTAGGTGACCCCTGAGATTATACAAATTGAGACTCTAAAGATTAGAGTTTATAAACCTTAGATGACAACTTGGTGTGATCCCCCATCAAGAGGAAGGAGCTCTTTAGTAGCTCGACACAATATACAAACTGCATTACGATTTTTATCTTCTTTTGGCTCAACACTTTATTACACAGTGCATAATTCTTCATGAACAGGAGAATTGATGCAGTATGTTTTAAATTTGTCATTAGAAGACATTTCCCAGATGGTAGTAGCAAGAGGAAATCTATGCTTTATTCAGTCTTCTACCCAAGCCTGCAGTAAAACAGAATAAAACTTTCTTATGGTAATGGGATAATAGACATAGCAAAGAATAGCTTTGAATTCCTACACCTCTAGAAAACATGTTCTTGATTTATAAAATTGATAGGGTCAGTTTTAACAAATGTTGCCAGATGAAATGCATTATCTGAAGATTTAGTACTGATCTGGTAAATACAACAGGATTTAAATACCATTTAATGATCTTTTTATTTAGAGAAGGCTAAGTGAAATGGAGCAATGTTTTTTCCTCCTATTTGACAGGTGCAACAGTTAAAGCAAGAAGCGAGATCCTTCTTTCAAAGCCAAAGGGATGGACAAGAAGCAGGTACCACACAGTAGAAGGACTACCAAACACATAGAACTAGGGTTGGCACAAAGGGCATATTTACGTTTTGCATCAAATTGCTGGGCAGAGATGATTTTTCTGAATTTCTCTGGGGAAAGGAGACATTTCCCAACCATCTCGCCAGAGCAGAGCATGCCCTTAGTGGTGATAGTAACACAGCTACAGTAAAAGACCAGATGGAGAAGATTCTTCATGACTCTCTCCTTGGGACTGAATGAAAGTCTGGGGAGCAAGAGAAGAGGAGGAATGCTGGAAAAAAGATAGTGAAGAATAAAATGATAGACAAAACATTTGCCTACATCTTTTGGCTACCTTACAACTAAATAAGTACAAGAACATCATATTCTACTCATGTGAATTTCACAGAAATTGTCTTCTCCTTTGACATAAATTTCAGCAGCAAATTTTCCTCCATCAAATAAGAACTGATGGAAAAATGCTGGAGAATATCTCTGCCTGGCATTAAATTCATGAGAGCTGAAGGTAGATTATTGTCCACAGATGAACCTGCATCACTGAAAAATAATTACCAGTTGGGAAAGCTTTCTGTATAGAAACAATTTTCTTCATTTCTTTTATCAGAGGCAGTTCACTCTCCCTGCCACAAAAATGCTGAAACTAGAGCTCTAATTTGGCCAGCTATCTCTACACATCAGCCCAAAGCCTTTTGTTATCTAAATAGGCTTAATAATTAAAGTACTTGCTTGTGATATCATCTGGCAAAAACAATAAAATCTTTTTTTTTTAAGAATCAGGCAATTAAAATGGCATAAAAGCATTCTAGACTGATTGATTGATTTTAGGGCACACCATTTATGATTTAGAACTCCAGATCCTTGAATGAAGGCACATTTACAGAGCAGTTCCATTGAAATCATGATTACCTTCAGTCCATTAATGTCAGTAGGTTTATTCCATGATAATCTAGACAAATAGAATATGTAAAATCTAGGAGGTGCAAATCAGCCAAAATCTGATTTGAATTTTGAAATTTGAAGGTGGAATAATTCAATCTGAATTATGATTTGAGATTCAAAAGCAACAAGATTCAATCAAATTGATCTGAGATTTGAGATTTGATTCAGTAAAAGATTCAAGCATGAGAAAGCATATAAATGACTGCCACTGCTTCTGACTTTACAAATTGAGATGAAAATAACAGGGAGAGTAAACTAAGGGACATCAAAACACTTCAACTTGGAAATGATCATTTTAAGTGTTCAAAGCTTGAAATAAAATATGGACATTTATGGCTGGCTGGGGAATTCTGGGAGTTGAAGTCCACCCATCTTAAAGTTGCTGAGGTTGAGGAACCCTGAGCTAAGCTACAACTTGTCATTCCTTGCATCCCTTACAATCTATCATTTTGTCATCTTATCTCTCTTGACAACCAGCATCTGCTGTGAATTGAAAGGATTTTCATTTGCATTTCTACTGTATGGTCTATGAGTCAATTCTTTTATCCTGTTCTTGCTATAAAACAATAAACTTATTTTGGATTATAAGAAAGCACTGACATGATACAGGTCTAATGCTGTCTGATTCATATCTTACAAATTCAGAGTAGTCATTTCAAGGTCAGAACATTCTGAATGCTCTGTTTGGCCTTTTGTATTAAGGCCTGCAAACGGCAATTGTTTAAAGTTCTCGAGCCTGCCAGTACAACCAGGGGGACATAATATTTCGAAGTAGAAATGTTCCGAAGCCTAAATATCTATCCTGACATCACCCTAAGTGCTCCAGCATCAAAACAACCTGGTCTGATCTCACTAGAAGGATTCTGCCCTTAGGAGGAGGACAGATGAACCAGTGGCAAGGAAGGAGACTGAAAAATGTATGGTGGGATGGAGTTGATGAGATCCTAACAAAGAGGGAGATAAGAAAGGTAAGGATCAAAAAGATAATGTATGTAGCAGTGGGTGAATGTAGCAGAGGCAAGGATAGTTCAAAAGGATAGAAAGCTATGGAGAGGTATAGTGAATAGTATTAAGGTACAGTGGTACCTCTACTTACGAACGCCCCTACTTACGAAATTTTCGAGATACGATCAGCTCTGGCCCCAAAAATTTACCTCTACTTACAAACTCGCCTTGACTTACGAGCCATTTTCCACCCGTTCCACGTGGTCCGTGGCCATTTTTCTGCCCGTGCCACGTGGTCCGCGGCCGTTTGTCCGCCCCTGACACGTGGTCCGCGGCCATTTTTTCCGCCCTGCCGCGTGGTCAGCAGCCGTTTTTCCGCCCCTGACGCGTGGTCCGTGGATGCCAGAACGGATTAACGGTAATTACATTGAACCTTATCGGAAAATTTACTTCGACTTGCGACCAACTCGACTTGTGATCAGAGTCACGGAACGGATTAAGTTCGTAAGTAGAGGTACCACTGTATACTAATTTTAGCCATGTTTCCTTTCCTTTTCCTGATCTTATACCTTTAATTCCTTTGGCTCTGCATAATGTTGCTTATTCCAAAAGGTAATCGCATGATAGGTATGTATGTATGTGGAGCCCATCTGGGATTGCTTGGTGAGTTTTTGCATTCTCTCTCTCTCTGTCCGTCTCTCATCTTTGACTGACCTGGCTGTGTGCGCACGTGGATGTATGCATGATTTCTGCCCTAAACAGAATATTTCAGAATGCATTTAGGTACGTTTGCACTACTGAGGAAGTCCTGCATTATTACACTCATTGTGATCTTGTTCTGGCTATTCATTTCAAGAGTTACTCAATATAAGTAGCAGGCATCAGCAGCTTTTGGCATAAAAATAAGTTTTAAAAGTCATTTGAAAATAAAACCATAACTGACCCAATAAAGATGGGAACATATGCAATAAATTAAATGTACGCCTGTTGCTGCTCGACTGCTGCTAAAGAATATAGAAGAGCGATTTTAGCTCTCTTTCTTTGCCATATAATGTGTGGGCTGAGTGCCACAGGATTTATTTAAAGAAATTGGGGGGGGGGGAGCCTTCTGTTCTCCTTAAGAACCCAGAGAATGTTTGCACCCAACCATTGTTAGCCCTCCCCAAACATTCCCTAAACTCTCAGAGCCAATCCTGCAACTCCCCACAATTGTCTTCTCTGCAGAGTATGCCACCTAGGGCTACTTCCCACTGTCCATTAAGGGAGTTCTAAAATTAGCTTCTAGCCATTCCTTCTCCCACTCTCCATTATCATTCATAACTCATGCTACATCTTTTAAAAATGCAGGCACCTAGCTGCAGAGACATCAGGACATTACTGTGCTTGGGAGCTTCAGGAAGTGGGGACAATCAAGGTGCCAGGAAGTAGACATTGGTAGGATTCCCTCACTGTTGGAAAACATGCAAATCCATTGTCACAAATTGCAAAATGAATATATGGTAATTTGCATTAAGCTCAGCTGCCCATCAGTGCCAATGACATGGGCTGACTAGAACATTGCATCAATCAGGGAATAACTCCAGAGTGCCCGATGGAAGTGCCCCAGACAAGCTCTTAATTTATCTGGATGTTTTTCTCCAGCTAAATGCTTTCTTATTAGGATTTTTTAAAAAACTTTTTAAAAAATCATCCCTTTCACCAATCTTTTTGCAAATTGTCAGGTTAGTAGCAGTTGGCATAGATTGTTCCCGCTCCTACCCTTGTGCCCTTGTGGTACAAAGCAAGGAAATAAGGGGGGTGATCCCAGACAATCATTGTTTCTTATGGCAAAAATCCTCAAAATATTTCAAGTTTTGTTCTAATAGAACACTTGAATCATCTCCAGTTTTATTCCTTGGAGCATAGCCAGGATTATCACAGGTACTTAGTCTGAAATGAATGGTAGCATCTTTCCTGAATGTCAAATCATAGGTCTTTGCTACCCTACCTAGAAACACCAAGGACATCAATTAACAATCTGGGAGATGTTGTGGGTACAATAAGTCCCCAGTGTACTGGATGTCAGTATGAAGTGAATCTTCATACCTGCAGCACAGAATTTGGCTATTGAGTGGGTAACTCTGGTCCAGAAGTCTGACATGAGAAAAGAGATGCATAGCTTAAAATAGTAGATACTTTAGGAGAGGAAAGATGATGGTGGCATGTAGGTGCCTATATAAATCACATTATACTAAGATATGACCCACATCACCTGAAAGCCACAGGAGCAGAGACAGCGGAGAATTAACAGTGTCTGCCCTCCATAACAACTGAGGAAGGGGCATCTAGCCTACCCAGAGTAAAAGCCCTGCAATGGCTAGAACTTATCAGAAACTGGCAATAATTGCTGGGCTGGAGATACTCCATAGTTTAAATCTTCTTGGGCCAAGGCTGGTTATTTCTTAACATTCTATGTCAAGGATTCTTGGTTTTATGGCCTTTCTAACTTGTTCATAGCCCAGCCCATAGCGTCCCATGAAACCATTTAGGCCCAGTTTGTCTTTGATGCTTGACTGTGAATGAAAACTATCTCTTATTATTAAAGAAACCTCTTTGGGCTATCTCTCAGGTTCAGATAATATCTGAGAATGAGAATCTAGATCCAGGCCTCTATTCCTGTGTTGTGCAATTCTAGTTTTATGGCAATTGTGGAAACATATGTAGCAGCCCTCAGAACTGATCTTAGGAATCTAGATTGCGCCCCTGAGCCACAGTAAAAGTTGGCATAGGGATCCCATCCAGAATGTACTGCCCTCCCCTGGTACTAAAAAAATAAAGAATGGCTGTTCAGCTTCTCTCAGTCACTTGGGAAGTTGATCTAGATGGACATATTGTCTCCCAGTTTCATGATATACCTAGGTAGTTAAAGGACTTTACTCAATCTATTTTCTTACCATTAATGGTCCAATTAGACTATTTTGCTCTCCTAGCAGAGGCCAAAATGTTTATTTTCTGGTAGTTGATTAACAATTCCTGGCTTTCACAGTAGGGTATAAGATCTTTAAAAGCTCTCTTCAACCCTGTGACCAAATGGGAGAGGATGGCCATGTCATCACATAAAGGATTGAGATATGCTTTTCCACCGGTTATTAAGATACAATACCAAATTTATGTAAAAATTAAAAAGTAGTGAGGCAAAGCCACATCCCTCTTTAGCACCCCAGACTGTTCCCTTAATTTAGTTGTAATGCAATACATCTCAATTTTATAAGGAAAACTAGAATCAGATTATCCATGTGCTTTTTCAATCTACTGATTAGGTTTTAATCCTGTGAAGATCTTGGTGCTCTCTGCACTTGGTTGTTTGCTTGCAGACGTTTCATTACCTAACTAGGTAACTTCATGATGATGATACCTAGTTGGATAATGAAATGTTTGCAAGCAAACAGCCAAGTGCAGAGAGCACCAAGAACTTCACAGTTCAACCCTCAGCTACAAATATTCTCTTTTATTGAGAATATTTATTTATTTATTGATTCTGAAACCATTTAGAACAGGCTTCCCCAATCTTATGTCCTCCAGATATATTGAAACTACAGATCCAGATTTCCCAGACATTATAAAAGTTATAGTCCCAGTAAGAGCTGGTCCCAAATGGTCTTTTGAAATTTTCCACTAAAAGCATGGGCAAAGAAATTGAATGGATGATTTCTCCAATTTTTTTCCAAGAGATGGAAAACTTCTCCAACAATTTCTTGAAGACAGGATTCCTCCTTACCTACGTGGACACATTGCTATTGAAAAAGTTGTGTAGGAAAAGTTCCCTCATGATATACTTCCTTGGAATGAAATGAGGAAGCCAAGGAGGTTGCAAACAACAGAAGTGATCGTTGTCCAGTGAGAAAGAGATCATTCTCTCATATGACCTGGACTATCACCTATGCATTTCTAGAGTAAACTCTGTTTCATCAAATTGGCAGGAAAAAAAATGAAGTTTAATGGCATCCTTTGTTTCACATTTCTTTCAGGAGAGCAAAAGAGAAAGAAGGGATCAAATAATGGTTCCGGGGTGGAATATCTCAAAACTTGAGGGTATATGTTTGAATAATGTTTAAGTACCCAGGTATTTATGGTAATATTGGTGTGCTGATGGCAATTATCTGCTGCGTGAATAAGTATTATGAGCTATTGTACAGAGAGGTAGTGAGTCAGAATAATGACTATGGGAACCAGCAGTCCTATTATGACTTGACCAAAATCAAGCCTCTGGGCTATGGTTTATTAAAAGAGGTCCTTAAGATGATGCAGGTTGGAGACTGCATACCAAGTTGCTGGCCACCACTATCTTACTGTATAATATAGGCTGTACTATAGTAGCAGATGGAGTTTTCAGTGTGGCAACCAACACCATTGACATGATTGCTGGATTAGGCAATTTTGGGACCTCTGTGTCAGCATTTCACTATCCCAGCCCCCTCCAAAATCTATCTATCTATCTATCTATCTATCTATCTATCTATCTATCTATCTATCTATCTATCTATCTATCATTGGTCCAGTCTTTCACGGCTGGCAATCCAGAAGCCCAGGATGAACTACCTGTCCAAGGCAGAGAGTAGGGATGGGGGGATGCCCACCAGAGCCCCCACCAAGCAGCTGGAATGGAAATGGAGTATAGCTAATAGAGTAGACTGCCCTGCTTATCCAGCAGGAGAGAAAAGGTATTAGTTTGATATGGAGATCTTAGGTAGAGACTGCCTTCTCCACATCCATTCTGCCTTTCCAAATGGGCCACCCTCATGCTGAGGCAAGAAGAGGGGGAGGTCAGCCCTAATTTTTTTAAAAAAAGTTTGTTGAATAAGCCATGAATGTCTAAGTTCACATAACACCCTAAGCTACAAGGTGGACCAGGCAGCTGCATTCACACCATACACTTAGCCAAAATTAAATGAACACATGATGATTTAATATGATGTATGAATCCTGTCAATAAAAGCATTTTATGAATAAGAAAGTTCTTGTCTTTGGAAGCCATTCTGACAGCATGCCAAGAACATGCCTTAAAGTTCCAGATTCGCCAACTGGCCAGAAACAATTGCATATCCCTTTTGTAAAGCCTTTTGTGTGTATTTCTAACAGTTTCATGTTTTTGTATCTCTCTTGAAAAACAATTTTGCAAAGAACACCTGCTTTCACAAGTTTAAACCTTGTATTCTCTTGTCAATAATGGACTGAGGTCAAGTGAAAAAGTATAGCTGACAGTTTATATTTAATGTAATTAAATTATGTTTTCTATCAGATTTGTAGGATCCTTGTATTTCTCTATTAAACTTTATGTTACCATATATATTTTTTCTAAACTGCTGAAAGGCATTTGTTACTCTATTTTTATACAATACTTCAAATTATAAGCTGAGACTATTTGTTGCTTCAACTTTTTGGGTGGGGGCAAACAAGCTTATAATTTGTTTTTTAAAAGAAAAACTCAAGGAGATATACTGCTTTTTCCATCAAAGATAATCTCTTCTCTCCCCCACTCCTCACCCTGCCCCCAGTGTTGAAAAAAAGCCTTTCCCTAGGGTTAAGCTTTGGAAAACACAGTTTGGAAGATAAACAGTTGAACAAGTATGAGTGTTTACAAATGGAGGATAAAGTATATATTACAGCATGACTACTAGAGGCTGATGTAAACATAGAAGATTTATTAGCTTTGTGACTTTGCAACAGAGATTTCAAAGTAAGATTGCTAACTGCAAAGGCTAATATGGGGTGGAGTGGGGACTAAAATTCCCAACACAAAGATTCTGAAAATCAAATACAAGGCTAATTCAAAAACTAATGGCCATGTTGATATATGTGAAGAAAGCCATTTTGGTTTTACACTCTAAGGCCTCTTTTTCATAGCCACATTAAAAGGCATTCTTCCAGTTCTTTTGTTGATAGGAAATTATGACAGCAGAAATAGTGTTTCCCTGATGGCCAAGTTTTATTCTGCTTCAGTAGTGAGGCCAATGAATGGTGCTGTCCTTACAATTTTAATGCAGAACAAACCAAGGCAAGTGATTGGTGGATTCCTGCTGCTTTGTGTCCCCTCCTGATGAATATCACATGCTGGTAGGAAAAACAACCACTGATTACTCTCCTTAACATTCTTAATACTCCATCCAGAGTTGGTTGATTGGAGCATCTTATAAACTGTGCAAATAAATAAGAGAATTAAAATGTGTGGTGTGTTGGGATTCAGCCCAGTCGCTGGACACTGCCCTCCACAGGTTCCTTATATACAGGAGTTTATCTAGCTCTTATGAGTGCTAGATTTGTTTTTTTAAACATGGGTTTAATGCTGTTTTGAAAGTTACAGAATTCCCATCCCTGTTGCTGCTCAAAGCCCTCAGAAGGAAACAAACCATGAAATGCAACAGCATTTCTTTAACAAAGTTCAAAATAATATACATGCCAGCAGTGCACCATAGTATTATAAATTAACATAACCATATACATTCTTAAAAAGATAACACCACTATTTTCTATAACTGTAAACCAGAATTCATACATATGAAAACCACTAGCTTAATTTCTACTTTCCCTTGTTCTAGGACAGAGGTCCACAACCAAAGACCCCAACCCTCCAAAATGTAGATATGGTTCTGAGGAATTTTAAAAAGTTGCTGCTAAACTGTAATTTTTAACATGACTCACACTGAAAATTCATGATACAAGGCAGCCATCTCTATTATTTCAGAGAAGTGAGGGGCTCCACTACATACAATGTAATCAAAGGAAGGCTAGTTAACCAACTGCTAGGGATGATTTAATGCAGAAAAGAGCCATTTACTATAGATCTCATTTAAATCAATTATTCTATACTAGAACTTTTGGCTATCCTGTTGCCAGATGGGAAGCAGAATCACAGGGAGAAGGTGGCAAGATAATTGATTGACCTGTAACCAATGCAGTGTAGTAGAAATGTGGATTGCAGAATCTGCATGCAGAAACTCCAAGTTTAAATCCTCCCTTGGCCATGAAGTTTGAGTCTAAAACATCTGGGCACTAAATTAATCCATTATGTGTAATTAAATAAAGTTACCTTGACTTCAAAATGGCTTGGATAATAAAGTTTGATAGAAAAATTAGTTAACATGGCCCCAGTTTTGATATTTTTCTTATTACTTAACAGATAAATCTTTTGTAAGACAATGTGGAGAGCAAGGTGTTATGATTGTAAGGGAATCATTCCAGAATTTAGCACTCTCTCTGGTTTATGTCTTTTTTCGAGTATCTTTTTTTGATGGGGCAAGGGAGAGGGAAGAATAACCTCATTGCATATAATAGGTTTTCTTAACCACCCTTACTTTTTGAGCCTGAAAATAGAACTACTTTTCTTTGGCAGAAGAATTTAAGATGTTCACGGATGCAACTCTAATATATGATGCAGTACGTAGCCAGCAATCCTACTTTACAGAGGGCAGCCCTATGAAGACTGTCAAAGAAAGGACAACTCACTATTTAAAGGCATCTACTATATTATTTGATCAAATCAAGTCCAATGTAAAGATTAAAAAAAAAAACTTCTGAAAGAAGAGTAGAAGTGTTGAAGTTGCCTATCAAAGGTTAATAATAGTACAGAATATGAGAACAGGCATATTTTTATTTATTTATTTAATTTATTTCTTCCCTGCCCATCTCCCCCCAGTGGGGGACTCTGGGCAGTTCACACAAAACATTCAAACCATAAATACATATAAATACATAAAACATAAAAATTTTAAAAACGTTACTAAAAAAGAGGAAGAGAGTCCAAGAAGATGAAAGATCTGGGGCTGAAGACAGCAGGCCTCTGTGGGGCTAGCCATCCCCACGCTTGAAGTATTCCTTCCCCACCCCAGGCCAAGTGGGGTGATATAGATCACAAGCTGCCATACTATACTGAGAAGTGGATAAGGGGAGTGCTAAGTATCTTTCCCTCTTTCTTTGAAAGAAACCCAGGGGAGGGGCAGGCCTCCCAGAGAATCCCTGTACTAGAGAATTGCATCCAGGGTCTGATATCCCATTCTTAGGTAAGATGCCCACAATTAAAAAAAAAGATAGCATAAGAAAACAGCTAGCCTGTTAAAAGAAAAAGGAAACCCCCAAATCACTTGACCAACCTAGATGAGATGCCCATCACATTTTGACCTTGAGACTCCTCTGCATTGCAAATTCTTTCATCCAGTCTTTTCCAACCTGGCATCTTCCAGATATTTTAGAATTGCAACTCCCAGAATTCTCCAGTCCCCATGGGTAACTTCACACATTTGCAAAGTTCTACAGTGGGAACTACTTTTTATTTATATTACATACTGCTAACTGAGTTATATCCTTTGGTATACATATCTAGATATTTAATAGATTTCGTACAAATATGGAATATCACAATATGGGTTCCATACAATATGCTACATTGGGTAACTTAGTCTTGGTCATTCAATTTAAATTTTTAATACAACCTATTGATATTTAACTTTCTCAAGGGAGTAAGATAATGTCTCCACCATCGTTTATATTAGAAACCATTCTATCAATGAGCTAAGCCTCCAAAGCATTCATATTTTACTCAGTTCTAAGACATTACAGACGTGAACAAAACTTAGAGCTGCCAATAATGTAATGTAGAACAGATCCGGTTTCAGAATAGCAGAACATAAAGCACAACAAATAAATGTCTACTTTAGGCAAAGAAAGTAATTTAGAAGCAAGAAAAGTTCTGATAAAGAAGAATTAATAGACATTTAGCCCTCTTTTGGTTTCTTTACTATAATATATTCTCATATAATACCCAGGAAATATGTTCCCCTTCAGCGTGATCTTTGAAACTTATTTAATTCCACATTCTCTCTTTCATATTTATTAAACACCACAGCAAGTCAGGCAAACACCCCACTCCTAATAACTTAAACTATTCTTGTTTGGTGAATTATCTACAGGCAATTTTGTAGGCTTGAAGTGCCAAAAGGAAGGATGTGATTCCAGATATACAGCTTTCCTCTTCTAAGTGAAATCTTGCTTGTATTCTGCCTTACTCAGAGGATTTCTTAAAACTTGCCAGGAACACATAGGTTGCTAATGAACTAAACTGCTCAACAGCTGTTCTGGGAATCTGCACATTTTGACAGTGAAGGAGCTCTCTGTATTTTATTCAGTTTAATAAATGTATCAGATGAAATCTGGGGGAAAGTGGTCCAACATGACTAAAAGATTCAAACAATCTTTGAAGGCTAGTATTGTAAAGATCCAGCTACTACAGATGCTAAGCATGTTTTACTTGGAAATTAGTTGTACTGAGTTCATTAGAATTTACTCCTAATAAAAGTATGACAACAGGATTGGAGCTCAGGTTGGGAACGATTAGGAAAACAACTGAAATTAAAACTACCAATGCCATAATTTTTCCTACAAGCTATAACCCCAATGTACTTAGAGAGATTGTTGAGCTACAGGTTGTCTTAATGCCTTTAAACATATCTGGGTGAAATATTAGCAACCTATATACTTAGCTGCCTGAGGACAAAGGCAGAATATGAAAGCGGTATAAGATTCTACCTGTATGTTTTCCATACAGGTAGAATTTTATAACTGCTGATCACAAGCTACGGGCCACTATCAAAAGGAGCCATATAAGCTGAACCACCATCCAGATGGAAGGAATAGTAGCCGTTCTGCTCTGGTGTAGGTAGGTTCCAATATTCATGCTTCTTCAGACTTTTCTAGTCTGAGACACTGGAGTTAATAATTCACTGGCATTGCTCATGGCAGGTTAGTAATGGATGAGCAATCTCTTTAAGAAAAGAAGCTGAACTTTGAAGGAATCTCATCCATTCCTTCCTTATCCAGATCTTAGCTGTATGATGTCCAGATCAGAGGTAGCTAACCTACAATCTTCAAACCACATGTAGCTCACATCTAAATTTCAAAATTGACCTGAAAGCAATCAGTATAGACTTATAGCAAAGGTGATATACACTCCAGGGACAGAGAAGGAGAGGAAGAATAGTATATTAGAGAGAGAGTTGGATGTTAAAGAGAAAGGGGAGGCTCCACAAACTGTAGACTCTAACTTTGGCTATTGTTATCATTCAGCCTCCCAACAGATGAATACTAAGGGAAGACACACTTCATTTAAAAAAAAAAAAGTTTCTCCATCCCTTACCTAAATATTCTTTAACTCTGATTCAGGGATGGCCCTGATGCTCCAGGAAGATTGAGTATTCAGAAACATGAGCACTGCTAAAGGCAAACATATTGGCCAGATTCATATAACTTAATAAACAAGAGAATTTAAAGAACTACTGGCTGCATTCACATGCTAAGGTTGGCTAGTTTATTTATTTATTTATAATCAGACTTATAGTGACTCTGGGAGATGTGCAAGATAAAAATAATCAATTCAATGCAAACAGAAGAAGGGGATAACCTGGAGTTTAATATACCAATACATTAATAAAATTCCTACAGTGGACACACTTTCTAACCTAGCACCTGGGGGAAAAGCCAGGTCTTCAAGACCCATTTAAAGGATAGCTGGGTAATTTGAATCTCCAGGGGATACTACTCTAGAGAGTAGGTGGTTTAACAGAAAAAGCACACCATTTAGGTCCATCAGATGACACTGTTAGAACAATAGATCTGGGACGTGCACACACTGTCAGCCCTTACCAGATGGGTCAAGGCAATGAAACGAAGGTTCTCCTTCTCCTATTGTGGATGAGAAGGCAGAGTGGGTCTGCATTACCTAAACCTGGATGAGGGAGGAGTAATCTGTGGAGTTCCCTTCTTTCATATTCACCTGCTCATCCAATCAGGGTAAACTCCCTCTGGGTCCCATCCATACAAGAATGTCACCTGATGGGTCCCCTCAAGGGGGCATTTTTTATCACTGCTTCCATGCTTTGGAACTCTTCCCCAAACAGATTTGGTCTGTTCCTTCCCTCCTGGGTTTCAAGAGGGTGATTAAGACCTGGCTGGTCCATCTCGTACAGGAGGAGGGCGCACTGTGAGAAAACTTTGAAACTGGTGAGTGCATGATTTGGTACACTTGTGATAGTTCTATTATTGATGTTCATATAGTTTAGAGTGGATCTACATATGATTTTTGAGGGGGTTGTTTTTAGTTTATGAAGTGATTTTGATTGTTAGCCACCCAGAGCCTTCAGTAATGGGCAGCTTACAAATAAATAACACAGCTGCGCAGTTTTCTTGGCAGCAATACAGAAGGGGTTTGCCATTGCCTCCTTCCAGCATTTTTTGGATTTGGTTTGACTTCTCAATCTGTCAGGCTAGCTTACAGCCCCAATATCCCTTGACAGTCTCCCATCCAAATACTAGTGAAGCCCAGCCCTGCTTAACTTTCCAGCTAGGTGCTGCCACCTTTTGTTTTGTCCATACAGGAAGAACCCGTGAAATATGATCCAGGACAACTCTTGGATCTGAGATGCATCCAGCAAAAAAGAAAGGAAAACTCTAGGAATGGTGATCATATATCCAAATGTTAGCTAATTAACTAGCCTTGAACTCCTGGTTCAAAGCCTCCAGATCAGGGCTTGTGCCAGTAGTCCTCAAGAGACGTCTGTTTAATTCTTGGCTGTTTACATTGGAAATAAAAAGTGGATTTTCTGAGCAGCAGTGCGCTAAAACGAGGGCATTGCTCTTTAAAACAGCTGAACCCTACGAAAGAATGAAAACCCAGCAGGATCTGCAGGTGACTACATAGTGCTGAGCTAGCTAATAGCAACCCTGGAAAGCAGCCAGCCCTCACTGGGCTCCACTCTATTAAAAATCCATATCACCACTCCACATCTTGAGGTGTTTCTTTAGCACCAGGGGATGCACTCCTTGACCTCTTACTCTGGAGTTGCCTCACTGAAGTCAGTGGAAATATTTCAAAATCTGGAAATCAGACAAGCGATGTGTGGATTGCAGAGCTGGCCATTGGAATGTAAAAAGAAAATAAGGATGTTCTTCTAATGGGAAATTAATGAAGGGAAATCAGTACATTTTGCATAGCAATATATAACCTAGAAGTAGAGGTTTTTTTTTTCATCCTCTTGCTGATTTTTAGCTTAAAGTCCATCCTTTTTTATATCAATGTAACCCTAAATTTTATTTAGAAATAAGCCCCATGAGGTGCAATGAATACAGGTGGGTATTAGGTAACACTTAGGTTGTCCAGTTTTGGATTGCTCCCCATAAAAGAACTATGTTACCAAAATCAGAAGACAAAAGATGGCTTATTTTTGCATCTGATTTGTATTTCCAGATCCATTTTGGAAAAGATTACTATAATTTGAGAAGTGCATTAAATCTTAGCAGGTAGCAGCTATATTCCTGCTCGGTTGGCAATCCAGATACTAGCTTGTCTGTAGGCAAATTTTTGCTGGTTAGAAGCCCGAATTAGTAGCTTGGCTGGGGCAATGAGTGAGGCAGTTGTATTAAATGCAGGAGGACCCATCGTGTATATGGCCACAGCTGGGATTTTCCTTATTTTTCCCTGGGTTTTATGGGAAAGCAGTGTTGAATGCTTTGTTTTTTCAAAATCTAGTTTGAGGCTTGTACTCTCATCTTTCTGGGGGGGTGAGAGGGCATTACCTGTCTCAAAGTGGCAGAAAATTGTGCTATTGTGTTTGACAGTTGCAGCCAAAGAACTCCACATAAAAGAGGCTCAAGGCCCATATAATCCTACAGCCTTGGGTGACCTATCCCTGTGCTAGCTCTGGATGGGAAATGCAGAGGCTCTTGTTCTCCCTAGGCCGTTATCTTCAGACTGGGTTTGAACTTGATCCTGATGCCCTCAGATGGAACCTGCTCCTTGGAGGCCATTTTCAGCTGTTCTCCGAAAGCCTCAAACAGAGCACCGTCCTCTGTAAAGAAGAGAGAACGGCTGCTCTAATAGCTCAGTAAGTCATTCCATATGTTTACGAGAATGGAGGCTTTCCCCCCATGAATTCATTCATTTCCAGGAAATTTTTTTAAAAATTCACACATACAGCTTTTAAGGAAAAAAATCATTTTGCACGAATTCTAGAGAGATGTATGTGTGTGTGTGTTTAAAAAACATCCACTTCAATGAAATGCAATCCATTGACAATTAAGGATACTTAAGGGCCAAAAACACATTTTGGCTGCAAATCTGCAATGCCTGGGGGGATCTTTAGGAACTTTTTTTTTTTTTTTTGGATCTCCATCCAATGACAGATAAGAGAATTTCACCCTTGAAGAGTTAACCTCTGATAACACCTCTCACTGTAGAAAACTTAATTTAGCATTTAGATATGGCTGTGGACTGGCAGTGGATTGATGCTCATGGCCATCCAATAAAAGCCACAGTGATGTCCCACACATTGTGATATCATACATATCACATCATTTGTGCGATGATGTCATAACATCAAACCTTGTGGACACTCATGTCTAAGCTGGCACTAGAATGGAGTGTTTCTTGCTTGTTTCATTTCATTTAAAAATAGGGGGAAGTGGAGACCAAAGAAATGACAGTCCTCATTTTGCAGGAGCTCAATAAGGCATCATCAGTGTTTATGTTCTCAATCAGAACCGATACGATTGCTCTGCCCCATATAAAAATGTTAATGTGTATTGGCCTGGAAAGATACTTAAATTTAAGGGGATGTGCAATGTCACCATGAACCCATTTATACACCAAGTGTCAAAACTTCAGTGAAATATATATTTACTGATTGGTTTGTTGTATTTATGTATATCGCTATTTCAGTATATGGTTACGTTTAGACAATATGGCAACTTTGGCCAATGGCTTAACTGGGGACCACAAAAGGGCCGTTCCCTCCAAACAGAGCAGTTCTACAACCATCTTTGTGTAGCCTGTATTACTATTATATTGTGTAGCTTGTTGTGTAGCAGAAGGAATAATCTTGAGGAACAGGAAGAAGACAATGGTCAGATAAAAGAAATCTGAGTCTGGGCCAGAACTGTAACCTGAGTCAGCCTCTCAGACAAGGCCCTCCCTCGTTCTCACAAAGATAAAGGGAGAGAGGGGGAAGTGCATTCAGACATGCAAGATTCTGTTACTATAGCTTTACAGTAAAAGTAGTACTGGCTTACATGGCACTGGTTTCCTAGCCTGATCTCCCTTGAAGGGCTGACAGGCTACTGTGTCACTCCAACATGATGCAATATTTCTACCTAGAACAAGATAGATATGTTGTATTAAATTATGCCTTGTATTATATTTTCCTCTCTGTCTTATTTTGGGAGGAAGAAGTTATTATGCTATATGTGGCTCACATAGCCATTTCAAAACAAAACATGGCTCAGTAGCCAAGTTGCTTTGGCATATCTACAGCTGACAATGAGCCAGGCATGCTGAATCTTCTGAAAAATGCCGTTGCATTTCCCAATTGGCTCTTTCTTCAAAAATGATATTTCTGCAGCCTTATTTCCTAGTCCCATCTTTGGATTTACCTGGGAAAGGATCATGCAAGATGAAAGAGCTCGCCCTTTAGTTGATTATATTTCTGCTGGTGATCCCATTTCCCTTAGACTTACATAAAATGTGAATAGAGAACACCGATATTTTTGAAAGCTGTCTGAAAGGAAAGCAATTCTTGATAACTTTCTCTCTAAAACACTTTCCCCATCCAGATGGATTTGAACTGGGGCTCCAAGGATTCCAAGCTATGGTGGGAAGAACCCAAGTCCAATTCAACAGGCTCTGAATTTGCCCACTAGCCAATAATCCATGGACAGCAGAGTCAGCAGCCACACAAATATCACAACGAAGGACTGCCTTCCCCCATTTATGGTTGCCTGGCAACTGCAAAAATGTAAAAGCCTTTTAATTTTCCCAGGCATTTTTGAAAGCCATTTTAATCCTACTATATATTGCTTTTATGAAGATTTCATTTACTATCTTGCTATTGTTTTCATTTGTATAGTGCTTATAACTGTTTTATACTGATCAGTCTTACACTGCAGTTTTTAAATGTATTTGTACAATGCTCAGGAACAAAGTTTCTGGGTTGGTTTTAAAATGTATGAAATAAATTAGTCAGTCATCAGGTTACAATCGTCCTCACTATGGTATGAAATATATTTTATTAATTTGTCTATGTTAATGCCTATTTCAAATTTAAATATGCAAATGTGATGCAAAACAGTTTCCACACTTTGGCTGATACCCTGAGCAGGGATGAACCCAAGGGCCCAAACAGCTCCTTCCAACTCTGTAAATATGCGTTCTCCTTTTTTTTGTGGGGTGGGGGCAATGTGTAAGCAGCCTTCCTGCGTGCAGTTATTCTTCAGGAGACATCAGATATCCTTTACTGTTAATTTTGGAAGAAAAACTACAAAACTTACTTTTAAATTGCAGTTGTTTTCCCCTTCAGAATTCAGTCTTGAGCGTATTCAAGAACAGGCAAAGGAATCTTGATGTTAATCTCCTAACTCCTGCCATTTTTTATTTTGTTCCATACTGAAATTTGAAAAGGCACTTTTAAAGAGTTCTTGGAAATAACTACAGTAATGAAAATACACAGCCCAATAAATGTCTTACTAGCTCACCAGCAGTCTTTTATTGCAGTTTTCCTGTTTCCTTTGCAGTAGCTGAGGCCAATTCTGGACAAACTGCAGGTGGAATAGCAAATTGCTAACTAGACTGCCCAATTCTGCATGAGGTGAATGGACACAGTTCCTTACCAGGCACATATAAAACTGTTCACATGTCATGGAAAGATATAGAGTGTAAATGTCCTTTACTTTTGTTAGTTTTGAGCTGAAAATGCTTCTAGCAGGCTTGGAAGAATACAGTTTGTTTCAAACTCAAGTCAACTGTTTTGAACCTGCAATGGAATGTTTTGGACTCAAAATGTTTTAAATTCAAAGTGTTTTGCATATCTTTACTAGCTTGGTTTGGACTGAGCATGTTTGGAACACAGCCATAGTATCTTATAAACCATCTTTGATGGCTGTATGTTATATGGGAGTCTGATCAGTTGCATCTTATTGAACAAATTATAATGAAATTAATTATGGTTTAGCTCAATGTGTATACTCACCCAATGTGTCTAGTTCATGACAGACCTTCTCAGTTTGGCATTTTTTTAAAAAAAAATTAAATAGCACCATAAGGGGCTTGGAACATCTGGAAGAAATAGTGTCCAGAAATGCCTCTTGTTTAAGAAGCCCTTGGCCAACATCAGTTTGGGGCAAATAATGCTTGGAGCTGGGATTTTTCAGCAGGAAAAACACTGAATCAACAGATCTTGCATGTCATTCCCTTCATATAACCAGTAGTGATTTCAGGATAAGATTTTAGGAAGAAATCCAGTCCCATGGAAGCTCCTAAACATAGGGGGACTGATCACATTTTAAATTGGGTTGATTGATTAATGTGCTATCAACTCATTTTCGACTCCTAACAACCACATACAGTTGATACGTTTTCTCCATGACAATCTATCCCTAACCTGCTCTTTCAAGTCTCCCAACAGTGCACTTATTGCCACCATAACTGAGTCCATCCATTTTGCTACTGGTCATCCTCTTCTTTTTCCTTTTACCTTTCCCAGCATTAGAGCATTTTCTAGAGAGCTGGGTCTTTGCATAATGTGTCCAAAGTAGGATAATTTGAGCCTGCTCATTTGTGCCTCAAGTGAGAACTCTGGGCTGATTTGTTTGATGATCCATCAATTTGTTTTCTTCGCTGTCCACAGTATTCTCAGAAGTCTTCTCCAACACCAAAGTTCAAAGGCATCAATACTCTTCTTATCCTGCTTCTTTAAAGTCCATTAAACTGGATAAATTGCCACAATTATTAAGAATGTATGGATTTGCTTCAAACCAACTCAAAACATGAACTTAATCTGAATAATTGATGATTTGAATCTATTGATTTGATCTTCTGAATCAGTTAAGAAATAAAGCGTTTCCAAATTGGTGAATGGATTTATGGGTGTCTGATTGATTTTGACAATTTGGTTGGGGAAGTTGATTCAATTCAGAGATTCAAGTGAATTCGTTTGGAATCAAATATCTGAATCAAAGCTTTGCATAGCTCTAGTATTTATCCAAAAGAAAGATGACCCTGAGTTTAAGATAATCTTTCCTATAAAAAGAAGATCATATTTTTAAGAAAGGCTCATCTACTAATATATTCAGTGAAGATATTTTAAAGTTAATTGTTTAAAATTAAAAACTAGTCCTCTTTTTTTTTTTTAATCCACTTTCAATCATGATTGATTCTATGGAGACTGCCTGGACGAGTCCCTGCAGTTTTCCTGGCAAGGTTTTTTTGGAAGTGGTTTGCCATTGCCTCCTTCCTAGGGCGGAGCCCAGCTGGCGGTCGCAGGAAATCGAGTCTCTTCTGTTGCCTTGCGTCTAGCAACTGGCAACCAATTCCCGTTTTCCCATGCAAGGCATCCCCAACGTTTTTCCTCCCACCGGGGTGAGAGTACCTATTTATCTACTCGCTTACACTTTCGAGCTGCTAGGTGGGCAGGAGCTGAAGGCACAAGACAGGAGCTCACCCCGCCACGCAGAGCTTGGGCTCAAACTGCTGAACTGTCAACCATTTCTGGCCAGCAACTTCCAGCATCATTAAGCCATTGCGCCACCGTGTCCCCCATTAGTCCTCTTTTTAGGTAAAAGTAAAGTTTCACTGGGCAGTAAAAATTCCAGCCCTCAAAATCATTAAGTTCAGAGTCTAAAATTACCTAACTGTACTGCTATATATATGCCGCTGCTTCTAAAAACACACATGTAGAAAAATAGAAGACAGTCATAAGAGGAAATTTATTTGATCTTGGCTGATCTCCATTTCTCTACGCAACCACTTCTCCACACAACCATCCAAGCTCTAATATTATGAGAGGGAAGAAAAATGTACTTACTGTCAGGGTAACTTTATAAACCCTTTCTTGTAGCCTTTCTTGGTCTCATTTTTTTCTAGACCAAAACGTTCTGAGATGTTGGGATTATAAATGGTGTGCTCTGCTATGGAGATAGGGCTATTCTCTATTTTCTGAACAAGTTCCATAAGTTCAACTACTGGGGAGAGTAGAAGTAGATAATTTCCCAAGTTTTTTAAAAATTGATCTTTGTTTTGCTTTCCACCCCCAGAAAGAAACCCTTTTTTTCCTATGGGACAGGGAGGTGGGAGCATTATTGGAAATAAGGATTATGTTAGAGGCTGGTGGTTTTCTTTGCAGTGTTCCATCTTCCATTTAATGTCATAAGAAATCTAGACCCAGATTAAAATCTGGTAGGGCAGAGAGCCTAGCAGATGTCAAAAGTGTCTGAAGTCTCAATATCACCAAATGCCTGGGTTCATATTGTGCCCACAAGCACGTCCTTGCCTAGTTTTGATCTCCTTGGCTCAAATGCACTGATGGCCTTACACAAGTGCCTTAGAATTCTTAAGCCTCCTCACCCTCAAAGAGGGGGCCCTTTGACATAAATTCAGTCAGATCTAATCTGCAAAAATCCAGCTGATCACAAGATGGCCCTAGAGATATAGAAGCCTGCCTTTCTGTCTTTGTTGTTATCTATTTGTTATCTGGATTTTTGCAGCCCAGATCTTGTAGCTATAAATAAAAAGCATCACTCAGCTCTGAACTGGAGGGCCAAATTAACAGAACTCTGATTATGCATCTGCAGTCACTTTGAAACTATGTTCACCTAAATCCTACTGAACCCAACAGAGCTCTAAGTATTTAAACTATGCTATTCAGTTGTATTTATTTAAATGAGACCTAATTTTTGTTGGCCTTGGTAAGGACGAACTATGTAATTAACATTGTGCTAGTAGAATGTGTATCATTTACAAGATGGTTGGTGGTTTGTAGTGACAACAGTTCAAATATATTTATGCTGTCCAGTCAAAAACGTGGTAGTTTCAACTTTTTAAGAGCATGTTTTTTAAACATCATGGGTAAATGGAAATTTTGACTTTCTGCCCAGGACACCATGACAGCTTCTCTTCTACAAAAGAAACATCAACTAATAGGATAATAAATCCCTACTTTTTCTTTCTAAACAAGTGTTGCTTCAGTTATAATTTGCTTGTATGGTCTGGCCAAATTCCTTGATGATTGTATCTATTTAATAAAAGACTTTCAGCTCATCTACCTCTACCCACACTTTACTGGTTTTCATTTAAACATCATTGATGAACACTCTAATGTATTATGACTGTTTTGGCTAGGAATTGTGCAATAATTTATTTTTCATTTTGAAAGCTTTGGTGTTTATTTGAACTGAGTGAGTGAGCTATTAAGCAGGCAGTCCTACAGAAGAGAATAATCCATCTCCCAGGATAGGAGCATATGATTGCTTGTAGATTTGAGCCAAAATCCAAATTTTGAACATGTTTAGAATTTGGCAACATTTTGGAGTTTGAGAATATGAAAGTCAGATTACTAAAAACATTAAAACTGTACTGGATTAGACCAAGGGCTTAACTATTCTGTTCCCCCTGTGGCGAACCAGCTGCTAACATGAAACTGACTCTCCTACTCCTCTTCCCAGCAAAAGGTATGAATGAGTAAATTATTTCATCAACAGAAGTAGTAGCCAATTTTATTCTTCCATGAATTTAATTCTATCCTTTTTATTAGCCACTGATATTATATCTTGTGTTGGTAAATTCCATAGTAGTAATTCAATCCCCCCGCCCCCATTTAGTTCTGTTTGATTACTCTGATGGCCACTATCTTGACAGATGTTGAACCACATTTTCCTCTCCACTTTCTCCATCTATGCATAATTGTATACACTTCTATCATATTTCCCATGTTCAGTTTTTGGAAGCTAGAAATCACCAAATGGTTGTTACTGTAATTAATATATCTCATCCCCACAGATGGCCCTACCAGGAAATGTAATGCAGCAGACAAAACCAGGAAGCTTGGTAGATTGAAGCTAAGTTTCTACCTGCTGCCTTTCCCATCCCACTATGGGGTGCAGCTGCTTTATGAAGCCTAAACCACAGAGCTCTTGGAGTGGCTTCCCAGCCCCGTCAACTATCCAATATGTGTTTCTCTGAGAAAAAGTCCAGAGTAATCATTATGAGATGGTTGTGACATTTGCCTGCATAGGAGTGGGAGGGAGCCATATAAATAACCTATCTCCATCGGCTCCCTAGAATCAGCCCTTCATCCCTGCAATATCAGGAGTAAATATGTGTTGTAACTTAGCTTTATAGTTGCAATACATCCTTCGCACATCGTTTGCTGGCACAGTTGAGGTCTTTCAAGAAAGCCTCAGAGTAAACAATACTTTCTTGGATTAGCTGGTCAATCATCCTAGCATAGTTTTAATAAAAATGTTTGGCTGGCTACTGTCAAGCAAGCAAGTCCAAACTATCTTCTTCCTCCTTTCATCACAGAGCCTATGAGGCATGGACTCAAATCTTCATTGTTAGATTTCCTTTCCTGCCTCCCAGTTTTAAGCAGACATTAATCAACTTTGTAGATCCATGTCATTTGCAAAGGAGAGACCAGACCAGCATTAATCATGCTTCAAGTGCTTTATGCTGTGAACAAGGAGTGTTGGAAAAAAATGATCCCATAAATCCTTTATGAGTGCTAAAAACTATAATTCCATTTAATGCCAGAAATTACTTAATCCATTTTAATGTAACTGCGAAGCTGGCCTTCCCTATTTTCCCTTTCTTGAGTTGCCTCAATGCATTATGAAACCTTTACTCTGATATACTTACTATTAGTTCTAAGAACAATTGTAGTCAAAATAAAATGTTGTAATGGGTATGCATTTCTCCTGGAATATGGCATTAAAACTTTTAATCCCAGCTCCTAGAGACACTCTGGTAGTGGCTTTGAATTTAGCACTTACCTTTCTTGTCTAACCAACTGTATAACGGTGATAGACAATACTTAACATTTTTCATTTTTAAAACTTCCATTAATTACCCAATACTGTTGACCAACTTACAAGAGTCAATTTTAAAATAGTTTAACACTTATGGAGGCTTACACCATTCCAATTATTTCAATAGAATCAAACCAAGTTCTTTGCTGTTTGTTTGTGTTTTCACCTTAATTGGGTTGGTTACTTATTAGAAAGTTGTAAAATTAGTAAAATCTACTACAACATCACTAGAAGCATGGAACCTAAGTTCACAAACCTTTCAACAGATAACCATTATAAATATTAACTAATCAGGAGAGAAACTGATTACTGAGGTTGCCAGTCAACAGTCAGCAGACATATTGCAAGTCCATTGACTGATTTAGTCACATTGGCATATTTCTATTTAATTAAATTTTAATGTACTTTTATCTAAATTGATTATGTGCCACCAAGTCAGTGTTGACTCTTAGTGACCACATTATCTCTAGGAGTATCTGTTCCCAACAGTCTTCCAGCAGTCCACCCATCACCACTGTAATTGAGTCCACCTATCTTGCTGCTGGTTGTCCTCTTCTCTTTCCTTTCACCTTTCTTAGCATTGTAGACTTCTCCAGATAATTAGGTCTTGCATAATGTGTCTGAAGTGTGATAATTTGAGCCAGGGAGACCCCATTGGAAAGGCCCTCTCTCTAGCCACTGACCTCACTTCATACAACACTTAAGGAAAATGACACTTCTTAAATCTTGACACTGAATCTTGATGAACATGTATTCTGGCTAGAACAGCTGATGTTTCTAACACTTTGTTAGAGCAGGGTTTCTCAACCTTAGCAATTTTAAGAGGTGTGGACTTCAACTCCCAGAATTCCCCAGCCAGCCATGCTGGGAGTTGAAGTCCACGCCTCTTAAAGTTGCTAAGGTTGAGAAACCCTGGTTTAGAGTGCTTATGCTTTAGTATATAGAAAGCCCCAGATTCAATCCAGCTGGGGGAAAAATGCAATCCTGCCTGAAACCCAGGAATGCCACTGTAGACAATTCTGAATGAGTCTGACCGCTGTTAAGCTTGGTAGAAAGTGGCTTCTCCTTGTCCCTAAACCCAAATAAACTTGGAATTTTTGATTCTATAAAACCACATCAAATCAGAAATTCATTTGAAAGACAAGTGAAATACAAGGAAAAGAGACCAGACTGCAGCTGGCAGCAGAGGTTTTCCTCCTGATTCTGAAGTTTCAAAAGATAATATTATACACATAACAAAATGTAAACATGTTGTAAAGTGCACTTTTAGCCCAGTTTCCAAACACTCCAAGCACTGTGTAATTTAATGGTGGGTCAACTCAGAATAATGTCCTGGAGGAAAAAAACTGCAGGGTCCACCATGACAGCTGCAAAAATTCCACAGCAAGTAATTGTTTATAAATGACTTGTTTGTCATGATTAATTGCTAAGTGACATGGAAATCAGATGGCCTTCTGCATCAAATTTGTTTTCAGAGTGGGAGCATAATGGGAAATTGTTGGGCTTTCGGGCTTCAGAAAGCTGATTCTCTCTCTTTCTCTCCAGTGTCACAGCCAGTTTGGGTTCCCTTGACTATTTATTTCATTATTTAACAGAGGGAACTGTCAGTGCAGTGTGTGACCTTGAGTTCTTTAACTGGCCCTCAAGCTGCTTTAATAGATAGTCTACCTGACTCTTTGGACAGAGGTGCTTAATATCTTTTGGCTCAAGGGCTGCACTAAGCTTTGTATGGCATGTGGAGGGCCATACTTCAAAAGTTAAAGAATTGTACCTATCCTGGAGGTCCTCTGGGACTTGCAAGGAGGTGCTGTGGGCTGCACGTGGCCCATAGGCCACATTGTTTTTAAGCATGTCATATCCTTGCAAGGTGGCTTATAATCCGCTACTGTGCTTGCAAAAAGTAGCATATGTGGACAGCAGGTGACATGGCAAGACCTCTAACTTTCTTCTGGCTCCAGAATCTAGACTACACATTGCAGCCCCCGGTGTCAGTGGGCTCCAGCTTTTACCATCCAGGGTCCAAGTTGCTGGGAACTGATCTGCAGGACTGTACACTAACAATTCCTACTTTATGGTAAAGATGTACCACCCCTACCCCCTGTCCCACTGCTTGTAATGTCTCTAAAGCAATCCACCCTGTACAAAAGACAAATATGGAAGCTGTTGGTTCTGTCCCATCCACCATTTGTGTGCATATACATGATTATTTGCATGGCCATTAATTTACTTAGCATGACAATCACATCACTGGATCTCTATTTTCCAAGGGTTCAAGAAATGTTTGTAATGTGCTGTAATCATAAAGGACTTTGAATGGTTTACAGGGAATATGGCACACAACTTTCTTTCTTCTCTGCCAGCTATACTGCTGGATAACATGAAGACCAGTTGTGCCTTCTAGATCTTCATCTAGCTTTTTATAAGACCCGAGCCATTGAATGAAAACTTATCCAGATTGATTGACTGGTTGATTGATTATGTGCCATCAAATCATGTTCAACTCCTATCAACCATATAGATAGATTTTCTCCATGACGATCTATCCCTAACCTGTTCTTCCAGGTCTCCCAACTGTGCACTCATTGCCATTGTAATGGTGTAATGTCCATCCACCTTGCTGCTGGTCATCCTCGTCTTTTCTTTCCTTCCACTTATCCAGATACGGCTTTTTAATGGCACGATAGTAAGAAGCTACTGAGCCATGTACCACAAATAGGGCAGAATGGCTAAATGTCAGCTCAGGACTGTGCACTCTAAGTGACAGTGATATGTCAAAGCGTTAATACCCTCCCAAACAGTTTTTCAAGGAGAGGTTTGAAATTCAACTCTGAACAGATTATGCCCTGATTGGCTGTCACAAGTATAGAGCTAAAATGCATTTAATGCCCTCAGTGTGGCTGATTGACTAATAAAGACCAGAAACAGCAGTCCGTCCCATCATTCTCTCCTTTGGAAAAAGCATTGAAGATTACTTTTCAGAGACTGGTAGTGCAGTAAGTGAATCCTGATGCCATTATGTCAGTGCCGGGGGATACATCTCTCTTCACAATTCTGGCATTCACCACTTTAGCACCCCTGCACCCCCATACACACACAGAGAAAGCTAGTACGTGATGACCCTGCCTGTCAACTTCTCCTGGAGCTGGTATTAGTCTCCTTTTGATGTTTCTTTCACAGCTCTTCTGATGTGAGGAGCATCAGATTTAGGACGACTTGCTAGCTTTCGCTGATAAAGGCAATGAACCTCAAACAGCAAGCTCTCTCCAGTCTTGGTTGTATATAATATTGAGGAGGATAAAGAGAGCTAAGCATAAATGGAAGGGAAGCATAAGAAGAAGAAGGAATGGGGCTTTTAGTCTTTTTGCTGATCCGTTAGATAAAACCTTCCAAATTCCATTCAGGGCTGCCACTTGTATGATATGGAAATAAAGAAGGATAATCAGATCTACAGATAGTCAGCAAAGATAAATTTTCAAGCAAGAAGTGACTATTTGAAAAATGCCAATAAGTGAACTGAAATATGACCAGGAGCTTAGAGTTCATTCCTCTAAGGTGTGTCCAGCTTTCCATTCCACTACCTAGGTTTCCTAGTACTTGACTCAGTCCTTCATCATCTCAGACAAATTTCTTCAGTGAGGCTTCTGTAGCTGGTCAGAGGCCATGGACTAGCTTCCTATTGATCCTAGAGCTGTTTGTCTCCTTGGAAGGGGAGTTATGATCTTTTTATTGTTCCCTGGGTTCTTTTCTTTTGTGGTAAGATGCCCTTAGCTTCAAAGGGAGGTGTATATGAGTGTGTGTACAAACATATGACTGTGCAAGAATTGCTTGACCTCCTTTGCAGCTGCGCTTCTGGAAGAATCCTGTACAGGGACAGCAAAGGAGTGCTAGTCTATTTTGATTTGTTCCAGGTTTCAGAACATTAATTAGTAAAACCAGATCCTGTAGTGTAACACTTAAAAAAAGAGTCACCCCATCTTTTTAAGAAAGCAGTTTGCTCCATTTCTCTGTTCCAAGGATGGTCAGAGTCCTGTTGGATGGGAGCAGCAAATAAGCCTCAATAAATAATGACAAATACATAATAGTAAATAACAAAAGGTGCAAACCCAGGTCACAAGGGGCCCAAAAGATCTCTGGGATCATTTGTAGATCCCAGAGAAAGTGGGAATTTCCAAATTGCTCCCTTTTTGTTTTGGGGGCTTAGGAATGTAAATTCAGAGCCTTAAGCCTGGCAAAGCTCCATGAAATCCCTGGGGGGGGGACCCTCTCAACAATAGGAATCCTGGCCCCATATACTCTTGAAGCATGGCCTTGGGCATGTTGCATAAAGCCCTGTGTGGCACTGTGACATAATTAGGCTATCCAATAGGCTGCAAAACACCAGGTGACCAGGAGAGAGCAACAAAGAGTTACAGTATTCTGCATTTATTTGCTGCCATCTAGGGACTCTCTGGAGTTCTGCAGCCATCCCTACAAAAAGTGTTCAGTCTAGCCTTGTCAAGTTGCCAGGACTCTTTCTTACCACTCCAGGCAGCCAATTGTCCTCAGCCTGAACGTTTTTTGCAAGCTGCCACCACACATGATTATCCAGACCTCCCAGCTCTAGGTTTCCAGAGGGTGGTGGTGGAACAATCTTGCTACTGCAAAGGACAGAAGAAAGAATAACACTGTCAGTTATGATATCAGTTTCTTGAGTAGCCCACTATCTGCAGTAAGTTCTGATCAGCATCAGCTGTATTTGACTGGAGGCCTGTATTTAACCCTGTGCCCAACTGCTGTCAAATATCAATACTACTTCCATGGTTCATGCTACCAGATCTGGATGTTCTTTCAGCTGCCTCTTCAAGTAGAAGCTATCCCACTGCTTGGCAACTGGGATGATAACTATTAGCTGGAGTCCAGCCAGCAACACCTGTCACAAATATCTTTATAAACAAACAAGACATGCTTGTTTAGACCATTTCCACAATCCTTAAGGAGCCTGATGTAGATGAGACTTGCCTTCACTCATTCTGCCTATCCTCATTCTCTCCATTATACTGTAAGAAAGGATGAACACTCCCTCTCAATTCATTGTGTCTGATCCCACCACCCCCATGATTTTATCATCCAGCTAGAAGACTATCTGGAGCAAAGGATGATAGGGACACTCTGATGTACCACTAAATCAGTGCCTTCTTCTCTCCCCCAGTGTATTTTATATGAACTGCTGCCTGCCAAAAGGTTTTAATTCATTTCACTTTTTTGGCATTAGAGGCCCAGATGTGCAGAGGATGTGGGAGATTCAAGGTAAGGTGTGTCACAAAGCATGCTTGCGTAAGGCAGAGCATACAAAGGGCATCCTTCTATTGCCACCATTCATAATGGTAAACATGCATGCAAAGTTTCTTGATATAGTGCTTTATTTATGTACCATTTTAAAGAAGTGGTTTCTTAAGTAGTGGATTTGATAGGTTAAAACAAAGTGAATACTATAGAACAAAGGCAAAAAAAGGAGGTCTCTATCTCTGTCTCTATCTCTGTCTCTGTCTCTGTCTCTGTCTCTATCTCTATCTCTATCTCTATCTCTATCTCTATCTCTATCTCTATCTCTATCTCTATCTCTATCTCTATCTCTATCTCCTTACCTACCTACCTACTTACCTAGATTTTAATTATTCTGTTCATTATTTACTGTAATTAAATAATTGTAAACTTAATGGGTATGAGTGCCAGTTTGATGTAGTGGTTAAGGCACCAGGCTAGAAACCATGAGACCATGAGTTCTAGTCTCAACTTGGGCACAAAGCCAGCTGGGGTACCTTGGGATAGTCACTTTCTCTCAGCCCTAGGAAGGAGGCAATGGCAGACCACTTCCGAAAAACCTTGCCAAGAAAACTGCAGGGACTAGTCCAGGCAGTTGCCAGGAGTCAAAAACTGACTCGAAGGCACAAATAATAGTAACTGTAAACCTAATGGGTAGAGACTTCCTTAAACAGATTCCACCATAAAAAAGGGTTATAGAAAGCAACTGGACCTCAAATAGGGTGGGTACTCATGCCACATTCCATTGCTGGATAGGCTCCTCAGACCACAAGACAACAACTCTTACCTTACAAGAATGCATGATAAAGCACCTCAGCACAGTCACTAGGAAATAGACTTCTCAGAATAGAGGAGATGGAGGTGTCTGTAGGGATTGTATTACCATTAAAATGATGGCCACAATGGTGCAATGCACATAAAAAAATTGGTGGACCTTCAATCAGGCCACCACCATCTTGACTTTTTTAACCACACCCTGTACACACCTCTGCTAAATAGGAAGATCACACCCAATCTTCTGTCTGGTAATAGGACTTCAAAACCCATCACCTGAACTTATGGTAGGAAAGGTCTTGTCTATGCCGCCCAGACAGATCCCAGAATGTCGATTTGTACCTCTTTGGTCCTCATAGGTAAGGAATTATGACAAGTTTCGCATTATTAGTCATTTAAAACAGGCAAGGCTAGTCACGGGCTGCGGTTTAAAAAATATTTATTGCAAACAACGGGGAACACTTAAGAACCATTATTCTCAATCTAGATGACATTGTGTTTAGCATCCATTTCCGCCAACTATGAAAACATGCAGCTTGTGGAATCTGTCAGCTTTCTCAGCAACCCACATGGATTTGAAGTGACACCTCCCAGTAAGTAACTCAAAACACAGGGTGGGGGGTAGGGGGTGGGGGAGTGCCTAGAAACACAGTGCAGTATCCCAATGACCTGTTTTTCATTACAAGGATTTTCTGCAGAAATCTGACATCAGAATGACAGTGTAGCTGTGTGGAAAGAATATTAAGTTACACAGGACTAACTCCAGGCCTTGTTTATAAGCCTTGTCAAAACCGTGCATTGTTTTGTTCCAAAGATGGTGGGGGGGACACAGACCGAATCAAATTGCTGCTGCTGCTGCCAGTCTAGAAAGAGAGAATTATAAGGACAAAAAACATTTTAACTTCCTTGCTACGAGCAGGGGATCTGGGTGTATTTGTTCAATGCCAGAAAACTGGAAGGGATGCATCTGAATTCATGTGGATACATGATTAGGGGTATATCCCTTAAGTCAGTGTCTCTCAACCTTGCCAACTATAGGATGTGCAGACTTCAACTCCCAGAATTCCCCAGCCAATATGTTGGCTGGGGTATTCTGGGAGTTGAAGTCCATACATCGTAAAGTTGTCAAGGTTGAGAGACACTGCTTAATAAGTAACAGAATCTCCAAAGAGTCTAACTGCAATGTTCAGGAAGAGATGCAGACACTCACAGGCCTTGTTTGCGTGACATCTTTTACTTAGGCAACGGGGGGTCCAAGTGTGTCCAGCAAAACCGCAAAACGGAATTCATAGACACAGCCAATTGATTGTGATGGAGTTAGTTTTAGCCCCAAGCAAACCTGGGTTTGTTTGGGGCTAAACTAACTCCCCTCCATTAACTAACTTCCCATGCTGTCCTGTAACCTACTTACTTTGATGGTGGCTTTTCAGCATCCATAATCAGGATGAAGCCTTACAAAAGCCCTGTGAAAATGCAGCCTCTTTAGGCGGTCTAGGGGTGCTTCCCCTTTCACATACCTCTGCTGCCCATACAGGGAGCAGATGAGAAAGGGAGAGACAGGGCTCTGTGGTGGGGTGGGGGGCACAGTCTCTGTCGGCAGCCATGTCAGCCTTGATTTAACTGCAGCATAATCAGAAATAAAGTAAAAAAAATCCTGAAAAAAACACGCAGAAGGCAAGTGACAACACCCCAGCAGCTGGGAGGACTAAAAACAAGGCTGCTTACTGACCCAGTCTTCCTATTACAATGATTTAAATAGAATTACCATAATAGACTTACCATAAGGTGAAAGATTCGGTGTGCTTGTTTAATTGGCAGCAGGTTGAGCAAAGCTTAGAGTTTTTCAAGATAATAAAATTATACAAAACAAACAAAAAAGAGATAGAAAGTCAGATAAAGAGACAGAAAGGAAAGGAAAGAAAGAAAGGAAAAAGAAAACGTATCATTATGCCTTCTGTTCTTCTTTCTATTGAGTAATTATTGTCTTCACCTTTTCCCCATCCTTTTCATCCCTTCAGCAAACTTTGTTGTTGGGCAAATTCAAAAGCTCTTAATTTCTCTTCTTATGATTGACTGGGCCACCCTTCAGATATAACACTGTTCTTTTTAATGTAGCACAAATGATCAGTCTGCACACAGAGTTCCCTTCACCACCCTTGCAAATACATAAAATTTTGATGGACACAAAACCTCTGTATAGGTAGTATCAGAATTTTTTTCCAGATGTTCAGTGAACATATGGCTATGGTGAATCTGGACTGCAGCTCTATTTCCTTTGTCCTGACACATTTATCTGAAGATCTGAGCCAAGTCTATATGCTTGCAATTATAAGCACATAAGCTCTGAATGTGTGGTAACAGGCATCGCTTTCTCCTTTTTCCAATGGTCTGGAGAGACCACATCTATTCACACATTTTGGATTGAAGGAGTGAGAGTCAGAGCAGGGATTATGGGGTACAACCCATTCCTTTTTCCATACTGAATGTTTTAAGTGGTGGTGTGTTTTAGGAGACGTGCATTAAAATGAATGAAAAATGAAGTGTGTGTGTGTGTGTGTGTGTGTGTGTACGCGCGCCTTCAAGTCAGTGTTGACTCCTGGCAACTGCCTGGACAAGTCCCTGTAGTTTTTTTGGCAACATTTTGAAAGTGGTTTGCCATTGCCTGCCTCAGTCATTTTAGTTATGAATCAAATGGGCAGCCTATGATGAGCTGAAATTAAAATCCCATTTGTTTCCTAATCATTTGGAATGAAACAGAAACACTATGCAGCAATAACAGGAAGGTTATAAGTAGGGGAAACAGCAAGAACAGTGAAATTTACGGGTATGAAATAGGTCTATAAAATGGAGATCTTTGGCCCTATTTAAATTTTTGTAGGTTTAACCCTTTGGAGAATCACAGAAAATTGATGCCAGTAAAATGAAAATCATATGTGTCAGGGCTGTGTAAAGCATTCAAAGGATGCTTTAAAAAGTGTGTTGACATGAAGCACTGAGGTAGCCATGTTCTCAGACTTGTCCCAAAGAAAGAATTATTTGTGCATGCATACTGTATGTGTATGTGTATGCGTATATGTGTTTGTGTGTATTTTTCACAACCTGGGAAAACCTTTAAAATGCTCATATTAAATCATCCAGGTGACCCAGATTTTTCAAGAAGGATTGCTTAGTTCACACTATACAATTTGCAAAGTGCCTGATTCAAATGCTTTGTGCAGCCATAATAGATGTTACAAACTGAAAAAGAAAAGCACGATGTCTCACTGCCGGTGATCAAAAGCTAATAGAACAGGTGCCTTCTATGTGTTTAGAACATGAATATCATTGCAGCAGTCTGTCTGTAAAGGTCCTTCAGGAGTAGCAGAATGCTTGAAATAATCATAGCTCTGTATGAACTAGATTTGCTGTGGGATTTCCCCCTGAAATCAATGGAAAATGCCAAAATTAACTAAATAGTGCAAATGAATGAACAAGTTCCCCCAAATCAGCTATGAAAATGCATGAAAAAACAAGTAGGTGATTATTAAAACAAATAACAATTTTAAGCACAAAAAGCAAACAGAGTAACTAACAAACAAAGGCTTTGGGCAGAACTGAACTTTCTGTTTGCCCCCTTGCCAGTATGGGCTACGCACTGCTTCCTGGGCGTAGCAATGGATCACGTCCTCCTCTTCACATTCCTAGCCCGCTGCAGATGTACCTGGCACCCACGTTTTCCAACTTCGATTCCAAACTGCACTTTTCCAACCTGAATCAGCTTAAACTCTTCAGAGCAGAGAGTTTCCAGCACTTTGACCCATTCTAGCACCAACTGGTTGCCATGCCTGGTATGTGCCCTCTCCTTTAGCAGCTGATCTCTTCCTCAGGCAGCCATTTCACCTTGGGCTACTGGACTACTATGTGTTTACTGGCTAGCGATGGTGGTTCTTGTTTAAATAATCTTGTGGTTGATCTGATGGTCCATTAATGAACTATCCTCAACTCTAGAAGCTCATGCTTCAATCAGCCTTTACATCTCTCAGCAGGCACCCTTTCAGCTCTGCCCAAACATGCTTCCCTTGCTTTTTCACACCTGCCTACACTGATGCTAAATTTCCTTTCCTTTTTTAAAAAAAACTAAGTTGCAACATAGAAGTGTTGCTACTCCATTTGCGTGAAACTGAATGATGGGTTCTACCTTGCTACTAACTTTTCATGGACTTTCGAGGATCCAAAGAACACCCTGTTTTCTATTGGATCAGAGCAATGGTAGCACTACCCAGTAAGGGGAGAAGAGGAAAGGGAAAAAAGGGTTTATATTAGTGTCAAAGGGAAAGGGAGGTGAAACCATCCATGTACAGTATGCAAACATCTGGGAAAGCAAAGGAAAGGCACTAGGTTTAATGAGATGGGAATGATCCCTAAAAGGAAAAGGCAGGCACTGGGAGACCAATCCACCCAGGAGACAGACAGACAGACAGCTGGACAGGTTTGCCTTTCCTGCACAGATGAGAAAGATAAGAAGCAAAATAACTATCAATCAGGTCTGGCAATGGCCAGTGTTTCTCAACCTTGGCAACTTTAAGATGTGTGGACTTCAACTCCCAGAAGTCCCCAGCCAGCATGGGGTTGAAGTCCACACGTCTTCCCCAGTTGAAGTCCACACGTCTTAAAGTTGCCAAGGTTGAGAAACACTGGTACAGGCTGAGCAACAGCCCGGCCCCATTGCCTCTCCCCTGCAATCCAGGCTGGAATTTCTGAAGCTGGCTTAGGAAACAGTCAGAAGAAGCACAGGAGGCAAGAAGCCTAGGCTGCCATGTGGAATTGCCCTTTGGAATGGAATATATTACAAAATCATGGCAATAACTGTTTGGAAAACTGCATCCAGATTAAATATTTGCTGGGTTAGGATCTTTACTCTGCATTTGAAGCCATCAGCCATCTTAATCTTTTTTTAAATGGAGGATTAGAGTCATCAATCAACAAAGAATGCAGTGTTTTTAATTGGCTTCTACCTGCCAAGATGGACAATGTAAGTTTTTCTCTTACGTTACTACCAAGCATTGGCAGACGTGAAATACACCAATCAATAAATAGGAAAAAGACTAAAATTTGAACCTCTGGGACAGTTTACACCGATGCTGTGACTGGACTCTATGCTTCAGAATAAATGGACAGATAGTGGGCAAAGACAAATGGTTAATATATAAAGACTTGCTAACACAGGAAAATGAGGAGTTTAAGATAAAATCAAGAGAACAATTGACTGCACGGGGATTTAGTTTTCAAAGGTTTTCATATGCACAATTAAGAGAAAGATTTAATATAGATAAAAAAGTACGAGGAATAGAATATGATAAAACAGAATTTGAATTATGAAATAATGATGAACAGGAGATTGCTAAAATGTATAAACTTTTGCTGAGACTTGAAATGGAGGAAAAGCAAGTGAAAGAATGTACAGTAAAATGGGCCAAGAATTTTGGTTATAATATTCAAATAGATCTATGGGAAAGAATGTGATTAAGAGGTCTGAAATCCACATTGTCTTACAATTTAAAAGAAAGCTTTTTTTAAAATGATGTGCTGTTGGTGTATGCCACCAGAGAAATTCTCTAAGATGTAGAAAGGTACTTCTAATCACTGTTGGAAATGTGAAAATCATGAAGGGACATTTTATCATGCATGGTGGACTTGCAGAAAAGCAAAAAGATATTGGATCCAAATGCATATGGTGATGTAGAGAGTTTTAAAAATTAACATTCAGATGAAAGCGGAACTTTTTTTATTAGGACTTATGGACAGTCAATTAAAAAAGGCTCATGGACGATTGGTTTTATATATGCAAACTGCAGCGAGGCTATTATATGGACAAAGACGGGAGACCACAGAAATACCAAGAATGGAGGAATGGATTGTGAAGGTGGCTGAGTTGGCAGAGAGGGCTAAATTGACTTGTTTGATCAAGGAGGGAACTACAAATACTTTTATAAAAGTCTGGAAACCCTTTATAGACTTTTTGCTGAAAATGGATAAAAATGAACTGCTGATTTTGGGATTTATGGATTAAAAAGTTTTGTTTAGGGGAAGAAGGGAACTATGATAGGCAACATGGGAGGGTGGAGATGGCAGTTACTATGTCTGTAACTGCTGCAAAGAAGATCGGAAGTCGCTTCTTTAGATATCTTTCTTTTTCTTGCTTTTTTGTTATTCTTCACTTTTTCTTTTACCCTTTTATAATCTTTTTCTTTTTCTATTCTTCTTCTATGTTTCTGCAGTTTTTTACATCTTTGTAAAACCTTCTTTTAATAAAAATGGTTTTAAAAAAAGAATAAATGGACAGAAATTTGACAGCAGGAGAAGTAATACTAAAAAGCATAAAACAGCTTCATAACACTCTATTGCACCAGGACATTTTATTACTGACATATGGATGGTCATTCTTGAGCAAAGGAATAACAAAGACTAATTTCCTCCTGAAACAGCTTTCCTTCCAAAATTTAATACTAGAGCTGTGCAATGCTTTGGATGTGGTTCCAAAAATTTGCTTTGAAGTGCATGGGAAAGTGGATGCAGCACTTGTGGCAGCCAATTAAAGCAGTTGTATCTATTTCCAGGCATGATTCTAACAACCACACTATACTGGAAACAAAAATGGCTGCTTTAATGAGTTGCTAACAGAGACGTATTCGTGCTCCTGCACACACCCATGTGACTTTTCAGAACTGAATCGCAAGCATGGCACAACCCTTTTAAATACCATTTTTTGGGTGTTTAACGAAGACCAGGGTTTATTATCCAATAGCCCAATGGCTCATTAACCAAAACATGTGTTATACTTACTTAACCATTGCTTTGCTAATAGCCACTTAACATTCAAGGTGCCACAAACCCATGAAGCAAATTTCCACAAATGTACGCACAGAAATACATGCAAAACCCTTCTTTTAAACAAAACTCCAGATCATCAAATGTCTCCAGATGGTAAGCATCCAAGGCCAGCAGTAAATGGCTACTCTTATTGGGGCAAAGATAGATGATCAAGGTATATCAAATTCAATCCAATTATATTATTTCCTATTTGCTTTTAATCAAAGAGAGTGGGATGGGATGGGATGGGATACAGTAGGGTAGGGTAGGGTAGGGTAGGGTAGGGTAGGGTAGGGTAGGGTAGGGTAGGATAGGGATGGGACACCTCTAACTCTCCAAATTTTGTTAGTCTGGGGAAAATGAAAGTAATAGCATGAGAATGATTTCCAAGAATATTCAACCTGTCTGAGGAAGTCCGCCTGTGAGAAGCTGCTTATAGCACTCCAATTTTGGGAGGGGAGAGGAGTGAAGCCAGAAAGCCCTGTTTTTCCATCATGATGGCAATTCTCTGGAACTGTCTCTCTCTGGAAGTTAAGCTGGTCTTCTTGGTGATAGCTTTCTGGACGTTAGTGAAGACCAAAGTTTTCCACGGGCCTGCATTTGGACTTTCCTTATTTATTGAGCATTAACTGTTACTTGTCTTTTGCTTATGAACCTGAATGGTTTTATTGTTTGTTAGTATGTTGTTGTAAGCCTCTGTGTAATGTTCTGCAAAGTTTTAGCATCATCATCATCATCATCATCATCATCATCGGAAAACCACTGGTTTCCCTCCTTTGCATAATTTAAGGCATATTTAGTAAGAAATTGTGCAGAAAAACAAAGGTCCACTGCATTCATGGGATTTACTTCTGCCTAAGATAGGGTTGTGTATAGGATTACATTATCAGTCTTCAGAATGAAGCATAAATACCTCTGAAAATTTGTTTCTTTTAACATTTTAAGGTGTTAATGAAGCTCCATTTAAAACAGTATTTTGGCACTAAAATCATTATGTGGTCTAAAACATATATAAGGGAGTGTGTAGATGTCAACATACATCTTATCATTTAATTGAAAAGATAGATATGCCCTTCAGAGCAATTGGAATTGAGAATGTGCAAGTTATTTTTCCAGGAAAGCAGGAAAACAGCCAAGCTCAGAGAGCCCCAAGGACTCCACAGTTCATTCCTGAGCTACATATATTCTCTTCTATTAATCCATCTTCTCCTGCTTTCCCTCAGGCCTCAAACCAAGTCCAGCATGTATGACCATCTCACTTATTTCTTTCAAAATCCTTTTCCAAGTTTTCCTTTTCTGAGAAATACAAGGTCCATCTTCCTAATCTTGAAGAGTGGGCAATCCTCCAGATGTTGCTGAGTTACAACTTCCAATATCCCCTATCATTGATAATGCCAGCTGATTGCCAGGAGTTATACCGTAGTTCAGCAACAGGTGGAAGGCAACAGCCTTTATATTTGTTTTCACTTTATGTATCTAAGCAAGATATGTGTAATTGAAATAATCATAAATTCTTGTCCCACTTCTTCTATCTTTGAGATATATAGATGCTTTAATGAAAAACAGTTTTCATTCAAAAATCAGTTGTGTCAGGATAAAAGGTAATACCCTTTTAATCCATCAAAAGGTTGAAGTTTATTTGAGCTAGTAATGAATAAGCTGCTTTTAATGATGTATATATCTAACTATTCTTATGTTACATCATGAATACCTCCAGTTAAGATAGAAATGATTCCATTTCTGCACAGTTTCAATTTTGCTATTCTATTCAAGGATCAAAGACATGCACAAGATCCATTCTACAAAGTAAGGAAATGATGCAGGATTTAGAAACACAGACAGCTGCCTTATACCAAATCAGACTATTGGTCCATGAAGTTCAATATCGTCTATATCAGGGATGGACAATTTGTGGCACTCCAAAGGTTGCTGCATGTTAATTCCAAGCAATCACCACCAGTGTATGTAGTTCTTCACCTTGGAGCTGGAATTTAGTATGCTTACTCCATTCTACATTGACTGGTCATTGCCAATCAGAGTTTTAGCCTGAAGTCTTATTCAGCTCTACCTGGAAAAGCTAAAGATTGAACCTGAGCCTTCAGCATGCACACCAGATTTTCTATCTATTACAGTTTTTTTAACCCTTTAGGAATAGAGAGATTTAGAGCATGAGTCGGGAGTTGATGACATGCTACATACCCTGACACATTGTACTTTCATTCACATGGACACACACACTTCTTATTCTCCTACATAGCACACACACACACACAAAGAAATAAAGGGGGAAGTTTAATGAGAAGGTTGCAAAAATATTGCTCAGTGCTATCACATCTGGTAAAAATATTTACCGATACCTAGGTCAGGTGCAGATGTGTGCTGAAATGATGTTTACAGGGGTAGAAATAAAGGTATGTACTCTTATTACCTAGATGTTGAAGTTGACGCCATAGATCAATAGTAGGAAAATGTATGTTACATATGCATGCATTCCGAGAGTTTATGTTTCAGTCTGTGGCATTTTCTGATTAAAAGGGTCAAGCAGCAAATGATGTGAAATGCCCTTCTGTGAGACTTGAAGGTCCATTGCCCTACAGAGTAGATATGGCTGGACTATAAACACATTTGTCTCTAGTGTGATACGAGGATGATTCCTGCAGACTAGGACACTCTATGGACAGTTCTTGGGGAGAAGAATGAGAATAATAAGTAGTCATCACAGTAATTTCCAGCAAGCAATCAGAGTTTCCTTGTAATTTTTTTTTTTTTTGTATAATAAGTTTGTCCAAATTAATATGTTGTGTTGCCTCCTTAAGACACCCTCCTTGGATCCATCTGTCCCGAACAGCTGTCATCCTATCTCTAACATTCCCTCCAGAGGAAATGTTACTGAGATTATTGGCCAAAGCACAGTTAAGGAATGCCTTTGAGAAAGTGGATTATCTGGTCCTCTTTCAGTAAAGTTCAGACCTGGGCATGGGATGAAAATGACATTGGTCACTCCTGTGGATGACCCTTGTTAGGACCTGGATGGGTGTAGTGTATGTCTCTTCTGGCCTGGCAGCCTTTGATATCATTCAACATGGTGTCCTTCTGGTCCTTCTGAAGCCGTTGGGGGTTGGAGGCATACAGTGGTTCCACTCCTTCCATAGTAAACATTTCCAAACAGTTGGGGAGAGGAGTAGAGATCAGTTGGTGGCTACTCCCTTGTAAAGGTGCCTCATGGTTCAGTCCTTCCATCTCCAGTTATGGCTTAGATCCAGTTATATTCTTCCCACCACCTACAAATTCATTCAAGTTTTTAAAAACTTGCTACGTAGGAGAAACAATTATACTCTACTCCCCCATGTCAAATGTAGTTTGATCCTCAGTCTCTTAGCTCCTGTATCATTGTAGACTTCATATGCAAGTCACAGAGAAATGCAAGTACCAGTTTCACCCTTGCATGTGAAACGTCTGGGGCATGCTAACACCTTAACATCTTAAATACATTGATGTAAAAAAGAGGTTTCATTTAAAAAAAAAAATCAGTTGAATTATTTTCTTAGCAAATGTACTTAGCACTGGTGTATTTATTTAAGCTCTTAGGGCTAGAGTGCTTCCAAGCATGATGCACTGCTCTTCTGTAACCAAGTTCATCAAGTCAGATAGATTCATCTGATTCTTTCATAGGAATATCCCTGAGAAACCACATTCTTCCAGATTTATCTAGCCCAATCATGTCCACTTTGACAGGCAAAGCTCTCTGGGATTTCACACAGTTGTGGGGCAGGGAATTTCCCCCATCATTTACTACCTGGTTCTTTTTACTGGAAATGGAAGGATTGAACCTGGCTTCTTTTGACTGCATGGCATATATTTCACCACTACTGACTGATGGCCCAATGGTGAACACCTTATCTTAGGGAATGCTATAGCTCTTCTCTGAGATAAACTTCCATTATCTTTGTGCCTCTCCAGAAAAGCATGGAGAGTTAAATCCTACATTCCTTGCAAAAATTCTGCTGAAGTAAAGTGATGCTTGTGAATGGCTTACAGAGGCCATATGTTTCTTATTTTACAACAGGCAGCCCTATATTTGAAGTGTTGTGCAACACGAGTCCAATTCAAAAACAAAGCAGCATAAAAATGAAGATGCCTATCAACAGTTAACGTAATAGTATAAGTGTTGGACTGGGAAGAAACACCTTGAAGTCTTCTGTCCACTTTGGAAGCTCCTTAATGACTTTCAGCCAGTCACTCTTAGCCCAATCTACTTCACAGGCTTGTTGTAATGGAAGAAAAGGAAGAGTATTATTATGTAACCCTGAGAGCTCCCGGAATAAAATTGGGATATGAAACTTATCAGTATCAATAGAACTGCTGTATGGTCACATGTCACCTAGGAAGTTCTGCACACCCCAGTTTAAAAAAGACATTGATAAACTGGGCTACCAAGGTAGTGAAAGGACTGGAAACCAAGTGCTACAAGGAATGGTTAAGAGACCTACTGTAGGTATGTTTAACTTGAAGAAGAGAAAGCTGAGAGGGGACGTAATAGCTGTCTTCAAATATCTGAAGGGCTGTCACATTATAGAGAGTTTGGACTTACTTGCTCCAGACGGTAAGACTATTGGGATGAAAGTTCAAAGATGTAGGTACAGATTAGGAAGAACTTATGGACAGTAAGAGCTGTCAGTCACTGGAATAGTTACTGCATGGAGTGGTTTCTTCCCCTTCACTGCTAGTTTTCAGACAGGGGCTGGATAGTCATCTATTGGGGTTGGTGTAGTGAATCCTGCAGTGTCCAGGGGGTTGGAGTTGATCACCTCTGAGGACCCTTCTAACTCTATGATTCTATGATTCTGTCTTTCCCACCGAGCTGAGAAATATTTAAGGTAATTATTTCCAAGTATGCTATGTCCATAAAGCAGCATCTGCAAATTTTATGCAAGACTTCTTTTGCCCTCTATTTTCATTTGCATTTCCTCTTTTGGGGACAGTATATGTCCCTCCTGCTAAGAGATGTGAGCACATCTGTATAAATAGTATTGGTTTTTCTTGCACAGACGGCTTGAAAGAGATATATTAGAAACAAGTCTTACAAAAAAAGTGAAATCTCCTTCAAACTGAATGTGACTGCTAGTAAGTTCATGGCAAGAATATGGAAAGGAACCCATTGAACTCAATGAGGCTTACTTCTTGAGTAACACTCATTGTAAATGGTATCAGTTACACTAATCCAAGAGGGACATTGAGTAATTTCTTCACAGACATGCAAGCTGAGCCAGCAGTATCTCTCACACTCCATTGGAGGAACCCTTGTTTCTCCAGCTCTGCAGGACTCGATTATTGGGTGGTGCAAGGGACCAATATAAGAGGCACAAAAAGAAGCCTCCGTGGGTATCCAAACATTCTCTGGGTGGTGTTTTTTGATCCCAATAAAGGAATTTCAGCAGGGTACCAATTGTACAGCAGAGGCACATGGTTCAAACTTAAAGCAGAACTTTATAAGACCCCGGTTGGGTCAGGCCATGGGCCCATTTAGGTCAACGTTCTGTCAGAGTGAACCACTGGATGCATTTGGGAAGCTCACCAACAGGGGGGTCCATAGGTTATGGTCAAAAGAGTCGAGATGGTAGCTGTGACAATGGGATTGAAGTTCTGGCAATTGCCACCTGGGATGCATATAAAATTGTAGCCCGCAACACATAAAAACAGGCAAAGTTTTGATTGCATTGTTATGGCCACCTTCTTGACTTTTTTTTTTTTTCCATACCTTGTGAACTGATCTGCTCACCAAGCTGGAGGGCAAGAGCCCTCTTTGATATCACTACCCAGCAACCCATATAAAGGGTTGGTGAGGAGGAACGACATCATGGAAATTAGAAAGGCAAACATGGCTGTGATATCAAGTAAATCTGGTATGTCTGGCTTGTGTGCGTGTGTGCGTGCATGTATTTGTTTATCCACATTACTGCTTCATCTGGGAGAGAACAGTTTGACACCATGAAAATCCAAAAAGTAAAAACCTTTGGCAGGGTTAAGTCACCCAAGCCCCCAATTCTTCATGCAGCACCCCAAACCCTTAGGTTTGCAGAACTCAACTCAAGGCTGCTGGTGAATTGCTATTTGAGTTGTAACAGAAGGGGAAATGACTACTATATGGGGGTTAAGCACGAATTTTTAAATCAATGTTAAATGACTTTTTGTCTGAACCAGGAGTGTCTGCAAAAAAGTCAAGATGGCAGCCACAATGGTGTGATCAAATCTCTGCCTGTTTTTTAAAGTGGGTTGCACACACATCCTGGTCCAAGCTCTGGCATGAAGCCTCTAGCATATTCTCAAAAAACAAATGAAAAAGATTGTGCACAGCCTTTGTTTATGTCCAACATCTGGACACCCCCAAGGATCACACCCCATTTTTAACATTGCTGTAAAAAATAAATCAATCAAAGGATTAATGTTATTGCAATGATATCTATAACCAGGCCTTTAAAAATGGCTTTCGTTCCTGGATGAAATGTTCTGTGCTAATAACTGATCTTGCTGTGCGGCAATTCCCTTTGAAGTACTCAGCGCAGATACATGATCCCATTTGGTGACAGCCTTTAAATTACAGGCTGTTCCAGTCCATGCAAATGCTTCTCATCTGTCCCATGCTTCTGCCCCATTCCACTGTAAAACAAAGCCGCGCCCAGCCCTGTCAGCAAAGACATGGTCCCCGTCCAGCCATTTCTTCTAGGATCTGATAATAATGGCTAACATTACGGAGAGAGAAAGAGAGAGAGAGAACTAACCTGTGGGGAAACATGTCATGCAGGGCACAGCTTGACTAAGAACAGATCCATGCCACTGGCCATAAAGGGTAAACACTTAAGACATTTAACCCAGCTGAGAGGTACTAAATGGAAGGCAATGGTCATCTGGCTTTTGAATCTCCTAATTGACATGTCAGAAAATAAGCACTTTATTGACAGGAGATGATTGCAGAGAAAAGTCATTTTTCATTTAGAGAACCAGATACTTCCCCTCCTCTTTCTTTCTGAGCTCAGAGTGATTAGCAAAAGCTTTGTGGTGGGACTGAAAAGTGCTGTGTGCTCTGGGCGTACACGTTCCTCGCCTGGTTGCTTCTTCTTGTTTCCACTGCTAACTTTCCAGCCAAGCTGCTGCGAATCAGAGGACCCATCCAGCTGCCGTCTTCTTCTGATTTGCCTCTGCTGTAGATGAAGAATTACAAGTCTTTCTCTGTCTGCTGACGTGTGCTGTGGTTCCTACCAGACTGAAGCTGATGACCCTCATGCTACAGGAGTGCTTATATTGCCTTCCTTTTATGTAGACATACATCTCATATGTCTGGTATGAGAAGAGTAAACTTGTTTAGCAATACTTTGGAGCCAAGTGTCAAGAGCCAAACAATGACTTTCCAGGAAACCAGTGGTTAAATCGCAAAGGTAGAGATAAACCAGTAGCCCCTCCTGGAACTGCACGTGCAGATTCCAACAGGGTTGTTTAGAGAGGAAAGAATATACTTTGTGCATGGTCAGAAGTGCCCTCCTTTGTGCACATGTGTTGATTTAATTCATATATTGTAACTATACTACTGCTAAAAAGTTCTCACTCTTCCCTGAGGTTCTCGGGTGGCCTCCCATGCAAGGAATGGAAGAAGTCATCAGTTCCTTAGTTTCAGCAGGGCTTCAGCATTAGATATTCTTTTTCTCCCTCTCTTTCATGGACTCAAGCCAAGGTCAGCAGCATTTTCAAGCAGAGATGACAATTCATGATTTCATGCTGTATGTCAGGCTCTAATATATATATAAAATAATTATATATTTTTTCAGTTGAATGAAAAGAGAAGGAGAAGTTCATATAATTGTCATGGAATTCATGAATCTGAGAACAAACAGTTTTCAGAAATGATTGCACATTACATGCTGGCAACTAGAATATATCATATAAAGGCATAATTGAAGGGGATTGATGAAAACAATGTTGTGGGTCTTGCCCTCGCAATGGATTGCCTCAAGTGCTTGAGCTAGTTCATTTTAGTTGGCTTGCAAGATAGTTTCTAGATTCAAGATCCTAGGTTGCTTACAACGGCATGTTTGGGGTAACAATGGACTTTGGTTGCAAATACTGGCCACAATGTGCCCAAACTGACTAGTACTATTCTTATTAGTGTAGCAGTGTCCCATGTGGCATAAGGACAACTAAGGGTGAAAACCTAATCTGCTCCTCTTCTATGTTAATGAGAGGCATTATGTGAAAACTTTCATTGATCAAAGTCATGATGGAAGGCATCTATGGATCAAGGTGGTGATGAGGATGGTGTAATGAAAACTGAGACTTAGAATATAACAAAATTAAAGGATGAAGAACAGGAATTAGCAAATGAAAGGGGATGACAATATAGATGCACTGTGTGTCTATGAAACTAAGAGAAAGTGGAAGGACATAACAGATTTGAATGAAAGTGATATAGTCTTATGGAACAGAATTAATGAATGCATGCAGGGAGATGAGTGTGTAGGTGTAATTATGAATAAAAGGGCTAAAAAATATGACAGAAGCTATGAACTTGGTTTGTGTAGATTGTTATACTGCTTATGAAGAGAGGACTCCACAGCTTGGTAATAGTTACAAATAGTCCTTGACATTTGTTTAGCGGCTGTTTGAAGTTACAATGGTGCTGAAAAAAGTGACTTATGACTGGTCCTCACATTTACGACTGTCGCAGAGTCCCTGTGACCACGTGATAAAAATTTGGGCAATTGGCAACCGGCATGTATTTATGACAGTTGTAGCTTCCTGGGGTTATGTGATCGCCATTTGCGATCTTCCTAGCCAGCTTCCAATAAGCAAAGTCAATGGAGAAACACATGATTTGACCATGTGATTCACTTAACAACCAGTGATTCACTTAACAACCACTGCAAAAAATGTTGTAAAATCATCTGTAGACACATGATGCCTCGCTTAACAACCACACCATTTAAGACAAATTTTCCAATCCCTATTGTGGTCGTAAGTTGAGGACTACCTGTATATGTTACACACTAGTGAAAGGTGATCAATGAAGAAGCAGAGATGAGCTTTGGAGAAAATTGAGCAAAGTTTGGAATCCACATGATCCACAAGAAAAATATTCTGTTAGGTGACATGAATGGTTAGGTGGGAATAAGACAAGAAAATCAGAAAAAGTGACTGAGCTAAGAAGATCCAAGAATAAATGAGAATGGTGACATGTGAATATCTGCCTAGAAAAATATCTTTTTCAAATAGGTGGGTTAAGTCTATTCATATGTACATAAGACAAAGGAATTAATATAAATTTGAAGCATGATTGATATGCAATTCTCCGGGACAGACCAGGTTTTGGGAGTGCCAAGACTGCATCTTGGGAACAAAATGGATATGGAAGAAAAGGAAAAAAGGGAAGAAAACTAGAGTGAAAGCAGAACCACTGCAGGAAGAACAAATACAAGTCCTCTATGAAAAAGTATTAGAAGCCAGATTAATCTCCCAACAGAATGAATGGAAAATGAACATGCAGAAGAAGAATGGGGAAGCTGCTTGGAACAGATTGAAAAAAAAAATTACAAATTGCCACAGATGCATGTGGAGTTACTATAACAGAAAGTACCAAACAAGAAAGAGACAGACAGACAGACAGGCTTGGTGGAACACTGAAGTGAAAGAGGCAAGAATAAATGCACACAAGAAAATGATTCCTGCAAAAAATGAGGATGTATGTGTAAGTTCGTATATGATCGCCTACTCTGTTGCAACATTTGCCCCGTAGAACAGCCTCCCCGCTCCCCCAGGTTTGGACAATCTCAGCTTCTGGACCTTTCAGAAGGCCTTAAAAACCTGTCTCTCCCTTCAGATGTTAGAGCCAGGTAGTTAATGGAGCTGCGTGGTGTGTTTTTACCTGAGAACTTTTGTTTTTTAACCCGGCATCTTTTACTGTGTTTTTTCCCCCCTTTTGCGTTTACATGGATGTTTCTGTTTTCATGCTTGTTAGTTGCCCAGAGTTATTTGATCAAGAGGGGCAGCCATATAAATTTGCCCAATAAATAAATAAATAAATAAATAAATAAATAAATAAATAAATAAATAAAACAATGTGTGAATAGAACAGTGTTTCTCAACCTTAGCAACTTCAAGATGTGTGGACTTCAACTCCCAGAATTCTCCAGCCAGCATCTGTGGCAAAGTCCACACATCTTAAAGTTGCTGAGGTTGAGAAATATTGGTCTAGAGGATGTGTATATACAGAAAAATAGAGTTTAAAAAACTAAGTCCAAGAGAGCAAAGAAACTGTTTTGATGGAAATAAAAAAAATGTTTTTAGGAAAGCCGGGGGGAATAATTTTGAGATTTGTATGGGACTGATATTGACATGTGAAAGAGTGGAACTCGAATGAATGCTATAAATGTTAGTATGTTTGGCAGGATTTAGGAGGCCTGACATAATTTGGAGGGAAATGGAACTTTCTGGGTCTGACACTGTCTTTCTGCTAATAAATCCTCCTGCATTTTTTTTCCTACCTGTTCCTTCCATTTCCCAGGACCACTTCTAATCTATGAATCACAGCCATATGAAATTAGACCCAAATCCACAGGTTCCCACTCAAGTTATATGTCAACCAATATTGCTTCTCCACTCAAGTTTCAACAAGAAATTTCAGTTACTGCATCTTCCATGGGAAGGTAATGTTGCAAGATACAGGATCAAGTTTGGCTACCGCAAATTAATGTCATGGGATCCAATCATCTATTTACAATCAAATTAGATCAGACACTTTAGAATGTGAGAAATGTGAGATAGATAGATAGATAGATAGATAGATAGATAGATAGATAGATAGATAGATATATATATATATATATATATATATATATATATATTCACTTACAGGAAGGCAGTTCCAATTGAATATTGGGGGGAAAAATCCTAACAGAAAGTGTAGTTTGTCACTGAAAGCAATTGTACTCAGAGAGATGGTGGGCTACCTTTACTAAATGGATTCAGTCAGAGAGAGTGAATCTGCAGATAATGTTTTGTACATGAAGCAAAGGAATTGACTTGGCGGTCCTGAATGGTTCCTTCCAATTCTATGGATCTGTGACCTCTGGAATTTTGCATGTCCAGATTAAATATCCCTGTGATCACAGGGCACATTTTAGTTTATTTCTGAACTAAATATACTGTAGTTATTGTTTAGGTCAGTTTCTACCTTTAGCTTAATGGAACAGGCAGTTATTCTATTCATGGCCAAGTAATTCACAAAGACGTCCTCTCTTCCTGAGCAAGTCCTTGTATGGGGTGGAAGAGATAATAGAGGGTAAGCAGTCAATCCACTTATATATAATGTGAAGATTGATTTGGTGAACTGTCAGTTTGTATAGCGAATTAGTGCAATTGCCCTGGTTGTTTGTTTTCTGCCAGACCAACATACCTAAATTACAAAACACTGCTGGTGTTTTCCCCTAAGGGACTACATTTTAAAGAATATTCTCCATCTCTGAGAATGCTGGGTTCCATTTAGCAAAGTCAGATTGTATGGGTTTTTATTTTTTTATTTTTATTTGGTCCACATGATCACTAAAGATTAAATATGTATGAAGTCAATAAAAGCTCCCATTTAAGGGGGGAAAAATACAGACACGTTTTCTCAATTTGTACCTGGTTAGTGGGACATTCTCGTGCCAGTCGTGAATTAAGAATTAAGTTTATTTTCTGAAACAGCCACAGACAAAAGTGTCTGTTGCCAAAGCATTGGCCTCTAACTGTGTTTAAAGTAAAAGTCTGAGACTAAGTATGGAGTAGAGCTTAACATATTGGAAATTCACAGAAACTTTGATTCTCACAAAGTATGGTGCCTATCCCTGCATGTTGTGTGTTGCAGAAAAGCAGTATATACATTTTCAGTTGCAGATAAAGGTTGACAATGAAGAGACTTATATGGCAAACAAAGAAGTACAACACATTGATTGAAGCTGAAGCTGGCTTTGGAAATAAGAGAAATGTGCTTCAGGATCAAGCCAGCTTTGTAGCTACCACTCACTGCTACTATATGTTATGAAATACTAATTAACGTTTATACATAACAATTAGCATATGTGTGTTTTATGAACACTTCTGCCCATTCTCTCTTTGATGATGCATTTCTTCTTTTTTGGAAGTATTACTGAGGATATGTTAAACTAAAAGCTTCCCAGAAATTCTGCCCATGTGGACACCAGGCAAGAAATCTAGGAGCTCAGAAGACCCCTCCTGCTAATTTCAGACTTCATACCAAATCACTGAGACAGAAAAGAAACAAAGCTACCGCCAATAACTCCAGAAGTATATAAACAGTGAAACCCTTATGGGAATGTTTCCCTAACTCTGGAAATTACGGAGGAGAAATTATTCAATTCACAAGTTCTGGCATGAGAACTAGTTTATTACCATGGATTCTAAGCACGATGAATTATTAAGCTATAGGAAGTCATTTATAGAAGGAAAACCAGGGCTTCTGGTCTTGCAACATTATTTCAGCCATAATCATAAGGAAAACCCCATCAGGCTAAATTTTCTCTTTCTGGAAAGGGAAATGGGCCCTACGCTACAAAAATTGAATCAACCATGATGTCCCACTATTAAAATAAGTAACTGAAAGGGTATGCATGGGTATAGACAAGGTACATGTAGATTCTTTGTCATGCAGGAATTTACTCTCTGCTTCCGTTCCACAGGCTAGTGTACAATAATCTGTGCACTATAATCAGAAAGAAAAGGTCATCCCAGAGGTCATAGGTTTAGAAGGGTGGCACTTCAAAGACATTTATCTCCTTTACAACCCCATTAAGCCTCTGGTAATGGCCTATTGTCTTTCATCATCTCAACCTCTTCACCTGCTTGTTTACTTTTACCCTAACTTCAAAACACAAAGGAGAGTGTAAGCAGGTGCTTACTTGCACAAGTCTTGAATAGCCAGGCTGCATGCAACATTTGTTTCATGGAAACTGTTCAGTTATTGAATGGGAAAACTGGTTTAGGAGAGAAAGTCTTCTTAACAGCTTGATTGAAGATAATATGTACAGAGATCTACTATGATCAATGACCATCAAGACCTTCTTTGTGTATTCTAAAAGATGGGGGAGCATGCACCTTGGCCATGCACCCCAACTTCCCCACATTGAGTGTAAGTCTGGACGAAGATTGTAAATATGCTTAGGGTAAGTCTCATTCAAGTTGAAACTCCTGGTGATTTCATGGACACACTACAGAAGTGGATTGCACTGTCTTCTTCCAGAATGCTTTTCTCAATATAAGCAATTTCTTTTGTGTATATGTGCATGCCTTTGACTCAGTCTTGACTCCTGGCAACTGCCTGGACTAGTCCTGCACTTTTCTTAACAAGATTTTCAGAAATAGTTTGCCACTGCCTTCTTCCTATAGCCGAGAGAATGTGACTGGCTGAAAGTCACCCAGCTGGCTTCTGTGCCTAAGGCAGGACTAGAACTGGTGCCTTTAACCATTACACCAAACTGCCTCTCCAGCATAAGCATACAGCCTGGAGTTTTCTGGTGGTCTCCCACTCAAATACTAATGAAGTCATCCTACTTAGTTTGTTAAGATCAGCCAAAGTTGGCTAGATACTGCCATCTAGCAGGGCCAATGTCATCCAAGCAGTTTTCTTGGCAGTGTTATGGAAGAGGTTTGCCGTTGCCTTCTTCTGAGATGCTACTGTGACAGTAGCCCTGGAATTTCACAGCGATCCCTAACCAGGGCTGATCCTGCTTAGCTTCTGAGATGTGAAGTCAGTAGGCAAGATCCTATGTTCCTTATATTCATGTACTCTATTTGGGAGTATCTCCTGATAGAGAGATTGAGACATTCATATACAATCACCGTGATTGTCATCAAAGGTCCTGCTAGGTGTGTCCCATCCTGTGGGTATTTATGGAATAATTTCCCCAAGAAAAGGCATAAACCAACTTTATTACCATTTAGACCCATGTTTTTATTTAATTTGTTATTTGATATTATTTTATTTACTTAAAATACTTCTACAATGCTCCCATTAAAACAAAAACAAAACTCCCATAGCAGATTACAGCTAATTTTATGGCAATACTGCTTGTGACCACTAGATATATTTTCTTTCCTTTGTTGTTTTATTTTAAATGTTATGTTGTATGTTACAATGCATTGAATGCATTTTAGTGTATTTGAAGATGCTTTGCATGGCAGGTGTCTTCTAAATATTTTAAATAAATGAGGCATTGCTAGCTAAGGATAAGCAATTTGTGCCTCTCCTTCTATTGGTGATTAAGGATTAGGAAAACTGAAGTTCAACATTATCTCAAAGGCTGCTCAAGCCTTGACTGTCTGACAAGATAGCAAAGTTCATGGCAGTCTTTTCTATCAGAACTGGTTAAGCCATTCTCCACATAAATTCAACAGACACTGAACAATAGCTCTGCTCCAGATGTGTCCACTGGATGGAGTCAAAAAAGTCAAGATGAAAGATCAGCTGTGAGACTGAACCTCGCCCCTTAGTACAGGTGTGCAACGATGACCCGCTGTATTCAGAAAAGAGGAAGCAGTTGCTTCATATTAATAAGATGTTTCTATAGATTCAATCAGTGGCACACATCAGGGCTTTAATATACTTGACCTCAGTGGCAAAATGGTATAAATAGCAACCCACCTTCTTTTCTTGGTCTGACTTTGGGTTTGTCTTCCAACTAATTTGCGAGCCACAGGTGCCCATGGGTGCCACAGTTAAGAAAAAATGGATGCCATAAGGCCTGTGTAATATTGAAAGTCCAGTCCTCAGGCTAGCAGTGGTTGAATGACAACAGAAAATGGCAGGAACATCTGCAGGGTGGAGCAGAGGGGTCAAAGAGGTCAAGATGGCAGTCGCAACCACAGATAGAAGTTCCTGGAAAATGGCCCAATCAATGTTTGGCCCGGGGTGTGCATACCGCTGGCATATAGACCTGGAGCTCCCCAACATGCTAACTCTTTTCATTCTTATTGTTGTTTTGAGAGCTTTTCTATTGCAATTGCCACATGTAAATTTGCTACTGTTTCTTTTTCCTAACAGTACACACAGGCAATATACATCTTGCAATCAATCCAGTACCATAAAGCCCTATATGACATAGCGCTGGGTTACATTAGGTAGAAGAACTTCATGAGAAGGGCTGCTGAGAGTCTCTCTTTCACGGGGGGCATGGATTAGGAGGCAGGACTTCTTTGTTACGGCTCCCAAACTTCGCGTCTCCTCCTTCCTGCATGTTATAAAGCCATTAAAAGCCCTCTTTCACTGTTTGTTTGTGGTGATGATTTGGGAGAGAGTTTTTTTTCATGTGTTTCTTTTTCCTCTTGTGTTTACTCTGTGGTATGCCATCTGGAGTCTGCAGATTGGGGTGGATTGCAAAAGAGAAGATGACCACTTGTCCTCTTGTTTCCTAGCATTTGTCCTGCTTAGTTGCAAAGTCTGCTTTTTTGCTCACTTGTTTAGTTCACGTAGCAAATCTATAGATGCATAATGTGACAAGGATCTTGTTTTTCAGTCCGTTTGTTGCAGAGCCTGATGCTGATTAGGGCTGAGAAGGAGTGATTGGCCCAAGGTCACCCAGCTGGCTTCTGTGCCCAGGTGAAGACTCCCCACTCTTAGTCCAACGCCTAAATGGTTCTCCATTCTCTGCAAATAACACACACACACACATACACACACACACACACAGAGGCATATACATATACATGTACATGTATTAGAATGCTATCTCACCTGCTACTACCTCTAGCCCTCCAATGTCTGACCAGGCAAGCCCACTTCTGAAGAAACTACTGGTCTGCAGGCATCCATCACTTTTATTTTCTGTGAATATGTACAGGCTCCATTTGGGGACCCAAAACATTTTTTGAAGGGTTAAAAAGATGATGGCAGAAATGGATACTTGGCTTTTTAACATTAAGCTTCCTGAGTTTTAAATTGATGTTTTGTTTTTCAGTGTAAAAAGCCAAGGGAGGCAGGATGCCAAGGGAGGAATCTGTGGGTTTACCAGCTCCCCTGGGCACAGTGCAGGAAACCCCAAAATTATCTTAATCAGCACAACAGAGTAACTATAGAGTAAATGTATGAGTGGACTTAACCGTATGGGTGGCATTATACAGCTCTGTAATTCATAAACAAATTACCAGCTTTAGGAAAATCTGAAGTAGATTATTCTGACTCTCTGATTGTTCCCTGGTGCATTTTTAGTCGTCTTCCATTGATGCATTGCAATGGATTTTCCAATGTAATTATCTAAAGTAATTAAGACAAATCTCTGTCTTAATTTATCCTTTCCCCCCCATTCAATTTTGTTGAAATGTTGCTTTGCTGGTAGATATGCTAAAGCACAAAAAGGCATGGTTTGCAGACACAGACTGCCACTTAACAATCGGGAGGCTGCAGAATCAGCAGAGCAAAAATATGTCTGAGTTTAATCTTGGCTCTAAGATGCAGTTGTGATTTCTGTTGCAACAGTTGCCCCTTTGCCTTCTATTGCCAAAATTCTTCTCTACTCCACCTTAATCTCTGCTCTGCTGCAAGATTAAATGCCCAACAAATTTGCAGCTGGACTAAACAAGACCCGTGGCTAATAGTGTCATCTTTTGGAGGGCTTTGAACTTGCACGGTACCTTACCAGCTCTTTGGAGTCTAAGAGGATCTGAGAAGTAGCCTTTGGTATCAGTTTACCTCTACACTAAGATGGCCATGTGTCCTATTTGACTGAGAAGAGTCTTCTGTTTGATAGACTCCACTTGAAAAGGATACTAAGTAGGAAGAGCAGGATTGAGGTTACCCATCCATGCTAAGCCCCTGGACCTCAAACTGAGCAGGCACACCAGACATTTACTCAGCCTTCCAACTCTAACTGGATGTATTCTTATGTAGAGTCATCATTTTCACACTTGCATCTAACATGTAGCATATGTAAATTTTAGCCAGCCTCCTGCCCTCCTTTGTCTTCCTTTCTGGTAATGCATTTTCATACTGGCTCCCCTCAATCTGTATTTGTTATTCAGAGACAAAGAAATAAAGATACCACGGGATGCTTCCAACCTTCAGGTGTCCCTAGAATAGGTGTCTGGGTTCCCAACCATCAGGGTTTGGTCCAAGGGCCAAATGGGTAAATTATAGCATAAGAAATCCATCTGTAATTGATTGACATGCAATATCTTTTGAACTGAAGGAACACATGCATTTATTTCCTTCCTTTGTGCACTATTCCATTCAATTATGTTGCCTAGAATTATTCTGGTGACTGAGGAGGTATAAATCTATATTTATTTATAGATTGATAAATAAATACAAAGAAGGTAGGCGGTCTGGAGGCCATGAACCTGATGAGCTTCTCCACTGTACTGCCATTCTTCTGGCATTTTGAATTCTTTTCCATGTCAGATAGTGCCTCTCTGTTTGTGTGAATGAATGGGTAACCATAGAACAATCACAGAATCAGAATAATCTGCTTCAGTTTTTTCCTAAAGCTAGTAATTTGCTTATCAATTACCAAGCTGCATAATCAGTGTAAGGCGGTAATAATTTTAAGATCTTCAATACCACCGCACTTTCTCTCTCTCTGAAGATTATTACCATACCTTCTCTCTTTCTCCAGATTCTTAAGAAAGGAGAGGAGCTGTGCTTCCAGAATCCTGCCTAGTATAGTTCCAGCCCTGCTCACCACCAGCAAACAGCCTTCAAGATGATCTCTCAGAGAATTATGCAGCCCACAACAGAATTTCTCTGAGTTCTTGGCCATAGAAGGCTGACTGTAAAGTCTTGAGTCTTGCTGATGTTAGTAGCACTCCAGCTCAGGAATTCCCTAATGAGAAAACTTTGCCCATCTTCTTTCCTATTAGCTCCAGAGCAGATGAACATATTTTTTTCCAATGTACCTCCCAATTCTTAATTAGCTGGAATCCCTGTTCTTTAATTTTATTTTGCATATGGTGCTTTTGCTACGATCCACTCAGAGCTCTTGGTTCTAGAACAGTAGATCAAGTTAAAAAATAAATGTACACTGGGGAGATTTACAGATCAGAAAATATTCTATGCAATTCCAGACACACTCAACAAACATAAGAGAATGGATGTGTGTGCTTTCTGCAAGCTTCTGTAGGGTCTCACAGTATACAGTGGAGAAAGGCTAGCTGGTGGATTTAGCTAATCAATTATGGCCATCTTCTTTAACTTGCTGTTTGGATATGATGGGAATTGTAATCCGCCCAAACCTGCAGGTTGTAAGATTGAGGAAGCCTGATATATGGAATGAGATAGCCCAACACGATGGAACATTTTAAGCCATGACTGTACTTTCTAATCATGATGAATGCACAGGGATCTATTTACAGATGGGCACTTGCTGGCAAAGACATGGAAGACAAGACTCAACTTGACTGGACATAAAAGCATAAAAATGAATCAAGCATATCTTAGTTGGTATCTTTACCAACTGTCCCTTGCCTCTCCTACTAGTTTGTTTTTTTAAGTAACCCTGTTGGCAGAATGTCACTGAATGTAACATTAGTTGTTCATTTCATGCATCCATTTCGAATATTTCTAGGCTACCTTTTAAGGGAAGTACAAAAATGTAGGACAATCTACATGTACTCAATTTGCCTCGTGAATGGATCACTATTAGAGGAATATATTTTCCTCTTAGGAAGCAATGAGGATTTTGGTCATGATTTTGAAAGAGAATGAGTTCTTGTCATAAAAATGTGTTTTCTTGATTGACTAGAATTCAGGGGCATCCACAGGGAGTGTCAAAAAGTCAAGATAGTGGCCATGATCATGTGATTGAAGCCCTGATCCTTTCTATGCACATCACATACAGAACACATGCAAAAAAGGGGTCAGGCTTTGATCATGCAGTGTCCTCTTGACTCCCTGCTAGGAGTCATCATTTACATCAATAATGTAAATCCTTATTAAGTTGTTGAATATATATGCACACCGATACCTCTTTTCAGGCTGCTAGAGTACCTTTACAATATATCATCTGCTCTGCCTTATGCATGTCTACTCCCGATTGTATAGCCTCCAAGATGTACAACTGAACAAGTCTACAGAATGAATCATTTACAGAAAGGATTTGGGGTTTGGATCCAGCAGATCCACTGGGCAAAGCGATTTGCACTGATTTCCGTTTCCCTTGATACCCACAGCTCCACCTCCTGTGCCATTATTCTCCTGAAATCAGTTGTTCAGTTTCTGAAATCTTCTCTTTCCCTGCAAAAAGAGGCTTCTGTTTTTCTACCTCAGTACCTTATAATATTGTTTCGCTTTTTGTGTATAATGTATTGCTAAAAGACAGCAATTCCTTCCAATCTGTCCCTCAAGCTGTAGCCTCTCTGGCTGCCAGCCCTTCTTGATCTGAATAAGTCTCATGAGGTGCATGGAACTCCTTAAAGGAAAAGCAGGAAATTAAAATAAAACTATCCTTGGGGAAATAAAGTGAGAACGATTCCTTTTCTATCAAACTGAATGAGAATGGCTGAAAAAAAAAATACAGAAGGAAAAAAGATGATGTGCTAATTCAGGTGCTAGTTCAGAAGGATCTGAAACCCTCCAGGAGGGATTGATGGAAATCACTTTAGTCTCATTTTCATTCAGCATCATAGAAGTAAAACTCTGCTCTCAGTAACTCTGAATGCAATCCAATAAGTGTAAGGAGATCACTCTGCACTGCAGTAGATGAGTGTAGAGAAGAGTGAAATTGTGCATCCCCAGAGACAAAAATGTTAAAGTATGAGTGCTAGGAAAATGTGATGCTCTGCAGCAGATGTGCTAATGGACAGGATCTGTTTGTGTGCTCAGATCCTTTCCAGCAAGTGATTAACAACTTTGCTACTCTGTTGTATCCAATTTTGATGTCATTTCAGCCCTAGGCACATACTTTTTAACAAAACTTGCATGGACTTTTAAATCTGTAAGTGGGCTACAATGAATGTTGTTTATTTATTCTGCTAAATGTGTTATGGTTTGCTGTAAATCACTTTCCATTGTTTTGGTCTATTTACACTGTGTTTCAATTTTTTCTGTTATTTCTATTATTTCTGTTAGTTACGTTGCAACGTTTTCTGCATGTGGATGTGAAGGGAAATGAAGCAGAGGCCTTTTGGAGCTACCAAAATTGCACAGACTTATCTTTATCTCTGAAACGTATTGGAAACCAATGTATTTGACTAAAGCCAAATTAAAGCAAATATATTGTAAGAGGATGTTGGCATAAACTAAGGAAAAGTAGGCTTAGTTGTGCTGTGGCCATAAAACTCACAAAGAAATCTTGGGCCAATAATCTTAGGCTATTTTGCCTCACAGGGTTGATGTAAAAATAAAATGGAAGAGAAGAACCTTAACATGGAACTTCTTGTAGAACGGATGAGATAAAACTGTGGGGGATATTGCTTTCAATCCATAGTAAATTAATTGGAGTCAAATTGAAAGAATAAAATAAATAAATATGGCCAAGCAGGAGTGTGTGCAAGGTGTGGTAAAGAAACATCAAGATGGCTGCCACATCAGTGCAATTGAAGCTCTGTTTTTTAATATGCCATCTTGACTTTTTCTAGCACACCCTGCAGACAACCCTGAGGCCACGTTAGTTCCCCTTGAAGTACTTATATTTAATTAAATATAGTGAGAACTAAATTCAGCTCTCCCACTAAAGGGAGAAAAGAGAACTTGGCCTCTCTGAAGCAGTCAGTCAGTTACTGGCTCTCCATGTCACCTAACCAAAAGAAGATGGACAGACCACTCTCTCTGTGAGGAAACCAATTGCTATTTGTCTCTTAGCAGCTGTTTGTATTCCAAATGCTCTTTATAAGAATATTGAAGAACTGGGGCCCATCTTTTTCTTCTCCTTTCTTCCCTGACTTTCAAACCATAACCCTGAGGTCAGTGAATGCCTTTCATTCAACTCAATTATGTAATCTGGTTTGGAGCTTTCTTGGTAAAGGACAGAGTAAATGGTCTTTAAACTAGGATAGGCAATATCTGCCAACATGGCCATGGGCATTGCTCTTGAAAGCTGTGAGGTTTCCTGTCCTGCAATAATGCTTGCCTGCCTGCCTGCCTACCTACCTATCGATCTATCTGGAAAACAAAATGTTATCGCCAGCATTTTCATTATTCCAAGAATTCTTCTGGGTTCCACAAAAGTCTTCTGGGTGTTCAGGGGCATCTGCAGGAGAAGGGCCCAAAATCCAAGATGTAGATACAATGCCCGCCCCCTTAGTATAATACAAAGGGGAGGATTTGCACAGTCACACCCAAAATCTTGGTCTCCCCCCACCCTGCCACCAGTAAAAGCACCTGTGGTAGCTGTAGCCAGTTCTTTGTTTGGGTTGTTTGTGAAAAATGGCAGAAAGAAGAACTAAGAAAGCAGCCTAGGAATCTGTGAGTATTTATTGGGGGCAGCCTCACTGTTTATCTTCTAGTAAATGGTTGTTTTGCCATTGGCTATGGCCACTCAGGTAGCCATTTTGTGAATAGGCAAGCCTTCCATGGTAGCCATTTTGTGAGAGGACCTACAACATGAAGGTCTCAACCAGTCACAAAAAGTTGTCTAGCTCTGCTACTAACAAATAAATATCCTCACTCTTGATTCAAGGAACCAATAGGATTCTTAATTTGTTACAGCAGACAGGTTTGTAGTTTGGGGGGGGGATCCATGGAGGTGTCAAAAAAATCAATATGGCAGTTGCAACCATACCATCAAGAGTGCCATCTTGACTCTTCCCCTCAACCCCCTGTAGACACCCTTGTATAGGTTACTATTCACATGGGGCTCAGCTGCAGTTGACCTGCTGGTGAGCACTCAGCTGCTTTGAGGCAAAAGCAAAGATGTGCTTGTATGGTTGGTAGGACATTCAGTTCTGGCCAAGGTTGTTTTGTGATTGAAAGAGGAGGACAAGCTAAGAAGACACTGCTTGTCATGGAAAAGTGTTGTAAGCAAATAAGCTTCTTCTAAGCAATTGAGTTGCCTGACTCGGCTCCCTGTTGCTAGTTGCTTCACAGACCACACAAGGCTAAAACAAAAACTGAGAAGCACTCTCTCATAAACTGTGCAAGTGATGCTAAGTGACCCTTAACCCTTGCCCATTAACTTAGCCATTCAGGCTTTCACTTTTACACCTGATAGTGACTTCCCCAAACAGCCCATCCTCTGATGGGTTGGGCTCCAATTCTTCTTATCCTCTATTGTTAGCTGCAGATGATGGGAGTAATAGTCTAATGCTTCTGGAGGGTACCAGATTGGGTAAGGCAGGTCAAGCTGCACCCCCAGTTTAGTTATTATGTGTCTAGATTCCTTTTCAAGTATTTGCCCCACACATATTTGCCCCTAAAATGTGTATTATTCAGAAGACTTGGGAAAGGACAGCTGTCCAAATGATGCCATTCCTGTTTTCCCACTCACTCCCACAGCTGCTACTTTAATGGGATTAGTTTAATTGGTTGAAGGAGAGAATAGATGCTGTGAGGCCAAGGGCTTAGTTTGGGAATAAGCTGCATCAGGGTTTAGTTTTGCCACAAGAAACTACTAGTCAGATAGGTTGGATGGGCCACAGAGATGGTCATGAATTCTTTCAGGCTCATGGCAAGATCTCAGCAGAATTTCTGGAATACTTGATACAAGCATGGCTTGACTAAGTTTTAGGCTTGTACTCAGCTTAAAGCTCTGAAAACACATGTCACAGCAGAGCTAAATAAGAATCTTTATTGCATACTATGAAGAAGCCACTAAAACCATTTTTGCCCTCTGTCAACATGAAGGTACAATTCCCTCCTTATATTCATCATTGTCTAATTCTGGCACTTCTTTCCTCCACCTCTCTGATTGTTTAATTGACTTTTTGCCTTGCACTTCCTGACCTGAAGCTGGATAACTGTTGGTTGTTGACATAACTGACATCTCCTCCCTGAGAAACTCCAGCTCTTAATTGTATTCTCAGAAACACTCTGCAAAATAGAAGGATCCTACCAGAGTGAGGAAGGCTGTGACCAGGTGACCTCATGCCTGTTCACTTTGCTATCTGGGATATAATTGTTGATGAATATATATGTCTCCTGCTGCTCTCCTTTCTTACGGTTCTTCTCTTAAACCTCTTCAAACTGAGTGCCTTCAAGATGCTTCTGACTCCAGCTCTGGTGCTTGGCCAATAGCTAGTGATAATGAAAGTTGTGGGATGGCAGTAGCTGGTTTACCTCTGAAGACTTCAAATCAAGGGCTATCCTGTAATAATTCTTCAAAGAGGACACATGGGTGTCCTAGGGAAGAAATATATGGTGTCCTAGGCAAGAAATATACGTATGAGCAGAATACTGAACCAGGCAAACAGGCCACAAGGGCTAGAGGCAAGGAACATTGATACAGATGGGCTTGATCAAGAATATAAGAACAAATAACAACTGAAGGGAAATATATTAGCATTCTTCAAATGCATGAAGGAGTGTCATACAGAAGAAGCCCATATTTGGTCTTTATCTCCCCACAGTACAAGATACAAAAGAACGAACCTTAAGGAAGGCAAATTCTGATTGAATATTACAACATAGTTCCTAATACTAAAGATGGTGGTCTGGTCTTCCTTGGTTGGATGTATTCAAGCTAAGTATAGACAGCCATCTGTCAGGGATGCTTCGAATTGGATTCCCGCATTGGCACTGAATTCAGTGGCCTGAATGGCCTTTCCAACTGTAGGTTTCTATTATCTTACAGTATTTGTTATACCAAGGCATAAGTACTAGCGGGTGCTAGCAGGTAAGAGAAGGTTTTACACTGGGAATTAGATGCCTCTACTGGCATGTGAGATAGCAGACCATCTTATGGCTATGAAGTAAGCTAACAGCATTCAGGCCTGTAGTACAGTCCAGAGGGCCCTCAACATTGTGAAATAAGGTGTTATTTTATCACCCTATAGTCCATTTCTCTTAAAAAGTAGTAGTTAATAAGAAAAATCAGAACAGTCAAATGTTTTAACTGCTACTGCTCCATACTCATTTTTAATGTTATTTATATATTAGTTGATTTTTTCTCTCTCCAGATGCAGTTTATATGTTTATACTTTTTTTTCCCCCAAGAATACCATACATAATTTCTCAGTCGTGTTCCTATTTTATCTTTACAACCTTGTGAGGAAGTGAGGGGTTGATTGGCCTAAAATCATCCAGCAAGTTTAACTGAGTATGTATGGAGCATGTATTTCTTGAGGCTTAACTATTTCTCCTTCTGCCACATGAGCCAAATCTGTCTCCACTCTGGATCTTATTCTATGAGAACAGATGCCTATTCCATGATGTGTCCAGTGTTTGCTCTTTGAGATGCAACATTGCTCCAATTTTCTTTAACACTGTATTTGACACCGTATGAATTGAATGGCAAAAGAGCCTATGCCCTGCTCTACAGTAATGCTCTGTCTTTTAAACTGCTCATAATAAATCATAACAGGAGATCAGCATATAGGCTATTGTCAAGATGAATAGTTTGCTACCTATAAATAACATCCCTTTTAACTCTTAAATGTTGGTGGCAGGAGCCATTAGATATCATCACAGACTTGTAAACACCACAAGCAAAACTCAGAAAGGATAAAAATAAGATGGAGAAAATATGTTGACATGAAGGGCATATTGTAGGTACATCTGTTTGAAAATGAAATCAGGTTTGCTTTTAAAAGAAAATGTGGGAGCCATGACAAAAGCAAAGGTGGTGAGAAATACTAAGGATGGAAGGAATTGTATCACTTATGATCAGAGTATGAAATCTGAAAAACTGTATTCACGTGTTGTGCAGAGTTCAAAGTTTTCACCACACCAAAATTAAACATCAGACACTATGACAGTTTTACCCAATCTGGTACCCTTTAGAACCATTAATTTTTGTTTCTAGCATTTCAGCCAGCTGGAATGTATAAACCTAGCTGGGAATTTGGGAGATGAAGGCCCAACACATCTGGAAAGCACCTTTAAGTGATAAAGAAATGGAGACAAAACATTATCTCATAATAGGTAAACTATTATACTAGAATAGTATATCTTAATTGGCAGATTATTGCTTTATCAGCCAGTTCCTATTTAATTAGTTTCTAAACTTATATGTAAAACCATGAAATATGCTGGACATAAGGGGTAAGCAATATTCTTTCAATTGGGTGTTGTTCTTTTAATGATTTGCCACATGGAGTATGACTAGTGATGCCATGACATCACCTGAGTGGAGTCTTTTTTGTCCTTTGGGGGTGGGGTAAGGGGTGAAATGGGACCAAAGGAGCCATGTTGGCCATCTAGACCTGCTTGATGGAGGGAATTCAGAACTCAGTGAAGATTTCTGCAGAGTGAGAGAAACAGAGAGAAATCAGCCCTGACAATTGCAGAAGTCTAAGGGCTGGGTAAGACAATTGCAGAAATCTAAGGACTGGGTAAGACATGCTCATTAGGCATTGTATTATTTGTGTGATTTAGCAGTAGTGTCTTTAGTAGCACTCTGCAAATAATATGTGGGTTCCATTGACATGCTTGATAACAGATTTATATTATATTTAAACAAAAAGGGAGAATTGCATGATTTGGGTACCCATGTGATGCACATCCACATAAAATGTCCATTTCTTAAGGTGATGATCAAAGGGGCATGTCCAGTGGTCTTTTCCACCAAGCCAAAATGGTGGAAGGTCACAGGTAGCAGGAAACATGGACCAACTTCAGCCAAACAGATATTATCTAGCAAAATCAGAGTAGCCAAGCCAGATAAATTAAACTTGGGGAGAAAGCTTCTCCTAGGAGTTGTTACACCAACCCTGAGCAGCCTGAGACTGTTTCATTGTAGAAGGGCACAGTAATATTCTTCAGTAAGTAACTTTTTTTTAGATCTTCTCAGGTACTTGATTCAGAGCGTGGATAGCACTTGCCATGCCTTTCCAAAATGTCAAAATGGGGGAGAGGTTTTGGACTGCTGAATGAACACTGCTTTGCCAGATCTGAGCTACAGCATGAATCATAATTGCTGCTGTTTCTAAGGTCCAAAGCAGATGAAGGCAAATTCAGAACCTGGCTAGAGTGTTGAACTACAGAGAACTACTGAAGGGCTCTTGAGAATAGAATACCATCTGTGAAATAGTTTGGGCTTTTCTTCAGAGTGTTAACTTCTTAGGATTGTTTTTGCTAAGCGCCCCTACAACATTTCTCCTCTGAGGGAAATACTTCACCAGATTCAAGGTCTAAGCAGCAGAGACAGAGTCATGTAAGCCTAAGACTATCAGGAATAATCAACTCCAAAAATATCATTGACATCCTCCAGTGAATTTGGTAGGATCTAGCAATAGAACTTCCCAGCCAATTGGGTCAATAGTGGTGTAATAAAGCATTCTATCTTTAGCTGTAAGTAATGTTTTGGGGGGTTGAATTTTATATAACTCTCTTTGCAAAGCACTTTAGCCACCTTCGCTTTTTGTTTCAGAAGACTGTGGAGCAAAAACAGTTTTCATACCAAAAAAGGCCTGACCCTTGAATTCCAAGTGACAAGTGAAACATACTAATTTAGGAGTTCCACTGCAACAGATATATCTTTCCACACACTACTTGTAGGTCATAAGTACAAACATGTAATCTTTCAAAAACTACATTCCCTAAACAAGGTCATAAATTAAGCAAGTCGATGTTATATATTCTGTACTACAGATGTGAAGGAATATTTTTAAGAAGTTGTTTATATTTTTGAAAATGGAGCACAGCAATTTATGCAAAGAATTCCTAGGTCTTCAATCATTTTGTGATTAGAGATATGGAGCAGGAGAGCAACTCGGTATTGTGTATTCAATGGGACTTTTAACAGATATGCATAGAAAATTATACTTTCTTTAAATTAGTTCCACCAGACACCCTCTTATTACATTGTAGAAAATGATTTTTAAGATTATAAAACAATGTTTTCTATATTCTGCATTGGTCAAACCCCATCTTGAAGAGTGTACAGTTCTGAGTACCGCACTTTAAAAAGGATTGGAAAAAATTGGGAAAAAAAGGTTCAGGCAACAAGGATGATCAGGGGACTAAAAATTAAGCCCTATGAAGAGAGATTTTAGCGTATATTTATGTCAGAAAATAGCTAGGATAGCACTTTCAAATACTTGAAAAGATGTCACATAGAAAAAGGTCACAATGTGTTCTTTGTCTTTCCATAATGAAGGACATGGAATAATGGAGTTAAGATTCAGGAAGCAGTTTCCAATTGAACATTTAAAAAAACCCAACTTTGTAACAGTAACAGAAGTGCAACAGTGGAAACAATTACTCAGTGGGGTGGCAGGCTCCTCTTCACTGGAAGTGTTCTTGCAGAGGATAGACAACCATTTGTCTGGGATGCTTTAATTTGGATTCCTACAGTGAACAGGGACTTGATGGCCTCTTCCAACTCTGTGATTCTAGAAACTTAATCATTTAAATATGCTACAACTAAACCAAACATTTAAAGAATCTTATTCTACAGTTCTTTTCCTCCTTTTAATATATCTTCACTGCAAGAGTAACGTTATCTGTGGCTCCCCTTCAGATTAAAAGGGGAATGTGACTAGCCTGAAACTAGGTGCAGCAGCAAATTGAAGTCAGGTCCTCACCCACTGCTCTCCTGTTCCATCAGTTGGACTGGTCATCTCATTCTGCCTGTGGCACAGTTTCCTAAACAGGTTGCCCTCCTGGCTGGTCCTCCTATCAGCACCACTTTGAAGTGAGGTCAATATTCAGTAATGGAATATGAGCAGTTGCAGCATTAATCTGCACAGCTGTCTTCCAATGTGTTGCTCTGAGGTTCCCTCACACAGATGCTTACACTGACTGCTGGTCAACCAGGCAACTGACCATCACCAAGGAAAGGGCATGGAGAAGGGAGTCCATGGTGGAAGCATGTGAGAGGAGCAGAAGATCCTCTTCCTATCTCACATTGCAAATCTTCCTCCTGTATCAGACGGGGGTCCTCCTTAGCCACCTCTGGGTCCAACAGCTTCTGGTGGGCCTCAGGTTCCCCATCAAGGCACGCCGATTGAAAGAGAATGTGACTAGCATTGGCACAACTAATAAGAGCATAATTATTTGCAAATCAGCTGCCAATTAATACTGATAACAGAGTATATGAATCTGTTTGTTTTTTTTAATTTCTGAAGTGGAAAGGGCTGGATTTTTAATCTTTTAAAAATTTCTTCCTCCCCTTTTCCAGAACCACTTACTTTTCAATATATTTTCATCTCTTTCTTTGATGATATCACTGTCAAACAATTAAGTTATTTTGCTTTTAATTCAGGAACTTGCTCAAATATATAGTTAAAAGCTATGAATCTCTTTTGCTTCCACCCCCACCATCCATGGCCTTATTTTAAGAATTACTGCAGCTGTGCAAGCTCTGCTCAACTTCCCTTGGCACAGAGGAGCCGCAAGTCTTACAAGAGTGATATAATAAACAAAATCCTTCTGGGCACTGGTTAAATAAAATGTGATATATGAGGGTGTGCCATCTTCATGAGATTTTTCTACAGGCATTGGGTGTGAACTTTGCATACTGTTCCTGAAAAGAGAACTCCAAATGAGCAGCTGCCGACCAGCAAACCGGGTGAGGTTCTTTTTGCTGCTTACACAAATAAAAACAGCCCTCAAATGTGGCCATCTAAAATGCTTGTATTTTACAAAGGGATTTGGAAACAAATCTGGATGACCTTGCGTGAATAACCATTTGGATTCATCAGTATTAATAGTCTAGTCATTCCTTTGATTCTGGATTATGGGTTGGGAAGAAAGACTCTGACTTTGGTGCTATTTTGAGTGCAGGAATTTCTGGGAACAGACAGTAGAGGCAAAGTTTGAATAGGTAGAAGTTTCAGAAACTGAACTCCAGTTCAGTGCGGTGCAAGATAGAATGTGCATTGCCATTTGCTCATTCAAGTGCATGGATGGACCTTTAGAAAGAAATCCAAACATCTTGAGATAGTAGGTAACACAAAGTGTCTAAGGTGCCTGGACAGCAGATAACAAGTAACAGTCACAGAGATAGAAGACATAATACATATATTATTTGGATGTCAATTGTATAAGAAAGAGAGATCACTATCTTGGACCGCACATTAGACGAACAACCAAATGGGATCCTTATATTAAAACAACATATTTCATGTGTGGTCAGAATTCAAAAATCCCATATAATATGCCCCTTTATTTGAACAAAACGGTATAGTTGAGATCTGCATATGTGGATCTGATTGGGGTAAACTGTAAGGGTGATACAGAAATAAGATTTGTATTTAACTTGTTTCTTTTATTCTATTTTTAACATAAGGTCTTAATAATGTTCTGTGTTTTATATTCTGTATTCTGATATGGCCTAATGGCCATTATCAATAATAATAATAATAATAACAACAACAACAACAATATCATTTCTTTTTGGTCTTTATCTTTACATTTGGATTTGACAACCCATCCAATAAAAGACTGACCCAGGTACAATACAGCCATGGTTGGGAAGGATGAACAAATTGTTCAGTTCATACTTGCATGCAAACTTATTGAATGTTGTGTTTTCAAAACATATACAAACCAAAAATCAGATAGTCTTCAAAACTTATTTAAGTGCATTGCATTTTGGCAGTTTAAAAAACAATGAATGCTGTTTGCCCGTTTTAAAAAAGCATATATATTAGGGAAATTTCTGCATAGGAATACATATATTCATGCAAATGATTCACAAGCATGTGTTTCAGAGGATAGTCTTTGCAAATTCTATGTGCTTTAGGCAAAATTGCCAACAAAAATATGTATACTCAAAGAAATGTTCACAATATGCGTAGAATTCTATGCGAAATTTTTTTTAAAAAAGAAATCAAACTAGTATAAGATTGAAGGATTTAAATCTACAAGAGAAAAGAATGAGAAATTGAGAGACCAAAACTGATAGATTCACCCATCCTTATCTCATATACATTCAGATGGAAGCTAGTTTACAAACTTTCTAGCGTTCACAAAAGAGGTACAAGTAAATCATATGAGATTGTATAGAGATTGTATATGCACTGTCTTAGACTTTACTATAGGAAATCAGCAGAATTCCCAAAGCAGATATAACCATAATCTTCCCTAGAATGATGAGAGAACAAATACCTTCTTGTGATTTTCAGCAGAAGACCAAACATTTCAGATTTCTCAGGATTCATTTATAGCAGATTCCCTAATCTAGAGCACTTGAGAGGTGTTGGGACAGCAAGTCCTAGGATTCCCAGCCAGCATAGCCAGTGGACTGAAAAAGTAATCCTAAAGGCTTTCAGAGAGCACCAACTAATAGTTGGTTGATCAGCAGTCCTCGTGTTTCTATCATAATGCATCTCCTTCTTTTCTGAGTACTTTCTCAACAGTTCAAAAAAACTTCTTTAGTATGGAACTTTTTAAGAAAGTTACTTAATACTTAAGTATTAAGTTTTGTTATATAAAAAACAAAACTCAGTTTGCTCAGTTGTCTATGCAAGATATTTGAAAAGTTTTTCAAGAAGTCAATGAAGGAAACGAAAAAATTATGGAAACAATGTCTTAAAGTATTATTGTGCAATAAGATGAGGAAGAAAAAGAGCAGAGAGAGTCAGCAAAGAAGATCAAAGGAATGCAGTAACTGTTTCACAAAAGAAATTACAACATTTAAGGCTTTTTGGTTTAGGAAAAATATATGAGCAAAAGGGAACTAGACAAGGTCTTACAAAATCATGCATGGTTTAGAGAAACAAGATAGGGAGTCATACTTTTTGGTCTTTTTCCTAAGGTTAGGGTTATTTGATGAATGAGAAAGGATTTCTAACTCTACAAAGGATTTCCCTTCAGGTTAGAACCAGTCCTAGCTGTGGTCACTTTCTGAAAAATCAAATGAGATTGAAAGCATTCAAGATGGCATAGCTTTAGACATTTCAGTGAAGACAGATGTAACATTTTGCATTTAGACTCAAGGAACCAGCTGGAATTTAGGACTACTTTCAGCTTCATGGGAATATGAAGCTTTGGTTTTAATCTGGCCTCTTATGTTATTTATTGTGACTGCGGTATTTTCATTAGCAAATTTTACTCCAATTTGTAAGCCACCTTAAAATTCATTTTACTGATTCATGGGCTATGAATCAGTAAAATAAATAAAATAAGTATAAATTCTGCCCTCAACCTACTGCATTCCACAAGCTGATGTTTGCTTTCCTTCCATTTGTGCATACTTTGCCAGACCTCTTACAGGCTTAATATGAACATCTTCCATTTGTTACTGGTAAAAATGTGGTTGCCAAATCTTACTTGCGTATACCTTCTTTAAGTGTATTTTCTACTGAGTCTGACTGTTTGGAAAACGCACCACACAGGAAGTGTTTAGATCCCTTGTCAACCCATTAGAGAGCTTCAAGTGACCTTATGCACTTCAGGTCCAGCCCTCCAAACAACAGCGAAAAAGAGACAATAGAGTACTGTACAGTGTAATAGAAAACAACAGCTAACCTTTCACGGAATCAAGCTATTTTGGGATCTGATGCTGATAATCAATTTGAGGTGCAGTCTGGCGAGTATCCGATGCAAACGTATCCAGCATTTTTTCGCCAACTGGGAGCAGTCAAGAAATGCAGATAAGTTAAAGTGCACTATCAATGAACCATTCATGAACTCAGATAGTGCCCTGCTTGTGTACAAAGTAGTCACAGGAGAACCTTTCTGCTTGTCATTCTGGATTCTTTTTTTAATTAGCAGTTGTGAATCACCCTTATGCAGTGTGTCAGATACCGGGAAGAGAGCACCATGCCTTTTACAAATCAACATCAGGTCTACTTAAGAGGAAGGGGGGAAACCCTGAAATACAGGAAGGACTCTGGATATCATTCCATCTGCAAATAACTGAATTCCATCCAAATGATAATGTGAGCCCTTCTCATAATTCAATCCATTAAAAATGGAGACATTGAAAGTCAAGCTGCTATTGGGTTGCTATTTGAAACAGCTGCTAAGCAATGTCTGCCTCCATGTTTTTAAAATTACACTAAGCCCTGTGACTTGCTGGAGTTTGATGGACTGGATCCCATCCAGAGTTATGCCACAGCTGAAAAAAGACTCCTTTAGAAACAGCAGTGCAAATATCTACTCAGAAATATGGCCCACCGAGATCAGTGGGCTTTCTTCCAGGTACATCAAGGGAGTCTAAATTGTTTAAAGACAGAAACCTTTGGTTCTGAACCACAGTTGGGCTCTTGAGCATCACTTTTTGTCTCTCTTCCTCTTTTGTATTCTGCATGCTTGAGGAAATAAATAAATAAATATGATTTATTTATAAGGACCCAAGACAAAAATGTATTCGGGTTCTAGATTTAATAATAATAGATGGAAAAATGAACCCATTTATGCCAGACCCATGTATGCAACTCCAGATAAATGGGAACCTCTAGGTGTGTCTCAGCTACAAATTCCAGCAGTCTCAGTAGTGTGATAAATTCCAGGGGGTGCTGAGGCTTATAGCTCACTATCGCTACTTTATTAAGAGAGGTTCAGAAAACCTGAGCATTTATGAAGAGAGCTCTGCTCTGCTCTCCACTTTGGTAACAATGGAGGTTCTAGCACACATATAAATCACAATGTCCAGAGGGGATGACCAGATGCTTTCATACTCAGCATTGCAGATATTAGTCTGCAATTATTTGCAATGCAAGCTCAGAATGAGATCAGATGCAATGGTCTGCCTGGAAGGTGTGTTGGAGGACAACATTCAATGAGTGTCCATGGTTTACAGCCATGCAGTCTGAGAGATGGTGGGAACTGAAGTCCAATATATCTGCAAGATTATTTCAACCTGCATAATTATAACAGAATGCTTGAAAGCATGGAGAAGGTACATTACCTAATGCTCCTCTGCCTACATATGTAATAGCAGGTTATGGACATGTAGATTGTTGGCTACAAGGGAGAGAGAATTATAGTGTACCAGACACTGCTGAACTGCATCTCCCAGCATCTTTTATCATTAACTGTGTCAGCTGGTGAATAAACATTTCAGCACATGCAATAATAGGATTACTGTATTACTCATTTGAGAAGAGATACAAGGGACTGCAGTGAGTAGGGTAAGAAAGAGCTTTTTGGAGATCCAGCAAAAACAGCTCAAAGAGTATATCAATCTTACCTACAAAATACAAATGATGCAACACATTTAGACAAATACACCATGCCTTCTAAAATTATAAAAGTTGAAGAATTCAGCTTTTGCTTGACACACAAACTGGGTTCAGTTAAAGCAGGAATTTGTTCTCATTTTTAGTGCAGAATATTTATGGAATACCTAGACACAGCTATGAAAATGGATACTCTAAGCATGAGATATATCATCTGCTCATCTCCTTATGCTGCAAGACCTTTCCACTTTGGCTGAAATTAAGGACTAATCCGGACTTCCTACTCCCCCCACTGTGATGATAGGTCACCTATCATTTTGGGAGGGAAGGAATGGATGACATTGTCCTCAGGCCACTCTTAGACTGCTAGGGGGGTTACCTCCACCTGAATTTTCTGGCTTTTCATCTGTGAGAGACTATGGGAACCAGGCAGAGGAGGAGGAGGAGGAGGAGGAGGAGGAGGAGGAGGAGGAGGAGGAGGATTTGTTCAATGGGTGCAAGAAGTAGGGCTCTAGGAAGGAAATGTTTCAGAGACTGCATATTAATTGGCTTGCTATAAGTCTGCCTGGGAACTTTAACAATTTTCAAGATTATGCTTTTATCCCTAACTAGTCTTAGACATCTTTCTGATATTCATGTGGTTCTTGCTTCTTGTGTTTGCTAACTATGTGGGATGTGACAACAATCTTGAAAACTAAAGCCTGAAGTCTGTTGTGCAGAAGACCCCTTTAATGGCCATAATTAAACTAGAATGGGGAATTTGGCACTGAGTTTTACATGATTTCATTATAAATGAATATAAGAATATAAGATCACCTGAATTACACTGAACATCTATTATTTATCATTTTGAACCTACAGTGGCCAGCCTAATTACTATTTAAAGCTCAAAAGTAAATCATTCCAGATTTTCAAGATGGCATAATAAATCTGTAAATAAATAAAGTAAATAAATCTGAATTAGTAGCAATTAATGAATCTACAAGAAAAAACTACAAGTATCCAATTAAAAAAAAAAGTAGATGAAACTTACTTATTCCTCTAATATTGTCAATTCATTGCAAATATTTAGGCTAATGTTTAATCCTAGAACATATTCAAAATTTCAACATTCATTTGATCTTGATCTTGAGCTCACAATCTTCTTACAAGCATGGTTATTTTTCCCATTTATGTCATATTCTCTTATTTCTGCCATGAAACACAAGAGGGGTCATAAAAAGTTCCCAGGTAAAACATCATTCAAGCAATAATTGGGCCTACATCTCCCTTAACTTTAGCAATACTGATGGATTGTATACTTTCATACAATGATCTGGACCAGTATCTGATGCTTTCACATGTGACACCCCGTCACCTCCACACTCCGTGTTCCAATACCTGGAAAAGCATTTCATTCATCCCAATGCATATGTGTATGAACTCCGGTCCCAACACTGAGATCAGTGAAACAATCTATACATTCAAGAGTTGCAATGTACACATATGACCATGTACACACATCATTTGAAGCCAACAATGTCACTTTTATCTTTACAATTCCATAGTACAATTTGCATATATCTTTGCTTCAAAGGCAATGTTGAAACAGGAGAAAGTATTCAGTTTCATACATTCTTCTTTCTTTCTTTCTTTTCTTTCTACCTATCTACTGAAAATGAAGATAAAAAAATAAGAATACCACTATTGGATCGGCAGAAGGCCCATCTTACTCCACTATTTTGTTTTTCATGGTGCCCATGAAACATCTATAGGGGTTTGCAAGCAGGAGATAGAAATGTACCCCTTTGCTGCTGTTGTTCCCCAACAATTAGTATTGGGAGGCATGCTGCCCCCAACCCGGAGGTGACATTGAGTCTCAAAACTGATAGCCCTTGATAGACTGGTTGCCCATGAATCTATCCAATCCCTCTCTAAAAGCTGTCCAAGTTAGTGGCCGTCGCCCCATCTTGTGGTCATTCCACAGGTTAATTATGTGCTGAGGGAAGAAGTGCCTTCGTTTCTTATACTAATTCTCTTTCCAATCAGCTTCTTGACCCTGGTGCTAATGTTTTAAGAAAGGGAAAAAACTTCTCCCTGTTCAATTTCCCCAATGCTAGATTTTATGATTTTATATATCTCAATTGCATTCTCTTCCCGTCACCTTTTCTCTAAGCTAAAGAGTCTAAATCTTTCTAGCCTTTTTTTAAGGAAGGGTGTTTGAGTCACCTGACCATTTTAGTTGCCACCTTCTTCATCCCCCCTCCCTCAATTCTATGATATCCTTTTTGAAATGTGGCTACCAGGACTGTATGTGGTATTCCAGATGTGGATATACTATATGTTTATAGAAGAGCATTACAGTGATGGCAGTTTTATTTTCAGTCTCTTTCCTAATGATCCCTAGCATGGATTTTGCTTTTTTCACAACTACCACACACTGAGTTGATATCTTCATTGGGGTCTCCATTACAGGTGTCCTCACTTAACAACTAGTTGTTCAGTTACCTTTCAAACTTACGATGGCCCTGAACAAGTGTTACTTATGACCAGTCCTTGACGTTCTGGCCATCGCAATGTCCCCACAGTCATGTGATTGTGATTTGGGTGCTTGGAGCTTGGCTCACAGTTATGACATCACAGCATTCCGCAGTCACGTGATCACCATTTGCAATCTTCATTGCTGGCTTCCAACAAGCAAAATCAATGGGGAAGCTGGCAGGCAGTTACAAATGGCAACCATGTGACATCTTGCTTAACAAAGTTGTGGGATTAACTTAACCTGAAGTGCCAGAGCTGCCATTGCTAAGTGGTGCAGTCATGTGACATTGCACTTTACGGCTGCATCACTTAGTAACAAAAATTCGGATTCCAATTGCTGTCATTAACTGAGGATTTACCTGTATGATTCCAAGATCTTTTTCATAGTTTGTTACAGACAGCTCAGACCCTACCAATATATATGTGGACCTAGAGTTTTTAACACTGATGTGCATCAGAATATAGAGGAAATGCTGCAATAAGAATAGTTTTGGGGGGGAATTCCTTCCTTCCAAAGATATATTTAGATTTATTTATATTTATATCCCACAGTATTATAAATGGATTAGAAAATTTAGGCTGACTGTTAGAATAACAGCTGCCACATTCAGGAATTAAAACCCATTATTTAAATATAAAGGAGAATAGCATCTCTTTTAGTGACATGATTCAAAAATATGTCAGCCTTGCTCTTTAACTGGGAATAAACAACTACTGTCTACCTAATACACTTCTGCAAGCAAAAACAAGCTTCTAAAATATGTCTGTAATTACTGTCACATTAGCACTTTGTGGATTAATACCGTTAACACCTGCTGAATTTATAGTCATCTGAGCAGTAAAATGTGGTTACAACATTAGCAAAAATAAAATATTATTTCTTGTTCCCTGATCCAGGAAACATGCAGGGAAATCAGAGAATGAATATTTCTAGACCCTTAAATTTACATATCAGTAAATTTGAGCTTTATAGCAATAGACATGGAACTTCTGCCATAATTAGAACATGCCACAATGCTTAGGTATGAAACATAGATTTATTCTTTGGTTGCTACATCATAATGGAAGATAGCCCTTCAGTATGATGCAAGGAAATCATGTCCTGTTCAGTGCAATCATTTATAATATGGATCATTTGAACCCCATTTTTTCAATGTTGCAATGGCATTTCTCAAAATGATGGATCTCAAAAGCTCTGCCAACCACCAGGTCAATCAGGAGTCAACACCTCAAGAAGTTTGGACTGCCTTGAAGCAGCAATTACTTGTCAGAGCAGCTTCTTTTCTTGCCCTATGGAAGCCCTCACCACCCCTGGTGCAGCTGGATCTGGGCTGGTGGAGTAAGAATTCCAAGAGAGTGGCTCATTTCATAGGCAACTATTGTCCAGTGACACTGAAGTCTGCAGAGTAAAAATTGCATGCACCATGATTGAATCTGGCAGCACCCTGGAGGAATGTGTCAGCCAAGAACTTTTGGAGATCCCAATGGAAACATGAAGGAATTCAGTATCAGGAAATGGAAGTCAGCTGTGTCAAAACCAACAGAAATTTATCAACTGATTTTGGAGTGTCACTCTAGAAGTGAAAGGCGGGAGAACCAAGGTCTCTCTTTTAAACACAAGTCATGTAAGTCTTATATGTTCTATAGCACTCTCAGAAGAACATGATATCAAGCATGTAATCACATGAATAATTACTTGAGCACCTTTACAGAATGCCGGATTGTTAAAAGAGACTCATATACAGTATCACAGTAACCTTACAGCAATAAGGTTCCCATATTTCAAGAAGGCTGAGCTTTGCCTGAGGCTAACTAGTAAATGCTGACTGCTCGCTTCACACTTTTAAGCATAAGTCTGTTTTTCACTTGTATACACAAATGTCTGGAAGTCTGAAAAAAATAATATCAGGTAAGTTCAGCTGAAATATTGCCTGTGTTCTCTCTTCATGCCTAAAAATTAAAACAACAACAAAGATACATAACAGAATTGCTTGGAATCTGGATCTGGATGCATCTACCCAAGGGACATTTTGTGAAATCCTGGCTATGCCAGAAGGCCTGGGGGCCGGATGGGGGCTCGCACCAGCGGAGGTGGCTTGTGGGGTAATTGACTTTGCCCTCCCCATCTTGAATGTTTTTAGTATTTATGTTTAGGGTTTGTTTTAATAGTTGATGTTTAATGGATTAATTAATCTTAATTATTTATGGGGTATTTTTAATTGTTTATGGGTTTTTTATTTTAATTGTGAGCTGCCCAGAGTCACCCATTGGGGGAGATGGGTGACATACCAATTTAATACTAAATAAATAAATAAATAAATATTTTCACTGCAGCAGGGATGTAGAGATTTTTAGGTCTTCCATCCTCCTGCCTTGCCCCTCCAGCCCCTCTCCCCAAAAGCTGCTTTAGAGGATTGGGAACAGGGATATGAGTGAAGGTGACGTCTCTTCATTTCCAACGCTGTCTCTGAGGGCATTCTCCAAACAAAAGGAACTGTTCTGGAGACACAGCCCCAGAACTTGGGGCAGATGAGCCCTTCGGTCAGGTAATATTGAACTGAGGTTTTGCAATATCCCTGTGCCCTAGGCATTCTGTTCAAAGAGAAAGAAAGGCTGTTTCCGTGCCTTGTGCTCAGAGGACAGTCTGTCCCCTTCTTGTGGACTCACTTGGTCCTCAGTTCCTGAGACCCTATCATAGCAGTGTGCAAATGCGGAACTGCAATTAAGTTTGAAAAGAAACAGAGGTCGGCCATGTTTGGTGTGCGTGTTTGTACAGAAATATAGGAAATGCTACCAACATATTTACTTTCCTTCCTGGAGGGGAGAGAAGAATTTGTGTTTAGGTACTAGACAGGGGATTGGAAGGAGAAACTAAGTTTGGTCTAGTGGTTAAGGCACCAGGCTAGAAACCGGGAGGCTGTGAGTTCTAGTCCCATCTTAGGCACGAAAGCCAGCTAGATGACTTTGGGCCAGTCACTCTCTCTCAGCCCAACTCACCTCACAGGGTTGTTGGTTGGAGGAGAAAGGAGTATTAGGTATGTTTGCCGCCTTGAGTTATATGAAAAAATAAAAGTGGGATAAAAAATCTAAAAAAAAAGTTACCAGTGGGCAAATGAGCAATGCTTGGTGACTGCAGGGGCATCTGCACAGTGTGTGTGTGCGTCTGTGTGTGAGAAAAGAGTTAAGATGGTAGCCATGACTGCATGGTTGCAACCACTATCTGGATTCCACCTCCTCTCTCCTCACCCACTCTCCGCAACGGATCCCCCGGCTAACAGTTCTCTGTACTCAGCTACCAGACAGAAAGGGCAACTGTTGACTGGCTACTGGTTCTCTGCAAGTTCTGTCCTGCAGATGTATGAACATGCCTGCACACATAGTATGAGGATGTCTGAATGAAAATAGTTTCTGGGAGACGACATCTGGAATAGTCCATGGAAGTGATGCTCCAGAGCCAGCTGAGTCTGTCTGCTCATATATTGGGGAAAATGCATATATTTCAGCCTATTCCATAGCTCTTATGGAAATACCTAGTTCATGTCTAATGCCAGCATGGGCAACCTGATAGGAAAAAAAAGGGGGGGGAACCATTTTGCAATCTCAGTTATACATGTAAAGCCGTTAAAATAAAGCAGTACATCAGTGGCAGATCTGAACCAGTCCACCAGTAGAAAAAGGGGAAACTGATTCTATCACTTAGTCTTCCCTGTAGACCATGACCCACATCAAAGGCATTTTGATCACTGCTCAGAGGAATGGGCATTCTAGAACACAAGATGAATCACATTTGAAAATCCACAGAGGTCAGACACAGCTTCTGGCAAATCTAGAGGACAGACGATGCAACACGGACAACTTCTCTTTACAAGTGACCCCAGAGAATGTAATACTGACAATTCCTGTGAAGAACTGCCCCAAAGGGGTTAGCTAAAGTCCTTCATGATGACTGATTAATGAGAGATGATCAATGTTTCCCAAGAGACTCCAGTACATAGATTATCTTAACCGTTAACATGTCTGGCTGAGAAGAAAATAGTTGCAGTTTTGTTTTTTTAAAAATAACTAGGGCAGAGAGTGAAGGATTGAGCGGATTTTAAAGCTATGCATAGATCCAAAGAACCTATTGTGTGAGCACGAGATTCTATTCCTAATGTGGTTGAGGTTCGTCCATTTTTTATTTAATTATCTATGACATCTCACAACCCCTTCGCAAAGTTTGGGTGGATGTGTGTGAGAGACAGGGGGAGATTAAGGAAATGCTGTAACCAGAAGCAATAAATGAGATAGCAAACTGAAGGGTAGAACAGAGAGATCTGCAAAAGAACCAGCAGTTTTTCCATGTGGTCTCTCTGTGAAAAAAAAAAAAAAAAAGGAAAGTTGACTAAAAAAAGAGAGAAAATAAACATGAAAGCTTTAAATCTAAGCTGCACCATGGAAGTATTTGGGAATGTTCATACATACATACTTGCGTATCCATCAAGCTATTTCCTTTTAGAGTTGGGAACATTATGCAAAGAACAGAAAAGAATTAAGAAAGAGTAAGCCAAAGAAATTAAAGGAATAAGGTGCAAAAAGAAAAGGATACATAGAGAAATATAATTAACATCACTGCCAGCATCATATATTGAACCTCTTTATATAGGTTTATCCTTATGATGTGTTTTGGCTTCCACCCACTCTATAATCCAAGCCTATTCATTATGCTAGGTCCGTGTTTCTCAACCTTGGCAACTTTAAGATGTGTGGACGTCAACTCCCAGAATTCCCCAGCCATGCTGGCTGGGGAATTCTGGGAGTTGATATCCACATATCTTAAAGTTGCCAAGGTTGAGAAACACTGTGCTAGGTACTTTCTCTAAGTCAACAAATGTACAATAAACATTCTTTTTCACAGACATACATTTCTCAATGACTTGCAGAAGAGCAAAAGATCTGCTCACCTTCTGCTTGGTATAAAACTATAATATACTGCCTAAATTTTCCTCAACCTCACCTCTCATATCCTTTTAGTCAGAATTCTGCCAAACATCTTTCCAGGTACACTTAATATATTAATCTCACATTATAGTTTTTCCATTTGATCTTGTTACATCTGTGCATGTATAGGCAGCTTCAGCCACAAATTAAATAAGTCATATGCCTATTCCATAAGCAAGCGACATCCACATTTTAATATTTCTCAGTTATAACATCAATCTACACCTGCAGCCTTACCATTTTGCAACATTCTCACAGCATTTCTTTTTTATCAATTTTTCTTGGACATAGTTCAAACATTAATCTGAATTCTGTTTTTTGATGTATCATGATCACTTCCATACAAATCTTTAAAATATTCCTTCCAGCATTCCCTAGATAACATTTTTTTCATTCTATCAGTGTCCGTCTCTTTTTTAACTGTTCCTTGCTGTCTTGACTCCATTTTTGTGGCTTTTTCATTATACATTATATAATATCTTTCATCCTATTTTTTTTTTGCAACAATAATTTTATTCTGTGCATTTTCTTATCTACAGCCTCTTTCATTTCACTGTTCCACCATATGTCCTTTTCCATTCTTCACTTAGCATAACTTGGCCTTTGCACAGCTTCATGTTGTGCGCCAATGGTTCCCATTCCTAGATCAGGGGGCTCTGCTGATGGTCACTCATGCCCTATTACCTCCTGATTGGACTACTGTAATGCACTCTACATGGGGCTGTCCTTGAACTGTATCCAGAAGCTTCAGCTGGCGCAAAATGCAGCAGCACAGGCAGTTATGTGTGCTTCTAGAACAGCACATGTTATGCCTCTGCTCCGTGAGCTGCACTGGTTGCCAGTTTGCTTCCGGGTCCAGTTCAAGGTGCTGGTTTTGACCTTTAAAGCCCTTCATGGCATGGGGCCAGACTATCTGAGGGACCGCCTCTCCCCGATTATATCTGCCCATCCATCAGATCCAGCAGAAGAGGTATGCTATGGGTCCCAGGACCTTCTTTGCCATGGTGCCTGTTTTATGGAATATCACCCCCCCCCCCAAAGTGAGGCTGGCTCCATCCCTGTTGATCTTCCAGAAGTCCCTCAAGACCTGGCTATATCAGCAGACCTGGGGACCAGGGAACTAGTGAGATATTGAGGTGTCTCCATTACTGTTGTTAAAATCTGTTGCTCTCTTTTAGCCTTGGGATTTTTACATGTTTTAAAAATAATTGTTTTTTATATGTTTATTGTTTTTTAATCTTCTTGTATGCCACCCAGAGTTACCTTTTTGTGAGATGGGCGGCCATAGAAATTTGATTGATTGATTGATTGATAGATAAATAAATAAATAAATAAATAAATAAATTCACACACATCTGTGACACTCTGTAACTCTGTTTTTTTCACTCTCCTCAAAGCAGTTTCTACATCTTTTTTCCAGTGGCATCTTCAGGGGAGATCAAATTGATCAATCTTATGAAAGCAATGTCAACCTGTCCCTTTTGTACCTGCATCATAACATCCCACGTATGTGCAAAAGGGGTAGAACTTATGGCATAATGGCACAACATTGCCTTCACCATTATGACAAAAGGAGCTAAAGCTGCAGAATTTTTCATTCATTTTAGCTTGTAATACTTTTCCATAAAAAACTCATACCTCCTTGTCTGTTGCTGCTGTGGTTCCAATTTCACTCAAGTTTCCTTCACTTATTTCCTTTTTTTTTTTTCATTTCTACTTTGTTCCCAAGATCTGCTTGTAACAGACCCAAAAACTGCTCTGTCCCACATTCAGAACCTCTCATTACCTTTGAAATCTTCACTAATTCTCTTTTACCAGGAACCATCAAAATCAATCATACTTTTTGATTTTCAGTCATTCCATTGTCTTACGTATGTATGACTTATACTTAAGCAATCTATTTAAAAGAAACAGATCTTTTTCTAAACAGATACTCACCAGTCACCATTCTCATTCATTCTTGGGTCTCCTAATGGCCCAATCACTTCTTCTGTAGTGTCTTGTCTCATTCCCAACATTCCATTCATGTGACCAAGCAGAATGTTTTTTTCCCCTTGTATCCCATTCATCAGAATGTTATGCAAGTTTGCACAAAATTCACCTCTGTTCACTGGAACATAATTTGCAACACTACCTTATGAACTCCAACTTTCATATGCACCCACAATAACCTAGTGGCATCCATTCATATTTTCTGGCATATATAAATATAGAAATAAATTCTTTTATAAATTTTAATTATGTATTTATTGTTTTAAATTGATGTAAACCGCCCAGAGTCCCCCACTGCAGGGAGATGGGCAGGGATAAGTCTGTGTATAAATAAATAAATAAAAAATATATATTTCATCCTTTTGTTCATAACCTATATCTTTACCTATATCTTTACTTTGGTGTATTCACCATGTTTGTTCCACAAGATTAGATCACTTTCATTCAGAAGATCTATTACAGCCTTCCCCTTTCTCGTGGTTTTACAGATATGCAACATATCTATTTTTCTTTATTTCATTTAATTCATACTGTTTACCACTTACTCTTACATTCCAAGTTGCAATCTTCCATATGCCATAGATATTGACCATGTAATGCTGTAGAGAAGATGTAGACTAATTTACCAGCCTTAACTGTATCTGTGGCACATGCAGCACTCTCCACTAAGCACAGCATTAGTTAGTTTTCAACCATTTTACCAGTATGGTTGGTTGAGAAACAAGATCGACCAAATCCCAGTTTATCCCAAGCATGTTTATGCTATTTATGTAAGCTAGAACCCCTAATCTAGAGACCACCTTGGAAACCAACATACTGTGGCCTGCATCCCACCAATTCAGAGATACATACTTAGGATGCAACATTCATACACATTCCAATTTCTCTGAATATTTTGTGCACATGAGATTGAAATATAAACATAAGCTACGTGTGACACAAATGTATGTGTAAAATAAAGTCACCCTCAAGTCAAACACATCTGTAAGTATGTTAGTGGGAATGGTCAAGCTGTGGATTTCTTGTATTAGGCAGGCAGTTGGATTCGAGGGCCCTTCAACTCTTATCATTATATCTTTAGTAAGTTATAAGCACTTTTATGCTTTAATTCCTTCCATAGTTCTCAGCCATTAGTGAAACTAATGTGTAAATTCTTTCCTGTAATTTTTCCTTTTGTGAAAATTCGGATCAGAGCAGATAATTATTGGTGGTGTTAGCTAATCTTTGCTTTCCTACATTCAGTAAATGAATTATAATGTAGTAGTGGTGACCACTGCTTCCTTAACAGGCTTTTACTTCTGGTTGTAATGATTGGGAGAATATGCCTGGGTGGTGCAGATCTATGTGAAGGATTGGAAGTTTACTGTTTGGGAAAAGCAGAAATAAAGAAGGAACTGTCAGTATGCTAAAAATTCAGGATATTTTGAGGGTACAAGTTACCTTTTCTGCTATTTACTTCTCTTATTCTCTATGTATGTATCTGTAAATGAAATAAATATTACAAAAATAGGATAAATATTTATAGCATTATCCATTCCAAGGAGTACCTCCAAGGTAGGCAAGGTCAGGAAACAGTCTCCAGAAGAAATACTGGAATTACACTTTATTGAGATAGGTTATAGAATCTGGAATACCTGCAGCCTTTTCCCTCCCTCCTTCTTACACCAAAGAGAATAAGGAGGAACCAGTTTAAGTTTCTTTCTAATGGTATCTTCCTTTTCTGGGGTTAGATCATATTTTACTAAGTAAATTTCCTTCTCTAAAGTCATATTTGTGATTCTCTGCACTACCAGATATGGATTGTTCCTTGCCTTTGGGGCTACAGATATTCCTCTTGATCACACAGTGATGTCCACAGACCAGCACCAATATGATGAATATATCCAAAATTTCTGTTTCACTGCCACCCTCAAAAAATCCATTTGCATTTTTCCTCTCTCATTTCAGATGGGTAAAGCTCAGATCCCAACCAGTTCATCCTGTGTTTGTATTCCCATGCAGACTGTCTGCCATACCACCCACACTGGCCTTCCAGCTCTTAGTTAGTGCTTCATTTAGCTCAGTTAATGAGAAAGCCTTGAGGATTTTTCACAGCTCATCAGAACATCACTGTCACAGGATTTATTCTGCAATGTTCATCTGGTATCATGTTGAACAGAAGACTTTTGAATTTCCAGTGCAATTTGCTAAAAGTTCTAAAGATCAGTCTTCTCTTGCAACTCTCTCCATAGTAGTCTATCAAGTTGGATGCTTACGCAGACCACTAAACAAATACCTACTCTTACATAAGTAGATAAACACATGACCCATGCATATGGAGAATTTAAATGGACTAGCAACTAATGTCCTTCTCTTCTTACAACTTCACAGAGATTGAAAGTTTTTGTAACATTGGCCAGTTTGAAACAGGATGAGTGGTGCTCTCTGTGCTCAGCTATCAGCTGACTCAGACTGAGCAATTGGCTGAAGGAGCTCTCTGCAAACTCAGATTCACAGCATATAGATAGCATCATGCTGAAAATATTGAAGACCTGCAGATGGTGAAAACAATGGAAAGAGACCATGTGTTGATTTTAAAACACATTGGGAATGAGTAACAAATGGAAAGGCTGATGGTGTGACAGACCTCAAGGAAATTAAACCCAAATATAGAATACTCTTCCCCCCAAATCTTGCTATACAATCCAGAGTCCACTGGAATTGAGCAGCCAATAAATTTAACTAAGTAACTAACTAACTAAATATACTACTTCACTATGGCAGAGGTGAGTGGTGTTCCTGTGAAGGATGAATGAAGAATGATGAATGCTGGGAGGGTGTGTGCCAAGAGTATATATTCCTAACAGGGCATGAAGGTCAGCCCAGCAGCACAGCTAAAGTAAGCAGACACCTATATCGGGCAGCAGCAATATAGGAAGATGCTGAAGGTAGATAATCACCTTAGTGACAAGCCATTATTTCATGCTGTGTGGGAAAAGGCAATGGTAAAATACTCCTGCATTTTACCAAGAAAACCACATGGATAAACAAGATAAAGTGATTAATGATATACTGCCCAATGATGGGTCTCTCTGGTTAGATAGCATTCAACATGCTTCTGAGGAAGACCTAAGGATCTTTCATAGTACTAATGGTGTTTATGACACAACTAAATTAAAGCCTTTTGGATGTCTGGTTGCTGATGTTGCCATGAGGAAAAAGAAAATTTGAAGCTGCAAAGACAGAATTACAGTGGAACATGGAATGTAAGAAGTACGAACATGGGAGATCTCAGTGAAAGATGAAATGACTCAACTACACATTGACATCTTAGGCATCAATGAAAAGGACTGGAATTGGACACTTTCAGTCAGAAGATTATGCTGCTTACCACTCAGACTGTGAAAAACAGGAAGAACTGTACTTTGTACATTGTACTTGGGAACAATGTAGTCAGTGATCAGATAATATTAATTAGACTTTACAGATAACCTTTTAATGTGATGGTTTTTCAAGTTAATACTTGGATGCAGAAGAGGAGTTTTGTGGCCAAGTTCCATCTGAAATCAACAGAACATGCAAGCAAGATGGCTAAAGAGTAGAATGCCAAAGTTGTAAATTGTAAGGAAATGTACTGTATGGTCCATGAAACAGAAATGAAGCAGGAGAACCACTTATCTGTTACTATCAATCCAATGATTTCTTCACTGTTAACACAAACTTCAAATAACCATAACAATTCCTATATATATAGACGTTACCAGATGGAGTACATAGAAATCAAATTGACTACATTATTGGTACAGGAGGTGGAAGACTCAGTTATATCAGCAAAAATATGGCCAGAGGCTGGCTGTGGAACAGATCATAAACTGCTCATGGCTAAGTTCCAAGTCAAGCTAAAGAGAAGAATAAATCCAATCAATTTCCATGATTATCTTGAGCATATACCTATCATTTTCAAGGAGAACATCAGGAATCGTTTTGAAGTCCTGAATCTCACTGATAGGGAACTAGTGGAACTGTGGAATGAAATCAAAGAGGTTGTTAAGGATTAATGAGAACAGAAACTGCCAAACATAAGAAACTGAAGAAAGCAAACAGGATGTCAGAATAAACCATGAAAATTGTCAAAAAAGAGAAGAGAAGCAAAAGCCAAGGAAGACAAAGATCTCAGGAAGGAGCTTAACAGAGTTTCAGAGAAGTGTTAGAAGAGATAAGAAGCATATCACAACATCTGTAAAGATATTGAAGATGGAAACAGATATGGAAAAACAAGAAAAATCTTCCAAAACATTTCCAAATTCAGAGGAAGGTACCAACCTCCAACTGGTATGCTAAAAATGGAAAGGGACAGATAGCAATTGATTTTAAGAAGATCAAACAAAAAAGAAAGGAATATACTGAGATTGTGTGCAGTAGAACATCCAAGATATCTTAGAAGATACTCCCTGTTTACAAGAACCTCTAATGCTAGAAGATGAAGTTAGATTAGCACTTGAATCATTACCAAGTTTGAAGGCTACAGGAATTGATGGATTATTTACAAAAATATAGGAAACAGCAGAAGAATCAGTAAAGGTTCTAATCAAACTATGACAGCAAATCTGGAGACCAACACAGTGGACAACAGAAGAAAGGAGACTTAACAGAGTGTGCAAACTATTACACAAGCTAGCAAAATAATGCTTAGGATTATCCAACACAGATTAGAGCCCTACATGGAAAGGGAAATGCCAGATATTCAAACTCATTTTAGAAAAGGCCAAAGAACATTATTGCTGATGCATGTTGGAGAATTGAGAAAGCAAACAATAGCAAGCAGAAAGCCAATATGTGTTTCACTGATTTTAGAAAGGCTTTTGATTATATAGACTGCCAAGCTGTGGAATGTCCTTAGGAAAATGGGGGTCATGAGAAACCTATACACAGGACAGAAGAGCGTAGTTCAGATGGAACATAGCAAAACAGACTGATTCCAGGATGGCAAAGGGTGAGACGAGGCTCTATACTGTCTCCTTATTTATTCAATCTATCTGCTAAATATATACTGAGGGAGGCTAGATTGGAAGACAATGATTGTGGTTTTAAAACTGGAGGAAGAAATAACCCGTCCTATGCTGATGGCACTACTCTGATAATAGTGCAAAAGAAAATGCAAAATTGGCAAGCTCTAGTAATAAAATGCAAAGGGCACAGTGAAAAGATGGGACCAAGATAAAATATGAAGAAGACCAAACTGATGGCAACAGGAAACCAGTCTTAGAACTGATAACGAAGACACTGAAGTGGTGGATAGTTTGGGCCTTTCAGGATCAACTATCAAAAGTAAAAGGAACCAGCAATCAAGAAATACATTGCAGGCAAGCACTTGATACCGTAGCAATGAAAGTCTTCGAAAAGATAGTCAGATGCTGTGACATGTCTATACCTACAAAGAACAGAATCATACAGATAATGCAGGATAGAAAGTGTATTGATGCTTTTGAACTTTAGTGTTGGAGATGACTCTTGAGAATGCCATGGTAGCCAAGAAAACAAACAAATGGGTCCTAGAACAAATCAATCCAGACTTCTCTCTTGTCAGCCATTTGAGGTAGGCCAGGTCCAGAAACAGAAGGGAATCCAGGAATGCTACTTTATTGATATAGGGCATAATAATACAATCCTGAAATCCTCTCCAAGGTTCTCTCCATCTCATCTTATACAGTACTAAACAAAATCAAGGAAGGGTTATGTTTAGTTTATTTCTCCCACTTCCTTCAACCTCTGGACTGTGTACTATCTTCTGCAAGTTCCTCCTTAACAGCCCTTTCATACCTTGCCCAAGATCAGCTCTAAATTCCTTTATAACACTCAAGGCACAAATGATCAGGCTCAAATTATCCTATTTTGGATGCATTATGCAAAGACCCAGCTCCCTTGAGAAGTCCATAAAGCTGAGAAAAGAGGAAGGGGGAACGGGGAAGGGAAGAGGATGACCAGTTCCAGAAGAATAACTAAATTAATTATCTAGCTGGGCCAATGAAAAACAAAATCAGATCAGAACCAAACAATGGGAAGAACAGAATTTAACAGCCTCCATCTTAATTGCACAGCAGCTCCGGAGATGATGAATTGTTGTAAATTTTTTCACACCCTGCTTCAAAGTTTGACTCAGTGGCCTCTTCTAGTTAGCAACATTCCTAGGATTGATTCCATGCTGTGTGAAAGAAATGGTTCCAAGCATTTCTTTTCTCTTCATTTACTGGTCATTAATTTCCAGCCTTAGGGAAATATGCACAGTGATCAGCAAGATTCTGATTTTATTTGTATCCTTCCATAATATGAAACATATTTACTCATTTAATGACATCCTAAACTGGTTTGTCTTTGACAGCAGTCACAGGAGTGACAGAGTAGTTCAGAAGTTATTTGGAAGAGAAGAAAAGATGCCAGGTGTTAAAATAAGCAAACGGAAAATGCAGACTATATGAATATCACCAACCGATTCCACCTACTTCAGCACAGACCTACAGCAAACTAACTGAACTGCTCTAAATAAACCAGTGCAACCTGTTTGTTCTTCAAAAACTTTCTTTGTATTAGTTTGCCTGATAAAAGTGCATTTTAAAAATCATAAGTATATCAGAAAAATAAGTCATTGGATGCATGCAAGTATCACAGTGAAACACTACATGGTATTCCTTGCATGTATTTCCTGCTTGTGGCTCCTTTTTCCCTAAGTTGGAATTGATCTCCAAAGTCTGTTTCATGTAAAATCACACTGGTTATTTTTGATTTAGTACATGCAGGTAGGATCTGTAATAAAAGGTTGCCGTGTAATATCACTCTTTAAAGGTGCTAGACCATCTGTCACTTTTCTGTAGGATATTGTTAGGTGTTCAGGAGAGCCAGTGCCTTTCTCCAGACTTCAGAGGGGGATTTTTGTTTTTCAACTAACACTAATACTCAATATTCCTTAGTTTCTAGTGACCCACTGAGCATGTTCAGCCTGCAGTGAGCTGAAACTTTGGGGGAAAATGCTTTACTTTTAATATATTTCTATTCACTAACATTTTGCACAAGATTACTTTTGTCTGTTTTTTCTGTAGGTGCCTTAAAAACAGTGGTATCCACATGGAGAAGGGGAGAGTATCACACACGGCAGTTTGATGGAAGCATCAGTGGTGCACTGTCTTCATGACTTCACATCTTTTTCCAAAAAGCGATTAATGGCAGACATACATGTTTACAAACAAAACCCTGGGCTGTAGCTACCCATCATCTTTATTTTCCAAGAATGTGGGGGCCTAAAGGCATTCCTGTACAACAGTGTTTCTAAACCTTGGCAACTTAAGACGTGGGAACTTCAACTCCCAGCATTCCCCAGTCCTGGTTCCTGATTTAAGGGACTTTTTGGAGATGAGTTTCCCATGCCACCCACCAATCTCCTAAACTTGTAGAAGAGTGAGCACCTACTTCAATATTCTACCATACATGAGAATGGGACATGATGGGAAATTTTAATGGCAGTTCCCCCAGTTTCCGCACTGGTGGGCCCTACTGGATTGTTGGGTTCCAGGATCCTCACAGGCTGGTCAATAGCTGGTCAATACCCCTCTTTTTAAAGGGCTGTTTAGGCCAAATCTTGTGTGAAAATAGAGAATCATGAGAAAATAGAGCAGGGACTATGGAGAGGGCCACCAATAGCCAGCATCTGTATAAAGGACTTGGCAGGTACACCTGTCCCTTTGTCACAGCTTTTTCTACTATGGTGAGATGTAGTGTATCTTTTTTTCAGGATAATTATTTCTAAAAGTCTAACTATACATGGGGGGGGGTCTACCATTCCAGGGAAAGAATGTTCTGGAAAATGCCAGATGTTCCATTTTGTTTCTAGACCACAACATGCTGCCCATTCCAGGTGTGACCCAGTAATTTTCTGGAAGTAAATTTTCCAGAACAGGAAGTAGTTTGTAATGTTTTAGATGTAAAATGGCAGATACAACATATCTCTATAAAACATTATAGAGATCAAGCACGGAGTAGAAAATAGGAACAGAGGTCAGTTTTCCTTCTTTTCTCACCATGTCAGAATTTGGTCACCTACTGAAATTAAATGAGAAAGATTCAGAACCATTAAAAGGAAGTATATCTTTTTACATACCAGCTATGGAATTCATTGCAATCCGTGAAAATAATTATTTAATTTTGGATGGTTTTAAAAAGGTTAAAGAGATTCATGGATAATTGGACTATTAGTGGTTATTTGTCTTGATGGCTGCATTTGTTACCTCTGGAATTATAGCAGGCAACATACAGGTAGTCCTTGCTTGCCAACTGCCTTATACAGCGACCATTCGCAGTTACAATGGTGATGAAAAAGTAACTTTGCGACCAATCCTCGCATTTACAACCTTTGCAGGTGTGCAAAGCAAAGGAAAGCAGTAGTAAAAACATAAGCACAGTTGTGGTTTCACTTAGAGACCAAGTTGCCAATCCCAGTTGTGGTCACTAAATGAGGACTACCTTATATTTTAAATACCAGTTGTAGGAAATAACAGGGGAAAAGGGCTACCACCCTCCTATTCATGCTTTTGAGCTTCCCAAATACACCTCATTGTCCAAAGACTGCTGGACTAGATTGAAAGGGCTCTGATTGCCTTATTAGTATGTGGGTTTTTGATGCAAATTGGTGCCTTCTTTATTGTAAGCTGCACATGACAAACTACTTCAGTACTATTGCTAAGGGGGAAAAACATGGGCACATCCAGGTGATCAGGATTTGAGGGAGATCTTATTTATTTATTTAGGAATATCGCTCTTTGTGGACACTGTGTGAAGATAGCATTCAGTCATAGAGCATTTCAGTTGGGACATGGTTCTCTTCAATAGACTGCAGGGAAAGAGAATATACAGGCAGTCCTTGTTTAACTACCACAATTGGGATTGGCAGCTCTTTTTTTAAACAAAGCGGTCGCTAAGTGAAACTGCTACTGTGCTTATTTCAGCTTTCCTTTGCTTTACAATCTGCGGTCGTAAATGCAAGGATTGGTCACAAAGTTACTTTTTTATCACTGTCATAACTGTGAATGGTCACTGTATGAGGCAGTGGCTAAACGAGGACTTCCTGAATGTCGTCTTATTGCTTTTGGAGAGACTCACACAACAGAACCTCCCAGTCCATTTTGCCTTACGATTTTTCAGTTGTTTTGAAGGATGATCGATTCAGAGGTGCTGTCTAATGTCCTAGGAATGGCATCAACCCAATCCCAAAAGGGATGGTGAAAAAACAAACATGGGAGGAATGATCAGAACTGAAAGGGAGGAAATTTCAAGTGCTCGCTCTCTCGCTCCTGCTCTCTCTAGCAATGCAAACACTTTAGTCGTTCTTGGTCTTTTTCTTGTTTCATTGTTTGGATATCCGGAGCTCGCTCCAAGACACACAAGAACTAATATTTCAAAAGGAAAATGGATTGGGCTGTTACTGCAGATTTCTTTTAAAAGTATGCTGTCACACATTTGAAAGTTTAGCCAAAAAGAAAAGGATATTGCTGCTTCTTTTCTAATCATATCCCTCGCCTTCGTTTTTCTAACACATTTTTTCCCGGCACTCGTTCATTTTGATTTGTAGCTGTTGCTCCGAATACTTTAAAAAAAAAAAACCCACAAAGCATTTTGTTATTCTGGAACATTTCACTAAAATGGTATCATCGTGTTTTAAAAATGTTGCAGGGTTAAATAAACTTGACCCAAGGCATGAAAGCATTCATTTTTTATTCCTCTTTTGTTCAATCATATCTCAACAAATGCATAGGTGTGTATGTGTGTTCAAAGATGTATATCCCATTCCTCACTAAAAGCCAAATGCAAGGGATTTTAAAAATAATTAGGCCATTTGGCCTTGCCTCTTGCATACCTGAATAAAACTGAGGTTGAAACAGCAAGAGGAACAATTTTAATTGCCTTGAAGAAATGAGATTGCATTTGATTGCTGGATGAAATTTTTAAAACATTGTGATTGTATCTGGGAAGTGGAATCTGAACCCCAGCTCCAGAAGTACATGTGCTCCAATTATATTTAATTACAGCCCTGAGAAATGACTGTTCCCCACTCTTTTACTTTGCTTTTGTCATTTAAAGAATGTGTTAACTCCTTGTTAGTGGGAATTAATACTTTAAGTTGTGTTTGGCTTCATGGAAATGACTCAAATTGTAATATGAATTTATGACTGCAGGATTAATACATAAAGGTGTTGGAGTTTATGCCCACAGAGAACCTAAGCAACATTTCTAGCTGACCTAGAATTGATATGCATGCATGCAGCATCATACAAAATCAATCTAAGACTGCATTTGCTTCTCAGCTATGGGCAACTTTTTGGCCCACAGAATCCCATTTGACTATGATTACTGAAAACTGAAAACATCATTTCTCCATATTTTGAGGCACAAATATAGTATAAAGCAGCCTTCCTGAGACTTCAAATCCCAGAATTCTTAGCAATGGTCATGCTGGCTAGGAAATTCTGGGAGCTGACATCCATATATCTGCAGGGCATCCAGTTGAAGAAGGCTTGATGGAATAAGCAAAACTACCAGACCAAACCAAACAACTCCACACAATCCACAACTCCCCTCCAAAAGCAAGAAAAATGGAAAACCGAAACCTGCCTACATATTTCAGGTTACCCCATTCACTTTGCATCACGGCTTCTCTCAGCACAGCCCTCAAATACATACAAAAAATATTAAACGCAGGCCTTAGTCAATACAAGGCTGCTTACCTCTGTTCTACGTTTTTAGGGAAAGCAATGGAGGTCACGCTAAAGCAGCTTCCCCCAAAATGATGGTCTCTAGAATGCTCAACTTTACCCCCCAGGCAGCTGGATGGGAATTCTGGGAATTATAGTTCAGTAGAGCAGGACAGCTTCAGGATGCAGCGGGTTGTTTTAAACATTGGGGCAATGTCTCAGTGTACCTCAACGGTTCTGACAAGTAACCAGGGAAGAAACCTCCAAGTGATTACACAAATGCAGCAGCTGTGTTGCAAGGACCCCCCCCCCCAAAAAAATCCACCACACACCATCAATCCAACCCCCAAAAAACTATTAGCTGCTGGCAGAAAGCCAACAATCCATTAATGACAGCCTGGTATCTCTTCAGGAATGCAAAATGTTTAACTGAATAAACATTAAAGCAGGAAGCATTCGACTTCTGTCACCAGGCAAAAACGTCAGTGTGATCCTTCCTCGAAAGAGCTCTGAAGCGGGCATGCAAATTTTGTGAAGCTGATAAAAGAGTTATTTGGTACCAGGAGAAGCCGGTGAGATGTGTTCTTGCTCTGTCTTACAGGGCATGATGTATGAGGTATGATACTTTTATTGGATCAAGTCACTGGTGATACATAAAAGAGAGCAGAAAGAAGGGTATCGGCAGAGAATTCACAAGAGATAATACTTCAGAATTAAATCACAAAATTCCTGTACACTTTCAGGAGGAGCAAAGGGAGCAAAGTAAAAACCTACATGGAGGTTTTCTATGTGGAAAACAATATAAAAACACATTAAGATTAAACTCAGGGCTATGTCAAGAATCTTTTGATTGACTGCATAACATGATCTTTTAATTATAGTCCATTAACCAAATGATTGTATCTGAATAAATGTTTTTGAAAACATAAAGGGTGACTTAAATCTTCCAATTAAAATGTACCACTAATTATGCAGAGCATTTTCTGTCAGGGTATCCTAACAATTAATATTCAGAAAGTTGGTAAAAATGTGATTATTTAAGCAGGCATTTGGGGATTCAGGAAGTGATAATTAGATACTTAGGATGTATATGACACTATTATGTATTACGATGTTGTGAAAAATAGAATGGAATTTAGGACCATAGCATGTCATGTTATTTATTGTATTACGTATCAAGTTCTGTTTTACTTCTTAGCCACTGAGGGACACTTGAATTAGCATAAAAGTACCTGCAATAAATAAACTAAATAATAAATTTAGAACCTATCTATTAATCAATGGACATGTAAATTAATTGATTAAAGGAACAATTAAAGGCTAAAGCTATAATATTTCCTTGGAAGAAAGTACCCCATAGGTTTTGCTCAAATTTTGCACTTCCTATAGATTATACCCATGTACGATTAATCCTGAAAATATTAAGAGGAAAATATTATCACAGTAAAGATGTGCAAATAATTTATCCAAATTCTTTATCCACCACCATCCCCCAAATGTTAATTGAGTAGCACAGGCTATTAGAGGCCTCTAACTGGATTCACACTTTATATTAAACTACTATTTGCTGAACAAGCCAGAACTGGATGGGTTCACACATTTCCTAAATCATAAGGCATAGTTTATAAATTGTAATAGGTGGATTAAGACAACGTACTAATCCCAATACACAAAAACCTCAATCATGGCTTAACATAATCTGTGAACAAAGACCAAGGTGTTATCAACTAGAAAGAACTCCAAGTACAGTCATTTGGAATATTTATTCCATACTTGGAATACTTCACTTGTCAGCATCTGGTAATAATGGATTAAATCACTCTCTCAGACTTTAAGGCTTACAGACAGGATCCTATATAATATTGGCATTAATGGATCACTCAGTCAAACCTAAGGGAATCCTAGCTACAAAAGAAAAGAAAAGAAACATTTTCATTAGCACATGCAAATATTGAGTTCAATAGAAATCAAACCGGAATTTTTCGGCAAAATTCATTAATTTGTTTGCATTTGTATAGCTTAATTCTCTTTCAATTTCTTTAGAGTTCAGCAACTCTCAGGCAATTAATTCATTTAAGTACTTTTTAAAAAATTCATCTGTTCTGATATTCTATTTCATTTTTCAAATTTGGGGAGCATATTGAAGAAGATAAAAATAATTTTCCGAAAATACATTGAATTATTAATCACCAAGGCCTGACAAAGTGACCTCTTCTTCCCAAACTGAACTACACTGTTTTAAAATCTCACACAGCTAAAATGACAGGGACTTTTCTTTCATCACTGAGCATAGGATTAAAAATTAATTTCCCATTTAATGGCACTCTAACTGGGAGTGACATTTCTAAGTCATCTGTCTTTATGTCAGAGTTAGAAGAAAGGAATGGAAAGAGGGGTTTCTGTACTGCCTGAGTCTTTTACATTTCGCGTTGCATGGCTCACACCCTTTCAAGTCTATTTTTGCCAGTGTAAGGACTAGAAACTTGTTTTAAAAAATCAAATCAAAAAGTCAACACTCCGGTTTAAAATGTTATAAGAAGTTTCCACCCAACCCTGCATCAAAAGAGATTTCCTGTTGTGCAAATAATATTGATTGTATTTATGTGAGGATAAAAGTTTCTCAAATATTCCTTATGTAGCCTTCCTTCCACTGGACTCCATGGCATTCTGTCACACACATAGAGACATGCCCAAGATCATACAGTGCGGAGCCACCTCTCTCTTCCCTCAGGTTACACACATATTTCTGAAACCATTGCTTTCCATTGCCTTAAAAGGGAGAATCTCTTTGATTTAGAGAAAAGAGAGTGAGTGGACAATTATGTTATGCATGCTGCGTCAAGCTAGGCCAGATAATAGCCCTTCTGGTATGTTTGAAAAACTCCTAGTTCAATACACTGCCCCACCTCTTCGGCCAATCTCAGGAAATAACACTCCATTATCCACTTCTTTAAAACCAAATCTCACGTACGGCCACCCCAGTTGTCAAGAATTTTGGAAACGATTGCAATTCTGAATTTGGCTCAGCCACCCCAAATGTTTTTGATTTGCAGGTACAGTTATGGTAGATGGGTAGAGTTACTTTTCTCCTGGAATATTTCAGGATCTTCCTGCAAATTTTCATCAGAAAAGGCATGATTCTCATCCTCATACTTATGGAGGAAGAAATATTCTTTATTTCTGAAAATAATTCAGCAGCACATATTACTGAGACATTGCAATGCATAATAATCATTGGGTAAACCAAGCCTTCTGTTTCTTGGAGTCCGGCCACTCAGAATGAATGCATTGATATGACTGGCAAATAAAGTGGTTGTCTACATCATTTCCCCACAGAGCCTGGCCAAGCTATTTGGCTGCCTGAGAAGAAACAACCATGGCAGTCTACCTCCCTCCAGCCCATCCAACCGACTCCCACCACCCGGAATAACATACATAATGTTCAAAGCTGAGCAAATAATTCTGGCACGATGAGACAAAAGATTCCAAAATGTTTTCCCCTAAAAGTAAACATACACCAGCAGTTATTATAATAATAGTAAATTAAATAACTATGACACCACTCTACCTAATGGTAGGGCCAGCCTCATCTCCCTGCTTTATACATACCAAATCCTAGGCTCTTGAGTGGCTTTTATTTTAATAGAGTTGCATAGGAGAATTTCATCTGGGTTTCTTCTATCTGAAGCACAACTGGGTTTGCCAAAAACTTTCCAGCGCAGCTCAGGTATTCCTCATAACATACAAAAAAGGAATCGTCCTTAGAGTCAGTGCAAGAATGATGCTGTCATCTTAGAGAAGCCCATCCATAGGATCTGGGTAGAGCTAATAATCTATAATCTCTATCTCATGCTGGCTGGGGAATTCTGGGAGTTGAAGTCCACCCATCTTAAAGTTGCTGAGGTTGAGGAACCCTGCCATACAGTATATCCCATTTCATTTGATCTTGGAAGGCATCTTAAATCCATTTTAAAAAACTATGCTATTATTGGTAAGCTGGGATTCATAACTTCTCACCTACCTCTATTGTAATAACCAAATTATTTGGTTTCAGCATCCCAGGTGCCAAGTAGAACATTATGAATACCACATGCATTTGTTATATCTTATGCAAGTCAGTGCATACTGAGTCATAGGCTCATATCTGAGTGTCCAGAATCAACAGCTGAATGTTTTCTAGGTGTGCCCTCAATATTACATTTGGTTTCAGGAGGGGTTTCAATGACACATGAGCCTTAAATTTTAGAAATAATTTGAATTTCCAAATCAAGAGCAGCCATCCAGTTTAGAGATGGGAGGACAAATAAAATTGCTTCTGAATCTTTCTATAACCCCATCCTGTTTTATCATACAATAGTCTAACTGCAGTGTGTCACTGCCTAAACAAAGGCCAATCTTTATCTTGAGTGAAATATTTAAATAGTACCACCTCTTCTCCCATTTCCGAGTCTTCCAGAACTTCAGAGCTTGGTAACTTTTGCGTGGTTATCTAGTTCTGCATCAGGTAATCAGGTGTGTGCATGTGCATTCCAGATGAATTGCAGAAAATTGGATCAAACACGGGATAAGAACCTTGCCTCATTTTTGGCCTTTAAGGCAATTTCTCTTTTGGCTGTACCAATACATTGAAATGGGGATAGTCGGCATACATTGAACCTAAAAGGCAAAACAAACTTTTCAGTAATTGTGGAATGAGATTTCTTCCCATATCTTTGTTACTACCAAAACTAGGAGTCACCAAGGGTTTGGGTTTTTTAAAGAAAAAAACCTATATCCAGAAAAAAAATAAGCAAAATCAGACTTTCTCCAAAATCACGCTTCCATAATATATATAATTAAAATACTGACTTTCCTGCTTAGCACAAAATTTACTCTATTGAACTGGATGCTTGCAGCCACACATTCTATCTTGATGCAGCTTCTTGAATAGCTCAAGACCATAAGCTGAATTCCTAGTTACACCCATTGCCTAATACTGGATTCAAAATAAATATGTACTGATTATTTTCACATTACAGTTTGATTGTGTTCAACAACACAAACAACTCCACATCTCCACTCCCCGCAATAGATTCCTTGTGTGCCATGAGCCCACGACACAAGATGGTTGAGTTTATAGCATAGTAGCAAAGGAAGCTTCACTTCTCTCTCCACTTTCTGCCCTTGGTTTCTTTCCAGTAGTGCCACAGAGTTGGCACTATAGTGGACAGACTTGGGGAGACAATTCTGTTGCTCCCCCCGCCCCACAAAGGTGGCTGTAGTAGGATGCGATGAATACCAAGGCAGCAACAGAAGTGCCTTCTTTTCACACAGCCTCTCTAGGACATCTGTCTAAGTAGTGAGGAGTCATAGGAGCATCTGCAGGGAGGGTAAAAAAAAATTCAAGATGGCATCCACAAACATGTGATCAAAGCACATAAAAATGGTATGGGAACACCCCAAGGATAACTTAACTTAACTTAACTTCCTGGGGAGTAGTTTACACAATACAAGCAAAATTAGTTTAACCTCAAATAAGCTAAATTAATTCTTTAGGTTAGTTAAATGGGTCATTTCTATAGAATTTGCCCCTATGACCCAGTTAAATGTGTTGTACAGAATCTTTGTATCATAGGACAGGAAGAAACTATCCACCTGGAATCAGTTTGTTATAGGAATTGAGCAAAATAATAACTCTGTCAGAGGTAAAGTTGGGGCAGAATATGAGCAGGTCAAGTACTGGAAAATGGTTCGGATTTCTAAAATTATAGATCTGAATCATCTCCATGGGTGACAAAATAGAACTTTCAAAAGCAATTTAACCAAGTGGACAAAACAGAGAAGAATCTCCCAATCAATACCTGCATATATTGGGCTTAAGGGTCTCAAGAGTTCTCCAGCAAGTGTTGAAGGAGAGATTGTGGAAGGAATTAACAGAGAAAGAGGGTGTTAGGCATCAACATGGTAAAGAAGTGCCTAAATGGCAAATCCAGCAGAAGGATAGACAAGGATGAGTTGGTATAGAAATTGGCCAGATCTAAAAGTGTTGGTCTGGGAGGAGGAAAAATAAATGACTTTGGATTCTGGAAAGTCTAGACTGGAAATCCTTGGTCAAAAGAGATGATCAGAACTCCTTAAGATCAGTAAATTAAGGGCAACAGCAACGTTTCCTTGGAAATGAAATATTTTACAGCAATTCTCTCAAAAATATCCAAATACTTTGTATTATGCTTAGCAATACACTTCATATGGAAACATGGGTAAGCAATCTGTAGCCTTCAAGCCCTTCCCACAGCCCTCAGAACTTTCTAAAACTGGTTTTCAACGCTCAGTCAAGTCTCGCTCCCTCTTCTGGTAATGAGGAAATAGGAGAGGACATTGCTGCATAGCAGTTTCATTTTTCAGTGCTTGAGTATATTCCAAAATTTGGATGAACAATTTAAAAGGGAAAGTGTACTGGTCTGCAAAACAGACAAAGCGGTGGCAATCTCATTTCAGAATCCTTACATTCAATATAAACTATTTAATTTTTTTCTATAAAACGTTCTATACAAATAGAGAAGTCAGTTTTGTTAGTGCAAAACATGGAAGCAATTTCTCATTTTTGCATTTAGCCTTAACATAAGATCCGAGAAGAATTAATTTTTACATTGGCATCTCTGTTTCCTCCAGCTAGGTAAATTGATAAGTTTCATTTCTTTAAAAGAAAAAGAAAACAAAAAAGACACGAGGCAACAAAACTAAAGCCTTGGAGGCATGTTTCACTTTCTTGATGAAAATGTTTATTTCTTCCACAGGAATCAGTTGGCCGTAAAACTATTTAATTTTGACTGGATAGTAACACATCTTTGCTGTTGGTTACTAAGACCCAGCACCCAAGCCTATGATTGTTTCGTATTAGCATATGGCAGCCATCCCCAACCTGGGTGCACTCCAGATAAATGGATTTCAGCTTCCAGAATGTGCTGCCGACATGGGCCTCCTACATCTGGAAAGTGCTCAGGCTGGGGAATGCTGGTATATGGGATCAAGTTATTTAGTGCTGAGCATCGACAGTTCTCTCTAGCTATCATCATTTTGACATGGATTGATTCATGCTGTGCTACATAAGCTGCTTTATATTATTGTATCAGGAGATTGATTCATCTAGTCTTCCACTGTTTGCTTTAATTGGAGAAAGATCTTCCACATAATTTTACCAGGTGCTGCTGCAGAGACACTATGAAAAAGATCTGGGACGATATTGGAATATTATACAATGGTGTATCTCTGTGGAATGGCCTTTTTATCTATGAGCATACAGAACACAGAATATTTAATGCATTCATATACTAGGAACTTCATCCTTAAGAATCATCTACCAGAGAAATAATTAAAAAGGACAGGTTAATCCTATGACCTATTCCTACATAGATGCACAAAAACTTTGTTAAACCTGCTATTAATTTATCAGAGCTTAAGTTTCAAGCACATTTCTAACATGCCAAGAGAGCCAACATAGAAGTGCTTGATGCAATCAGCCCCTAGTATTTCTCATCCTGGATTCCTACATTTGCACCATACAGCTAATACTATATTTAACTCATTATCCCAAACAGCTAATAGTGAAAAATATGCTTCATGAAGGCATTAAAATGCCTTCAGAAAGAAGTGGGGACGCACAATGCCTCAGTAGAGAAATGACAGCAAGGATTTCATGGGCTGGCACAAATAAATGGAATGCATTTATTCTATATTCTAATCCAAGAATATAAATACACATTGCTCACTACCATTCTTTTCAAAGGGGTGTACTGGCAAAGCATCTATTCTTGCTGCAAGAAAAGAACGATGCTCCAATTCTTATATTTCCATGAAATACATCTTGCCACTTTTAATTTCTTTTACATACTGGCTATATTAAAGATGCCTAAATGCCACTGATGTAAATACAATTTACTTATACTATTTTCACAGGAGATAGACATGTTCAGCTATCTTCAGGTTGTATCCCATCAATAAATATACAAGCTTTGCTGTGAATCAGCACTAACCCATCTCCAGGGATTCTCCATTTGGTTCAATAAACACACTTCTTCAAATGTCTTCTCCAAGGATATGTAATCTGTAGCCCACAAACTTCCCCTTTTGTACAACTCCCCAAACTCTCCTAGATTGTGCCACTAAAATTTGCTAGTTGCCAAATTAACATAGCTATATTACAGAAACTTCCCCCACAAATTATGAAACGGCCCAACATTTCTGTCCCCACCCTGCCAGGGATGTCACAAGGTGAAGGGGGAAGAGGGAATGGCCTTGAGGGACAGAAGAAAGAGTCTCTACCAAGGCAATGGTCAGTTAGAAGGGGCCTGAGCCCTGGCCAAGAATGTAATGTGAGTAAGTGTCTCAGACAAGCTCTTCCCTGCCTCCATCGCAGGGAGATAAAGGGAGAGAGGGGAAAACACATTCAAACTTGCAAGATTCTGTTACTATAGCTTTATAATAAAAGTAGCACGGCACTGGTTTCCTAGTCTGGTCCACCTTGAAGGGCTGACACAAGCTCGCCTTTCCATCATCAAGAAACTGAAAAACACTGATGGGTGGGTGGGATACTGCCTCATTTCAAAATTGCCCACCCCGTTCTGGCACAACCTTTACGTATAAGAGTTGCATGTTCCACTACAAGACTATACGATCAAGGCATCTGAGTTTTAGATACGAGCACTTGTTCATTTTCACAAAATGTTACTGCCCTGGACAACGACCCATGAAAACAGTACAATCAATACTGTTTACAACTTTTCTTTCCCATAATAATTATGTACAAACCTAGGTCTAGCACATCTTTCTCTATATTTTTCTGAATACTAGTATCTTCCAAATAGATGAAAGCTATCTAAACTCATAAATATTAACCACCACTCTTAATGAAAGTAAATCCATAGGTATTTAAAAGGTTGCATAAAATGCAGAAGGCTGTGTTTTTGGGTGTTGGTTGTTTCAAACTTGCTGACAGCATTTTTAGAAATTATAGCCAACATTCTGGTAAAATAAAGATATGTGACTATTTAACTATGACAGAAAAACAACAAATTTTTATGCAAAAAGTTTAATAATACAGTCATAATTTTAATACCATCCAGTAAAAGTGTCCTGTAAAAATGTTCTGGGTATTAATTCATCTCGGAAAACATTACACTGCGATCCCATCCATTCTGACTCAGAGATAAGCTCTAACTGTATTTAATGGCACTTATTCCTGGGTAAGTATGCAGAGGATTCTTGTGCTGTAAATATTTGAAATAAAACCCAGCAAGATGTCCTGCTCAAAGCATCACTGAAGTGAATGGGAAATCAACCAGAGCCTGATTGGGGAATCTTCCCAGAAGATCAAGCCCTCGCAACATAGTGAGGTAGACAGTAGAAACAAAGAATTCTTCATTAGCACATAATTTTAAATCTTGCAAGAACATTTTAAAGAGAAAAAAATGATGACATTACAGACGTACAAATGAAACATTTGATTAATGCTTAAATCTGTACAGCTCAAATATATTTAAAAAAAAATATTAGACACTTGAGTGCATATAATGCTCTGGGCATTAAGGGAAAAAGGGAAATGTACATTGCTCACCTCCATTTTTGTACTTTGCAGTCTCTTTTAAATAAATATTTACAGCTTCAATATGAACAACACTGTATCCAAACCAAAGTGTGCACTTGCGTTTAAATTATCGCTCCTGGTCAAGGCTTTCCTTTATTAGCATTTTATATTATTTATCTATTTATTTATACACTCATACTTCTTTCCTTCACCCTCCCACCCTTTTGAAGTTCTATGAAATCCTGAATCCACAAGAGAAGGAAATGCCTAACGAGTCTCTTTCCAAGTGCATTTTCCTTCTCTGTAAAGCCTTATTTGTGGAGCAAGGAAAGTCAGCATTTAATGATTGTCTCTCTCAGCATCACATCTGCATTAACTACAGAACACCACTGTACCTTGCCAAAGCACCTGTCTACTTGCCCTTCCTGGAATTTATGGAGACATCTTGAAATCAAGGAACTCTTTCATGCCCATCTAAACCTACCTAGTGTGTCCCTCCTGTAGCTCTTTTCACAGCTTCTAATTTATAGATTTAAAGATCAGCCACCTAACTAATAATTATGGACTGGGGTTTATTATTATTTTTTTTTAGGAGGAAGAAGGGGGTACTTAACCTATTTCAAGATGGAAATATTTGTAAGGGAAACAATAACAAAAAATTCTGGATTCAAAGACCGTCGAACTAATTTTTTCTGCACTTGCTTTTTGTAAACCTTCTCTGAAAAGAGAGCCTGGAAGAGATCACCAGGATCACATTCTAAGAACAGGATCCTGCATTGGAAGTGAAGCACTCTGCCTGATCTATGCCTTCACTCCCTTCAAGTCAGAAATTAGAAGCCACCTAGTGTTGCTTCAACGCAGTTTGTCCGCATAGGCGAATGACACTGGGGCAGGATGAAAAGTAAAAGTCAGTTTTAAAACCTGAATATAAACCCCAAGTTCTGTCAACGAGAGGAGTGCACTAGGCTAGCGCCACTTACGAAAGGAACCGACGACTTGTGCCTTTGCCTGCTTCTCGCAATTCAATTTCTGACCCCAAAACGTTGCCTATCTTAGGGGACGCGGGGAACCTCCCTGATTCTCCTTTTTTATTTTCTTCCAAGGACTACAAGGGCACATACAAGAAGGAAAGGGAAAGGGAATGATCCCAGAAAAGCTTGCGTTTCCGAATTCAAAACCAATGCTTAATTTCTGAAAAATGGGTCACTACTCGTTTGGGTAGCTCCAGCCGGGGAGAGACGTCTGCTGCGCCGTGATCAACCGACCAGCCTTCAGTCTCCCCATAGCAACCTTTGCCACGTGTTTTCTGAGCAAAAACTCCCATCCTACGGATGGCTTTGCCAGGATGCCAAAACATCCAGGCTGTTCCGAAAATGGCGTTGGGCGCGCTCTCTCCCCGCTCTTTAGGCGGAGGAACCTGAACCCCTGAAGCAGAGGATGCGCAGACGCAGTCCGGATCGCCCATTCTGCCCTCGCCTCGTGTACGGGGAGGGCCGCACGCGCAGCGCTGGCAGAAGTGAGCTGCGCCGAGGCGGGCGCTCGCAAAGCTGTCTTGCGAAGGCTCGCCGTAGCTTGCGCTGCGGCCGTCCCCTCACGGGGCGCGCTTCCTTCTGCTCTCCCTCGCGTGTCTCTCGCGTGGGCTCGCTCTCTGCCGTGTGAGTTCCCTGATGCTTCTCTCGTCCGGGGGAGACGGGGAGGCGCGCCGCTACCTGCACCCGCAGGACTCGACCACCATGTCCTCGTACTGTTTATACACGACGTTGTTGCCCGCGTCCGTGTACAGGATGCTGATGGGCGTCAGCTTGGCCGGCACGCAGCAGCTGGGCGGCGTGGTGCCCGGGTCCATGGAGTTCATGAGCGTCTGGATGATGGCGTGGTTGGTGGGCTCCAGGTGCGAGCGCAGGGGGAAGTCGCACACGCCCTCGCAGTGGTAGGCCTCGTACTCGAGCGGGGCGATGATCCAGTCGTCCCAGCCCAGCTCCTTGAAGTTCACGTGCAGCGCCTTCTTGCTGCACCGCAGCCGCGCCTTCTTCCCGTGCCGCTTCCCGTGCCGGCTGCTGTACGCGGCGCGCTTCATGCGGCGGGCCTGGAAGCGCAGCTGGACGGCGCCCGGCGCTTCCCAGGGCAGCGCGGGCGCGTTCTGCGGCAGCGGCAGCGGCCGGGCTCCCAGCTCGTGGCGTAACTCCGCGAAGAGGTTCTTCCGCCTCGACTTGGTGAAGACCACCAGCAGCGCCTTCTCCTGCTGCGCCCGGGCGCCTCGCCCCAGGCCTAGGGGGCGCAGGTCCAGCAGCTGCGGGCGGGGGTGCGCTCGGGTGCCCCCGACGGCTCGCAGCTCCAGGCACAGCTGTGGTCGCTTCTTCCGGGGCCCGCGGTGGGGCTGTAAAGCTTGCCCCACATCAAATACCTCCCAGCCGCCACCGGGCCGGGCCGGCGCCGCCTCCTGCAAGTCCAGGGTCCTGGAGTCCAGTCGGCGGCCCGAAAGGCAGGGCGAGACCTGCAGACGGGCCAAGCCTGTCTGAGCCTTGGAGAAGGGATCGCCGGGGGCTTTCCGAAAGAGACGGAGCTCAGCCCCCACCAGCTCCTCTTTGTCTGAGAGAGTCGATACATCAAACAAATATTTTTGTCTCCTTAAAGCGCTGGGCGAAAGATCGTCTGCAAGATAAAAAGACATAATTGCAGTCAGTTTCACCTCTTAAGGGAGAACTTAAACGGCGGGGGGGGGGGCAGCCTTGCCCAGGTGCGCTGGACATTTTCTGGAGCCCTTGCGCAAGAGGGAATAGGGAGGGGTCTCCAGAAATTGGGTGCTCTTCCCCAGCATATTACTGAAACCTGGAGCCTATCAAAAGCAGTGGGACTTCCTAGAGTAGCAGGCAACCCACAGATTTCCAAATGGAGGGGTTTGCATCCAACAGCTGGTGACTTTTTAATCCAGGGTACAAAGTTTATTGATGCTGCACTCATTTGGCTCCCTTAAAAGTTAAGTTTATCGACATTGTTTTTACTTGCAAGCCGGTTAGAAGGTTAGGGACCCTCAACCTGCTTTATAGTTGCTGTTCAAATTGGATTACTGTACTGTATTTTCTCGCAACTTCCAGGCAGATAAGGAAGTTAAGGAATGTGTCCATTTGTTAATTGTAGTGTGTTTCCAAGGTGACACATCCCTCTCCCAAATCTTTCCATAAACTGAAATGATGGAGAGTTAATAGATACACATATTGACAGCATCTTTTTGACATTGTATGTCCACTTTTCATTGCTTAAAAATCTGATTTCCTATTTGTGGGCTATGGGAAGGTATTGTAATCACCCTGGAATTAATTTTGTTTATTGCTTTGAAACAGTTATGTACAAAATGCAGGCTACAAAAAGCAAATCAGATCACCCCCACTTTTCTACTTTCCAATAAAAAGCTTTATAAACTGGCAAATACAGAATTTCCCCCTGCCTCTAGGTCTCCCCCAAGAGCTAGTAAAAACTGTATGTGTTTTGGTAGTAAAATATCACCAACAAATACTGCAACCAACAGTCTCATACTGAGATGCAAGTTGGGGGGGGGGGGAACAGCTGCAATAGTCCTGGTCCTTTATGGATTGCAAAGTCACCAGAAATATTCCTAGTCAATATATTTTGTAGGCTAAGTGGTCTGGATGAAGCAACTTGGAAAAATGTATCAAAAATATGCTTATGATGGGAACCAAAAGTTCTTCAGATATGCCAACAAGAGAAAGACTGTTTTCACACATTGTGCTAATCTGTCATTTGGTTTGCTTGGTTCTGACTCTGCATATGGGAACCCAGACAATGTTAGCTTCCTCAGCAAACTCTGGCTTTAATGCCATGTACAAATTCGACCAAAGTGCCAGTAACAAATATGTTGGTCAGTTAACAGGACTTTTTGTTTAAAAACATGGTGGGAATAACAATCCTCCCCTTAAGGACAGCAAAGTGTTCTGCAGCTCATTTAATTGGCTTATGGATTTTATCCATCACTGCAATCTGATGCTTTGTTTTGAATTCCACAATCAGCACCTTTGCAATAAGCCTTGAAGCCTCTCCTAAGACAGTGTGTGCTTTACATGCTTGATATTATGTCTTTTACTAAGAAGCAGGCTCCACCGAATTCAGTGGCTTGCTTGTAAGTATTGCAGACTAGATTTTTGATCCCCTACTGATCGGTCAGTACATAATTAAAGGGGCCAATGGCAGCTTTCGTGGCACTGAGGACTGTTGTATTGTATTGAACAAAAGGCCACGTTACCACCATTGAGGCAAAGCAGACCAGCTAAGGGAAAAATATTACTTTTAAGTTGTTGGAGTGATTAAATTTGTTAGGCAATCCTTCTAGTCCTTGACAGTGGTTGGTGGGGTGTTTTAAATGTCTGCATATGGTTCTTCAACAGACAAGTTGACAAATGCTCAGGTTATGCCTGCATAGGTGACAATGCAGCATTTGTGATTCTATGAGTGTCTTGTCAAGTTAAATGGGGCTTATTTCCAGTTGGTGCAGAAAGCATTGCAGTCTTTTTTGTAGTCCTATGTGAATTCTACTGAATTCTAGCAGGAATTATCTCATAGAAACCTGAGGGCCTTTTCCATATCTTTTACTACAATAAAGGTAGATATGGACTGCCAGTTCTTTCCTAACACATTTTGATTGCAACTCCATGCTTGTCACCCTGCGAGTGTACCTTGGAATAAATACACTCAGATGTGCAATATTCTTACATTGATGTCTTGCCATTCCTCCAAGGAAGTCTCTCCATGTTATTCTCACAGCAACCCTGAAACTGGGGCCAAAAGACAATATAATGTTCATATTGTGAACTTAGTGGCTATTCAGAGACTTGTCCCTTACTTGTCCTAGATTGATTTTTTTTTTAAAAAAATCCTGGATTCCTTTATATATACAGTGACCACACATCCTTCATTTTAAAGGACAGTCCTTTATTTCAGAAAGCTGTCCTTTAGATTTATTTTTTAAAAACTCACATTTGCCCTTTATTTTGGTCATTTAACTTTTACCATACAAAGAGTACCACTTAATGCACAGTCTTTCACATTCATGTGAAAAATATGGAAATTGAATTGTCTTTTAAAAATAAATTTACATATACTGTTTGATTTTAGATATTTTTATTAGAATATGCATTTTTGTAAAGTTTTTCTTGGTTTTGCTCTTGAATTTTCCTTTGTAAAGCAAAGTTATAAACAATTACAATTTTTTATCCTTATGAGCCTCTTTCAAAGGTGCACCTTTTTCAGGTTTGTCCTTTATTTTTTCCAAGAAGATATGGTTACTGTACTTATATAGTACTTTCCAAATGTGCTAGGAATACAGTTCCCAGAATCCCCAGGAATTATCGCTAACGTCTGACAAGCATTACTTTAGAGGAAGTTGTTCTAATCACTATACTGTGTAGAGTTACAGAAAAAGTCTTAGTAAGGAACTGAAGCATATTTAGTTCTGCTATTCAAAATCAGCTTTGCATCATCCCCAAAGTTAATAGCCTGGTACTTCTCAGAACCTACTGCATTATTTTCTTGAAATATATCTATCAACAAGAGGATCTGTTGTGATACATGAATGCAGCAGCTTTATTTATTTTGTCCAGGCAAAAATAATAACTGCTTCAAATCTAATCCCAAATCTTTACATTATTTTAGCATTTTCTAGATTTCAGCACTAACTTGCTTTGTACGCAGTGCGGGCTGTGACTGTAGTTAATTTATTTGTTCCTAGCTCATTCAGATGAAACTTAGAGATCTGCCCAAATTACTAGACTCAAACTCTAGAAGTAATCCCATCCTGTCCTTGCAAACATTTGTGCAAAGTAGCATCTGCTTTCAGTCTGATTTCAAGCTGAAAGCTCATAGTAAAATCCTAAACGTATCTACTCAGAAGTAAAGTCTATTGAGTTTAAGAGGCTTTCTTCTAGGTAAGCAGAAAGAGCTAGCCCTCTAATATGACTCAGATAATTTCTCCACTAACACAGTGTCTTCTCGAGTCGTCCAACCATCACTGTGATAAAACAGCAATAATGAGAGCAGGCTGTATTCACTAGTGGGGAAATGGCCTTAAGGAAAGGAACCGTACCAGGTCTTAAGACATTTGCTTGGATTGGTGCTGAAATGAGTAGGATTGCTCAGTCCAAATTGCTGGATATCTATTCACTGTGTAAATATGCTGCTAAATTCTCTTTGCAATCAATAATTGCATTTAGACTGTATTAAGAATGTAAAGACAAAAATTGAACGCAGTTTAGAATGCAGTGATGCTTTTAAATCTTGTCAAAAAGCACCACTGATCTCAGTGAAGCTGATTCCTGAGTGAACACATATCCAAGACTCTTCCTGGGTTCTGCTTGCTCTTTTCTCACTATTGTGGTAACAGAGGAATTAGTGTCTGAAATATTGATGTCTTTTCAGGTCTGAGCACCAGATTTCTAATATAAAATTATGATCCAAACTGACTACTTAGGTTTAATGCTGGGCAGAGAAACTCTCTTGCATTTCTTTATATCCTCAGTGATGAAAGACAATTAGCTTTTGAAATTCTTTCCAACAACAAGAGTATTTTCAAAAAATGCTCATAGATGGCCAAGAGAATTGTGTTCCTTTACACAGTCTTCTCTGTAGCTGTCTGCAGTTTCCCTGGCTTCTCACACTTCAATTCATTCCATGCATAAGCTCTCCCAAAGGCCTTTTTCTGACTGAGAAACATGGAAGTTTCAGAATTACATAGAGATGCATACAAGTGACACCAGTAATAGCACCCCTTGTCACCTCTAACATTACGTTCAAATATACTACCAAGGGAGAATTTTATTTTGGGTACTTAGTTGTGTCATATTTACAGAAGTAAGTTTTAGTCTGTGCAAACTAGAGGAAGACAAATAGAATCCTGCAGAGTCTCTTATCTAATCCTCTTTTAAGTATCCCATACTCTGTAAAGAACTCAAGATAATGTAATCACCAGACTTTAGCTTAACCAAATTAAGGTGTTAGGTTAGTGTTTTCCCAATCTTTGCAACTTTCAGATGTGTGGACCAACTCTCAGAATTCCCCAGCCAGCATAGCCATTACTGAGAATTCTGGGAGTAGAAGTCCACACATCTGGAAGTTACCAAAGTTGAGTAACTCTGCTAGGTTGAGAGAGAGTGATTGGCCCAAAGCCATCCAATAAGAACCCATTTATTCCTGTTCTAAACTTCAACTTGCTAACTCATGCCTTCTCCAAACTGAGACTTTCCAGATGTGTTGGATTGCAACTCCCATTATCCCTGACACTTAATATAGATTGGTATAGACTTTTTTTTTCTCTTTTGCTGCTGTTGAATCAAAGCCTATGCTTGGAAATGAGGTTATGAAATTGAAAGATAAAAGTTCTTGTTCTCATAAGCCTGCTTGGTGTGGGGGAGGAACCCCAAGACTCTTGGGTGTGTGCTTTCTGCTCAGTTGCTAAAATACACGGCAGCCTTCCAGAAAGAAATGGGTAGCGACCTTATATGTTAACCAGCTTGAAGCAGATGACTTCTAATCTTGGGAGGGTAGGTTGGGTGTTGAAGAGGAGATTAGATGGCAGATATTGGCCAGAGCTCCACCAAATGAAAGAGTACAAGCTACATACAAAGAGCTGAAAGTAGTTTTGCACATGCTAAGAATTATTAACACACTGCATTGATAGAAACATCTTCCTCATCTTTCTAACAGAAATATAAGATTAGGACAACATTCTTCCATTTAGCACCTTGTAGATGAATTGTTACTATAAACCCCATCATTCCAAATTAGCATGGCTGGAAGACAAACTCAGACACCCGTTAGTACTTCAGGACTTATTGAGTCAGACCATCTGTCCTCCTGGTCTAGTACTGTATTGTCATTGCAGATCAAGTGAAGCAGAAAAACCCCAGAGGTTTTTGAAGATGCCAGAGCAGAATTTAAGGCTTCTGTCTAAACAAAACTCCTTCCCTGAACAAAAGCATGTTCTTCTGAAATCAGAGGTCCTTACAAGTAATTATAATTAAACTTTCCCTTGTCCATTGTCTCCCAAACACCTTTCTCATGAGCCAGATTTCAGTATGAGTAACAAGTTTGAAATGGGTGGTGATCCAGGCTACAATCTTACATCTGTTCAACTGGGAGTAAGCCCCACTGAAAGCAAAACAATTTACTTTTGAGTTGATATGTAGTCTTCATTCTTTAACCACACTTATATAGGATTACTCCACCTAATTTTAGTCATAAAATGTTTCCCTTAAGAATGAGCTGATGTAAAATTTAGACAAAGAAGTAACTATATAGCTGTAACCATACTTTTATTTTCCTCCTGTTTCATTCTGTTTGTCAAAAGTAAGCAATGCCTGGCCCACTGTTTTTCAAGCTTGGCAACTTTAAGATGTGTGGACTTCAATTCCCAAAAATCCCTAGCCAGCATGGGAGTTGAAATCCACACATCTTAAAGTTGCCAGGTTTGAAAAACACTGGTCTGTGCAGTGAGATTATTCTATGCACAAAGATGGAAAGATTCAGCACTATCCACAATGAAGGAATGGTTGGTGAAGAGGATGGAACTTAATGGGATGGCTAAATTGACTTATTTGATCAGAGAAAAGACAATATCTACGTTTATTGCTGATTGGAAACCCTTATGGACTTTTTCCGTAAAACAGAAAAATGAACTTATGATTTATGGTTTTGAGGATTAGACAAGATAGATTATAGAAAGAACGTTAAGTTGTAACCATAGAGTAAGGTAAATTTATAATTGTACCTTTAACTGCTATAAAGATTGGAAGCTACATCTTTGTATCTTTTTTCTTCTTTTCTATTTTTTCTTTTACTTTTGTTTTCCTTTCTTGCACTTTTAGCTTTCTCTTTGATTTCTTTCTTTTTCTTTTTCATACTTTATATTAGTTTGTATTTGTTATTATCTTCCTTCTTAAAAATCTTTAATAAAAGTTATATTAGAAAAGGAAAAAGAAAAACACTGGCCTAGCCCTTCTATATAAAATCTTGGGGAAATATATTACTTTTTAAACATTCAGATGTGATGTTCATACCATATGGCTATCTCCACCCAAGCTTGGCACCCATTTCTTTGAAGAACAAAATATTACTATAATGTATAGAAAACAAAATGTCCATAAAAATGTCTCTCTCTGTCTCTTTCTCCATGTGTGTGTATGTGTTTGTAGGTAGGTAGGTATATATCCAATGTTCTTCCAACTGCATCTAAACTATATATGAAAAATGGTAAAAGATGGGAGGTTATGATTGTTTGAATGGTTTTAAGCATCTTGGAATAACTATTCACAGGAAAAAAATATTTCATTTGTTCAGGTAATTATTTCAAATTGTCTGTGTCAGCTTAATACTGATTAAATAAGTGATTGAAGATTCTTACGAATTTCTGAAGAATAAATGTTCAAATTAATATGATTCCATGACTGATGGATTGATTGACTGTTATTATTTGTGTGTTTGGGCATACACACACACATTCTAAGAGAGAGACCAGTGTTACTGCCGTTAGACATTAAAAATATTGATGATATTGAAAGGGGAGAGGCAGACCCTCAGATTTTCATTATCTAAACTGCCACTTCTCTATGAAGGTTCTGGGTTTAATTTTCCTGATTTCCAACTTTTATCATAAGGTTTATATTTTAACTTCTATTTCTTTGTAGAATTCTAGTCATTATTGAACACCATTATGGACACAACTAGAAAGTTAATGTATGATCCTTTTGATATCTTGGCAGGAGCTTGGTTACTCTTTCAGACAGAATTTAGTAATATTTAGTCTTATAGGGTGGTTTGCAATATTTTGGAGTAGAAGTTTAAATTTTATCTCTGCTGTCAGGCTTCTCCCTTGCAGGTGGGACTTGAAACAAAGCACACAAGAGGCTGGAACTTCTGATCAATAAATGATACTATAGAAAAGCTAAGAAGCTCTTATAAAAGAATCCCAGCAATGGCTAAATGTTCAGATGCAAGTTATATTTATAATAATCCCTGTTCTCCTTTCTTTTTCTGGGTGGTTTCTCTTTTTAAATAAACAGTTGTAATACAAATGTGTATGTCCTGTTACTTTGAGTTTCCTCCCCCCTTCTCTCTCTCTCTCTCTCAACAGTATTACCGTTAAAATATGTTGTACTACAATTTCAATAATCATAGTCACTGGGGATGATTGTCTAACACATCTGAAGATAGGAGGAGGCTGTCTTATTGTACAGTCTATTCCATCCTTCCCCAACTTAGTGTCCTCCTTTGATCCTGCAGTTCTAGATTAATGAACGTTGTAAGCTAACACACTTGAAAGGTTCCAGCTTGTTTTGTACCACTGCTCAGTTTGTTAAGATGCTCAGTTTCACCTCTGCCTTAAAAGAAAATCCAATACATATATGTAGGATCTTTCAATGATTATTACTTGGCCAGAAAATATACTGATTCACTAACTAGCCAGCCACATCTTAGCCTAGTAGGTTGTGGAAACTCAATCTAAGTCCTAAAAACAAAGATTGGGAACTACCTTCCTCAGGACTGGTTATTCTAATTGGAGAAAACGCTTGTCAGTTCACTTTCCCAAGTGCTGCAGCTGTCAGAGGCTTGCAATGTTTTAACCTGTAGTTAGCTGAGCCATGGTTTACTCAGCCTAACTGGCTGCATTTGCATGATGTTTTGAACCACGAACTTCAGTAGTCAGAAGCTCAAAGTGCTAGATTAAAACGTAGTTGGCTACTTCGCAGTTTATGGTTTGTGTGGTACAAACTCAGTCATTGGAAACAGTCTATAAAAATAAGCGGTCACTTGTGGGTTTCTAAGAGCCATCTGGAAGACCTGCCTTTGGAAACAGGAGGCTGGACTTGATATATCTTGATGGTCTTCTGGACAGACAACCACATGTTGTATTCTGACCTTGCAGGGGAATTATTACATTATTAGAGTAATCCAGCAGAGTATTGTTGGTGAAGGAATTGGGACAACTAGAGGAACTGGTGGAGAAGGTTGGAAGGAAGGGACCGACCTAAAATAAGGAATTTCCTGACTGTGAAAACTATTAAGCAATGGAACAGCCTGCCTCCCGAAGCTGCGGGTGCTCCATCACCGGATATTTTCAAGAAAAGGTTGGACAGCCATTTGTCTGGGATAGTATGAGGGTTCCTGCACTGGGCAGGGGAGTTGGGCTAGAAGACCTCAAAGGTCCTTTCCAGTTCTAAGATCCTGTGCCCTGATCTTACTTCAGAAGTCCCAATGAATAAAGTGAAATGTTCTCTTATACAGATGTGCAATCTCTCCACATGCACAGATTTAAACTTCCATTTGCATGTGATTTCTACAAAATAGTTAACTCAGTATTTGCCAGTCGTTGTTCTTATCAGGGCTGACCCCTCCTTTTCCCTAGCATACTGACATCCATTTTACCATAAGCTTCCCTTGCCTCCCCTTTGAAAATTGAACCTTGTATTGATTCCAGATTAACCCAAAACATTTGGTATGAGCCATCTAAATCCTAGAAGAACTTCTGTTTTCTAACCAGATATGAACCTGACAGTTGATTTGGTAGTTCATATTTTCTTGAAACCATGCAAGTTTGGCTTGGAAATAAATGTAATTGTATGCAGTGGCCTTTGATTTAAAATTAGACTATTAGGATGGGGCAAATAGTAATAGTTGTTACATGAATTGGAAAATCTTACACTGGTCTGGTTTTGAAGAATTAACAGGCTGATCACTGCATGCATACAATTATCAAAAGAAAAAGCCAAAGCATGTAGGAATGGGGCATGCTGACTCTCTCATATTTAGAGCAGCCTGGCCCCAGTGCCTGTGAATGATGGAAATCATAGACTACAGACCTCTGATGGTTTGGAGAAGGCTGATTCATTCTGAATCTGTAACACCTGTAACAACTTAGTGTTTAACTACACTGTCCTCATTAGCATGTGTGACAATATTTCATGCCTGACATTGGGCAATGACTCACCAACGTCCTGGCTAGTATATATTAATCTCCCCACCAATGTTGCCATTCTTCCCCTGAGATTATGTCACCTGTTGGCATGAAAACATGCACAAATCAGGCTCTTACAACAAGGAATGGCAACGCATTGCATCTGTCCCGATGCCTTTTCACAGTTGTGTAACCTTCTTCAATTCCCCTATATGAACAGGGGACACAGTGATGTTTTTCCCCACTGCTCTGTTTCTAACTGTGAATCTCCCAGATTTCCCAATCTCATACCCTCCAAATGCATTATTCAGCTCCCATCAGCCCCAGACACAGGTGCTGGTGGAGTGACGGGAATTACAGTTGATGATGCTTGGAAAGCAACAGCTGTTTATAAACATGCTTCAAAATTAGGGATGGTTAAGTAATAATAACAGCAATAAACAATTGTCAGGTTACTCATGCAATTCACCTTAAAGCAAATCCACTGGAAGGTCATTTGTAGGAATGGACCAATATGGTCCCTATGGAGAACCCTAGAGAAAGGTATTAGCTGGATCCCCAATTAGATCCAGGCCAAATTCTGAGTTTGGAAGTCTAACAGCCAGAGGTAAGGGGACATGACCACATTTCCCCACATGGAGAAGATACATTTGTGGCAACACCCAGGAGCAGGTCATCTGATCTCATTTCCCAGAAAGGAGTGGCGTTCTGTGGATTTTGCACAGCTTGTAGCTGCGGTGAGACTGTGCCAGCTCAAGCAGGAAAAACTAGTTAAATTAAGAATGTGAAGAAATGGCACAAAACTGCTTAAATTCTTGGCTACGAGCAAAATAAAGCCGGAGTCATGTGAAGGATTGCCAGGACAGTCTGATGCCAATGTAAACTGAAAATGAAGCAAGATCCTAACTCTTGAATCTCCTTTGGTTGGCCTCATCTATCCTGATTAATTCACTCCTTTGGCTGTCCCAATGAGTGTTTAAGGAAGTTCAATATTTTTAAAGCGGATTATAAAGGCCAAGCCCATAGGCATCTGCAGCAAAGCAAGATTATCTCAAAACGGCGGCATGCATGCAGGGCCCTGCATTTTCTGTCACTTGAACCCCATGTCTCACCCTGTGGTTGCCCATGGATGAGCCTATCTCAATGATATCAGTTGTTAAGTAACCAGTTTGATTAAAACAATATAACATTCACTAGAAACAAATACTGCAACTTTTTTTAGTCTGTACCAAATTCGAAGGATATTTCAGATAACCTGTTTTGCATCCAGTTGGACTAATTTGAGTTTTGTCTCTCACACGCTAAGATTCATATCTAAATCCATAAATGAGGTAAGACTTTTAAAGACACAGAGCCAAAGCTTTGAGAAAACAATGCAATACAGTAATAAGCTAATTTGTTGCTGGCTTTCGACACAGTTTGCTGATAAAAGGGATAAGGGGAAAGGGGAACAACAGTCTCTGAAAACTTTGGAAGTGTGGTTTCTTTCCTACCATATGGCCACATGACATGAGTGAAATAGCTCTATATTCCAAGACAGGCAATTTTGCTTTAGGCTTACTTCAAAAACGTAGTCACAGGTGACTTGCTTGTATATCTGAAGCTGTAATCCTATCACATTTATCTCAGAATAAGCCCCATTCAAAATAATGGGGCTAATAGATTTTTCTATGGTGATATATATTGGCATTCATTGCAGTGTGGTTCCTCAACCTCTTTATTCAGTTCTAGGAGTTGAAATCCATATATCTTAAAGTTGCCAAGGTTGAGAAACACTGCCCTAAAATTTTAAAGGGTAACACCAAGACCTTACACTGTGCTGAGGAAGCAGTATAGTTTTTTTTTTTTAATAGAGACATCATGTGATCCCTGTTAGCAACCAAACTGACACATCTTGCATGAACTGCAATTTCTGAACACTTTTGTACACCATACAGAATTTGTAGAAACAGTTAAGACAATGGAGGGGGGAAAATGACGTAGAACGCAAAAAGAACAAGAAGGTAGGAGACTTGATGAACATTATGTTTCTGGTCTTCTGAGAAACTTAAAAGGGGCCTGGATGAGACTGCAACTCCCAGAATTCTCAGCCAGAAAGTCCAGGAGTTGGTCATTCTGGTACATGTAGTCCCAACACATCTGGAGGGCATCAAATTGAAAGGGGGCTGGTCTCGCCTCTGTTTTCACTCAGGCGAATTACTGTGATTATTCATATATGGATCTAAAGCTCAGCCCTTGGCTGTAATACCACTGCTGCTCTTCCTTTAGAGGGGGGGGGGAGAGAAATCTCTACTCTTTATTCCTAAATCCACTAAGACAGAATTACATTCCATTTATTTCAGTTGACCCTGCTTGCAAGAAAGTAGCTTAAGGGCGGCTGGAAATACATGTGATTTATTTAGTGGAATCCTAGTTAACATGTTAAATGACATCATAGCATAATTCTCGCCTTGGCGAGTCTCTCCCTCCCCGCCCTGCCTTGCTCCCACCACACTCCCACCCTTGTCAGTTCAACTACTTTGGATACTCTGGATTTTTCTGAAGTTGTGAAGCAATTCATTCTGGTAAATTTAGAATGGCCTGCTGTCCAAACGGGAAGGGGTGGGTGGTGCTGGTTTCTTTTCACCCTTTATAGGTTTAGTCTGAAGTAATTCCTCCTGAATTCAGTGCAGCTCTTCCTACCTACCAGTTTTGTAATCTGATCCTACACAAGGTTGAATCAGCAGTCAATCCCTGAATTCAACATTATGATTGATTGATTGATTGATTGATTGATTGTTGATTGAATATGTGCCATCAAGTTGAGGTTGACCATATAGATAGACCTTCTCCAGAGTGATTTGTCTCCAACCTGGCTCCTCAAGTCTTCCAATAGTGCACCCATTTTTGCTGTAATTGAGCTTATGCTGCTGGTTGTCCTCTTCTTCTCTTTCCTCCCACCTTTCCCAGCATTACAGGCTTCTCCAGAGAGCTGGGTCTTCACATAATGTGTCCAAAATAAGATAGTTTAAGCCTCAAGCGAGTACTCTGATTTATTCTATGATGCATTTTGTTTTCATAGCTATTCATGGTATTCTTAGGAGTTTTCTCTAATTCTAAAGGTCAAAAGCATCAATACTCTTTCTATCCTGTTTTTTTCAACGTCCAATTTAAGTTTCACTGTCACAGAGAATACCAACATACTTACTTCTGAGTAAACATGCATACTCCTTAATTCAAAGAGTAAATATGCACAATTTCTGTGCTTGAGCAGAATATTTTTTTGTGCCAGCATTTTATTTTGCTGCTCACCCATCACCATCACCTTCCATGCAGAAGTAACTGAGATACAAATCTGTAAACCAAGCAGAGTTTCAGTTTAGGACAGTGTTGTCCAAACTTGGCCACTTTAAGATGAGTGGACTTCAACTCCCAGAATTCCCCATTCTGGGAATTGAAGTTCCCATTCTGGGAATTCTGGGAATTGAAGTCCACTCATCTTAAAGTGGCCAAGTTTGGACAACACTGGTCTAGGACAACTCAGTGGTAACAATGAGGCTTAATTTCAAGGAAGAACGTTTGGGACAATTTGCACTTACATTTGTGACCCATCCTTGAAGGACTTGAGGGAAATGTTGTGAGCGAGCCATAGAAGTTTAATTTTTCATGAGATACATTTCAGACCTAACGTGTCCTTCTTCTCCCTCCTTCTCTTCCCTGTAATTTCCGAGGGTCTTCAGACAGATGCCATAAGCGACGACTTGCTAACAACATTTCCTCCTATGCATTGTGAGAACAGAGAAAGTCAACCATGCTATGTTGGGTGAAACTTAATTCTGCATCAGCTCAATGAAGAGTGAACTTCATAGAGTAGAGTCTTTAGTAATAGTTGAGATAGCACCATTAATTACAACTGAAGTTACTCTACGGATGCATCAACTGTAGGCAAATATCTTCCTTCCTTGAACATCTTGAACATCTCAAGAGTGTTGCTGGAATGTTTTTCAATTCCCTACTGGAATCCCTTTTTTTTTTTCCTTCTGCAATTGTTTCTGCTTTCTGGGGCAAGGCAAGCTTATGGTTAATGGAAGGGTGGGGACAAAAATCATATTTCTATAACAGTATTTCCTAAAGAAATTAATCGTTAGTAAAACTTCTCCAAACTGTCTTTTCTCTGAGATGTTCCAGTCCTTCCCTGTATTTTCAACTATTAAAAGAAAAAGGAAAAAGGAAAAGGCTGTGATCCTGTATACACAGTGGCCTGAGAATAAGCTTTATGGAACTTAGTATTTTTTCCAAGTAGAAATACAGAAGATTCCACTGTTAGTTTCTTGTCTTTTTCCCCCCTTTTCTTTACAGAGGAGGTATGGGCAGGCAGTATTTTGCCCCAGTGCTGCCTTCTAAGTACTAGAATTAAACCATTTAAAATATATTAGCTGCACTTCTCTTTGAGTTAATTTGCAGGGTTTCCTTGTACCCTGAGGGGCCTCACCACAACATTTCTGGCTGGGAGCCTAGCTGGCAAGTCATCTCACCCCTGACGCTTGCTTTCTTTTCTCAACGAAAGGCCAGGCAAGGCATGGGATAATTTTATCATTAAATCACTGGACGGCAAGGTACTAACGCTAAAGCTTCCTGCCTCACTCACTCGCTGGCTCCTTCCGTCCGCCGACTCTTTCTAATCAAAGGCATGCAGGCTACGCGATCCCCACTTCCTCAGGAGATGTTAGCATTGTAAGCCAGATCCCCAGACCTCGAGGTTTTACTTCCCTCCGATGATCTCTCTCTCTCTCTCCCCCCCCCCCCAAAAAAAAAGTACTGGAGAATTCCTGTGCTTTGAATTCTTAGCTCTCTTTCCTTGAAGCTCAAAAAGCGGCGGAAGATCGGCCGCCTTTGGAGACGGGCGGTTCCAAGCCTCGCTTCCCACAAGCGCCTCCAAAGCCCCGTCGGGGCCCTTCTTGGTGACAGGCGAAAGAAACACCGCGGCCTGCACAGTAACAGCCGTGACAGGGAGTGTGTTTGGACGGCTCGGAGGAGTTTCTTTTCCGGACTGCCGCGACGGAGAGCGCCCGAGTCTGGCTTTCCGCCTTGGGTGGTATTTGCCTCATGAGGGAAAGGGGTATTCTTAATATTAGTATTGAATTTCTCTCTCTCTCTCTCTCGTAGTACTGTAAGTATTTGGCAGGGAAAAGTCACGTCAAGGAGGGCGCATTTTCCTCCCACCGCCCCATTCCGAGGCGGTCGTAAATCTGCATCCTGATCCAAAAGGGTTTCCCCGCTAGTGGAAACCTCCTCCGCCCCAAAACGCCTGGTTTAAAATGTTGTTTTGAAGGCTGCAATAAGGAGGCCAGATCCAGGACAAAGGGAAGGGAAGGGGGCCTCCTCGGCCTGCAGGGCAGGGCTTCCCAGCTGGGGTGAGACGACAAACGCTCCCCTCTCGGATGGGGCAGAAGCAGAGCAGCCTCGGGGATGAGCGAGAGAGAGCGGGGCAAATATGCTCTATGGGATACACGTAATATCTCCGAACGGGACCGTGAAATATATTTTATCCTCTTCGGTAAAGCTACAGACAGTTTGAGACGAATAAAACGAGACGCTTCCATAGAAGAGAAGCTTAGAAGCACCTTCCTCCGTCCAAATACGGAGGGAGGGAGGGAGGGAGGAAGAGAGAGAGAGAGAGAGAGAGAGAGAGAGAGAGAGAGAGACGCTGCGAATAGGAGGCTGGGTCCCGCCCGGATGTCTTCTCTCCTCTTTCTAAAAATCTCTCGAAATACACAGTGGTCAATCCTGTTTTTCCTTTAGCCTCCCCAGATCCTGTTCAGCTTTGCAGAGAAGTAAGACCTCCCCCGTTTTTAGGCTTTTCTTAGATTCCGAGAGAAGGCTGCTGCTGTCGTCATTATTGTTACTTCTCTGCTGTATGTAGAACCGCCGGCCTGTTGGAGAGGAATCCTCTCCACCTTCCCCCCCCCCCCTTCGGCCCTTCCTGCCAGTAAGTCTTGACGAGCTAAGAGAGAGAGAGATTTAACGGAGATGGAGACCCGCCTAACTAGACAGCTTTAAACCAGGGAAAATCGGATTTTTCAGCGCTATCCAAGACTCTATTCTTTTCGTGTAGAAGACTAGCAGATCAGCGACACAATTATGTTAGCGTTTTTCTCACACGCTTGAGATTTTTGGCCGGGGGTTGATAAGTCATATCAGACAGCATGTAGAAAAAGAAACTCGTGATGTGAGAAGGTGAGTCAGGAATCCTTTCTACCACCGGAGATCGCCTGATGGAAAGTCCTCCCTTTCTTCCGACCCCTGGACTCATTGAAAGAGACCAGCTCGTTCCAGTCTCCTTCTCCTCCCTGGGAATCCCAAACTCTAGGCTTCCAGCCAGCTTCTGGGCTGACCTCTCTCCGGGCAGAAATCTCAAAACAAGGGGACAGACAAGTGCCGGGAGCTGACTGACTCGAGTCTCCTTCCCTGGTGGGGCTTCAGGGCAGAAGGCTGGAGAACACCCCCCCCCCCAAGAGAAGGAGAGGAGGGTCGTCAAAGATAGTAGGCTGCCGGGCCCTTCTCGAGGCTACCGAAGGGTACCGCTGTTCGCTCCCTCCTGTCTTCTTTCTCGCGGACCACCGCACCTCCCCTGGGTGGCGACTGAAGCGTCATTGTCACTTGCCAAAGCAGGAAAAAAGAGGGGGGTGGAATGTCGCATGATTTATCCTGGAGGAGCTCCACTAATGAAGGAAAGAGGGAGGGAGCTTGACAAGTCCATTCGCCTTCCCACACCTGAAGCGCCAAAAACATGCAGCGTTCCTTCATTACGTTTCACGGCCTTCCTTCCTTCCTTCCTTCCTTCCTTCCTTCCTTCCTTCCTTCCTTCCTTCCTTCCTTCCTTCCTTCCTTCCTTCCTTCCTTCCTTCCTTATCTTGTGCCCGAATTTGAGGCACCGAAAGTTAAGGATGGATTAAATAAATCTATTTATTTAATTTTCCCCATCACCGAATCGTGTCCCCCTGTAATAGGGGGTCGAGAACTGAAACAGGTGGGGGAGTTAAAGATGGCGCTTCCTTGATAAAGAGAATCTACAGGTTTTCTCTCGCTAGGCGCGCACGGCGGTAATGTCTCCTATCGATACATATAGCCTTCATGGGAAATGCCCAACCAAGGCCAGTAGAGGCATCAAATAGTAAATGGCTAGATGGGTCGATTTAGAAGGGAAGATTTAAAAGACCAGCTTGAGCCAAAACCTCTGAAATCCCCCGGGGACTCCGCGAGTGCGAGGCAACGAAAGGAGGACAGGCGGTGTCAGACGAGTTCGGTTTCTCTAACCGGAGCCCTGCTGGCCGATCAAAGGCAATCGGAGCAGCTCCCATAAATCCACACCTTTGGGAGAGCAAAAGAAATGCGGGGAGAGTGTAAAAAGAGGAAGGGAACGCGGAGGAATTATGATTTTGGATTAGGTATTGTTGAGTCAGACGACGAAGCAGATGCCTAAGCCGCTTTTAAAAGAAGTTGAAAAGCAGCTGTTTTAGAAAGAAATCCCATCGACTTCGGGCGCGCTTACTTTAAGGAACACAAGTGTAAGGCAGCCCGCAAGACGACCTCCAAGAGTTTACACAGCCTGAATGCAAGGCGGCTGCAGGCGGAGTTAACGTGCTTAGGGATCGAGCGGGGCTGCAGCGCAGAGAAGATGGGCGAGTTGTTTCTGAGCAGCCGTCCTCCTGACTCGGACACGCGAGCGGTCTTTCTCGCCATTTCAGGGAGATGCCCCGGTTCCCCAGGGAGAGCGCCTTGGCTGCAGCCTTGCCTGAAATGAACCGAGAGCGGCCCCAAAGCCGAGCGTTTGGTGCACGCAGGTGCTTCGCTGCCCACCAGGTCCCCCGGGAGAACGCCTCTTTCCTCTCCGCTCAGACAAAGGGAGACGACGTCTTTTTCAACTAAGAAACTTTTTCATTTAGTGGTTTTAACAGACGTGACTGGGGTGACCTATTCTGGCAAAACAAAACTAAGAAAAACCCCCATCATTCCTTCGTTGTTTTAAATCGGCGGTTCTGTCTACAAATACAGTGTACCAAAAGATCTCTTTCTGGAATGTGCAATACTCGCAAATCAGGGGATCGGCGGCTTTCGGAAGCGAGCTATCAAGACGAGCGCTGGGTGGGTGGGTGTCCCCACTGATCTCCTTCTATGGCGTATGTCCCCACTGATCTCCTTCTATGGCGTAGATAAATGCCCACCCGGCATTTAAAAGAAAGGGGGACGGGAGGGGACCCAAGAACAGAAGGGCGCCTAGATTGGGAGCGCTGAGGAGGGGCTGTTCCGCCGGGAGGGAATTCCTCCCGTTCTTCAAAGCGGTTTAAAACGGTGCCGTGGCTTTTCAGGCATACCTGGAGCCAGGGTGATATATGGGCTTCAGGGCGTTCGTCTCACAGTTTACAAATGGAATTGAAGCCCAACGTGGCTCGCCAAGGCCTAACAGGAGAATCAACTTTCTCTCTCTCCCCGCTCCCCCCCCCCCCGCAGTTTGAAGGCTGTGGGCTGGGGCTGATGGGACTTGTAGTCCAACCCTTGCTTGACCAAGATGGTAAATGGCGGTGGCGAAAGGGGTTCAAGTATCCTCTCTCAGCCCCGAAGCTCCTTCGGGAGAGTTGAGCCCAGGTAGATCGCCTGTAGAAGAGGTGATCGGTCAGCGGAAAAGGTCCCCAACCTGCCTGAACCGCCTTTTTCCCCTTAGCAGAAAGAGGATCATTGCGAGAGAAATCCCCGACTGCAAAGAACCCACCTTCAAACCCGCGAAGGGGCGTCTCCTCCGGCACTCGAACTGCGTCTTTACGCTCGAGGGGCTTGGAAGGAAGCGTCCCTGAAAGCCGGGAGGTAGGATCGGGACTATGGAGGGGCTTTGTTTACCACGCCCTGGCTCCCCTCGGGGACCTGCGCAGTCTTTTGGACGGGCTTCTTGGGCACAGTGCCTCGGCCTCCCCAACTCTCGGAGGTGGAGCAAATCGAAGTGCCTGTGAGTCCTACCGCGTTACCACACAGATCACTATAGTGCACGTTGCACAAACGGTCGGGGTTTGGGGAAAAGTAGGCGTTTCAGCGGCTGGGTCCTCACCACGGACTACCCCACAAATTTTAGCCAACCCAAACCTCTGGGATCACTTTCCTCATACAGCACAGTAGGTCCCGAGGCCAGAATACTGGTCTGAGTAAAACAAGTTAACCAGAAGTAACCGCGTCTTGAGAGCACAGGCAGGCGGTCACCTTACACCAGCAACTGTAAGATGTGTGGACTTAAATGCTGGCTGGGGAATTGAAGTCCACACATCTTCTTGAAGTTGCCAAGTTTGAAAAACACTACCTTACACATCTGAGCTCAACATTTCTAGTGGTCCAGGCGGCATAGAAAGGAGAGAGAAAGCCCAAAAGGAAGAAAAAACTCGTTGGTGCAAGTCAGTCCATTCACCGCCCCCCTATTCCTGGAGAAATCGCCCTGGAACGAACCCAGGCACCCCCAACCCTAATTCCAGGCAAGGCTGAACACGCTGGCTTTAGGGCGCTTCTTTTTGCCCTCCCCTCCCAAAAGTAGGCGGAGTCACACGCACTTGCTCCCCAGGGACAGTTGCCCGCTGCCTGCCCGATCCCGAGAAGGATGTGAGGCCTACCGAGTTCAGCTGGGTTATATCCAAGTATAAACGGAGTCGTTTTTTTAGGAATAAGTTCTACCGAACTGAGGGAGGCTTACTCCCAAGTAAGCTACCTTAGGGTTGGTGCAACAATGCCCACACTACAGATCAGCCAGCGGCCCCATGTGGTGCCTAGTCCTGGGCCCAGAAGCGATTGATGGGCAGAGGGAGAGGGAGGACTCTCAAATTATGTTCTCCTCTCCCCGATTTTCTACTTCCTTGCTGTTTGGGGTGTCAAATCTTCTGCACCACTCCAGTCTGCGCTGGCGTTTTTCACAGGAGGTTCTGACCAACAGAGGTCACCCAAGAAGTATGCGCAACCATCACACAGCCTGGAGAGAAGGCGCTGTCGAGATGGGGCTCCCTCGCAGGCACCCCACCAGCCTGGGGATCCACTTAGATCCACTTAGAAACCGCCAAGTTCCAGAATTTCAAGCGGGAGTCGCCTCACCTCTCTGGGTCACCCCGACCATCTTTGGGGGTTGAAGGGGGGGTTGCCAGCCCTTTCCACCTCAAGGCGTCCAAGAACAGCTGCAGGAAAACAACTCCCAGCTCCGTTTAGCTCGGGATGGGACTTAAGAGAGACACTCCAGACTGGGGCTAAGCAGTCTTCTCTGTCCTGGTGCCCTCCAGATGCATTCAATGGGATTTAGCTGGCTGGGAGCAATGGGAATTGAAGTCCAATCCACCGGTGGATACACGGTTGGAAAAGGCTGGTCTAGACTACACTTGCAGACACATCAGCCCCCATGGCCATGAGAACACCAAACCAGCACTGAGCCCTTTTCAGACATGACCCTCGGGCTGCAGAAATTCTGCACCCTCTTCCATGGGGGGAGCCAAGTGCTTCAGTAGGTTTTACTTTCGGATAACCCCAACCCGCAGAAGAAAGGAGCGCAGGGGTATCGATTTCTTGCACTGGTCAAGGTAACATCAGGCGAATTGAGGCGTCACACAGGATTTTAGAGGGGCACAGCAAAAAGGGGCCTCAATGCCTGAGGCACGACCTTTGCACACCCCACAACTGCTCAGCGGGAAGTGGGGGGCAACTTCAAAGGAGCCTGTTTAGCATCGGTTGTGAAATCCTTCCCAGATTCCACACAGATTTCCCCCACACACATGCATACACTTGTTTTGGTGTAACCTGCCATCCTTAAAGGCGCCATTTAACCCTCCCACCTCAGGCCCCATCGGGGGAAGAGCAACACGGGTTGAAGGCATGGAGAGACTAGCAGGTAGGGCAGTTCCGGCCAAAGCAGACTGTCACCCCGCACCTCCTAAGAAGCAGATCCCTTTGGGCTGAGCGGGATCAGAGGATCTGGAGACTGCGATCCTTCAGGCCCATTTGGGGAGTAAGAGTTTGGTAAGAATCACACCCCCCTCCCCCTTGGCTTCCAAGCAAGCCGGCATGGATGCGGGAACTGCAGTGACCAAGGAGGATCCCATCTCTGAGTCCGTCCTTAGCTCTGCTTGCAGCTGTGAAGCTGCCTGCACCGAGCAGAGGGAGCGAACACCGACTTCCTTTTCCTTTTTCCTAGCGCTGCGCTGGAAGGCCTTTGTGGGGATCCATCCTAGCAAAGCTTCTCCCCTGATCCTGAGCCCCCTAACTTGAAGCGAACTCCCAACAGCCATGGGGCGGAGGGGCGGGACAGGTCCCCAACGTGGCTCCCAGTCGTCTGCCTGTCCTGTAGAGCCTTTGCTCAGGTGGTTCTCCCCAGACTTGAGGGCAGCTGGCCAAGTAACCGGCCCACTGACCTGCAGCGCTGCGCTTCTGGCCAGTCCTTGGCGGCTCCCCCAGCGGAGATGAAGGGCGGCGGGGCCACGGACTGACAAGCCAGGGGAGCTCCTACTGTTTTGATAAACATCAGCGACAGTAAGAAGTGTTAAAAAATAAAGGCTTATCTGAGCGGAGCTGGCAAATCTGCTTAGTTTTCTTTGCCGTTGCCTTCGTCCAGTGTGTGCAGGTGGCCTTCCGCAGGTGGCCTTCCCGCTCTAGCCAGAGCCCTGGAATTGCTTAGTGGTCTCCTATCCAACTGCTAACTAGATCTGTCCCCGTTTAGCTTCCCCGCCCAGACAACGCCAACCAGGTGCTGCCACCTGCTGAGGCAATAAACATTATGCATTTATTAATCACGGTGCCAGCATTTAATCAATAGTGTTACTCATAAAGCCGCCTTCCGCGCTCGAAAACTAGTTTGGGGAAGCGCGGAAAGAGGCTCTTGAAAAAACAAGACCCTCCTGGGTGGTGGCTTTTGCTGCTTTCTCCCGGGCGCGCCTGCCAAACGTGGAGCCCGGCGCGGGATCGCGAGCTTGCCTTCCTTCGCCTCTTGCGCCAGGAGAGAGCCGAGCCGAAATTGGGGCCCGGCCTTTCCCCGCGCTGCTTTTCTCGCAGGTCCGAGAGAAGCCTGGAGGGAGGAGTGCCGGCTGGCCGGCCCGTCTGACTCCAGATGAACAGCCAGGCCTGCAGCTGGAGGATCCGCAGGAAGCAGGGAGACCCGACGGGCTGCAGGAAGCGGACCCTTTGGAGCTCTTTTTTGGTTTTTGGTTTTCCTTTTAATAGCAGTGGGCAGTATCGCCAACCCGTCTCAGCAGTTAACAGCTGAAGGGGAGAACCAGGACGGCCAGCCTGGAGGGAGATAGGCTTTCAAAGCAGAAGAGAAAAGGAAGCCGGGAGGCGTCTTCCCCTTTGGAGGGACGGGAGATCTCTGGAAGGCCGGACTGGCTCGGTCTGCTGGCGACTCCCCCTTCTTCACGGGAGACCAGACACTATTTGATCTGTTATGACAGCAGCGCTCACTTAGATCACGGAACTGAACTACTCCAATCAGGGACTTAACGCTCAGAAGTTCCAGCACCAGGTCACAGCCTTGACACATCAAATCAAAATCAGGGGGCGGGAGAAGGCCTTTCCCTCCGGCCAACCAGGAGGCTTGGGCGCGATGCCCTCCCTCCCTCTTCCTGAGGCCGCCCCCCTCCACCAAAAGTCTCCCAGCCCTGAAGATCCCGGGATACCGTCTTGTTTTGCTCACCAGAAGGGGCGTTGGGAAGGGGCGGTTTGTGCAAGCAAGAATGAAAATAAGCGTACCAAAATAAGAGACGTAGGTATATTCTAGGGGGAGAGGGCGGCGCAGCTGTTTTTCTGGCTGAGAAGCTTAAGCCTTTGAAATGAAATTATCAGTCACTAAAGGAAGACAGTGGGCGAGGTTTTCTCCAGGCCAGGCCCTGCAAACCCAGAGCATGGAAGAAAAGCGGGCACTCTTCCTTTCTCGCTTCATTCCGGCCGGGCGCAGCTATCTCTCGCCTGAGCGCAGCATCTCAGCTCTTAAGGCCTTCTTATGAAGTCCTGCACAAAAATGTCCACGTTAAATCCGTTCTTAAAATGCCACTGATGGGCAGCACCAAACTCAAGGCCTGCCAGGAAAAAACGAGACTGCTGGCGCTGCCGGGAGCGCTTAACGCTTCTCAAGAAGGACGACAAAACCAACTCCTCCAAAGTCCCTATTTGCTTCCCCGGACAAAGTTTCCTTACGGATCTTCGAGGAGATGAAATTCAAGGAAAATCAAGCAGTACAGTGAGGCCCCTGAAGAAAAAGTTAATTTCATTCATTCTCCCTGGAAATCTCCCGAATTACTGCAATCTAATTTTGGAGCTGGCTGGGAAGCGTTGTGGGGACGTCGGGAGGGTGTAAAATATGGTGAAGCAGGTAGCAATGACTACTGCTGGTTGACCCCTTAAATGAGATGGGGAAGCAGGTGGCAGATAGGAACATCCACACCTCGTCTCGAAGGAAGAGGGCTTCGTCTCTCTTCTTCCCCCTCAATGGCTTAGGAGTTGTTTCAACGCGCCCCCATCCTATTATAGGATACCTTCTTTTTCTTTAGGCGGAGGCCCAATGACTCACAGAAAACTTAAAGGAGCCACTATTTTGGAAAGATAGCGCTGGGTTTCCTTTTATTTATTCTGAAACTCAATATCCGGGACAGCTCGTCGATCTGATCCTGGACCTCGCTACAGGCACGGAGGACATGGATCACAACTGGGGGAGAGGAGAGAGGTAAGAAAGGGGGGGGGGATTCCGGAAATCGCAACTCCGTTTAATTAACTGATAATTGATAGTTGGCGCAGCTAAGCGTCGCAGAGTGGAGCCCCAAAGGATCGCCAGAGGTTTCCGAGAGAAATCTCCATTCCCTACAAAGGAGAGGCCAGACGGTGAAGCGGCTCACCCACGAAAGAGTAAGGGAAGCCGCAAGCCAAGCGCTCTTCACGCTGTCCCGACATTTGGTTCGCCCCGCGCAGGCTTCCCGCCTCGGGTTGGAGCCTTAGAAACGGTCTCTGATCTCCGCAAGTAAGACACCAAGAGCAAAGGAAAAGAAAGGGAAAGGGGAGTTTTTACACACACACACACACACGCACACCCGGTGAAACCGCGCGCAAACTCCTCTGAAAAGAAGCGCTTGTCACTCCTTCTTCCCCCTTAAGCGGAACCTTCGAAGTCGGAAGGGCCGAAGTCGGGTTCAGTCCTGGTGTAAAGAGAGGCTTGTCTCTTACCGAAGGGTAATAGGGAAGAAAGAGGTGGGCATCAGGATCGGGACCAGGGAAGGACGAAAGCAGGTCACAAGCCGGGACCCTTCCGCGGCTTTCATGGTAACTCCGAAGTACCTTGTCGGACTCACGCTCCGCTACACGGAGCAAACCAGCCGAAAGAGCTCTACTACTACTAAGTGAATGTGCCACCAGGCTCAGTGAAAATAAGGAAGCAGGGGCAGGAAGGAGCGCCCCCGAGCCAGACTGAGCCTTAGTGCACTTGGAGGAACCCTAGCGCTGTTTCTGCCGTCACCCTGAACAACTCAGCCACGAAGGCGCTGCTCGTTTCAGGACCGATAGCCAGAGTTCACCACACATATGCTTATTCCGAAGTAAATATCGCTGTTTATCCGGGATCCCCATTTCCGGTGCACAATTGCTCCTAAGGAATCCCAACGGGGGGGGGGGGGCTACTCCAAAACCAGGAGACCCAGCATATAGGAACATTGCACCCCGCCCCCCGAACAGAGGTTTTTCCCAATTCGTGTTGGGCTATAACTCCCATCGCTCGCAGCCAGCGAAGGCATTGCTGGCTAAAAAGTGCGGATGCTGTTGTAAGCTCACCCCAGCCCGAAGGGGTCGGAGAAAGCAGCTGGGAGTGATGTTGACGGCGGCGCAACGCTGGTGCTGAAAAGAACCTGCCGGATGGCGGTCTAGAAGCCTGGAGTCGGGGAAAGGACCGGTCTGAGCCCTGGGAGAGACGCTGGCGGACGCGACGCCAGGAAAGCGCATTCGAGCGCGCCCAGGTACAGTGGTGTCAAGGGAGAAATGACCGGCGGGAAGTGGGGAGAGATCGCGGATCGATCGATCGCTCGCTCGCTCGGCTGGCCAGCCGGTCGGTCGGGATGGGCAGGGTTGTGGGCAGGGTTGGGGGGCACAGGAGAGAAGAATCCCGGCCGGGTGCTGAGCCGCTTACCTCGCCCCCTGTCCACAAAGCTGGTGATGGTGTTGGCGGCTTTGGAGGACTGGAAGAAGCTGGCGTTGATGCCCAGTTTCTCGGCGATGGAATAGGTCCGGTAGAGGGAGAGCATGTACTCGTGGGGCTCCACTCGCGGCTGGGCTGCAGCGGGTCCCTTTCTGGCCGCGTCTCCAACCGATCGGGACGCTCCGCCCTCCCGGCAGCTCCGCTTGCCCTTGGGGGACTCCCGGAGAGGCGGCGCGGCGGTGGCGGCGGGGATGGTGGCCTGTTGGCCACAGGGCAGATCCCCCCAGAAGAAGCCAGCGAGGAACACGGCGGAGAGCAGAGCCCGGGCCGCATTCATAGCGAGCGAGCGGCTGCCCCGGAGCAAAGCGCGCGCCCGCTCCGCCCAGCCTCCTCGCTCGGCGCCCACGGCCAGCACCAGCCCGTCCAGCCCAGCCCAGCCCAGCCCGCCTCAGCTCCCTCCGGCCGTCTGCAGCGCGGCGCCCCCAGCTCGAGAGGCCAGAGCCCGGCCGGGACCCGCCCCCGCTCCTCGCCGCGCCCCCCGACACACCCCTTCTTTGGTTGCCGGTCACGCCTCCCGCCCGGGAGAAGGGGAGCGGCTGGCAGGAGACGGAGCTGGACGCTGGTTCCCGAAACCAGCTAGAGCGCCAGCAAGAGTGCCAACCAGTACAGGAGAGAAAGCCCTCCCGACTATTTACAGACTTTTCTCCCAACCCACGCATTTTCTTGTGAGAACCAGAACCACACGGGGCTGCACAAGCCAGATCAGAGGGGGCACGGCTAACACATTTGGCTGTAGAAACGACAGGCGAGTCAGTTCTGGGAATGGGTCTGAGTTTTCTTATTTTTCATGGAGAACCAGCCAGGAATGCTCCAGGCCCTCAGAAAACCCCAGCTTTTTTATCTGCCCCAGCAGATCATGGCAACCTGCAGAATTACTCTGTATCTCTTTCTGCACTCCATGCTCCAACTGAAGAGCTGCACCAGTCAAGTTGCCTATGATTTCACTCAGGTTTAATTGTAATCACCAGCAAGGTATCTCTGCTTTAACGTTTTTAAAGGTGTTTAGAAGCCTCTTTGGATTTGAACTACTGTGGCCTACACCAAGCCTCTAGGACAGTGTTTGTCAACCTTGGCAACAATTCCGGAATTCTGGGAGTTGAAGTCCGCACATCTTAAAGTTGCCAAGGTTGACAAACGCTGCTCTAGGATGACAGATACTCAAACAAACCTTGGGGGGAAAAACTACTGTGAACTTCCTGGGAGACTGGGCACTAGGCCTAAAGAGAAAACAGTTGGTGAATGTTGGGCTAATGCACATGTAAGTACCCTTATCAGAGCTACATTTATTCTTTTAAAATCTATAAAACCAACCCTAAGGGAAGCCTGGACATGGAAGAATTGCCAAACTAGTAGTGACCAAGTGCTCAAAGGTTGCCAAGTTAACTTAATGAATATGGAGAGCAGAATGTGGGCAGATGAGAAGTATTCAGTTAGGCCAATGCATTTTTAAATACTTTCTCAACATACAGTAGTCTATCACATGTTCTTAAATTATCCTCAAATATACTTGCTGAAGGCCAACTGTTGGTGACCATTATTTTGTACAACTGTGATGGCTGTTGCACATAAAAACAGCTTTCATGGCAGCATATGAAATGGCATGAGATCTGCATATAGTTTGCTATTAATTCTTATTGCACAATTATGGATTGCCTTCAAATATCAAGGCTTCCTATAGCCTATAGATAGAATGATGGCAATGCATATCTTTATACTTAATTCAGTTTCATATGGGAAATGTCTTCTTAAATCCCTTGTTATGTTAGATTAGATTTGAAATGTCTCAGTAATATAGAAGAGGCACACCGTCCCTGTCCACCCTGTTTCATACATTTATAGGAGGCAAAGCAACTACTACTCATTCAAATACTTTCACACATGGAGAATGTAATATTGGAAAAAAAAGTAATACATCATAAACTAAGGGTGTATGATCCATTCTACCTTACCAAGCTATTCTGCTACCACCTTCTCCCTATGTACCCTAATCAATAGGGTTTCCCCTCTAGAATATAGGGTGCTGTCATACTAAATTAGGCCATTTATCCATTTTGCTCAGTATTCCCCATAGCGGCCTTCCAAAATCTGATGCTTTCCCATAATTTCCAGGTGGAAATTGTCGCAGTTGAAATCCAGTACACAAAGCTGGAGATACTAAAAATTAACCCAGGAACGCTTTCCATGTAAGGCATATGTCTGCCATTGACCTGTGGTTCATCTGTCTACTTTATTCATCTCCGGCCATGGAAACCTTAGTCTTTCACAGCTCAGTGCAGTAGCTAAATCAGTCCTTTTTCCTTTGCTTTAGTTCCTGATCACTATTATTTGGTTCCTATCTTATTCATGAGTTTAATCTGTAAGTGGATAAGCTCAATTTGATATTGGTGGACAAATCAAACCATATCTGATGTAGTCATGTAATGCTGTAATGCTGAGCTGAAAAGAGAAACTGATTTTGGTTGTGAATCTTTTTGACACCACTGAAAATTCCCCACATTGGGATGATTTTTTTTTTCAGGTATCAGCTAGAAAAAGACAGGAGAGCTTATTTTTGGAAAGTGCTGATGAAAATAGCTTTGCTTGCAAGCAGTGATGTCAAACTTGTTTTATTTGTTATTAATGATGTCAATAACACATAAGTGATGTCAAATGATAATATAGCATTGTAACATCCTGTTTGTGATATGACCCCTGATTTATTGCACATTTTGTTATTTCTGAAAAGAAACAACCCAGGATATCTCTGTGCATGTGAAATGAAATGAAAGCTGAGGAGAATCATAGAAAGAATGTGAGTAAATGGTAGTAAACAAGAAGGATATTTGCGTAATTGAGCTGGGGAATCAGGAAATTATTCTGTTCCCCACCACCACCTTCATTTTTTTCAACTCCAAATGAATAGTCTTTTGATTGCAAGAAACAGAACATTGTAATCTGTTCCAACAGGCCTTTTTGATATCTCTTTTTTAGACATATAACTATCCTTTTTAGCATTCAGTATAGCAAAAAAACAAAAAAACAAAAAACCTTTTTCCAATTGAAAGAAGATAGTACAGTAGTGAGATCCAGCATCTGAAAAGAATAAGATCAAAATATAGCCAGCATTTGTATTTATTTGGAACAGTTTTATTTTGTTTTGCTTTTTAAAGAAAAGGTGGTATGTCCCTAAAAGGATACAAATCATTTTTTGAAGGGGAAAGCTGACTTAGCTAGATTTTCTGCACTGCATTGCATGGCTGATTTTAAAAATTATTAATGCAGATTTATATATTGAATGACACAGAGAGAGGAAGGGAGGGAGTATGTTGAAATGAGGCCCTTTTATAGCACCAATAGCTTTCTTCCTGGTAAATTGAGGAGAGGAGACATTAAGCCCACCTCTACTCCCCCCCTCCCAGTTATTCATCTATGTCTGCCTTTCACTTGAATGTGTATGTGTTATTAATGAGAAAAATTCTGAATATTTGTCCTCTGCATATTTCTTTCATTCAGTTAACTCAGAAGATTGTTATGTAAAGCTCCAGAGAGAGCAAAACAGTGACAAGAATTTTAACTGGCAAGGTTCTTTCACCATGTGAACTAACAACATTCATGGACTCTGCCCAGCAAATTTAGTCTGCTTCTGAACTCAGTCTCAGGATTTCATTGTCTGGATTTATCAGTTCTTTACTTCCCAAGGGGAGGTATGAAGTAACAGACCTATTCAGGCCCCAGCATAGGATAGTAAAATAGTTGGAACAGTTCTTGACGGCAATTGTTGGACGTGGTAGTTAGCTCAGCTCACAATTTAGTTAAGACAGAGCTAATCTATTAGCCACAGATTGGTGCAGCCCAGTGATGTGGGCTGAAAAACATTCCCTATTTATGGATCCTTATTATCTGCATATACTATGTATTGTCTATTTACATGTATTGTAACTATACTATATACCTGGGGATGAAGGTTTGGAACGATAATTTTCTATGAAATCTAATATACACATGTCATTTTATTAAAAAAAAATCAACATATCAGTGGAGTTGGAAGGTTATCTACTTTGTAAACTTTAAAGAAGCAATACAAACAGGAAATGTTACACAGGGGATCTAGAAACTGGAAAATTATAAGCATGTGGTTACTTTGCATGAGATCTCCTGTATACTCTTATTTATTAGTACTCTGGGAAAAGAGAGCTTCTCAGATTCAGAGTTTATTTACAAAACGAGAAAATGTCACAGTTCCCATTAATTTGTCATAATTTGTATTTCTGCTTAGAGACTCCAGCTATATAAACTCAACCCCTGGTTTTACTATCATTTGTGACTTACCCAGCTGTTCAGCTAACTCTACAGGCGGTGTGCCTGTTCTGCATTCAATTCCCCAAATAAGGCATTATCTGTAAAATTATGGTGTAATCTCTTCTCCTGAATTTGTTTCTGAGGCCATACTTCTTAATTCATTGGGGATTACAGCTTCAGGCCCTAGACTTACAACCACCTCCACATTTTTGCTCAAAGAAAGAAAGAAAGAAAAAGAGGAAAAAAAGACTCTGTCTGAGACTAGAGCCAATTTTTGTTACTGTTGTTATCAGTGGTCATCTACTGTAAGGGGCACCCCTTGCTGTGCTGCTGAAGTATGGTTCATTAAGGCATACTTCTGTGCATCTCTCCCCTTCTTTCTCTCATATGGTCAGATGACTAAATCAATAAAGTTTCTGTTCTGTTCCTTCTGTTCCTGTTCCCGTCTTTCTCTCTGTATTATATCCCTCTTATCAAAATGTATAGAATTACAAAGTTGGAAATTACCTCCAAGGCAATAAATTCCTAATCTTCTGCTTGGTGCAGGAAATGCAGTACCACAGTATCCCTAGGAAATGGGTATCCAGACTCTACTGATTAAGCCACATACCGTTAAAAATACTAGCATAACTAGATTCTCACTATAATATTATCTTGACACTGCAGTTCTAGGCAGCAAAGATGGCAACCTAGGGCCCTTCAGTTGTTCAAAACATCTGGTGCCAGCAACCCTCACCAATGGTTTTAGTGGCTAGATCCTTTGAGAGTTGTAGTTCAGCAACATCTGGAGAACTATAAGTTCCCCATCCCTCCTGTGCACACTTATAAAGGAGCAAGCCCCACTGAACTCAGTACATTTCCAAGTAGCTGTGGGTATGATAAGGCTAATACACGCACACCCACACAGTATTTAAACTTTATGCCCTAACAGGATCTAGCTTCCCATTGTGTCTCTGCATATTGGTCCTGCCTCTTTAGTCTCTTATCTTTCCATGCTGAGCAGAAGGTTCACTAACAACGTCTACTTGTGTGTACCAGAACAAATGCATCATGCCATCCGTTGGCTTGCTACCTGTGGAAAACTGTTTCCATAGAGGACCCTAGTGGGCCCTAAGCAGGTAGCCACCCTTTCACAGTGCATTCCTGGTGGTGGCTATCTGCTTAGCATTGCATCGCCCTGGAGCCGAAAAGCAATGCTGCCTTGGAGCTCCATTTCTATCAGCACAGCCACCTCACCCCCATGAGTGGAGACTGAAGTGAAAACCACCACTTGCCCCAGGTAGTGGTGAAAAAGAGGGGAAGTGTGCTGTATAGGTGGACTGCCTGCTTACTCCCTGTAGAAAACAGCTTATTTGCAGATCAGGCCTTTGAGTGTCTGCTTCTGGAAAAGGCTGTCTGCCTAGAACTGCCTCAGCTTCTTGGCTCTAGGGCTTCAAAGCAACACAACCCTGGGAGCACTGGGGGGTATCGGGGGGAGGGGGGAAGCCTAGAACAAATACTGAAGTTGTAACTGGCAATGGTGGGAGGATGCAATCTGGCTGGTGCAGGGAAATGAGCGCAGGTCAATGGCTGGACTACCTTTGTTAAAGTCTCAGCCTAACAAAGAAAAGGTGACAGCTTGGGTGACAGCTTTAATTTATTATCCTGCTATAAAACCTCATTATTTCAAAGCTCTGGAAAACCTCCCTTAGCAGTGTAATGTAGATGTGAACAGCAAGGGAGCACGGAGGATCCCCGTGGGACTCCATAGATCCAAGGTCTAAGTATAAAATAATTCCTCAGCAGCATCTTCTGGACATAGCCTGGCAAAAGGGACTGGAAGCACTCTAAAGTGGTGCTCTCGAGCCCCAATTCACAGGTAGTCCAGAAGAATGGTAGGCTTGATGCTTGAAAGCAGCTGAGAAGTCCAGAAGGAATGACATGGCTGCACTTTCTTCCTCTGATCTCCAGGATAGGTCATTCACCAATACGATCAAAGCCATTTCAGTGCAATATCCAGGCCAAAAGCCTAATCGAAATAGGTCCAGATAAGCAATGTAATTCAGATGTACCGTATCTGGAGCTGTGGGGCTCTGCCTGTCAGATTTCTAGGCAAGAAATAGGAATGATAGATTTTGAAGGACATGGAAGCTCAGATAAGTGCCTTTATTATAGGAAACCTAAAGAAGTCATTATAAAAGAATTTCAGTGGCTTCTGTGAATCATATGCAAGCCCTATTTATAATGAAATCAAAGTTCTGGTTCTTATGCCTCCTTCTCCCACCTGTGTGACAGATGGGCTAGAAACTGATCTCTTTCTGGCAGGAGTGGCAGTTTCCACCTCTCTGTTGTTTTATTAGCAGATTAATCTGGTATCAAGCTTGTGACCATCTGAGAACTAGCTTTTATACTACCTTCCTGATCATTTTTTCCCAGAATTGAATATTTGAGACTGTATCAATATCCTAACTTAATTATAACTGGAGATTAATTAAGTTCTATACAAAGAACACATTCCAGAAAATGAAAACAGTGGGAGAAATTTAGATATGCATGTACTGAATTCTCTATTAATGTATTTGTTGATATAAATCTTGTATTATGATGAATCAGAAAGAATTATAATCTCTATCAAACCATTTGGACACAAGCTATAATTTTACAGTGTGTTACATTAAGCCACTTTTGATTTGAAACTCTTTTAAAATAATTAATGTGCACTAGGACAAAATGGTTCTGTGTTGGTAAAGAAATGATTTAATCTCAAATAAATGATAAAAATCCAATAACTCCAATAAACATATATAATGTAGAGCTATATTAATTCATAGTAGACTCTTTTCTTTCCAAAACCTTGTAACAACTCAATCTTGCCATATTTCTAAAGAGTTGTTTCTGAACATGTAATAATTGTTTTAACATCTTTATATCCAAATATTTAATAAGCAAAGTTTAGCAGACATTCTGCTTCTAATGTTCTTAGAATTTTTCACTGGGGAAATATCATCTTAGATCCACTCGTACTGACCTGAATATATCAAAACACCTGCTTTTCAAATAAGCTATCTTCCTTACTTTAAATGCATATTTAGATCTAATATTTAAGATACTAGTTACTAGGTCAAATACTGCAGAGATACAACTGTTGGAATTTTAATAATTTGAAATTTTAATTTCCAAAAACATCACTTCCTCTAATAGCAACCTCAGGTAGATAAAAGACCTGGAGCAAAATGAGCCTCCTAAAAATAAAACCAAAGTATTTGTATGCTTGAGTCAAACCTGAAGTACCCAGCATTGCAATTTTTTAAAAAAAGACTCCAGAACAGGTAATCCTCCTCTCAAACAGCATAATATGAATTGAGCTTGAAAAATATGGGGTGCAAGGGAGAAAAAAGGTAAGAAAGAAAAAGAAAACTGGTGGGTGTAAGTGAACTTATCTCCTTGAACTTTTAATAGATGTTTATTATGTTTTTACAGATAAAGGATTTTATACATGTTTATTAGACCACCATGGTGGAAGTGGACTGATCCTGATGCTACCATTTCCATAGATTGACCCAAAGTCAGTTTGTGTGTGTGTGTGTTTCAAACTTTTCTTCCTTAGCTGCAGCCCTTAAATTCCTATTCCGCCGAACTGTAATAAAATCAGAGCCATTTTCTGTTTTTATAAAGATTCTTGGACTAAATAAACTGAAGATTATTCTCTTTTTTCTAACTGATATGAGACACACAAAGCATAATTCAGTGATTCCTCTCCCAAACTTTGATCCCCATATGTTGTTGGACTATAGCTCACAGAGTTCCCAACTTGTAATCCAACAACAGCTAGGAAACTAAGGTTTGGAAATTCTGTTCTAATGGTTGACTGGAAGGTTCTTATTCTGCCTGAAATCTGGCAGATTATCATTCAAAACTCCAGAAAAATAAACAGATTCTATTGCCTAGTGAAATATTAATGCAGCCAACCCAACCTTTAGGCCAGATCCAAAGACCCCCTTCCTCTGATGGATAACTACAAGCAAGCTTCAAATCCAATGTATAAAGTACACCTTCAGCCCAATCTAATCCATGATTTTTATCATTTTATTTGCAAAACAAAGATGACAATTCTTTTGAATTCATGGATCATTAAATTTTTCAAATTAACTCCATTTTTAGTTTCGAATAAAATTATGTTTTCAAATTTAGAGTCTCTGGTGATCCAGTCTCCAAAGGCACAATTTAATGAGGGAAAAAAAGACATCTTGTTTTGAACATTCAAAATGCAAATGTATGAAACTAGGTCAAAGTTTAAAACTGCAATGTTAAAACTGAAGCTTGGAGCTTAAATTTTCATTTCAAATTAGAATATACGTACACAAACACAATTCCCAATATTAAAAGCAATATTGATTACAGTTTTGAGTTTTGTTTCTATTTTTGTTTTGGAATGTAGGTGGCTTGTCAGTTGCTTTGCCCCCCAAACAATCAAATCTGGAGTTGGTCCCACTTACTACAGGTTAATACAAGGTCAGATGTTACAAGTACCATGTGGCTGCTATTGAAAGGAACAGTGTAAAGTTCTTCTCTCTTCTAAAACTGGTAATGCAAAATACATTGCATATAGCAGCTAATTAAATTAACTTTTAAGGGGGAAGAAGAAGAGACATCACTAAACTTTGATTTTCAGTGGCATACAAAATTCTGATCTGATGCTTCAGTTAAAAGATCACTGATAGGAATATAATCCAGGAGTTCAGATAAATAGGATTTGAACTCTAGATTTAGTAATTTGTGTGTGTGTGTGTGTGTGTGAGAGAGAGAGAGAGAGGGAGAGGGAGAGGGAGAGAGAGAGAGAGAGAGAGAGAGAGAGAGAAAGAGAAAGAGAAAGAGAAAGAGAGAGACTTTGAGTCAGTGTTGACTCTTGACGACTGCCTGGACTAGTCCCTGCAGTTTTCTTGACAAGATTTTTTGGAAGTGGCTTGCCATTGCCTCCTTCCTAGAGCTGAGATAGAGTGACTGGCCCAAAGTCACCCAGCTGGGTTCATGCCTAAACTGGGACTAAAATCACAGTCTTCCAGTTTTTATTCTGGTACCTTAACCACTACACCAAGGTGGCTCTTAGATTTAGTAATTATATTACATTATTTAGTAATAATAACCCCATCATGTCATCTAGCAAGAATGGCTTCCCATTTCTTGCACTTTCCATTTTTAAAATATAAATTCTATTAAAAGTTTTAAAGAGAACATAAAAACAAACACAAACTAATACAGAAATAAGGAAAACAAAGAAAGAAAAAGAGATAGAAAAGTGCAGAAAGAAAACATAAGATAGAAATAGAAAGAAGCAGCTTCCAGTTTCCTTTGTAGCAAATATAAGTATGATTATAAAATTATCTCTTACTCTATGATTACAAAACAAGCTCACTTTTTCTATTATCCAGTTTTTTTTCCAATCATCAAAACCACAAATCATAAATGCATTTCTTTCTGTTTCATGCAAAAAGTCTAGAAGGGGTTTCCAGTCAGCCATAAATGTAGATATTATTTTTTCTCTAATCAAAGAAGTCAATTTAGCCATCTCTGCAAGTCAAACTTTTCCACTTTTGAGCATATAGTAATCTTGCTGCAGTTATCATATATAAGAACAAAGTTCCATGCTTTTTTTTCTAGCTGTCTGCCTATTGATTCCAAAAGAAAAATCTCTGGTTTCAATTGTACATTAGTCTTAAAATCTTCTGAATTAATGTATTTATTTGTATCCAAATGTTTTTTGCTTTTTTATATGTCCACCATACATGATAAAATGTCCCTTCATGTTATTCACATTTCCAGCAAAGATTTGAAGTATTTTTATACATTCTAGACAATTTCTCTGGTGACAAATACCAATGATACATCATTTTATAAAAATTCTATTTAAGGCTGGAACATAATATAAATTTTAATCCTTTTAACCACATATTTTCTCATTGATCCATTTGTATATTGTAACCAAATTTTTAACTCATTTTATCATACATTCTTTCACTTGTTCTGTCTCATATTTCAACAAAAGTTTATACATTTTAGCAATAACATTCATCATTTGTACATAGTTCTATTTCAAACTCAGTCTTGCATTGTTCAAAACCATAAAATCTTTTATCTACTTTAAATCTTTTTGATAACTGTACATAAGAAAACCATTGACAAGTATATCCTTCTGTTATCAAATCTTCTCTTGATTTTATTTTACAATCCCCTTGCACTTTCCATTTTTTAAAAAATATTGCTGTTAAATTAGCAAAAGAAGTGCACAGAGTTTTAAAAACACGTTTATCTTAATTTTCAACTATTTATTAAATGACCCTTCTGAGCTTACACACATTCTTTAAAAATCCTTGCTTGGTCAAAGATTTACTTAGCCCAGCATTCTTTGTAAGATTCCCAGTGACAGAAACTCCCAGCTGATCCAACAGAAATTGGTTGGCAATCTTTTGCAGCATGGTGGATTTATTTTTCTTCCCACTCGTAAGTAAAACGATAAGTAATGCTTTTTAAACTATGCATTTGAGTGCCTTGGCTTTGATATAGAATGTAAGATGCATGCACAGTCTGGAACAATCCCTGATAGCTTTCCCCAGCCTGATGTCGTCCAGATGTGTTGTAACTATACTGCCCAGGATTCCAAGACAGTATGGTCAATGTTGGGAAATCTGAAATCTTAGGATACTAAGTTGGTTTATGAGAAAGGTTGGTCCGTAAGTTCAATGGCAATGACCTTTGTTGCATTCAAGGAGATCTATATAGGATTGCCTAATAAGTATAACTTAAGTTTTCAGAACATCTGTATATAACTTAAATGATAATGCCAATATCTTGCCCCAACCTCCAAGCTGAATATTTCTGATAACTTGTGACAGGGAATAAACATTTAATGGAAGTAAAAAGTCCAAAAAATTGTTTACCAGTTTTTTTGTTTCCTCTGGGGGAAATGGAAAGGAGCTGTTTCTCAATAGCAGACTATATGTCTTGCATGAAGAAGACTCCTGGGTCAATCCCTTGCATCTCCAGTTAAAAGAATCGAGAAATATGTGACCTGACAAACTTCTGCTTGAAAATATGTTTGCTGAGGCAATGCTGAGCTAGATGTGGGCTAGACAATATGGTGCCCAGAAGCATCAATGCATCCATAAGACTTGTTTTGGTCACTATCAAGCACCCGGGATCATTTTTATTTTCAAGAAAGTTACTTCCAAGACTATTTTCAAAAAGAGAAAAACAATTTTGGGAAAGAGATGGACAGTAGCCTGAAATGATCAGCTTCTTGTGATCTGTATAAGAAGTGCATAACTTACATTAAGTTGAAGGCCACACCAGGTTGTGTGTGTCATGTCCAGAACTACACTCCAAAAGCGATTTGAACACAGTAGGATCTTCTTTTTAACAAAGGGATTCAGGAGTTTCATGGTATCACATTTCATCGCATAAGGTGCTCGAGCCCCAAGAGTATATTTTAAAAGTCCAACACTGGGAAAAAGAAGCTGGAAAAACAGTGTTAACTGGTTAATCCATGTGGGAATCATAGGTGCTAGACTGAAGCTCATCTTTTACTATCTTTGCCCTTCTTTGCATCAGATGGTCTTTTTAAAGATACCACAAACACAGTGATTCATTATTTTCCAAGTTAGAAAATGCTATATGGGTTTGTTTCATCACTGATTCCCAAAGTTCAGATGGAATGTGTAAAGTGTGTCACATCTGGACACAGATTTTTTTTTCTCCAACAGCAACATTGCAACTTCTATTGGGTGACAGTTGTTTATAGCTTAAAGGTATTATTAGAGACTGGTGGAGTTACACCGCCATCTTGTGGACAGAAGATAAATGAAACAATTGTGTAAGAATGAAACAAGTCCCCTGATAAAAAGAAAAGTTAAAGAACAACATAATCTGGCTATTATAGTCCAGCACGGTGTTTCTCAACCTTGGCAACTTGAAGATGCTTGGACTTCAACTCCCAGAATTCCCCAGCCAGCCATCCAAGCATCTTCAAGTTGCCAAGGTTGAGAAACCCTGGTCCAGCATAACTCAGAAGGCATTCCTTAATTATGAAAGAAACTTTAAAAATTTATTTGACTTCTTTCTTTGCTTTGGTGAACCCACATTTCTACTTTCTAGATTATTACTTTCTTTCCAAGTGTTGCTTTGGATCTTTAAGGCCCTAAATGGCTTAGGTCAGGTAAAAAAGGGGACCTTTTCTCCAGGTCCCCTCATGAAAGGAGGTGAGGTGGGCTCTACAAGGGAAAGAGCTTTTTTGTGGTAGCACCCCATTTTAGATATTTTTTTCTTGTGCATGAATTGTCCCAGCTTAGGGCTGTTACTCATGACCATGTTAACTTAAATTTTACATTATTGCTTTAGTACAACAAAGAAGAAAAGTAAAACAAGCCATGTGAAAGAAAACAAAATAATAAAGCCCCCCCCAATAGATAACTCAATAAAATACAATTACATATGTTTGCAAAACAACAAATTAAACCTTAACCTCATGAAATCATATTGTACGGTCTTTCTATGCCATTAATAAAGAAATAATGTGAAGTCTGAGAGTGTACACATTTATCAAACCAAGTTTTGGTATTAGGTACACATCTCCCTTTCCAAGAACACTATATATATATATATATATATATATATACACACACACACACACACACACACACACATACACACACACACAAACACAAACATAAACATACACACACGCGCGCCCACACACCCCAACAATCTAGGCTTGGCACATCCAGCATTCTTCATATATAGATACATTTCAGTTTTTGGAATATAATTTCACAACCTATTAGCATCTTTAATTCTTAAATTTTCCAAGCCTTATTCAATATTAAGACTATTCGGCCAATATGGAACAATTAGAAGACAAGACCAAATCAGGTGTGCTAGCATATCTTCAAATGCATTGCATCTCCAACATAGAAACCAGCTCTTTTATATATCCACAGAGACCAATAGACGCCCCCCTGCAATAATTTCTGATATATTGATCTTATCTTGATTTCATAAGAAATATATTTAACATTTTTTTAAAAACCTGAGACCATTGACTTGTTAAAATGGGAAACTCCAATTCTCCATTCTAAATCAATAGTTATCAATAGGTTTTTTTAAATTCTTCATTTGTAGATAAAATGATAATAGTTGGTTTTTGTCAGGTTCAGCCCAAGAAACTCTATGAGACAGTACTGGAACTAACTACAGCTCAGTTATTTTATTAGCTTGCACCTGCTAGACAGAATCTCTCCAGACTAACTCTAACTCCCAAAGTCTGCAACTAAACACTATGAAGTCCTTAGGGTGGTGCCAGTCTCATCCTCTTTGCTTTCCCAGGCTCACGATGTGGGCTGAGGAAATGCTTCTGTCCTTGAACCTCCTCATCCAAGTCCTCCATCACAGTTTTGCTAAAAATCAAACATATTCAAAATATAGATATTTCCAAGGCTGCTACTACGTCCAGTCTAAACTGAGAACGTAAGAGATGTTTTAATTAAATGTCCCATTCAGCAGATACAGGTAGGCTATATTTTCACAACTTTTCAAAAATTTCAGAAATATTCTTCACAGTAAGATCGTCTAACATATAAATCCCATTTTGAATCCAGTCTTTTTCAGGAAAAGCGTTTACCCAAAATTTTTAAATAGGGATTATTCCAAAGGTCAATATCTCATGAGAACAAGAGTTAAAAATAAATTTCATCCCCAATAACATCCAAATATATCTGGCTATGTAACACCAGAAATGCAGTAAGTTTCCAACTTTAATTGTAACCAAGTGCTCACCAAGATTTCAGTGAGAAGTTCCAAATAATCAATCTCTAATAATACTCATTCTGTCTTGTTTTTAGATGAAAAGAAACAAACACATAAATTACTATGTAATATGTAGGAGATTTATGTTCTATTATTAGTTAAGGAACAACCTCCTTATCAGTTCATAGAGGAGCCTTTTTTACTATGTGAAACCTGGGAGATAAATTGAAATCTAAAGGGGGAAAACAATCCAGTGGCTGAGATTTCTGTAACTTGATCCTATTTTCTTTCAATAAATCTTGGGAAAGAGACTCTGAAAAAAAATCTTACTTTCTGTGGAGATGGGGAGAGATGGAATATCAGTCAGCCGTTACAGAAGGAAACAGATGAGATTCCTTAATCCAAGTGAAGAGGGCAAGTGTGAGAAACAAACTCAGAGTAACTGCCTTGAATATGTTAAGTATAAGTTGCGTTGGAGAGTTTCTTTGACAGGCTTTCAAGATTCTATCAGAATAACCTAGCAGCACTAAAGATCTCCTTTGCATTGGAGGATTCAACTAAATTAAAATCCTGGGCCACCAATATATGCTCTACCTTTAAAAATATTAGTAAAACATCCATGTAAAAAAATCTGGTTGGTTTACCTCAGGTTGGACCATAAAAATTAACAAGTGCCACCTGAATATCACCATTTCTAGCAATTATGGTTATGTAGTGGTCTTCAATGACTGAACTTTCTTGTTCAGTTATCAAATGTGAAGACTTCTTAAATAAAATAGCAAGTCCTCTGGCTATTTTCAAAACTCTGGTTTCTCTTCTTATCGTATAGCCACATCCTCTAGTCTGTGAATTGGAAGAAAAACATTTTGACATAAAAGTGCTCTAATGGTTGGGCTGTAATCTTCAGTAAAAAGGTCAGTGGGTGGCACAGTCCTTTCAATTTTGATATGGGAAAAGTCAAGGAAAACAAATTATGGATACTCTAGAGCAGTGTTTCTCAACAGTGTTTCTCAACTTCAACAGCTTTAAGATGTGTGGACTTCAACTCCCAGAATTCAGAAAGCTATGCTGGCTGGGGAATTCTGGGAGTTGAAGTCCACACATCTTAAAGCTGTTGAAGTTGAGAAACACTGTTCTAGCTGTTTTAGGTCTTTGTGCCAGGAGTAAGAAGAAAGAGTTAACTATTAATTTTCAATTCCCTGTTTTCAAGACATGGCTGATTGGGGAGGTATTGGGGGGGCTAAAACTATTCTCCTGTGGTTCCCCTCTCCTTATTGAATGGCGTTCACATGAAATACTAAATCCACCCATACAACAGTTAAACATGTGCAAGCAGGGCCCATCTACTTTGCCAACCTGAGATTTGTGTGCTTGGACTATAGTAGAGATTGTGTAACTAGTATAGGAATTTGGTCAGTTCGTTAATATTGTTCTTCCCCCACGTTTTCCTAGAGTCTGAGAAAGTTTGCCTTGACATATTTCCAGAAGGGAAACATATTTTAAAAGCAAATTAAATGTAACAGTTGAAAAAACATGTGGTCCGACTGTATGGTCAACAGTTTTTTTTTTAACTGTGAATATATTCACTTTTATATATTGAAAAATAATTATTGCTCGAACTTCATTTGTAAGTGGTCACCACTCAAAGTCTTGGGATGAAATCAAGATTAATTCTCATTGTCATTTTTAAGTGCTATAAATTTCTATGAGCACAATATAAATGCAAAGAAAATCCGCTAATGGAAAAATAAATATAATATGGAGCTGCAGTAGAAAAGCTAATGTGACATCCACAAGGACTCCCTTCCTTGAAAATATGTGAATAACTGTAGCCAATAATTAGTGGAATTCATGCCAGTGATAGCAACGGCAATTGCTTTGGCTGGATTGCGCCCATCTCTATGCAGCTTTGTTTCTTTTCAGGGTGGGCAAACCATTTCCATTGTAATGATAATTTTGAGGCCACATTCTGTTCCTTTTCTGGTATGACTGAAAGATGATCTGAATCCAGAGTGCACTTAAAAGAATATGAATGAGGAATTGGTTCTGGAAAAGTTAAGATCAGATCAAATTCTGCCTTACCTTTGTAGATCTTGGCTCTCTGAGTTGTTTCAAGTTACAGCTTCTTTGAGGCAGACTCATTGGCAAAATTCAGTGATAAAACAGAAACCCCTAAGGTCATTATTTCCGGCTTGGACTTTAAATGATGGGAAGGCTGAGTGTTTGGCTGGAATACACTCCAAAACCCATCATCTACTCTTTTCTGGCAAAATTTTGAGACGGCTCAGCCTTAGATACAAAATTATATATATAATACAATGCAGTGTCTGTGTATGTATGTATACAGACACACACTTTCTCACACACACCTATACGACTGCTTTGTTACCAAGTCAGTCATGATCTATCCAGCTGTGTGACTGACAGTCTCTCCCCAGAATGTCACTGCCTCTTCTCATAATCCGGCCCTTTATTGCCTTTTATATATGAAATTCTGCCTGGCTGTATCTCAAGGGGACATTCACAGTGCCATACGTGATGCTTTCAGTAACGCCAGCAGTAGTTGATATGGTCTTTCTCATGTTCTTCCAAAATGAAATGCACCTTATGAACAGCCTAATCTTGACCATCTTTCACCATAACAATGTAATCATTCAAATTTGCTGTTAGATAGTTCCCATGGATCTTATATGGCCTGAATAGCATTGGTGGTAACATAGCTGTTGTAACAGTCAACATGCCCTTAACATATCCCCAAAACTTAACCTACCCAAACTTTGGCCTTGGGTTTCTTCTACAGGCCAGATTCGATAATGATATCCTACCTCAGAGATACAATTAGACATGGCAAACATCTACATGAAAAATATATATTAAACTACTCCAGTACATCCTCATTAAGTATTTGTAACTCTTAATACTCAGACAAGGCATGTAAATATAAGTCTAATTGGAGACACTGTATTGTTACTTTTTACAACTTCACAAATCAATAACACTGTAATGAGAATGCTGGTTTTAATTTAAAAATTACCTTAAGTATGTTAAAATAATAGCCAGGTTTTAACAGTTCCAGATTTTATTCAGTGTTTCATTGACTTATTTAACAGCTAAGCAATAAAGTAAAAGGAAATAACTACAAGTGATTAAAGAACAACAACAAAAAAATCCTGAAACAAGCATCCCATAATTTTTTGCAGGAGATATATTAGATTTCCTTACATCAATATACAACTTAGTTGTAAATTCACCTGTGGGTCATAAATTCTGAAGGTGCTGTCATCTTGCAGAATGTGTGTTTAAAGTCATAGTAGCTGAAGGACTGCTTTGTTGATTCCAAGTATGCTTCTGGCCAATGCCAAAGTTAAGAATGTGTATGTACAGTAAGAAGCTGCTTGTGATGTATTAAAATATGTCATTCCTTATTCATATTAAGTCTTATGATGATCTGTCATGATGCTAGGAAGCCATCACATTCACTTGTCTTTATTAGAAATAATGTTTTAGTAGCTATTGAAAAGTACAGTATAGTTTCCCCAACTGTATTGGGTTTTTTTATATTGATGTTCTCGAATTGTGTATATATATATATTTATATTGATGTCTACCTAGCTCAGTGTTTCTCAACCTTGGCCATTTTAAGACGTGTGGACTTCAACTTCCAGAATTCCCCAGCACTAATCAACTCTGGGGCATTTTAAAACAGAACCTTGAACATACGTTATTTAAAATATTGCTAGAAACATAATACACACCTTATGAAATTATATCGCCACTAAAGGTGCTCAGGGAAGGGGTTAATAATTTCAAAAGCTCCACCCCTTTTTAACAAGTGTTGCATGCATGCAAAAAGGCATGGGGCTTTCACCACCAGATCTGATTGCCATTTTGACTTTGCTGAACCCTGCCGCGGACGTCTCTGCATCTGTTGAGTTATATTGGTGACATGGGCAGCAGTTTTTCATGGTTTTAAACACCTCCCCCCCTCCCCCCCAGCACTATCTGGAAAGGCTTGAGAATCAACCCAGGACTTTCTACACACAACGTGGGTGTTCAGGGTAGCTTACAAGGCTACATAAAACACCACTTTCATGAACCATGGGGCATATTAGAGGTGATTGGTGCAGATATAGGTTTAAACACCTCATTCTGTTGCTGTCAACTTTCTTGCTGCCACAACCAAGACTCCAACCAAATCATTCCTAGGAAATAGTGTATGAACACCAGAAATGTGATAGAAGTTTTTATTTTAGTCTGTGAAAAAAGCAATTTAGTGGGGTATGCAGGGGCCACCTGTTCTGATTTAAAGGTCCAGCCTTGTCGAAGTTGCTTCAGAGAGAGTACAATCCAAGTTGATGCATGATCAGGAAAAAAAAATGTTCCACTCTCACAGTTTAGCATGGGGAAAAGACAAATGGTTGTATTTCCAAATTATACTGCTTTACCTCAGGACCCAGGCTTCTGCTGAATTTGATGCTCACCCTATTAACTCAAAATTAAATTTTGAGTAAACTACGTCAGTCTTATGGCTAGCAACTCACCTTGGAGGCTTCGTATTCAGAATTTCCAGACAACTGTAGAAACACAGCACTGAGTTAGAATTAAATACAATTCCTACACTGATACTCTTCAACATCTAATTGATCATTTGGCATCAAGGTGAAGGAAATACTGATCAAATTTACAGGTAACATAATTTTGTGGCAGATTTCATATTCAAGAATAGCTTTCCCCACTCTGATTGCTCTCTTTATATGGACTTTAATTCTCCATAGAATTTTGGATGGATTCCAGGTTAAGGAAAACTTTCCTAGAAGACAGAAACAAAGTTTGAAAATGTTCTTGGTAGCTTAGAGAAAACAACTGAAAACAAAGAATGAAATCTAAGAGACAAATACAAAGTTCCTCATTTGGCAAAAGAAATCAATGCACAGGAATGGGGGATATCTAGATGGTATAATCTTAGAACTGTAATTGTTCACAAACTATAAACAGGAACTTGACATGGCTGTAGAGAAGACAAATACAGTTTTAGATTGCATTAACATTATTTGATTACATGCCATCAAGTCAGCATCATCTCTTAGTGATCACATAGATACACTTTCTCCAGGATGATCTGTCTCCAATCTGGCCATTCAAGTCTTCCAGCAACGCACCCATCACTGTTGTAATGGGGTCAACCCACTTTGCTGCTTGTCCTCCTCTTCCACCTATGCCAGCATTATGGACTTCTCAAGGAGCTAGGTCTTTGCATAATATCTCCAAAACATGGTAAATTGAGCCTGGTCATTTATGCCTTGAGTGAGAACTCTATTCTATGATCCATTCATTTATTTTCTTGACTACCCATGATATTCTCAGGATTCTTCTCCAACACCAAAGTTCAAGTGTCAGTAGTCTTTCTATTCTGCTTCTTCAAAGTCCAACAAAGTCCATAGTTTCAAAATCATGAGAATAGTTCCATTCTGTTCTGAATTGGTTAGACCTTTAGCACCTTAGAATATAAATTCAGACAGCAGCATGCCAGGAGGAATCAAAAGCATCCAAATAGTGGGTGTGACTCGGCAAAACCCCGGCCTTTTTACATGCATTGCACACATCACACACATGTAAAAAGGAGCAAAGCTTTGATTGCTTGGTCATGCCTGCCATTTTGATGCTGTTGACCCCTCTGCAAACATCCTTGATTTCAGACAAAATAGATGCAGAGATGAATGCTGAAAAAACTCTTATTGATAGACCCGTTCAAGACCTTATGCCGTTCAGTGACTACAGAAGTATATACATTAGGGATAAGTAAAATATTTTGAATGAATCATTTTGAATTCAAAACACTAAAATGCTAGATACCTCCTTTCATGCATGAAAAAGCTGCTTCAAGCATTTTGGAAGTGTCTCAAGCAAAACGGCAGAATTTCACACTCAGAGCAGAACTACTGAACTCAAAACTCTCCTGAACTTCTTTGTTTTATATTCAGAATAGTTATTTCACACTCAAACTGGAACAGTTTAAAACTGAAACATTTTGCTTATCTCTAATCCAACAATTTTAACCACGCCAGCAGTGGGACAGAAATAAGTTACCCATCATCTCAAACTGGCTTGCCTCAGTTATTTTCCTCTTGGCGAAACTCCAAAATCACACCAGAAACCAAAAAGCAAGGGAGAACATTCTAGCTATTCCTTTCTCTCTTCTTTAAACCACCATGTCTCACATGCTTTGTATGAAGTCTGGATCACCAGAGTGAAGAGCTACTGCCCCATTATTCCTTCAGCCAGTCCTGAGAAAGCTGAAAAAGGTCATGAATTATATTCTGCAATTTCCATTTCACTACCTCTATTGGGGCAGTACTTAATAGGAATATGGGGCTGCTGGGTACTTTAAAAATATTTCCCCTCAAGCAAATATCTTCTGACATACAGATAATTTTGTGATGCAAAGGAATTCTGGTATCTTGGGCATTTGGAAAGAAAAAAATCTTACATGATTTCTTGGTAGTAGTGCATTAAAGAAATTGTGCTCTGAAAACCATGAAATTGGAATGCAAAGGCCGCTATGTGGATGATCCTATTTTTGGAGAATTGGATCTCTGATGTTTTGTTACCTGATTTAATAGAATTGATATGCCTTAATGTGTACATTGGTAACACTATTGCAGGATCTAATTCTGCAATTCCTCTCTTCATAGGACAAAAAATTGAGTCTCTATGCAGAAGAATAAACTGACACAAAGTTGATGTCCAAATTGGCAATATTAAAAAAACAGCAATATATTTCAGTATGAGGTTATTCTGTGACTGATCTTAAATAAGTCATTCTTGAACAAAAGACAGTCACAGATTACAATGCAAAACAATTGAACTCTAATTCATCAGCTCTATTCTCCCACAGATTAATCACAGGATGTATCACTATTCAACTCATCAGTGCAAGAACATGCTTTGTGAATGACCCCTAAGGAAATCAGTAACACCTATATTCTCTGGATTTACTTTCTGACATCACTTACAACATTTTTCCTCCCTTTGCTTGCCAAGAAACCCCTTGAGTAAGTGGTTACAATTCATGAAAACTCATACTAAACTAGATGTAACAGGGCTGAGTAAATCTTTGAGGCAACAGTAACTTTTGAAACTGCCAGTCAACTATTGGAAGTCACTTTGGGATATTCCAATATAACAGGAGATTGAGAGATAAACAAGCAAATCCTTTGTTTAGGCAAATAAAATCCAATTTATATAAGCCTAAAATAATACTTACATTTTTATAGCTAAGCAGTATCAGATATTTCTCTGGAAAATAAAGATGGTTTCATAACCCAGGTAACTCTTGGAAGCATATTGCAATACCTAATTGCCAGTTTTTACACAAGTTGTTCTGTAGTTCAGAGATTCCAAAAAACTTGGGGATATTATCCAGTTAAATGAAAATGTATTTTAATTAAGATACATGAATTTTGATGGATGTATGTATACCCACTGGATGAAAATTTGTACCCTCTTCACTATAGAAGTAGCTCCTAAACTGATGGGACAGTCATTCTGTGTCTATTTTTTTTAAAATAAAAGGAGTATCTGAAATAGCTTGTCTGCATAATAAATTCATGCATAACCAAGGAGCACAAAAGTAATTTGTACTCTTTTTCTGCCAACAGTGGCAGAAAAGTGGGTGCGACAGTTGAAGGGATGATGTTATTGTTGTTTGACCGATATGTAAATGCCAAACTCCATCTGGAGCTTGCTAATTGTAATGTAGGCATTAGAGGAAAAGTGGGGAAATGCATTCCTGTTTTTCTCCCACTTAACAAGGAGTCTCAACAGAAAAGAAATATTTTCATTCATGTTTACAGTTAACCCAATGCAAATAATAAATTACTGCCAGTGAGAGACCACCATCCTTTATACAGTACAAATTTCAACTTTCATAGCCAAATTTTGAAATTTTCAACACCAAAGTGGATTGAGTTTAATGGGATCTTTCTCCAAAATGAACCCAAGCTGGTATATTTAGGTAATTTGTCAAGGCTGAAGTTACATTCAACTATTTAGTAAATTCATCCAAGTGACTAATTCAGATTAAATGAGGCGATTGGCTTTATTTGAAAATTGGCAGGAACTACACATTTCAAAAACATATATTAATAGAGCATTCCATTTTTCTGGTTAGATATGATGGGAACTATGTAATCCTGATTTCACATCACTGTTACTGACCCAACTTTCATGCCTCTATTTCCATCTCCAGGAACAAGATATATACAATCATTCTGCACATGAGCACCTCTTCTTTTAAAAATGAATTGGAATAACAGAAACAGAAAGGAATAATTGCTTATCTATCCTCCCAGCTGCAGGAAACATCTGTATTATGACAAAAAAATTACTCAAACAACTGGAATGAAGATCACCATGTCAACATGTAACGTGGCTGAAAAGGCTTGCACCAGTTCTTTGCAGTTTAGGAAAGAGGATTCCAAAAAGATTTGGTAACATTTATTTGAACTGGGTGAACAAATATTACTAAGCAAAGAATTTTTTGCTCAGCATTCAAATGTATTCAACATCTCTGCCCAAACAATTTAAGTTCTAAAGAAGACATTTGCTTAAATAAATGACAGAAAGTTATTTATCTCTTAATTCTTGTTTTTCGCGTCTTTCACGAAGGACTTCCTCCACATGTGGCCAAAGATAACGCTTATCCTAAAAAATTAAGACAGAGAAGACAGCCATCTAAATTTAAAATGATTGATACGAATTGCATTAATTCCCCTCCTCTGCACAGATGCTCATGACTAGGGCGACTTCATAGAGCGTATGCAATAATACAACTATTTGTCTTTTAGGGTATCACAAGATAGGTTTAAACTGTAAATGATTACCTATTATCCTTATGGAAGTTATTTCACTAAGCGCTGGGCAGCTAGTAAGGGACCTCTTTCATGGCTCTCTTCTTGTACCGTATTTACTATGCACAAGGCACACTACCTTCCTCTAATCTAATAGAATATGTATCAAGGGTTGGACTACATTATATTGGTCTTCCATGTCACTTTTTGTTATACTGCTGGCGGGGGGGAGGGAGAGGATCTCATCGCCGGATTCTTGATATAGGGTGACAATGTTTAAGGCCAACTTTGCTCTTTATCTCCAGCAACTCCAGGATATAAAGTAACTAGATCTTATTCCTTCAGCTGAGAACAAGATTGCTTTTCATTTTGTGGACTAAACAAAGTAAACAAACTTTGCTTTTATCCATGCAGCTTCATATCAGGATTCTGCAATTCACTTCTGTTTTAAGCATGATGCAGTACTAAGAACCACTTTTTATAAAGCAAGATAGAGCTTTATTATGACTCTTAAAATGGAATAAAGGGAGTACTGAAAGTCATGTATTAAGCTTCATGCTGCTAATATCTGAGTTAATTCTACACCATGTTAGCTTATTGACACTACTGGATCCTGATGATGCTAATGGGCGGAATGACCCCAATCTCTTTTTGGGGTCAGACCACTCTGTGGCTGGCTTCACACACTGCATTACACCATACCCTGATTTACTGACTAAGCCCAGTGGCAGAATTCAAAACAGCTAGGTACAACCATAACTGCGAACAGTAAAGAATGCCTTTACTTCAATGTCTTTCCTAAGATGGATAAGGCTCCTTGGAGATGATGAGCATTAACCAGTAAGTAGAATGGAGAGACCTCATGTACTAGAGAATCTGATGTACTACATTGGATGATTACTTGATTCAAAGTTTCTCACATAATCTTCTCTCACACACATGCATTCATTCTATTCAGATTAGCAGAAACTCCTTTGGGAGGATTTTTACTATAAATATTTTAAACCAACTAATCTCTACAAGGACACTGGAATTCCTGCCTGCTGAGAACCAACCTTCCCTATAAAATGAAGCTTATTCCTTTTATTAATACGAATGCAAGAATTCATACCTCTTCATATTTTGTCCACTGATCTTTAGGAAGGATTTCATGCATCAGACTCAACTGGACTGCTCTCTTGATGCGAAATATTCTTTCATAATATACCTCTTCTGGAAGTCTCTTTATTGCTTCTTTGACAACATCAGTTTCATGTATTACATCATCACGCATTAATCCTGCAATGGAAAGATATTTCTCACATTAGCTAAAATACCAGTCAATCAATTAGATGAGAAAAATGTATTTAACATTTAAAACAGTATTTAAGAATACTAAGGCCTTCAAGCTTGCATTTGGCAACTCACTGCACAATTAACTGCTGCATATGACATCAAGAAATTAATTTTTGTAGCTCTGTTAAAAGTATCTGGACAATGGATCACAGATGAATCACCAAAGCATCCCGCTTGAAACTCCAGCATAATAACTATAAACACCCTTTTAAATGTTTTCATGATGGTCGCATGACATCACCATTCTAGAGTCCCTTATCTGGAACTTCTGAACCATTCCTCTTGGAGTAACATTAAAATAAAACTACTAAAACTAAAAAAATATATTAATATTTCAGTAGCTGTTTCTAATTTGCCAGCCTTATCCTCTCAATGAGTTGGATATAGACTAAAGCAACAATTCTGAATATACTTATATGGTAGTCTGTCTTACTGAACTTAACAGGGCTTATTTTGAATAGGCATGCATAAACCTATATTATAAACTTTGATCTAGCAGAAATTATGAGAAACATTAGTAACCTGAATCCATTTCTGCACAGGGAGTTACAGAGTAGATAAGCTCATGAAGAAGAGGCTACCATTACTGCAGTGAGCAATAGATGCTCAGTGATCTTGTTACTGATGACTTTGGTTATAATGTGGGCACACGCATCTTACCCTTTAATTGTAACAGGATTTATTTCTGAATAAACATGTACAGGGGTACATAGTTCACCATATTCTTGTTTCTCTTCAGTGATGCCTGTAGCTATAGTTGGCAGTAAGACATTTATATTTGATTGCTTAGAAGTCAGCAGCCTTATATCCATCCTAAGTGAAATTGATGCCATAATGAAATAAAAAAAAATTGGGTTGATACCCAAACGGCTGGAACACTTCACTGTTTTACATTAGACAAATATATACAATCCATTGACACTGTTTGGTCAAACTGACTAACATAAGCTATACCTGTTCCTTTTTTTAGTTGCAAAATAAACTAAATAATTTAAAATAATATATTTTAATTTTTTATAATCTATTTTGTGACTAATTAAATAAACAGCAACCTTCTATATTTTTATGGATTGCTTGTTGATCGAGATTAAAAATATTATTCTATTTCAATAAAGAACTTACACACCAACAAGTAGTAGATTAGCAAATAAAGTTTATAGCTTAAAAATATTCACAGAAAATGCCCACCATATTTGTTGAATCCTTGTGCATTGTAATACCACTTGTAAAATCTCTCAAGCAGACGACCGCTGGCTGCAACTAGAAGTATGAATCAGTTAGATTAACAGCAGTACACATGTTACGTATCCAGAATCCAACACCCCCAAAACTATAAATATAGAAAGATGCTGCAACACTGTCAATAAGAAAATAGGATTGTCAGCCCAGAAAAATTCAACAGTAAAAACATGAGTACAATATTTTTCAGAAAGAAGAATTTGTATATATGTATATCAACTCTGAGACCCTTACTAAAATTCTGGGTGTAAGCAAAAAGGGCTTTTTGATATACAAGTTCAGACAGATGCTATTAACAAACTTTGTTACACCTATTGACCATTACCTTGAATGAATGCATAGTTTTAACTGTATTCAGAAGAATAAAATTGCTGGCTTCATCCAACAATTGCAGGTAACACATTTTATAGATGAAAAAATATTTTCTTCCACTTTGTATCATATAATTTCAAATGTATTAGTGGTTACAGTTAAAGACCAGTAATTCAAAGGATTAGACTTCATTATGCATGTGCAGAATGATACCTTAAAAACTTTAAAATAATGCATCTCCAAGAAAAATATGAGAAGTAAATACTCAATTTACTGCAGTAGCCAAAAAAAAAAAAAAGTATAACACCTCCTGTAATGCTTTTACTGTATTCTGATCTGAATATTGCTCTTCTAGCTTCCTTATCCCTTTATGCTGAAATGGAAATACGTGGGTCCTCCAGATTTACAATGAGCTAAGTTAATGATCAGCACTAAGCCACTACGAGGCTGGACCTCAAGAACATATGCTCTTGATCATGAACTAAATAAAAGAAATACTAGAACACATAATTTGAGGGCCATATAAACCCTAACTAATTTAGGTTCCTCTTACCAGACTTCCTTTATATAATCACCCACATAACTTAATGAAGATATTTTTATTATATTTTTGTGCCTATACAAAACATTAACCACACTGGCAATACTGCAGAATATTTGTTTTAAAACTGTAGGGGATAAAGCTGGAATTAGAAAAGGGAATAAACTTTGGGAAACAAAGAAATGTAGCAGCATCTTTGCATTCTCCCATTTAGGAAACAGTTAAACAGTTGACAAAAAAGCCCCTTTGGTTACCGACTGATAAAACAGATAGGGTTATCATCTTTTTCCCCTGATCAGTAAACTCCTGTGGCCACTAACAGCAATATCAAGACCAAGTGAAGTGAAGCAAAATGTATACTCCTGCCCTGTTCCCTCTTCTTCCAAGGTTGATGTATACCTTTTCTTCAAACCATCCTCCACTGAACAGCCATATAGCTTTCAGAAACCACTAGAAACCTTACAGATGGCTAGCAATATAGGCATACATTCTGAGCAGAACAGGAGACAGGAATGTGTAAGTTAAAAACGGCAGGGCAGGGATGACAGCTACTAGTTGGTGTCCTAGAGATCACTTTAGAGTTCCCTTTCATATCCAAGTGTTTCAGGGGAGTCCCAATTAAGGTCCAAATTCGTCATTTCATCAAAGCTTGACCGAAAAATCCTCTTGGAGCAGTGTTTCTCAACCTTGACAACTTTTAGATGTGTGGACTTCAACTCCCAGAATTCCCCAGCCAGCAACATTACTCAGAGCCTATCTAGGCGCCTGCAGAAAAACCATCAACCTACTAGAAACTCGCAAGATACAGGAGACATAAACGAACAAGCTTCTCCATCAGCGACGAGAAGCGGTTTTACTTACTGCCCTTCGGCTGGCGAAAATTTTATTTATTTATTTAGATTTATATAGCCACCCATCTCACCAACGCTCTGGGCGCCGCAGAACAAAACAAACAGTTAAAAAGAAATATAAACAACTATTAAAAACAATCAGACATAAATAAAAAAGAAAAATAAATAAAAACCAACACGCAGCAGCCTTCCCCAATCCGGCGACGGGTATTACCATTGGGGGGGGGGGGGAGACAGCGTGTCTGCCCTTTCCTATATACGGCCATTTACTCTCTTACCAGAGTTCAAAGCACAGCTAAATTCAGTGGGGTTTTCTTCGAAGGAGCCACGTACCAACTGCGATGCAGCCACACCTGGAGGCCGAGAACCACCCTAAGCCCCTTATCGCTTCTTCGTTCTCTTACCATCATTATCGATTAGACCAGGCCTGCCTGGGTCACGCAACGACACAACCGCAATTACACCGCTTTCTTTGGCGGTTAAACTGCCCAGATTAAATTTCCCCTTTACTTACGTACCTGGAGCCCTCCCCGCCATCTTGACCTCTACAAAAATCGCATTGCCTCTCGGGAAATGGACGTACGTCTTTAGACCACGTGCCCACAGCACGTATTGTCACGTGATGCTGACGTCTACCGCATGTTATTAACAGTTCTGGCTAAGTCCAAGATGAGTTTGGAAGGTTTCAGCAACGTGTCTTTTCCTGCTGCGTAAGAATGGGCTAAGAGAGTAGCTCCAAGCAACCCTAAAATGAAAGCCAAGGCTATTATTCCCTTGTATGATATTATACAATTGGCATAGGACAGAAAGACCCTTTCTTTTTTTATTTAAAAATGTCAAAATAGTGATATGTGTTACAGATGTTTGAGAACGTTTAAACATTGAGATTTCCAATATTAGCCCTTTTATTAATCTTCATTCAACTCTCAGGCTGTGGAAGCTGGAAAAAAAATCCTGTCATGCAGCGAAGGCCGTGAAAGCTGAAAAGAGGCTGAGTATTGCAGCAAGTCAACAATCTGAAACTTAACTCCAAAGCATCCAAGAAGAAGGTGGTTTATCAAGGCAGGACTTATTCTCCAGGAGCTAACTTCTATCATTCTAGTTTGTCTTTTTATCAGAAGCAGTTATTTCAAATTAATTCAGTGACATTCACATCTCACACTAGATCTTGGACATCATTTGGGATTAAATTCAAGTTACTTCCTGCTCTTAGATCCTGGCTGTTGTAGAAACCCATGCATATACTGTATGTGAAGAAGGTTTTCTCCTACAGACATGTACGTTCAATATATTAATGTCTTGAAAATATGCCATTTAAACTGTTCTGGTGGAATGGGTACTATGTGGTAAAGCTTCTCATAGCTTTTATAAAGCCTTAACAGGACTCAAGTTGTCCTAAGTAATTTAAAGTGATTTTTTTCTTTTCCATTTTTGTTTTGACAAGACATGCCTTTACCCAGTTTATAATAAAGGGTAATTGAACTCATCCATTATTGCAATACATGGTGGATTTCATTCTCCATTTCAAGAACACCTTGCCATTTTGGTCAGGGAAACGGGATACAGCTATCAGTGCCTTCTGAAAGTTTTAGCTTATCATAGATTCATACTAATAAAAAGGGCCATTTAGCACAATTCCCTGTTTTGGTGTACATATCTAAATTAAAAGGTGCCCAATACCTGACTGCATTGTGGGATGGAAGTACTTGAGTACTTAGAGTGCTTCATGTGCTCTCTATCTTCTGAAGGCTAAATATTTCCAGTTCCTTAATTATCTTTCTACAGAATTAATTTTATGGGTTCCAGTTCATCCTTTTTGTCCTTCTCTGAACCTGTTGCTGTTTCTCTGAACCCTCTTTAGAAAGTGACATCCAAAACTGGACACAATATTCAAGGTGGGATCTGACCAAAGAACAATGGAGTGGGGAGATTTCTTCCTATGATTTGAAATGCAAATCCCCAGCAGCTTCTCTGAAACATCAGAGAAGTGCCTAAATATTTGGGATTTGGACTGAGCATTTTAAATATTGTAATTGCAATACTGTATATCCAGAAAGTGCCAGCTTTACTGGCTATTTAACTGCCTCTAAAATTATCTCCAGCTTTGTTAATATAACATTCCGCCTCCCATTTTCTGTTTTGATTTTCCACTTACCAAAGCACTTATGTTTTTAACATAAGAATAGGCCACATTTAAATTTAACTGCAAGACTTTATATTTTACACAACGGAATGATCAACTTTAAAAAAAAAAAATTCTGGCAGTGTTTGGAGAAATTCTAAGCACAATTGGACTCCCCATCTGTACCTTATAAACCCACTTGGCGTGCTTGCAACTTTTCTTACATTTTTATTTATTTATTTATTAAATTTGTATGCTGCCTATCTTCCCTGGATGGTGACTCTGGGTGGCTCACAAAGTAGTCATTCCATTCAAGAGATGACATTTGAAGAGATCTTCAGAATATAGAAATTTGTGCAGTATTTTGCAACTCAGAGTTGACATAAAAAAGGTATGGTCTTAATATGGAATTTAGATTTTTTAAATGTTCAATTATATTCATAGGGTGGAATGTATTTATAATCAACTAAAGAAATTTAGTACTTTAGAACTTTACTTTTCTATAACGTTTCAGTGTTAGAGGTGTTAAAGAAGTTTCAGTAATAGAGACATTCCAACACCTGGGATGAGCAGAATGCTTTATTTTTTTATTTGCTTTATATAGCTGCCATCTGATAGCAATTATACATCCCACATATCATAGAATAAGTGCCAAGTAAGATTGCCTAGAAGTGATCCAGTTTATAATCAAGTTGAATGCTGACAAAATATTCCCATGGAGTGAATCAGCAGACTGAAAAAAGCACACATTCCTTAGTGCCTCTTTGTACTATGAACCAGTGCTAATATGAAAAACTGAAAAAAACCCAATTCTTCAGAAAATATTTATAAAATCTTCATGCTATATTCTGGAAAGTGCCATATCCAAATATTAGGTTTCTCCTTTTCCTTCTGAGTTAACCTTCCCAATCATTTGGATTACTATTAATCAGAATAGTTTAATGTGAAAACATACTTTGGAATTACAAGTTAAATCCAGACTGCTTGTAAGATGCAGAATGTCTTACCATGGTGTCACTCACACAATACTAATACCGAGTTCCCTGTTTGAACATGATTTCTTAAACTAAATAACGGAAAACATTTTCCCATTTTGGACCCACGCTGCTTTAAGGAGCCAATCCAATCATGCAGCAGAATGAAGCAGCAAAAACTTTGCTACAAGACACCTTACCTCTATGGTATTTACCCACTAGCAAGAAGGGATGTATATCAGCTTCAGTAAGTACGTCTGCTTGGCTCCCCTCAGACTAATAATAGTACTGAGGAAATTATAGGAACTTTGGAGAATTTGACTACTTAATTGTGAAGGCATCTGGGGAATAAGAATTAAGGAAAAAAGTCTGTGAAGGTTCTGCTTTTCCATTTAAAATACAGATGGTGACTTTGTACACCACGGACATCCTAGGAAGCAACTCAGCTGCAAACAGTTACAATTTCTGCATTGGACACACAGCTCTATTCTGCAATGGTTCCATTGTGATCCTGTTCTAAGACCATATTATCAAATATGACCTAGATTAGAACAGCAGATACAGAAATCATTTGCATATAGACCAAGGCCAGTGAATCACCCATGCAATGCAAAAGTTGAGAATGGGATGGAAGTGCATCGACAAACCCAACGTCTCTAAGACACTTCAAGTTATCATGAATTGAGCATTCATATTGGCAGGATGGTCTCTCCATCAATGGAAACCATACCTTAAGTCCTAAAGAATACATAAGGAAATTCTGCTAAAGGTACTTCTAACTATCTTACAGACCTGAGCTGTCAATGCATAAACATCTGCTTTGGGAAGCTGGGGTGATATATCATGCATACCTGATATTGCTAAATGCTCCAGAGAATATCACACTTATATTCACTGAAATCAAGAACTCTCATTAATTATCAAGCAACCTTTTTTTCTTTAAAAAAAGAAATGTTTCTGCAGTAGAGTTTGGAATATGCTACAACTAATTATGCAATTGTAGAATGACACTACAAGCATGCAAAACAGACCTGAGATGAATACAGTCCCTAAAATAAATGAGAAATTATGAGACTTTTGGTTTGGTGTGATTTATAGTGATTATGGTTACAGAATACCTTCAATTTGATAAGGTATTTTTAATTTGTCTCACATGTAACCTGTACCTGCATAACCATCCCTCCTTCTCCCACCTTATGCCAGTTTAAATCTTACATCAGTTTCATCAGTCTAGTAACTCCACTGCGTCTGATGAAATGAGCTGTATCTCACAAAAATGTATGCCTTCAAATAAGTTTGTTAATCTGAAAAGGTGCTACCCGACTCCTGATAAGACAGCACTAAAAATAGCAGGTTTTGAATGTAATAATATTGACTTGTTACCATCACTGTGGAATAAATCTAAAACCATATACTCTTATACTTAGGTAAACATTACATCTAGGTCATAGTTGGGAAACACTGGGGACCGCACATATAACCGTAAATGCTCAAATATCCGTTTGTTTGGTTTAAGATGTTTGGTTTACTTATCTACCTTTTACCAGCACACCAATGTCATTTTACGTATTGACATAGTTTTGTTATTACTTTTACCACAAAATTTGTAGTTATAAGACACACTAGCAGATGTATTTTATAATAAGGTTTTTTTTTTATTATTCTTTACAGTGTTTTCAGAAATTTTTCAAAGTCCTTTACTTCTGCTTTAGCAACGTCAGCACAAAACACATCATCTGGCAAGACTACCAATTTTTCCAAGGAGATGTAGCTTGGCTGCCCTGGATCATATTGGGCCCTTCCCAGGAACTTAAGAAACAGATGTCTTTCTTTGATTCGTAATAACTTTGCATTAAAAATCTAAAATGGAAAAGAATGAAATGTATACTTATTTGGGAGTAATTCATACTGAAATCAGCAGCATACAGTTCTGAGTAAATATGGCATTGAACAACATGGTGTTAAAGTTAGTGACATCTGCAAATAATTTTCATAAATATGGGCAATTTCACTTACATTTTAAAATACATTAATCAATCTCCTTACATCATGATAGTATGGGTGAGCCTGTTTCTTGGTCATGATTATATTAACTGAGTGTTCTTGGCTGCTATGCTATTTTATGTTATTTCTGTTGTTTTTACTATCTTTTTATTCCGTTTTTAACTCTTAGCCACCCAGAGTCATGCATATGAGATGGGCAGCCATATAAATCTATTAAATAAATACACTGGGTTGGTTTATAATCTGCATAATTTCCCCTTAAACTAGTTTTCACATTTTGTGCTCCAATGACTGTAGTAATTAGATAAACTTCAAGATTCTCACCTGAGGAAAAAGTACCATAAGTTTGTGGGGAATGCCCATTACGTTATGCAGATAATCAAACATCTGTGTTAACTTTATTTTGCTTGTACTTAAGTTCTTAGGGACCGTGTGTGCAATGTGACGGATTTCGTTCTTACTAAATCCAAGTTCAAGCTCATATACCTGAAAAACAGAGTGATTGCAATGAATCAATTTTGAAGTTTGAAAGAAGTCAGGGAAACAGGTGATATTGGGATAATATCTTCAGGTACAAAAAATGAGGTATTTGATGTTTTTTCAGTTTGAATACGTACTAAATCTTCAACACAGCTCTGTAGATTGCCAAAAATAAAACAAGTTATAGTATCTTTCCAAAATCCTTGTGTGATTTGTATTCTCAGGGTCTTTAGAGTACAAAAGCTGAAAATAAAGTCCCAGCTTTCAACAGACACACAATCTTAACTACTTTTTTTGAGCATTCAAAGATCTTGTTTTAACATATGGTAGAGAATTTTCTAATGTTCATTGATTGCACTTGTTTTCTTACAAAATACTGTGTAAGGATTACACTACGGGAGTTCATACATAATACAACACCAGGATTTTTTTAAACAGTAAAAAAAAAAATCAGTAGCCTAGTTCATATATAGTTAACCCATAGTGAGTGGGTTCACACACATTAAAACATATAGCCCCCTCCTTCTGTGGTTTGTGGGCAGCAACTCAAGTTCTCATACAAAGGACTATCTCATACTAGCTTTCTATCATACCTCTGTATAAAGACTTCAAGGAACTTACTTGTTTCAAAGTCCCAGGGCTTATGCAAAATACCTTACACGTACTAGGGCATTATTCATAAAGCACTATGTTATATAATGTGTTGAATAGAACTGGAATCTGTGAAAATTGTCCAGGTTGCTATCCTGCACGACTCTTTACGTTTAACAACTTTTCTGAGCTGACATAATGATTTTATAATAATGCAAAATCTTACTTTAAGATTTTCTTTGATTGGTTCAAGTTTGCCAGTCAGCAACCTTGGAAGACGGATTACCAGATTTCTGGTCTGTATTTTAAAAACAAATAAATATATATTAATATATATATATATATATATATATATATATTTATATATGTAAAAATAAACATTTGCATTTTCTTATATGTAGGTAACATGATTCTAGTTGAAAAAAATATGGACTTTTATCATGTTGAGCAACGACCATCTATATCTGACGTTTTCCCTACAGAGCTATGTGTGTGTGTGTGTGTATGGTTAAATCACATCTGAAGATACCATTTAATTGCAAAAGCAAGCAGGGATATATCTTTTATTTTTGCTTACATTTGTGTAAAGAGAAGTTATATATGGCAGCCAGATATGGGATTATAGACACAGATTTTCTTATCTGGGTATCATGGTTGTGTAAGGAAAAAGCTGTCAGATATACAACACACAGAGTGTGAAAAATGTATGAATATATTTTATAATATATATAAAATATCAACAGGATTTCTGTCTCAACAATTTATACTCATATGTCCAGCTGAGATCATGCAACTTCCATGTCAATGGATTTCTTTGTTAACCTATGACAGTATTATGCCATATACATTCTTTTCAGAAAACTGGGTATAATGGCTATCCAACATTAGATAAATGTTGATCTAATTGGAGCTTTTACGTTCTTGTAATGCCAGAGATTCTTCTGATCTGTTTATGATATTTGCTGAATTCTTTCAACTATATTTTCTCAGAATGTAGGAAAATATATAATCAAAACTGAAATGATCAATATGTATCTCCCAGATGTTGCTGAATTCCCAGCAAGCTTGCCAGCATGGCAATATAGTTCACCAACACATGGAGTGCCACACAGTGCTCATTTCAATCTAAAGTGCTCCTTAAAAGAAAGCAGAAGGTACCTTTCTTGGATTTAATCCCAGTTCATTTTGGAAGTAACCCAATCTATTATCCAGTCTTTCCACAGAGAAGAGGAGTAAATATGGAGCCCTAAAGACCATCTGTGTAATTGCTTCTTTGGTAAATTTTTTTGATATTAGATAGTTGACCCTGGAAAAGGAAATGCATTCATTTATAATAAAAGAAATCAAAGTAGCTACCATTTATCCAAATGACTAAGTTCTCAGCATTATCTATCAAAACAACAGATGTTTCAATAATATGAACAAGCAAAGCAGCCAGAATGAAGGGTGGAAAAGTCTGACTTAAGCAAAATACCATGATTCCCAATTAATGGGAAAGGAAATAAACACCATACTATAAAAAATGTTAATAAAGAGTTAGTTAATCATTTCCAGCTGTATTTAAATAAAAATTCTGTCAGTACTAGCTTAGTGTTGAGAAATGATCTTAGTATCCATATGGCTTACACTAAAATATATGTGAAAAGGGACATTTTTGCAATTGAAAATTGGATTTTAACAGAAAGGTCTTAAGAACTTAAATGGCATATTTGAATTTAAAAAAAGAGGTTATCAATAGGTGGCTTACATTCTTTCTCTGCCCAAAAGAGATAACCGTACAAAAACTGCTGAGAATTCATCTTGGACACTGTTTGTTCTTCTAGCCTGCTTTTTCAAACAGAAATCTTAATACTATTCAGTTTACCAAAATCTGTTTGTGGGGGAGGCAGGCTTTCTGGACAGAAGGGCAATTGTGGATCTCAGAAAGCAGTGAAGATAAACTCGCCACTCAGACTTGGACAAACATTTCTACTGTAATGCTGTAGCTACAAAATGGGATAGTGAAAAAGAGTTGACTTGAAAAAGATCGAGAAAGTAACAAGTTCTTGGCACTGCCAACTGACCCATAAGGATCCAACTATAATGTTCTTTTCTTTTTGTTTTAATTAACCTTCCCCAAATGTAAGCAGCATATTCTCCAAATATTACATAGAAACAATCTACAGGCTTTTCTTGTTCATCAAAATTTGGGAGAGTGGGAGAGAAAGAAGGTTATACAGTGGAATTATCATTTATTTCATTTTATTTCCTTCTACGGCCTTATTTTTTTTAAAAATAACATAATAGTAATAATAATAATAATAATAATTAGTAGTAGTAGTTAAAAGGAGTCTTATAATTAATTTTCATCCTATTTCTGAATCTATCATTTCACCAGAACCTGTTCTGACAGCATTCATAATATGATTCCATTCAGATATAACAGAAGCCATGGTTTTAGCAATTACAATGATTTTTAATCTTTCCTTCTCTTTTGTGTGCTACAGGGAAAAAATTAAAGCTTCTTTAGATTTTAACATTTCCTTGTGATGCTAAGAAACCTGGGACATTATTTTAAATTATGTATTTTAAATTATGTATTCTTTGCACAGTAACAATCAATTTAGGGCTTACAGTCATAATTCAGCAGCAACTGAAGGGGCTGTAAGTTTCTACACTGTATCTTTTTAAAACATAGGTATATGAGGGCCTTTGGAAACTTTGATATACTGGGTCTTGCATCTGAACCAATTTAAAATCCCAGGTCTTTTTTACATCCTTCATTAATAAGACACACAAACATTGTAGTGTGAAGTTAAGCTTCTAGGAAGCTTTTCAAGTTTTCTGCCACCAACAGCTAACCAGCATTTTAGCACTATTAAGAATACTCCATCTTCACTGGGCTATTATAGCATCCCTACTTACATTGTTTTTAAAAAAATACTTTCTAAAATCCTAGTATTTATTAAAGCCTCTTACGTTAAGAACCCACACATGGAGATTCAAATGTGTTGCTTGCTATTACGTGCGTGTGTGCACTGTGAATGTATATTTATATATATGGAAAATATCATAATCTATTAATTGCTTTCTGTTGTTTTAGGCAATCATTTCCCTTGAGCAGGTTATCACAAAAAGTCTATCTGGGGTCTACAGAATTCCTCAGTTGGTCATAAAGCTAACTTTTAATAATACTTAAGTTTGGATTCTCTTTCTGAGATATTGTTAACTTCAAGAATGTTATTATAGCCTAAAGCTCTTTTCATTCCATTTTAATTACATTACACTCAAGATGTAATTGCTGAAGTATTTCCTCTATTGGTAAAAGGTTGGGGTTTCCTTTCAGCCAGAATACATGAGTAATAATAAGCCTCTAAGCAGAATGGCAAGTAAAACGAAGTGAATCTCTGATCAACCCTGTGTTTCTTTCATTTCAATCTGTCAAGAAATTTTAACTTTGTTGATGTCCCCATAATGAAAAACAACAGAATTCTGTTCTCACAATTCAGAATGTATTACAAATTTTACTGAAAATAATCAAAAGTATCTCTCTCTTCTCCAGCTTCAGGAAAAACCCCATGAAAACCCAAAGTCATATATGCAAAATGCATGCCTTTTATTGGATTCTATTTGGGAAGTAAACATGTGTAATAACGAACAGAACTTGGCATTCTTTCTGAATAGCAGATGCTGCACTTGTTTAAGCAGAACATTTAAAATTACAGATACTCCTTATTTACCGACCACTACTGGGACCAGCGATTTGGTTGTTAAGCAAAGCGGTTGCTAAGTGAAACCATGACTGTGCTTATGATCTTACTTCAGCTTCCCTTTGCTTTACAGACTTGTGATGGTTGTAAATGCAAGAATTGGTCGCAAAGTTACTTTTTCATCACCGTCATAACTATGAATGGTTGCTAAATGAGGCAGTAGCTAAATGAGGACTACCTGTATATTCAATTTGTGATTGGAAAAACTTTGGCCAGCTACACAAAATTCCACTGGAAAACAACATGCTTGATAACCCTCCTACCCAAAAGACTGTACTCTTTTATGAATAATCTACTGTCCAATGCAGGCTTAAGAATTCACGAACACCTTCCTTTCTCCTCCTCCCAGCCTTCTTTCTTCATGCCAGCAGCCCTGCTTAGAATTTCTCAGTTCCTGCTACCATACAGAGTTAGCACTTTAAAGCAGTGTCACTGGAGAGAACAGGAAGCGCAATGGCTTCCAACCCAATGCAGCTTTAAATTGCTGAGATTTGGTGGATGAGGGAGCTGGAATGCCCAGATGTGCTTACCTTGTTTTTAGATCTTCCACCTCTTCATTGAGAATATAAGGATTTTTAGTGAGAAATGCCCCAAGCTGTGTATCTTCCAAACCAATATCCTTAAGAAATAGAAGGATTTTTTTAATATCGTTTTCAAAGTCTAGTTTTACAAGAAGCTGACCTGCATTTGGACGTTTTTCCACCCTGGACAAGTCGACTCCTGCAGGATATTTAAAGATACATTAGACAGTGATTCAGGGAAATAAATATTTGTCCTGTAGCATACCCAATTTTATACATGCAAACACTAAAAGCTGTGTGCTCTACTTTGGATCCAAATATGATTATACTTGGAGCAGCCCCACTGAAATCAATCAGACTTAAGATACATATTGCTACCTTAAGTCACATTGATTTCAACAGGTTTACTCTAAGTCTGATCACATCTGAATCCACCCCTGGTGTTAACAATTTTCTGAGTTTCACTGCACACTCTTTCCTTTGTGGCCATTTTTTGATGTGATTGAGTAACATGGAATAGCAACTCTAAATCATTAAAGATTGTAGTAGAAAGAGCTCAAGGCTCATTGATTCCTATCATTCTGGTAAACTCAACACATCAGTTCCATTCTTTAGAAGTCTCAAAAGAATACTGGTTATTGGCCCCAAATAGTTTAATATGATACAGATACAGAAATTTTAACATGATACTGATTATAAAGATATAAATCCTGAGGTACACATAGATAAACAATAACTCTAAGGAAGTTTTTTTTCCAAATTCATGAATTTCTTCCATTTAAGGACACTTCTAACACAAAGAAATTGTGTAAAAAACCCTGGTTTCTGCCCTCAAGGAACACAAATTAGATTTCTGCAATAGTATTAACCTTCCATCTCCCACCTTATGATATGTTTAGCACTGAACTTCCAATACATTCTGCAGACATGAATCTGCTGCATATACAAAATCATGACTGGATATTATGTGGTAAAAATGGTAATTGCAGAGTTCCAACATATCACAAAGTGTCTAGCAAGTGGAAATACACTTACCTAGAAGCACCAACTTGCGCAATGTTTCTGAGTGATCAATATAATCTCTAAGTGAGAAAGATTCTAATGGAGGTGGTGGTGCAGCTTTGATTTGAAGAGCCTCATTTTCCGAAATTTCCTCCAAGGCAGATAAAGGCAACTCATCTTCCAAATCTTAAGTTCATTAAAACGAAAAAAGAACTGAAGTGAAGGAAGGGATAGAATACTGAACACACCAATGGATTTTATATAGTCAACACTATTCCTCTGAGCTGTCTTAGCTACTGATAAATAACCCTACAAAATTAATTGCACATTATGACAATTCTTTAATTATCCTGAATTAAGTTGATTATTTAATCCTTTAATTTCATTATTTGTTCTCAAAATATAGAAGGGAGATTCTACCCTTTCAATAGACTGTTGAAGACTATTATTTTTTAAAATGAGAAACCAAAAAACAGTATGGAATCCGTGAGGATGGCAATGCATGATTATTGAAACTCACCCAGTTTTTATTAGATAATTCTGTTGTTACAGCATCCTATGAAAACTGAAGCAATAAATCTGGTGCACTTTAGAGTCTCAAAGATTCCCAATGGTTTTTGCCATTTTGCTTTAGAAGATTATTAGTGGCAAGCAGTGTTATTCATCTTCCATTTGTATACTGCAATATTTGCCCAATTTAATATTATTTCCTCATTACTTACGCTAGACAACAAAGACTGCAGTAGGTACAATAACCTCAATTCATGCCCAACATCTAGCAATATACAGTAGTAAATTGTGGTTTGATTGAGTAATCAGATTTTACTTCATTTCCAAAGTTGTGGTTCTGAAGTAGAGATCTACAACTCAATCTTTACTGCTATTGCACTAGAAAAGATGAATTATCACATCCCATCACATCTTTGCTCAAGGCTACACATATTCAGCTCCTTTAAACTCTTTCAGAGGATTAAGTTTCTAGCTCCTAAGATGTGGTCACATGACATCATGCTTTTCTGGCCCCAATTACCATCATTAACTAAGGACTACCTGTATAAGAATTACCCTCAACTCTACTGAATAATTTTCTCAGGCTCAGTTAAAAAGTGTCATTTAATACTATGACAAACAAATTCCAAGCAATTTTTGAGCAGAGAAGGCAGAGGAAATAAAATTTGAAGATTAATTTTAGACATGATGCTGCAATATGTCAAGTTCAACATCATATACATGTAATTTGTTACTTACCTTGAAGCAATACATCAGTATCTAAACTAGATACTATCTCAGTTTTTGGCTTGTCAGTGAAAGAAAGTGAGGTCTGACTGGTTCCAGAACTTGAACTGCAGAACAGCATGTGATTATCCAAATGCAAAATTCTAAAGTTCTTTAACAGCATTTGGCAAAAGTATCTGTTAGGACAAAGCTGCTGCAAATCCGGTGGTTCAAGAAAACATCTCCATGTTTTTATTGATTGTTTTCTCAGTTCTGAACTCTTCATAGTATTGTATGCATTTAACAAAAGGCAGTATCTGGATAACTGTCGAGTCCACAAAGCCATCTTACTGATTAAGTTCTGTAACAAAAAAACCAAAGGAACATTTAAACTGATATTCATTAGATAGAATAAGGGTTTGCAATGTTGGTTTGCAATGGCAAAGTGTTACAATGTTAGGGATAGAAAACTTTGAATGCCCTCAAAACTTGGTTTTGCCGTTGGGCATGGAGATCCCATAGAAGTGTGGAGCTCATCAAATAGCTGGTGTAAGTTTAGACTGCATTTGTCCCTGTCTTTTTCACTGTTACATTTTTTAAAACTGTTTTTAATTGGTTTTAATGGTTGAATTATGTTGATTGTTTAGTTTGTTTTAATTGTGTACGCTGTCCAGAGTCACACGCAAGTGATGGGCAGCTATATAAGTTCAGTCAATCAATCAAGTGATAGATGACTCTACACAGAATCTTTTGCTGGAGGTGAAGGAGCAGCAGATAGGGCAGTGAAGGAAACATGAGCCTGCAATGAGCCTGCAATTATTTCTTTAACCATGTCCAGTCAAAGAGTTGATTTGGAATTGGGCAATGCCTAAATCGAATGAATGAATAAATAAAACAGTGGGAAACCATGCTGCCAATATCACTAAAATTCAGTGACATGATCAAAGGAAGCTACAGTGACTGCAAAAAATAAATAAATAAAGAGTAAAAGAAAAAAGAAAAAAAAAGAAAGAAGGCTTGAGGGGGATGCTATTCTACCATCAGTATGAAAATAAGAACCAGTCTGCTTTTGTACACAGATTGGGGATGATCATCTTGTCTTTTGCTTTAGCCTACCTCTGGGGTAGTAATAATATCTGATTATTTACAAAGACTGAAATTAATAAGGTAGTTTTCAGATTGAACAAGAACTAAAAAGCATCCAACACTGTTTTTCAATACTGCAATTCTTCATTCTGCTGCCTTTGTAACAAGAATGAGAACAGGGGCCTTCCTTCAAACACTACCAGTGGGACCCATCAGAGTTGCCCATCAAGGCTGTTATGATTAACAACCCCAGTAATACATCCCTAAAGTGTTTTTCCCCCAAGAAAACACTGTTATATCCTCAGCCAACGTGACTGGAATAGTGTTATACACCAGGGAGGAGATCCCTGTAAACCTCCAGATGCTGTTTGGAGAATAATTCCCCCTTACAGTTAATCTAACAGCAGAACCAAAACTAGGTGAACTTGGGAACATTGCAGAATTATATAGCACGCCCTTTTCTCTCTCTCTCGTTTTTACAGTATGGGCATAGAGGGTACACAATCTGTGGCCCTCCAGAGTTCCTGGACTAAATCTCCCACCATCCGTCACCAAAACGCAGGATCCCAAATTAGGGAAGATGCAATGGGTGTCCAGCTAGAATGCAAGCCCCCTGATCTTTACAATATTTACTCCAACATCGGCCTGATCTACGTTTAGGCTGATTCCCACATTGGCGTGTATTCGTACTCTGGCTCTCCCTCCGAGGAGGCATTCACGGGCTCCCGCCGCTCACCCCAGGAACGGCGAGGGATCCCCTCTTCACCTTTCCTCGCAAGCCTCCCCAAAACGTCTTGCAGGACACCCACCGAGCCCAGAAACCCGGGGCGGCGCTCACTTCCGAGGGAGGACGCGCCAGAACGACCCGCTCACCCGGCCGCACGCAGGGCCAGGGAAAGCTGCAGCTCTCGCCCTCGGGGGAGGATCCTTGGAGGCCTCCTCTTCGGCAAAAGAACCCGCCCCGAGGCTCCGCGTTCCTTTCGGGAGGCTCCGCTGGCTTGGAGCGCCTGGGGAACAGGGCCCAGCGCCCACCCAGCCGCAGCGAAGCGCCGTCGCTTCCACGCGGGCGACCTCTCCCAGCGCGCTTCCGACCAGCGCCGCCCCCTGACGCAGGAGCTGGAGGCCAGGCTCCGAGGGGCCTTTCCTCGTGGCGGCGGCGGCGCGGCGACGTCGAAAGCGACGCCCGCGCCGTCCGCCCGCCCGCCCCCGCGCCGTCGCACCGCCCCTTCTTCCATCCCGCTCTCGTCTCTTCGCTGCCCGCCCGGCGCGCGTCCCTCCGCTTTGCCTTCCCTCTCGCTGAGACGCGAGGGGTGGAAGCGGCGGGAGCGAGCCCCTGCCGCCGCCGCCGCCGCCGCCGCCGCCGCCTGGGAAGGAGGAGGCGAGGCGCTGCAGCCATGGCGTCGTATGTGGGGAGCCGGACTTTGAGCAAGGACGATGTGAACTATCGGCTGCATTTCCGCATGATCAACGAGCAGCAAGTGGAGGACATCACCCTGGAGTTCTTCTATCGGCCCCACACCATCACCTTGCTGAGCTTCACCATCCTCAGCCTCATGGCCTTCGCCTTCACCAGGTCTCCGCGGGGCGGGGGCGATCCGTTCAGGGGCAGGGTGCGGTGGGAGCCCGGCTGTCCTGGGAGGGAAACCCGTAGAGACCACCGGCTGGCCTTTCGCCTCAGGAGGGCAACCCTGACGGGCAGCCGCTCTGGGGCAGGGTTTTTCCAGCCCTGCCTAGATGTTGGGGAGGGACCGCCGGCAGGCTGAGCAGGTGCCCTGCGCGGGTCCGCTGCCGTGGGGAGCGTCACCCTGGTAACCTCTGGGGCTTGCGGCTGTCCGAGCGTGTACTTTAAAGCAGGGTTTCTTAAAGTGTGGTCCCAGGACCCCGGAGGTCCCCCAAGACCCTGTGAGGGGTCCGCAAAATCGAAATGATTTGCCGGGTATTGAAGATACTTGCAAAAATCTAAAGTAGTGTCTTTCTCATTATTTTTTTTTATTTGTTCAAAAATATAGGGTCTTTTCATGAAAAATAATTTATTCGTTCGTATCGAATGGGTTTAATATTGTTTTTACACGATCGAATAAATAACTGTTCTACAAATGCGTCAATTTTAATTTTTAATATGGTAAATATTGATAAAGATAACCCATGCAAACAAAAGCTCTTGAATGGGCGTCCGTAATTTTTAGAAGTGGGAAAGGATCCTGAGAGCAAAAAGTTCAAGAAATGCTGCTTTAAAGGAACATGGTGTTTCAGCCTTGCAGAAGTGATACAGTTTAGATCTGGCTGATGCCAGATTCAGAGATTGGCCACCCTGTGTTAGTCGCCTTGAGTTTCATTAGAGAAGAAGGGTGGAACAACAGTAAAAATGAAGTGCTTTTTCTAAAAGCACCCTTCTGGGTAGCAGCACCTGTGCTGATGTTTGTAGGCCTTAAATTCCTTAGGTGCAAGAAGAGTACTTATAGCAGTATTTACATGCCCACTTACTGGGGTTAGCTGATTGTAATTTATTTACTTCTGAGTATACAGACATAGGCTTATACGTTAACTTCTTTTAAAGCGGGAACTGTCAAGATGTGTATGCTTAATTTACTGCTTCATGGTCAGACAAAGAGAATGAGAACTTCTGTTCTCTCTAGTGGACTAGATAGGGTGGAGCCAGCAAGATGGTTCTGGAAAAGGTAACTGCTGAAATCCGTGGGGAGAGATAAGGAAGGGAAGTTTGGAAGAGAGAAATGCAAAAGAGCAGTGTTTCTCAACCTTGGCCACTTTAAGACGTGTGGACTTCAACTCCCAGAATCCCTCAGCCAGCCATGCTGGCTGGGGAATTCTGGGAGTTGAAGTCCACACATCTTAAAGTCACCAAGGCTGAGAAACACTGCAAAAGAGAATGGCCGAATGCTGTCTTAAACATAGGCATTGAGTCTTGGGATGGGTTTAATTGCTTAATATATGTCACATGGATAATATTGTAAGGTAAAATATTTAATAAAGAAGGAGCTGTCTGGGATTTTCCTTCCAACTCTTTTCTTGCCAACAGTTGCCTGTTAAAAATTACTTCTCTCCTGGGTTCACAAAGACACTTCTGGAAAGGAGAGTTTTGTTTTGTTTTAAAAGTCTTGACAACACCAGCTGCCAGATGTTGTGGAACAGTTTTTCTGGGAAAGTGTATCTGATAGCTCTTGTTCCTGTTTTGGTTGCCACTAGTGTTAAATATCTTGTCCCAAAAGTTTGTGCCTGCTGCAGATGTAATCAGTTGGTGCAATATGCTTGTTGTGATGACATAAATTTGTAGAGATAACTGTCAACCATTGATCAATAACCCTAATCCATTTGGAGGGAATAAGCACAAGACAGCTGAAATAAGCAGACAGAAACTCACTGGTGGGCAAAAAAAGGAAGATTCCTGATAGCATTCAGCAAACATATTGGTTGTTTTTCCTACAGTTATGCAGACTTGTAGATCTCTTGTAACTCAATGCACTTGCTGGATTCGCTCTTATTGCTTGTTATTTAAATTTAGGAAGATTTTCATGGCCCTTATAACTTTACAAATTCTTATATAGACATGTCTTCCATACTTGCATAAATTGTGTTTAGTTGATCATTTACACAATTATGCATGTGTGTTTTCTCTGCATATGTGCATGTTCCATAAGTTGCTACAATCTTTTACCAGTTTTCACTGATGCATTATGAAATGCAGATCTATCAGTGCACATCGTCATTTATGCTAATCCTTTGGTTTATCATTGTGGTAATGAAGTAACAGCAAGTAATAAATATTTACAGGAGAATTGGAAGAAACTAAATCATAGCAGTCTGTTTTATTTCCAGTAGAAAATAGAAATACTAAGTATGCTAAATAGAATGGTTAAATAATGAAAATGAACATTAATACAAACTAATGTCCAAAAGTAATTAGCAGAAGATGCAAAGTCAAATTCCATGTGCTGGACTTCTGGGGAAGCAGTGGCAGACTGCCACGGAGCTGATGGCTGCTGCGGAAAGAGGAGCCAGTGAATGGATCGGCTCCTTGGAACCGGATCAAGGAAAGGATTAGGATCACTACAAGTTTGCTCCATAAAGAGGCTCTCTGCAAAGAGGTCATAAAATAGTGGTCTCTGGCAGGTTTTAGAGCTCTGGGAGCCAGGGTGGGGGGAGGGAATCATCTTGCCTAAACCACGGTTCGGCGCCTTCAAACAGACACTGGGTTCACCCATTTCCTCTCTTAATCACCTTAGGAAATTGCTTGTTATTGACTTTTTGGATGTTAAGAAACCTTCAGAAGGGCAAGTTTCATTATGCTGGGAGAGTTTCCTTCTATCCCTGATGAAAGAAGTTCCATGTAGGTTTAAGAATTAAAAAGAAAAAAAATTACTTTTGAAAAACAGCAAAAGGGGGACTAGAACAGTGAGTTTGGAAAGTCAAGGGGCCAGATGGACTTGAAAGAATATTTCCTTTGGGTTGTTTAAAATTTTATAAAAATATATATGAAGATTTTGAAATTAACTGTAAGAAATCCTCCCATGAGAAAGTTTTGTTGATTGGAAAATAAACATATGATAAGGGGACTTTGAAGACTGACTAGAGGGAACCAGAGAGAACTAAAGATTACAATTAAAGGAGAAGAGACCTATTAATACAATGGAGCAATATTATTTGACTTTGGAAGAAATCAAGGACATTTGGGAACAATGTACCCAGAAATTATTCTTAAGATTCTCTGTCACTATAAAAATGGATTTAACACAGGCTACAGAAGAGGAACAGATTTTACTGGACAAAATAGAGACTGAGGCTGATCTGAATGTGGATCTGAAAATGGACTTGAAAATGCTAGATTACAAGAGTGATATGGAAGAAGATGCCACATTGGATTTGCAAATGAAACCAGCTGATGTCTTAACAATTAAAAGGGACATACAAATAATAAATCTGAAGACTGACTTGGAAAGCTTTCTTATCTTGGATTTACAAAAGAGACGTGTTAAACTAGCGAGGGAGTTTCTGAAAGAAAACAAAGAGAAATGATAAGAAATCAACTTGTGGGACATTATTTGAAGGGATTAAAGGTCTTTTTCCAGCTTTCACTCATGTCTACTAGCTTTTTAAAAGTAAATGGAAGCAATATAAAGTGGATTTATTCGATCAGGATTAAGGTATATATGTTGTGGTTTCTGGCAGCTCTTAATGGAACTTTTTTTTAACTAGGACCGAATGACAAGGCTTTAAAGATTTGTTTATATATAACAGATAAGATATGGGGAGAGATTTCTTTTGCTTTATTAGAGATAGTGATAAGTTGGAATATTAAATGGATTTATTTGATTAAGGTTAAAATATATATGTAATTATTTCTGGTAGCTCTTAATGGACTTTTCCTGATTAGGACTGAATAAGGCGTTTTTACAATTTGTTTATTAAGGGATGAGATATGTGAAGGAGAGATTTTTTAAATTGAAATATTAGGGAAGGTGTTAGGTACTGAAGTTGTTTAGACTTATCTGGAGGGGGGGAAGCCACTCCTTTTTATGTCTTTTTTCCTTTTTTTCCTTTTTTTATATTTTTTTCTTTTTCTCTGCACCTTTTATTTTTTATTTTTATATTCTTCTTAGTTTGTATTCATTTTTTATTTTTGTATTTGTAAACTTTAATAAAATTATTATTTAAAAAAATTCCATGTGCTGAAGGGCTGATTCTTACAACAGTGTGGTCAATCTTTTGGGTAAGTACATATCATCCAGTATGTAGGAAAGGGTTACTTTTAAATGTGCAGAATTGTACATGTGCAGATTTGTCCAGTGCACCAGAGCTGGATTTTTGGATTTTCCTGCCACTGGCCTTAAGGGGGTTAAGTTCCATTTGCCTCAACCATTATGGTACCAACTCTTAAGACAGTTTGCTCCTGATTCTAGCTTGTGTGTTACAATTATCTCATTGAATTTGCCTTGCTTGAATATTGTTGCTTGCTGTTGTACATACTTTGGGATAGAATTACTTACATGAATTATTCCAACTTTCACTCATGTCTACTAGCACCATGATTCAAGTTATCAGAATGTGGTCATTGCCTCTCTGATAGTTATCCAGTATAATCTTCCATACCTTTAAACTGAGGCAGAGAGAAAGAGCATCCTCTTATCTACAATAAAGTCATTAACAAAGCTAATCCATCCTTTGTCACAGTTATCTATATTAAATCTCGCTTTCTACTCAGTACACACACATAGCTTCAGTTTTCTTTTGTCTGAAATAAGAGGGCAATATAAAGGATTTTCTTTTTAGGCATTGGCCGATCATGGTGTTGGTAAAGAGGTTATCTGTATCCCAGACTGGATAGTTGATTCTTTATTTTGGCCAGCAATGCTTTATTTTTTTACATATTAGTTAAATAGCAAATGTGGTAAATTTTGGGGAACTAGAAAAATATGAATATGTTGATTGTATGATTAGCTTTGCTTTCTTAACACAAAGGCAAACCAAGTTACTGGGCTTGAAAATAGTTTAAAAAGCACTTTTTATAGCAGAGATGAACAACAATGTTTTAATCTTGTGTTTTGCTTTTAAGCATCATTTTTATCTTTTTTTTTTCTTTAAAGAGATGATACAACCCCCGAAGATAATATTTGGAAAGGCATCCTCTCTGTGATATTTTTCTTTCTAATCATCAGTGTTCTAGCTTTTCCCAATGGTAAGTAACATTATTACATGTGACTTTCATCAGTATTAATTTACTGTATTTTCTATAATTATTTTTATGGACTGTGGTCACACTGTTCTTTTAAGAATTACTCTGGGACTTGGAACTACTTAGATTGAGCTTGGAGAATAGCTTGATAGAGGTATATTTCCCAGTGTTGTTTCTTTAGAAGCCATGTTCAGACTCTGTCATTCCAGTTATATCTTTTTTGTTTTTCCTGCCGATATTCAAGTGAAGCAGACTCACCTTAGTGGGTATAATGGTACCTGTGTTAGCTTCTACATGGTCCAGGGGACTTGAGGATCCAGGCTCAGGTGGTAGACAACACAGTGCCGTTGTACCCACAAAGGCTGTAGATGCCACTGCTGAAAGAAAAAAGAGATTACTGGGGCTACACTGGCTACACCTGAACAGGTCTTAATTCACTTAGAAAAGGGTTTCTGTAAAGGCATTTGGAGTAGGACCAAGCTGCAGAACACGGCAGTAATGTAAACTCAAGGGTCACACATCATGTTTTTCTTGCCTACTATAATCCTGTTTGATTATGAAGTAATATTTTTGGAGATGAACAAGATCATTTCCTAAATAGAATTTCCCTGTTGTCATTGGTTAATATATCTCAGTTATAATTATGTAACTAATTACTTGCTGTCAGAGGTGGGTCAATAAATAGAAAGCCTCCATTAATATAGCTGCTCTTTGTGGTCTTCTAGAGCAAGTTGATAGAGAAAGTGTGTTTCCTGGCTAAGAAAGTATTTGGCATGTTGCCTTCCACTCCATCCCACCAGAAGCTCATTTGAAGTATCATTAAACAGAAACATCAGTGAAGTGCAACTTTAAATAAGTTTTTCATTTCCAGATCCCGCCCCCCCCCAGAAATAGAAAATACACAGACACAGAAATGCACACATATAAACACAGATTGAAAAGAGAGTAGAGGCAATTAATCAAGGAAGTTAAATGTTGAGTTCAGCAGGCATATTTAAAGGAAATCTTGTTGAAATCTATGGCACCTCCTCCAAGAAAAGATGTTTAGGATTCCAGTTGGGGCACATTTATTCTTCAGTGTTTGTATGTGACAAAAAACACCCTCTACACTAAATTAAAATATGGGGCAAAGTTCTTGCCTATATTGAAAATTCTAAGGATTAAGCAATTGCCATTTTACATATAAAGTATATGTAGTAATGTTGAACTGTAGCAGTTCCTTGGTTATAATTAAGACTTAGGCCGAGTTCCTATTGATCGTGGAAAGATTGATTGATTTTACACATATTTACTCAGGAATGAATCTTACTGTTTCACAGGAATTAAAACTGAAGCTTTTTCTATATTTTATTTTATACTTTATTTTATTTTTATTAGACATTTGTTTAAGGCCTGTGTTCTTCTTGGAAGATTAATACTTTTGGGGCTTATGTATTATCACTAAATAAAAATCCTGTTCATTTGTTCTCCTGAATGAATCATGCTAAAACAGAGGATGGAGCCATGCATACCAACCTCTTCCAGCCTGTTGGACTGCACTTGATCTGCTCCCTGATATCCCCAACCTGAATGTGTTAAGTGGCAGGACCAAGCAGGAGAGTTCCACATTTGCTTGAATGCACATATGACTTTCCGTGTGGTTGGAGACTTGACCCGAATTTTAGCCCTTATGTGTTTGGGACAATGCCTGAAAAAGGCTTTTGAGTCATGAGCTCAGATTTGGAAGGGACATGCATTCAGTAAATCTTGCTTAGCTGAACCTGCTGTTCAGTATTTTAAAATTCCTGCTCTTCTTTGAATCACAAATATGATCTCATGGTGTTTAGTATGAGAATGGGTAGCAGTACAGCCATTATTTTTTATAGCAGATGGTTGCTGCTCTTTTCCAAAAAAGCAGTGGAAGGTAGAAACACATGGTGCCAGCACAGTATATTGCTTTCTCTGACCAAAAGCTATAACCGGTCATTCTTGGGAACGGGCTGAATTCCAGATGGTGCTTCACCAGGAAGCACCTGCTCTTAAGTGCCCTTGTTCCAATTCCTCTGCAATTGGCTGGGTTCCCTTGCTATGATAGTTGGTACTTTAGTGATTCTTGGCCTTGGTAATTAAATTGTAGCATAAGCACTTTGCAATACTTCCTCAGGATAAAGCTGTGTCTGAGAGTTTATAGAAGCATTAGGTATTGTTCAGATTGTTGGTTATTAAATCATGTCTGGTTGGAATTGTACAACACTCTTTTTACAGGGTGAGCTCTGAAATATATGTTGCAAAACCAGCTACCTGATTATGGCAGACATAAATAAATCTAAATGAAAGATGATAGAGATAAGTAGATGTGTCCCTTCAGCAGTTCAGGGTATTTGTAGGTCAGAAACTCTTCCAAAATTTAAATTAATCTACTTTGGGCCATATAATCTGGATCTATATTTGATCTTGGTGGTATCTCTAAAAGGTATTGATTTCAGGTCTATAGCCAAGAGGAACAATTTTCCATATAAATTCAGCCTATGTGCATGGTATTTGATATCCTCCTGGATATCTAACGTCCAGCTTACTGGGAGTTTAGCTGGTTCATCTGACTCCCTTGCCCTTCAGTCAATAGCATCAATCTCTTGGTGATTTTCCTATCTGATGGCATCACTGGAACAAAGTAAATAAAAGAGAATTAAACCTCTAAAAATGACTTGAAAGTAGACATCTAAACCCAAGGGAACAAACAATAATGAAATTAGCTTGACATGAAAGTGCTGTTTCCTTTACTGCACAATCCTATATTTTCTCACAGTTTAGTTCCAATGTGTCTAAGGGTTTGTTTGTTTATTAAGTAAATGTGTTAAGGATTTCAACCTTCAGCTAGTATATACTATGAACACATCAAAAGGCCCTTGTCTCTGAGTCCTGCTGAGAGTCATAGCTGAGTAATTTGCAAAGAACCACCCTTGTTGTTTTTGCTTTGTAGTGGCTTGTTCCTTCTCCCTAGTTCTTAGCAGGTTCTAATCTGCTCAGAAAATGCAGTTCTAGAGCCAGTGTAATGCTCTAAGTGTTAAGGTTTGGGACTGGCACCAGAGAGACTCAGATTCAAGTCCACGCTCAGTTATAGAAGCTCACCGGGTGACTTTGAGCCAATTTATTCCAGTGCAACTTACCTCCATATGATTGCTTTGGGGAAAAATAGGAGAGATTGCTATGCATGCTGTCTTGTATCCTTGAAGGTATTGCAAGATATAAATCATATTTATGCAAACATATTGAAAATTAAATAATTCACAAATTTTTAAGAACCACTGTAGAATATAAGTAGCCTTTCTTCATACAAAGAAATGGAATGTTTGGAGGAGGAGTAGAGAATCTGTGTCCTACAGATGTCACAGAAGTTTTATTTCCAACATTCCTTAGCTGTGATCATGCTGACCAAGTGTACAGAGGATAGCTGAGCTTTAATGGAGTTCCATAGGACAAAATTAGTGGGCTTTAGTCAAGCTTAATGCCTAGATACAGCAAGGTCAAAATCTGACCACTATATCAAAAAAGTAGCACTATCACAAGCATGTGAGTGAATGACTTTGGCAAAAGTAAAATATGGCACAGCCTTTCCCAGTCTGGCATTCTCCAGATGCATTGGGATTGCAATTTCCAAAAAATTTAACCAGCAGAATTCCAAACATATATGGAAGCTACTAGGTTGCAGAAGGCTAATGTGCCATTCATAGAAACAAGTATAAGACTGGTAAACTTGGCCATATCTCTTAACACTGGAAATATTGGCTAGGGACTGTATACAGAGTTGTACAAGATACCATTTTGTATGAAGCATACCAAGAAGTATAGTATGTGTATACTGAGGTGCTCGCATATATATATGCAGGATCCTTTTAGTGTATGTCTTACCTCAACTTATGCATATGGACCCCAGTATAGTTATAGATGCTTCGTTAGTAAGTTTCTTTGATGGTATATCCTGATCAGCAATTAAATGTGTTACTGAGGTTATCTCCTCTACATTGCAATCCTCTCTGATGAACATTCACTTCCTTGCAGATTCTTGCCTCCTTTGTGGAGGAGAATGAGATCCTAACTTGTTAATGATTATTCTCAAGATCCAAAAGGCTTGGATTTTAGTTGCCACAGTAATTCTTAGAGGTCTCTGACAAATTCTAAGGATATGCTTAGTATTTTTTTAGTGGCTTTAGTAAAAACCTTAATTTGCTGTTAAGATTTTGCCATAGTTTCAAACTAAGGGCTTGTCCAGGCAGCTGCTTTAATATGCTTTCCACCCATCCTGGAGTCATGAGGAAGGTATGTCAGCATAAATTATGTTGCTGCCACAGTCTTCCTTAACTATGTCTCAGGAATGGGCTGGGCACTGTTGTTTTTGTTTGTTCAGCGCGAGACACTGAAAGCAGTTGGTGGTAAGCAGTACATTCCCAGTGTTTCCTGCTGGCGGAACCCCCCCCCCCCAATTTCTTTCCAGAATATATAATGAGGTGATGGTGGGAAACCACAAGTGTGTTTACTTTTTTGCTGTTGGAATATCAAGTTCTCAGTCTCCTGGAAGATATGGAAGATTGAGTGATAAGTGTTCCTCTCAGAGTGAAGTCAAGGTCAAATATTAAGCCATTCAAAATCAGCAGCTTCAAGGGAAATATGCCACTTCTGGTTGCAGATATATCTTAATTCCTCATCTCTTAATTGGAACCATCTGTGGATTTGCCTAGACGTCTGGAAATTCAGAAGGAATTGGAGCCCAGAACTGAGCTTTCTAAATTCAAACTTGAATTTTTCTCCCTATAAAACTGTTCTTGGTTGTCTTGGCTGCGATTTACCCCCTCCCATGCTCAATATAATTGCTCTTGTTCCTATCTCACCAAAAGAGAAAGGGAAGGAGAGAAATGACAGCTAATTGAATCGGATGGTGGGATTTTGCTGTCCAACGTCTGCACAACCAAGACAAAATGGCAGTAAGGGTACAGTGACCAGGAATCGGGTAGGAAGGCAGTGATCCCATAGCAGTTGGTTGGCCAGTTGTAGGTGAACAGGTTATTGTCTGTAAGTCTGTCATCTGAAGATTCCTTGCCTAGGCATCCTAGATTGCCATGGAAACTTGAAGAGAAGGAGGAAAACATCACTTCTAAAGTTTAACAACCAAGGATTGTCGTAGGGTACCTCAGTAGTGGGCTGAAGATGACATTGGGTGACATAATGAGGATATGTCCCTGAAAAATGGTTAGTAAAGTGTCTTTGCACTGAGGCAAACAGGATGTGAGGATGAGACTTAATCTTAGATATATTATTTTAATGCTTAACCATCAGTTCATTTTCAGTAATCACGCTTTTCTTTTTACAGGCCCTTTCACCCGTCCACACCCTGCAATATGGCGCATGGTATTTGGTAAGCCATTTTCAAGTTATAATTTTCCATTATTATAGGTCTCTAGGTGTCTTCTCCTTTTAACAATTCATTTTGTAGTCCAGTATATTTTATGCTCTCTGTGTCACTGCAAAGGTATGTTATAATGTTCAGATATTGTGAAAAAGATTTTCCCATTTAAATTCTTAAGAAAACCAACTGGAATGTTTTAGAATAAGCCAATAAGATAGTTCATTTTATAAAAAATAATATTCAGGTTGGTGTACAGGGTGATGATAATACCTCTATTTAAGGAAGGATAGTAAAAATAATAAGGAAGCGTGGTAATTTAAGGAAGGAATCAAACTGTAAAACTCTTCCAGTAGTTTATCAGAAACAATTTGCAGGCTCAGAGTGTGATAGAACTTACATACTGTGTTCACACATTAAATTTCTATTGAATACTTTTATAGATTACAGTAATAATTTGCTTGTATTCTTTTTTTCTAAAAGTTCACTGAATGGCATGCAATGTAATCTTTAAAGCAGAACATAATTTGTTAAAGTGTAAATATGAAAAATTACTGTTTAAAGGAAGTTCCCAATATAGCCAATATTTAAAATCAAAAACACAGCTAGCAAGGAGTAGCAAGGGTTAAAAAATGTAGACTAATTCATACATTGATGGTTTTGATTATAACTGGTCTTTTCTTTTTTTAAATTAAGACACCTCTTAAACATTATCGGCTTTTACTTGTTCTAATCCTATCTTCTTTCTATCTTGTAAGCCTCCTGCAAAGAACTTTGTATCCTGAAAGGGTCCCTAAATATAACTTTAGGATGTTAACATGTTAAATTGATACCAGAGAAACTAGAGGTAGCAGATTAAAGCCTATTGAAATGACATGGTCTTCAGTTTATCATGAAAGGAATATAGTGGGGAGCCTGGTAGGCAATTCAAATGTATGATATCAGCATACCCACACATGCGTACGCATGTGCATGTGCACGCGCACACACAAACACAAACACACACACAGAGCTGTCTGTCCTGCTCACTTGCCAAATTCCCTGAAATGCCAGCAAAGGCAAAACTTCTGACAATAATCTGAAATTCTAAATAATTATATATTTCATTGGTAAGCACAGACCACTTGGTATTCCAACCTTCTTGCTCTACTGATTTTTGGCATCGCAACTCCCAAAATTCTTAACTGGTATGGAAAATGCTAAGGGCTGTAACATTTGGAGGGCACCAGGTTGGGTAGGGCTGCTGTAGTCCACATTTGGTTTCAGTTTGTACAGTAGTCCTCAAACTAGATAAAGAAACCCCAGTTAAACAGATGAGTCAAAAACTTTATACTTGTTAATTTATTTATTGAGGAAAACAGTCCAAAGCTGGACCTGGAGGCAAAGTGGCAACCAATGTAGCTCGCACAGCAGAGGTGTGATGTGCAGTTCTTGGAGCACACCTAGCTGCTTGTGCTGCTGCATTTTGCAACAGCTGAAGCTTCCAAATGCTCTTCAGGGGCAGCCCCATGTAGAATGTGCTACAGTTGTTCATTACAGTTTATCTAGTTTTAGGACTTGTGTGAAGAACAGGTCACATTTTAGGTCATATTTATGCAGAAATATTGAAAATTCAAAAGGATTCACAAACGTTTAAGCACCACTGTATGTGAGCATGTTGGATTTCTGAAAAAGGAATTCTGGGCATGCGATAATAAGATAGTGGACATGATATGGGGCTAGTGTTAGATGGAGAGATGGCAGAGCAAGCCTTCCTTTTATTGTCACCTCAGTGAGAATTTTGCAGTGGTTTCTTATTTCACCTACCAAAAAATCTGGGAGAAATTCCCAGGAGTGCCAGAAATACTTTGGAAAACAGGACTTGACCTACTGAGTGTCAAGTTACTTTCAAAACAACATAATCTTCAGGCACATGAAACAGCTACAGCTGAGTTATATCTCTTGACTTCTTTCCTTCCAAATGCTTGTATGTGACCCTTCTCACCTTGTTCAGTCTCTCCTTGGTAATCAGTTGGGTAGCAGCCAGCAGAATTGTCATGTGCTTGAGGACTATGAGCAAGCTATATTACTGATTAGTTATACAAATAATCAGAGTAGTATTCACATTCCTATACCTTTTGTTAAGCTCCCTTTTCTTTCTTATTTTCTTTTTCTTTTTCGCAATACATATAGAACTAGACAAAAAAGAAAATATGCGATCTTGAAAGTTGGTATAAAAATTCTAGAAGCTTAATTTACAAGCACTAAGAAAATAACATATTTTAATCTTTTTTTCTGGCATCGATACATATGAACATTACTTGTGCATGTTTGTGTATTGCTTTTGTAAGCAGTACTTTAAATACCATTCACCACATGTATTATTTTCTTTTAGGTTTGAGTGTACTTTATTTCCTGTTTCTGGTATTCCTGCTGTTCCTTAACTTTGAACAAGTGAAATCAGTGATGTACTGGTTGGATCCTAACCTACGATATGCGACAAGAGAAGCAGACATTATGGTGTGTACACTGATAGTGTTGTAATGAACATTTTGGTGTCTTGATCCCAGTAGTACCATATAACTTGGCAACCATAGTCAAGCGAGCTACTGGTTTCATGTTGCTGCTAAAAACACAAATGCTATTTTGGGGTAATTAACAAGAGTATAGAGTCCAGATCACAGGAAGTAATTACTCTGCTTCGCCCTGGTGAAACTCCACTTGAGTATTGGCTCTAATTCTAGGCACCACCATTCAAAAAAGACAGTGACAAATTGGATCAAATTGGATCAAATTCAGAGGAGGGCTACCATGGTGAATGGTCTAGAAACCAAGCGCTATGAAGAATGGTTAAAGGATCTGGGTTTTAGTTTGCAGATTTGTCTGAGGGGAGATATGATAGCAGTCTTGAAATATCTGAAGTGTTGTTACACAAAAGAAGGAATGGATTTATTTTTTTATTTCCCCAAAGGGCAGGACCAGAACCAGTGGATTAAAATTACAAGGAATGAAGATCAGGCTAGACCTGTGTTTCTCAACCTTGGCAACTTTAAGATATGTGGACTTCAACTCCCAGAATTCCCCAGCCAGCATCTTAAAGTTGCCAAGGTTGAGAAAAACTAGGCCAGACATTAGGAGGAACTTCCTGACTTTATGAGCTGTCAGGCTGCACATAAAGTGGTGAATTCTCCTCAAACAGAAGTTGCATGGTCATCTGCCAGAGTGGATGCTACACTGAGCAGGTCATTGGGCCAGATGACCTTTAAGTTTCTTTCAACTCTATGATTCCGTGGCTGTATAAGAAACAAAATATCATGCATGAATCTGTTGGAAGAACTAGATTAGAATTCTCATATCAGCTCATATATCACATGTTGACTTTTAATCATTTGATCAAAAGAAAGAATGTAGTGAAAGGTACAGAGCTTCTAGACCAGTGTTTGTCAACCTTGGCAACTTTACGATATATGGACTTTAACTCCCAGAATTCCCCAGCCAGCTGGGGAATTCTGGGAGTTGCAGTCCACACATCGTAAAATTGCCAAGGTTGATAAACACTGGTCTAGACATTCAGTGGTATTGTTTTCATGTAAAGGGATACCAGAAAGAATAACTAAAATCAGAGCAAACAGGAACTTAGGAGCATATTCAGAGGGCCGAGCTAAATATTTCCTCTTTCTCCAAAACCAAAATGAGGTTGGCTTTTTTTGTTTTTTTGATGGAGAGAGATAGATTGTAGAGTTGAAGTCATGCTGTGTCTAATAAATGTAATAACTAAGGCTTTTGGCGGGTGAGTGAAGCACCCCTCTGAACCTACTTCTTCAAGTATTGAAGTGTTGCATCTTCTCATCGTTCCACTGTGGCTTTCTGTGGCAGCAGTTCCATCTTCTTTGCATCTGTAGGAGTGCACAGATGATTGGGATGGCCTTTGAAGCAGCTGCCCCCACCCTTCAAGAGAACCAGGCATCTTAGTGCTTCAGGCAGCAGGTTTGAAGGGAACCTCTTGCCCATCTTTGCTAAGCCCTAGTAGCAGCATTCCACTGGAAGCCAGACTCCTGGTAGCTGCAGCTTCAATTCCTTTTTTGTTTGTTTGTTTGTTTAAAGACTGCCATCCTGATAACAGGAAAAAAAGACATTTATTGTAGCCAGTTTGGTGCTTGTTTATTTGATTTGATTTACAGGGCTGCCCAACTTAAAAGTATAACTCTGAGTTGCGTACAATAAGCAAACAGAAAAAAAAAAACCCATACAATGTTAAAAAAACACTCCAATATATAAAATGTAAAATAGTGACTAGATGGAATAATTAAACAACCAGAAGGGGACTCCACTCAACTGGACCCAAACACCAGATCTTAACAGCTTTTCTAAAGGTGAGCAGAGTTGGGGCCTGTCGTATCTCAAAGGGGAGATCATTCTAGAGAACAAGGGCAACCACTGAGAAGGCACGCTTCTTAGGTCCCATAAAATGGCAATGCTAAAATGAGGGAGCATGGAGCATGCCCTCCCTATGGGAGCATCTGGACTGGGCAGAAGTTCTTGGGAGCAGGTGGTCCTGCAAGTAACCTGGTCCTATGCCATGTAGGGCTGAAAAGGTGATTAGCACCTTGAATCACACCCAGAAGCCTTTTGGGAACCAGTGCAGTTCATGGAGTAGCAGTGTCACATGGGTGTAGCAAGCTGTGCCCATAATTACCTGTGCCATTGCCTTCTGGATGGTCTTTAGGGACAGCTCCATATAAAGTGCATTGCAATTGTCCAATCAGGAGATGATTAAGGCAAGAGTGACTATAAGCAAGCCTCCTGGTTCAGGAATAGGCATAGCTGGTGCACAAGATGCAGTTGTGAAAAGGTCCCCCTGGCTATAGCTGCTACCTCCAAGAGCTTTGAGTAGGAGCTGTGAGTCCAGGAGGACCCCCAGATTGCACACCAAGTCTGAACGGGGCAGCACCACTCCGTCCAGAACCAAAGATAGAAACTCTCTAGTTCCTGGATCCAGGGGACTCAGAACTCATAGCCGCTCAGCCTTGGCAGGGTTGACTTGCAACCTAATCTTATCCAAGAATAAGAATAACTGCTTTTGGTGCAGAATCTAGTTTATCTTGCTGTAAATTTTGTTAGTCATATCCAAAATTATTTGGATTAACCCTCAAGCTTTTCTTTTAAGGGCATGTTTCTATTTAGTGAGCAAATGTGTCAGTTAATATTGTGTGAAGAAGCATCTTAGCCAGTCTTGTCTAATAGTCCATGACTGTTATCCAAATATATAGTTTAACTTCTGAACAAGACTGAGTTACAGAAAAAAAAGTATTTTAATTCTGTATTTTATTAGAGTACAATTTTATTTCATCTAAAATTATTCCAGAAGAGATTTCAGCTTCTATTGCCTTATTTGTTTCTTTTCTCTACATCCTTTCCCTGTAATCATCAACAGGAATATGCTGTGAATTGCCATGTTATTACCTGGGAACGAATCCTAAGTCATTTTGACATATTTGCTTTTGGACATTTCTGGGGCTGGGCAATGAAGGCTTTGTTGATCCGCAGCTATGGATTGTGTTGGACTATTAGTATCACCTGGGAGCTGACAGAGGTAGGTCGAGTAATGGGCATTGGAAAAAGATGAATGCACAGCGCACCTGCTCTGATTTAATGTATGGTATGTGCCAAAGAATGCTGAATGCTGAGTTGCAGCTGAGATTATAGACAAGCCTTTCCCAATGGTGTTGTTGCAGAAAGAAAAGGTATATCTTTGGAATGAAATCTATGTCATTCAGTCTTTGATCGGGCTTTACTAACTATGTCAACATTGTAAGCAAACTCAGGTTCATTTTTTGCTCATTAAGTTTGACCTAAACACTGAATTTAATGGCTTCTCCTGTATACACATCTTGGTGTGCTCAGGCAGTTTTATTTGGCCCTTACTTAGTTATATATACTGTATATATTTGGATGAATATAAGCACTGATAGAGAGCATGTGCACACACTATTAAAAGTAACACTGAGATTCATATTTCTTTTCTGCCTCCTGGTGAAAAAGTATCATTTGTAGTCTGTAAGCAAACTTACATATTACTCAACAAGAAGTCCCTTGATTTTAGTGGGATCAGTCTTCAGGTCAATGTTTGTAAGATAGCCGCCTTGAATTGAGACTTTAAAACTGTCTGCAATAGCCTGATCTTTGTAACATCTTTAAAGTGCTCCTCAAGAACCAACAGCTGCAATGAATATGAAATGCAGAGTTGGTGTGGGTTCTATTGTTGTGTCATCTACCCTATCTTTTAGGAGGGACAGATATCTGGTAACCTGAGTCAGATGTGGCAAAATGTGTCCACCTTTTTATTTGTAAGGGAAAATAAAACATATGTGATACTTAAGCATGTACATGCCATAAGTGTGAAGTCCCTACAGCTAATTTATATGGCAAAATACAGTTCTGATTCTTTTCTGTAGAATTGGCTCTATATTATGAAAGAATTGTCATTCTTACATGGCCAGATTCGTTCATATATAGGAATAATGGGAAAGTTCAGCATATATGGAATTTTGAATTCTGCTTATCATTAAACATTTACAGTTTAAGTCATTGAGCAGCCCAAGATCATGTGAATTTTAAGTCCAAAGTCATCAGGAAATTGCTATGGTCTTTTTTTTTCTTTGTCATATTTTATATAAGTTAAACATTATATTACATTGTTAAGAAATAAGTTTGCTTCTGTGATACTTATTAAGACTAGAACGTTTCAAATGATCTCCATTATAGAACATGGCCTTAGAAAAGCACCCATTTTCTTCATTTATCTTCAGAAGACTCTATGTTCTTGAGTCAAAAATATGAGGTTACCTAAGAGTGATCCTTCAGTATTGGACAGGAATTAAAGTAATGTATATTTTCATATTAGATCAGACTAAACCATTTAACAGGTAGGAATATAGCTTAAAGCCATCTGTACAATCCACAATAGAGACAAATAACCTATTGAACTGTGTTTTCCTAGAATGCAAAATTGATAGAAGGTCTCATAATCTTAGATGAAACAAGCTGCTCTAATCATTCTATGCTCACTAGTTGCCTCAGGAAAATCCCATCCCATATAATAATATTGTTATAGTCCTTTCCAGTGGCATCACAGAACTTTCTTAAACATTAAATATTTTGCATATTTTCAGCATGCTTTCAGCAGTGGATGTATGCTTGCTATATTATGAAGTGAATTAATAAGTCATGCTTTTTTAATGTTCAAATATGTTGACGCCCACTGGCATTTTCTGCTTAAGAAAGTGTGCAGTTTTTGTTTCTGCTCGCCTTAAGTGCCCTGTTTTGGACCTTAACATCATAAAACTCCTCACAACCTGATCCCAAGTCATAACCATACCAATACAGGAGTGTTCGATGGTTCGACATGCTTGGCAAGCACCTCAGAGGAGTGCAGCACACTTGCTTAACTCTGCACTGACAGTTCATCAGTGCCTTTACAAAAGTAGCGTGCCACAGCAAAGGGTTACTTAATCTAATTTAATCCTACCATGTACAAATAGAGTCTTGGCTTGTAGTAAATTATTAAATGCTGTACTTTATTTATCAAGCTCTAAGTCAAGGTTTCTTTTCAAGGTCTTCAGGGTCTCACCTTGAGAAGAGAAAGTAAATAATCCCTTTATCTGAATCAATGGAGTGGTGAACTCATTGACTTAGTCAATTTAGGGTGGCATATAGTTAAAAATGAACTATAAAGCTATAAAACTATAAAAGCTTTAAAAAAAAGCTTTAAAAACTTTATAAAAACTATAAAGCAATTCAGGGTGGCATACAGTTAAGAATGAACTATAATAAAAATAATAAAACTTGTACAAGAAAATCTGTCAAGGCAGTTCAGGAAGCAAACATTCACAATGGATGGAATCCCAAATCCTCCAATCCAGTACCTGTGTGTGTGTGTGTGTGTGTGTGTGTGTGTGTGGTGGGAACAGGTCTTAAAAGCAGACAGGGTTGGGATCATCTGGATCTTGGGGGAATGCTGTTCCATAAGGCAGGCACAGCAACAGAGAAGACATTTCCTGGGTTCCATAAGATGACATTCTTTAAGGGATGGGACCTGGAGCATGCCAACCCTGTCAGATCTTATTGGACAGAGATTATGAGAGACATGAGTGTATTGAGGTATGGCCCTGTCTAATTGCATTTTGGACCAACTGCTACCTCTGGGTGGTCTTTATTTTATTAATTAATAAATTAGTTCAGTTTATATGGCACTTATCTCACATAAGTGACTCTTGGGGCTGGTTCCAGTTGGTGTTGAAAGGAAAGAAGAGGACCAGCCCTCAGCCCTTGCTTTGTGCTGTGCCTTAGGGCTTGATTATCTTCTTGCTCCTGTTTAACATCTATCTGAAGCCACTGGGGAGGTCATCTGTCAGCATGGGATTAGGTATCATCAATACCCAATTACATATCTCATCAGAGACTATTGAGAGATCAAGGAGAGCCAGCATAGGTCCACTACCCCTGTCCTGGTCCCTACAGAGGTTATCCATAAGCATGATTAATGCTGTTTTGGTACTATGCCCAGGACTGAAACCTGATTGAAAGGTTTCCAGATAATCTGTTTTCTCCAGAGCCCTCTATAGCCATTGGCATACCACCTTCTCAACAACCTTCACCAAAAAAAGAAGGTTGGAGACAGGTCAGAAATAATCCAGCACCATCAGGTCCAAGGAAGGATTCTTGAGGAGGGATGGACCACTGCGTTCCTGTGCAGGTGGAACTGCCCCCTAACTCAAGGATGAATTTACCATTGACTGGACCCAACCAACTGTCACCTCCCAAGATGCCTTGACCAACCAGGAGGGGCATGGATCTCATAAATAGATGGTTGCATTCATAGTTTCAAGAACTCTGTCCACTTCCTCAGGATCATCAGACTCAAGCTCTTCCCAGGTAACCATGCAAGATTTATTTAATTATTTAGAAGCTGCCTGACTCCAGACTAACTCTGGACAGCTTACCCTTAAAATAAAACTAATAAAAGGAACCTTTGCATCTGGACAAACTCTGCAACAACCAGGGCTCCACAAATATCCTACTCCAAGGCCTGAGAGAACAGTCAGATTTTTAAAAACTTGGAAAACATTATCAGGGTGGGAACCAAATGGATATCTGGGGGGATATTATTTCAGGGGGCAGGCGCCACAACAGAGAAGGAATGCCTCCTGGGTCCTGATAGATGGCACTGTTTGATTGAGGAGACCAGAACTACATCAACTCTGCCTGATCTTACTGGATAGATAGAGACCATGGAAGATAAGCAGTCCCTAAATAACCTGGCCCTATCTCATGAAGGGTTTTATAGGTGATAACCAGCACCTTGAATTGTACCTGGAAGCCTACTGGCAACCAGTACAGCTGCAGTTCTGAGTAGTCTTCAAGGGCAGCTCCATGTTATAGTGCATTGCAATAGTCCAATAGATCACACCAAGGCCAACTCAACAGGTTCACTCCTGAGCTCAACATTCCAGCTCAGAGCAAATCCAAGTGATTTTATCCAACATGTCTCAAAAAATCTCAGTGGCCCTTTAGATTATTTTCTGACCCATCCCTCCCAAGTGCCTAATGTTTTCTTCTGAATACTTGTTACAACCTTTTCTCTAGAGCAGTGTTTCTCAACCTTGGCAACTCCAAGATGTGTGGACTTCGCACATGTGTGGACTTCACACTTGTGGAGTTGCAATGTTAATCACTATTCTGTATTATCCATCTGCATGAATCTATATGAAATTAATTAGATTAAGTCCAGTTCTACACAGATGCTAGCCTTCAAAACTTTTCTATGCTAATCAGTGGGTTGCTGGTATGCCATGTATAAAAGGTCAGAACCTTATTGAAAATACAATACATTTTTCTTTAAATTGGGCCATTAAATAAATAGACTATCAAAAGTATCAGTGCATAACTGCCATATGAAAATGTATGACAAAATTTAACAGTATATATATTTCAGATTACTGTCTGTAACATTATTTTGTATCTGTTGACTTTTTACCAGAAAATCAGTGCATCACTGAATACAGTATTGTTATTTTCTTTTTAGAATGTAGAATCTTTAAAGTGCAAATAAAATAATGTTTCCTTTCTTTCTGAAATCATAGGCTGGACTTTAGTCAAACTCAGTTATTAAATATTAAAAGTATTTTCCATATTTTCAAAATCTGTTGTTTTTTTTTTATGTTAAAAGGAAACAGAATGAATTTCTTACCAAACTCTCTTTGTTGTATTCTGTAGCTGTTCTTCATGCATCTGCTGCCGAATTTTGCTGAATGCTGGTGGGATCAAGTTATTTTGGACATCCTGCTATGTAATGGGGGTGGCATCTGGTTGGGCATGGTGGTTTGCCGTTGGTTGGAGATGAGGACCTATCACTGGGCAAGCTTCAAGTAAGTCTCAAACACCATCTAATAAACACTGTTTTAATGAGATGTTATATTGCAGAGTTTCATACTGCAGGTATATGGTGAAAATTGCCAATTACAGGAGTAATCTAATTGTAGGCCACTTAAATAGATGTCTTTAAGCTCATATTTCTGAATTCTTTATATTACAGAAAAATGCTACATGTACGCTTTTGTGCTAGGAATTGTAATTTAGAATGATCTTACTTCTCCAGTTATGTCTACCAATGTGAGTTAGGAATCATATGGACTCACCTATAGACTCACTTGGATGAATAAGCCAAGAAATTTTGAAGGAGGAACCTTTGTTATTAATTTTTAATTTACTAGCATTTAGCTGATTTTGGCTGGTCCTGATAAAAGCTAAATAGCCATGAAACCTGAATAGTAATTGGATGAGAGGCAACCAGGAAATCTCAAGGATATAGCCTAGATTGAGAAATTGAAAATTATTGCAGAAGATGGTAATGGCAAACAATTTCCATTTGTTGCCAAGTAGCTGGACTCGAGGGAGTCTTTTCTTCTATGTGATTAATTTTGTGGGATTGGAGCATGAAAATAAATTGTTTCATGTTGTTTGTTCTTAAGTATTACCACTGAGGGGTGAAAATGTGAAATGGAAATTTGTCACATTTAAAGATTTCCCATTTTCCCTGTTTCCTTCCATGTTAAAGTTGGTGTAAGAGCATTTTTATCCATTTGCCTTTCTGGTTACAATCCTTGCTTTTTTCTCTGGCCATAGCATTACAAAAACGGGACAGTCTTTCTTGATATACCTCTCAGCTTTGTACACTATGCACACAGCCATGTATCCATATAACAAAAAATCCCACAGAGATTGAAGTAAAATAGATTTCATGTTGTAGTTGCTAGGATGCAGAAAGATCATTTTCAAATTAGTGTTTGAAGTTTTATTACCGAGAGTGATCATGTCCTGCTAGCAGTGAGGGGGAGAAATTTCTCCAAATGCCACTGTGACATCTAAACAAATAATGGTAGATATCCTTAGTTATTCTTGTGCCCCAGATGTAGCAAAACACATTAAGAAAGAATGTTTCTAAGCTTCTTATCCTAGTAATTTAGAGGAGATTGCATTTCCTTCAGCCATACTGTGGCTGCTCCAGAGGATCTCATATCTTCAAGAACAGAAATGTGGGTGCAGTTGGAGCTGGATGCTAAAGAATTGAAAGACACTAGACTGGAAGATGCTGCTCTAGAATAGAAATGAAACATCACATATGGGTTTAAAATCTACTTGGAAACCATGTTCATATGCATAAGAATCAAATAGAAACATTCACAAAGACACCTTTTGTACTGACACTGACATTGATGTCATCACTGGTGGCTTTTTGTTCACTTACCCTTAATTCTAAGAACATCTGTTAAATGATAAAAATTGCATGGGAAAGCCTAGAATCTCAGAATTTTCAAATCTTTTTCTTTGAAAACAACTTTTAAAAAGCGGTAGTGTTTAGTAAAATATTTATCTGAATAATGTAGGGAATCATTCTTTCAGCTTTGATACATTAGGGAGCAAAGCCTTTGTGTGAAGAAGTGCTTTAGAGCAAATTTCTTTTGAGAAAATCGTTTGCTTGCTTAATAGATTAAAGGACTTAAGTCTGCAATATCCCTCTTGGGAATCACAATGCAGTAGGGCCATTTTGAATTATGTTTGTTATGCAACACTGCAACGTTGATCTCCTTATCTGCTTTTAGGGACATTCACACCACTACAGGTAAAATCAAGAGAGCCGTCTTACAGTTCACTCCAGCAAGCTGGACGTACGTTCGCTGGTTTGATCCCAAGTCTTCCTTTCAACGTGTAGCTGGGATATATCTTTTCATGATTATCTGGCAGGTAAAATACAAATGAAGACTTGGGACCTCTTGGCTGATGTTTTGTGGGGAGCAGATTATACTTGTTTTGTTAATGCATAACCAAATGAAATAATATCATATGCTGGCTTGAATTCCAGGCAGAAATGCCAGATATGAATACATTTTTTAAGAAGCAGAAGTGCCATAGATGTGCATATGAGGAATGGTTTAAGTGTAAGAATTCTCTTCAGATAAACAAAAGAGAAATGTATTTACAAAACAGATAAGAAGATTATGGGCTCCTTGTGAGATGGTTTGCTAGCTTGGTCAGTTAAGTATGCAAATTCTTCATACAGGGACCAGTGCTACCTATGTCACAATTCTGTACTTATGTAATATTTGCAACTACTCAGCATTTTTCTAAAATGATTTAATATTTTTTCTTTTTCTTTTCTACAAGCTCGTATTTATTCCCACTTTTATTATACAAAAGTTGAAGATTTACACTCTTCACTTCAACTGATAGATACCTTTTATATTTTCCCCCCCACAAAATATCTCCTGCCCTGTTCATTGGTTACAGCTAATGTCACATAAACACTTTCCTAGCCATATCCAACATTCTGAGCAGGTTTGCACATTGGCAAAACATGCAGTTGCTTAATTTCATTGAGTCTGGTTTGTAGATTAGAGTTTATGGTTTTGTGTGATGGATGAACTAAGTCTCTGTGGTTTATTTATCATATCTGGCTTAATACAAGCCACGGTTTAACACATTGTACAAATCTAGCCTCTGGCTAAAAAAACTAATAACATCAACCAATTTTTGTCTTGTTTCATAACATCTATAATTTCAAAACTCTAGAATAACAAAAGAGAAGAATGAATGTTTCCTTTTATCACTAAACACATTTAAAATCAAATAGTCTTATTCTGCCTGTGGAATTCATTCGTCACTCACTCCTAATAGAGAGAAACATACTGCAAATACTTCATTCGCTGCTACATAAATATGTGTTTATTACCTATAAACTATATATTAGCTAACTACTTAACTATATAACTAAATAGCTATTTATTTATTAACTAACTAGGTATATATTCATTATCCTGGAATAAACCATAAGCTCTTTATGCATCTTGTTTGTCCAGATGAACATGTTATTGATTTTTTTCCCCGCCTCTTTCTTTTTAGCTGACCGAGCTGAACACCTTTTTCTTGAAACATATCTTTGTTTTTCAAGCAAGTCACCCTTTAAGCTGGGGTAGGATTCTCTTCATTGGAATTATTACAGCACCAACTGTGAGGTAATTTTTGGCTGTTTCATGTTCATCACTGTAAATCTTCAGCTAGTTCTTTAATTTGTAGAGATAGAAGCCTGGTACAGAAATAACACTAAATGATGGTTTAGTGTTACGTGTACAATCAGCAACAAGCCTCCTGCTTGTGTAATCTGGTTCTATGCTAACCATAATATTTCCACATTTAGCCGTTGTTTTCTGTTGCATCCAGACTGGACCAGTGCTAGTTTAAACAAGCCACAGTTAAAATCTGCCTGAATTGGAAAAAAGAGTTTAAAATAATTCAGTAGTTTATACTCCCTCCCAGGTCATGCATAATAGTTATGGACCACTAACCATAAAAACTCACTGCTAAAAGCTAACCCTACAACTATATTTTATCTTAAACCTCAAAGAAGCCTACTTTATTATCTACCATTTTCCTGTTGCCAATAGCAATTTTCTAATTTTCAAGTTACCCTGGCAGGCAGTTCCTACTGTGTTCTGAAAATAAGAGGACCACTTACCATAAAATTCACTTTAGAGTAAATGGCAATTCCAGCACTCCCTGTTGCCATCGTTAACCAAATCCCACCGGTCGTTAGGCAATCCAAGCCATTCCTGGCTTGGTCTCTCCCAGCCCCAGGCCCTGGTAAAGTAAGGGACTGCCTCTTCTGCCTCCTCTTGAACTGCCCCCCCATCTCTGCCCTTTTGGCCACCCTGCACAGCGGCACTTTTCAGCAGCAGCCCAGGGCCTTCAGCAGTCTCAGCTGGCTGCTGCCACCCCCCAGGCCTCAACTTCAGCCCCAATGCCACTACGAAGGAGTGGCGCCTCAAGCCCCATGCTGCAGCCAGCCACCCCAGCATAAAGCCCCCACTGCCCCCACCACCCTGCACTTCACAGGTCCTGCCATACCCAGCTGACCTTAGCCATCATCCTCCTGCTGCTGAAGAGGTGTGCCAGGCCTGGCCCTATGTGAGGCAGCTGTTGGCTGCACCAGGCCTTCTTCCCAAGGCTTCTTCAAATAGTGTACTTCATTCTTACAATGCTTTGGAAGGCCTCAGAAGGTTTCTGAAGGCTTTCTGAAGCATTGTGAGAATGGGGCGTGCTATTTGGAGAATGGCGTGAGTGGCTTTGAGAAGAAGGCCTGGCATGGCCAGCAGCTGTCTTGCATAGACCCAGGTCTAGTGCACCTTGTCAGTAGCAGGAGGAAGATTGCTAAGCTTAGCTGGGCACAGCAGGGCCTGTGGAGCGCAATGTGGCAGGGGCTTTGAGCTGTGGCGCTGGGGTGGCTGGCAGCAGCATGGGGCCAAAACAGCAGATATGGGGGTTGATAGGCGGGTGGGAGTTGAAGTGCCCCTGCAGTTGTAAGTGTGGGCAGGCTGCCACATACCCCAATTTGGATCACGTGACCATGGGGGCACTGCAACAGCCATAACTTTGGGGACTGGGCGTAAGTACCATTCGTTCAGTGCTGCTATAAGTACGAACAGTCACTGAATGAATGGTCATAACATGAGGACTACCTGTAAAACAAATTTACAGGCAACAAGCTAAATAATTCTCACTAAATATGCCATCGTCTGTTTTACTGAAAACATTGTTTTTGTTGTTGTTACAGACAGTACTATGCTTACCTCACAGACACACAGTGCAAAAGAGTAGGAACTCAATGCTGGGTATTTGGGTAAGTTGTTGAATACAGAAATCTTGAAATTCTTGTTATCTCATTTAGTGGCTGGGTTCATACATTGTGTTAAGCCATAAGGTGGTTTGTTTGGTTTTGGCTTAGCATACTGTATAAGCTTGGCCATTCTAGTTTGGAAAGTTTGTTCTTGCTTACTCTCTTGTAATCCCGTCCTCTCCAATCTCTCCACTCTGCAAGGAGGGCGGGGAATGGGCCCGGCACAGGAAAGATTGCCTACAGAAATTGCTTGTTTTTTTTTCTTTTTCCCTCCCCTTGCAACACAGAGAAATTGGAGAGGAAGGGATTACAAGAGGTTGGAGGGGAAGGGATTACAAGCAGACACATAATGGGGAAGACATCTGCTGTTTGTGTAGCGCTCTCAAGGCTGCTGGCGTCACCACATTCCTTTCAATGTGTATTCCCCATTGTGTGCCTGCTTACTTTCTTGTAATTCCTTCCTCTCCAATGAATATAAATACAAACATTAATTCCCTTCTTGCTAATTAACCCCTTCTTGCTAATTATCCCAGCATCAAGGTGAACACTCCAAAGGGTGGGGGAGTGGAGAAAGGGAAACCACAGTCACGTTCACCTGATTTCCCACTTAGCGAACACTTTGCTTAACGACAGACCTGCCAGCCCCAATTGCTAAGTGAGGACTACCTATATAAGTTAAATGACAATCCATGAAATCTATGTTTTTATAACGTGTACTTTAGTAAAAAAGAAAAGAAAAGCTCCAAGGGATGCAGTAGACTTTTGTACTTGCAAATTCACATACAAATTGAAAGAGAAGAAAATAAAACTTCAATCTAAACTACAGCATAAGAGAAACTAGGATCCCTATAAATCATGCAGTTTTTTTCCTTAATTTATGCTGCCATTTATACCATTTTATTAGGCTTAATGATAGGCAAGAGTTCTGCACACCTCCAGTTACTGACAGCTATATCTCTGTTTCCTGAGATAATTTCAACTATAGGTTCTATTAACTTTTAAAATGAAAACCATGATCTTGCTTAGTGTCTTACTCTTGTCCTATAGAATTCTAGATTAGATATAGCTCCTAGGACTGGCTGCATGTTTCTTTTTATCTTGCTTATAATTCTGTATAATAATTAATATATAAATTCACATGTTGCTTTTAATGTTCAGTTTGCAACAGCTATTCTTCCCCCCCCGCCAAAAAAAAGAAATCACACAATAACACACCCTTTCTCTATCTCACACAAATCCCATAATTCCCTTTGGTTGTGTTGAGTGGGAATTATGGACATTGTAGCCTAGCATAACTGCAAATCACTAGGAATGACAGGTTTTTACTTTTCCATATTTGCAGATCTTCTGAAAGAATAGACGCATAGTTTCAGGGTGCTCTTAAAATCATTACTTTGGAATGTTCTACAGTACCTCAGTGCTTTTCAACCTCAGCAACTCAAGCTGGCTGGGGAATTGGGGGAGCTGAAGTCCACACAGCTTAAAGTTGCTGAGGTTGAGAAATACTGGTCTACATGACCAAAAGTGCCTATTACTAGCTATTGGCAACCTCACATTTTAATTATTATAATCTCTTTGTGTATGAATCTCCAAGGGTCAAGTAAAACAGCTTGTTGCTGGAATAAAATGGTTTTTACAACAATAATCGCCTTAAAAATGTCATCCCTTTATTTTTCTTCTTAAAGAACTATCCTCCATCCAAATTAGGAATATACAGGTTCAGGATTTCAATTGACCATTCCCCAGATGTATTTCATGACACTCATTCTCCCTAATCCCTAGTCTGCTTTTTCCTCTCCAACTTTAATTTTCTATGTAACAGTTGTTGAACATTCTCAGTCCCCTTTCAGGGTTTTGACTGTAGGTGAGGTTGTCTTCATTTGTTTTTTGGGTTTTTTAAGAGAAATATGGGTGTTTCCTCAGATATACTGATACTTTTGTTTTTTATTGCCTTTGATTTATTGCAGTCATGGCAGACTTCATCATCAGGAGAAGTAACACATTGTTTATATTGGCATCTGTTGATAATTCAGGAAGAGAGGTTTTAAAAATGGATATGAAGATTCTGTCAGTTTAGTTTCATTACATAGCAAGAGGACATCAAATAGTTAAAACATTTGAAAGAGGCCAACATAAAGTATCTTATAAGAAAGGATATTGGGGAAGGGAAGGGAAAGAGTAGTGTTAGCTCAAACACTTGTGATATACTTTCTGGATGATCCCTACATCTTGCTTTCTGATTCATAACATGACAGTAATGATAAACTCTCTCTCAAAATATGCCAAAAACAAGTGGAGATTATCAGGTTAAATATAGGTTTAAATAAAAACTCAATTTATTTTAATTTTGTCATCCCTTTAGAGTTATTGGTTTCCTTGAAGCTATTGTGTGCATCAAATTTGGTCAAGATCTCTTCTCCAAAACACAAATATTGTATGTTATATTTTGGCTTCTTTGTGTGGTAAGTGTCTCTGCTCATTTATGTTGCAAACATTTGTATTTTAACCAGTTTCCTAATTTGGCATCTTGCAGAAGTACTAGGATTACACTTCCCAGAAATCACATGCCTGTTTAAGGCAAGTTGTTTTTAATTCCTTGGTTGTTATAACCAGGAATAACTGCTAGGTTCATTCTCTTGCTATTTAGACATGGGTAAATGTTAAATCAAATTCTACTAGGATAGCACTAACCTATTTTAGATAGGCGTCCCATTGCACTGAAACACTTTTTTCTCAATAGCATCTTTCTCAGTTGCCTTCCTTGGTTAAGATGGCTGAATGGGAAAATAACTAGATTTTCCCCTAAATATATGCTGACAAATTCCTAATAAGATTGTAATGTTTAATATAGAAAAATAATTACGATGGCAAGTTCTGTCATCAAATATTCATTCTGTCACATAGCAGGGAAGGACTCTTCTGACATGATGTGATCTATAACAGGCATTGCACAAAGGCAATCAATCCTGTAGGTATTTTATACTTCAGCTCTGTTCAGCTCCAGGCAGCATAGGAATTGCAGGAGTCCAAAACAGCCAAAGGGCAAAAACCTGCTTATCCCTGCCATAGCATTTAAAAACAAACAACTGTTATATTATTTATATGAGATTTTATTTATTTCTTTATTATTTATATATCATGTTTACATCTTACCACAGTGCAGACTCTCAGTGGCTTACAACTTGAAAAAACAATAAATAAGAATAAAAATTAAAAATGTAACAGCCTACAGTCCAAAATACAAACTTTTATAATGAATAGGGGAATCAATTATTTGAATAGAAGTCATGATCAACTCAATTTTTAAAATTTAATCACAGCCCTATTCATAATTTTATTATTTTAAGATAATAACATAAGCAGGACTAATAGAAATTGGTGCTATTGAAAGCTGATAAATCTGTGCTTTGTAACTGATTGTTTCCTCATGATAAACTCATCCCGTCCTGGTAGCCATTTTATGAGAACATTCACAGCATAATTCCAGAATTCCAAATATCCCCTCCAGCATCAAAGTCAGCAGGAGACCAGAATGAAATGCCATCCACTGGAAATAAGATCTTGCCTTCTAGTTTCCAGTACAGATGTCACAATCTGCAGGTTTGCTTCTTGAACATCTGCATAGAAAGCTTCCTTTATATTGTTGTCCATGTGAAGGCTCCCTGTAGTATTCTTCACTTCAGCATTTGAGCATTCAAAGCACAGAACTCTCAGCATTGTGAATACAAGTAGTCCTTGGTTAACAAGTGCTTCGTTCAGTGACTGTTTGAACTTTACAACAGTGCTGAAAGAGTAGATTTACAACCGGTCCTCAAACTTGCAGCCATTGCAGCATCCCTGTGGTCATGTGATTGCAATTCAGGCACTTGGCAACCAGCATGCATTTATGATGGTTGCAGTAGCCTGTGGTCATGTGATTGCCATTTACGACCTTCACAGCTGACTTCCAACAAGCAAAGTCAATGGGGAAGCCAGCAGGAGGTTGCAAGTAGCAGTCATATGACATTGTGCTTAATGACTGTGGGTGATTCACTCAACGACTGCGGCAGTACTGACATAAGTTGGATGCGGTCATGTGATGTTTCACTTAACAACCGCATTGCTTAGTGACAGTTGCCAGTCCCAATTGTGGCTGTTAAGTGAGGACTGCCTGAAATGCCCACTCTCCATCCTTAATACATAGCCATAGAAATTTAGGGCTAGGTCTATGATAGTCTCTTGAATCTGCTCTCACCATTGATTCTGACTAACTTATTTCAAAAGCTAGCTGTGCAAATTTATAAATCAATGCTCATAAATCATCTGAAAATATTGAAGTTTATGTAAAATGTTTCATTATAGTGTCCTGTATTTGTTTCAGTGTTTTAAAACTGAATTCGAACATAAATTCTACACATACATAAGAAGTCTACACATACATAAGAAGCCTTATTACCTGGTAAAAGCCAGGTCAGGCAAGGAAAAGTGTACAATACTTAAAAACTGTTGTAACATTAGCAGCTCTTATGACTGGTGTAGAAAAGACCTCCATTTTTATTACTGTCATTGTTGTCTCTTTTCACAAGCCAGATTATACCAACACCATACCATGAGAGGTTGGGTATAAATCTCCTTAAAAATAAGTAATTAAATAGCAACCAATAGGCATCTTTTCTTTTCTTCTGTTCCACTTTTATAGGCGGTTACTACTTTTCTGTGTTTGTATGGGATGGTATGGTACGCAGACCATTATGGACAACGAGAAAAGGTAATGCCTATAGAAATGCTAAACTTGGCTCAAGAGACTTCTTGAATTATAAACTGTTGGCTTCTGGGTAAACCGTATTGAAGTATTTTGGCCATGGTTTGTTGACATTTAGGTGAACTTGCATATAAACACATGATTTGTAACGTTATGACTAATTTGTTTTAATTACTATTTTGGGGAAGGGGAACTAAATTATACATTTATTAAATAAAAATGTTCAGTGGCAATATACAACAGAGGAGCAATAGTGTACAAGACTATTGCTCTCATTCTCTACCTTTAGTTTCCTGAAGACAGCTGGTTCCAAGCATTACAAAAGTGGAGGAAAATGGGAATTTGATTAGTATGTGAATGTGCAAATTCATCTTTTCTGAGCTCTCTTGTGTGATCAAAGCAGAACTCTTAGGTATAAAACTGTTCTTGGTTGTCTTTTTCTGTATTCCATGCACTTCTTCTTGAAGAGTAGGATTGGAGAGGGAATGATCAATGATCCTGTATTTGAACAGAAGGGTAAATGGGGATGTCAAACATGATTGCATACACTAACAGAGGGGAACAAGGGTTCCTTTCTCACATTGATTAAATTTGTATAATTGAAGGAGAAGAAAAAAACTGTATTGTAGATATTAGCTTAGTTATCTCAATTACTAAACTGATATTTTTGATAAAACTTGTAGCAAAGAAACACTATCTGATCCCTTTTATCTCAACAGACATTGTCAGAAAGTGAAGATGGTTTGTACATCCCAGATGCTTCCTGGCGTAACTCTAAAATCACTAGAGGTACTGTCACCTGAGCTGGTACATCTATCTCTGTCTTGTCAATAACACCAAAATTCCTTTTAGTTTTTCATATGCTATATACCAGGCCATTGAAACACCTTTAGGGGACTATGATTGATCTCTCGTTGGCCCTTCCTTGCTGCACATCCAGCGTAGCAAGTGTTGTATTTGCAGACCGCAGGGTGGTATCAGGAAGGAAAATTGCTGTTTAGCCTCCTCTTCCAAGATTTAACCACACTTAGTAAGTAAAGGCCATTTACTTTGCACTTTGCAAGATTGTGGAAAGCTTGGTGCCTGGTCTGTATGTGTCAAGGAAGCTATTCTGCTTAATCAACCGATTCTATGCACAGGCACACGTGGGTACCTATGTGTACACATACACATGTCCTTTCTGGTTTGTAAAAGAAACCTGCTTTTAAACAACTGAACTGATTATATGAACCGGTAGGGGAATATTTAATTGCAGTATGACAGCATTTCAGATTTTCTTCATCAAATGAACATGGTCAATAAGAGCTGGAGTCTGTGCTGAAACACTATTTTTTCATAACATTCTCTAGTTTTTGGTTAAGTTGCTTCTCTAGTCCAAAAGAATTAAATGTCTGTGTGCTTTGTGAATAAGAAGAAACTTCACAACAGCTGGCAACATGTAGTTCCAGAACAGCCTTCCCCAGTCTGAATGGCTTTAGAGTTCCTCATTGTGGATCCTGCTGATTCACAAATATGGGTTCATTCAGTATGTCCATTTGGAATGTTCTAGAACTTAAAATTTTTTTGGCAGGAACCCCAATCCTGCATAGCACACATAGCTAGGTATGACTTCTGCTGAATTCCTTCAGGTTCTTTTCAGCTGCCACAGCACTCATCAGTTCTCCTAAAATACTTCCCTTTTTTCTCTTCTATTATATTTAACTTTAGTTTAATTATTTTTTTCCATACATGAGGGATTTAGGATGCAGGATTGCAGGATGTAGGATTGGTCCTGTCCATGCTCCCTGTGACCTGGACCATATGGCCTGAAGGCCCATTCCACAAGTGTCTCAGTGCTGTGGTAACAAACTTGCCACCTCAGATGGGCACCAATTTTTTGTATCTTGGGGAAAGTGATATAGTAGACTCTTGTAAGTACTGCTAGGCATTTATAAAATAGGCTTGGCATGCTCTTCTCCCTGGGAGCAAGGAAGCAAGCTCTTAGAGAAGCAGATTCTGAGGCTAATGTCTTTGTCTTCGTGCCAGGCTGCTACTATGCCTCAGAAGTAGTTGAGGACTTCTCACATCCCATCTTGGACTCTGCAGGTTTGCCATTGTCAGCATGAAAAACCCTCAATATGTGGCCAAAATCTGTTAAAAGATATGCCACCCTCAGTCCTCGTTGGAGGAGGAGAGGAAGGGAAAAAGGGCTCCCAGTGGCCTCTGCAGTTGAAAGTCCTTCACTCTGCTAATTCCCTCCATCTTTCATCTCACTGGCATCTCCTTGCTGGATTCAGACCATGATTTTTGGTATCCTTTTTAGGTTTAAGACTATTTCAGAGAGAAAATTTTGTGATGGATCTCTGTGAGATCTCATTTCCCCACACCATCTCTCCCCAGTTGACTGCAACCAAAGTATCTCCCTTTCTTCTATCTTGAGTAATCCAAACCAATGCTGCTTGCCTCACCGTTTTTCTGCCTTTGGGAAATTTCTTTCTGTTCAGTTTTCCTGTGTTCCATGTCCTGCCATCATCTGTTACTCTCTACGAGGACTGGGCACTGGATGTACATCATCAGGTTTTCCATGGTATCAGTTAATTCTTTGATCACCTTATAAGCACTAGACCCACCTCCAGGTAAAAAGTCAGCTACTTAGTGAATGAGTCTTAGAGACCACAGTGTAAGTTACCTATATGTAACTGAAGTTTTCAGCAGTCACCTGTGAATTCACACAATCTGCTTTCATACCCGTTGCTACTTAGTGATCTCTGTATTATTCTTAGGATCTATTGTATATCTATTGTATTGTATATCTCAGGAATTAAAGGGATTTAACAGGAGCTGCATCTAGCCATGTATTATTTTCTTTAACTCTTTAAAAGTTGAGAAGTTCTACAGGACTAGCTTGGTTAGTCTGTTCCAGAAGATTTTGAGGAATGTTAAAGGCTAACTTATTATTATGTAAATGTTTGTGGCTCCCAGGCAGTCCTGCGATCTGCATGGAAACCCTGCCCCATAGCCTCTGGACCTGTTGAGGTGGACTGTGATTCACAAACTTTTTAAAGTCATTCATCTTTAAAGTGCTACAAGATAGTTAATAATTTAAATAGTTATTATATCCCCATATTCAGTAGGTGGAAGGACCTGTGTTCAGCTGTAGGCTTTTGGACCAAAACGGGATATGAAAACTCTCAGGAAAAAAAGAGCCTTCTTTGAATGATTAAAATAGTTTCTCTACTTCATAGCACTCAAGCATCTTCCATACCTACGTTTACTCTAACAGGAGCAGGGAAGGGACCACCCAGAATTCACCTTTTGCTTCAGTCTTTCTGGGTAGTTGAAAGATGCCAATGGCCACTCTCCAAAGGTGCTCTTCTATATATGTGATGGAATCAAAGTATCCTTAACATGAGTAACCTGTGCTAGAGGTGTTTCCAGTATACCTTCCATCTGATCAGAGAGTCAGGCAAGAATCCAGGGAGACTGGGGTGGGCCTGCCCTCTACTGCATGCCCTCTAGCTTTCGTTTTCCAATGAGGGTTCTATATATGTATCTTAGCAAGATGGACAAGCCTGTTCTTTCCATGTAGCTCCTTGCCATTCCTTCCTCCTGTGTTTTAACCAACACTAACATTTCACTGCCCACTGTGTCAGCTAGGAAAGCAAGGGAACTTGTTGTGGTTCTATGATTACGTCAGGCCTGGCCCAAGGAACTCCAAGAGACAATGCCAATTCAGTCCAGCTATGTTTGTTAGCTACAACCTCTAGCAAGAATCTTCCCAGACTAAAACTCCAGTTCCCAAAGTCCTCCAGCCACAACAGTGTGAATTCCTCAGGGAGGTGCCAGTCTCATCCTCTTGTTCCTCCCATGCGGTTCTGGCAAGCTAAGAAAATGTTTATCTCCCTGAGCTTGGCCTTCATAATTCCATTCCATCACAGATTAGCGGAGTAAAAAGTTCATTCTGATCACATTTGTGCTCAACCTGTAGCTTTTTCCTCACTAGCTAGGTTCTCTCTTTGCCCCTTCCTCCTTCTTCAGGGTTCCAGAGATTCATAAACAAGTTAATAAATGTTGATTCAAATCCTGTTATTTTTCTTCATATATCAAGATTTTCATACAAACCTACAGATTTTTCTGTGTACATTAAATCCTGAGCTTTGCTCCATCCTTTTTTTATTTTTAATCCCCAATATATTCATGTGCTAAATGCTACTTTACTGATATAATGCAGTGAAGAGAACTACTTCTCGCAGCATCCCTCATCATTGACTGTGTTGGCTGGAACTGTGGGTGGGATTATAATTCAGTATCATTAGTAGGAGCACTGGTATTCTCCATCCCTATTATAAAGAGTGATGAAAAAATGAAAAAACTAATTGTCACAAGTCAGTTTATTGCAGTCTTAGGCCAGTACAAGAAGTATGCCCATACGTGATCTGTTTATAAATCTATCTTAAGAAATCAGTAAATAAAATTTGAGATAAATTTAAAATACATCTATAAAACAACCTGACTAGTACCTGTGAGTTATGTCCAAAAGGAGCAATATACGTCTAGGCTATAAGTGAAATAGTGTCTAAAATTACAAAAATGTGATGATAACTAAAATTTATGTAGAGTGTGATATTTAAAATTATGTAAAATTTGATAATATCTAAAATTATGTAAAGTACATCTGTGTAGCAGGGGTTGGCCTATCAAGGTCCAGCAGATCTTGCATGCTGTTGCCTAAAACCTAGCCACGTGCATATTCCACAGTAATTAGCTCACTTAATGGTATGTAAAATTAGATGGTGAGCAGCTAAACCACTAGATGGCATGTTGATTTCAACTAAACTTTCAATATGCATTCATAAATCCAGAGTTTTCCTTGACTGAGAAATGAAACAAAACAATAAATTAAGTAGATGTCTCTCATGTGTTTTTGTGTATGTACAAATTGCTTGTTAGGAATGGAGGACAGTCCACCCAAACACTCAAGTAACAGTGACAGCCATTCATCCAGGAGGAGAAATCGCCATTCAAAAACAAAAGTAACAAATGGGGTTGGCAAGAGATAGAGAGAGAGAGAGAGAGAGACTGTCAATTTCTAGCTTTGTTCCAGAATCATGCCTGAGAGCAAAGAAGGAAGACGGCCTGGATCTGAATTCCCTACACTGAAGGTCAACAAGAAAAGAGGAGGAGATTGAAGGGAACAAACTCTTCAGTAATCAGAGGCCTTGGATTTTGTTAAGAGGGAATTCATCTGTGTATTGCAAATCATTAGCTGCTGTCACCTGCCATTAATTGGCTTGACTCTCTGCATTTGATACTCAAGACAGTTGAAAAGTATTCAAAGGCAAAGCAGTTGCTTGCTCTGGAGACGCCTGTGATGATGTTCAAGTAGTGTGAATGCCTTATGAAGATCTTTGTTTAGCTGAGAATGATAATCCAAAGTTAACTGTCAGCCAGTTGGTTTATCTGCCTGTGGCTGTGAGGTTTTACATTTGTTTTGCATTTTTGTGTTCTTTAGCATAACTTTTTGATTGCTATGCTGCCTTTGTTTTTGGTAACTAAGCTCTTCCGTGCTATTCAGTTTTAAGAAACAGCGCTTCCATTTTTGAGTTTGAGAGTGCTGAGTATTACAAAGCATATTCCATGATTTTTGTAGTGTTTTTTAAAAAATAATGTTTAATTCTGTTGAATGCCTTGAATTTACAATCTTATTATGTATGGATTGTGTCCATACTTATTAACACAGAAACAGATATTTACGTAAACATATAGGCCTTTATTTTCTGACGGCTACAGCGTTTCCATACGACTGTTCCTACTTTGAAGTATGTCATGTAGGCCCTGTGACCAACAGTGGTAAAACCTGACCTTAGGTTTAAAGCCAAACACGTTTACAGTTTTACAACTGTAAACCTGGCCTGATAAGATGCTTATTCCAGGAAAGTGCCATTCAGCACTGCTATTTAAACAAAAGAAAAGAAAACAAGAACCACTCTACCCAGACTCATTTGGATTCCTCTTGGGATTTTTCCCCCCTTTCTGTTTCTTAGGAAATAATCACAAAACAAATCTTTAATGTCAATTCTTAGTCATTCCCTGAAAAGGAAAATGGTCACCATAATGAAGTATTAAATGTTGAAACTTAAGGTGTCAGAACTGAAATAATTCAGTATTTTCTTTGTTTGGCTTGACTTCCATTGTGTGTCCCATGTGGGCTGTGGGGCAGATTATGCCAAGAGGCTTGTCCAAGATGATCAGTTAAATAAGAACCCACATCCTTGGCATTGTCTGGAAGGTACTGCTGGCTTTGAGAACGCCATAGGCTATGCGCCCCAAGGTCTGATCAGTTGTAAAAGCTTCAGCATACAAATCAAATGACTGTACATAGAAAAAGGCCGCCATAATCCATACCGTCTTATGTGCTGCAGAAGATCTGCTTTTTTAAATACAATCACACTGCAGCTGCTAAGCTGTGGAAAGCTCCATTTTTTTTCAGTCATCAGTGTGCGAAGCCTTGCATTAAAAACGGCTATAACCTATTTGCTGCAACTCTGCTAAATCTGTGCATGTTGGGGGTGGGGATCCAAGTGAGGCTGGTTTCTCATTCATATTTTGAAAATTGTGAACTGATAATTCCATACACACCAATGTTGCTTAATTCTCAAATGTCTGTTCATTCGCCAAGTTTCACTTCTTCATTCTTTGTCAATTGCAGAAAGACAGACCAGTCATTTTACCCCCTTTTTATTCAAGACCAAAGCTGGACGATTTTACTATCCTTAGGAACATTTAAAAAAAAATACTTTGAAGTTAATAATTCCCACTTTTTCAAAGAGTCTTCCTTGTTTTGCAGATACTGGAACATGCAGAATCATAGCTCTGCTAAAGTCAATAATCAGATTCCTGTTCACCTTAACAGAGATTGGGCCTTTACAGTAAAATTTAATATGCAAACATTGTTTTTATAGATGGGGTGATGTATGCAGATATCTTTACTGTACAGAGGTTGGGCATACATACCTATCTTGCAAAACTAGAGCTCATGTTAATATTTCCTATCACTGGGATACAGCGGGCTGTGTATAGGGAGAGGTTTTTCAACCTCCTCATGGTAATTCCGACAGCCTTGGATCAGGGGAGATACACCAACTCTATCTTTCATGCAATCTTTCACACGCACACTTTGGATTCTGGCCTAAATCCTTTAAAAAATATATATATAAGGCATGACAAAAGACGCATGACTAAGCTCAGTAGATGAGCACTCCTTAATTAACCTTTTTCAGGGACAGGAAGGACGTCTGTGGTCTGACACTTCATGTTAGTTTTTTTCCACTTTTCAGAAATCCAATAAAATCTTCATTTATGGCATTTCCTGTATTGGTTAGCTTTAATGACGTACTTTGCTTCAATGCATTGTTAGCCTGCAGGGCTGATGTACTTGTGCTTTACTTTCCATGGCAATTAGACCTGGGCTGCTAGAAATAGAGGAAGCTTTGCTTTCTGAATCAGTTCTGTCAAATCCAAGTGTTTTCTTCCATTACTGTCGTCTTTATACTGAGAATTCTGGAAGATGCAGAATTGCTCCCATTTGTAGGTTTCTGAACTTGCTTTCTGACTTCCTTGTTCCCTCATTCCACTTTTAAAGATTTTAGATTAGCATACAATCCAGGTTGTTGTGATTGTTTTTTAATTAATTCTCTAATGTGGGGTTATTTTTTTTTTAAGTCTTGATTCCTGTGGAGATGACTATACTGCTCTATCTGGGGCGGGGGCGGGGGGGTTGGCTTGCAATTTTTTTTTTTTTTAAGGCAAAGAGATTTCTACAAATAAAATGAAGGCTAAGAGGGACATACAGTAGGAACCAGTCTGAGCGAAACTTGCTACTGTCAGTATTAAATCTGAGTTGAGAGCACTGCTACGTATAAAAGATTATATAAAATAAATATCATACATACAGTTTGGTTTCAATTATGCTTTTGTTTCTCATCTGTGAAAAATAAATTTTGACTGCCTGGGATTACCTTTCTGTTTCTTTTGTTAACATTTTGTTTTAGATCAAAGACATTAGCACTGAATAAGTTGTGATGCTGTGAGAACTGCTATTGTCCCTGGTTTTTATCTGTGCCTCTCTTATTCATGAGAATGATACTTGAGGCACTATTCATATCTTACAAACTAGAATATAAATGTCCATGCCCAAGTAATCTTACCTAAACTGATTTTACTTTCTGCTCATTAGGGTAAATAGATCTTTACCAACTGAGTTGGATTCTTTTCAAGTTTTCTCTAACTACTGATCTCCCAAATGAAGGCTTTCAGTTACCAAAACAATCTACAAATTCCAGTCTAACAAATGATCTGCACCTCTGAAAAATGTTTATTTTTAAAGTAAATGAAATTTAATCAGTCTCTTTTTCCTTCCACTGATTTTTATGCATACATGACATAACAATCTTTAAACGTAATTTTTTAAAAATTAGAAAAAAGAACCCCCAAACAAACTAAAAATACAAACTAAGAAAGAAGAGGGGGGAAATATCTAATATTTATACTCACTAATAGTCACTGGTTTACTAATGAGTACACTACTATAATATGAACAGTGCAAAATATGATTGTAAAATATCACAAAATCTCTGCCGTAGTATTACATCTTGCTGCATTGTTTGATTAGTAGAAAATACTGCCTTTTCCAAAAGAGAGAGATCACACATTTCTGACAACCATTCCTTAACATCTGGAATAATATCACTTTACAATTTCTCAGTATGATTCTTTTAGCTACCTCTCACCCCCCCATGCTTGATACAACCCTAATTCCTGATAAAAATAATCAAATTCCAAACATATTTAACATTTAAGAAAGTCAGTCTCATTGCAGCTCTATATTGTAGCTCACCTCTGTTTTTTCCTCTTGCGTTCTTTCCATTCTCAAACGCTGGCTTTCTGTTGTTCTTCTGTAGCATGACTTAGTTCACCATTCCTTCTCTAGATGGCACTCAACCACTGCTCGAATCAAACTCTTGCCAAAGCACCAGTAAGATTTGCTTTTATCAACTTTTATCAACTTCAACTGAAATAGATTGAGTAACAGGAGCTGGCTGTGGACTGTTTAGCTAAAGATACATAGATGCGATATGGTTCATGGGGTCACGAAGAGTTGGACACGACTTAACGACTGAACAACAACAACAATTGCCTTACATATGAGGTTGCCTGCTAAAAGAAAATGGACATGTTGGAGCATAGCGCATAGTAAGATGCACACACATATCCTTGGATGAGTCTGATCTGAAATGAGTATGCTTTGAAAAACCAAATGTGTTTGTTTCTTAGTGCAGTCCTCTAGCTTCTGCAACATTCAAAAGGGAGTTTCTTACTGAAATGCCATGACTTCCTTGGAACCACAGAAATGCAACCGGCTTGAGTTCCTGCAGTTACATCAGTACTCTGTGAATTATGCTGGGCATCTCTCTTTGACGGGGCGTTCTCAGAAATGGCAACATTTATGAACTAAGCAGTGGTTTGTTCCAAGCTGTGTTCTTGGTGTTATTTATGATGGCACCTATCAAATGATAGTAATCGAAAAATGATTAAAAAATTAAGCATTCATCTATTATTATTGTAAATCATATTATCTGGCAGATATAGGGAGAGAGTGAGTGATTGGCTTACTTATGTAAGGAATACATAGCAAAGACAAGATTTATCCCAGGACCCTTCGGATTCATAGTCCTGGTCTTCAGTCTCTAAACTGCTGTGCTACACAAAAGTTTGTGAACCCATTTGAATTTTCAGTATGTCTGCATAAGTATGATCTAAAGTGTGATCTGTTCTCCACACAAGTCCTACAATTAGATAAAGAGGATACTGAAAATTCAAAAGGGTTCATAAACTTGGCAGTGTAGAGTTACAGAGAGTTCCATTCCATCTATCTTTAGCTAAGCAAAATTATCAGTTGCTGGCAAGAAATAAAGGTAAGGGTTTTTTTGTTTGTTTTTTTTTAACCAATGCTGGCAAGAAACTAAGCATGCATCCATGGTCAACCAATCACTTGATCAGCTTCATTGATGTGCTGTTCATGGCAGTGAAAAAAATATATTTTGGGAAAAAATGCATGGTGAGGAATGACAAGTTTCTCTATTACAGTCCAAGTGTCAGCCATTACTGCTTTGCACTGAGTTATTATTAAAAATGATATTGCTCTAGTAAGGAAAAACCTCAGCTATTGTCAGCCTTGTGAGGTAGTCCAGACAAGAAGCACACCCAGAAGTTCTAACTCTAATTTTATTGTAAGGTTACATTAACAGAATCTTGCAGGTCTGAAAGTATATCTCTCCCTCCCTCACCTTTAAAGTCCAAGAAACTAGGGAGGTTTCCCTTCTGAGACATTTGCCATGCCCCATATTTCTTCTGTGGGCTCAGCTGCAGCATGTCTGATCGTTGTCTAGTCTGTGGCTCTTCCTCCTGTCTCCCAGGGTCATTCCCACATATCATCACAACTATATATTTGCATGATATGAAAATACCTGAATAGGGCATATTTTGCTAGTTACGAATAAATACTTCACTAAGCGAGAGGTAGCTAAGAAAATAAATCTAGGAAATGGACAGAAAAGATTATAACAACAGTTTTACTCATTACAAAATAATTCCATTTTTTAAAATACCAGTCAGGATGAAGCACAACTATTTTGTCTTTTTCAACAATATGTTATAAAAAATGGTTTTTTTAAATTATTAAAAAATAATTTAGTTGGGTTAGTTGTTTTAGACTGTTTTAACAAAACCAGCAGTCTCATTACTATTTGGCATACTTTTTTGTAGGATTTATTGGAGACATCAAATTGACCTTACTGGATGATCCTAACTCTGACACTCTCCAAATATGTTGGAGTAAATATTCCAGAATTCCCAGCTGGCATTTTGACCATGTTGGATTGAAATTTGGTGAACTGCCCTTCTGACCACTGGAGGATACCAGTTAGAGAAGCTCGTTCTAAGCAACAGGAACCTGTTAGTTTGCCACAACATCCTTTGTTTTAAAGCTGTTTTTCTGACATATTTATGCATACATACATGAAGCGCTGTTGTGGGGAGAAGTCTCCAATGTCATGATTTATGGATATTAATCTTTATGGATATTAAATCTTTGGTCAAAGATTTAAAGTGCAGTTTAAAGTGCACCAAGGGCAATTAGTGTATATAAAACTTAACCTTAATTAGCAAGAATGCTGCCATGTATGAAATAAAAATGAACTTCTAGGGAGCTTCATCCCTTTATGAGAAGCTCAATGTTTACTGCCAGTTGGGCGGTCTGCCTGAAGACTTTCATTTGTTAGAGGAAGGGTTCTGCGATCCTTTGCGCAGCAGTAGGCACAGATAATAACTTTGTCATTTTTAACAAAGCCGTAAGAATAATATATATGTGCAATTTTATTCTAATGCTATATATTGTATTGTATTGTATCTGGCCTTGCTAGATCAAGCAATGTTTAATTTTTTTTTAGTTTTTTTTTTTTTTTGAGTTAGCAAAATGAAAGTTAATTGAGTTTTGAGTTTGATGAATGGCCAGTTTGAGCCCCAGAAAGTTAAGAGGAACTTAAAAATAAGCAACCTGTCTTTCAGTTCAGTTCTCTGGCAGGATGGATTTGTATTTAAAAAACTTCAGCTGTATATGTAAAATCAGACCCTTTGAAATTTACCTTAAGGATAAATCATTGTCGTCGTCATCATCATCATTATCATCATCACCGTCTATTTTCAAGACAAATCAACTGTCTTACGGCTACCAGATTTGGACTACAAAAATGAAGACAAGCACTAGGTGGCATCAAAGCATTAAGGGTTTTTCTGTATCCATCATGAGTGGTCCAGATTTTTGCAGCCCAATCCGGTGTCCTTACTCTAAGGGGTTTAGAATGGAGAACATAACATATAGTCCCCCAATCCTTTCTTAATGCTACTGTTGCAATGTAAATTAATGAATCTCTTCCTGCTGCAGGATGGTTTATATCTGACACTATGAATGTGTGTGCAACTGCGGGAGGTGGCTACGATATCACAAGAGTTGTCAGTAAACAATTTGGGAGGAGGAACTAAACCATTTTTGTGAACAGTGAAGTGGATTGTATGGTCTTCTACATAAATCAAGATCTAGAAAAATAAGGAGAGGCAGGGACCTTGTAGGCAGTGATGAGGCTAAAAGAAATTAAGTGAAAATTTGCCTGGGAAGGCACGTCTTCTACCCCTGGACTAAAGAGTAAAAATACAGCCAATGAATTTACAGAACATGCAAAATCCTGACTCCCATAACAAAATACCATTGTTGTGTTCACATGACCTGCCACGTCTAAGCAAAGAAACCATGTTGTGGCTTAACAAGTTGGCTGAGTGCACACAAGATGAGAAAACATTATGTTGTATGTTCTCACGGTAGGTTGAACCTCAAACTTTGTGTTCATCACAAAGTAGGATATGATGGCAATCATTCACACAAACTCATCTTTCCTAATAACTGGTATTGAGTGGTGTAGTGCTTTGGCTATTGGAGGTAGTCTATACAGAACATGACATAGAACCAGTGATAGCCTTATACCCCATCATTTCTTTATCCCACTGTAGAGGCATCAAAACTCTTGACCATCACTATAGCTTTTTAAAAAGGCAGATAAACAATGATCTGTCTGAAGAAATATTTCCTTCTGTTTGTTCAGAATCCAGGATCTTTGTCAGGACACTCCACTTGAGACTAGAACCGTTCCTACATTCTGGTGGATACAATGCAAAAGTCTTAGTGCTGTAAGCATCTGCTGCTAGCCACAATGAAGCCAACATGACAGAATGTGTGCCCTGACATCATGATGCCTTTTATCACACACACATACATAAGAGGCAGAGTGACACATGTTGTGATACTTGTTCCTTTGCCCCCACCCCCTGTGGATTCTTATGTTTGGGGGTGCTACTAGTAATTTGGGGGAATCAGGATCTGCATGTCAATAGGAATTTCTCTGCGTGACATACTACTACTGGAAAGGAAGCAGTGATATACGCTTGGAATGGTTCTGTATTAACTGTATGTTCTGGTTTGAATGTTTTCTTTCTGTTGCATGTGCTGAAAAACCTAGAGATGTCACCAGTGCAAAAATAGTCCCAAGGAGGGGAATGTGGTAGGTTCATACTAATTTTTGCATATCTAGTGTGTTTCACCACATTCGGAATGTGCCGGGATCAGCATATTCCCCTTGACCACATGTGAAATAATTTCTCTCTCTTCCCCCTTCCCAAAGCTATTAGGGAAATAAGGGTATGGTAGGGGAAAGGAGAACCTAAGAAGCAATAAAACAGTTACCAGAGTCCCAGGTAACTTTGGACTGAATCTGCAGCTGTAGCCTTTGAAATGGATTTTTTTCCCCCTTGCAAATGCAACATCCCCTCTCATGCTTTTGTGCCTCTGGGAAAAGTGGCTTGTTGAATCTCCCATACATTTCAGTTCTCCAGAGTTTCATCAGTGCACCAAAGCCAAGTTAACTTGAAAACGAAGCTCTGCTTTCTGCTAGTGTGTTGTGGCTTTGCTAGGTCAGTCACCTGTGAATAATGAATCACCTGGAAAGCCCACCCCACTGGCCGATTTCAGGAGAGGACCTTAAAAGACTCCAGCAAATGACGGCTTTCGTTGCCGAGGAGGTGATGAGAAGCCTTTGGAGGGTGACCCAAAATGAAGATGCTTGAAGTCTGGGGCTAACGTGAAGTCATGCAGAGGAGAAGGCAAAAGAGAGGTGAGTTGTTTTCCCACTGCTTGCGGCCAGAAGGACTCTCTTCTGACTTGCCTTGCTGACTTGGGGAGAGTCCCCAGTGGTGCCATTAAGCTGGACCTTGGGGCTAAATGCTGGGCCTGCAACCCAAGCGGGGTCTGAAAGAGTAGCCAGTGATGGAGGTGGTGGGATCAGCCTGGGTACCCATTGCAACACAGGCCTGTCAAGACTGACACACTTCCTCACTGCTGTTTTCCTTCTGATTTTGAAAAAGGGTTATAAACAGGAGACGGGCAGACAAGCATGTTCAGCATTCTTGAAGCTTTTATTTCTTTGACTTCTGAAGCAGCATTCACCCTTTTCTATAACAAAATGCATTCCCCATTAGGGCTGCACAAACAGACTTCCTTTCTTTTTCTGCAGTCATAATGGGAGTGGAGTTTCAGGGAGTTTAGAATATAAAACTGAGAGTGCTCAGGTATTAACTGAAAACTCATTTTGGCAAGGGATCTAGCTTTCTCCTCTCAGTAGATCAGGAAGGGAGACACAGTTATAAAGCATGGCATGGGAAGGGGGAAGGGGGCATGGAGAGAGAAAAGTTAGTTGCATGCTTCACCACTGAAGAGATACACGTGGCCACCCCAAGGGCTGGAGGCATAAGACATGAGATTGTCCATGTTTTCTCCAGTTTCCTGGAAGTACAAGGATGCTATTAGTTTACATGGGAATATAATTGTCTTTGGGTCATAAAAGCTAGTGGGAAGCTGCTTCTGGGGGAATAGATGGATTATAAGCAGGGGGTGGGGTGGGATGGGGATAATGGGAGGGGAATGTGCAGAGAAGGAGTGGCAGGGCCCTCCCCGAAGTGCCAGGACCATTGAGGAGCTCTCTTTGGTACTGCAAGAGAATGAGGTAGCTTTCCTATATTAAGGTAAAGTCGTCTTCCACTCATGTTCCACTTCTGGTGATTTCATAATCATACCCATGTAGTTGTATTGGCGTCAGCGCAGAAGAATGGTTTGACATGGCTGGTCTTCTGTCTAAGAACTAGGCAAGCCAAACCCTGCTTAGCTTCCAAGCCCAGACAAGGTCAGCTAGATGCTGCCAACTCCTGAGATTTTCAAGCATTACTGTTATTTAATGACATTTGCTTATAGAATTCAGAGAATAAGGAAAACAAAGGCTCTCCTTTTCTTTGATGGTGGGTGTCTTCTTCAGGCAGGCGGGCAGTTTAAAACAGTGTCTTTGTAGCAGTTCAGTTGCATTTCTCACTGGCCTAGAAGATGAAGATGGAAGATGGCATTTCCTCTGCCGAATAACTTTTCTGAAAGCTCGATGTATAAAACACGCTGAAGAATTAGATGCCAGCAGCATCAGTGGAACTCTGTGGCCCATGGTGAGCCTAAGTGGGCACACCACTTATCTTTCACACACATGTATATGAACACCCTCAGAAGGTAATTCAGTTATGACATTGTAGGGGTGCAGAGGCAACACAAGATCCTTTGACACTGCTGGGGACTGACCTCCAGTTCTTGTCTCTCCCTCCCCTCTCTTTGGGCCTCAGGGCTGGGAGTAGAGCATCAACCCCACCCTTGCTTTCTTCCTCCCACCTCACTCTTTCTTGGTCTGTCTGACTTTTGCCAAAAAATGGGACAGTCTCCTTCTGCTACTGTCCAAGCTGGCCTCATTCCAGAAAGGCACAGCATTCTGTATGTGAATTTAGGCATCCTGCTGGACCCTTAAATGATTTATTTGATTGTTGTTTGTATACCATGGTTTATGGCTTGCAAATTGGGCCTGCTGGCTAATTATGGTTGATTCAAGAAACCAGGGTCAAAATAACTGTAGCTTAGTATGATATGGGAGCCAGGTTTGTTTCTGCTTCTTGCGGGGCTGTGCACCTTCTAACAAAATAAGTTGCTTAGTTTAACATGAAGCAAAAGGGATGGTTGGGGAAGCTAAGAAGTTCTACAACCTTCAAATCTGCCAGCTTTCATGGCTTGGTGAATCAGGATGGTGCTTTTGTCTCATGCTCACAAATCTATTTGTTTTAGACTTCGGTCTTGCTTTCATCTCCAGTTGTGTGATGTCTCAGGTTCTGACTCTGCACTAATGCTATAGATGTCCCTTGCTATAACCTGCCTGTCAAACATCCCAGACCTGTACAGGACCTAACTCTAGCTCAAGCCATAAGCACTGTTAGATGCTGAGCTGCCCTCAAATTACTTTTAGCTGGTATGTCACTCAGGCTATTAAATGTCTTATCTAGCCTACTTTGCTCTATGGATAGCATGGCTGTGACCAGTTTACCTCACAGCCACTGAAATCCGGAAATCTTCTGGCCAGGCCTGTTTGCAATCTGATCCAAAGAGAGCCCTGAGGGATCTATATATACCAGCCATCCTGAGATCCTCCATGACCCAGATGTGATTTCAAGGATTAATAGCTATCTGTTGCAGCTAAAATACAGATTTTTAAAAATCTTGTCATTTTTTACATTTGTTGCAAGCTGTTCACTGTTATCATCTCTCTCTCTCTGCTTTGAATTGACATGATCTTTAGCTGCATTTCCACTGTACTGTGAATTCACTGCCTTTAACTTGTGCTTCTTCCTATTAAAAAAAATTGGACTGTAAGGAAACATTGAAAGGATATGAGTTTACACTGTCTGAATAGTGAGATTCTGTATATCAGAATCAGATCTGCATTCTCAAGGTTCTGATGACCAGAGTTCTGAGTCTTTGTGTTGTAATTCTCCAGAAAAACTGAAATTTCATTTCAGCTTGCAAATGTATACTCTCAAATCTAAGGCTGAGGGGCACTTGCATTAAAAGTTGGCAAGTGGGTTAAGAAGGCTTAATCCATAGAAGCCACACAAAATCTGGGGCTTCCCAAGACATTCCTTATCTGTGAATACTTCAGTTTTCACTTTCCCTTCCTCCCTGGCCATCCAAGGGGTTATAAAAGGAGCAGAACCAGAGTGGGCATGGCTTCCCTGATCCTTATATACTGCCCATGTTGAAGCAATTATAGGAGTTTTTAACCACATTATGCCTGAACCTAAAAGGGGGTTTGTAATCAGTGTTGTTTCTACAGATTAATCTCTCTTTTGGTTCTCTATTGCACAAACGAGGTGCTGTTGAAGAAAAAGATAAATGTATTTAGTATACATACAGTATATCTCAACATACAGATGCCCGGACAGAGTTTCTGTAATCGTAACAGCTTATTTTGTCTGTTCTTGAAGTGACATTTATGTACTGCATTGGGAAAGGGAGCCATGTCTGACTTTGTGGCAAGAGAATGTGCGTGAAAAAGTGAACATGAAAATTCTCCCTTATATAACTTCTTTTTTTAGAAATTACCTCCCTGCCATTCATTCAACTACCTCTGAGCACTCACATGCATATTTCAACCAAGAATTCTAGTACTGAACAGTCATTTCACAAATGTGCTGGCCTGTGTCCGTGGTACTTTAGAAATTGCCTGAATGATCCCCTTTTTGCAATTAATTCTGTGGCTTATAAGTGGCTCTCACAAACAGATTCTGTTTGCTCTTTGCACGCATGGCATGCCTCCTGGCATTTGCTTACAGCAAACGTTTACGTCTGTCTGCAATTTGGGTGGGATCCCATCTTGCCATAGATACAAATGATTTAAGACTGTGTGTGTGTGTGTGTGTGTGTGCATGTGTGTGTATATATAAACAAACCAAGTACTCCTTATGTGAACCAACTGATCTTTGCTTCTTTTGACTGAATTTACAAATTGACTGAATTCCAGGCAAACAAGGACTGAGTGACTTTTTCCAAGGTCAACATGTTTACTAGAATACAGAGCAAGATTCAGGCTTTTATTTTTTCCTGTGTATTTCATGAGGGTATTGCTGAAATCCATCGCTTTCCTTAGCTCAAAGTGGTGTCTTCAGTGAACTTCAATTCTCATAATTTCCAGACAGCTTAAGCGCTGATATCCACCATAACTGAAGTGCGCTGAAAAAGGGGAAAAGCTGCTTTAGTCCTTATCAAGACAATCTCAGTCCCAAATAATTCCTTTATTATTAGAAAAACCATAGTTTTCTCTTGCACTAGGTTCAAAGGAAGCTCTTTCCTTTTTTGTGAAAACTTCTAACACAGTGGTGGGCAACTTGTACGTTACCTTCAGTCTGATTTTTACAGCCCTGGTAACCTCCAAGATCTATGTGACTGAATTGTGATTTGTGCCAAAACCTATCTCAGTGATGTCCCCACATTATCCTTGCATACACTCTACATGCCCTCAAAACATAAAAATGAGCTTTGGGTGCCTCCCAGCCAGAGTAGCTCAACTCTATTCTAACATTTGGAGACAAAATGGCAGAGCTCAAAACTGGCCCATTTATTTCGGTGAAAACGAGCTGTTTCCATCAACAACACATCAGCAAATTGATTATGCATTTGTATGCATGGAAGATACAAGAGGCCACTGGAAGAAATGAGAATCCTATGTGTGCTTCTTGTATCTGCATTAGACCCATCATCTCTGCAACTTGCAAATTATTTGCGCTATTGATCATGAGTAACTCATATTTCATTTGGAGAATGGGGAAATCTTGGGATGAATGCATTTGCTGTGATGCTCCTTCTACTGCATTTTGGTGGTCCAGTAGTGAAAGCAAGTCTCAAGACACATGGGATTGCTTTTGTGTAAAGGCATTGTGCTTATGCTCAACTGAATTGGATGATTATGTCAGTGGTGGGTTTTGGCAATTACAGAACAGGAAGATGCTCAGGTGGCTATGGCTACGGAAAAGACTTGAAAGAGAAAGAGTGAATGTTGTGTTACAGCCTGGAATGCCTGTAAATTGGGTTCAGGGCATTAGTAAGCAGTGAAATGATAACCAGCAGCAGCGCCAATATTCTGGCTAGAAAGTGTGGTCAGAGAGATGTCCAGAATTGCAAAATGGATGGTGCATTTTGACCAGGAAATAAAGTATTGGTGCAGTTATTAACCTTAGGATGATTGATTGATTGATTATGTGCCATCAAGTCATTTATGACTCCTAGTGACTAGATAGATAGATAGATAGATAGATAGATAGATAGATAGATAGATAGATAGATAGAAACTTAGAATATTTTTTTTAATTGTTAGCCCCCCAGAGTCCTGTATATGGGATGGATAACCATATACATTTCTTAAATAAGTAAAATCTGCTTCAAGTTGGAGTCTCTCCAGATATGTGGACTTCAGCTCCCACAATTCCCCAATATACCTAGCTACTGCAAAGAATTCTGGGAGTTGAAATCCACACATATGGAGGACATCCACACTGAGGAATGTTGCTCGAGCGAAACAATTAGATAATTTTAGGTTCTGAATGCATTGGTTTTATGAGCCACAAATACTTCAAAATGTGATATGCCACTTGGGGAACCTCCTGTTCCTCCTACATGTCTGCCCTACAGTCTTATCCTGACGTTTAGTTTTGACAGAACTGCAGCTGGCAGCCTATTTTTCGAGCAATGATCTCCCTGCTCCTGATTCCCCAGTTCAGCTGGTTTGCCTAGAACACTCAAACTGACCTGGGGACAGAGAAAGATAAGGCAAGAAGAGGAATGGGATCATTTGCCAGTTATGTTATTCCCACTCTCAACCTTCACCAGAGACTTGAGAGAAGCTGAGGGATATTTACTGTCCATAATGTGTGAAAGTGGCCCTTTCAGATACAGTGGCAGCTATTACCCCACCTTCATCTCCCTCATCTCCTTTGCCTGCCTGACCCACTGCTTGGCAATGGTGGTGGTTCCAGGGTCCAGCCTGAGCTGAGCCTGTTCCTATAGCTGTCACCACCCCAAGGGAGTGGAACTGATGTGGTGCACCAGTGCTTTGATCCCAGGAAATAATATTTAGAGTTGCAGCCTGACTCAGTTAAAGGTGTGCAGCTTTATATAATGAATACTGAAGATGTATTGAGCTTCCTGCTAAGAACAGGTTAAGGGTGCTCTGTTCTTTCACTGTGCCACAGACTGACAGTTCTAGCAGGACCAGTAAATAATGTTTAAGGTCCACATTTGCCTAAGGAAGAACTCAAGATTTTCCCTCCTTTCCTCCTTTTCATTTTGCTTTTTACTGAAGAAACAGAAACTAAACACATTACAGAGATAAAAGAAAAATAAATGAGAGACAAAAAGGAAGAAAATAAAGAATAAAAATGTGCATGTAAATGTACTTCTGAGAAAATATGAATAGAGTTGTGCTGTACAATTATTAATTTTCTGAAGCCAAATATGGAAACAATTTGTCTTCATTAGGCTGTTGACAATTTTATGCAGAGAAGACTGTTAAACCCTCTTGCTAGAAAGCATGGAAGTTTATCACTGTGGAACAGGATTAATGGTGACATAACCCGTTCAGAAAAGCTACTGATCATGTACAAACTACGGTGCATGTAAATAAAGAAAAAAAAACCCTGCGTGTCATTCTTCTTACTTTTAATTCTAGACTAGCTGGATTAATTCATTAAAACATTCATTTTAAAGATGCTTAGAACAGTAGAAGATGCATCATTAACTAATCTTAACTGCATTATTGTTGTAATTGGTCACTTCCCCCTTTTTGGTAAATTTGTTTTGGTTTTTCAAGCAGAATGGATAAATCAGACACCAGCAGAGTACAATAATTGTAGTACCCTTGCTAGCATGAACCCCTGAATTCTTCAAAACAATGGTCAGAGCCTAGTAAGATATAGTAAGTTAGTAAGTAAGTAAGTATATAGAATTATTAGTTATTTTAATACGGATATTTATATTTTTATTGTTTTTATTGTTTCAGATTTTAATTGTAAACTGCCCAGAGTCACCCTCTGGGAGAGATGAGCAGCATATACCTTTAATAAATAAATAAATAAATAAATAAATAAATAACAGTAAGATGAAGAGAAAAGTCACTGTTTTTGTGTGCCTTTGATCTCTTAGGAAATGCCTCGTTCAAATCTAGGTTTAGCAATGAACTTGTTGCCGCAGCCTTCCTTGGCCAGCCGTCCACCCAGTGTGTCATGTTTGAACTCTTACAACGACCATGCTTAGCGGAGATTATGGAGTTGAAATCCCAAATGGCTGGGAAATAATCTCAGGCAATTTAACAAACTGCAGCTTGTGAAAGGACTGATTGGAAGAGAATGGGCAGGTTGATTTGCCAATGAAAAAAACCTTTACCTTATTTCCCATTTACTTCACCACTATTCTGTCTGCTCCTAAAGCTGACCAGGTGAAGCTGTTTCCTTGGGTATTTGGTTCTCTTTGTGTGTGCAGCTCCTAAAGGAAAAAAAAAGCCATCTTCTTCTTTGAGTTTCTCATTAACAGCCGTAACAGGCGCATCTGGGTTTGTAGAATGAAACAGGCAGGTGTTGAAGAACCAAGCAACCCCTTTGGGTTGTTCTCTGGAATCAATTAAAAAATGGCTTCTTATCAGAGAAAGCATATCAATTGCATTATTATAAGTATTTACTTCCACTACCTAAGCACAAAGACCCTCAGTCCAGAGCTATTTATACACTAATTGTCTTCGACAATTAATTGTCCCTCAGAGGTGAGGATTGTAGCCATAATAGAAAAAGAGTCAAAGTAAGGGAGAACAGCATGGTATCCCAGACTCCAGGACAACCACTAATCCCTCAAGCGGTGTGTTCCCTCCAAGTAAAATAACATAATTGTTAAAAGTCATCCAAACTCACAAGACTGCAAAACTGACACAAAAGTATCATATTAATTTAATGGTTGCATGGGGGACTGTGTGAGATATTGACAATATTGCATACAATTTCACCCAAAAAGCAATATTATTTGGAAATTTGAGGGAGGAAGGAACTGCTCTATTTCTTGATTCCAGCAAGGTTCCTGTCCTATAGATGTCATCCATTCAGAATGCAATAACCTTCTAAGGAGAGGTAGTTAGCCAAAGTTCACACAGTAAACTTCACAGACGAGTGAGGATTAGATCCTAGATCTGAGATCTGAGATCCTAACTGGGTTTTCTCCAACCTGCTACCCCCAGATGTGTGGGATAATTCCCATCACCACACCTCAGCTAGCACAGTTAGGACATTCTAGACCCACACATTTTGAGGCACTGGGGTTCTGGGTTAGGAAAAACTGTTTTATGAACTGCTTTGCCACAGGAGGTAACTTCTCATTCCTCATCAGGTCTAAGTTGGTTTAGCCCAACTTAGAATATGGTGCCTGTTATGATTGCTTCTATTATATATTTAATTCTGTCTGATCCAAATGCCTCTTTTGACTGACTTCTTTGAGGCCTTTCCATCAAAATTTCCCAATGCAAATAAATTCCCTTATTGTTATTTATTAATTTAGGGAAAATTGGCTTAGACTGATATAGTTTCTTTACCACAATAGATTCGAGGGTCATATTTCCATTCTTGCATTTTCCTGGGCTCAAAAACATGAACCAATTGTTCCAAGAGTTTACACTGGCTCTTGCTTTAACCTGTACATATTAAATTTGTCATAATTATTGGATTTGCAGTGCATAAGGCTTGTTTCCTGACCTTTTGCTTAAACTCTTTGTCAAATGATAGCTGAACGTTTGTACTACTGACATTTGAATATTAATTCCAGTTCCAAACCGCTTAGTGGTTGTGCAACAAAAGTGGGAACGTAGGGCTTGCAAGGGAGTGTCTAGAGAAATGTAGGGGAAGATTCTGAAAGAGAGTTCAAAACTCTGACAATTTACATAGACTGCGGTCCAAGTTTTAATTCTAAGACCAGAAATGTTATACTTACTCCAGAAATGGGAGAAATAGAAGGCTTTGCTTTTAGTATGTCTACAGTCACTGTGCATTCACAGTGCTACACTAACTGTGCATCACAGCTCCAAAATATGGTAGGCTTGGGCAAATCATATGATGAAGCTTGTCACTTGCAAGCAACGTATCCCTCTAACCCAGTGTTGTCCAAACTTGGCCACTTTAAGATGAGTGGATTTCAACTCCCAGAATTCCCCAGCCAGCATGGCTGGCTGGGGAATTCTGGGAGTTGAAGTCCACTCATCTTAAAGTGGCCAAGTTTGGGCAACACTGCTCTAACCCATCCTTGAAGCTGCAAAACAGCTGCAGTTACTCAATATTTTTGAGCCAACTGCTTCAAGACCCTCCCAAACAGGGTCTTTTGGAATAACTGGCAATAGCTTCATCAGATGATTTGCACAGGTTTAATTTGTGAATCTTACACTCTGGTATATCATGTCATAGTCTGCACACACAAGTCTGTTTTGGAATTCCTTTGGGGTTTTTTTTTTGTTTTGCTTTTCCTATTAGTCCTGAAATTTTCAGTAGGGAGTGCTACAAACCTAAAAACAAATCTTTTTAGGTGGCTGACAGTTACATAATGTCAGCTTACATTCTCCTTAAAGAGATGGCGCAGTGCATGTAAAACAAACAAACAAACAAACATGGTTGCTATGAATACAGGGAGCCCACCCAATGACTTCATAGCAAAACTGGGAATTTGGCTCTCTTTGTTCGACTACTCTTCCTGCTGAATGACTCGCTCTTCTTTTCTATATGAGGACCAAACATTTGTAGATGGGATGATCTCTGTGTCCTGTTAATTTTTCAGTCCATGCACACTCTTTCTTTCCCCCCACTTTGTGCTTTTTCTTTGGCCTTATTTTGCAAGTGGCAAAGAGTGAACACTGACACACATCCACACCCACTAGAACACATGACAAATTAATGGAGTGACCAGAGGAAGTCGCTTATCATGGAACAATCTCGTGGTACTAGGAAACTAGAGGACAGTCACATAACAACTTGTGCCCAGCTTGCCTTCCAGAGATAACGTGCCTGCCAATATTTCCAAAGGTAATGTTGCCCTCCAGATATTTGCAGGTTGGAGCACTTCATGGTCCTCGTGGCTTTGCCCAATCAGTGGATTTATATGAGCAAAGCAAATGCTTTTGTTAATCTTCTAGTAGCAAAATGATTCTCTTTCTGACCTCCAAGGTGAAATTGGGAGAGGGGATATTTTCTACATCCTGCTCAAAGAATTTCTGATATAGAAGCACAGAAAGATATAGTCACCCTAGGAAGGTTGGCAATTTGAAATGGTTGAGCCAATATAAACATACTTTTCAAACTGCCAACTATTTAAAGATACAAATGCCAAAACACCGTAGGGGGTATTTACTCGGGTATTTGAGATTTGACCAGCTTGACACAATGGTTAGATATGGGAGATTTCATCATATTCCTTATGATGAACGCATTTGTATCTGTGAAGCGTCAGAGATAGAAGACTTAGCACATATATTATTTGAATGTAATTTGTATAAGAAGGAGAGAGATATGTATCTTGGACCACACATTAAACAAATGACACATTGGGAACCACATATTAAAACAACATATTTTATGTGTGGTCAGAATTCGAAAATAACATAATACAGCTCGGTACTTGAGTAAAACAATACCGTTGAGATCTGCATACATGGGGTTGATTGGGGCAAATTGTAGGGGTGACATGGGAATACGATTTGTACTCTCACTCATTTGTTTATTTAATCACCGTATGTTATTTCTATTTTATTTGTTTTTACATAGGGTTTTACATAGGGTTTTGTCTGAAATTTTGTATTTTGATATGGCCTAAGGGCTAATCAATAAACTTTGACTTGACTTGACTATATCCTGTGTGTGTCTGAATATTTTGGAAGATAGTAGTTGCTTTTCATATTCAGTTTGGGGTCTGCTATTACAAAGAGTCCTTGTTTAGCAACCACAATTGGGACCGGCAACTCAGTCATTAAGCTAAGCAGTCACTAAGTGAAACCATGACTGGGCTTACGATCTTACTTCAGCTTTCTTTTGCTTTACAGACCTGCAAAGGTTGTAAATTTGAGGATTGGTCATAAAGTTACTTTTTTATCACCATCATAACTGTGAATGGTCACTAAATGGGGTAGTCACTAAACAAGGGCTACCTGTACTTTCAAACCTTTTCTCAAACTATTCTTTATTACAGCTGGCCTTCTACAAGTATAGCCACGTTTTTGACTTTCCCTGGAAATCTTCGACTTCCAATCCTAGGATTGGGTAAATGTAGGAGGCCATTCCACTCCTGCCCCTTCCTTCCACTTCTGTCTATTCTGCTGCATAAAAATGGATAACAGACATTGTTGTTTAAAAGATCAGGTTGTCCTACGTTTGACAGGGCCTAGAAGATTCCTTACATCACAACTTCCCCCCAGGGATATTGAGGAGCCAGAAACAGATGTTTTAGACATGCTGTACCGGTTTCCTTTTCTGGATGGATTCATAACATCTCCTGCCTTCTGGAAAATATGATGAATTAAGTGTAGTTCCATGGTGGGTTTATTGCTTGGATTTCTGTTGGACACAGTGGAACAATACCTTTTTCAAAATAAGGTACTGTTATAAAAATACGCCTGCCCCTTGACCTTAAATTGTCAGTGCTTCCATGCATCGTGACAGGCTTGAGAAAGGGAGGGCAAGGGTATTGTGGCCAGGCAGGGAATCAGTAAATGCCCACAGAGAGGCCTTTGCACTTGTGTGCTCAGCCGCTGCCAAAGCTGGCCTGCAGGGAGAGCTACTAGGTAGGTGGGTGGACCCTTTGCATTGCCAGTTCAGGGAGACGTTGGACAGAGATCCCCTGCTCTGCCCAGTTGCTAGAAGGATACAAGTACCCTACTCTGCGGAGAGAGGCAGAGGGGGCCGTAATTAGGATTTCCATGGAGCGAAAGTCCAAGTGTAAAAGCAGTGTCGATGCCCAGGAAGTTGTTCATGGAGAAAGTGCCACAGGGAGGGAAAGTGTAGAAAAGGAGCTCCTGACGAAAGCAGGGCTGGAGGGTGGGTGATTATTATGGAGCCATTAAAATAATAATAAAAAAATCTTGGCTCAACAGAGCCCTGTACTGGCATTCCACTTGGTTGCTTGGGAAGAGCTCAGCTAATTCTGCCTTGCATATATGATTCATCTAGTTGCTTGCTTGCTTATGTATTTATTGATTTGATTTATATCGCTACCCAATTTGCAAGAGTGACTCTGGGCAATTTACAGTTTGAAGAAACATGAAATTAATTAATAGGGAGAAGTGGGGGCTCAAGTTGTGAGATGGGTGGAGGCTATTCTTCATTTCCCACCCCCCACTTCTCCATCGGTGAGTCTTGGGTTGCCATACTAACCTCTGCCCCCACCTATTAATCAAAGCCAGGCCAGGCCAGAGTAAGAGAGTGCTCATGTATGATCTGAATATAGTGAAACTAAATAGTTGTCCATTTTGAATTGCCTTGGAAGTTTTTGTGGCTTCAGAGATGTGCTTTTATCTGAGCTATTTCTCAGTCTCTTTTTGTTTCTCATGTTTCCAAGGAAGTGTAACTATCTTCCTATTGAAATTCTACAAGAGTCAGTGTGGACCTCATCATGGAGGATGTTACCCTGCTGTGATCTGAATATGGAGGAAAGGGCTGACCTGATTTTCTTTACTGAGACCCGGGGGATGGGGAGGGGAGAAGGTTAGTCCTGAGCCAGCTTGGCTCAGCAAGGTGTTTGTGAAGGAGCACAGACTGGGGAGGAGGGACAAAGAAGCAAGTTGCAGTCGTGTCTCAGAATTTATCTGTCTCACCAGGCACCAATTCACCTAGAAGCTGGCTATTAAGGTTAGTTCCCGGTGTTGGGTTGAAGAACTAGAACAAGAATCTTTGCCCAGCCTGCCACCCTATGTCTTCCTTGCTTGAGCTGATAAAGGAAGTCTCGGGAGTGTTTTGGAAAATTCCAGGACAGTTCTCCTTGAAGAGCCCAGTGTCCATGCTGAGGCTGCTCACTCACGTCTTGCTCAGGATTTCAGAACTCTTCAGTAATCATGGGGCTGTTGCAAAATATCAGAGGCCCAACACATATTGCAGAGCATATTCTCAATCAGATTTCTGGGGTCAGATGGATTTTAGGGGACGGGTGGTTGGTAGGCATTAGTCACAGATGGATTACTTCTCTGTGAAATTTGAGCTAGCTCAAATTAAGAGGATTCACCCTTGGAGACTAATGAAATCAAAGAGATTCCTAAATGTCCTGCAAAATTTTCTAGGCACAATGAATAGTGATTCTGTTTAGGTCTTAGTGTTGCTATGGTTCCTGAGTTGCAAGAAGCCGGGATACCCCTTAGTTTAACTGAGTAACTCTGACCCATTGAGTGATCCAATAGAAAGCTAAAGCACAGATGATGCCAATATTGTACTGAAATATTGGTTAAAATGTTGAACTCAGACTGGGGAGACCAAGGTTCAAATCCACCCTCAGCCATGGAAGCTCACTAGTGACTTGGGCCCATTGCTGTATCTCAGCTCAATCTATTTTACCAAGCTATTGCTATGGGGGAAATTGAAGGAGGGAATGCTATGTACATTGTCTTGAATTTTTAGATAAAGGTGGAATATGAAACTAACGAATAATAAAAACTAAGCTTAGGTGAGAGTGCAGAACTCTATCTGCTGCCTGTTATCTGTGGCAATGACCACAGCAAATATAGCTTGTTTCTCTACCATCACTGCATTCTTAGCAGGACTTTCTAGTCTGATGGCCGGGGTGCTCAAAACGGTTTCTGTGGCAGATTAAATTGCCTGCTGTGACAGAATCATTCACATCTGCTCCAAACTTGATGCCACAGTTCTTGAAGGTCCTGTTCTGTGTATGGGGAGTGGTATGGTCAGCATCTATGTAATCAATCTGTTATTGTGATCTGGGATAATAGACAAAATACTTATAAAGATTAGTTGTGCTCCAAACCCTTGTCTGTTGTGGCTGCTAAGGGTTTTAGTTGCCCTCTCTACTGGAGGAAAGAAATTGGGAGTGCTACCATGCTGTTGATTCTCCTCCATCTTTCAATGACTTTTAACAGTTACTGATTAAGGGTTATGGCTGTAGCATTACAGTTGATTGAGTGTTGGAGGTACAGTGGTTCCATTTCTACCTGTGAATGATGGTAGGACCATCATTTGAAAGTGGTACTAGGAAATTTTGGTCCAACCACACTGTGTTTGAGTTATGAGGTCCTCTGGGGTTCTATTCTTTCTTCTCTGTTCCCCTTTATCTGTATGAAGCTATAGGACACAATCCTCTGAAGAAGCCCTGCTCATGATCTTAGTAGTGGGTTCAGCTCATGTTGTTGTAGTCAGGATAGGCCCTTCTTACTGGCAGCATCCCAATGATAGAATTCTCTTCTAAGAGATGTTCAGCTGGCTCCACGCTGTCTACCTTCAGAAAACAATTGAAGACATACCTGTTTTAACCAGGCATTTGCAGAATAACAAATATCCCAGGATCAGACTGCCTTTAAGCTTACTTGTTCTTTTGCTTTTCAGTTCCTAAAAACGAGCTTTGTTTTAATGTTTGTATTTATTGTTACTAACCATGGTTGCTTTTATTGTGATTATTTTATTTTTAAAACTTCTCTCTTGCAAACTGCTCGCAGTCCTCTGGGAGGAAAGATATAAATATAAAATAAAATAGAAAGGGCCTTGATTTGAGAATCTGAGGAGCTGTATTTATTTGGATAAGAAAAATGTTTAAGTTCAGCCTCCCCTGTCAATTATTTAAAATAAAAGAGCAATAAATATTCATTGGTTCAGTGACTGTTACACTTCCCAAATTTTCTTCTGCTCAACAGCCATCCAGTGCATTGTGTCTCATGGCCAATCGTTTCTGTCCCATACAGTATTTTGGCTTCTCCTACCACCTGTCCCACTGATAACGCCATTCCAGAAGTCATATGGCAAGAGAGCACCTATAAGAGTTGTCATTTCCATGTGCACAGGAAGTAAAGTGTATCCAGTCAAATGAAGAATGCTATCATTTCCTGCATGTATCCTTGTATTTCCAGCAAGTTGGAAGGGGTGTGTCAAGCTTGCGTGCCTTTCAGTTGTCCTGTTGTTTTGATAAATAGGAGCTCCCACAATGGCTAAGGTATCTTTTCCATTGTTCTTCCCATTAGAAGCTAAATAATGAACCTTTGCATTTTCCTGGACAGGTTTTCTAGTGGAATTATTTTCCCCAAGTCATGACTGTTCCAAATAATCTGGCACAACTGTGTCAGCCCTGCAAGGTAGACCAGACTTGAACACCAAAGTTATGAATATTAAAACTACTTTTATTATAGGGTTACAGTAACATAATCTTGCAGCTCTGAATTGCCTCTCCCCTCTCTGCTTTTATACTAAAAAAAACTAGGGATGGTCCAGTCTGAAATGTTTTCTCAAACTACATTTCTTCTTTGGCCTCAGATTTCTCTTATCTGACTGTTGCCTCGGCTGCAGCTTTTCCTCCTATTCCTCAAGGTTATTCTCCCAACATAAATGGATTCTCCTTGGCTTTACTATGGCAAAAAAACCTTATATTGCAGCATTGGAAAGGTAAATGTATGGCTCCATTTACTCAATGGATTGAAGACCTGATTGCGCTTGCCACTTATGAGCAGATTGCCTGTAGATGTAGACTTTGTATGGATAAGTACAATGAAATATGGGACACATTTATACAAAATACAGTAGGTTAAAAAAAAGCATGACAGTTATATAAGTGTATTAGAAATATATATATTCATACTTGCATCATGTATGTGTTAGAAATTATATATAGAATTGTAACTGTTTATTGTTGTAATGAAATTATATTATATATTCTGTTGTATTCTTTTCACTTATTTCTTTTTTTAAGCATTTGTTATGTATTTTTATTTGACAATGTATGTATTTTTGAGTTTTGTTCCCTTTTTTTCTTTTTCTGTTATTTTAAAAGCAATTAAATAAATAAATAGATAAATAGTTATTCTCCCAGCCCAATGCAAATTAAGAGGTATGCAAGATTGTTTCCACTCCTTCACTCTATGTGTCCTTTCTGCTTTCTTTATACTATCGGGCTGAGTCACTTTTTATCCCAATCCACTGTACCTTTTCTCACTGTTGCTGAGCCATTGTTCCTCACAGATAGACAGACAGACACACACACACACACACACACACTGACAGAGGTATAAAGTCAGAGGAGGCCAACAATCAGTGGGGAGGAAATTTTGTGTAGTCCAGAAAGTATGACTAATGTATAGTAGGATATACGTTCATAAGACAAAATGCTAGCCCGCAGAGAACAATTAACATGGAATGCAGAAAGTTGCAATAAATTGGGAAAGGAATTAATCAGGTGCAAACTGGTTGGAGTTTGTCATGAGAAGCAAGGAGGACATTCACTTGGACGCTAAGAATTTGGTTGTATGGGCCTGTCACTGAAAGGAGTCAGATGTAGGGAATCATTGGAAATGCTAAGGCAAGTTGAAAGAAATAGAGGTAAATTAATTGTAGGAAGAGGTAGGGGAAGATATAAGGGGCTTCTTAGCAGACAGAGTGGACCCTGCAAGAACATCACGATTGGGGATTTCCAGAAAGGAGGTGAACATTGTCCTGAAGAGTAGCAAGGGGAGAAATGACACTGGAGTTTGAGTAAGTGTATTAAAAGCTGTGGAGTTATGGATATAAGATTTGACACATACACAGTTGACCCAGACACATGCACAAGGGGAGAGAAGATGGAAAGAGAAGGCATGGCAAGGAACAAGATGAGTCAGAATTGGGAATAATTCGCATAAAATAAGAGGCATCTTAAGGAGATAAAGGGAGTATCAAAGCTAGTTTTGGTCGGGAAGCAGAGTTAGCTCAAAACATATATAGGACTCCAACTTTGGATGTTGTGGAGCAGAACAGGGAGAGGGAGATAGAAAAAAGAAGAGCCCCCCCCCCCATGTGGCAGGAAGACTACTCATGAGGAAGAGGTTAAAAAGAGAAGGCATGAGGCTTTGTGCAAAGAATGGCAGACATCTGTGAGAAGCTCATCTAAGGTGGGAACATGAGGAGCTAGAAGTTTCACCTGAGAGGGGATCACCCAGTGGATTAGGCTAGGGGTACACTGTGGTTTGGATAGCTATGAGGAAGAGAAGCTTAAAAAAGCAGACTGGAAGCCTAGCCTAGAAGGAGGGCCCCTAGAAGAGATGAAGAAGTTAACTGCTATATGAAACTCTATGCCAAGAGGAATGACCATGAGCATAATTGCAAGGGAGTGGGGGGATTTGATTTGGTTTAATTATCACCTGGGCTTTAGAAATGTACTGCACCTTTAAGGAGACTGATCATTCAATAGCTTACAGGTATGACCACAATAGGAACTGGAAAATTTGTTGTTAAGCGGTTTGGTCGTTAAGCGAGGCATCACACGACCGTGACTTGCAACCTTCTCTGCCAGCTTCCCCACTGACTTTGTTTGTCAGAAGCTGGCTGGGAAGATCGCAAAATTATTATTATTATTTATTATTATTTATTTGATTTGTCCCCGCCCATCTCCCCAAAATGGCGATCATGTGACCACAGGCTGCTGCAATCATTGTAAATGTGCAATGGTTGCCAAGCACCCAGTCATGATAATGTGACCATGGGGATGCTGTGATGGTCATAAGTGCAAGGACCAGTCTTAAGTCACTTTTTTCAGCACTGACGTAACTTCGAACTGTTGCTAAACAAATGGTCGTAAGTAGTTGTTTAAAGTTCCTGTTGTACCTGTCTTAAGCATTGTTCATGCATCATTATGCTATTTCTTGATATAAGTAAAAGCTGTAAAAAGTTCACAATTTGAGATGGAATGTTGTTTCTTATTAGATACCCTGGGAAGGAGATATATAACCCTATAAATAACCCTATAACCCTATAAGTTCTTCCTACTGCTGGCAAATGTAGCAGACAGTTTAATGAAAATAAATTCTATTTGAACTGAAAAAGACCCTGTTTGGGGGATTTTGGGGGGGAATCAGTTTTCAAAGTCAGAACTGGCTTCAGTGTTACAACAGAGACTACATATACTTTGTCTTGGGGGCAAACTCCATAGTGCATGTCTATTGCTCAATTGTTTTTCTGCCCCCCCCTCCCCAACTGAGACCAAATGCAAAATGTACAGATTGCAAGAAAGGGGAGGAGTGATCCTTTTTCCCAATGTGTGTTTAGAACTTTAGAGCAGATGGGGAGGAGGTGGGCATTAAAAAAACATTGTCTTTTTTTCAGAAGCTGGGTGGGGGAAATAAACAAGGAGCAATTAGAGGCAGATGATGCAAGAACATTACTGCAACTTAGGGGAGGTAACCCACTGCCTTTAGGGCCAATTCTTAGTTCATCTTTCTTTTAGCACCCCCACAGTACCCCTAGCATGGATAGATCTGCAGCAGTGTTTTTCCAACTTAGCAGCTTTAAGATATGTGGACTTCAACTCCCAATATTTATTTAATTAATTTGTCGCCGCCCATCTCCCCACAAGGGGGGACTCTGGGCGGCTTACAACATACTAAAAAACATGAATACAGTTAAAAGTTATAAAACCAAACATTAAAAAATAAAAAAGCTAAGAAATCCAAGAGGCCGCTGGGGCCACAGCATACCACTAAGGGGCCAGCCAACCCCAATTCTGATTTCTTCCCTCCCTGCCCCAGGCCAGATGGCAGAGCCATGTCTTTAAGTCCCTCCGAAAGGCCTGGAGTGATATGGCTGGCTGAGGAATTCTGGGAGTTGAAGTCGACACCTCTTAAAGTTGCCAAGTTGGAAAAACACTGATCTACATTTTTTTGTCCATTTGGGGAGTACCAGTGAGATTTAATGGGCAAAATGGGCACCATAAAGTTGCAAAGTCTTAAGGCACCCTTCAAAAATGCTTATCCCTTCCAAAATTGGGCCAATTCCTCATTTGGATTAAGGGACAATATGGGGTGTAGCTGCTTTAATTTCAGAGAGCTTTAAAAATGTAGTTCCTGGCCATAAAGAGGTGATCTAGCCATGCCTTTAATTAGTTAATTAATTAATTAATTCAATTTGTATAGCCACCCATCTCACGTTTGTGACTCTGGGAGGCTTAAATAATTAAAAACAACCATAAACAACAATAAACAAAATCCAAAAATCAGTAAAACACAATAACCCCCTTTAAAACTCAATTAAAAAACAAAATTACAACCAAGAAACAGAAAAAGCAGGCATGTTTGTAGCCATCAAGTAGGCTCCAAACCGTAACAGATCCCCAAGTCCTATGTCAGCCTTACCAGCTAGACAAGACAGGAAACACGACCAGATAAGCTAATTCTACTTTATTGCAAAGCTATATTGGCAGAGTCTTGCAAGTCTGAAAGTACAGTTCTCCTTTACAGCCTGAGAAACTAGGGAGGCTCCCTTCTGAGCCTCTTGTCCCACCTACTATCCAGTTACAGGCTGTGCTGTCTCTTATCTGACCATTCCCTAGGCAGCATCTCTTCGCCCTGTCTCCCAAGGTCTTTTCCACATATCATTACACCTGTTGACACAACCATGTCTTTAGAACCTTTCAGAAGGCAAGCAGGGTTAGGGTCAACCTAACCTTTGGGGGGGATGATGTTCCAAAGGGCAGGTGCGGTGGCAGAAAATGCTGTCCTCTTAGGTCCCATCAGATGACAATCCTTAATAGATGGGAGCTATAAGTTGCTTCTTCTGCCGGACCTGATGCGACAGGTAGATGTAACTGGGGAACGGAGTGAATAGAATGGAACCTGAATGGGAATGAAATTATTAATCTTGGCCATGGAGATTACCCATTACTACTATTACAGGTGATATTATCATATGGCGCCATCATTGTAACGTCATTCCAGCTAGTCATGGAAAACCAATGCCTTGGGATTTGTAAAGACCCATCTATCTTTAGGGAAAGCTACAAAACTGCTCTAAATTCTTCAGCAAATGCTATAGAACTATAATAAAATTAATGCTGAAGCAAAACTTACACATGTTCTGACAGCAAGTTAGGGGTGTATTAAAAGCACTGGTTGATATATCCTCCCAACTTTTATGCACCGTTCAATTGGTCTTTTGTCTCACTCTGTTGAAAATGAAAATTAGCTCTAACTTTCTCCATTAAAAAAGATATAATGCAGCCTTGAATGAGGTCTAGAGAGAGAAAGTTTTTTCCCCTTGTATAATGGTGACAATTTTGCAACAGGAATGATTTATGCTAACCACGAAATGCTCTCAGCTGTGTCATGCCGAGCGCTTGGAATAATAAGTGGCAGGCAGTAGAACGAAGCTTGATTGCTAGGGAATCTTAAAGTGATTGAAACTGCTGTGCATGTGTGTGTGTGTGTTTTAATTCTTGCTGCTGATGGCAATAACCAAAGGAGAGGTTATCAGCCCTGAGTGCAGATATCCTCTTTGGGAAAGTATTTGAGATCACAGGAAATTGCTAGGTCTGAAATAAATGGAGTTATTATCAAAATCTAAACTCTTCCAAGATGGATTACCTGTTTTCTGAGAGTTTTTTTCCATTTTCCCCCTCTTCCTTGACATTCATGGCCCTCTTCAAAAAGGAAGTGTCTCTCATGGCCAAACTCTAATCACTCTATCAACTTCAATACAGTTGTGATTACCGTCTAGCACAAGGGTGAGCAAGTTTTTGGTAGCCTGGGCACATACTTAACTATTTTTGGGAAGGGCAACAATGGGTATGGCAATAATGCAGAATAGTTAGGGCTGGGATTTTCTGTTTTTCTTTGCTTGGGGAGGGGTTTTCTTTTGTTTTCTAATTCAGTCTATTTTAGCCTTGTTTATTATCCATCCATCCATCCATCCATCCATCCATCCATCCATCCATCCATCCATTTTCCCTCCTCAAAATTGTATGAAATTTAAATTCAGCAGTCCAGTGAGGGGTTGTTCCAAAGGTCTTAGAACAGTGTTGTCCAAACTTGGCCACTTTAAGATGAGTGGACTTCAACTCCCAGAATTCCCCAGCCAGCATGGCTGGCTGGGGAATTCTGGGAGTTGAAGTCCACTCATCTTAAAGTGGCCAAGTTTGGACAACACTGGTCTTAGAAAGAACTAGGGACACATATGGCCTGGGATGTAGATTATCCAATCCAGATTTAGAGGAATGCTGCAAAATTGAAGTGGTCTCTTCCTGCAGCCCTTCTCCTTAGCACTATAATATACATTTTGGTTGTTTTTATCAGTAATTATTAAAGATTGGCATTCTTGCTCCTGCTTTTTCTGTAATCAGTTTGAAAGTCCCAGGGATCTGTGAGAAATTCTTTAGTTTATATTTTCATATGAGCTTACCCAATTCACACTTTTCAGTGAGATTTGTACTTTTCCAGATGTTGTTTGCAAAACAGTGAATTACAAATGAGGGAAATTTTCTTACCAAACAGTGTATATTAGACAAATTCAAAAGCATATAATTAGAAAATGGGGCTTCCAAAAATGTTGTACTGAGAGAAATGACATAAAAATCTGTGTGAATTTGCATGCAGCTGTTTAGCCAAACTGATGCTGCAATGAATTCAAGGATGAATAAGTTTTAAAAAAAGTTGCAAATATCGATTCTGGTAGATTAAAAGCCCAAGTAAAAGATGCCACAAAGACCTTTCTAAGACTACCAAACAACTGCTAAGAAATGTTGTTTGGGAAGAATAGGAGAGTATGGGGAGATTTGCAAATCTTGTGTTTTGTACATAAATATTTGAACTATCTTTCTGGTCCTTTCTCTGGCTTTGTGGACTCAGTGACTGAACATTCCTTCAAAACTGTCCAAAAATAAGTAAACAACACAGCCAGGTGAGTCCTCTCTAGCTCATAACCTGTCTGTGGAGTTCTTGGTATTCTCTGAGCTTGGTGGTTTGCTTGCAGACGTTTCATTACCCAACTAGGTAACATCATCAGTGCAAGTCAGTTGGGTAATGAAGCACCTGCAAGCAAACCACCAAGCTCAGAGAACACCAAGAACACCACAGTTCAGCCCTGAGCTAGAGATAGCCACTTCTGCTGGTCATACCCTGTCTCTTATTTTGACAGTCTTAGCCCTTTCCTGGCCAAGTGCCAGCCAAGAATATTCATACTTGTCTGTTTTGTCCTTTGTGAATTGGCTGCACCCAGCTCTTGTTCTTTGGCAGTTGGTGGCAAAAGTGGAAATTCCTTTGTTTCTCACTTGTGGATTTGTGATAAAGTTGAAAAATCTTAGCTGCTGGGCATTGCTGATGATCAAGTGAACAGAAATCAAGTTTTGAATTATGCTGCAACTAGTAAGAGTTACCTCAACATTGGATTTATCTTTATAGACCTGCATTAGTTTATTCACTGGAAACTGATGGATAAAAATCTCTCCTTAAGCACAAGTTGATCCTGCTCCTGTCTCTTTCCTCATTCCTCCAATATACCAACAGCCAAGTACAGTGGTACCTCGGGATACGAACGCCTCTACTAACAAACATTTCGGGTTACGACCAGCTTCGGCAGGGAAAATTTGCCTCGGGTTGCGACCAACTCGGGATACGTCCAGAGTCACGGAATGGATTAAGTTCGTATCCCGAGGTACCACTCCTTGAAAATTGTTCTACTTTCCATGTCTGCAAAAGAGAAAGAATACAACACATATCTAGAGGTTAGCCCACTAACAATCCTATTCTTAAGATTTTCCATGGACAATGGAGATATCTTGGTTGCTATTCATAGACAACATAGCATCTGAAAGAGGACCAGTTTTCTTTTTCTTTTTTTTCCCCTGTTGGTTGAACATGTGAAGAAAAGTGAGAAAAGGGCTGCACACTGTTTCTTGGAAGGAATGGCATTTAAACAGGAAGACAAAAAATTGAAAGATTTTCAGTTTAAGCACCCCTAACACTTTATTGTTGCTATTGTTTCTGAAAACAGGAGAAAAATTTGACAAACTCCCAGGAATGACAAGTACTGCTTGATTTAAATGTATAGATACTTGAAAAAGTTAGTTTCATTGTTTGAAAAAGGGAAGAACATGATTTTTCTTCGTTCACTGCATTTTCAGAGAGAAAGGAGAGGGTGGACTTCGTAGAGAAGTGGGCGGAAGTTTATTTCCCTAGTCACATGAAAGGACCATTTCTATTTGAGATTCAGTAACATTGTCTAGAGTTCTAGTCTATATTTTGATGAAGTCTCCAGAGTTGTCATCAGCTGTTGTCCAGATGTGGCAACTTTTCCTAAATTGCCCTCTCTCACTGCTAAGGAGTTGGATTTGGGAATAAAGAATGTTATCCTGCCTGCCCAAGTATTCTGAGTTCCCAGGAACTATTTGTTTTTGTAGCTTAAACACATGCATTTCATTACAAGTAAAACTGGGACAAATGCACTGAAAACCTCTTTTGTCCACAGGGCACCACTTTCCTTGGCTTCCCTGCTGTTTGAGAGCTGTCAGCCTGCTCATTACTCTCCATGTTTTCAGAATTCTGTATTTGGGGCAAAAGCTTTCCATGCCAATCCAAAATAAGATTTAAGATTTATATGTTGCTTTCAAGCATTCCAACAGGCACGATCTAGATATAATCCTTGCAACTACGGTGTAACATTATCCCCAGGTTGGAGGACCAGGTAATAAATTAATGGAACAAACCATGAAAAAGAAACAAAAAAACAGGGGCTCTTTTTTCTGGCTTAGTGTCTTAACCTTGCTGTTACACTAGCTCTTGGTCCAATCATGATAAAAGACTCTAATTTGGTCAGGAATGAGAGGTGTAGCATAAAAGTTCATTGCCATTTCTTGGTTTAAGCAAGTGTTTCTCAACCTTAGCAACCTAACAATGTGTGGACTTCAACTCCTGGAATTCCCCATGCTGGGTGGGGAATTCTGGGAGTTGAAGTCCACACATCTTAAGGTTGCTAAGGTTGAGAAACACTGGTTTAAGCAAATGAGTCTGATCATCTCAAAATCAGCTTCATCCTAGCACAGCAACAATCCTCAGCAAGCTGCTTGTAATGTGCAGAGCATGAATTTATGATTGCAATGATAAATGAGCAGGACAGTCCATTCACCATGAAAGGCAGTTAACTAAGCGTGAGAGAGGGCAGGATAATCCTCCATAACCAGGTTGATATGAAACAAATCTCAGATTTACATACAATAAATTCTCTCTGTCAGGCAAGAATTAAAGTTCCCCAAAGGTACATTAATTTTCAATAGAACTCAGAAAACCAAGAAGAGCTTTTGAACTATGTTTTAGATCACCGAGGCACAACCCAAGTCTCCAGGGCACATATGGGCCCCAACAGCATTGGATGCAGCTGTCAAAAGTCTAGCAAATTGCAATGTTTAATGTGATACAAAGGGAAAATTATTACACCAACGAGGAGTGATCGTATTAACTGTACTAATTATTTAAGGTAAGATTAATTAATTTCAGATTACATTAAATCAGTTTAACTTTTGTCCTGGCCCTGGCTCCATTTTGGAACGTGACCCCTGGCATGCTACCTCCAAAAAAGCCACTCAGAGTCTTCGGAAATGGAGCAGTATATAAGCTGAAGTAATAAAATAATAAACATAAAACAAAAAAAGGTTATGTACCTCAGTTTATTGCACTGTATTCTGCATCCTGGACAGGAAGAATTCTGCAATAAATGACTTTGGTCAGTTTTTCAATTATCACATTTGGGGCTTCAGAACGGACAGAGCAGTGATGCTGTAACGGTCTGTGGGAATGACCTTGAGAGACAGAAGGAAGAGCCACAGACTAGACTACCATCATGCAAAAGGTATCTCAGCTCACAGAAGGAAAAGGGGCATAGGAAGTGTCTCAGAAGGTTTTCTGGAAAGTAAAAGTAAAGGAAAGGAGAAATGCTTTCAGACTTGCAAGATTCTGTTACTATAATCTTACAACAAAGGTAGTGTTTATATTTATGGTTTGTGCTTCTTGTCTGCCTACCTCGAAGGGCTGACAGATGTAGATCAAGAAGTTGGAGGTCACCTAAGAGACAATGAAGCCACATTCCTTCAGAAGTAATCAGTTGAAATCCATGTGCCAGTAGGGGTAAGATCAGAGCGCCCCAAGTGGATGGGCTGTTCCCCTCCTACACACACACACTCTCTGAATGGGTTCATATTACACATTAGACAGGCTAAATGTGGTGGGGCTCTTTGTGGTTCAGTGCTTGTGGGAACCCAGCCCTTGTCACAGCTGATTATATGAACAAAGCCATTGCATTAAGCCATAATATGATCTATTTGGGGGAAATAGCATGTCATAAGAATAGAGCAGCTAACTCTTCTGAACCACAGTTTAGGGCTTACTCTTGTATATTAAACTAGTCTCTCTGCCTTTCTTCTTCTACCCAGCAGACTACCAGGAAGAAATAGAGCATGAGAACTAAACTGATAGCTTGCAAAAAATTTTCAATTTCTTCCTATTAATCCATTTTAGATCCTCATCCCGTTTATTGTTTCTCTATCTTTCTGGGCTCACTATTTGAATAGAAGTAGGCCGAGGGCCATGTGCAGCACTGGCTGGCACAAACCACTATGAAGCCATAATACTGACATAGGGGTGATGATGTCTGCTCAAATGGCATGGTTAGGACCTGGCATCAAGATATTTGATGTAACTATGTCCCAGCATTTGTATGATGATGCTATCAGCCATGAGTCATCATTTGCCCCTCTTATCTCCCCTTCAGATACCCATGACCCAGGAATAGCCTTTGGGGCACACATTCATTATTCCTTGTTTGCAGTGTGCATATTTTTCAATAAGCAATAATCACGCCACTCAGTGTACACATTTTTAAGCGGCGGACTCTTAACCTCCTTCCTTTCAAGAAGGAGGAAAGAATAGTGACAAATACCCAGTCTACTGAGAAAGTATCAAAATATTATATTCCCTTTCGAGAGCTGATGGTGTCATTTTTCCATCATGGGAATAGTAAGGGAACTCCTGCTGTTCTCTTCCCAGTATCCCTTCTCAATATTATTTGTGGTATTCAAGCAAGCCTTGGCACTTCATTCATTCTCAAAGTACATTTAACTGTGTTGAGACACAATTCAAATTGGGTGGCCTCTGTCTACTTATTACAACGAGGCAACGGCCTCTGAGAAGGATTCTGCATAGGAATTAGAGCTGTTAGACGTGTAAGAGGTCCTGCGTAAGGCATCTGTGTTCTATTATAATTGAAAGGGAACTTCCTCACAAATTTTGGCTGCCTTAGTAGAGCCTCCTCAGTGTAATGAATTAGACATTTGTCCCTCTTATTGGAAAAAGGCTTTTCAAATCTTCGTGACAGTTTTATGAAGGACTTGGTTTTCCAAATGCCAACCTTGCTAGGTGGCTTATGTACTTATTTTGCTTCATGCCTGGCTGATGTAAGTGAGGATTTAGTTTACCACTTGCTTTGATTTCAACGGCAGAGTTGCCTCTACACCAAAGCCAAGTGACAAAACTGTTTTATATTAAAATGGTTTGGTGTATCAGGAGATGTGCTCTTAGAAAAAAAAAGATGGACATCAGACACATATCTTCAGGGATGGTTTAAGAGGCAGGACTTGAGGTCAGCAGCTCCACTAGCTGAATGTTGGTGTCTTAAGAAGATAGAAGATCATAAATTGTTACAATGGATGAACTGTTATTTATTTATTTATTTATTTATTATATTTTATCCCACCTTTTTTATATATAATTCAAGGCAGCAAACATACTTAACACTCCTGCCTTCTCCTATTTTCCTCACAACAGCAACCCTGTGAGGTGGGTTGGACTAAGAGAGAGACTGGCCCAAAGTCACCCAGCTGGCTTTCATGCCTGAGGCAGGACTAGAACTCACAGTCTCCTGGTTTTTAGGCCAGCATCTTAATCACTACACCAAACTGGCTCCCATGATGATGAAGGAGCGGTAGTAATATTTAATTTATGATTACTGCATTTGATGGAGCGGCACTTGAATAACTACGTACATCAGGTTCCAAATCACTTGTATCTGAACTCTGGCAGAATGTGAGTATCTGTGCTTCTGGACCTTTATGGCAATATTTTAGGAAGCATAATGTCTGCTGTTTGTACACCAGATTTGGAGAATCTCCATCACAGGTTATATTCTTGGCTATTAATTGAACATGAACAATTGAATGGTTTATAAGGTACAAATAAATACAGATTTATAGTGTGGCAAATGTACTGGCATACACAAGATAATTTTAGCTGATGGTAATGTTAAACACAGATCTTGAGGCAACTCTCTGCTTCTTGAACACTGAGAAATGCCCTTTAAGAAATATGTTTACATTTTAATCTGAAGCAAAATTCTGTTAATGCCTGATTGAAGAAAATAGATCCTCTCATGTAACTTTATGCCTATCTCCCCGGGGGGGGGGGGAGGAAAGCAAAGGTGCGCAGGTAATTAGAAGGGAATGAACTGGAGCAATTTCACCAGTTTTGGCTTTCAATAAAAAGATACAAAGAGATGCTATGGGACTGGCCAAGCCCGTTAGGGTAGCCATTTTGTGAATGGGCAGAGTGACACATGTCATCGCAGAGTGAGTTCAAAAGTGCAGCTATGCTCATTGGTGGAAAAAGTTGGGGAATTCCTGCTTTATATTCATGTATTGGCTGTTTCCAGGATCGGGTTGAGGTGAAACAACTCCACTTTCTTTGCATCTGGGACTCTGGGATTTTCAGAAAATCGATTGAAGATCCATATTTGTAAGTTAGAAGGGGGCAACAAGTTGGAAGAGGACAATCATCCTTCCTAAGAATGTCAGCTGAGATCCCTGGAAGCTGAGAGGCTTTTTTGAAAGCCGTCCTTGATATCTCCTACCCAGAAGTCTCCCTTCTACCAGACCACAAATACTATAGGTTCAAACGTGTACTTTAATCTTTGCTTTGCATTTTGTACTTGGTAGTTCAATTGTTGTTAGCTGTTTTCAGTGCAAATAGAAAGGTGTTAAAAGGGTTGCCCACCCTTGCTCTAAAACCATAGCCTAAGGAGGCCATGTCATCTTGCTTCATGGTAGGCCTGTTTCTGGGAATTAGCATCAGAGATGCAGCCATGAAATGAATTCTGGTATTGCAAATTCTCAGTCAAAGACTCAGTATCAGACCATCTGCATTTAATATTTTGGAACAAGATTTCATGGTTCTCTCTCACTTAATTCAGGCTCCCTTTAAGAATTGAAATGCAGATTACAAAACTGCAGCAAATTAGATTCCATTAATGGCTATCCATTTATGTTTGATCATAAATTTGCTGCTGTGCTGCAAATTAGAGCCATATAAGCCACTAATAATGCTCCAGCTGTACCAAAGCTACTTGCTACCCATACCGGATCCCTTGGGGAGCATCCTACACAAATCCGGCTAATAATTTTTGACATTAATGCTTAACATGGGCCAAAATCATCTTTTCCTACCTTTTTGTTATTGTTTTTTGCAAAACAGACTCAATAATGATTAACAGCACTCCGGCTGGGAGGAAAAAAATGTTAACTAATAACCTTGATCTTCTTAAGCAAACATTTATTCAATATCTCTTCTGTAAATAACTATTATGTTTACAGTTTTATTTTTTGACAGAATTTTGGACCTAATCCATCGCATCCACCATTCAGGCCAAACAGAGTCTTGCCCCTAAATGTGATAGTGGTTTGGCATGTTAGTAAAATCATAAATACAGACTTCCTATTACTCCATGACTTTTGGTTATTTTTGCTGGGTAAAAAACTGAAAACATATGAGTTATAGAGCCAAGGTTGTCTAGGTTATGCTTTCATGGGGATCCAATTGAAATAATGATCTAAAGCTGGAACTGTATTTTGCTACTGAACCAGATCCCATAACACAGAGCAAGTGTCAACCAACAATAGTATGACCTTCACACTTACAGATCACACGAGTTGGGTATTAGTAAGTCATTAACAGCAGAAGGAGTGGAGCTGACAAATTAAATATGCTTTTGCAGAGGATCTCTAAAGATCAAAGGATCTCTTAAATATGATACCTAACTATGTGGTCACTAAGAATCAACACTGACTTGATGGCACATAATCAATCTTTCAATCAATTTTTTAAAAGTTTTTCCCCACAAGCCAAAATGTAAAGCAGAGCAGCTATATTATTATTTATACCTCTGTTCCATTAACTTGTAAAAGTGGGGTATTTTCTGAAAAAATAAGGATGTAAATGGGGATGCATAAATGAGAGCCAAACCTCTCTCTATGTGATGCTGCTATCTCCCATGCAATCAAGCAAGCAAGCAATAAACTAAATAAATAAATGAATGAATGAATAAATATTTCATTTATTAAATTGCATGTCTGTACAGCCACAATCTTAATGTCTCCATATAGAATTTTATATGTGACTGGGATATAAATGAGTAAACAAATCTCACTACATTTTCTTGTTTTCTTAAGCTTGCATAATTGTTTGATCATAATCTGTGTCTACCAAGCATATTTCTAGAAGATAGATAAAAATAAAAGTTATTTTAAAAAGCTTTTATCTCCCAGTTGAACTGTCTTTGTAGTGGAAGGCAGATCTGTTAATTGTATTATTCTCTAGTATTTATTGTTAGACGTTAACAACTTACTGTGTCAAAGGGATATTTAAGATAATGTAAGAAATGATAAAAAAACAAAAACAAAAGCAAGCTAGAATACAATTCTAAAAACAACACCAAAAGCTTCATAGCAATATTAAGGCAGCAAATCAAAACACTGTGTAATAAATTCCATCAAGTAAGGCAATCATTTCCAATCTAACACCTCTAGCAAGGCTCTCTTTCTTACTCTGAAACATGGCTGGCAGGAACCCAAGAAGGTGAAACCTAAACCGGCAACAGGATGACCAGATTTGGAACAAATTCAATATTCCAGATATATTGGACTTCCTTTGGATAAGAGCTTATCTTGGAAATCTCCTTTGTGCTGTCAAATAACCAGTTCTCAGTTCTAGATGCCACTATCAAAACATTTATATTTTTCAGAGACCATTCCTGTTTGGAAGATTTGAGTATTCATCACAGTATGATATTGGACCAGACTCTGGATCAAAGGAATAAAAGCAAAAATGGAAATTCTGAGGAATAAATTCCAAAATAGACTCCTAGGATTTCTGTCAAGGTGTAATCAATTCTTCTTGGAACTGAATGTGGGATACTATCTGTTCTCATGGAGCTGACCTACATTATTTGAGATGCTTTTTCAGTTTCAGTGAAATGGAAAAGATTGGTGTTATTAAACTACACTTGCTAGAAAAATGTGTTGGAGGATAAGCATAACAAAGTCAAAACAAACTGGAATATTATCCTGTAACCACTAACGGATTTCTTTCTCAGACCATTGTTATGTTCCGCGGGACTAGGTTTTTGTTTTTGTTATGATGCCCAGAAAGATCATACAGTCATGAATCAACCACTTTTCTGGTGATATCTGGGCCAGTCTATGAGACATTATTACTTGAGCTACATTATACTGAATTATTGAATTTCCCCTGTTAAATAGGAATTTTTAGAGAACTTAGGGTCCAAATCACTGAATTAGCCCATCTTGAAGGAACATGCAACTTGTGGCTGTATTGAAGAATCTGGATCACTAATTAGGATTATAAATCCCAGCCTAGTTAATTTAATGTGAAGAACTGACTCTTTCTTCTTCTCCAGGAAGTTATTCTGAGGAGAGGGTCATGGGACTTCAAGACCTATGCTGGCAAGATTTAATTTTTAAATAAAATGCAGTACACAGTTGTTGCTAGGCTCCTTTTGGGAAGAAGGCTGGGATATAAATGTAATAGACAAATTATCGCAAGGCTGGGCAGCTGCCATCTGCCTGCATTCTTGGCCTTAAAAGCTGATGCATAATATGAAGAACAGCCTTTCTTTCTTGGCATGAATCTTGCAGATTACTCTTTTGAATTATGTTTGGTCCGTCCATAATCAGAGCCATGCAAAATACTGTTGAAAGTATGCACCAATTACATTAAACGTTCAGGAGTGTCTAAAATGAATGGCAGCTCTTTTGAATAGTGGGAACATTTGAAGCAGTCCTTTTTAGCTCTGCTATTCATTTGCACTTGATTCATTAGCTGCTTAAAATAGAAACTTCACCTTCCTAAGCAAGAAGGTATGAATAACAATAACTAAGAAGAAGGAGACGATGGAACTATCTTTAATTCTATGTACTAGCATGAAAAGAATGAGCCATTCTCTCTGGATAGAAAATGGGGTCCTTCATACATTCAATTATCACACAGTTTCTTATCTTCAAGTGATCAATATGCTCAGATGAACTCGTCTGTTTTCTCTACTGGAAAAAAAATCTATTCTGTACTAAGAAAACCCAACAATGACCCCAACTGTACTATAATTACAATCCAATTAAAATTAGTCACATACACTATAACAACTGGGCTTAAACAGCAGTTAATTGCTCCATAGATTGGGGTCCAAAGTGAACTGAATTCAGGGTGTTTTATCATCTTATTTTCTCTTTTGTAAGAACATGAAGACACACAGGGCTAAGAAAGCCTTTTTAAGCTGTTTTGGGGCTCTTAAGCATGCTGAGATCTATGGGATAGAAATAGAGCACTCTTGCCATCAAAGATGCAATGTGCATTTTCCTGCTTTGCAGACATGGGAATGCACAGTAATAACCTCCATAATTTCAACTCCAGTTCCAACTGAATTTTCACTTCCACTTTCCTCTGCTGCTTTTCTTAGTTCTGCTGTCATAAGAGCAAGATCAGAACAGGTTACCAGCTTAATCTGTTTTCCTCCTTGTGCATTTAACCCGCTGCTTTAAAATTGATACTGACCTTATAAAGCTGTTACTTAGAAGGAAATGATAGATTAATTGATTAAGGCAATCTTAAATATTTTCTAATTTGCACATTTTTTCACGTTAGCTTAGTGCTTGGAAAACCTTAGGCAGGAACACTTCTGGGAGGACTACTCTCAGGGGAAATATATAAAAGTCTTCTGGGGAAGGGCAGAATGCTGTTCTTCATAGTTCAATAAGATTCCAATTATATATATAATTGGAGATTGAGTTTTCAATATTTTGAATTGGAGAGACTGGATCATAGTGTACCCATTCCTCATTCATTTGAGCTTTATTTGTTGATGAACAGCATAATCTTGCTCAGATTTTAAACTGAAGGTAAACCTATTTATTCTTCTTATTGCACTTAACTCAAATGTAGATTGTTTGGTTTTGCCTAAGAGTTGTATGTGAATCTAGCCATTCTGGTATGTATGTATGTATGTATGTATGTATGTATGTATGTATGTATAAATCATATTTATATGGCCGCTTATCTCAGAGAACATGACACAATAAAACCATAAAATAACAATATTAAAAGAGAATGTTGTTAAAAACATTAGTGTTATTATTAAAAAAGGCTAAGTGAGAGCATTAGATATTATGAACAATGGAGCCACCTCAGAAGATCACTATTCCCTTAAACAGCTTAGCATTCTGTATAAACCAGGCTACTATAGTTTGCTCAACAAACCATGGTTCAACACATGATGTGAACCTTGTGATGCTAAAAACAACATAATTAGCAATAACAATATAAATTGAGTGATTTTAACCTACATCAGCCCAGAATTAGTTATTAGTTACCTGCCTGGCTTGAAAAAGTAAGTATCTATTGGCACCAAATACTGTGAAACTGCAGCATTGACTCTAATGGTGATTAAACTAATTCCCTTTCTGATCCAGTATAAATAGCTGCAGTATGCCAAAACAGAACTGGAGCAGGTAATAATTAAGGGCTTCAGTTTCATTACAGTGCACTGAGATTTTCCGTAGTGCATATAATTTTTTTCAGGATATTTTGAATCTGGCTTTGCTGCAAACCATTAATCTCCCTTGCCTCCCTCCACTCATTTAAATGTTTATAGCTTAATAAGGTCTAATGGGACTTGTTAAGTAGGGATTTGTTTTTTTGTTTTTTGTTTAAAGAAAAACACTGATCCTAGGATAAAGTGTATGTGGCACATTGTTAACCTTCTTTGCAATGTTTAATTCAGGCATTAAAAGGGAATTGATTAAAAAAAAAATGACCCATGGCTTCCAAGAAAGTATTGTATGTATCAAGTGGTTCTGACCTGGTGTCTTTTGGATCCAGTCCTAGGATCCAGACAGCAATGGTCAATATGTAATTCCTTATCAGCATGGCCAGATTACGGAAGTTGAAGTCTAACACATCTAAAGGGCACCAGACTGAATTAAAACTGCTTTGCTCAACCTGATACCTTCCCGATGGATATCCTCCAGCTGGAACTACAAACCTATGAAATCCAGCCAGCTTGGCTAATTGCTAGCTGGGAAATCTGGTACTTGTGATCCTAGCATATCTCACGGACATCAATTTAAAGAGGATTATCTTAAACTTTGTTTAGAATAATGGCAGGGATGCCAAATAGAGAATATCGTGAATCCAGGCAGAATTTTTTTTTTCTTCTGGGTCACCAATAACCTCCCAGTTGCAAACTGGCATGTTCAGTGAAAGCTGCATCCAGAAACAGAGTGTGATGGGAAAAGAAATACTGCGCATGGATATAGATTCCCTTGAAACGATTATAGTATATTAGTAGAAATATTTGGCATAAGTTTAGGAGGGAAGTTCCCAGGATTCCATTCAGACAAAAAGCATGTTTCATTTTGGCAGTGTGCTTTCCAATAATCCAACTGTCCTGAGAGTTACCATTCAGAGCAGACATACAACATGAATAAATATTTCTCATTTCCTTTCAGCACATTATGTTTATGGTAATATTCTGCTTTAAACCTGATCATATATTTCTCCCACTTATTATGCAAGCTCTCAAGGGCATCATAGAGTCATGAATTAAAGTAGAAGGTCTAATTAGATCCTGTTGTGGAGGCTAAATATTACTTGGCTGTTGGTAGGAACGAGAGAGAACAGCTCTTCAACTTGGGTTGGCTGACTGTATTAAATCAATGGCCATTTTACAAAGACTGTTGTAGCTAATGCCAACCATTTTTCAGTTAGCATCCAAATGAAAAATTCCCCTTTTGTAGCAGAAAAACATTGAAAGAACAACTGGAGTGCAAATGCAGTATTTGTGTACATTTAATATTTTCCTCCCTTAATGTGTAAATCTATTAAAGCTAATCTCCTACATTATCACCCAACTGATTAAATAGTAAACCAAGACTATATTCTAAGTGAAAGTATGGGATTTCATTGACTATGATCTAAGGTCTTGCAGATGATCGGACAACGTCTTATGATTTGTCTGTTTTATCTAAAGCATATTTCCATTGGTTTTATGTGTTTCTTTGGAACAGATGTCAGCTACAACTAACTCTATCGGCTAATAGAGCATTTGTCTAGTGCAGTGTTTCTCAACCTTGGGAACTTTAAGATGTGTGGACTTCAACTCCCAGAATTCCCCAGCCAGCCATGCTGGCCGGGGAATTCTGGGAGTTGAAGTCCACACATCTTAAAGTGGCCAAAGTTGAGAAACACTGGTGTAGTGGTTAAGCACCAGGCTAGAAACCAGGTGATCATGAATGCCAGTCCTGCCTTACGCCTGAAGCCAGCTGGGTAACCTTGGGCCAGTCACTCTCTCTTAGTCCTAGGAACAAGCAATGGCAAACCACTTCTGAAATCTTGCCAAGAAAACTGCAGGGACTTGTCCAGGCAGTTGCCAGGAGTCAAAACAGACTCGAAGGGACTAAATAAATAAATAAATAAAATTAAGCAAGAAAGCAAAGCTAGAATTTCAGCCTAGAGCAGGGGGGTTAAAGGCCCCTAGGTTCCAAAGGAAGCCACTTGAAAAGCTTATCTCAGCATGCCACAAAGCTTCTTCAATCTACTATTGTGTATGTGTGTTTTTTTTTAATAAAGCAATTTCCCATACTTTTAAATATCCCTTCAGTTACAATTACAACGACTAATTCAATTAAAAATGGTAATTTTTAATATGACAGATGTGAAAAAGTATTAAATACACAACTCAATAATATTAACAATGCCTTTCTGTTTATATGAGGATTTACAAGAGTAAAGATGATTTACAAGAATAAATATTTAATTGTATTTGAATTAAATTCAGAAGTAAATGAAATGAAATCAATTTTAGTTTTGTCCTGAGCTCTCTTGTTCCTTGTTTTAGAGTACAGCCACTGACACGTATATGGATGAAAACATCTTCAAAGTCTAGCAGAGGCAAGATCATAAGGCTGTTGGATCAGTTGTTGAGCATAGTATAAGAACAGGCCAAGTCCAAATAAAAGAGCTAAGTCAGAGTCCAGGAAATGTAAGTAAAAAGAGATGCTTTAATAGACACTATATCCAGTGTTTTACTACTGTCTGCCTAAGACTGCTTTGCAGAAGCTGCTAGCACTTCCATCTGAGTTCACCAAATTCCCTTTGTTTGTCCTGAATATGAACCATGACTTTAAACAGCCTGGCCCGAAAGCCTTTGGATTTCAAGAGTGCTGTGTTCATTACCCCACCACTCTGGTGATACCATTTTCTCAGACTTGGGATATACAGTATGTTGTATCTTCAGGGTTAGGCTTTGTAGTTGTTAAACAAAGGAAGGGATGGCTTCCTCAGCTGTGTCTGAGATCCCAAACAACCCTTTCCCTTGGTTGTTCATCTAACCTCTACTTCCTTTCTTCCAGTGATCAGGATTTATATGACAGGGTCATAACTGCATGAAACTTAAAGACCAGAGGTGGACCAAAAAAGCTACACAACCCTGTCCTAGTCCAGGGGAAAGCAACTTGTGGCACTCAAGAAATTGCTGGATTATAACTTCCATCGTATCTAGGAAGCACAGGCAGCGGTGAAAGACAGGGGGATGCCTAGTTCAGCAGAACTGGAGTGCCACAGCTACTTATCTTGATTCTAGCCTATGGCTGAATGCTAACAATTGTATTTTGCTGCACAAAGCTATAGGGCAGGCCAGTCAAGTATGACAAGCATCAGCCCGGTGCGCCATTTGGTGTAAGATGCACTTTTTTCAATATATTTGGTTCCTTCTGTTATGGAAGTCTATAAATCATTGAAAGGATTTTCTCTTTGATTAATTGCTGTGAAATATTCCTGGTGGAAATACCTATGTAGTGTGATGTTATAGTTCAAATGATCCTTTTTCTTGATGATTTCTGTTGGACAGAAGACCCCCCTCTCTCTCTTTGGCAGAATGTCATAATATTAAATCTACAATTTTAGCTCTGTTACTAAGAATTTTTCTATACTGCCAAAGTCATTTGGAAATATTGAACAAAAAGGTACATGCCTTTCCCATTTTAACACATACTTAATCATAACACAGGAAGGGGGCATTCTGCAGAAATCTCTAAATCTATTCTTGCCATGCTGTGTATATGCAAAGAGAACCCTTACAATTCTCTCTAATGCCAATAGATTCCTGTAAAATACCACTATTATTACAGAGATGTTGGAACTATTTTCTTCCTAACCTTAGAACAAGTAGATTTTTACAAAGACTGTTGTATTATTAATATTCGTAGGACTCAGTTTTTTACTTCAGTCATATAAATACATTCAAGACCATCCCTTTGCTTTTTAAATTTCAAAACAACCCACAATACCTCATCCCATTTCCTTCTAGTAATTATGGAAGTAACTGAGCTACTCTGTAATGTATTACGTAGAAATGTTAGTGATGTTCATTTTCTTTTCCTTAATTAAATAATCTTTTTATTTTGAAAAGACCCTACTTCAAACATTTTACCTTTTCATACACACCTCTCTCTTCTGGGTTTTGATAATTAAGTTTCTTCAGCATAGTTCATCCAAATGATTTGTTTGGTTATAGCTTAACATGTCATGTGAACCCAACTAGTGTACATGATAATTTTTATGATTTAATATGCTATATTGTTGTTTCTTCAGGAAGTGATGGTACAAAACACAACGGTTTAGCACAATACATGAATTCTGTCTCTTCTTTGATACTTTCTTTCAAGCCAGCTCTTTATTTAATTACTAGATTTTTCTCCTAAGACAAGACATTGCATGATAAGGTTGGACAGTTTTACCTTCCAGTAGTTTTGCTGACTAGTTGCTGGCAGGAGAAGAAAGATGTCTAGAGATAGACAATTTCTTCAGCTTCTATAGAAATGGAGAGAAATCCTGGAGAGAAATCTACATACAGTACAGGCAACCATGAAAAGTAGAAACATAGGAGCACAGTAAGGGTGGTGTGCAATCATTGCTACATCATATATTATATAATTTAACCTTCAGGATTTTCTGGATAGCTAATGTACATAATTATACATGTATATAATGTCCATTGTGGTCCTCAATATTCTACTGCTACTTGTAATAGTAGTAGTACTGTTGCTACTGGATGAAATCTTGCTCTCTCTTGAAGCTCAGAGCTTCAGAACTTATAGATAGTATTAAATCTGCAATATTTTAGGTGCCCTGTAGTATTAAACACCTCACTCCAGTTTAGACTAGTGTGCCTAGAATGACCCAGTTTGAACTTGATGAATGCACACGTTTAACCTGGAAGACTAAAAATAAATTCAGAACACAGCTGCCAGATTATTAATAGGAATAGGTGGATAGGTAAACAATGTGCCATTAATTAAAGGAAAGAAGGGGGAAAAAGCAACATTTACTGCTTAAAAAAAGAAAGAAAATCCCCAAATCCCTCCAGAAGCCCAGGGTAAAGACAGAAAGGAAAATACCAGCTCCACCCAAATACTTGTTATTGACCTTCTGGTTTCTTTCACTGTCCTACCCACAACGGTATCCCACAGTGTTATGTGCTACCTCCAGCCTCTAAACTAATGTTTCTCAACCTTAGCAACTTTAGGATATGTGGACTTCAACTCCCAGAGTTCCCCAGCCAGCCAGCAGCAGGATTCTGGGAGTTGAAGTCCACATATCTTAAAGTTGCTAAGGTTGAGAAACACTGCTTTAAACTGATGCCTACAACTATTATGCCTTCATTTTCCACAGTGAATGGAGGGCTGTTGACCAAGACAATGCCTTTCTGAATCCTGTCCACCCAGCAAATGGAATATGCATGCATAGAAGCAACTTTCACACATTCAGCTGAACGCACATAGCATCCATTCATAGCTGCCCATCGCATTAGTTCATATAGGCATGAAATCTAATTCATCAGATGAATGAAAGACCTAATAATAGAGAAGGAAGGAAGCAAGCCTGGTTTCACTGAACAAATAACATGGATGTGACCTTCACTGCCTTCAGGAGATTAAATGATGCATCTATACATAATATATATTCTACTTTCCTCAAAGAAACGTTATTTCCTTTTGCAAACTCAGCTAAAATAAGTATTCTAAATATGTTTAAACAAGAATGATTTTTAAAAATAATTTCAGCATTTTCCATGTGGAAGGGGAAGTTGTGGTTCAAAATAGAAGCACATTATTTACTTTTCCGATTAGGCTAACAGTTTTTCCTTGAAAGGGCTTACCAAATCTAAATCTAAATCGAGTAATATGAGTATGCTATGCAGATTCTCACTGAGGCCTTTGAGGAGCAGAAGATGAAGTCTGACGATGCTTACGTTATGAAGCAAGAAAAGAGACCAAAAGCAGGGATATAAATTGCTTGGATAAGGAAGTTTCTCCTCACAAAATAACTAAATAAAAATAAAGAGCTCCTATGAAAACTTGCACGTGTACTAAACATCTTAAATAAATTAAATAAATAATACTTATATTAAATATGTAGTAAGTTAAAGAGCCAGTTTGGTCTAATGGTTAAGACACCAGGCTAGAAATGAGGAGACTGTGAGTTCTAGTCTTGCCTTAGGCATGAAAGCCGGCTGGGTGACTTTGGGCCAGTCCCTTTCTCTCAGCCCAACTCACCTCACAGGGTTGTTGTTGTGGGGAAAATAGGAGGAGGAGGAAGGAGTATTAAGTACGTTTGCTGCCTCGAGTTATTTATAAAAATAATAAAAGCAGGATAAAAAAAATCTAAGTCTAAATCTAATCTCTATCATAGTACCTGCTGACAAAGCTGGTAGTGTGGCATTAAATGCTGTGGTCTATGTTGCAGGTGGCTGCAGACAAGTAATGCATGAAAAAAACCATGCCTGTCTTTGGCCCAAGGCCTGGGGTTAATGTATTGTTATCTTTTGGGGGGCCCTGTTTTGTTTTATTTGATTTGTATTGTTTTTAGGTTGTTTTTGTCTAAGCTGTCTGTGTGGTTTTATGTTTTATCTGTTTTAACGGATGGGGGGGATATATTTTTGTTTTTTTTGGTTTTGTATACCTCCCCAAAATTAAATTCCTTGACAAGTGCTGGAGCACAGAACTTAACAGGAATATAATCAAAAAGGAAATTTAAAAAATTAAATTTCTTGACAAGTGCTAGAGCACAGAACTTAATGGGAATATAATCAAAACCCAAATATTATTTACCAAACAGTGATTTAAAACAACTCTGCTGATTTTCTTACCAATTGAATCCAGTGAATGTTACCAAAAATCCACAAGGCCAACGTTTCAAGCTGCCCCATTGTATGTTGACTTAAATTTGTAGCATAAAAGGAAAAAACCTCCCATCATATTATAAATATAATAAAGTTGTTTTTTCTTGGATTAGAATCACTTAAAAAGCAATATAAATTTGAAAATGATATACATTTGGGACAGTGCTTTTTCTGCTGAATATGATATTTCTCTCTAGTAGCATTTTGCAAAACGACAGGACTTTAAATGAATTTCTCAAAGCCAACATTTCTATACATCTCTTGAAGGTGACAACATTAGTCCTCAACTATAATAACTTTACATTTAATGGAATAAACTACCCACAATTCTGTTTTACTCACATAGCCTCCTCTTATGCTTTGATTTTATTTATTTAAAAGATTTGTATGGCCCCCCCATATTAGAGCACAACTCTCGGCGGCTCACAACAATAATAAAACTACAACCTATAAAAACCATAAAACCATAAGAACAGAAACTAAAACCCAAGAGCTATAAAAAAACCTGGCACCTCAGTCATCTCTAGGATGCCTCAACAACCATCCATAGGTTTCCATCAGTCTACCCCAGGTCTTGATGGCCTTCCAGAAGGCTAAAGGGGTGGGAGCTTGCTGGATCGCTGGGGGGGGAGGGGGAGGGTGTTCCACAAGGTGTTCCACAAGGTAGGGGCACCTACCCCCCTCCCCGCAAATCTGGAGCAAATAATTCCAATAGCAAATCATTTATGGTGATGGTACATTTTTCAGACCAGGACAAAATAATCCCATTGGACTTTTTGGGGCCACTTTGAAAGAATCTCATGGGTCTGATTTTTTATAAGGGTTGTCATCCTGGGTATGGCACGCCACAACAGTGGTTATCAGAATCAAACACAACAAATAATTCACCAGAAAGATCCAGTGAACTTTAAAAACACCTTTAAAAAGAGGCATCTCGTAATATTCATGATTATAGCTTCTACAAAACATCTTATCAACAGAAAATTGCTTTGAAAGTGATCAGTTGGGTAGCCAAGGTCAATGTGTCCCATTGATAGTAGATTTCCAACAATCTCTAACACAGGCCCTGTAGAGAGGAAAGAGCCACATTGACAAATTAAAGATAATTGTGGGCTGCAAGGGAATAATCTGCACTGATCATCTGTTCGGAGGCTAGCGGAGCATGGCAGCACTGGAGGTGACAGTGGCAGTGAGGCCTGGAGGCATTGGAGACGCTTAGCAGTGTGTCTTTTGGGCCATGGCAGAAGGAAAAGTACCAACATTCCGAAAGATACTGCCCAGCCACATCTGGCCCATGACCTGTAGGTTGTGCAGGCCTGCCCTCATAGTTGTAGGACCTTCAGGCTACTACTGCGTAATAAGAGAAAGCTACCCCTTGTTAGATAACTCTACGTGTCTCGCCATAACTATCAGTAAGCATTCCTTTGTAGCATTCTACTACCCTACCCTACTCTAATCTAATCTATTCAGATTTGTAGTGAGGGCTCTATTTAAGCCTGAATCCTGATTCACAACCTTGTGAATCCAAGCATTACTCAGAAAGTTAGTCACTTTTAATAGCAGTGGGCATATGTTATTGTAGAAAGCCAAACATCCTCTGGAGATACCAAATTCAATTTATATTATCAAACGTAAACATCTGGAATGACAAAGTGAGTAAGCAAGTAAGGCCACAACTGAAATTAAAGCAACTTGTTGCAAAACAGTTTTATTTAGAAAATCACAGTCTAAGGGTAGAATATGGTAAGAAGGGAGCCATTATGTAACCTTAGACAGAGAAGACAAAATATAAATGCATTTATAACTACTGTAAAGATGATCGGAAGCTACTTCTTTATATCATTTTTTCTTTTCTTTCTCTCTTGCAAATAAGAAGAGATTTCTGAATACACATAACTAGATTTTTTAATGTTATATACATAAGTGTCTAATGGAAGCCACAGTGTATCACATGTGTGATGAAGTCTTCACACAAATTATACAAATTATGTAATTAGTCACAGTCACCATTAACATCATTTGTATCATCTGTATGATGATGTTATATCCCAAGTGATATTCCACTCCTCCATGGACTCCCATGATTACATGGATTTACTTGGAAGATATCTGACATTGCTCAAAAACTACCATTTTTATTTATTTTCTTTACATAAACCTTTCTACCTCACATTATCACATATACACATCATTCAGAGGGCCTTACAATATTTAAAATCAATATAAGAGTTAAGATGTTTAAAACTGAAAAATACAAAGCTAAAAATGACTGTTTAAACAAATCTAGTAACTATGATCAAACGAGTAGAAGCTGACTTGACATGTTATTCGATTTACATTGCCTGGAGAGTAAATGTCTGCCTTAAAAGGAAAGTCTTGAAGAATTCCATAAGTTAGTTTTGGGTGTTTCTCTTCTGTTCGGAAGAGAAAAGTCTTTCCATCAGATCTTCTAGGAGGAACCAGAAGGTCTAATCTATCTCAGCTCTAAGACTTTTAGGATTTAAAGGCCATGAATATGTTGAATCATATGCAGGAAGAAACTAGTAACCACCGCTGTTCCATGAAGGGCTTAGTGTAACTTCTGGTTCCAATGACTCTTCAAAAGTAGCCTCAATAATCCAATATGGATGTAATTAAGATAGGGTCACTTACAGCCACACCTATCACATTAGGAATGGACACTGCAGCCACACTAACATAAACCTACTGAACATTGCATTTATATTTTGTAATTGTTAATGTTGTATAATGGATGGTTTACAGTATTGTTTTGTGTTTTTTTTAATTGCCAAAAATCTGTTGATTGTTTCAGTACACATCTAATAAATAAATAAATAAGCAAGCCTCTTCCCACTATGAACCTGGTCAGTGACGTATATCAACAAAAAGGCCTCTCTGAAACTGTTCCTTCTGCTAGAAGCTCAGCTGTCTGGTACATGAGAGATTCTTCTTCTGAGTAGTTTCCAAGCTATGAAATGCCCTCATGTTCTCCCCAAGGAGCTAGGATTGATTGCACCCCTTCCAATATTTAGGAGAATGGCAAAAATGTGTATCTATCACCAAACTTTTAACAAATTTTAATTGTACTCATTTTACTGTTGTGTTTTTCATTTTTCATTTTGTTTTATTTTTATGATCTACCTTGACAGTTTATAGAAGCAGAAAGGCATGGTATACATTTAATAATAAAATAAAACAAATAAAAGAGACTATACCTAATCACTCCTGGCTACAGCTGTTACAGGAGCCAAGATATGTGCAGCTAAAGCCAGAACCACCCCTTGGTTGAAAACTTGAGTTTTCATGGGGCATATAACAATTTGAAATCTTATTCTCTAGTTTATTTTATGATAATAGCCACCTTTTGTCTTAAGCTTCAGTTTGTGTGCTTCCACACAAGCTATGACTGCTGACAGACATTGATTCAGAACATTGCCTAGTAGTACATGAACAGGAAATAGAGCTGCATGTTCCCTACATATAGGTAAGAACACACCCCAGATCCTCAGATGATGTATTCCAGTGATTTCATGTAGTTGTTAAGTAATACGGAGAACAAAACTGAACTCTGAGAAGCAGCATATGCTAATGCCTGTGGGGATGAACATGAAGTCCCCAGCATCACTTTGTGAAACCAACCCCAGAGTAAAGATTGGGGCTATCCTAAAATGGTACCCTCTAACCCGTTCCTGCCAGGCAGTTCAAAAGGATATCCTGTTCAACAGAATCAAATGCTACTGAACCAACATACTACCACCCTCTAGCTCCAGCACAGTTCTTCTTCCATGGCAACCAAAGCTGCCTCAGTTCCAAACCCAGGCCTGAATCCAGATTAAATAGGTCTACATAGTCTGTCTCATTTAGGAACCTCTACCGCACTGTCCCCCACTCTTGCCCAAAAATCACAAACTGGAGATCAGTCAGAAATTATCCAAAACAATGGGATCAAGAGAATGCTTCTTCATTAGATGTTTCACATTTTTGTATCTGCCAACTGCAAAGATATCCCTGACAAGTAGAAGCACTTCAAATGTAGCAACATGACCAGTCCTACTACATGGAGTAATAAATGTTGAGGGAACAATGTTGACAGACAGAAAGACAAGATCAGGAAACTGGGGGAAAAAATCCAGGATAAGGCCTAGTTTGATTTATCAAAAAATATGGGTGAGGGATTTCCAGGAATCAGCAACTCTGTGGAGAACATGATGCGTACTTCTAGTTTATCAGATCTTCCAAACTAATATTTTGAAATCTCTATGTTTTGATTAGGACAGCTAAAGTTAGATTTCTGTTGACTTGCTCGCTGGAACTTAACCATTTTGATTAAAGCCCACAATATTTTCTTTTCACAAATATGGTGGTTCTGACTTACCTGGGATTAATCTCAGAATCTCACCAAAATGTATAGAAGCCTATCAGACTTTTAATAATTTTCTTCAAAGGAAAGTTATTAAGTTAAGAAATGTAGGACAGTTCAAGTATAGTTTGCATAAAATAACTTTCAGCTCCTTTCACCAAGACAGTTGCATCATTTTCTTATTTCATAATATCCTTTTACTTATATTTTTTATTTTTGTTTAAAGTTTTTAATGTGACTATTCAAGGTGATTCTTGCACCAGAGACCTCTGCAAGCAATTTAATCTATGCCAAGCATCTGATAATAAAGGACCAAGAAATGAAATGGCACAAAGCCAGATTGAAAAGTTTTTCCATATCACCAAGGATATGAATACTCTGTGAGCTGTCACAATATTGATTACATGATCATAGTAAGAATACCCCAAATGCAGTTTATTGTACCTAAGTGACAAAAATAAAACATAGCCCATTTTCATTCTATCACTACAGGGAAAAATACTGCTTGGTGGGTTTCTAAGCATTTGAGATTTTACAAGCACCAGGAAAAGGTGCAGAAAAGGGGAGAAAGATGATGACACCACCAGTAATTGCAGTTGAGCATTAGCACCATGGGCGAGGAAAGATTACAAGGAGGAAGAGAAGTGGGAAGAGGAGACAGAGAAATTTGCATGATTTGGAAGAGTGGACAGGGAGAATTTTCTCTCTCCTAGGCAAAATCCTTGTCATCCAACAAAATGAAGCGACGAGTGATGGAATGTCTGTGTTGATATTTCTGCAGTACAATACCTCAGAGCATTTTCTCTAAGGGATAAAGGCAGTCAGAAAAGAGAGAACTAGAAAGAGGCTAGAGAAAGAGATGGAGATAAAGAGGATTGTTACATGAATAAAACTCCATATACAGATTTTTTTTTGTTAATCTATAAAAGAAATACTACAAAACGATCAATGTGAAGACTTTCCTCATAAAGTAGGTAGCTGAATTATGGAATTCACTATAGTAGGAGTCAGTAATGGCTGCCAGTTTGGATGTTCCAAAAGGAGACTTGACAACTTTGTGGAGAATAATATTAGCCATGATGGGTATTGATTAATGTTGGTATCAGTGGCTCTCTAGCTCTCCCAGTTATTGGAGAGGAAAAGATCACACACTAATATCCTGCTCCTGGGCTTTTCATAGGCCTCTGTTTAGCCAATGGAAGAGAAAGCTACTGGATAAGGCACCTTTCTTACAGTCTTAGATCTCAAAATTATTTGACGTTCGCAAGTTCCACCAGTGTTTCCTCAAAAGAACATTCAAATCTTCATGATTTCTACATGGATTCTGTTCTGGCTTTTGCCTGTCACAAATCTTGTTGTCTTCTTTACAAGCATGGGGAAAACCACCGTGTTCATTTCCCTAACCTGAGAACTTTTATAAATTACGTATGGGATGGAAAGTATCCTAGTGGTCAAAATCCACCAGTGATTTTCAAAGAGAGAAAGTGGACGCAACGGGGTGCATGTACAGATTTTATAGCCACACTTGCCATTTTTTCCCCATGTAACAGGCTGTGAGAATAACCGCCAGAGACAGGAGGAAGAGTCGCAGCCTAAAGCTGCAGTAGGAAGGACAGTCAGTGCCATCATTGAGAGGATTGGGGTGTGATTTGCATCCTGGGTTTCCCAGTCTGTTTATTTATTTTATTCAATTAATAAGCACCTATAAGTAGAGGAGGACTGGAAAAATCAAGGTGACATATAGACAATTAAAAATACATCACTGAATATATATACTAAACAAAAAAACAAAACAAAACATCCCAACCAGATGGGAACAAATAAAACCAAAACCCCATGCTAGGAAATGCCAAACGTACCTCCAAAATTAAAATATCCTGTTGCTAAGCAGGCTCACAGAATGCCCTGATCCATGACCTGTCAAAAGAACCAATTTTTTTTCAAGCTTCCCTAAATACAGCTGGGCTGTGCAGACTCAGGGGGAATGCTGTTGCAGAAGACAGGGACAGCAACAGAGAAGGCATAGCTCTGAAGTCCCTTCACATGACACTGTGAAGTAATTTGGACCTGGGAAATTGGGGCGTTTTAAATTCTAAGTATGTTAAATCTAAAAAAATAACTGTTTTACTTGGCTTCCTGCTGGAAATCAGTGGGAAATTAAGCTCCTCTTGGACAATGATTTCCACTGAATTTTAATAGCGCAGTCTAAGAGAGTAAGCAAACGTAAGTTTTGAACAAGTCCATAACCTGGAAATAAAGTGAGGAAGGCTTCAAGTGTCCCACACTCTAGTTCCCCGGGTTGTAATTTCTCCTTTGACAGACAGACAGACAGACAGACAGACATACGTAAATATATATTGTGGCCTGTCTGGATCTGGAGATTTCACTGAGTTCTGTTGCTTGATACCACTGTGCAAAATTGGGTATATTGGCGGAAGCAAATCAGGATATTGGGAGTTGCTCTTTGCTCTGCTATGAAATTTCACAGAGATTTGAGCTGCTGACCTACTATCTGGAATATCCTTTCATATCTGAAGGAATACTAATGCAGCCATTATTGACTCACCCATCATCACATGACCAAGGGGCAAATAGCACTTAAAACTCTCTAAACTCTCTTATTCTGGCCTGATTTTTTTGACTTGTTTTGACTTGTTTTGCCAGGAGAGAATGAGGGACATTACTAATGGAGTACAATAAATAAAAGCTGAAAATGTCATAAGGTTTCCTTTATTTGTTTGCTGGTTTATGATTTCTTTAAGTTGATTGAGCAAGGCTTGATTTTTAATAGATCTTTTCTCTGCCCTATCTATGCAAAAACCCCATGGCAAGACCCAGTAAGGTAGTCTGTCCCCAGTTTATTGCCAGTACAAGGAATTATGCAGTTATTCCTTTTCTCAGTTCTAGAACCAGGCTTAACTCATGCAGAGCTTTGCCATCAGTGGTTCAACAACAGATGGATTTGGGGTCAAATGTCCTGGATCCGAATTAAAGGTATCCAAATGATACCCCCAAGAATGACAGATGATTGGGGTAGCAGGAAATTCTTTCTGGGGTCCATAACTGGACTGATTGGGACATGCTGATTGTTCCCAGTAGTATCTGTTCTTCTTTTTAAATATAGATTTTATAGACAGAGAGAAGCTGGCCAGATATGAACGTAAGGTTTGGGTTTTGTTTTTTAAACCTAGTTACAGATGCTGATACTATTTTTCTTCTATTTTCAGAAACAAAATGGGTTTATCACCAAGACATGTGATGTTTAACTGCCACCCATTAACTCCCCACCCACACCATGTAATAAAAAGAAAAGTATGCTAATCTCAGGGTTTAAAATTAACTAGTGGCATTACTGCCTGGCATTGGCATAAAGCCCCTGGTTCTTTTGCCCTTCACTTCCTTCCATTGCTAAAATGGGGGAAATAACATTTGGCTGTACCAGGAATTGTTCAGTACATGAACTTGCACAAATGGCTTGGGTGTCAGATGTTATATAAACACAAAAAGGCTACTATTAATATCCTACAGAAAAGGCACGCTTCCTAGGTCCCACTAGATGACAATCCTTAAGGGACTGGACCTGTGTATGTATAGGTTTTGTATATATAGGTTTCTTTTATTTGAAGATGGTCTCCTATTCACACTTTTGCAGATATGATGGAAATCTTTATCTTGACTTACTAGAAAAAATAGAGCTCAAGGTAGCTTACAATGAAATCAAGTCATAGTTAAAATACTAAATCTCAGAAACTCAAAATCAATAAGACAGTGTTGGGGGTAGGTGGGAACCAGCACCCAATATATTTAGCAGCAAATCAGCATAGATATCATAATATTTTCTGAACGGTCAAATGCCAACAGCTTTCCTTCGGCAAGACCAATAGCTCCATCTCACATGTTCCCATCATCTTAAAATCTGGGCAGGTTGTTTTGGGAGAATGTGTCTTTCCAATTATTGGATCATATAAGATAGGGATGGGAACTGTAGCCTACCAGATATGACTGAACTGTAACTTCCATCATCCTTCATTGACCATGTTATCTGGGGTCATCAGGATTACTCAGACTTGTAGTTGAACATCTGGGGGGCTGTAATTTCTCTCCTCCTGATATAGGGTTTCATAATCACCATTTTGTTTTGTGTCCAGACACAGCTATTTAAACTAGGGAATCAGATCACAGACATCTGCAGGAAAGGAGAAGGGGAGGGGAAAGGGGAGAGTGACAAATAAACATCATAATGTTGCAACTCAAACTGTCCCTTATGGACTTGCATGAGACATCATAATGTACGTTTTGTCATTTTGGCATCATCATCGTTAGGAACCGATGCCGGTGGGTTAGGTACTCCTTTAAATTAGGCACTAATCTGGACACAACCTTCTGGACTAGCTTAGTTTTTAGAGAACTGTTTCGCAGAACTCTTCAGAGTCACTTGTTGAGATGGATGGCTATACAAATTGAATAAATAAATAAATAGTACAACATCAAATGCGTTAAATAGGGCAAATAGTATATAACGAATCATGTGTTACTGCATCAGTTTCGACGTCTTTAGGAAGTGTGCAGTTTGTGCTCCAGCTATAGCTTTACAAATGCAATATTGGGCCACCAAAAACTTGGTTATTCACATTCAAATTCAAGCTACAGTCCTGAATATTTAAACAAAGGATAATCATCTAATCAAGCACAGGCTGATGCCCTTTTCCAGGACTGAGAGCATCTCTCTCTTGTCCGGATTAACCTTTGATTTGTTTGCTCTTACCCTGTCCAGCACCAGCATTTAGCTGCTGATCTTAAACTCTAATGATTTCCCTTGATTTAGATGAAAAGGGAAGTTATTTGCGCCAAAATACAACACACCAAGTGGCTTTTCATGGTGATTTCTTTGTGTTGTCTTGCCTTATTTAGCCCCACAGAATGTTACTCCTTGGCCAGGCTGAGGCAGCCAGTTTAACGTGCTGTCCTCCAGTCTCAAAAGCAGCCCAAAGTATGCCAGCCCAGGTCTGCTCTCTCTGCACAGACAGCCTCTGCTCTGCCTTGATGCCAAGGCCAGTGAATGGTTCATTTCTAAAAGTTTACTGCAGGGCACGTTCAGGTGCAGGGATTGGTGAAATTCCCTGCTGGCCAGGAAAAAAAAAATCAGTTGTTCTCCCTAAAGTGGAAGGCCGAAGGAGGTGAGTTTCGACAGGACTGGAGCAGTACCTTTAGCACCTGTTGATCTGCACCTGCATGGGGCTAGGTGGAGGGAAAGCCTTCCTCTCTTGCTTTACTAGGAAGTACCTACTGACCCATGATCACCACCTGCAATGCTGCGGCCTCTATCGCCCTGTCCTCGTGGGCAAGGTGCTGTGTGTGTCCCCGGAATACAGCAGAAGAGCCACCTGTTTTACTGAGAAACTCTATCTGTTCTCCTGTATCACCTACTGCTCTGCATTGCCTTCCCACAACCTGCCAATGTGGCATGCAGGAAATCTCCCCTCCCTGGTCACCTGGCCATCTGCTGATAGGTAGCAAAAGAGAAGTAGGTAGATAACTAACATCATGGAAGGGATGGAAGTGGCAAGGTTGCGGCTGAAGATGCCTCCTTCCCTCTTTCTCTTCTTCCTCTTTCCTGCATTTCCTGTCTCCTAGTGGTGTGTGTGAGTGTGTGGGTTTGTGTTCCATCCGGCTCCTCTCCTCTTGTTCCCCACACATTGCAGAAGTACACCAAATGATAGGGGGATGATCCTGTAGTGATTTTTCTGCTTCTTCCTTCCTGTGGCTCCTCTGTCCAGTGCCCAGTGGGGAGCAAAGCAGATACACCGATGGAGAAAGGGACCAGCTGGCAGAAGGCAGATCCCAGCCACTGCCAAACCATCATACACCATGCAGATAGCAACTCCTATTTGGGGAGAAGATGGAAAACACTTTCCACCTCAGTCCAGAGAAGTCAGAAGTTAGCTGTTTTTAGCTATGAGAGGAAGAGTACATCATGCAGGGTGTATGTGTCCTTAATGAATGGTTGGCAAAGCATCATCGAGCTGATCTTAGAGGGACGTACAGATGTGTCATTTGGTGTTTGATGCCCTGTTGCTTCATAGCAGGAAAGTACAACTTAGGTTGGCTGAAAGGCTCCACCAGGCGTTATGCCATTAGGGATGGTCAAGGTCAGGGTTCACTTTGGGAGAACATTTGGCAATTTTAATGGGTGAAAGTATCATAAAAGTGACACAACGATATAAAAAAGTGAATTTGGAAAGAAGCAGAAAATAACTAAAAATATGTGGCCCCTAAAGAGAAGTCCAGGTTATCATATACCTCACCTGCCCTGCAATGCTCATCTCAACTCTGTTGAACTGGATGGATGCATTAAAGCAGGGTTCCTCAACCTCAGCAACTTTAAGATGGGTGGACTTCAACTCCCAGAGTTCCCCAGCCAGCCATGCTGGCTGGGGAACTCTGGGAGTTGAAGTCCACCCATCTTAAAGTTGCTGAGGTTGAGGAACCCTGCATTAAAGGACAAACCGACACAAAGACATACACTTTTATCCAAAGCCGCAAGTTGTTACTTACGAGTATTTGCTCCAAATTCCAACTGTGTCTTCATTGTGCTTTGGTGACAGCACAAGCACGAAAAAGAAAAACTGACTGATTGAGGAATATTTTGTCTTTGTATAATCTAATCAAGAAAAGATGCTCTTATTTTATTTATTTATTAGTCACATTTATATGGCTGCCCCTCTCACACAGAACGACTCTGGGCGGCATACAAGTTTACTTATCATGCTCTTAGTTTCCTTGTTTCTGTTGAAGATGGTAATCTTTTCATTTTAGTAAGTTGTTTGGAATAAGCTCATAGATTTCTTTTTCAAGGCATGCAGACCTGTAAGATTCATTATATCTTTTTTTAAAAGCATACAGACTATGTATACACACAGACACCTTAAAGGATAAGCACAAATGTATCTTAGCTCCTAATCCCCATTTTTAATGAAAAATGGAAATCTATTCCCAATAGCCTGAGGATTTGCTAACAGAGTTCAATAATTATTACTAAAATTATGTTTTCCTAAATCAAAATAAATAACTCCTTGAGACAAGCAACAAATAAAACAGCAAGAACTTATCTTGCTATTTTGCTCTTCAAGGAAAGATATTCTGCAGATAGTAACAATTAGGGAATTGTTCTGTGGGATAGGGGGATGAGGGAAGAGACAGTTCTCTGTTTAGAAAGCAAGAGATTGAGCTGTGACAGATGGTGTTATTCTGGAAAAGAAATTCATTTTTAATTAAGGTTTTAATAGTGTGAACCAGATGTTCATCATGTACTTTATCTTTGAAAAGAGTTGGGAGGATGCCAGGAAAATACATGTACGCATCACAGGTTTTGCCTCAACTAGGAATCTCTCCAAAACTATCCTTTGTCACTTGTGTGAATGAAAATAACATTCCAGCAAAGTAAAAATATCACACTAGCTGGACATCTGAATTTTCATGGGAAATATTCTGGCATTTGCTATATAATAATGATCATCTGGCATGAACAAATCTCTTCTTACAATGTCAGCTGAAGTACCCTTAGAAGCATTAAATGCTATATGATCAAGTCAAGTAAGATTTATAATGCGTTTAGTTAAAAAAATTATCTACCTCCTTATCCTTGAGTGGCCTTTTTCTTACTACTCCCTCTGCTTTTTAATGCAAAACATGCAAAATTAATCAGTGAATGGATGGTAGGAAGTTGTTTCCTGAATCCACATTTACAACAGGTAACTCTTTTGTTGTAGCAACAGATGGTAGAAGACATGTATTATTTCTTACAACCCTCTGGTTCCTGTTGTTTAGAAGCAAAAGAGGGTATGATGCTGAGTGCTACAGACAGTAAAGATAGCAGTGATATAGCAGTTCTAGAGCCAAATTTCAAGCATCAATGAATAAGTTACAAGTATGCAACAGAACTCAGCATTTTAGAAATAATGAGGTGATACATAGGACCACGGTACAGTAGTAGCAGAAATAAAGGCAACTTCAGTGAACCTGGAAAGGCCAAGAACCATATAAACTTGAGTAGGAGATACTGTAAAGTGCACTATGCCATAGAACTATGTGCAAATGGCTTCTCAAAATTTCCACCCTATTTGTAACCAGAGTAATGGGGGAGGAACAATTTTCATTGAATTTCTCTCCATTCAGTTCAAGTGTCTTCTCCTTCCAAGAGGTTGACAACCATGAATGTCCACTGGGCCCGCCTCTGTGCCAATTTTTCCAAATTCTTCACAATTTAGGCCAGTCCAGTTATGTATATTGCTACTCCAAGTGTCTCCTTGTTGTCCTCTGCTTTTTTCTTTTCTTTTCTTTTCTTTTCTTTTCTTTTCTTTTCTTTTCTTTTCTTTTCTTTTCTTTTCTTTTCTTTTCCTATTCCTCATAGTAGGGTCCTCTATATAGAGTTGGGTTTGAATATATGGTTTGATGGTTTTTATGAGACTTCTTTTCTCCTGTACCATCTCTAGGTCTTCAGGAATTGAAATTTTGTGACTCCAAGGGATCAAAAGGTTTGCCTTAAATCTATCTATCCCATAGTCAATCATGAGTCAAAGGAACAGAGGGAATTTCTCTAAGGAATATTATTAAATCATAAACAAAGTAAATGTAGAATGTCTTAATGTTTTATCACTGCTTTTATTATGTTGTGCTTCACTGAACTGGATGTTCCAAAGTTACTGAGATAATATTTTATTAGGCCTTTTCACAAAATACTATGCTATATTGTATTTTTATGGTTTTGTGTATTTGTCTTGTGAATCACCCTGATATTTTTCTACACTGAAGGAAGGTGTATATCTTTGTAAAGTAAATCAAGAACAGCATATAGGAAGTCCTACCAGATTAGCGTTAACCCTTTGATTCTCTGTGCAGCTGTGTCATAGCTTGAGATAAATTTCAGCAGCACCCTCAGATTTGCAAGACAAGAAGGACTATAAAAGGCTTCCTGTTTGCATTCAGATCTTGCTGAAGAACAAGACCTTCCTTCCATTTGTGTGGTTTCTGGCTCTGACACATTGGCCTTTATCACTTTTGTTTTTGATCCTGGTTTGTTTTTAACAGTGAATTACAGCTCATATTCATATCTATGACTGAAGTTCTGCTTTCAAATTTTGGAGGGTTAAGAACTTGATTTAGACTACATCAGACTGTTGATTCATTTGGCTCAATAATGTCTATTTTATCTGGCAGTAGCTCCTCAAGTCTCAAGCAGAAATCTTTCCAGAAAAAATTGAATCTGAGAACCTACCTATATTCCTGGGGTAAAAGTAAAATATAAACCTTATTCACTAATGATTTTCAGGTGGGGGTCAAGCTCACGGAAAGCAAAGTGGGACAATATATCTGGGCCCTAAACTCAACATTTGTGCTCTATCAGCCTGGGATCTCAAACAACACAAGTATCTGATTGCATGCACTGCCTGTGTCAGTATACTGCATGTACTTCTGAGTTGGTGAAATGCAGGTAGCAATATGTTGGTTTCCAATGCAGTCTGTATATTAGAGATTCTAGCATACAGTAATGTGAGCATGACTGGGATAGAATTAGACATTGGTCGCACTTGAGGGGCCCATAATGTCTTATTGGTAAGGGAGTAGTATGGAAGAAATACATTAAGGTGTTTCACTCATAAAAGAGGACAAATGCAAAACAAAAATATGAAAGCAGAGTGAATGAGTTGAGAGGAAGGGGAAGAATGAGAAAGTCATGGCTGGATGAAGTTGATGAAACCCTCAAAAAGAAAAAGGCAAGTTTAAACAAAAGGCAATGTATGAAGTGGGGCATAGATGTGGGGGAAGCAAGGATAGTTTACAAGAATGAAAGCATATGCACTATTACAGTGAATGGTGTTGGTGTAAACCAGATATGGCTGTGTTTTTCCTTTCCCTATATCATGCCTTTAATTTCTCTTACTATTTCTTAATTGTTTTCTCCACTTTGCATATCATGACTTGCACTGAAAGGGAAACGGATGATGGGTGTGGAGGGATGTATTCTGATTGCATAGAGCACTTATTCATAATCTGCTGCTCGTCTATGCAGACTGTACTTTGCCAACATATGCGCTCTCTGACCAAATATCTGGGAATTGGCCAGAAGATGCAGCTGCCTTCTGTTCTCTGTTCATGATTCATATCACAAAATGGGGCTGTAGTCCTACTGTAACCCATGTTTGTATGGTTTTGTGCCTATTTTACAAAGCTGATTTCAAGTCTGATTTTGGTTAAATTGCATAAATAAATAAAATAAAATAACTGATGGAGAAAGTATTATTTTAGATGTTAAATTCACCTTTTCACCCAGGCGAATAATGCAGGAATGGGGAGGAGATTTTATTGAGTGGTTTTAATTGGTTATATTGCATTGCTAATTTTTTTAATGATAGATTTTTCCCTTACAGTTTCTTCTGTACACCAGTTTGAGATGTTTCAACATATGGATACAGTACAGAAATACATTAAGTACATAAATTAAATAAATAAGAAATAGTCTTCTCCTTAGAATCTACTCTATCGTCTTCTCTTGCCATTTATCTTGCTTAAATAAATGACCAGGCAGCATTTGCCAAAGAAGACACTCTTATGATGAAGTGTTTCTGTTTGCTTCTCAGGTTTTTAGAGCTGTTGTTCTCATTCAGACATTTCCCTTTCCAACAGAACTGGGGCTTGGATTTAAAGCAAACAAACAAACCAAAAAGCAATATTTCCACTACTTTCCAGAAAGCTGTTTTCTGAGGGTAACACTCTTGAATCAGAAATCACAGCTGCAAATGCTCTCTGAGTCATCCTGAAGCTTCTGTCCTGCTATGTTTTCCATCCCCTAAGCCAGAATCAATAGGTTTAGCATTTGTATTTCAACACACGAGCTTGAAAATGTCAGTGTTTCAGGGCAGAAAGATCCTTGCATCTTAGATCTTGCCACAGTTTGCTGTGGCAATTGTAGATGGCTGATCTGAAATCTGGCCTTTGAGGAGCAAAAGGTGAATGGTCATTCTGGTCATGACTTTAAATGGCACTTTGAGAGAACTGGCTATTCAATAGTTAAAGGACGCCTGAAATGGCATTTGGATTTGAATACACAAATAGGTAACACCAAGGTAACTCATTTTTCTCCCATCCAGCACACCACAGGATTATATCTGGTCACACTGGCTTGTGATGAAGTGGGATATAACTCAATATATCTGGAAAAGGCCAAGGTTGGGATGGCTGACCACCAACACAATTATCTGCCTATGAAGCCAAAGCTAGTGCTAGGTCAGTGGATGGGTGGAATCAGGCCTTCTCTCTCTCTTTCTCCCCTTCTTCTCTGCCTGGTGGTATACTGAGGTTGTTCTGGTCACCAAGGTCCAAACTAGTTACTTATGTAGAATTTTTGAAATTAGGCATACATCTCCTGATCCCTGTTTTTGCAACCCAGTGTGCTCACCAAGTGTGCATTGACAAAATTCAGAGGCAAATGGCAATTTTCTGCTGTTTTTAAGAAGGAAAGCAAATCAAGTAAGGCTCCACCACCTCTCAAAACTTTCCCTAAATGCTGAAACTATACCTGACTTGATGGAAAATGAACCCCATATGTCACAACTTTCTGCTCTGATTACATCATCATGTCATTTCTATACCCTCTGGAATCCTTGGCCACTGATTTTTTTAAAAATAAAGCCTAGCCTCTGATTGCAGAACAACAAAACCAGATAGACAAAACCTTGTCCTTTGAACTATATTTCTGGTGATGCTTATGTAATTACATTATTGGTATATCAAAAAGAGGAATTAACAATGTGGATGCTACACCAGGTTCAGCACCTCTCTAAAATGGGTATTCATGTCTCCCCAAACTGAAATGCAACTTTTTTGGTTTATTCCCCTCTTTTTGGAAGGTATAGCTTTTCCAGTTTTTTAGTATGGTGAGTTATTTCTTACCAGTAAGTTTTTCATTCATGCCTGGTCACTACAAAGAATATTGCAAATTAGATTTGAGTTGAAGCTAAATAGAGCTCACAACAGGCTATGAACTAAACATTATGGGTATTAAACGTTTTTCTGAATCAGTGCGAACGTCACTGGATACATTATCTGCATAGGGCAGAAGTTCTAGATTTGAATTTGTAATTGGATTAACAGTGATCCAGAGGACCTATTTGGTCTATCGGTTTCTATTGTGTCTTTTCCTGGGTTGGTCCTGCTACTTTAATATGACCTTATAGTGTGATTGGATGTTGAAGTCCTCGTCCTTGTCTTTATTTTAAGGACATCAGCTCTTCCCTTCCATTCTGATTTTCCTTACTAGCATGAATCGATGGAGTGGTCAAGTTTTCTTGCTCATCGGCACAAGTTTTTTCTTCACTGAGACACATTAGCTTTTCTCATTACCCGGCATGGCAACAGGGAAAAGTATACCCATGTCTTCTCTCATGTATTAATAAGGTACTTCTTTTCTACTTCCAGGGAGTATTATTTTCCTTTCCCACCCCTGTCTTCCTACCCCCCCCCTTATTGATATTCTCCCATTTCCTTCCGCAAGTACAAAGTCCTGCTAAGATCAAAGTTCTTGTGACTCTGTGAGTTTGCACAGCCTTTCTGTTTCGCCACTGGATGATGACCAGCTGGAACATATTAGGAAACACGTAACGGGAACATGTTTCATTACTTTTGCAAATTCAGAATGTGAATAGAATACCAGAATAATCCTAATGCTGATTGGTTGATACTCAGTGATGGAACTTTGCTCAAGCAGATTCATCATTTCCATCACAGTTGTCCTACTTTTCTTTTTTCTCTTAGTATATCTTCAAGGTTGCAGAAAGTAACCATCCCAGACCTGGAGAACTTTGAGGATTCTCTCAGTGTATTAGCACTTGATTACCAAAAGTCACATCTTGGCTAGCTTGGTGAAGAGAGCAGTTTATCCAAGCACTTGCTGAATCATACAGGCTGCCATTTTGTACCAAGCCAATACAGGATGCTTACATTCATATATCCAGCCCAATGTAATTTAGGACCTAGATACACGACAGATTGCTTTCTCCTTTAGGTACCACCCTCATCAGTGAAGTGTGACAGAGATGTTCTGCTGATGGTATCACATTTATGAAGAAAGTATCTTGTGGCAAGCTGAAAGAGGACACTCTTAATACAGGTGCCCTGGCTGTGGACTTCCCTCCCTGTTTAATTATGGCTAATGCCAAACCTCATAAGTCTTTACAGCTATCTACAAGGCCTTGTAACTGAATCTTTATTACTGTTTTTCATTGTCTTGGATTTAATATTCATGGTAAAGCTGGTACAGATCAGTTTTGGCATTTGGACTAGCATGCCACAAACACAATCACAGCCCCATTTTACCCCAACCATGCTTACACTATTTTATGCAAGTTAGGCTCTTTAATCTAGAAACTATCTTGCAACCCAGCATACTGTAACCCACATTCTGCCAACCAGGAGCTATGTGCTGATACTGATGTATTCCTGATAATACACACTCAGGAATGAAATAAAGACATTGTCCAGGAAGGAAAAACATATTTGCAAAGAATGTAGTCAAAGAAAGCAAGGCATGATTAAGATTAAAACAGACAGAATGAATGTGATGAAAATAAATAATTATTGGGATTTGGTGAAGAGGGTTAAACAAGAGGCCTACAGCAGAGTGAATGGAATAGAATTAAAATAAAAATGATTAAATGATGAAACTAAATATTATGCTTTCAAATAACTCTACCTTGTTCACTTAGAAACTTTGGCTTACTAAGAATCTTGAATATCAAATACTGTTATTCCTGTCTCACGATCGCCATGAAATGGATCTATTAAAATATATACAGATAAAATAGATTGCAGATACAATTCCTCCACTATTATTTGGCAAATAACAGCTAGGAAGTATATTGATTTAACTTTTAGAAGAAATTAACAGTTGACATTGTTTTGCTAGAGCTTGCACAACTGCAAGCGGAATTGTTAGCACAATTTATTACAAACAACACTAAACTGAATAAACTTCAGTGTGTTATAGACCAGTTTATGCAGCAGCTTCAGCAGGTGGAATCAGAGTGCTGGATTTGACATTTGTACAAAGATGAAAATGGTCTCAGCTCCAGATGTATCTGGATATTGATTACTTGTACCCATTTCAGTCAACCAGGATTCTCTATGGTACAGACATTATTTTAGTTTCCTTGGTCGATGTCCTGTGCTGGAAACTGATTTGGAAGGGGATGTGTCCTACTAGATTTCCTGGACTACTTAATAGCTTTCAATATTATTAACCATGTCTAGTATCCTCCTAGACTATCTAGCATAATTGGGGCCTAGTGGTGCTCTTTTTACAAAGGTTTGAGCCTTTCCTGATGATTACGTCCAGAAGGTGGTGCTGGTGATTATTGTCTTGACCTCTGGGCCAAAGACCTATGGTACCTCATGTAGTTTCATTTTATTCCCCATGTTGTTCACCATCTTCATGAAACTGCAGAAGGAGGTTATATGGGATTTTGGGTGGAGTGTTACTGGTGATATCCAGATCTATTACTCCTTATCACCCACTTATCACCCTCCTTATCACCCACTAGATTCCACTTCCAAGGAATCTTTGAACATTGCCTAAGTTCAGTAATGACCTGCATGAGGGAGTTTAAAGCTCAACCTGTTTTGGGCAGGGTTGCATTTCCCTTGAAAGAGTGGGTTTGTAGTCTTGGAATGCTCCTTGATCAGTTGTAGTGAGGAGAAATTGCACACAACTTCACACAATTATACTGAGTACATCAACTGTAACTCTTCCTGAGCTCATCAGAATTAGTGGTAAGTATCCATGTTTTCATTAAACTCTCTATTGTAATCTGCTATATATGGGGCTATTTGGAAAAGTGTCCAGAATGCACAGTTTGTGTGAAAGTTAGGCTGCTAAAATACAGAAAATACAGGATGCTTATAGTAAAAGATCTGTGTGGATTACCAATTATTTATTTGTCAAATTTACTAATCAAATACTTACTAAACAAAAGTTCAAGTGTGGTATGTACTTTTAAAGCTCCAAACAGTTGACTGTCTCTCCTATTACACACTTGTCCATACAGTAGGATCTGCAGGAGAAGACTATGGTCAGAGACCTATCTCTTTGGCATCTAGGAGATGATGTTCTCCCACATGGCTCCCAGGTTATGAAATGCACCACTTTGGGAGTTGGGTTTGGTTCTGTTCTCTTAGTCTTTACAAGAACTGAAAAGACACATCTCTTTTCCCAGGCATTTGTTTACTATTTATTTTGTCTTTTAAACTTTTTAGATTTTTAAAAAACGGTTAGCCACAACAATGATCTGCCTATAGAAAAGAAAAGGTTGGATATACATTTATTTTATTTATTTATTAAATGTGTACACCACCCAACTCCCAGAAACTCTGGGCTGTTAAATCATAAATCATATCAAGAATGTAATTTTAAAAAGCTTTCATATTTGCAGACAATATTGGATGTATCCAAAGTTAGGCAGCTTCCAACTCAGGCACCAGATCTGGTCTACAGGCGGCTGTCTTTTGTGTCACCACATCAGTAGGTCTTTGTTGATGTGGTTTGCTCCTATTAGAGTCACATACAGGCTAAGTAACTAAGTTGTGAAGTAACCTAAACTATGCCATGTGATAATTTATTATTCTAAAATTGATTTCAAAGTCAGTTTGAGGGAGGTATTCAGCTTACTGTTTCTTTACAGCAGAAGTAGGAAGCTGAATCTTGGCCATGGGCCAAATTGTCCCAAATCCATCTCCAGGGGCTGGATGAAATAGGGAGGTTCAGATCTGGGGGAAGAATCTCATTTTCCCCACATATTCCTCTGTACAGAAGGAGAAATGGAGAAAGTCTTTTAGTGCAGGAGAATGATGGGGAGAAATCTATCTCCACTGCATGTTGAACATGAGGCTTCTCCTGCACGGAGAAACAGCATCTTTCTCTGTACCTATGGGGAGGGCTTGCCTTTAGAAGATTGGGGAGAACACTATCAGTTGAGCCTTAATGTGCCAGATGTTTTGCAGGCCACATCAGCTCAAGGGCCAGAGGTTCTCACCCTTGTTTACTTCCTTTTGACTCCTGTTTGAGTAAACTGAAAGGTTATTATGGCACTTGGACTTAAATAAGTTACTGCAGATATATGTATCAATTGTCACCAAGTGAACAATATATATGGCAATAACTCATTTTTAAGGCACTTTGGGGTATTGTCTGGCATTATGCAAGTTGCAGTTCAGTACAGAGTTCCCTTTTCCCTCTGCAAACATGTTTGATATGGAGATAACAACACTGGCCCTACACTGACAGCCTATGTGGTATAGTGGTTAAAATCGAGAGACTGAGTTCTACTCTTGCCTTAGGCACAAAGCCAACTGGGCGACCTTGGGCCAGTCACTCTCTTTCAGCCCTAGAAAGAAGGCAATGGCTATCCACTTCTGAAAAATCTTGCCAAGAAAACTGAGGGACTAGTCCAAGCAGTTGCCAGGAGTCAAGACTGACTTGAAGGCCCCAAAAAGAAAAAACCCAAACATGGTCGGTTATCCTTACAATAACAGAAATCTTCATGCATTTACACTGTCCTGTCTTACCTTCATATCTGAGGGTAGCACCTAGATGATCTTGACTTATCCTGGAACAGTCAGTTTGGTCTAGTGGTTAAGGCACTAGGCTAGAAACCAGGAGACTGAGTTCTAGTCCTGCCTTAGGCATGAAAGCCGGCTGGGTGACTTTGGGCCAGTCCCTCTCTCTCATCGCAACTCTCCTCACAGGGTTGTTGTGTGGGGAAAATAGGAGGAGGAAGGAGTATTAGGTATGTTTGCTGCCTTGAGTTATTTATAAAAAAATAATAAAGGCGGGATAAAAAAAAATCTAAAAAGAAAAAAGAGCTAAGTAGATTAGTACATATCCAGTCTAGGAAGCTGAAAAAATGTCCTGGAAGAAGACAATGGCAACCACTTCTGTGTTGTTATTGCCAGGAAAATAACGAGGATTGTCACCAATAACACAATCCAAGCAAAAAGTTCCACTTTTAACTTAAAATAGGAAGATGACACAAGTCATCTGCATGCATATATTTGCATACCTATCTCTATCATTGCTGACACACCAATCATTGCTCCATTGAAGCCAGCCACCACCATAAAATCACTATAAGATGGCAATCCTCCATCATTGGCACAATATTTTTTAAAGTTGAATGTACCTTTATAATGTATTTATTGCCCCTCAAAGTCACGTTAATAATTATTCTTCCAGTTTTGCTCATCATATGACAGAACAGCCCAATGAGCATTACATAAAAATTACAGAGCAAAGAATAGTGTATTGTCATTTTATCTGAGTTCCAAAACAAATATGAAAATAAGCATAGGTGTCAGCAGGAGGAGGGTGAACAGTGTTAAATGGAGGGTCCAACCTGACAACTGAGGCAACTCTGCAATGTTTTACATCCATGTGATATGTGCAACATATGTTAAAAGGGGGTGGGACTTCAATCACCCAACTGTGGCCACCGTTTTCATTTCCTCTGACTTCCTACGTACAGAATAGTTCCCTCTGCAGAACGCACCACTGTAATATCAATCTATCTAATTTATCTTCATCTTTTTCACCATCACCACCACCATCTATCATCTCATTGATATTTCTATTCTTTTTAACTACTAGATAGGAGCAGCAGCTACCTCTTATCTCAAAAATGTCATCTGAGACCCCTTCTTCAGCATATGAGTTTCGTCCTGTAACAGTAGACAAATTTACCCCATACATACATGTAAAAAAAGAGAAAGGAAATGAAGTGAACAATAAAAGAGGCAATGCTACATTTCAAACCAGTGCAGACAGTGCAAACTCTGAGCCATGCCTCCAACTTTTTGATTACTTATAGAAAACACAATCTGAGAATAATAAAAATGCATAAAGCACCATTGCTGACATGTTTATTTATACAGATATGCACACTGAGGAGACAGATACCATGCAAAGGGATACGAAAATAAAAAGCCGAAAAGCTTGAAAGAGACTAGTAGTCTCTAGCTGACAGAGAACATATTCTGAGTGGATGGATTCTACTAAAAAAAGTACTGTATTGGGCTAAAAAATGGAGAAAGGATGCCCACTCACTCAGTATATCTAACATTTTTATTGAGGTGCAAATAGAGCTTATATAGACTGGAGCATGGAAAAGGAAAATGTAAAGGAAAAAAAGGAAAATGTAAAAAGTATGCCCTCAGCATATATTGGGTGAGATTTTTCTAGGTAGTCATTTTGAGTTGTCTGACTTGATTGTGCCAGGGGCTGCACTCCAAAAAGAATTTAAGTCCAGAACAAAAACTAAATTGTATAATTACATTAATTTCAAGTATTATGTTTATTCCTTGTCAGTCATGTTAAAAATTACAATTGATAACATTTGGGGAGGAGCTGTAGGGGCTTCGTTATGTCCTCCTGCTATAATGGAAGGGTTGTTGAAGCTGACCAGTAATGTTCTACAGATAATGGCATTGTGTATACTACGCAGTTAAGGCAGTAGTGGACTTTGTCCTTTCTGATCTAATGGCAATTGTGAGCAACAATTAAATATTAATCTGTTCCCTTGGGGAAAAGTATTTGAGTGCCTCCAATTCCCAAAGGGCAGAGCATGGGTTTCAACCTATGAGGGTCTTTGAAGTACACATGGGCAATCTATGGACTCAAAGCTGCATTTTGGTTAGGAACATTCACCCCTTAGGGAACCCCATCTCTTTTCCCACTTATTAAGCATATAGCTTCTCAAGCAGATCAACTAGATAGTAGGAAAGAATTCTTTCTCAATGATCCTTTCAAAATTGCTTTACTGGAAGCAGACCTTGTTCTCCCTGTCTCTCAGTGAACCTACTCAAAATTACTGATTATTCATAGTACAGAAGGCTGCTTGAAGGAAAAATGAAATCTTATTGCTTCTCTTCCCTCCCAATAACTGTGCTCAAGATCATTGGAAAGGAAGGGGATGAAGTGATGTATTTACATATGTAAGAACATCCCCATCTCTATCAAGCAATCCAAGCCTTGGCACCAAAAATATTGCCTGAAAAAAGGGAAAGCCTTGTTTGAGTTATGCTTGATTCCTGCTGATTACATGGATACGTCCCGGTAGTTTTCTTGGCAACAACATGGGAATGGTTTGCCATTGCTTTCTTCCAGGATGTTAAAACACACACACACACACACACACACACTTACTTCCCAATGCAATCTATAGACTTTCCTGGCAGTTTTCCATCTAAGTACTAACCAGGTCTGACCCTCCTTAATTTTTTTGAGATCAGTCAAGCTGTCTAGATGCTGCTAGCTGCTGTGACCAAAAATGTTGTCTACCCTGAAGTTGGTTCAGGTTGTATAGCTACCAGTACCTTCCTGGCAGTTACAGCAGCCCCCTTAGAAATGGAGAACAAGGGAAGCTGGGTCTATTATAGTTTCATTGGAAGAAAGTTTGGGTGGTTCACAACAGCTGTAGGAATCAGATAAGGATCTGTAGCAGTGGGTATTTGAAAGTATATAATCAGAGGGCACTAGAGTGCTTAGCACAGCTTTAGGCTGAGCAAACAGACCACAGTTTCATAGTTGTGTGCCCATGAAGTCTGAAGTGTACAGCTGCAAAGCTTTACTGTGAATGTGTGGAAAGTGCAAGGCTGAGACTGACCAGAATTTGGTCAAGAGTTATCATACAACATTCAGCTTTTTTAGCTGTAGGGCCATCACTTATTCATCAGTGCCTTTTAGCCTTGCTGAAGAGTCCTATATCTGTTACTTTATTGATATTTTGTTGTTTTTCTGTACTTGTATTGTTTAAATTGTAAGCTGTCCTGACAGCATTTTAGATGAAGTAGGGTAGAACTATGTTTGTTTTTCTCAGAGTCAAACACTGGATATAAATAAACTCTACCAGGGCAGGTCGTGCTAGTGTACAATGCATGAAACTGTCCTATTCAATATGGAGAGCATGTGGGTTGTCTGACTTGCTGGATCTATTACATCCTTTCTCTGCATTCCAGCTGCACCTCATCTCTAGAAAGAAGTATGTACCATTCCTAGAGTGTCAAAGCCTTGGCAACCAGATCCATGATGCTGCACCACATATAAATCTGCTCAATATAGAAAAACAATCAAAGCACTCCAAATACCACGAATGCTTTCTGAGCCAATCTGTAATATAGATATTCACTTAAAAGCACACTTCTTTCATTTTCCAGGATCACCAATTAGTTAACTGTATTCTGACTCCACTTGCCTGGAGCAAAATAAATCTAGGGAGCTACTATTCAGAAAATGTCCATGATATGTTTTTCCTGTTATGTTAATATTTCTTTTCTGCAACTACTAATACAATTTTAAATGCGAGAGGAGAGGAGAGGAGAGGAGAGGAGAGGAGAGGAGAGGAGAGGAGAGGAGAGGAGAGGAGAGAGGAGTTATGGAGCATGTTGAGTGGGCACCTATATAAGTTGAATAAATAAATATTTTTTTTAAAAAAGGAGTTTTTATAAGCAATAACTATTGCCATTTATATACTGTTGCTAGGAGCTGAAAACGACTTGATGGCATGTAATCGATCAATTAGTTGCAAGCATCTGTTCTAATAAATTTGAGCTGTTTAATTGTTTTTTGAAATGCGTGTTTGTAATTCCATTTTACTAATACATGCACGGTGCATGCACATACGTACATACACATCAGGAAACTGAATTTCTGGCTTTCAGATAATGATTTCCCCAATTGCTAAAAATCAATCAATCAATTAATCCCCCACTTTGTTCTTGGTTGAGATTCTTTGCAGAAGTTATGAGGGAAGACTAATAACTCCTTACTACTTTTCATGTGGTTCCAGTTCTAGCTCTCTTCCATTTCCAGAGGAAGGAAAACCATTGATAGTTTCTACAACAAATGCCAAATACTTTTGTACTGCTGGTTTTACTGGTGTTGCAAGGCACTGAGATCTGCTCTTTGTGATTCTCTAGATGCTGCTGACCAAGAAATCTCAAAGCTTGTTCATGGGTTGAAAAAGAAATCTCCTTGGTTCCCTTTCTAATCAGTTTTAAATAAATTCCCATGGACACAAGCCCTGCTGAGTTCAGAGTCTTTCTCCCAAAGAAGCATGAGTGCACCCAAGGCAAGTACAGGGATTGTTGAAATCAGCAATCTGAATTTCAGCTATTTTTAAATCTGTAACATATTAATAATTCTATTTAAAAATATACTTAACCTGTCACCCTATGAGAAGATAAAACCTCTATCATTATTACTAGAAGTAAACCATAAATAATTCAGTGGGACATAGATAAGGAGACACATATAACTTGCACCGTCAAGATGACTAGCAGAAGTCATAGGCAGAGGTGACCATGCTGGTGGTAGCTGTGATGAACTGTATTTCAGCAACACTTAGAAACCCATGGGCTACCCATCCTTGCCATAAGAGCCCAATAGGCAATGTAAACACTATAAAAATTATTTTGAGAAAAAATAAAACACTGCCAAACCAAATAGATATTGAATGATCTTCAAAGCATTAGTACCAAAATAGGTAGGAAACAGGTAAAAAATAAGTGAACTACTCTATTATAAGAAAAACGGTCTAGGATCATTAAATAATATATGACTAGTAGAATATGTATATTATTTGGAATGTTTTTCCCAGTTGCAAAATAATGAATCTGAAAATATGATTGATTTGATGGCTTATGATAAAAGAATGAAACGTTGATTCTGTGAAAGAAACAATGGTGATGAGAAGTTCTGAATGTGGATCAGATAATCTTCTGGTAGTGTAAAGAGCGTATCTTGGCAAAATGGGCATGAAAGAAAAGGAAAGAAGTGAAAGAGACAAGAATGAAAGTAAAGCAGTTGCAGGAAGAGAAGGTATGAATCCTATATTAAACCTATCAGAAGACCTGTCAAGAGAATGAGTGGAAAGTAGACTTAAGAAAACAGGATGTGAAAGCTGTTTGGTACAGACTGAAAAGTATTTTAATAAAGAATGCCATAGAAGTGTTGTGACATTATGCTAATAGGAAGCATGTAAAAAGCATGCTTGGAGGAATGAGGAAAAGGCTATGGATGATGAAAAAATGCATGTAAGAGAAAGGCTGTTGTTGCAAATAAAGATGAGATAAGATATTGAATCATTTGTATGTAGAAAAAAAGACAGCTGCAAAGAATGTAGTCAAAGACTAAAAGAGCCAGAGAAAATGCAGAGCAATATTAATGGAAATAAAAAACTGTTTTTCAACCTAACTGAATAAGGATAGCTAAACAAGGAGGTTCAAGTGAGTGGAATTAAAAATAAAAATAATTAAGTGTTTTGGGATGAAATAAAGTGGGGAAATGCTGGAAGCAATATGTACAAATTTGTATGGGAATGATAGTGATGTGGCAAAGACTAGACTTAAAATGAATGTTATAATTGTTAGTGCACCCAAAAGAAAAAGAAAAAAAAGGAAGTCATAAATGCTGTGAGAAGGTTGAAAAATGATAAAGCTGCAGGTGCAAGTGGTTTAACCAGAGAAATGTTAAAATAATATGGTTTACTTAGTGAGTGACTGTGTGATTTCTTTAATATCTGGGTGAAAACTACCTGTACTTGATGATTGGAAGATTGCTATTGTTCCTCAGTACAAAGGGAAAGGTAGTAAGAGTATATGCAAAAACTGCAAGGGAATTAGTCAAACATGTTTGAGAAAGTATTTGGTAGGATTTTGACTAAAAGGACACAAGAGGTGGCAGTGACCAAAATTTGGGAAATGAAGAGGGGTAATGGCATTGCCACTAAGAAGGGAATAATTAGAATAACTTTTTGAAATACAGCTTTAACTATGCTGAGACTTTATTTATAACATTACAGTTTTAGCCCTTTCTTTGTTCCAATGTCATTAATAATAATTCTTTTTCTTTCTTTCTTTCTTTCTTTCTTTCTTTCTTTCTTTCTTTCTTTCTTTCTTTTTTCTTTCTTTCTCTTTCTTTCTTTCTTTCTTTTTCTTTCTGGTATTATAGATCTTATGATAATAATCTTAAATATATTTCCTATTTATGGAACTCCTACCCTTGCAAGATTGATTTCTTCCTAGTCCATATTCAATAGGTAAGAAAGATATTTGTGTACAGTTGGGCTGTTACTTCTATAATGTTGTCACTTTCTAACTTTAAATGGTATAGGGCTTCCTCTTGGGTTGCATAATGACATTTTTTTAAAGTCATCATGCATTTTTAGTTTTTTTACAGTAAGATACCATGGGAACTTAATAGGCAGAAACTCTGATTTATTGTTCTAGATAAATATTTCTGATCAATCTGTTGTACTTAGATTCAGAGTGTCTGTAATGTCTGCTCTCGCTGTCAGCATTTAATTTAATATAGCTGATGTCTCACTTTTCACTCAGAAAAGAAAGGAAGAAAGAGCTCAGCCCAGAAACAAATGCTATTCACATAACGATAGAGCAGCAGAGCAGCATTTCACAACCTCAGCAACTGCCAGAAGTGTGGACTTCAACTCCCAGAATTCCCCAGCCAACACTGCAGTAGATCATGGAAATACTTTTTTTTTTCCTTGTAGGAAGAAAGACAAAATTTCCAGTGAAAGGCTTTGTCCTGGATTCCATGTCCCTTCTGTGAAATTAAATAAATAAACAGGACAATTCCACAATAACAGGTTCCTCTGGTATCCAACCAACTTTGTGAGGAAATTATTAAGACTGTAAGTACTTGTTGGAAAAAGCCAAAAAGATGCCCCAATTTAATGTACACAATGAGCACAATATTGAGCACATTGGGTACACAATAGGCATTGTGTACTCAATGTACTCAATAGGAAATGAGGACAATAGCACAGCCAGCTCATTTTTTGCCCAGGGAACTGATATTGAGAGGCATTCTGCCTTCGACACTTAACCCATCATGGTTGCTAGCCAAAGGTGGAAATGCCACAGGAAAAAAGGCCAAATGGTTGCAGTAGTCAGGCAGATCCTTAGCCACCTAGAAAAAAATGGTCCTTGGATACCCAGAGGAGATGGTCTTTGGTCAGAGAATGGGGTCATTACCAGTTTGGTCTAGTGGTTAAGGCTCCAAGCTGGACTGAGTTCTAATCCTGCCTCAGGCACAAAGCCAGCTGGGCGACCTTGGGCCCATCACTCTCTCTCAGCCCTGGGAAGGAGGCAATGGCAAACCACTTCTGAAATCCTGCCAAGGAAACTGCAGGGAGTAGTCCAGGCAGTTGGCACGAAGGCACACACACAAACACACACAGAGGAGATGGTTCTTGGATACCCAGACTACATGGACTCTGGAAACAGGAGGAAGGACCGTTTCCAGAGCATGGGTGGCCCCTAGGGCAGCTTCGATCGTACAGGGGCCGCTGCATGGGGCATCTCAGGGGTCCAAGCGAGCAAACCCGCTTCTTCCAGAGGACGGAGATGCTCCTTCATGAGCCATCGCCAGCAAGCGGCCACCTTCACTTGCCCCTCGGCGAGTATCTGGCGATACTTCTGCCTCTGCTTCTCAAACTCTGCCTTTTCCGCCTCGCGGGAGCCGAAGCGCCGGCGCTGGTGTAGGACAGCGGCGCTCTGTCCAAGCGGGCAGCGCGGTCCCGCTCGCGCCGAGGGACGCCGGCGGAGAGCTTTCCCGGGGCATCCGAGGGGGATGCGGGGCGCGCGCGGGGAGGGGGGAGCCCGGGCGGCGGGGCAAGCAGACAGGAGGCGCGGAAGGCGCGGAGACGTGGGCAGCGGTCCCGGGGAGGGATTAGCCGGGCTTCGCAAGAGGCCAAACCGAGCCCGGGCTGCCGCGGCGAGCGCCCTCCCTCCTTCCCAGTGGCTGAGGGACCTGCCAATCTGCGTTGTAATCCTGCAGGAATTTCGCCAGGCTTTAACTAGGAGTCGCTTCTCGCAGGCGGCGAAAGAAAACCGAGGCCAGGGGAAGTGGAAGCAGCTGCGGACCAGCTCGGCTGTTCCTCCCCATCCTCGCGCGGGAGAGAGGAGAGCACCCGGGCGCGCGCGCGCCGCTCCACCGCCGCCGCCGCCGCCGCTGCTGCTGCCCCGACTCCAAACTTTGTTCTTTGCGCCCGCAGCGTCGAGCCCGGCGCGGGAGCCGAGCGGCGGAGGGCAGGCTCGAGAGGCGAGCGAGGCAGGCGAGCTCGCGGGCCCGCGGACCGGCGGGCGGCAGCCGCGCTGACGGCAGCCCACCTACCCACCCCCTTCGTTCCCCGCCAGCCGGCCAACTCCGCCCTGAAGCACGCCGACGAGTGAGGAGCGGCGGGCGAAGGAGCCGAGAGGAGGCAGGAGAGCGAGCGGAGCCAGCGAGGCCGTCGCTCCGGCTGGATCGTAGTCAGAGCTGCCCGGGTGGCAGATCGCTCCTTCGGGGATCTGCGGGCGCCTCTCCCGCCTCTCCCGCCTCTCCTTTCATTGCGGGCCGCAGCGAGGGCTGCAACACAGGAATAATGAGGAACGTGTGGATGGTGCTTGCCTTCGCCTTGTCGGCCTGCGTCTCGGGCGAGACGGTAAGAGGCTGCCTTCGTTTCATTTGGGGAGGGGGAAGGAGGGCAAGAGGCAGTTGCGAGGTGTGCTCGTCTGAATCCCCACGATTCCCCTCCGCGCTTGGTTGCAGATTATCAGCCTCCCCTTTCCTGTCCCAACTCCCGGGGAACTTTTCCTGCCTTCGCTGCTCAGCCCTTACGGGCACTCTAGCTCGATCCTGGGGCGCACTGGGAGAAGCGGGGGAGGGAGTATATTTTAAAAACAGCACTGAAATCCCGTTTCTTGCTTCAGAAACTAGTTTCGGCCTCGAATTGGAGAAAGAGGGGCGGTGGGACTGGGATCAATCCGGAGCGGGAGGAAGGATGAGACGCCCCCGCTGTTCCCACATCTGCTGCGCAGAAGTTTTGCTAAGGTCATTTGCAAAGATCAAAACTTTTTAAACATGAGGGGCGTGGGGTTTTTCGTCTCTGCTTAATGGTATGTGAAACGGGGGAGGGGAATGGGAGAGAGCCATTATATTTTTATTTGACGGGGTAAAATATGTTTTTTCCTCCTGGGATGGGGCGGCAGGCTTTTGAAGTGGAGGGGCCTTAGTTCTTTCTAAAGATAATTGATAACTCTTGGGATACGTTTTTATTTAAACAAAAAGCTGTCTGAAAATTACAGATGGAAGGAGATGGGCATGTGATGAGACAGAAAAGCTCTGAAGGAGAGCACTGTAAAAACTATCTTTTGGAAGGGGGGGGACATGAGTGTTAGAGTAGTTCCTTGAGCACTTTCAGTAAACTCCCCAGTGTATTTATCATTCAAACCTCTCTTTCATTGCTTCAGTCTGTTGATTTCAGTGAAGGACTCTAGGAGAACATGATACCATGGTGATCCTGAATGTGATGGTCTCGGAGGTGTTTGCAAATCCAGCCTGGATCACTGAGTTGTGTTTGATAGATCTCAATGGAAATTTGGATTATGCTGGGAAGAGGTGCTTTAGTTGTTTTTTTCAGGAGAGGAAAAAATAAAGAAGATGAATAATTATACTGGCCCTCTTCCTGTAAATCAGGACTTATGAGAATGCTGGATCATAATGCATGATATTGGGAAAGTAATATTTTTTAAATCATTAGGGTTTCATTTGCAGCTGGCTCATTTCAAAAACCACTAGGTTTCATCTTGGCATACCTGGTGTGCGTTAGGGAAAAGCATGGCCTTTTTTGATGGCTAGGACACCAGAGAGGAACAGGACAATGTGTCTTCAAAAGTACATCCTCTGGAGTTGTGAGGTTTATTCCCTGGCAAGGATGGATAAAGTTGTGGGTGAAAAAATCTGAATCCAGTGCAAAGGAAACTCACCCCTCCATTGCCCAAATTCTTCTGTGGAGAAGTTGTTGGAGAATGTCTCTTTGATGCATGAAATCTCTGATGATCTCTGCTGGTTAAAGTGCTTGTATCCTTTGAGAATATGAGTTCAGCTACAGATCTTTAATATGTCTTGTGGTTTATTCCAGTATATTTGTGGAATAATCAAAATACTGTTGCATTATTTTTCTAGCACTTCCTTTTCCCTTCTTCAAGGTTAGATGTAGTTCACCTTATGCTGAATCTGAGAAATTTGCGTAGATACTGAATTTCACTCTCTGGAGAAGAATGCTTGCATTTGTGATTACCCGTTTGTAATGCAGGCATCACTGCTGAATAGCAAGAGTGAAAGCCCAAATGAAATCTGAGAATACTTCAGACTTTTCTTTTCCTTCTTTGTGTTTTGATGTGGCCTTAATTTTATCTTCTCTGTTCTTGCATAGTTTGATTGCTGATATGCCCCCCACACAAAGAAATGAGGAGGGGTATTCCCCTGAGTAGCTTAAAATCTTGGTTGAACATTGGAGACAATCTTTTTTTTTTACATGTCAAAATTACTTGTTTATAGTCAGATATGTCCTTCAATTTTATTTCACCAAGCTGGTTTTATATATTCAGTTTGTTGTAATGAGTTTCTATAACTGGTAGCCTGATTTTTAAATATTTTATGTAAGTCTTGTGGTGGTGACTGGGAGTTGGATAGAATGTGCAGAGAATTAATTGTGCTTAGACAGAAATCATATGCACATCTACTTACCTCAGAGATGTATTTCTGAGTAAACGTAATACTGGGCTACATATATGTTTCTTGGCTTAGGACCAGGTTACCAGAAGGAGCATCTTCTCCCATATGTACCTACCCGGACTGTAAGATCATCTAATTAGGCCCTCACCAGGTCCCCTCATCAAAAGGGAGGTGGTGAGGGTCTAATTAGATGATCTTACAGTCCAGGTAGGTACATATGGGAGAAGGAAGTGAGGTGGGCCTCTCCAAGGGGAGAACCTTTTCTTTGGTGATGCCCCATTTATGGAATTCTCTCCCCAGAGAGGCTCACCTGGCACCTACATTAGCATCATTTTATTACGAGGTGAAGACCTTTCTATCTTCCAGACTTTTAAATTGGCTTTTGATTGTATTGTAATTCTTAGTTTTTGAAGGACTGCCATGCTACTGCCTAGTTTACATGGTATTTTTATTTTGTATTTTATTTGATTTTGTGTGTTTTTACTCAGATAATATTTTTAGTGTGTTTTACTGTATTGTAAACTGGCCAGAGAGCTTCAGCTACTGGGTAGTTTTAACATTTTAATAAATGAATAAGTAAAATATAGTAGAATACTTTCCATCTTAATTGTGGTAAATTGAGGATTTGTAATATCTTGGAAAGGTTGGTTGTAAATTTCATTATGGTGGAAGTGTTAAATGATAAAGGGGATACAAACATACCTGCTATTGTCCTGTTTTGGACTAATATCTGTACATTTTTGTGAAGAGTAATCTAGAGATGTGAGTGTGATTTTGAATTATGTGCCCCAAATTGGAATCATCATTATATAAAGAATTGTGGATCTATTGAACATGAAGCATAGCAAAAAAAGATTATTCTTTTATGATGGAAAGGCAGTACCAACCCAGATTTACAGTCTAATATTGATGATATGTATATGCATTCTACTTATGAACTGGGTCTTTATTGATGTAATAGAAAGACTGATCGACATGATATTGCATGATCAAGATTTAATGTGGTGTTTAAAAACTAAGCTTTTTAAAATAATACATATGGATAGAAACAGAAGAGTAGGTAGCAGAAAACATTGGATTGGATTGAAATTGCCTGGTGTTGAACTAACAGTAGTGAGAGTTCCAGGTGAATTTTGCTGGAGACCATGCTCCATAAGTAGCCATGCAGCTGAGAAAGCCTTTTGTCTGATAGCCCCCCATTTAATTTCATTTGTGACAGTAATTATGTAAAGCAAGGAATACTGACAAAAGTTCTTCAAACAATGATCTGGTGTCTGGACAGGTAAACATAGTAGAAAACTACCTTTAGATCTACCTCCCCAATATGATGTGGTGAAATTCAGGTTTGTCCGAGAAACAGACTGGTTGCCAGTGTATCTGCTAAAGCACTGACATATGATTACTTTAATCCATCCCAGTAAACAAGTTAGCAGCTCTAAGATGATCAAACTGGAATTAGGAATCATTTTCAAAGGTAACTCAACTTATAGCACACTGCAATAATTGGAAAGTTTCAGGAGCTTGGCTAACTGGTGCCCAGTATCCATCAGAGAGATATATAAATGGGCTGTGTGTGTGTGTGTGTGTGTGTGTGTTGCATTAAGTTCTGGATGGCTGACTTGATTGAGCTAATTTTTGTTTCAATGGAACAATACTGTGGGGAAGGACTGTATGGACCTCCATCATGGTAAAACCCACAAAAGTTAAGCTTTTAAAATTATGGGTTTGACCCATATTGTCATCATTAAATATAAGTTGATATTCATTCAAGTGTTTAGGATGAGTCAAGATAGCTAACCTAGCCTGGTCCTTACTAAGCTGAACTGAAGGAAGGGTAGAGGAATATACGAGTTAGGGAGAAATTAGAATATTCTGGAGCAACCCTCTTAATTTCCTGAGAATTTTGGCCCTCTGCATGGGAGTTTGTGTTGTTTCAAAATCAGGTTCAAGGTAGTCCAGTCTCACAATATCAATGATGAGTCCATGTTCTGTGGGTTCAGGTGTGATGTATCTAAAATTACAGCAAAGATGGTCCTTTTGCTTGAGGCATTTTAGCTCAGAAAGAGCATGCAGGAAGTCCATTGTCCCATGTGGTAGGAATTTAACTCTGCCTCCTGGCTCCTCCCCTAGCCCCAAATTTCAATTGCTGTAGCATTGCTGTTAAACTTTCAAGGCAATATCTGGTTGTATTCAAACTGCTTCTGAAGAATTAAAGAGTGGAAATATCCTTTGGGAACCAAGGGCACTATTCTTGATAAACAAAAGAAATTCCTCCATCTGGTCCCTTCCAGATGAGCCTAACTACAAATTGCATCATCCTGAACCAGCAAGCTGGTTACTGTCCAAGACATGAGGCACCCATTCAGATAATGCTGAATCACATGCTATATTTATGTATATTTGCTTTGAAGTCTCAGTGAAATCATTGGGGACTGTGGTTCAAGTGAATATCAGTAGGAGTGTTTTACTGACTGCATTTCTGTCCAGCTTTCTCAGGGTCTTTCTGAACTAAAGGGGAACTCCCCTCCTCACAATTCTGTACAATTTCTATTTTATCACTTGCAATTGACTGCGTAATTTCATATAGATTTTCTGTGGATTGCTGGAAGCATATAGTCTTGACTTAGTAGTGCTATAGCTGTGATATCGATTCTTACTTTCAAATGTATAAACATATTTAATTCTTTGTACTTTTCCAAATCTAGTTATTCCTTTCTGACTTGTTTTGTTTCCCTTTTTTTTTTTTTTTTTAGAAAGGTAAGTTCTAGTCCACAGTCTTTTTTTAAAAAAAAGCAAAACAGAAGGAGGGTTGTTTTTTTGGCTGCAGTTACAAGAGAAATAAGGAATTACAGACGTTGTGGTGTGTTAAATGAGGGAGCATGTGTTGCAAAGAAAATTGTATCAGGATTACAGTAAATACAGAAAGCCATCAATTGTGGTGGCAGAACTGTGGTACAGTACTTGGCATCTTCTCCTTCAACTATATTTGGATGTCTTGAAAACATCCACGTTGCCACCACAGATTGTTTGCTCCAGCTGCAGAATTGTTCCTGCAGGCAATTATGAGGATATGATTTCATCAGCCACAGCTATATACTGTGATGACAGTTCCCAGCCTTTTCCAACCTGATGCCTACCAGTTATGCTGGGACATCTACTTCCAGTATTCCCAGCTATGTTGACATTTAATCAAGGACTGATATAACATTCTTATCCTTCTGCTGTCTTGTCTGGCCAGTTGTTAATGTTTGACAGTTCCTGTACATGGGAAACCAAGTGCCTTCAGAGTAATGTCCAAAATAAATGGAGGTGGGCTGAGATAGTTGTTAATAGGCATCTAAAAGTGTGAGCAACACATCCTTTTCTGTATGTTTTTTTAATATTTAGCCTGCTAACCTATGGTCTATGATAGTCTGCTAAACCTGGAATCTTTCATGTGTTGAAGTCAATATCCATCATTGGTCAAGAACTAAGGAATTATGGGACTTAATCTGATAAAAATTGGGATGCTTGTTAACCCAGTAAAATTAATTTTTATGGGTGCAAATTTAATTTATTACAGTTTGTGATTAGAAATGTGTCCCTTCCCTTCCCAGCTGTAATTCCTCTGAAAATTCTCTAGATTTTACATTGCAATTAGATTTTTCAAAAGCTTTCATTGCCATTAATAGTTGTTTTGTTTTTTTTAAAGGCCAGACGATTGTCTCTCTGGGAGATCCATGGAGAACCTGTGACCCCACCTATGGGTGACCCTGATATTAGACAAAGTGATTCCAATAGAAGAGAATGTATGTAGCTCATGGGTGAAGTGTAGAATCCTTGGTGCTCTCTGAGCTTGGATGCTTATTACCCTAATTGGGTAGTGAAACATATGCAAGCAAACAGCCAAGCTCAGAGAGCACGAAGGACTCCATAGACAAAATGAGGCAGGTGCCTCAGGCAGCAGATATTGGCATGCTAGAGGGCAGAGCTGTGAGCGTTCTTGTTATCCGTCTTCCATCTCCTGTGGCCACTGCTGAAGTAAAGTTCAGCTATCACTCTGGTTAGCTTTCTTTTGTGGAATATTGGGTTGGGGGCAGCACAATGGTTTGGGTTGGCCCTGTCTTCACTCTTGCTGCATAAGTCACTTGTGGAGTTCATTCATAGATTTTGTTTAATACTGTACATTTTGTTCAAAATTAATCTGAGAGATCCACTGTATTTTTGCTTATATTTGTCAAACAGGTAGAAGCTTTGAAAAGAAGTCCTATTAAGTTCTGCTGAAATGTTTCAAAAGGCCAGATGGAATTCATATACTAAGTGAACTCACGGAATGCCATTTATATGCAACCAAAATGACACTGGCCAAACCCAAGAGTGAGATATCAGGAAGGCTTGGAGCAGTCCTGAGATTTGCAGAAATATTAAGAATTTTTAGAGAAAAAAAATGTGGGGATTAGAGGCTTAATGAAGGCTGAGAATGGTCATTGACCAGGAAATGCTGGCCAGCTGTTATGGGGCATTAGAGCTAGTGTTTGGGAGAGGAATACAGTACATGCCCTTGCCTTCTGAGGCAACATAAATAGAAAATCGCAAGAGGACTTCTTGTGAAAGTGCCCCACATATGGAAACTTTCATCCAGATATTTTCTTTGATATCTGTGTTCTGCCACCATCTGAAGAACTTTATAATTAAATGAATGTTTGATTCTAGAGAGCTTACTCTATTTGTCATTAACTCTGCTTCTTTCAGTAGTCCTCTCATGCAATTTTGCATGGAGGGGGGGCTAATTTCATAAAATAATTACTATTTTATTGTGTGCTTGCTCCTTTGTTTTGCTAATTGCTTTGAGCAACTCATTTAAAGGGGGAAGTGCAGGATCTACTATTGTATGAGTAAGTAAAGATATGGGGTATCCTGGGATATGGAGTACCATATATGAGGAGGGTCATTCTGTATGGCAAGATTTACAAGCCTCCTGTTTTGAACAGAATGCTACAAGGGTGCTTTAGCACTTCTGCATTTCCAGCCTCAAGCAGGGGTTTGAACCAGGCCAATTTCTTCTTCCTAATTAAGAGGAGATGCTTTGGTGGTCTTTAGAAGGATTAATGAGATCCTGTCACCTATAATAATTATGATTATTACTGTGATTGTAAGCTAATTTGTATACTGGCAACAAGCCATGGAGGAGACCAGGAAATTAATAGCAGTTTGAATAATTATTTGCTCCAAATTTAGGAAGGAATGAATATAAACATATAAATAAATAGCATAGATAAATAGGTTTCCTTGCATTTTTCTGTTTCTTTATGAGAGTTTACCACAAGAAAAATCCTGGGCCGACATTATTTGGATAATTGTGTACAGCAGAATGAATTGTGAGTTACTCATTCAATTATCCTCAATCATTAAATTGCCCTGTAAAATTAGTTAACTTTTTCCAGTCACCATTTCCAATGTTCTGCTTATGGCAAATAATTGTTTATGTTATTGTGATCCAGAGCTGACATAAAAGGGAACTTGTCCTGCTGTTGAAAAGCAGTTTTGTCATCTTATTGGACGTTGCTATTTCTTTTAAACTGTGTTGTTCTTTGAAGATGGAGAGATTGCATTTAGTCCCCCATGAGACACTACTTGTCTAAAAGTAATAAAGACCTCCTTTTTAATGTTTGTCTCCCATCTTAGCTGAGTGAGCAATTTGGGTTCAGTTCAACACATAAAGTGCTGTGACATGGTTTCCTGTAGTAACTAGGACTAGAGTGTAGCTTCATGATGTTCTTTGAACAATATTTTGTTTAGTTGTCCTGAGTGTCTACTCACAAGACAAGGGAGGACTTGGCGATCTGTTGCCCCAGTAATATATTCTAAGACCTCCCATGTATCAACAGTGTTCCAAGACAACATCATTCTTGTTCACAGTAAAGCATAATTGGCAGGCCTGTTGAGCCAAAACAGGTTAATTTTTTAATACATAATAATGGTAGCTGCTTGTTGTTTTCAATTCTCTATTAGTTGAGGAACAATATAAAAATATAACTATCTTTAAGTGCCAAGCATTTTCTTAAGGGAAAATCATATGCAGAGTTAAACCTTCAGGGACCTATTTCCAACAAGCAATGAGAATTATTTTTGTCCAGCTCTTAGTTTGCTTGGTGTGAGCTGTTAAGAGATACATAAAAAACTATATGCATTCATATTACCCATAAATATCCTAAAAAGAACAAAACATCTATAAAGCTGTTGTTTTTTTTAAAAAAACCCACTGATGCACAAACATTAATCCAGTGGAAGTAGCTTTTGACCAAAGGTAAATGTATTTTGGATAGCTTTGCTAACATTTGTTAAACCTGTATTTGAGTTGTAAGTTGAACATACTTTATACTCTTCTTCTTCAGAATAATGTTTCTTCAAGAAATGCTATTACCAATACTCCTTTTTTGGGAATAACTGTATCCTTAGATAATTATCCCCATTTCACCAAATTACCATTAAGGCTACTCAGTGCTGAACTCAGTAAGACTGGTCAGAATAAACAGATATAAGAGCCCATAATTAATCAGAATCCTAGATGAAGACTCACCTGTCTTAATGGAAATGACATTCTACTTGTCATAGTAGTTTCAGTAGAAAGTTATTTCAGCCATATAGTAGTTGAACTCTGTCATGGGGTTTGCTTCTCCATGCCTCCATTTCTTTTTACAGATAGTTTGTTCAGGAATGGAATTCTGATCAACACAATGGAAAGGCAAGGAAAGGCAAGGTTTAATGCTTCTCCTCAAGCCTCATTGTTCTCACTCCTTTGCTAGCTATTTAATAAAGAAAAAGCAACTGTGCAGGACCAAACTACATGACAAATGCCATGTTTGCTTTGACCCATAGACAGGATCCTAAATAATTTTTACTGTCAGAATAAAATGTGATGAGGGCTGATTTTCACAAATGTACCTTGGGTATGGTGAGGCTCCTTCAGTTCCATTCTTTGTGTGACAACAATATGGAGAGTTTGCTCAGTTTCACGTACTAATAAGCTGTCTTTGTATCTGAGCTGATACTTGGGCAAAACCAAAATTTGATTATGTAAACAAAATTTGTATTGTGTAAAATTCATCTGAAGAACTATGTTCATAAGTCCTCTTTAGGCCTTGATGCGAGTCTACATTTTGTTTACATTATGATAACTTAGTCTTATTTATTATGTTGTAACTAGTAACATTTCCACTGGGATAAAGAAAAATTACACTTTGAGATGAAGCTTTCACCACATATCTGTGGACTGAGCAGAATTAAAGATGTGACACTTCTATTGCCAAGTAGCTTGCATTATTGCTTCGGGCAGTTTTCCAATCATGGCAGCTGAGCTGACACCAATAAGCTCAATTATACAAGTTGATCACAGCCCACTAGCCATGTGGTACCTCATCCTATTTTGATGCCTGCTTGACATTTAAAATAGAAGTTTGTCAAATATCAACCCAATTACATTAAGTTGCTGAGATGCTATGTTTGGTTTGGTGGATCAAAAGTTGCATCATAGGCCTATGGATCATCCTGTCATGGCTGGGGTGTCATTTATTTACTTCTGTCATATTGGCCCCAACCTACTTAGGTACTGCAGTTGGATAAAAAAGCAGCCATGACAGCTGACAAATACTTGCTGTTGTTAGGTTATTCTGCCAATTTGAAGTTTCCCATAAACCATTTATTTGGTTTATCCAAATGAATGAAATGATAAAAATAGGGATACAAAAAAAACATTTGTATTTGTTTTAAAGCTTCTATATTATATGGTGTTTCAATTCATGGAGACAGAATTGCCACCCCAGGGTAGAACTTTGAACTAACATTACTGTTCTTTTTATTATGTCAGTGAAATTTTTATATTCTGAACCCTTCCAGTTTTTCATGGGTTTGTGCATTATTTCTTTAGCCTAGTTTCTTACATTATTTCTCAGCTATGAGGCTTGGCATTTCAAGCCTCATAGGCCTGAAATGCCAGTCTAAAATAAAGAAATGGCATGAATCATGCTGGAGACTAAAGAGATATAGAACCCTTACTTGTGATTTTTTTTAGTATTTGCTGAGTTTGGCATTAGCTTTATGCTTATAGTCTGGCTTGCGTAGCTAGCAGCCTGATCTACAACTGGATCCACCTCCAGATAAGTTGAAGTACTGGGATTCCGGTTGAGTGACAGCGCAATTCTGTGTATGTTTAGTTGAAAACCTGAACCTCAGAATCAGTTCAGTAGGATCTTTTCTCTTGGCTACCCTACTTGTAATATTTGCATCACTTCTTAAATGCCTTTTGTGTAGTATGTCCTAAATTCTGTTGCATTGGGAACCCTTGGCTAGCTTTTCAGCTGTATAGATGTAACAGAGCCTTCCCTGTATTTTTTGGCAGTATTAAAAAATCTATGAGAAAAAGTATAGCTGTGAAGAAACTTCAAACTAGAGACTTACTCTTACTCTCATAGTTGCAAAGTCCCTAGATGGCTTTAGGCAAGCTGTTACCAGCAGTATACTGATCTATTTCGCAGGATTATTGGTAGGTTAGCTAAGATGTGAGGGCAGGGATTGGCAATTTTTTCTGAGCCTGGCATTGTTACAAACTCTCACCTGGGCTACCCTTAATACCATGTTAAATATTACAAGATTCAGCAGTCTCATCCAAGGTGTTCTTTCTGCAAAAAATCAAAGTATTCTTATGTTATCTTCTGCAATGAGAGGCTGAAAAATACAAATATGCTGTAATTAGTTCTCTGTAGAAGCAGGGTTTTTTTTTTTTTGCTTTACTATTTGTGCTTGTCATAGTACCAAGTTTGTTAAATAGATGCCCACGGGAGCTGTTTTAGCAAGAAGGGAGCTATACATCTCTCCCACAGAAGATACAGTTACACAGCTCTGTTCTCCCATATGCAGAGATATTTGTTCAGATTGCTTGTTTTTTTTCTCACATCAGTCATTTAGTTTGCATTGATGAGTGTAGACTAAATGAACTGTTATTATAGCACTTATTTAAGTAGTTTTCAGAATTTAGTAGTATGAGTGATATTATATAGTACAATAGTATGAATGATATAATACTATTGCTTATTAATATTAATACCGTTTCATTGCATCCTAATCAGTGCTGTGTTTGCTTTGTAAGCAAATTCTCTGGAAAAGTTTAGAATGAATATCATAATGATATCTGAATAATAGGGTAGCCTTCTGCAAGCTGGATGGTGCTAAATTGGAGACGTCTGTGTTACATTGGCTTGAAAACATTACAAATAGTATATAGGGAACACTAGAATGTCAAGAATATTGTATGATACAAAAAGGAACATGATAGGGTTGCACATTGTCCCTTCTTTTGCTCATTTTAGTTCTTGAAATACTGAATAGAGACATAAGACAAGATGAGAGGATTGCTGGAGTAAAGATTAAAAAGAGACTTATAAGTTAAGAGCTTTTATAGATGATCTGGTGTTGGTTTTGAAAGATCTTTTAAAGTGAATTGAAACATTAATGGCCAAATTAAAAGAATTTGATGCATTAGCAGGCTTTAAGATTAATAAACAGAAAATGAAGATGGTAACAAAAATATGAAAATACAAGTTCAATTGATGAATAAAACGGGTTTTAAGATTAAGAAGATAAAATATTTGGGTATCCCTATGACAAATATAAATTGTATGTTATTTCAAAATAACTATGTTAAGACATGGAATGAGGTTAAAAAAGATATACTAAGATGGGAGAAACTACAGTTGTCATTATTGGGGAGAATTTCTGTGATTAAGATGAATATCTTGCCTAGAATCTTGTTTCTGTTTCAGACAATACCTGTTTTAACAACTGATGCACCGCTTAAACAATAGCAGAAGGATATATCTAAGTTTGTAGGCAGAGGAAAAAACCATGAATTAAGTATAAGATGTTACAAGATGCAAAAGAAAGAGGAGGATTGGGTTTACCTGATTTGAAATTGTATTTTGCAGTTTGCTGTTTGGATGAAAGAGTGGGTACTGCTGAGAAATAGAAGGCTTTTGGAGTTAGAAGAACACAAGTTGAGATTTGGGTGGCATGGATATTTGTGGTACGACAAAGTTAAGGTTAACGTAGATTTTAAAAATCATTGTGCCATACTGAAAATATGGAATAGATACAAACCCAGGTTGTGCCCGTAAACACCTTTGTGGCTCTCAACCAAGAAGGATTTTATAGATGAGAAGTAATAAGCAAACACAAATGGCTAACTTATCGTGAGATACTAGAATTTTGTCAGAAGAAATGTAAAATAAAATCAAGAGAAGATCTAGTGGCAGAGGGATATACTTGTCAGTGGTTTTCTTATTTACAATTATTAGATTTAAAGTAGACAAAATAATTCATGGTTTTGAATATTGTAAGACTGAGTTTGAAATAGAACTATGTACAAATGTTGAACATGTAATTGCTAAAATGTATAAACTTTTATTGAAATTTGAAACAGAAGAAGATCAAGTGAAAGAATGTATGATAAAGTGGGCTAAAATTTTTGGTTATAAAATACAGATGGAACAATGGGAAAATATGTGGCTGAAAGGACTGAAATTTACATTATGTTATAATCTTAAGGAGAATTTTTATAAAATGATGTATCGTTGGTATATGTCACCAGAGAAATTGTCTAGAATGTATAAAAGTACCTCACATTTATGTTGGAAATGTGAACAACAAGAAGGGACATTTTATCATGTTTGGTGGACATGTAAAACAGCCAGAAAGTTTTGGATTCAAATACATATACTAATTCAGAGGATTTTAAAGATTAATATATAATTGAAACTGGAGGCTTTTCTTTTGGGACTAATGAATAAACAGAAAAAAGTCATGGAACTTTGTTTTTATACATGATAACTGCAGTGAGATTATTATATGCACAAAAATGGAAAGATTCAGTACTACCCACAATGGAGGAATGGTTGGTGAAGATGATGGAACTTGCTGAAATGGCCAAACTGACCTCTTTGATCAGAGAAAAGACAGTGTCTACATTTATTACTGTAGTAATAAACCCCTTATAGACTTTTTCCGTGAAACAGAAAAAAATGAACTTATCATTTATGGTTTTTATGTTTAGAAATAATAGATTGTAGAAAAATAGAGTTATGTTGTAACCATAGAGCAAGAGCTAAATGTATAATTGTACTATATAACTGCTGTAAGGAAGATTGGAAGCTACTTCTTTGTATCTTTTTTCTTTGTTTTTACACTTTTAGCTCTTTGATTTCTTTTTTCTTTTTCCCATTCTTATTAGTTTCTATTAGTTTTTATCTTTTTTCTTAAAACTTCTAATAAAATTATTTATAAATATAAATATATAATGTATGAGTGGGCAGTCTTTTGTGGCTGAGGACAGCACTTGACATATTTGGAGATCTAGAACTCAGCTGCACATTGTCCTAACCATGGCAGGAAGATACCCCAGTAACAATTTTTGTTGATAATGTCCTCATGGCAGTGCCTGTGTCTCATCCCAACTAACTGTTAAAGTCATATTTACCTGATGTAATTTGAAAATAGTGGGGTTTTTTTTCTTCTCTCAACACAAGTTTTGTCATAAGCATAATCTATAACATCATGGGGGTGAAAATGTGGTCAAGGATCTACCCAGCTCCTCTTGGTTGCTTTGTGCCCCTCTGGCTCCTGAGCATCCCTTCCTAGGGCTATTTTGCTCATGGCAGTGGCAAAATTGGATTCTTTCAAGCAAGATTCTCCCTCTGTACTCACCCATTTTCTGACCCTACAGGATGGATGCTTAGGATCAGAGAACTGGCAGAAAAAGAGCCGTCTCTCCCCACCTTCCTTACCATCCCTCCTAGCTTGAGTGGCAAGAGAAGCAGGGAGGGAGGCAACTGTGCCACACGTGTGATTACACTGTATTAAAGAGTTGATTCCTGCCACCTGCCAGCCAGCCCCCTGCCCTCCAAATTTGACAAGAGCTCAGTATGTGTAGCACAGTGAAGCAGGAGAAATCCCAGTTTATTAGCCTCAGTGCTGAGTCAGAATAATACTTGGATGGAAATGAGGGCAGAGCAAAGTATTCCAGCATACTTTTGAGGTGCCCTATCGACTGGAGAAAAGCATATTAACGTGGCCATGAGGCACAGATCACAGATGCAAAGTGAGTAAAGCGATATCATGGGCAAGTTTCGGTGGGGAAGGGCCTTTCCTTAGCATTTTAACAAAAACTTTTTATTTCCCTGTGCTTCTGCCCAATTTATTGTTTGAAGTAGAAGGCTGGGGCAGTGGGTAGAATCAGAAAACTTAAAACAGACAAGAGTCAGTTGCATCTTTTTGAGAAGAAGATTTTCAGTCCTTCTGAAAATAGAGAAGGTGGTTTCTGGGCTTTCTTTGAACATGGCCCTGTCCCACTGTATCTTTATAGTCTTCACAGGTAATAACTATATAGACATTCAGTTTAACTGTTGAGTCAGTGCCTCTTGTGTTAGAAGAAGTTGAGCTGTGACTAAAGTAAAGTTCCTAATTCACAAAAATAATAGAATACATTTTTTTCCAGACCAATACTGCTTGGTATAACAGTTTCCTTTATTACTTTGTACTTGGTATAGAATCTACTCTAGGTCTGAATTGCTGCATAAAGTTTCATGCATTTCCCATCTAAAGCCTAAGTCGGTAAAAATATCACCAGAGGGACATTTGTGGTGATTAAAATATATCTGGAAAAATAGGTAGCGTCCATATTTTTGAATAGCATAATAATCCAACAGCTTCCAAAGACAAAATGGGAATAAAATAATAGCAAGAGAGATGTAGAGAAGCAAAGGTTTGAATTTGATGCCATTAATATGACAGGGCACTTAGAAATAGGAAAGGTTAGAATTGTGACACACTTTTGTAATTAATGTATGACAGATTTCTCTGCCCAGGTGCCCTCCAGATGTTGGTTTTACAGCTCCCAGGTGGCCATAATGGTTTGTATAGGCATCTTCAGGAAACCAAGATTATGTGAAAATGACATGGATGCAATGACATCATGATGCAAATGCTACTCTTACTTGTGTCACACTGTTTGATGCAAGTATGTAAGTCATGAACTTTGTGTCATGACTCAGGTTTAGTCACATGTCCCTCTGGAGACACCAAAGCTGGCTTTGAGTTCTAGGAGTTAAGGTTCAATTAATCTGGAAGGGAATAAATTGGGGAAAGGCTGATTTATAAAGGTAAAGAGATATGTTAATATGGTGTAGTAGTTAAGATGTTGGACTGGCATGGAGAAGACACAGCTTCAAGTCTATCCCCAGCCTTGGAAGCTGAGTAGGTGACTTTGGGCCAGACATACTCTCTCAGCCCAATTTACCTCTCAGTACTGATTTAGGGAGGAGGGAATACTTTGCATGACCCTTTGGGCTGAACAAAAGTATAAATAAATAAGACAAGTATATGACAGCACATACTCTTCCTTCCAGTCTTCTTGAAATAAGTTTTGTTTCCAATAATTTGGAAATAAATATTGGCCCCCATCCCCATTATTATCTTCTCTCCCACCCCACCCTATGAAGTACTTGCTGAGGTAATAGTTGGCTAGGAGAATAATGGTCCTGCAACCTCCCATTCAGCTTTGTCAGGAAAGAGATAAAAAGCAGGGTTGATTATTTACAGTTTAAAGAAGGCATTTAGGCCCCTGAGTCCAAATCTCTGCTTGGTGCAGGAATCCAAATTAAAGCATCTTGATAGATTGCTGTGTTCCCTCTCTGGAAAATGAGAGCTCACTAGTTGGTTCACTATTGAATTGTTCTTACTCCTAGGAAGTTTTTGCTACTATTCAGCTGGAATCTGAGTTAAGAGCCTTGTGGAACAACAGAGCACAGGTTGCAGGTTTCCCTTGGAAAGGGGTACTTGGAAGAACACTGTATTACCTGATCCCCAGTCTTCTTTTTCAAAGCTAAATTTACCATGTTCCTCAAATCTGTCTTTGTAGAACTTGTAACATTTTGTGTTTGCTTTCTTTCAAAGCTCAATCAGACTGCTATTGCTTGTATAAATTTCAATGGATCCTTCTCAGTTATTTATTTTGTGGAACAGAAGCAATTAAATTGTCCACAGGTTAAGAAATTAGTCACCACCTATTGTTCTGGTATTAGTTATATATAAACTTACTTCTTAGGTAGCTATTTTGAATCTACCAAACAGCTTTTTATCTATATTCTGAGCACCATTTTTAAATGGGGTCATTTAGAGAAGTCGTGATCTATTTTTGTGAGAAAATGTGCAAACTGGTTTTTCCTACTCATTTGTTGGGAAAGTTGAGGTAAATTTTTCATGGCTTGAATGCACAAAACTTAGCTGTAGAGCCTTTGGCGCAAACAGCAGCCTTTGCTAGGCTAGTGTTAAATATAGCATGAAGCTTAAGAGAACTGACCTACAATTAAGTTGTGGCAGTCCCTCATTTGGTGTTCTGCAGTTGTCAATTAGCCTTTATTATGAAAGATTTGTTTGCTTGAAGCTTTTGTGAATGGAGGTTGAACCGAAACATTTTGCTCCATACCGGAATAACAAGAATGTAAATTTGTATGCCATTCTGCAGGTGCCTGTTTTAAGGGTGAATTCTGGGATGTACTCTTTACTTCTAGAAATATATTTATTTAAAAGAGATTTTTTTCTTTCACTCCTTATTTGCAGAATGATATATTTTAAATAACTATCCCTGCTCCTGGCCGTTAAGGCATACAATATTACATCAAGTGGACACAGGGAGAGTAAAGTAAGAGATACCAAAGAATGGGAGGTATTATTGTTATCCAGTACGTAATGGATTTCACAAGAAAACAGTGTCTGTGTTCTGCTCTTCTTCCTTCTTAAGGACAAAAATAGGGAATTTTTTTGTGTACAACAGAAGAGACAGATGAAGATTGTAGACCAGCACCGATAAAGCAAACAATGGCTAATGAATGAAGGTCCATTCATCTTTGTTACAGGGGAAAAAAGAAATTAATTCAATTCACCTTTCAGCTAAACTTTCATCAGTGTACATATATAATCATTTATACATATAGTACATAGGGCAGAGCAATGGAAATGACTCATGTTTGTAGGCCTGTATGTGTGGACTCAAGCTGCATAAGTGTTTATATATTAAACCAATACTTTAGTGTCCACTAGCTTATTCAGAGTCATTGCAATTGCTGCAGAATACACTCCTTCTTCCATGCTGAATTCCATTAGAAAGTATTGCAGCAGAAGATATCAACTAAAACTTCGAAAGAATCTTCAAAATGTTCTACAGTAAGGGTGGTTCTAAAAAAAAATCTGAAGTTTTCAAGACATAACAAAGAACATCTAAACTTCAGCAAAGTATGGCATTACTATAGATGACTTAAGTCAACCTTCCATGCCCTGATGCCCTCCAGATGTGTTGGATCAATTCACATTTGGCTACCCCATCTGGAAGGCACCTGGTCAGGGAAGGCTGGCATAAGCTATGGATTTTCATGTTTTCCAACTAATTACATTCTGTCTGGCGCGTGTCTTTTAAATATCTCATGTCAGGGGACATTTTGATCATATTAACAATACTGAGGTCATACTAATAATATTGCCCTTCCCTTCCCTTCCCTTCCCTTCCCTTCCCTTCCCTTCCCTTCCCTTCCCTTCCCTTCCCTTCCCTTCCCTTCCCTTCCCTTCCCTTCCCTTCCCTTCCCTTCCCTTGATATCAGGAAACCATAAAAGGGTGCTGTATATACACTACTTGCAGTAGAACAAGCCTTAAAATTCACAGCTTTCGCTGAGTCAGAGACACATCAGTCAGAAGCATATAATGTGTCTGGAACATACGGTCCAACAAGCTTAGGCCAACTGCCAAACTGTCTTGCTCAGCAAGAGAGAACAGAGACTTCATAACACAACTCTTGATGGATTATCTCCAGTTCAGCAGCTGCTGTCTGAGAACTTGCTTATGAACATTCTGCACTTTGAACAATGCTTTAACTCAGAAGACCATCTTTCTCCCAACCTGGTACCTGCCAGATGCATCAGACTTCAATTTAAGCATGCCACCAGGGGACAACCTGGGGGACATCAGGTTGAGGGGAGGAAGTTGCTTAAATTGTACTGAAGATATTTACTTCTAAGTAATCTGTCTTTTGTTAGCTTTCAGTAGGCAGGCTGAATATATTCAAGACAAGATTATCTCACCAATATTTAAGTCTTCTTAAAAGTTCAGAGTAATGGTGCAAAAGGAAATTCTGAAATAAAATGTGTCAAATTAACACAAAGGTGCTAGATCTTGGATATCAACTTGCAACTTGCAACAAATTGCAAAAGCCTCCATTCCATATAAACAGAGATCTGCATGCATATTACTTGGTGGATTCTACCCCTGAAAGGAAGTAAATGTAAGTTTCTCAGTGCTGAAATCTGTGTGAAATCTCCCTATAATGTGGCTAGCATGCAAGTTTTTATAAAAAAAGAGTAAATGGGTAATATAAAGCAGGTAGAGAAGTAGATAAAAAACATGGCCTAAGAAGAGAGAGGAAACTGTATCTCTTATGTATTTAGCTTTAAAAATTATTTTGAAAGTTATCTTCAAGGAAAGTTCCTAAGACCTTTGAGACATTCTTCCAGGGAGTAAGGATTATATTTTCTATTTTGGATCTGTATTAATGACTGCTTTTCTGCTTCTCTTTTTCTAAATGGTTTTTGCACACTATTCAAAGAATTGTGATAGTTACCCAAAGGGTGCAGCCTACATTAATATATAAATATATATTATATTATATTATATAATATTATATTATATTATATTATATTATATTATATTATATTATATTATATTATATTATATTATATTATATTATATTATATTATATAATATATATATAATATAAATAGATACTAAGTAGGTTAGTCTGTCTTGTTTTCTCAGAGAAGTTTAGATTTGGATTTTTCAACAGGTACTGGGAATTGTCCATTAAAGATCTAGAACCCATCTTTTAAAACTAGAGTTACTGTTGATTTCGGAGCTGGGAATTATTATTACAGCTTCATCTACTATGTGGTTGTGCCACTTTATTTGTACAACTCTGAATTATAATAGTCTATCCATGTCTGTTCTGAGCTTTGTGGCTGGAAAACTTCTTTTGTTTTTCTACATGAATTCCACCTAGAATCAGAGGCATAATAGCTGATTATAAACTACCTTGTGAACTATTTCAGCTCAAAGGTTATTTATAAATATAGTAAATAGAGTTAATGACTTTTTCAAGCATACCTCTAAAAACAGAGTAGACAACTTGATCCTCTCAAGATATTTGGACCAGCTATCGTAATTGGGGACAAGAGATTATGAGAGGTGTAGTCCAAAATATCTGGGGAGTATCAAGTTGCTCAATGTAGCTCTAGAAACACAATGACTTGCTTCATACATAACGCTAAGCTAATCCTCCCTACTTCAGTTGTAATTATGAATTTGGGTGGGGAATTCTGGGACCTGGAGTCCGAACTCATCTAAAGGTACAGGTAGTCCCTGGGTTAAGAATGCCCGGTTTAAGGACGACCTATAGTTAAGAATGGAGCCTATTGTAGCAAAATCTGAGTTAAATAACAAATATCTGAGTTAAATACATAATGGTTCAAGTTAATTACACAATACTACTTATACAGTATTATACAATAATACTGTTCTGGCTTATGTACAAATTCGACTTAAGGACAGACCTTGGAAACTGAACTCATTCTTAAACTGGGGACTACCTGTAATCAGGTTGAGAAAGACTACCATAAGGTTCAGTATGATTTGTTATTTTTTGGCTTAATAAGAACTCATCTACCATGCTTAGCATTATTTGCTAACCAAGCTACTATGGCTACTTTGACAAAGCACTATTTAAAAATCCTAAACATAAACAATACATTAAACCGGGATTTCTTTCCATGTCATTTCCTCCTGTAATTTGGAAGTTCCTCAGCAGTTTTTGTATCTTGGATACAATATAGTGGATTACTTCTAAAGTATTATTATTATTTTTTCTCCAAACTATGTAACTTTAGTAGATCATAGACAGTTGCTGGAAGGATACAGAAAGATGTTCATAGGCAAAGAATCATATTGCTGCGATACAGACATAAGACAAAATATATTCCTGGCCCCAGGGGGCTAAGGAAAATTTAATTTCCTCCCAGGATTGTTGAAATCCATAATTGTTTAGCAGTTCTGGCTGTACTTCTAGAATATTTCAAAATATATTTTATTCTCTTCCTGTGTTCAGTAAAATGCTAAGTGCCCACTTAGGCTCTTGAACTCCATAGAGAGAGAAAGAGAGCAACAGCATTTTCATTATTATTTTGACATTCTAATATTTATTACAGATTATTTGTATGTCCTTTACAGGTACGTCTTTTATTTGGGCAAAGGGAAAACTGAGTTGGTGAAAGTTTGCATTTTTCAGTTTATTTTATTAGATTGCATGCTATGAAAATGAAAAACCTCCACTACATACACATGCTGTAGCTTCACTGCTGCTTCTGTTCTGTGTAGGATTTCTGCTGTCTTAGGACATGCTTACCCAACAGTATGTATTTTAGATGCCCGATATTATCAGTAAATCAGCCTTAAGGCAATGAGTACAGCACAAGAGCTTTGTAATGGTTGCAAAGATTTATCTCAAGCTCTTGAAGCAGGGTAGAAAAAAGAAGGTGTAAACCTTATTAATACTGTTTACCTACAATAGGTCACTGCTTTTGAAAGCTTTGTTGTAGTTGCACACTGGGAATCCAGTTCTTCTGGGAGAAGTTAACCTCCTTCTCAATGGAAAGGAAGAAAAAACAACAAAATCAAAGAGGACAACAATTGAAAACACACACACACACACACAATTGACATGGTTTGTGTTCAGGAAGCCATACAAGTAAAAGTTTTTTCAGATTAACAGTTCGGGGGCATATTTCATAGCAAAAGGGGGACAGGTATCTGTGGATAACTGGGTTGTATTTCTTGTTCTTAAATTAATTATTTTGAATCTTTTTTTTCAGGTAGACAGTAGAGCATTTGTCTCCTCTTTTTCCTGTGCCTGCTTAAAGAGGAATTTGCATTCTACCTTTTCCCTCAGAAAAGCTTGAAAGATGAGAATTTAGGCATGTTAAAGTGAGGCTTGTGGGGGAAGAAATTGTTTGTTTTGCTTAGGATAGGTAAAATTTGAAAGACAAATCTGTATTAGGGAAAAAGACATTTTTGGTGAGGTAGGCAAAAAGAATTGCAAGATCTAAGGAAAGAATAAAAATGGTCTTACCATCAAATAAATATTACAGTAAGCCAAATAATTCCCCATTGGTTATTTTTTCCAGCAGGTTATCCACTAGAACTTTTTCATGTTTTATGTTTTTACTTTGTTCAGGCATTAAAGTTTAAATTTCTGCATGATACTTTAAATACAGAGCATGCAGCCGCCCTTGCCATTATTCTTTTTGTGACTATAATCACAATATGGTTCTGTGATTCTGAGGGAGGCACGATTCAGAAGTGAGAAACACTTAAACCTTCTCTTACCAGCTTGAAGATTCATTTCCCCCAAGCCCAGCGACAGTAGTCTCAGGTTCTGTTCTTGCATTTTCCATTCAAGAATTTCAGGTATTTGAACATAGAAGAATATATTTGAGATACGTCAAAATTTAGGGATACTGGATCATTTCAAATGTTAAAATAATAAAACACTTCTCAGTGAATTAAGGAAGCAAGCTTGCTGGTGAAAAAATGCATTGAGTATAAATTTGAAGGATTCTAAAAGGTACTTGATCTTTTGAAAGCTTATATCAAGATCCACACCATGTTACATGGAATAAACAAATTTATAATAAACTCTCAGCTGTTTAAAATAATTATTCAGTATTTGTTTGATAGGAGCACAGTTCTCTTGCTCCTGTTAGATCTCTTATCACTTTTTTGCTTGATTATTTGTCTGGTGTTAATCTCTGCTTGTCTGGGTATAGGCTGCTGGAGAGGATGTGTTCTGGTCTTTTTGTTTCCTTCTTAGTTTTTTTTTTATTGTCTCTTTTGAATGGTGTGTAAATGTGATTTATCTCTATGTGTCTACATGCCTGAGTGCCAAGCTTCCTGGAATTCCCTAACTTTTTTGGATTTGGCTTGGTCTAGGATGCTCAGTTTCCCAGTTGAAACTATGGTTGAGTCTGTCCATGTGTTGTAAGATTCAGGAATTTTCATCGTGTCTTCTAATCAAGGAAACAACCAAGAAGCAAATGAGCAGAAAACATTAGCCTAATCAAGGAACATCCAATGAGAAAACCACACCCCCACCAACACTGGCAGGGCGAGCCGTTGTATATAAACAGGGAGCAAACTCCACACTCACCAGCATGGATGATGTTACCTAGTCAGGTAATGAAACATCTGCAAGCAAACAACCAAGCTCAGGGAGCACCAAGGACTCCACAGTTACAAATTGCCTATCCCACATTTATAGCTTCTCATTATAACTCCATCCTTCACTAATTCTTTTAACTTTTTATCATAAACAGATTGTCACACTTCTAGATTCACTCCTTTGACTTGTGCTGAAACCATTTACATTCTCTCTTTTTCTCTCTCTCACACATGTACACACACACATATATGTATATGCTCACCAGTCAACGGTCTCATTTATTCTTGGGTTTCCAAATGGTCCAGTCACCTTTTCTGTATTCTCTCATCTAGTTCACACCCATCTATTCATGTCACCTAACATATTTTCCCCCCAAATCTTATTCATTCAAGTTTTGCAGAGTTTTCCCCCAGAGGTCATCCCCGGATTTTCCACTATTACCATTCACTGCAGTGTGAGACATAACTACCAGCAACCTATGGATTCCTATTTTCATATGGACCCACAACAACTTAGATATCTAGATGTCTTGCTGGATCACAAACTGAATGTGGACCAACAGTGTGATGCAGCTACAAAAAGCAAGTGCCATCCTAGACTACAGCAACAGAAGGTATAGAAGGTATAGCGTCAGGATCAAGTGGAGTCATCATTTCTCTCTAATCTTCATTGGCCAGACTGCACCTAGGACAACTTCCTACCTTAGGAAGAATGCTGACAAACTGGAGCATGTCCAGAGAGCAACCAAGGGGATAATGAGACTGGAGGCACTGGGAATGTTTAGCCTGAAGAAGAGAAGCAGACACAACATGATACATTTTTATCTCTTCCCCAATAATACTAGGAGTGATGTTGAGGGAGTAGTATAGCACATTGGCTTTGAAGCATTCTTGTTGCTTACTTATATAATCTGTTAGATTGAAAACCCTCCCCTTTGCATATGACCATATCCAGGCAACCTCTTTTTCATGGCCATTTCAGACTTCTACCAGCACACCTCCTTCCTAACACATTAAGACCCATTTTGGGACAATGATGAGATGTATCTACTACCAGTTTGCAAAGTGCTAGTAGCACACAATACTGAGCTAAATGGACTAATGACTTGGTATTAAGTAAGTTACTATAAATTGCAAAGGCTAATTTTTATCACCTAGAATTGTGCAAAAAGTGCTTTGCAGAATAGTTGCATTATTTTAAAAGATATTAGAAGAAAGGAGAATATCTTTTAGTCTTTTATTAAAGTATGACAGTGGGCCTTCTGACTTCCATCTCTTAAATATTTTCACCCTGTACAAAATGTTTTACTTGATTCATGACCTGGAGCAATGTGACTGGTGTTCCAAATCCATCCTTCTTTTCTTTCAAACCTCCTCTCAGCTCTCAAGCTTTCTGGGGATCCTGCAGGTGGCTACGGCTCCCATCTCGAACATTTGTTAGGAAGACGTTTTATTGGCTTCACTGCAGATTTCCTTAGAAACACTTGTATTTCTAAGCAGTTTTAAGACACTGTTTGCACTGAAACAATAAATCCAAACTGAATGTAGAATCATGGAGTAGGAAGAAGCCAGTGCCTATTCAGTGTTGAATTTTGTTTTTGGCAGCTGAAGGGATTGGTTGCCTTTGAATACAACTAGCTGAAAATACTACAGAATGGCAGCTTTTACGATAAAAAATAATGACTCTATTACTTTAAAAAGTAATTTCTAATTTTAAAAGAGTGTCACAGCAGTACCTAACTGACCTTGCTAATCACAGAATGGTAAGCAAGGCCATGCCAGGTCAATGCCTGGATGGGAAATCAGCAGGAAATACCAGAGCTGTAGACTTTTCCAAAAAAATTAGAAAAAAATTCCAGAAAATAGCAACAGCAAGGCACTCTTGTACTGTTGTCAACAAAATAGCATGGGCACGGCCATGTATTCACTAGAAGTTCAGCTGAGCTCAAGGAAGACTTTACCTTAATTCTAAGCTCCACATCACCTTTATCATTTTGAAACTCAACATGAAGCCAGATAAAAGAAAGTAGAAATATAATTCATCTGTCTGTGTATGTGTTGAAGTTCATTTGTTGCCACCAAGATGGCACTTTTAATTCAGTTTATTTGGGGGAGGGTGAAGCCCATAGTTACAGGAGCGAGTAATTTCAAGCTTCTGTTCCATGACTCAATCTTAACATTTTGCCTTGGTCTTTATAGTCCTATTCTGCCACCATGTGGTGACTAATCTGGCATCTTTACAGTAGAAGCATGGGGTGGGGAAGCATAGGATATGGAGGACAAAGAATGGGTAGCCCAGAGTCAACACTGGGGCATTCGATTATCTGCCACAGCTCTGGAAGAATATTCTTCCTGAAGTGTTTGGCTATTGTGAGATTTAGTGCCATTGCTTGATATGGAGAAGGCAGTTATTCTGAATCTTTTAAAATTCAGCTGAAGATCCAGATCCAAACCATTTTGTTAATTCAGACACATTTGTACAACATCAGAAATTGTGGGAATCTAGTTTGTGGCTGGACCTGCACAATATGCAAAGCCATGGTTTATGTAACCATCATAGTGATTATTTAGTTGTATTGAATGAGCCACTATTATCTGGGTTATGCAATATGCTCTAAAATCACAGTGCTTGTGTTGAAACATTGCACTTTGCCAAATCCAGTGAGCCATAGTATAACATAGCACAATCTGTGTGAAATAAGCCTTTGCAGGTGTGTAGGCATGTGCACATGTACGCACAGATTGGATCAGAATGGTTCAAATAAACAGGCTTTCCCCCCTTTTATTATGGTTTTTCACAATAATTGTGAGGAATTACATGCTAATTCTAGAGTATAGTGATGAGCATTAATCCAATACTGTCCAGCATACAATTTCCCATTGTCATGATGAATGTTAGGTATTTTATTATACTTTTACATGTCCACCGTGTGTCTGTGACAGGTATTAACCTAGGATTTGATATGGATATTTACTAGTTTTAGCCAATTCCTATACACTTCTATGACCATTTTTACTCTAATAAGTACTGTTTTACTTTGAATACACATCTGCACCTACTCCGTGGCCTTTGACAATTTTCTCAGGAAAAACTTTGGATTTTAAGATGATGACAAAGCTTTATCATAGCCACCCACAGGTTTCTAGCTTAGCTCTGCAAAATTGGCCAGTTCAATGTAGTTCCTTAAAAATTATCATTAAGAATAATTTTATAAAACCATTTCCCCACCCCATTTTCATTTAGGGATTCCCATTTCCATCAGATGGTCTGTTCATGGGATCAGTTTATGCAAAATACATTTCATTTAAAGTTCATGTTCATTTGATATAATTAACCCAGAACTGAATTGCACTTGCACATTGCCAACATTTATCTTCATGTTGTGGTGAATGTTCCCTAATTCAAATGATATACTAATAAGCATCACTCCAGAAACCTTTATGCTGTTTATAATGACTAATCTTTTTTGCAACAGAGTGGCAAGGAGATGATGAATAAAAACTTAGTTGTTCCATTCTGTTGCATGGAGGTAACAGAAATGGTTTGGTTTGGTCATAGTATTACGCAGCATGGAACAGAGGGCCTTTCCTGTATAGCATCTGAGCTGCGCAGCACTTTTCTTTTGGAGCTGTGTATGTGCCTTACCTTTTGCTTTTAAAGGAGCTGCTACGATCTACCTCTTTACTAAGGTTTTTAATCAGTAATTCATTTGCTTTTTCATTTTTGTTTTAAATTTCTTTTTTGTATTTTGTAGTTTAATTATTGTCAGAAGCCTTGAGTACTTAGTTGAGCAGAAAGCTGAGTTTTAAATTAAGTACATATATAAATCAACAGAGCAAACAATAGTTTGTGTTGATTTTCCATGCTTATGTTGAATAGAAAGGTCCACTATCAAGATATGGACCCAGGTACAGCTGACAGATGTAAGAAATGCATATTTGATTAAGCTGCATGCACTTTGTGGCATCTCCTTGTTGTATTCATTTTGTGAAAGTACATAAGCATTGTAAACAGTGGGATGCTGCTAAATCTTATAAAGATAAGTGGTCACTGAATATTCTGGAAGCTGATGCACAAAAGATTCTGCAAATTGAGAAGACTGGAAGGACAATTGTTGCACAGATTTTTTTGTGACAGAACAGGATATTTTTATTTTATATGAATATATATGTATGTGTAAAATACCCTGCTGATATATATCTTTAAAAATAGAGAGGAAAATAATGAAAATCACAGTATAAAAGCAAACAGTTTACACTGAATCATTGTTAACTCAAAGATACCTAGTTTGGGGACTTAGTTAGTTCCTTCAAAAGATTTTCTTGTCAGAGTGATTTTTTTGGTGGTGGTTTGATTTTGTTTTGTTATCATGGATATAATTGTTGTTTTCGTTTCCCAGAAACAGTGATAGAAAACAAGGCACAAATCAGCTATTGGAATACCAAACCAGTTCTGTGCAAGTCCATTTTTTACAATGTCTGTGCTTCTCTTTCTGAAAAACTGTAGACCAGAATGAACTGAATTCTGCAGACAGGAGGCCTATCTAATTCAGAATTCTGCAATGCCTCTTGAAAAGCCTGCAAGAAAAAAAGCCAGGATAATAGTCATTTAAAATATTTCTATTGAATTTCTGCTTCCCAGTAGTCACTAGACCACTGATAGAAAGTGAAAACAAGTATATAATAAATACATTAATACTAAAATTCTTGTAAATGGCACTGGTGATTTATGAAGATTCTGTGGGGACCTGATGGGGAATGTTCACTGGTACTTCAACCCAGTGCCTTCTAGTTTATTGAGAACTTCCAGATTCCCAGACAGCATGGAATTGTATCCCTGTACGCTTTAGGTACATCCACTTGGAAAAATCCATTGCAGAAATGGTTGCTGCCACTGTGCTTGTTTCACTTACTGCTCTTTGATGATTTCATGGAGACCACTGGTTTTCTCTGAAGTAAATAGATGCTATAGTTCTTATGAAATAATATCCCCATCCGCTATGGAGGATGCTTACCATCTCTGAATTTAGAGATAGCATTGAGCTTTCCTGACTAGTAAGGCATTTACAGCTTTATCCTCTAAGAATTGATCTCAAGCCATCTAAAGTTTATCAAAATATGCAGGTCTTATTTTTCTTACTTTGTTCAAGTCCTGTTCACTATTCCTTGACAGCAAGCACTCTGTTTCTCTTTCTTTCTTTTAAAATAATAGTTGTATGTATATTTAGATCAGCTTTTTCCAGCCTTCTCAGGCACCAGCTGAATGTGTTTCATAGGATTATGGGTGTTGAACACATCTGAAAGACATTGTCGGTTTGGGTACAAGGCAATAAACTTCAATAACATATCTAGTAATACTTGGAGTTGAACTCACTCTTTTTTTAAATTTTTGCCTATAGGCTGTAGATTTCAGATGTTTTCCGAATGACAAAAATAGTAGTACATTATGCTTCATTAGATAGATGTGAATATGGATGTATATCTTTTCCTCCTTCAAAATTGTGTCAGGTGATTTAAAAAAAAAATCTCTGGATGTTTATAGTTTTAGTTCTCAGGAGGTTAACAGAAACTGCCTTCTTCTGGGATGGTGTTCCCCCTACCCTCTTCCCAGTTTGATCTACAACCCTGATATTCCTTTAGATTTCTCTAGGGTTGCCCTTTTGTGGCATTTGTTATTCCAGTCAATAAATCTTACGAACTTTGGATATAGAGAACTTGCATATTTATCTGCATTTCTTGCATTCCAGAGCATATTGGTTGGAGTGAAAATATCTGAGTGTTGTTAGTTTTATCCTTGTTCCTGTTATCATAGGTAGCTATGTTGTATTACTATTCCCAATATAGCAGCAATATCCTTTATATTATCCGTTCCAATTTAGTAGTGATCTTGATAGTGATCCATTCCCCTTTGTTTGTGAGGTCTCCATGCTACTGCTAACTTGTTAGTCAGAGGTGGGAGAACCTACAAACCACAGGGAATGGACTGGGATGGTGGGAAGCCTGAACACAAGCATTCTATCCTGCAGTATTGTACTGTAATCCCAGTTTGAATTACTGTTGTACCAGTCTCTCTTCACTCATGAATTTGATATAGAATGTAGATTTTTATTTGTCTGGTTGTTAGTTCATGGATTTCTTTATTATCTCCAGTATGGTGATTGGCAAGGGCTCTTCAGAGTTTTCTCACTGTACTAGAAGATGTTGAAATGTGTTGCAGATGTGACTTCAGAGGCATTGCCTCCCAGCACCTCATACCTTACCACAAGGGGCACTGTGGTATAGATAGTTAGAAACTCCCTCTGTGTTCCCTCTGCCTCTTACTCTGCCTGCTCTTTGTTTATGACATTTGTTTCCAAATTTCACTTGGGAAACGCACATGGGATCTTTCTCCCCTTGAACCTCTTCCTAGTAGGATGTAGGTGCTAGGCTTTTCTGCCTGCATGATCTATTTACTCTAATTTTCTGCTGAAATTATAAAACTCCCTTCAATAGTCTTTGCTTAGGTTGAGCCTCACAAACATTTTTTCCCCAGTAAAAAGGAACTCTGGGACTGTTTGCATGCCAAGCCTGAGCTGTAGTACAAAATTAAGACCTTACTGTATGTTGATTAACTTTGGTTTGGAAATTAGTTTAAAATGTTAGGGTTTGTATGTTATGGGAAGCAAAAGAAGAATTTTGAAATACTTAGAAAACTTCAAGTAGAAACATTTCTAGGGAACTCTATGTAAAACAAGGGAACATCTAGCATTGATTTCTTGAAAATATTTTGTAAAACTGTTTTACAAAATCTTTGCTCTGTAATGGGAGGCATGAAAAAAAATCAGATATATTTTATCAGTTAAGCAAACAGATTCACGATTATTAAAAGTTCCTAAGCATAGATTGCTTTTATCTATATCCTTTTCCCATACTTTCTGCCTTAATGGTTTCTGTGGAGGTTTTTAATACTGAATGGACATTCCTTCTGTTTCTTGAAGCATCTTGTCTTTGTTTGAGGATAGTATTTCTTCCTTTCATTAAGCTTATAAGAGTTTCTTAATAGTGAATGAAAAGAATTATTGGTATTTCAGGAATCTATGAATAGCTATTTCATAATAAAGGGTTTAAAAAGGAGGGGATTTGTTTTCTTTGTAATCTGATTTTTTAGAGTTACAGCACTGAGCCCTTAATCTTCCCTACATTTGGCTAACATTTGATATTCTGCCTTTACAAACTTTGCATAGGCTTCACTGAGCAGTTGAAATGGTAGAAATACCATTTTCATCTGCCAAAAAAAATGAATATAGAGTTCAGATTCACCTGAGAGTTCAGGGTCTTTAAACATAAAGTGCATACTATTGTAATTATTAGTTGAGGAGTATGCAAACACATACAGTAATGGAAACAAGATGCTCATAATTATTGTTTGGATTTAGATTTACCTATACTTAGGGTAGATGTGTTGAAATCTAGAGGACTAATTTAAATCCTATTGATTTCATTAAGATTGTATGCTTTGTAAAAATGTGGCTAATTTGCTTGATTAGTTTATGATAAATAGAGCTTAAACTTTCATCTCATAGTATTCCTTTGTTTCCAAAATTATCTGAATGTTCTTGATACAAAGTTAAAAACAACCATAGTAACAAAACTAGAGGCCTTTTGCGGAAGAATGGGATCCAAGTAATTCTGCAAAGGAAGCACTAATGGAGAGCAGTTAAATCTCCTCATTTTGTACATGACAGACCTGATATAGACTAGGATTCCATCCACTTGCCTTCAGTTTTTTTTCAAGAAAACAGAAGAGAACCCAAGAAGATCAGTTGTATGTTACCTAATGGTACCAAACTACAAGAATGACTAATTCAGCTTCCATCAAATGATAATACAGTGGTACCTCGGGTTACGAACTTAATTCGTTCTGTGACTCTGGTCACAGCCCAAATTGATCGCAACCCGAAACAAATTTCCCCATAAGGTTCAATGTAATTACCGTTAATCCATTCTGATGTGGAGGACAGGGAGGCGGCTATTGCTTGGAGGGAGAGTCCCCCTCCCTACGACCACGTGTCAGGGGTGGAAAATGGCCACGGACCACGTGTCAGGGGCAGAAAAATGGCCGCGGACCACGTGTCGGGCGGAAAATGGCCGCGGACCACATGTCGGGGTGGAAAAATGGCCGCGGACCATGTGTCAGGGGCGGAAAAATGGCAGCGGACCACGTGTCAGGGGCGGAAAATGGCCGTGGACCGTGTCACGGGAGGGAAAATGGCCGTGTATCCTGTTCGTACCCCGAGGCGGAGTTCGCAAACCGAAGCAAAATTTTGCGGCAGGAGCTGGTCGTAACCCGAAAAGTTCGTTAACAGAAGCGTTTGTAACCCGAGGTTCCACTGTATATTTCTTCCATTCATTTGCCTGCCTGATAATACTAATGTCTGCCTTTGTGGAATGAGCAAAATCGTTAATAATTGTATGATACCTCTGTAGGTGACAGCGTCTGGCCAGCCCTCTCTGGGCTTTGAAACTAAGCAAGGTCTGGCTGAAAATAAAAAGGGGAAAAATCCTAGAAAAGAACAATGGCAGACCACCTTTATACTGTTGCCAAGAAGCATCCATGACATCCAGTTTGACTCAAGGGTATCTGTATAGATAATCATTTTTAAAGCATGGTTAAGCCCTCAAACCCAAGTTATTTCAGTAAGAATTGGATCCCCCCATTTTAGTATTGATTAAAAGTAGTGTCTCTCTATGTGGTATTGGGATTTTCATTAAAGAAGATAGAGGAGAGGAGAGTTTACACCCTGGATACGGAATTTAAGAAGATAGCTGAGGCACACAGAAACATTGCCTGCTTTTTCTCACTTTGGCATTTATCAATTATTTGTTCAGCTGTTGAAATCCCATCACTTAAAAGCACTAATTATACACTTTTGAATTTGTCTAATATACACTTTTTTGTAAGAAAATTTCCCTCATTTGTAATTTTCTGCTTTGCAAATGGCAGCATCTAGAAAAGTACAAATTTCTTTTTTTAAATAATTTTTATTGGAGTTTTTCAATAGAATTAAAAATAGTACAGATTTTGAATTAAAAAGAAGAAAAGTAATAAAGTGAAAAAGAAATATAGAAAAGTAAATAGAAAAGGAAAAAGGGGGGGGGGAAGAGATTCTAAAGAAGCGCTTCCAATCTTCTTGTCAGCGGTTATAGATACATTTATATTTTACCTTCTCTAAGGTAACATTATAATTTCCTTTCCATAAGCTACCCCTTTTGACCTTCAAACCCATAAATTACAAGTTCATTTTTCTATTTTTTCAGCAAAAAGTCCATAAGGGGTTTCCAGTCATTAATAAATGTAGTTATTGATCTTTCTCTACTCAAACAAGTTAATTTTGCCATCTCTTCCAGTTCTGTTGTCTTCACCAACCAATCCTCCAATGTGGGTATTTCAGTCTTTCCATTTTTGTCCACAGAGTAGTCTCGCAGCAGTAATCATATATAAAAATAATCTTTCATGGCTCTTTTCTAATTGACTGTCCATTTAGAAAAGTACAAATTTCATTGAAAAGTGTGAATTGGGTAAGCTTATATGAAAATGTAAACCAAAGGAATTTCTGTCAGATCCCTGGGACTTTCAAACTGATTACAGAAAAAGCAGGAGCAAGAATACCAATCTTTAATAATTACTGATATCATATAATAATTACATCTAAAATTTATTTGTATTTGTTTTCCTTAGGCAGGATATAAATCAAGCTAATTAACTAAATAAATAGAACTAGAAATTCATCCCCTCTGCTTTTTTGAAATTACAAAGAAGGTTGATTGTGATACCAAAACCTAGTTTACACTAGTGGCTAGTGTAAGATCAGTTTCTTCCTTCTCCTCCATAGGCATTATCCACAAAAGTGAAAGGAGTACTTGCCAGTTAGGATGAACTACCTAACCATAATCTGCAAAAACTAAGCTATACAATCTAGATTCAGATGAAGGTTTGAGTTACTGATTAAATAGCTGCCCAGACAAAACAACTGTATCTGTGTTGGTCCATTAAAAAATCCAAAATCCATAGTGGGTGATGCCTTAATTGAAACAAACTAAAGTTAGACAAGAGTGTACCAGCTTGTGAGTTTTCCAGAACTCTTCCTCAAAACTGTTTTATAAAAAAGAGATGAGGATAAAGCAGGAAAATCCAGAAACCTGCAGTTCAAAGTCATCTAAGGCAGCATTTGTAAATTGAATGCATTTGTTAATGAGAGATAGGTGAGTCAGTTCAGATCTTCCATTCAAATTCAAGAACCGGAAAACCACAGATAATCTGGTCATGGTAGCTCAAACATTGCACCAAGTTTTACTCCAGCTTTATATCTAGATCTGTATTTTAGTAGAAAGTTCATTGAGGTTGCAGAGCAAGGCAAGAAACTTGGGGTCTCTAGTTATTTTGGATTGCAATTTCCACAATCCCTTGATGTTGGTCACGCTGAGTCTGTACAAAACAGCTGGATTGTACCAAGTTGCCTGTCCCTAGAGCATTGGTGGAGAAGTCTGCATTTCCATAGATTGGGGAACATATTCCAGTAAAAGGTGGGGCTCATTCCCCCTTTCTGTTATCCCCACACCTTATTCTGACTCCAACTTTTCTCCTTTCTTGGGGCCCAGCTACTTTGTAAGATTTGTTTGTATGATAGGCTTGTTTGTAGATAGGGTTGAACTTACCTCAAATGTCACATATGATCGTATGATCTACAATCAACAGTGGGATCTAGGCTGTCTGTAATCTTCATTTTAAGCATGAGAAGGAATGCTGGTCAGAAATTCAGGTTTGTTGTGTCTGTATGTTTACAAAATGTTTTTCAATTTTGTTTAATTTAGCCGTGCAAATAAGTCTACAAAACTGTTTTGAGCTAACAGGTTTTTTTCTTTTCGATGTACAGTATGTGAATGCTATCACATGGACTCATCCACCTTCATATATTAATTATATTTTCCATGGATGAGATTTTTAGCAAAGGTTCTTCTTTGTTATAGTTTATTTCAGGCAAACCATTGAGCCATCTGCAGCGTAGGCATAGTTTCCTTAATTTCTTATCTACACCTCCATCAATCTCACTTTCCCCAACTGCATGGATCAGGGATGGGCAATTTCTTGAGGGAAAGAAAGTCCTGGAATATTTGTTTGTTTATTCCTAATTATCTTAAGCCTGTTCTAAGATCTATACTTGAGTTTGGGTGTAATCCTACTACAAAATGCTGGGAATTGATGCTACCTTTTTTTTTTTTTGGTCATGAACGTGAGAAAGATCTTCGGAGGTTTGTAGGCCACGTGTTATGGCTTTGGTGTCTCAACTTTCCTACAATAGTATGTTCTTACATTTTAACAACAATTTTGTTGCTGTTGCTGCTTGATTCTCCATCTAGACTTTGGATTCATAGTATAACCTTCAGCAGAAACTTCATAACATAACGCTAAATATTTGCCTTGCAGAAGTCATCATTATGAAGAAGGAATGTCCTTCAAACATTAACAAATTATTTATTTTAACCAGTTTGATTGAAAACTTATACCAAAAAAGAAACAGGAAAAATGGGAAGAGAAGGTGGATAATAAAAAAAAATTTTTTTACAAAGCCAATGATATTTTACACAGTATCATTGAAATAAGTGATCAGAATTCAAGTTAAATTTTTAAAAAAATGTTATTTCCCGAATATTTTGGCTCACTCCAGGTCCCCTCCCTTAAACGTTGCCACCTGATGGGACCTTGGTGGCTACTCCAGCCCTTTGGAATAGCCTCTCACCTGAGACCTGAGGGATCCCTACCCTTTTAGCCTTTCGGAGTGCCATGAAGACCTGACTCTTCCCCCAAGCATTGGGCTAGGATGGGGGTTGAGCTGGGAGGTTGTTTGGTCTGGTGCCTGGGGGGAAGGGTACTTTTGTTTTTAGCGATGTTTTTTATGGATTGTTGTGAGTCGCCTAGAGTCATTATATGAGATAGGCAGCCATATAGGTTCTTTAAATAAATAAATAAATACTTTTTGATAGCAAAGCCATCATGGGAACTAAATAAATTCTTCATGGAACAATGAAGAGGAAATAAATTGAAGAAATATTAATCTTGTGTGTAATAAATTATTTTAAAAACAATAGAAAAGTATAGTCTGGATATTACTGATAATGGCAAAAATATTGTCATCTTTAATTGTTTGGTAGTACAATTTCCGTTTCATTTTCATGTTACTTCCTGTGAATAGCTGCCTTGCAACTTCTGGTAGATTATTATATGTTTTGGACAGCCTCCTTGCTGAATAACTTTCTGAAAAGGACTTGAATGAATGAGCCTGGAGCTCATGCTACAATGCAAGTACTATATTTGCTTGGAACAGAGTTCTGAAGTAGAATGCTCGCAGCAACAGTCCATAGGGAAAAAAAAAAACATAAAAAAGAGGTGGGTTGGGAAGTGATTCCAGATGTGGATGAGGAGATCCGCTTTTCCCATGCTGTGATCCAACACTAATTGTTAACTAAGGCAATCTCTCTCTCCCCCCTTTCCAAAGTTCTTGGACATCTTTATGTTCTATAAATGAATTAGTCATAACAGCTGTGTAAATTGACCAAATAATTTGCAATAGTATTAGTTATATAGGTATATAGGTGCTGCATTGAATAATGCTTTCTCCCTCTCAGTGATATTTGGTAAGTAAGTTAACTGCTATATCATTTTACTGGTGAACTGCACAGTTTGACACCACTTCAACTATAGCATTACATATGAGACAAGTTAGTTATCATGTAACTATCAATTACAAAATACAAATCTATAATCTGATGGGCTTGTATTTTTAGATTCTACTTATGTCAGCAATGGAAATGGACAGTTTTCTTCAGTTGTCTATGGTTGCACAGTGATTGCTACTTTGAAAAGATGAAAGGTTTTTACAAAAAGGTGTATGCATTTATATTTAAACATTCTGAATCAATGTGTAGGTCAGAAATGCTGGGACTCAAGCAATTATTATTTGTATGGATACCTTTGTATGGATGTTATTCAAATTTAACAAGGTAAAATATTCCACTAGCTCCATATTGTAAGAATATGCCATCATTCAAACATAGAAAACAATGTTGTGTTGAATCCAAAGGAATTTGTTACTGGCTTCCACGTTTTCTACATCACAGCCCCCCTCTCCACTCCAAACACCACTCCCAAAATAATGATGAGATCTTCCAGGATAGTTCCTCAGAGAGCTGGATGAACCCCAGTTGAGAATAGAGTCACCAAAGAGCAAGACCAAGTAGCAGCAATGCATGAATAGGATCTGAATTCTTAATCTCACACTCAATTTAGTCCCCACTTAACACTGGCAAATATGTTTTCTCAGCGGTGTACAGTCTCATGAAAGGTGAGCATGTTTTGTTACATAGGCAGTTACATCAAAAGCTGAAAATTAAGTTTTGCATGTTGAAGTTGTCAATTGAAACTTCAGATTTTTTTGATTTTTTTTTTTTTTACCTTCAAGCAGGTACAGCCATTGGAAAGATTTTAGATTTGATGGCTACATGGCTAGCTGCATGAGGTTGAAGGATGTAAAGTAATGCTTCAGTGATATTAGGTAGGAGGGGAAGAACATATGAAAAGAGTCAATGTTTATTTTAATCAGATTGCAGAAAATTGGTCAAGCACAGTTATAACAAACCATTTTATGAATAAAATCAGAAAAAGCTGGAGAGTTTTTCTAAAAGTGCAATTAAAAAAAAATCAGATGAAGCAAAGAGAGCCGAGTATATTTCGGGGTGGGTAAGATATTCTCAGATGCTTTAGTATATGTACTTCCCTTCCAGTGCTTCTCTTGTGAATCCCTGCTCTTTCTGCAAACCACACTTCACATCACAACTATTTTCCAGTGGTCCAAATTCCAAAGATGCTAGGAAGGGTTCCTTTAATGCACATAGTTAACATGACATCATGGGGTAACTATTTTAGTACTTCGTAAGTCAGGAAGACAGATGGTTCTAGCAGAATGTCAAGATATTCCTAACCTTTACCTCACTGCCCTTGAATATGTAAAAGACAGCAATGATTTTCCTTGTGGACTGCAGGGAGGGTAAAAAATGTTAGCCTTCAAGATGGCTATTTTCTCTTTAAAATAAATGTTTTATTTGATTTTGGCCCTACGTCACTCGTTTCTTTCTTAAATGATATATGGTGTTTCAACTGTGTGTGTGTGTGTGTGCAGAATTCATGTCCTCGGAACAAAAAGCACACCCATGAACTCATAAACCTCTTTATAAACCACTTTGGAATAGTGTATGTAATTGTTCAAGACAGAAGTGCTGCTTGTAGTAATGAACTGTAACTGCTGCTTACAATATCTCACTTGGATTGATTGATTGATTCAAATTTATATGCCTCCCATCTCACTGTATAAGTGACTCTAGGCAGCTTACAAGTAAAAAACAATAAAAAATGCTAACATTCTTTACAAAAATATACCAAGGCGGCGAGAACGTCCTCAAGCCACCAACCACCCCCAGTTCTGTAAGCCCCCATTGGATCCCCATGCTATGTGGCAGAGCCAGGTCTTAACGCTCTTCTAGAAGGCCAGAAGAGTGGGGGCCAATCTCATCTCGGGGGCAAGATGTTCTATAGGGCTGGAGCAATGGCAGAAAAAGCTCTCCTTTGGGACCTCACCAGTCAAAATTCTTTAGCCAACAAGATCCATAACATGCCCTTCCTGCTGGACCAGGTGGGATGGGCCGATGTAACCGGGATGAGACGGTTCTGCAGGTAACCTGGGCCCATGCCATGAAGGGCTTTAAAGGTCATAACCAACACCTTGACTTCGACCTGGAAGCAAACCACCACCCAATGCAGCTCACACAGGACAGTTATTACATGTTCAGCCCTAGAGGTGCCCATAACTGCCTGTGCCACTGCATTTTGCACCAGCTGCAGCCTCCCGATACTTTTCAAGGGTAGCTCCATGTAGAGCGTATTGCAATACTCCATACGGGAGATGACCAGGGCATGAGTGACTGAGAGAAGGGCTTCCCAATCCAAGAAAGGGCAAAACTGGCACACAACACAGAGTTGAGCAAAGGCCCCCCTATCCATGAGTGCCACCTGCTCCTTGAGCAGGAGTCATGAGTCCAGGAGGACCCCCAGATTACACACCGAGTCCATCTGGGGCAGTGCAATCCCACCTAGGACCAAAGATGGTAAGGCCCCAGATATGGAAGAGCCCCAAACCCACAGCCACTCTATCTTACCAGGGTTCAGCTGAAGCCTGTTGTTCCCCATCTAGACCCCCACAGCCTCCAAGCACTACAAAAGAACATCCACAGCATCACTTACTTCACCCAGGACGGAGATGTATAATTGAGTATCGTCCACATACTGATGATACCTCATCCCGTTATGACAGATGATCTCACCCAGTGACTTCATGTAGAGTTAAAAAGTGGAGAGCGCACTGAGCCCTGCAGCACCCCACAAAGCAGGGGCCACAGGCTGGACCTCTCGCTCCCTATCAACACCGATTGGGACCGGCCTTGGAGGAAGGAGGTGAACAAGCACAAAACTGTGCCCCTCACCCCCAACTCCCGCAGCCAATCCAAAAGGTTACCATGGTCGATGGTATTGAAAGCCACCAAGAGGTCAAGAAGAGTTAGGATGGATACACTACCCCCATCCTGCTCCCGCAAGAGATCATCTAAAAGCGCAACCAATGCTGTTTCTGTCCCATATCCAGGTCTGAAACCTGACTAGAAGGGGTCTAGATAATCCGTTTCATCCAGGGTCCTCTGGAGCTGCAGCGCCACCACCCTTTATACCACCTCCCCCAAAAAGGGAAGGTGAGAGACTGGATGAAAATTGTCCAGAACAGTGGAGTCCGGCGAGGGCATTCTTGAAGGCGAACCAGCACCTCTGGGAATGATACAGAGATTTTTGTAGAGGCATCTCCTAAAAAGTCTAAAACAAATCATATGTTGGAAAAGGCCTTTGAGATCATTGAATCCAATGCCCTAATCAGAATAGGAATCCAAATTAAGACTTCCCTGACATACTCAGTTAGGGGGAAACCTACCATTCCCTTTGATAATTAGTTCTATGTCAGATTGCTATTATTGTTAGGTTCCAGCTGAACAAAACTTCCTATCTTCCAGTATTTTGCCCTCTGGGATGATAAAGTACAGAGTTTGATTTTTTTCTGTGTGATAACCCTTCCAGTGCCTGAAATGTGTTGCTATTATGCCCCCTCAGGCATCTTTTTTCAGGACTAAACATACTGAGTTTCCTCCATAGCCATCCCTGGTGGTGTTATTTTCATTTTTTGTATAAAAGTCAATGCTCAGAACTAGAAAAAACAAACTTCTATCTATATTTATACTATTGGTTTTCTTACAAGCTGGATTCACATGACATGTATTCCATGCAGTGATTGTAAATTATCCACATTATTGGCTAAAAGCAATTTTTGAAACTCCTTTAATCTCTTGAAGAAAGAGGAATTAGGCACTTCATTTTGAACTCCCATTTGCTTTTGTTTACTATTGCCTGCTTATTGTGCATTTCTTGTTCTTGAAATTAGCCAAATGTGATTATATCCCATGGTGCCTTTGCATTAAAAGAAAGCATTTCTGTTCCTTCTCTACTGCAACCCTTCCTTCCATCTTCCATACTTCCTTCTATGTTTAGGAGCAGCCTTTGGTGGAAGGATTGGGGGGAAATAGCAAAAATGAAGCACCCTCCTTTGCATAAGCAGAAACACTTTCTGCTAACATAAAAGCACTGTTGGATACAACACATAGTACATAAGTCTTTTCTTTTTGGCCCTAATAAAAAATTGAGTTACTGGCATTCTTATAAGCCAGATCTGAAGTGAAGGGAGGAGACACAAACAGTTTAGGTGGTCCGAATTACAGAAACGCAGCAAGATTAATATAGTTTTTCATTATAGCCGGCAATATGAATAGAGAATTTGATTGACATTTATTAGCAACTGACTCTCACTTCTTTATTTTTGTGATAAACATTAAAATTGCAATGCTTCAATATTCAAGCTTTTCACACTGGGGCTGAAATACAGCTTTCTGCTTTGAGAGGCAAATTTTGGCTTATTAATCCAGAATAGATTCTTGCCATATATTTCATGAAGATTAGGTTTGAATCAAAATGTGCCATTGTTCCCCACCACTGAACATTTGGCAAAGCTGATATATTGAGTTTCCTGAGTATTTTGCAGTATAATATCTACATACATTTCAACTCAGTCAGAAGAGTTGAATTAAGGGTTGTATCTTAATCTTGCTATGACATACAGCTTTCTTCTGTGCTTAAGGAGGAATCTATGATGTGATTCTTATTCTCAGTGGCTAAATAAACTCAGTGAATCAGAATGTTGTGTGATCTGAATACTAAAAAGATAATGTCTATATACCTTATTTAATAATATATGAAAATAAAACTTGGGAAATGATAAGTAAGGATCAATTTCAAGAATTCACAAAGTGGCTTCCAGGAAATTTAGAATCATAGTCAAGTATAGAATGCAAAATGATAGGTGGCTTCTATCACTCCTCCAGTACAAGAACCTGTTGCAAAGAAAATAACGTGGATTTGTTTGTGAAATCACCAGGAGTCACCCTTGATTGGCTTCGCTTTACTCATATGTCACATCAGTCTTCCCAGCATGTTCTCTTCAGATATGTTGGCACAAAAATTCCTTGAATTTCTACCCAGCAAAGACTACAACATGTGTCCAAGGCACTAGATTAGGAAACATACATCTAAACACATCTGGAAGACATTGGCTTCGAATATCTACTCACATTTAATTGGATTGTATTGATCAGGGTGTTTTCACTGTTCCATATAGTGATAGACAGTAAGGCAGTCCAAAGTCACTTCCTTAGAAGAAAAAATAACCTCTTGAATCTTCAGGAAGGGTTGGTTTTCTACATAGTACTTGAGCAACTCCCCCTTGAGAGTAATTTCTCACATTGGCTGGTGTGGGTCTTCCAGGCTGGGTGGCCGTGTTCTTGAAGTTTTGTTTCCTAACGTTTCGCCAGCACCTGTGACCGGCATCTTCAGAGTGCAGGAGCACAGACAGGGGCACAGAGAGAACTGCTCCTGTCTGTGCTCCTGCACTCTGAAGATGCCAGTCACAGGTGCTGGCGAAACGTTAGGAAACAAAACTTCAAGAACATGGCCACCCAGCCCGGAAGACCCACACCAGCCATCGTATGCCGGCCGTGAAAGCCTTCGACAATACAATTTCTCACATTGATAAGAAATCTAACTGCAGTTGTCAAAACAGTCAACAGATGAAGACTGTCCTGCCTTTATAAAGGAGATAAGTTTCCTTCCCTTTGCACCAAATCAAGAGTGAGAAAATGGACTACAGTTTTGCTGCCATAGTTTGCCTGTATATAAATATCTCATTTAAAGTATAGTACCCACTGGAATTCTTGTGTTGTAACCTTGGCCATCCTTCTAATAAACACTGCTAATCAGAGCTCTGAGAGATTTTATTTGTTTGTTTGTTTAATAAATTTATATGGCCGCCCATCTCATATGCATGACTCTAGGCGGCTAACAAAAACAAAATAAAAACAGGATAAAACAGCCACAATTTTAAAAACAACTTCAATAACATAGAATAGCTGCCAAGAACATTCACAACATCCCACACTCAAACTACCCATAAGATGGGCACCTGTACTGCCAAGGGCCCCAGGCTAGATGGCAAAGCCAAGTTTTTAATGCTTTGTGAAAGACCAGCAGGGTTGGGGGAAGCCTAATCTCAGGGGGGATGATATTTCAGAGGGTGGGCATCACTACAGAAAAGGCTCACTTCCTGGCTGCTGCTAGATGGAGTTTTCTAGTGGATGGGACCTGGAGCATGCCTGTCCTGCCAGATCTATTTGGTCAGATAGACACCCCTGGGGAGAGACAGTTCCGTAAGTAACCTGGCCCCAAGCCATGAATGGCTTTAAAGGTAACCATCAGCACTTTGAATTGCACTTGGAAGCATACCAGTAGCCAATGCAGCTCATGGTGCAGAGGTGTTACATGTACTGAGCGACCGGCACCCATAACTGCCTGTGCTATTGCATTTTGCACCAGCTGATGCTTCCGAATACTCTTCAAGGGCAGCCCCATGTAGAGTGCATTGCTGTAATTCAATTGGGAGGTCACTGGGGCATGATTGACTATAAGTAGGGCCTCCCAGTCCAGGAACAGGTGCAAGTGGTGTACAACACAAAGATGTGCAAAGGCCCTCCCAGCCATGGCTGCCACCTCCTCCTTGAGAAGGAGCCATGAATCCAGGAAAAAACCCAGATTGCGTGTAGGATCTGTCTGGGGCAGTGCAACCCCATCCAGAACAAGAGATGGAAAGTCCCCAGAACCAGAGGGTCCTAAAACCCAAAGCCAGTTGATCTTACTAGGGTTGAATCAAAACCTGTTGTTCCCCATCCAGATGTGTTTTATGGATTAACTGTTTCCAGTTCAGATTGCTAGGATGGAAGTCTGACATCCCTGTTCCACCAGAAAGTAGGCAGGTGTCTCAACTCCTACCATGCCATTTTAGTCAAGTTAACCCAATGAACCTCAGATTATCATGTTCATTTTCCTTAAAAAAGAACTGAAGTCCTTGCTCCCTCAGCCAGAAGCTTTTGAATAGATTACAGGCAATTGAAATTGTTAAGAAAGGTTTTAATCCATTTTATATTGAGGTGTAAGGGTCATTCAATTCAGATAGAACATCTGGCTAATGGGAGTAAGCATGTTCCCCTCTCCTCCTCCTCCTCCTCCTCCTCCTCCTCCTCCTCCATCATCATCATCATCATCATCATCATCATCATCATCATCATCATCTCCTGGTGCTTCTGGTCCTTCAAGGTTAATATTCTGCTTTTATGTTGGAAGAATAACCAAACCTAGTCCCTCAGACTGTGACGGACTGGATTGCCTAGTCTCTATTACACCAATACCTCATGGTCACAAGAGAGTTTTCAAAGAGAGGTTCCATTGCTCTGGCTGTCATTTTATCATTTTATCTTTTATCTTTTATTGAATTAATTGTAATTTCTTTCTTGTGGGCCACCCAGAGTTGTTGAGAGTTGGGTGTCATACAAGTTTAATAAATTATTATTATTATGGTTGGTCACACAGTCAGACAAATGTTTAGATTGGATTTGGCATTTTTGTCTACCTATCAAGTCCAAGGATAGGCAGATGATGTTGTTTACTAATATTAAAGGTATTGCAGGATATAAGCTGTTCCAAGTAAAGCTGCCTTTTACAATTGACTGATGGTGATTTTGTCAATGCTGATCATGTTCAAGTGGTGCTCCATATGTTTTGGGATTGCACCCAAGGCGGCTATTACTATTGGTACTAACTTTGCTTTCTTTTGCCACAGTCATTCTACTTCTATTTGCAGGTCTTCATATTTGTGATTTTCTCCAGTTCTTTCTCTTCTATTCTGCTCTCTCCAGGTCCACTATCCAGACTTTTTTGTCTTTCTTATCAACAGTTGTTAAGTCTGGGGTATTGTGTGGCAGGTGCTTATCTGTTTGAGTTCTAAAGTTCCAGAGCACTTCTTCATTTTCTATTATTTTGTCTGCTGCGTTGTCCCACCAGTTCTTGCTTGCAGGCAAATGGTACTTCTTGCAGATATTCCAATGCACCATTGTCGTTACTTTGTCATGCCATTGTTCGTATTATTATGGTTGGTTGCACAGTCATCCAGGTGTTTAGACTGGATTTGGTATTTTTATCTACCTGTTGAGTCCTTCCCAAGGACCTGGGATAGGCAGATGTTGTTTGATGGTGTTAAAGGCATCGTCACAGGATGTAAGCTGTTCCAAGTAAAGCTGCCTTTTGCAATTGACTGATGGTGATTTTGTAAATGCTGATGGTGCTCAAGTGCTCCAGATGTTTTGGGATTGCATCTAAGGTGCCTGTAACTATTGGTACTACCTTTGCTTTCTTTTGCCAACATCGTTCTATTTGCAGGTCTCTATATTTTGTGATTTTCTCCAGTTCTTTCTCTTCTGTTCTGCTGTCTCCAGGTATTGCAATGTCCACTATCCAGACTTTTTTGTCTTTCTTATCAACAGTTGTTAAGTCTGAGGTGTTGTGTGGTTGTTGTTATTATGAAATCAAGAACTGAGGGAGATTATGGTAATCCATCCACCTAGATAAGGGATGCCCACCGTAAGAGATAAGAAAGTACATTACCACTATGTGTTCTCAAACAGAGCATATTTTCCCTTTTAAACATTGTAAGTTTCTTGGAGAAATTATGGTACATAGGTATCCAGGTTTCATTACCCTTCAAAAATATTAATGCAAATTATTTCACAAATTTGGGAAATATATAATATTGGTTCTACTTGTTGTTCTGTAACTGTAGTTTTCTTTTTAACCCATTAAAATCTCCTTGACTTCATTGGGGTAATACAATCAGTCTGTATCAGTATCAGTCCATTTAATAAACATACAGGATGATTTTGGTTTGCAGTTGTAAAAGATAGATTTACTTTATTTGGGATGTTTATCAATGGGCCACATATGGCCTGAAAATTATGAGTCTGGCCATGATGTAGAAATTAAAATTCCTGTAGCATTTTGATACGTTTAAATGGTCCATTTTATAGATTTATAGCTATATTCCTGAGCAAAACAATTCCCAAAGTAGACGACAGTTACCCTGAAAGCAGTACTTCTTACAGGAGTAAAATAGCAATAGGAAATAATAGTAGGAACACTGTATAGCTTCTGTGATGGTCATAGTAATGTTTTTCAAAATTAATAAAAACTCTCTAGTTATATTTGGCTAATTGCCTACTTCAGTATTATTGTATTATATAACAATACCATGCATTTATTGCTGACACTAGTCATTGCTCCAATTACAAAGCAAGCTTTAGAAATGTGGCTTTTACTTCAAGTGTGGTATTTAACTGGTGTATGTGTGTGTATGTGTGTGTGTGTGTGTGTGTGTGATTTCTGGTTCCCTAAGCATGCACCTTTGTTTTGCTTCACCCCATCTGTCAGGAAAAACAATCAAAGTGACACTTTAACAGGGTGGGGGTGGGTTGCAGATCTTTTCTTGGTATATCCCATTATTTACTGATTTACTGTTGCTCAGATGAGGCATGCGTGGATGGATGGATGGATGGATGGATGGGAAGGAAGGAAGGAAGGAAGGAAGGAAGGAAGGAAGGAAGGAAGGAAGGAAGGAAGGAAGGAAGGAAGGAAAAGTATGGTGTGACCTTCTACAGGTTTCCAGGGGGATGTCTTGCCATTCGAGGCAGGCAGGACCAAAGAAAAGGCTAAGGGTGAAGAGTGATCAGCATGCATGCCAGCAAGGTTACCCTGGTTGCTTAAATCATACGGTGAGTGACTGGCCCTGGAAGAGAGGTCTTCTAGAAGGAAGGGGAAACAAAGGGAAAGAGAAAGAAATACACATGTATAAATGCATGCACCACTCCCCAAGCTTCCTAATGGTTAATAAGAGAAAGCAGATGCATTCATCTATTGTAGAAAAGCTACACTTTTGCAAGGGAATAAATCTGGGTCATTAACAAATAGTTTCCCAAATGTGTGAGCATTGCATTGACTCTGGAAAACGTGTGTTTTCAGCTACAGAAGAGATTTTGCTGTTTTCAATTCTTCTGAGCAGAGACTTGAGACTCTTTTTTTTTTTTTAATAAGGGAGAATAAAATATACAGAATTGTTGATTGAGGTAAATCCATTGATGAGACAGCAGTATAGCTAGCTTGCTGCCTTGCTGCTGTTACAGTTTGAAGAACAAATTCTCTTTGTAACCTCAACTTGGAGTTTCTTTTACAAGTCTTGAATTGTAGATGATTTTCTCAGAAGTGCCTTCTTCAGATTTCTTCAGAGTGATGTTCATATGCCAACCATTTCGTAGAGAAAGCTCTGAGCTTAAATATGGTGGCAGTTAAAGGCACCAGACTTTAAATAAATCTGGAAGCAGAGCATTGCTTTTTTAAAATAAAACTGAATGTTTTTCTTTTGAAATCTGGCTAAAAAAGAGAAGGCTTTCAACCCCTAAAAAACTAATGCACAAATACAACATAGTAGACTGTTGAATCAGAACAAAAAGGAAACCAAGTCTTTTAACAGGGGACAGGGAAAGAGAGAAGCAATGCAATTCTTGCTGGTATGTTAATTAGAGAATATGCACAGCCAGAAATAATTGAGTAATGGACTTTACCTACCTAAGAACATTACAAAACATTTCCTTGAAAGTGTTACATAATTTAGTTTGTTTACTGTCTGGATATGTTAAGGCTCTGTACTTAAAATGAGAGAGATTTACGTTTTCACATTGCGCTAATCTAAATTCTGAGAGACACTTTTCACTGACATATCCAATTAAGCAAGTTGGCATATATATAATTTATGTTTTTAACTGTTTAGCTATGTACAGGTAGTCCTCACTTGCCAACCACAATTTGGACGGGCAACTCTGTCGCTAAGCACCACGGTCATTAAGTGAGGCATGCAAAGCGCCCAAATGGAAATCACCTGATTGTGGGACACTGCGGCGGTTGTAAATGTGAGGATTGGTCACAAAGCTGTTTTTTTTTTTCAACTGTTGTAACTTCAAACAGTCGCAAACAAAGCAGTCGGTAAGTAAGGACTGCCTATATTGGATTTTGTAAGCCACCCAGAGTCTGGGTGGCCATAACAAATCTAATGAGATAAGTAAAGTATTCCTGTTAACTGACAGTCATCCTTATATGTTCAACAAAGGTACTATTAGTGAAAATATCACTTCCATCTTGTAAGAGGGAAGGCTTCAGCTATGTTGTAGAAGTCTCAATTTTATAGAAGTATAAACATCTTTAAGGACAGGAGAACCAAATTTAATATGTTCGAATGCTGACACGGGGCAGGAAGAAAGTTGCAGGGCCTGACAGTGCCAGTATCGCACACATACCTGGGTAACTACACTTTTGGTCTTCAGCCAGTCATTGAAGACCATCAGCAATGCTGATGATGGAGATTATAGTCCCATTTACTAGCCCACAGGTACAGGAACAGCAAACAGTTTTGCTGCTGGGGATGATGGATGTTGTAGTCTTACATGTCTGGGAGCAGTTAAGCATCTTCAAAAATATTCTCTTTTCTACTCTTTGTCACTCCTCTCTCTCTGTGATGTGTATGTGTTTAATAAATGTGTTAAAAATATGTTTAATAGTTCAGATCCAGTTTATAGAGTTTGATAGACAACCTCCCTTTCAAGAACCAGCTATTTTTATGTAATTTCAGTTGTTTGGAATGTTTTTTATACAGTGGCTCTTTAAAAAATCTAGGATGAAAGTTTACAGCCTCTTGTTATATCACTATTTATATCTATGCAGCGCTAGGAAAATGTCCTCCATCAGATACACAATATGTGAATAATGTTTCTGTTACGTCCTCCAAATTATATAGTAACTGTGACAACAAGCTAAGCAGCTACGTAGCAGAGAGAAGAGTTTTGATCTTGTGATCTGATGTTTTTATTGCCACAGGCAAATGCTAGATTTTTATACTAGCACTTATACGTGTACAAGTATTGATGTGCAAGTGTTGTTTTGCATTTACGTAAGGAAGGCTCTGCAAGTATCCTTCAGTATTTTTAGGCACTATAATACAAGCTTTATGCAATAAATCTTCTTGGACAGAGGAAAAAAATCCAGTGCAGGACAGAAGTGTGTCAAGAAAAACAAGATGGGTTGAACTTTTTGTTAGTTATTTTGAGAAAACTGATAGAACTCCCACTGAAGCAGGTCAATAAGAGCCATTAAACATAAACTGAGAATAGTACAAAGCAGTATGTTTAATGGTAAGAGTGGATTGAGGAGATCTGGGCTTAAATCCCTGTTCAGCTAAGATGGCCTTGGGCCAATGTTTATAAATCTAATACGTGGGTGCGCGCGCACACACACACGGTTTCTGTGAAGATCAGTTAGGACCAGGTAAATTTTTAGGGAAGAGTAGGTGGGATAAAAACATAAATAATAATAATAATGTCAGGATTCTGTGGTATAGGACAGTATCATGCAGAGGAGCAAGCCAGATTCAGGGAGGGGTAATCAATCCCTCTCTTGTTCTATTTCATAATATATTAATCACCTTGAGGGTATTGTCTATGTTGCCTTCACTGACTTAAAGGCAGCTTTTGATATGATCCCCAAAGGATCAGGAGAAACTTCAGGAGAAATTGACTGCTTCCTCAGTCTTTTACTGCTGATTATGAAAATAACTGAATGCAGGTCCACTCTGGCACAGTAAAGTACCTTACACACTTACGCTCTGTTTAGAGGGGTGAAGTAAGCCTGGCTCTTCTTTTCAGGTTGAAATTAATTCTATGAAGCAAGCCTTGACAAAACATGAGTTTCATCACCCAGAGCTGATCAATAGACCTGTTTTGGTTCTTTTGTCTGTTGGTGCGGCTGTAATTCTTCTCACAAGTTGGGCTGAGATTGAGTCTTCAAGCCTTTGCCCTCTATTGGAGTGGGGAAAGACTGGTTGTTAATTATGATAAAACCAAAGCAGTTGCTTTCTCCAAAAGACCTGTCACCTGTAATCTCTCCTGGAAAATCAGCAATTTTAGTACTGACTAGTGTGTTTAAATACTTGGGTGTTTCTTTTCAAGCATCTGGAAAGAACGACAAAGGGCCCACAAATTCTCAAAAGCTATCCCGTAATATGCCCAACTCAGTCACAGTGATTATGGCCCAGCTGCACCAAAAATATCTAAAGCAAAGACATCTGTTGTATGGTGTGCAGATTTGATATTTTTGTGATCTAAGTTCTATTGAAGCTACTCAGTCCAAATTCTTAAGAACCCTGTTGTGTGTTCCCCAACATGTATCTGATTTGCTGCTGAGATTGGAAACTGATCGAATTGCTGTAAAGCAGCAGCATCCACAGAGGGATGGGGGGCAGAATGATGAAAGCAGCATTATAGCACTGTGAAACAAGTCATGCCCCTTTTCTTTGTGCATCAAGATGCCACATGCATGTACAAAAGGGGCAGAGCTTACATCATGATGCTGCTGGTGAAAGCAGCAAGCTCCTGCAGATACCCATGCTGTAGAGATTCACATGAAACTTTGCTGCCTGAAATTTTGCTTCGGATTTGATTTCACTGGCAGCTCCCAAGACAACTTTATGTCATCATGGAAGGCAGATAGTGATCTAAATCTGAAATTCGATAGCTTATCAGCTCAACACTTGACCTTGCTTAACCTTGAGAGAGTTTTCTTACAGCTGAAGTAATAGGCCCATGACAAGAGTATTCAACATGACTTCAGTACAACCCCTGCCTGAACTGGATAAGCCTGTTTGGAAGATCTTTCTCCTATGCCAAGTATCTAGCTAATGTCTGATCAACTCACAAGAGAGTTCTTGCACTTGTTCAGTTTAATGCTTTGTCCTCTGTGTTGCTGGAAGGAAGATTTAACAACATTCCTGTGGAAGAGCAAATTTGCCTCTGCCTGTTGAAGGAAATATCAGTTTTTTGAGTGCTTTCGCACTGCCTTTTTATATGGCTTGGTGAACCTACCTGTTAATGCCTTTATTAAGCTATAAGTATAGTAGTTCAGAGGAGGAGAATACTCTCATTTTAGCTACCAGGTCATCTGAAATTTCAAGAAGGCCTGCTAAATTCTTTTCAGTTGTGATGTTTATTGTAGCATAATGTTTATTAGGACCAAGAGACCCAAATAGACTGTTTAATGCTGTGGTAACCAATAGATCTGTATTTTCAGTGCATTCCTTTCATACGTAATCTTTGTTGTTTTGTTTGTTTCTTGGTTTCCATAATTCAGTAAAACTACAGTAACTATGCCAAATAATAACAGAAAGTGCAGAAAGGCCCACATTAGTGGATATTGTATTTAGAGCTTTCAGACAGTTTCACAGAGAACACGGTTCTTGTAAGAAGCCAATGGCAAACCACTCTTCGTTGTTGCTAAGAAAAATTCATGGACATCTCCCATGTAGTCATTAGGAATCAACTCCTCTTGAGGAAGTCTTCACCTTTTTTACTGGATGAAAACAAATAGATGCTCATATACACATTACACAGAACTATATTCCTAACAAATACTGCATTCGTTTTAGCTTTCAATGAAGCAATGAATAAATTCAATTTCCTCAAACTGGTGACTCCCAGATTTGTGGGAGGAAAGAGCTGAGTATGTCCAGAATAACTGTGTTGAAACATCCATATCGTCTCTTAATTTCCACTGTTGTTTTGCTAAAATAGAATGTTGAATACAGACTCTGAAATACATTTATATCTATTTATTTTCCTTATCAAGACAACAAATGGTTTATGAGAGCCTTGATATCAGTTAAGAGTTGTTAAGCAAAGGACATCACTCTTAATCCCTTAGAGTGTAGGTGTTTCTAAGTCTGAGCAAGAACTCTGTGGTTTTCAGCATCATATAAAACACATGTAAAGATATATCCAATGTCCCAAGACACAATCTTTCCCATTCAGTCATTCAGTTTCAGGAAAAAGATTTGAGAAAGGAAGCAATGAAGTTTAATTTGATTTTTGAGCACCACCCTTCTCAGAGGTGGAATTTTTCAGGCTGATGTTCTAGGTCACTGAAAGCCTTATTGTAGAAAGAGTGCTTAATAAGACCTACTGAGTCCAGAGGCAAATCCTTCCAAGACTCAATCTGTTATGAAAAGTTACTCCCCTGACTGAAGAACCTAAAATACTCGCTGACTGAAAAGTATATATGGCTTATGGTGCCATTATTTGTACATTTACACAGACCTTTAAATAGATCTTACTTAGAAATGAACTTTACCACAGCTGTTTATATTTTAGCAAAACATTGTTTTATATGCATTGATTTTTAGCTGTAATTCTTAAGATACTGCCTAGTATTACTGTTTAGTTGGCACACGTTCCTTTAAATTGCATGGTAGGCCCTGTGAGGAAAATGTGTGTGTGTGTGTGTGGGGGGCGGGGTTGTACACATTTTAATTTGAGGCTGAATCAAAAATAATAATTGCTTTTTAAATTTTACTTTTAAAAATATCCTCCTTTAGCTATTTATATTTCTTTACCAAGAAAGCATTTTTCTCCCCATGAACTGACTTTGTTTGTCCTTGATTATCTCATTATATAGTCTGATGTTGACATCATCACAGCACTGCATAAGTAGTTAGCATTATAAGTGACCAGAAAGCGTTGCGCTCTCTTCCCTTGATTAGCTTTATTTGCTGTTAATGAATTACCACCTAGAGAAATCTAATGGATTTTTATTCCAGTTTTCACATGTTCCCTGATTGTCTGAGGTGATCCATGTAACTAATTTAAGAAAAAAAAAATAGAATTAAAAATATATACAAACATCAAGTAGGAAGAAGCAGTGAAAGTGAACAGGAATGGAAAAATAGTTGCACACTTTTCAAGAAATACTTTATTTCAATATTTTCTAATTTTTCACATTACTTTAAAAAAAGCATCCTGGGAGTTATAATCTCAGTAAGGATTTTGAGAATTCTTATATCACGAGAACTTTTATTAAATTAGATTTTCCAGAAGGAAATAGCTATGAGTCTATTATATAGATGCATGAATACCCTTATGGCCCAATAAACACTTTTTATACTTGCTCTGCCCTATTTCTTCTCTAGCTTTTATGAAACGAAGATCAGAGTACTTTTATTTACTTGAATATGTTAGCCGAACAGGGAAGGGAAGCAACAGCCATCCTATAGACTTTGTTCTCTTTGAAAACTATGGCCAGAGAATGTCATTGAATATGGGTCTTAGCACAACATATTTTCAGTAAAAATACATTTTGAAATTTGTTGATGTCTTGTAATAGGGTAACTGTTCCCAGATGTGGAGTCTGCATTCAGCAGATATTTGAGATGGAAGCAACCTGTATTTAGTGCTTACTAGGCACTAATCTACTGCACATCCATTTAGATTGAGATTTATTCTTGTTTATTCAATATTCAGCTGGGCACCAAAGATCATTGACTTATAATATGTGAAGAATTTAGGTCAGAGGATTTTTCAGCATTATACCCTAAGAATATCCGTGTAAGTGGGATAATAACTGATGATGGGAATGCAATCCCTGATTAAGTGTGCTGAACAGAGTTTCTGTGGCTTTTTTATGAGTCTAATGCTAAATGCTTCAGAATGAACCCTGTATATACTGTTTTGGCAGTAAATCCTGCTGAATTTGGTTGGATTTTTTTCTTCCAAATTATGTATCATATTGTACAGTAAGAGAGCATATTTGCCTTGATTTCTGCTTTTTAAAATCATATTTGTTGCACGATTCTACATATTAAACTTGGAAGTAATTTGAATAAACTTCAGTTAAGTCATTTGTGCACGTTACAGTTATTTGCATTCAGAAGCAGCAGTTTTTCAAAGAGAATTCTTATTGGGAGCTTGACTAACTGTTTTGGAAAGCTTACATATGACTTCTAATATTGCATTAGTTGTAATGAATGGTGGGCTTCATGTGTGTGTGTGTGTATGTGTTTGTACGCACAAAGTTACCTTTTTATTTTGTTAGTCACATGATTGGAATGGCAGATGAAATATTAGCCAGAGATAATCCACCCTGGTTATCTGTAACTGGGACCAACAAACACCTGTTTTCTTGAGCAGCTGGACAATAGCTTAGTTTATCCTGATCTCAGTTGAAACAAACAGTGTCCTCTTGCCCCCATGCTGATATAGCTGGAGCTTGATAGAGCCTGATTCCAGAGCCCTAAACTGAAACATTAACCCTAGATTCTTGAGTGTCCATACTGCTTTCACCCATCTACCTGTGAGTTACCATATTTCCTCTTTCAAATCATCCTATTCCAATGATAAAAGGAGAAAAAGAGATCTCTCATCTTCTTCTTTTTCTGATACATGGAACATGTCAGCAACTAACAATTTGTAGCTTTGGGAATATTCTCCTGGAGGTTCTGATGGCTAGGTACCCAGAGAGATGGAGGAGCTTGGGGTCTAATTTTTAATGTAATTTTTAATGCCCTCTTGAGCCAAAGAAATATAAAATTTACACTTCAACAAATTCATCTTAGCTCACAGACATCAATGGATGGATCCATTTCTCTTGTCTAACTGTTGGGTAAATCTGTTTCAAGACTGACTATGATTTATAGTCTCATGGCAGCATTCCATGGATTTTAAAAGTACATATTTTAAAATGATTTGCCACTGCATTTTTGTTGTAATTGCTTCCTCCATTCTTAAATTGATTTACCAGGGTGTTACTGAATTAGAAATTTTGTTTTTATAATGTGGCAGTGAACTAACTTGATGCATTTATTTTATATTCATTTCCAGAGAGCAGAACTGACCTCTGATAAAGACTTATATCTTGACAACAGCTCTATTGAAGAGGCATCAGGAGTCTACCCATTTGATGATGATGATTATATTTCTGGTTCAGGCTCTGGTAAGTCAATAGTCTATAAGAAAAAAGGCTTTTGAATTAGACAACAAGGTCCATGATAGAATAAATTTAGTCCTTGGCATTGCTCTGTGTGTGTGTGTGTGTGTGTGTGTGTGTGTGTGTGTTTTAATAATAGGCAATAGGAAAGACCTTTGTTCAAAGTTCAGTCATCTCACTTGCCACCCTCATTAAGGGCAGCCAGTTTTTGGAGAGCTAAATGAGCCACAGCTTTCTTTTGAGTCTAAAGTTAGCAGTGAACATCTCCTTAACCCTAATATTCCACTCAATCTTCTACCATTCTATAGTGTGGAATTGCAGATGGGAATCAAAAGACGGATTCCTGACTTTGTACCTGAAGGCTGCTCCAAACCTTGGTTGCACTAAAAAAACAGAGCAAACCAATGTGCTTCTACCTCTTCAAATCAGATTTGGAGACAGGAGACACAGATTCCTTCCTGGCCTTTCTGTATACCCAATAAATACTTCAGGAAATTATTCAGCCAGCCGACCTGCGTCTGCCTTTCCCTTCCTGCTGTTGGCTCTAGGGAGGAGTGAAGTATGAGTTGTCAGGGCAGATGGTAGTGGCTAGATAGACAAGTAATCTGTCTCAGTAACCTACAACTTCTGTGTTTCCTATATGTATCTTCGTGGCTGGTATTTATATCTTTCTAACGACTGCAGTGTTTGAGGCAATATTTGGTTAACATGTACATAATGTACCTAATTCATAGACTGTAGAAAATACAGCACAGTTGAATTGTGTATATATATGTATTTATTAATTAGAAGTACAGCCTACCACTTCTCTAGGAGCATAAAACAGCATACATGTATTCCCTCCTACATCTGTTTTCCCTCAACAATAGTTCTGTGAGGTAAATTGAACTCAGAGATAATGACTGGCTCAAAGTTACCTAAAAAGCTTCTGTGGGTAGGTTTGACTCCTAATCTGATATCATAAGCACTTGCACCCTAAAAGTGATGCTGTCTACATGAAACATGCAAATTTTTTAAAAAAGGAAGTCTGTTTTATAAGAATTATTTTGGTGGCACATTGGATGAAACTATATGGAGGCATGAAATGGATTTTGGCAAAGAAGCTGCATTCATGGGTTCAAATAATACCACTTCATAAATGTATCATGAGGAAGACCTTTGCAGCTAATGGAGCCATCCTGCTGCACATTTCTTTTCCAGCAATCCCCCAGCAATGGGAGAAAAATAATTTATACCAGTGCCAGTAGTACACTGAATTTCTTCTCCCCCTTTAGAGGCACGGAGAAGAATTGGGAGGATTTAGGAACCTTTGTCCTATACCCACAGTGTCCAGCCCCACCATATTTCCTTCTGTTTGAGTTTTTGAAAGTTTTCTCACATTAGAAAAAGGCAGCCATAGAAGACGGGTGGAGGCAGAAAGGAGAATCTAATGTTAGAGTCACTCTGTGGATCCAGTCTCAGTAAATCCAAAGAAGCTTAATGGGAGATTGTTGCCTAATTCAGATATTTCAGTTAGAATTTTTAGAATGAAAATATGATGGACTGAATTTTTGCCTGAGATAATTTGTGAGAGTAGGCATGCTGCCGGCTAAGTGTTAGGGTTATACACTGCTTCGGATTTGATTCTGGAAAGGTGCTCTGTACTTAAGTACAGATAATGTACTTACATTGTTCATTCAGATGACCCTGGATGCATACATTTGTGAGTCATATATTCACATTATTTTATTAAAAAAAACACACGTCCTTCTCTTTGGACCTCACTTCTGTGCGTATCTTGAAATGAATCAAAAGCCACAAAAGCTTATGTAATAATATATTTGTTAGTTTTTAAGACACCACAGTATTCTTGAAATTGGATTTACTGTGTCAGATCTGGGCTGCCAAAATCCAGACAACCACTGGATGGTAGCTACACATTTTCCCTATCTATCTGCTGTCATCTGTTTGCAGTCATGTGGGTTTTGCAGCCCAAATCTGATAGTCCAACCAAAACAAATATTGTCTTTGGAAACAATCCAACTGTATAAAAATAAATTCTTGTATATTGAAAGCTGTCATCTTGGAGAGAAGAATTCGAGTCTTCTAAGTAACTGGAAACAACAGTGTAACATCAAAAGACTGTCATGATAAGGAGAAGGGAAAGGAAAACAATACCGAGGTTCAAAATTCAAGGGGCTACGATAGGTTCAACCAATAAGATTTCTTTAAACCCGACTAATAGTCTGTTCATCTTTTAGTTTCCTTTACCACAAATAGATGTTGAGAGCCCCTCATTGGGCAGAGGCTGTTTTCAGAAACTGAAGTTCAAAGCTGCCTTATATAAAACCAAAAGTCCTTGAAGGTGGCCATTAGAGTTTATATTCTTTTGAAAATGGTAGAAAAGAAGGCAAGGCATTATGGTTTGGTTTTGAAGACTTGTTTCTGCTTTTATTATTTAAAAATGCATGCTCCACTTTTCTTTATAAAGCTGAAGGCAGATTACCACCATCACCACACGAATCCCATATAGCAAAGCTCTTTGTTGCAACGACATGGTACATCTTACTAAAATCATGCATGAAAATCAAGCACAACTCTAATAGCTCAGTGCAACAAGATGGAGTCAGTGCTTTAAGAAACACTAATAGCAAAAGAAAAATTACATTTTAAGCAGTTTTAAGAAAAAGAGCTTCACTTGTGACCTCCAGAGCTGATGAAAGAGGAAAGTGTTTTGTTTAATTCCAGTGGTTTTAACTCTGGCTTTCATGTAGCATTTTGTTTGCTGGTTTAAATCAGGTATGAGGAATCAGTACTTTTCCAGATGTTGCTAAACAACATTTTCTGTCATCAGTCATCTTTGGCCATATCCAGAGGCCCGCAGGTTCCCCACATCTGGTCTGTATAATGCTTAGATTGATCTTGCAAGGGCCTTTTTAGAAATTTGCCTGCAACACATGATCAAATGTACTGTGATCCAGAATTCTGTAAAATTAACATCTACCTAAAATTCTTCACAAACAAGGGCAGCCCCATTTATAATAACACAAATCCTTAAATTACTGCTATGTCTCATCTGCCTTTTCCCATCGCTGCCTTTCTGTGTCATCAGGTGGAATTCAGGCTTGGCTGTCAAGCTATTCATGGATAGAAATAATCAGCCTAAGAAGACAGCCTTTCAGTGCCAGGGCCCATTTGTTGGAATTTATTGCTTACAACAACTTACCAAGTTCACTTGCTTGTGACTTTCTTAAGATTATGAAACTTTTCTGTTAAGGAAACTAATATATCTAATTGTTTCCATTACATTCAGTTGTGGCTGGAGGATGTGGATTGAAATCTTTGTTCTGCCATGGATCTGAATTTATTTCTAGCTCTTCTCCTAAGTGACCTCCCAGGATTGTTCTGGGAAAAAATGCATCTCTGGATGTCTTGGATAGAAGAGCAAGATTTGACATTTAAATGTTTAAAATGATGATGTCTTTAAGGACTTTAATATAACTAGCCTTAAGGGGATACGCACGTTATAATAATAAAAAAGAACAAGACAAATGTATACAGATAAATTTCCATTTATTTTCTTCATACTCTCTAGGAGCTGAAGAAGAAGAGGAAGAAGAAAACACAATAATGATGACCACTAGAATGCTTCCAAAAATGCTGCCGACAAGTGATGCTCCTAGGACTGAGAGAACTACACTGAAAACAAAGACCAAGGTACCTACACAAACAAAGGTGTGTACAGGAAGCAGGGAAGGAGATGCTGAATGGTTGTTTTAAATACTGTAATAAGTTTTAGAGCTACCACTTGGTTATGCTTTAAGGAGATCTGCTAGATTTAGCGCAAAGCTGTGGATCAGTTGTAAAGATGGCTCTCTTTGATATTAAGAGGAGCATCAGGCTTTGCTCTTCTCCATTAAAAATACTGCATGCCTATTAGGGCTGTGCAAATCCTCATAGGAGTGCATATAGAGCACCTTTAAAAAAATTAAAACAGCAATATCTTTTTCCAGGTTCGTGTAGCTACAGTCATATGAAAAAGTAAATACACCCCATGTAAAGTTTTTTTCTCCTTTTTTTTTTTTAATATGTGGACCTACTGATATTTTATCTTCATTCAAACAGTATGTAAAGATAAAGGTGATGTAATTGAGCAAAAAAAAAACCTATGAAAAGTTGACTTTGCAATTATTTATTCAACAAAAAATTAACAGATATGCCATTTCCTTCTGTGGGAAAAATAAGTATATCCTTGGCTCTAATACAGTACCTGGTATTGCCCTCTTTGGCAGAAACAACTGCAATTAGGCAGTTCTTATACTATAACTGTCTACCAGTCTCTGACATCAAGTGGGAGGAATTTTTTCCCATTTTGCCATACAGAATTTTTTCAGCTGTGTGATGTTTGAGGGGTTTCTTGCATGCACAGCCTCTGTCAAATCACCATGCAGCATCTCGATGGGATTTAGATGCGAGCTTTGACTTGACCATTCCAGAAACTGTTTTTTCCCCTCAGCCATTCCTTGGTGGATTTACTGGAATGTTTAGGGTCATTGTCATATTGCAAGATCCACTTCCAGCTGAGCTTCAACCTTCTGAGAGAGGATTCCTCAAGCACCCTCTGGTACAATGAAGAATTCATAGTGACAAAGCAGCCCCAAACCATAACATTGCCACTACCATGCTTTACAGTTGGTATCAGGTTCTTCTGGTGAAATGCTGTCTTTGGTTTTTGCCAAACATGTCTTCTGGTACTGTGGCCAAATAACTCTATTTTTGCTTTGTCCAGAGCACATTGTTCCATAAGTCCTGGTCTTTGCCTAGGTGTTTCATGAGCAAACTTTGGTCTTGCCCTGATCTTCTTTTTGGACAGCAACAGTTTCCTCCTGGCACATCTGCCATATAGATATAATTTGTACAGCTTCTTTCTAATGGTAGACTCATGCACTTTGACATCAGTAGCGGTGAGAGCTATCCGTAGGTCATGCAATGAACGTCTGGGGTTGTTAGAGACTTCTTTCAGTATCTTGCATTCTGCTCTTGGACTGAACTTTCTGGGACAGCCTGGCCTGGACAAGTTAGCAGTTGTTTGAAATCTTCTCCACTTAAAAATGATTTTCTGAACAGTAGAATGCTTTATGTCCAGTTGTTTGGCAATCTTTTTAAATCCACAGATTCATAGGCATCTATAACCTTCTTTCTGAAGGGTTCAGAGAGCTCTTTTGATTTAGGCATGGTGATGCTATACACTTCAACAAAAAGAGCAAATCAAAATAAATGTCTGACTTTTAAATTACACAGGTTCCTCCCATATTCTCTCTCATGATGTTCTAATCATTTCCACCTGATCCTAACTTTAGGTATTTGAGATAGTGATAAATATAGGGGTGTACTTACTTTTTCCACATGTGAAATTTGCATTTAACAATGGACTACAAAATGTAAATGATGCATGATCTTTGTTATTTATAACCTCTTTATCTGTCAGTATTGTTGAAATGAACATCAAATATTTGTATGCTGAAATATATTGAAAAAGCCAAAAATTTCTATGGGGTGTACTTACTTTTTCACATGACTGTATTTCAGAAGCTGCTTTGTGTGTGTGCACAACCACTTTTTTTTTTTTTTTAACCCTAGTGAAGAGGAATGCCTTTGCATGCACACACAGTGAGGAAACAGCTAGGAGCAGCTTCTGAAGCAGCCACACAAGCCTGGAAAAAGATGTGCTGCTATAACAATATAAAAAGAGTCGCTTTGGAATGCACACCCAGATAGTCCAATGCACTTACTCTAAAAATTTGCATAGTCCGATTACTTTTATAAGGGACTGTATTAAGCAAACAATAGTGTTCCAGGTTATTTATATCTTATGTTGCTGAAAACTCAATTGGAAAGGAAAAAAAAGACCTTAAAGGGAAGCAATAGAAAAACATATGGAATTGTTCAAAAAAGTATTTTTCTCCATTTAGAAACACAGATTCCACATTAGTTTGGACAGATTCTTCCCTAGTGCCAGATTGTTCTAGTTAAGAATCTTTAACTTCTAAGAGTCAAAGTGCTTTAGCATCCAGTTCAATATAAAAGTAAAGTCTCCTTTGTCATGCTCAATTTCTGGTGACTTTAGAGAAACATACATGTTTTTTTGTTTGTTTGTTTTGTTTTGTAAGTGGTTTACCATTGCCTTCTTCCAGGATGTATTTTCAACTTCTCAGTCCAGCTTACGCTCCTGGAATTCCTTGGTGTTCTCCCCACAAAGCACAACCTTGGTCTGACCATCCTTAACTTTTCAAGATCAGCCAAGGTTGGCTATGTTACCATCTATATGGACCAGTTCAACATACCTGCAGGCAAAAAGTAGAAAGTGGGGTTTCCAACCTTTTAACTTTGCAAAAATAAGTATTAAGAGGGAGAGCAGAGGCATTTAATCCTTACTCTGCTCATTGTTTTTTACTTTAAGCCAGGATGGATTAAGGAATGGATAACCTTTTAATAGCCAAGACCTGCATTTGTTATTTGGGGAGGGTAGATTTACGGCTCCAAAGTGGGTGAGAATACATCATATGTGTGGATGAGATTGGAGCAGGGAGGTGTTTTAGAAATGTAATTTTGTTTTTAAACTATGGTATGCCTTTTTTGAAGGCTAACACTATAGTCTTCTTTTGTTTCCCATCTAGAAAATAATAGGAAACTGTCAGTTTTCAACAGTTATGTTAGAGAGGTTTCTGAGGGCCACAAAAATGGAATTCAGAAGCTACATGCTTTGGGAATACATCCGTGTGTGTGTGTGTGTGTAAAAATAAATAAAATTTGGATCCCTCAATTCTGAAAAACTATTTCATGGTATAGGTTTGAATGAGAAACTAGAAAAATGGTTGCTTCTCATGTTTGAGATTATGCAGAATAGGTACATTCACATCTGGTTGCTGCACTTTTGTCTAGGGACAAAAAGAAGCTTGGTTCCCTTGGAGGATGACTTATGCTAGGGACTTAAGCCAGGGTATGAGCAGAAGCAGTGCAAATTGATTAGTCTTCCCATACTTCTAAGCTGCCTTCAGATATACCAAATATGATATCCTAGGTTATTTAGCAGGGGTAGGACTGAGGGACATACTATTATAGCAGCTTCAGTCCTTTCTGAAGGAAACTATTCAGCAGGTAATGATGTGAACTTTCGTTCTGCCTCATAGCCATTGCCCATTATACTGTCTCTTGCCCTCTTCTTCATGCTTGAAGCCAAGGGGAGAAATCAACCATAACGTGATCAATACGCACATTCTCTGCAGCTGTACTTTTTCTTTCCTCCAACAATTTGCTGGGATCACCACATCTAAATGGTGCCTGGAGACACTATTGGGATGGGTGAGAGGAGAACAAACAAGCTGTGGCTTCATCCAGATAAAATGAAAATAGTTAACCTGTGAATCTGTGGAGGCGTGAGACCACGGTTAATTGGGATTGCAGGTGTCCTGAGGAACCAAGCGGTCCGTGACTCAGCACTATCCCTAGAACTCTATCTGATGTTGAACATCTTAAAAGAATTTGAATAAATTCAACATTCAGATTTCTAGATGAAATGCTATTGAACTGTATGGTAATATATTTGAACCATTTTATATAATCTATATAAAAATTGAATTGCAGGAACAATTTTGAGGTAGCAGCTGAGGCTTCCAGGGGAGGAATGTACTTTCCTATGCCCAGCAAGTAGCAAGCACTGACACAGTACTGTAGAAATGTAAAGCCAAAATGTTAAATTTGTGGACGTTTCTGTATTTTGTTTGTCTGTATTGATTTGGTGCTCTTGTTTTTCTCACAGTCACCTGAGGAGATTGATAAAAAAATACTGAATCCTGATGCAGAAAACAGAAATGCTCCAAATGAGCCAATTGAAGATACTGATGTATTCACTCGAAAACACTCAGAGAACCTTTTTCAGAGAACAGAGGTTCTGGCAGGTAAGGGCCATGTGTCAAGATATCTGCAGTTTTAAAAGAAGCAGAAAAAAGTCTGCAGTCCCTGTTAGGTTCCTGCAACCCATTGCTATAGGTTATGTAATGTGCCTTCCCCACTTAAATGGATTTTCCCCATTTTCCTTTTGTGCCCAAGTTATGCCAACAGTATAAGGCTATTTCTTTTTTATTTTCCCTTTTCAGAGTGAAGCTACCTTTCCTTACATCTTGATAATATTAGCACACCAAGACATTCTTCTTGAGTGACAACCTAGGGGGAAAATTAAATATTCTTCACCTGTGCAGGACTGCAGCCAAGAGAAGGAGAATCTCAAGTATGGGATTCAAAGATACTTTTAATGTTGCTTCTAAGGCTGCAATTCTAAACACACCTACCAAAACGTAAATCATTTTGAACTTGGCAGAACTTAAAAGTAATGATGATTAGCACTGAACTGTCAAGAAACATTGGATATTCTTCTCTCCAGAAAATACTGTGATCTCCGTCCCATTCCTCCTGCCCCCTATTTTTATGATCTGAGCTACTGAATCCAAGGACATGTTAATTTTAAGTTATTATGGTCAGTCATGTTCTTGTTATGATAAGGCACTTTGAAAAGTTAAATTTCTATTTCCTGTCAAGAATTGACTTTGCAGTGTTTAAGAGTAACTTCATGGCATTCAGTGGAACTTTTTTTTCCTTTTTTTACAGCGGTTATTGCTGGTGGAATCATTGGCTTTCTTTTTGCAATCTTCCTTATCTTGCTTTTGGTGTACCGCATGAGAAAGAAGGATGAAGGGAGTTACGACCTCGGGGAACGTAAACCCTCCAGCGCTGCCTACCAGAAGGCACCTACTAAAGAGTTTTATGCATAAAACTCTAAACGTAGTGTCTCTATTTAAGAGATCACTGAACTTTTTAAATAAAGCTTTTTTTGGCCTAGAATAATGAAGAACTTTTTTTTCATTAAAGAGCCTTTATGGCACCTTTATGATAAGAAAAAAAAATCCCATTGTATTTAAAACTTTTCATGTATTCCTTTTAAAAAAATGTAAAATAAAATCTTAACATTTTGCAGTATTCTGTGAATAGCAGTGGCAACATATGATTTTATATAGCCGTTGATGTTCACTGAATCATTTACAAAACTTTATGCATAAGTGGAAATGATTGTTTTATCTGATGGTTCAATGAAAGTTGTTTAATTTTGTCAGCATGTCTGATGACTCTCACAAGTTAGTTTTTATTTCATTAATTTATCTGTTCTCCAAAATTAAAATAAAATGCCTTTTTGTAGTTGTCATGGTGCAATTTGTGTTCATATAATTCAGATAATGGTAACTCTTAGTGTAAATGTATTTTTTCAGCTATGTAAACCTTAACTTCCATTTTGTATAAATTTTACTGTCAGAAAGTACATTTTACACCTTGTTTGTTTCTCAGTGGTTTCTGTAGCTTGATTGAAATTTAAAGCAGCAAATTAATGTGTAAAATTGGACTACTATTGCAAACTATATAGTTACAAAACACATCTTTATAGGAGATCTTGCAGTAAGCTACTGACAAACCTACATAAACCCAAAGACTCTTTAACAGTATTGCAAGGGGTTGCTGCAAAATTTCTTTGGCCACTTGTTTTTTATTTCATTAATTGCAATTTGAAGGTACGAGTTGGAATTCAAAATGAATCTGAATTTTTTGTTCTTTTTTTTTTAAAAAAAACATTTAAAGTAAATGTCTTTTAAAGCCTTTGAAGTGCCTATGATTCTATGTAACTTGTTGCAGACTGGTGTTAATGAATATATAACATTAAAACAAAGAAATGTTGGTATTTTATAAGCACAGACAATTCTAATGGTAATTTTTGTAGTCTTACATGGATAGACATAAATTGTAATTTGGAAGCATAAACACTACTGAATAAATCATGTGGCCTAATACTGAAATATATTATTTGTTTTTTTTTCATCATCCTGCATAATAATATAAATAGCACCTATTATATGACAAAGGGATTTGTGTGAAAATGAGGATCTCAGAAGACTGTTAGCAACATTTTGCAGTAGAAAATCAGTATTGCCTTGTCAGCATTTAAATATATCTGGAGTTTCTAATTCTCTTTTAACACTGAAGAAATTTTAAGCACTAATTAATGGGGGCTACTTCTGTGCAGCTCATATTTATATGAATATAAAGTCCCAATTCTCCCTGTGCTTTAAGCATGGTTTTCTTCCCTTACTCAGCTTTTGAAACTAATAATTTGATGTTAAGTAGTTTAGGGAGAAGGGGCATGATTATTCTATATCAATAAGTGGTGAGGATCCAAAATAGCTGTAGCTTGTCAGAACAATTCTTTTGATAGACACTGAATAGTGGCCCTTGCCACTATTTCTCTGAAGAAAACAGTAATGAGAAAAGTCAGATACAGAGAATCGGACAAATTGAGCAATCCTGCTATCGTTGCTAAGATGGATTTGAAAACTAATTTGTAAGGAAAAAGATAAATCAAGAACACCAGTTTTGGCCCACTGAGGCTTCTCTGAAAATCTCTCCTTCCACAACGTTTTTATGCAGCTCCTTACAAGGTGTCTCTGGTCTATGGCCTTTGGCCAGAGACCCCAAATATCAGATGCTGACTGAGAACCTGCATGCTCATTTTTGCCAACCAAACAAGAATATAACAACAAAATGCATTTAATCAATTGATGTAAGCAAATAGTTATTCTGCATTAAATCATATTCCCCTGGTGAGGTTACAATTTACAAGAAGAAAAAGGGTTATTTAAACAGACTCACACCAGTGGCTTATAGATTACAGAACAGAGGAAATTAGAAGCAGAGGTCTCTGCACACAAGAAGAAAAACAGAAGCTCCTGCGCATCCAGAGTTCAACCACAGCCAAGTCAAACCCCTCAATTAGCCCTTATACACCCAAGCTGTTTATTCCTCTGAATGTTTCATATTCCGTTAGTTTGGTTCTCAGTTCCAACATTACAAGTGATGCCATGTAACAAACAGGTGAAGCACATGACTAATACAGTTCCTGCCCTTGTGTCTATCAAAAGTAAACATGTTTTGCTACATCCATTATAAAATATTAATTTTGTACAGCAGATTTCAGATTCAGTTCCAGAAAGGTTCTTGGAGATTGCGTCAGGAAAAGACACATATGCTTGAAAGAGTTGTAGTCAGATATTGTCTGCATTAAGCATTAAGGGGGCATTAAATCAATGACAGATGAACCACTTTTGACTTTTAGGCTTAAGGATTTTATTTTGGATGTGACGGGGAGACATGTTTTTTCACTTCATATTGAGAACAATGTTTGATGGGATGGATTGATTAACAGATCTAGTAGGAAGATTAGAGTTCATTCTTAGGTGTAAGAATTGACCATTTTGAAAAGTCCTCCCAGGTACTGGGATCACGATATTAATATAGGAGCTCTGGCATGGATGTATTTGGTTTTTTTTTAATATCATTTTTACTAGGATTTTTTTCAAACAAAAGACAAATCTAAAAGAAAAAGTAAAAGAGAATAAAAGAAAAAAAGTATTAAGAAGAAAGAAAAAAGATTAAAAAATAACTAAAGAAACAGAAATAAGTGACTTCTGACTTTCATTGTAACAGAAATTAACAAATTAATTACTTAGCCTCCTTCCTTAGTATTACAAAAATCCCTTCAGCTTTTTCAATCATCAAATCTATAAATCATCACTTCACTTTTCTCTGTTTTCAGCAAAAAGTCCATAAAGGATTTCCAGTCTTTTACAAAAGTGCTTATCGTTTTGTCCCTGACCAAACAAGTCTATTTCGCCATTTCTGCCAATTCTGACATCTTCACAATCCATTCCTCCATTGTGGGAATTTCAGTAATTCTCCATCGTTATGCGTATTACAGTCTTGCTGCAGTTATCATATACAAAAATCTTCCATTAGTTTTTTTCTAATTGACTGTCCATAAGTGCCAGTAAAAATAATTCTGTTTTTTTGCTCAGTATTAGTCTTTAAAAATTTTTGTATCACTGTATGTATTTGTATCCATTTTTTTTTTTTTTTTTGCTTTTTCACAAATCCACCATGCATGGTAAAATGTCCCTTCATGCTTTTCACATTACCAGCATTGATTTGAAGTACCTTTATACATCTTTGATAGTTTCTCTGGTGTCATATACCAGCGGTACATACCTTTTAATAAATATTCTCTCTTAAATTATAACACAATCCATTTACCTACATTCTTTCCCATTTATCCATTTGTATATTATAACCAAAATTCATAGCCCATTTTATCATGCAGTCCTTAACTTGTTCAACTTCAGTTTCAAATCTTAACAAAAGTTTATATATTTTTGCAATTACATGATCATCATTTGTCCATAATTCATTTTCAAAGCCCGCCTTATATTGTTTAATTTCAATCACCTTTTTATCGATATTAAATGTTTTTCTTAATTGTGCATATGAAAACCATTGAAAACTGTATCTGAAAACTGTGGCTTTGTGTTTTTATTGAGTCTTAATGCAGTTTTAGTTGCTTTCTGTTCGTTTTGTTTTAATGTAATTCTCTGTTTTTGCTTTCTTTGCCACCCAGAGTTGGATGATATCTTGGATAGATGGGTGGTGATATAAATTGGATGGATGGATGGATGGATGGATGGATGGATGGATGGATGGATAAAACTGATTTTGATTCTGTTACAGCTAATCTTTCTACTTCCCTTGATTAGCCAAGCAACAAAGCTAAATCTGTATTGCCAATCACTGCATATTTTGAGGTAGGCAATCAGGAAGTTGAGAAAACGTATTTTAGGTGCCCAGCCCTTAAAACTGGTATATGAAAAGTGGTCAGGACTAGAGTACTAAGTCCTGTTCAATTCATTTGAAAGCATAATCAACAAAGCAAATGTGCATGTAGGTGTCTGCAGGTGGAGGCAGGCGATGATATAAAGATGTTTGGGACATTGCAGCTTGTATCAGATGCCTATTCCCAATTTATGGAGACTTTTCCTCTCAGTGCTTTTGTTTGCCAACTTTGACACGTGCATGACGTTCTACCTTTATGACAACTTTATAACTACGGCAACTGGGACTGCCGGGATTGCTAAACGATGCGATCACGTGATGTTGCAGTTTACAACCTCATTGCTTAATGATGGTAATTCCAATCCCAAATGCCATTGTAACCTGTACCCTATTAAAATGGGTTCAGTCATATGCAGTCTTCTTCCAGTTTCTGCAAAAGTGGCTGGGAAGTTGCTACTTCCTTATTTTATTCTAATTGTGGAAAATAGAAAAAAGAAGAAAAGCATGATAACTCCCCCAAGATTGGTAAAACTGCAGACAGAACATGCCACTTTTTCATGTAGTTAGGGGCAGAGAAAGTAGGACTATAAAGTTAAAAAGAAGACAGAGATGAACTTCCTAGAACAGCCCTAGTTTTCCAGGCCCACTGTTCAGATTTCATTTCTCCGACACACCCATATGAGAGGCTTGACTTGGAGGATATTAGTTTAACCTCAGAACTCTGGTGCTAGCTGGCCCCACTACTGAGGTTAGCTGTTTAGAGTCAGACACAACAACAACAGCTGTTTAGAGTCAGACACAACGACTGAACAACAACAACATATCATATTAACCCCTACTTGATACAGTTCAATGTTTCATGCAAGGAGGGAAAAACGTCTTTAGAAAATTATTGCACTCACCTTCATTCTGAACAAATTCCATCTTCTAGCATAAAAAATTCAATGTTTCTAATCACAGTACAATGAAGACAGGATTCAATTTAAGTTTATCATTCCTTCAGGTCTGTGGTTAAATTTAAAAGGAGGATAAACTTTTGGGTGACCTTATTTGATTAGTGGTAGTGTTTTAAATACAGTAGTGGTTGCTTGCTCAGAAGAATTTTCAGTTCAAACATGTAGGGTTAGGGTTAGGCTTCATTGAGGTCCTTGATTCAATTTGGAGTGGGGGATCACTTTAGGGAGAGTTTCTATGATTAGTGGTAACCTTAATGATACATGGAGATTGGTGTCTAGACTAACTTTCAAGGTGGAAAATTTCTATTGGCAATACAGCAAAGGTAGGATTAGGTTTAGGCATCCTTCAGGGCTAAATAGAGTGGCAAGGTTAGCTTTTGGCTGAATTTATTGTTAGCTGTAGTCTTAAATTCATATTGCAAAAAGGATTCAATGCCAGGATAACTTTCAAATAAAAAAAAATTGTATTGGCACTAGTGTGAAGTTAGTGTTAGAAATAGGCTTCCATGAGGTAAATGGCAAAATGTAATGATAAAATTAGCTTTGGGTTGAGTCTTTATGATTGATGGCAGTCTAACACTCATATTACAGTAGGAATTACTAAGGTAATTTTGCAGTTAGAAAATTCCATTTGGGTCCATGGTGAAGTTATGGCTAGGGATAAGCTTCCTTGAGGTCTGTGGTTCAATTATTTAAATGATTTAAATAGTTAGCTTTAGAGTAAGTTTTAATACTTAGTGGTGGTCTTATATTTACATTATAATTGGTAATTACATTTACATTATAATTGGTTGACATTGGTTAACAGTTTAACTGTCAGTGTAAACAATTTCTATTGGCATAAAAGAGGGTTTAGGGTTAGGATTTCTTGAGATCTAAGGTTTAGTGAAAGGATGGCTAAGTGTTGGGATCAGATTTTATGACCAGAGGTAGTCTTATGTTCATAATATAGGGACTGCCTGTCCAAGTAACTTTTAGGTTAGAAAATTTCTATTCACAACTTCTATTCATAAGGTTAGGCTTCCTTGTGGTCTGTGATTCAATTTGGTTTAAGAGTGAGCTTCAGGATGAATTTGCTGGTAGACTTGGATTTATGTTATATAGATATTGTTTGGCAGTTTAACTTTCAGCTTAGAAACATTCAGTTAGCATGTGCGTGGAGCTAAGGTTAGGGCTAGGCTTCCTTGAAGTCTAACTATAAAGTTAAGGATAGCTTTGGAGTGAGTTTTTATAATTAGTGAAAGTCTTAAGCACATTTTTCAGGAGGGGTTACCTGCTAGGATAACTTGGAGATTAGAAAATCTGTATGAGCAAAAAGTGAAAGGTAGGCCAGGGTGAGAATCTATGATTAAATATAAATTTAACTTTTGACTAGCTTTTATTATTAATGATGGTCTTAGTTTTATATCATGATAGGTATTGCATTACTATGCAAAGGTCATCTTTAGGTTAGAAAATTTATATTGACATTGGGGTGAAAATAGGGTTAGGGATAGACTTCACTTAGGTTAGTAGTAAAATTTAATGGTAGGATTAGCTTTGGATGAGTTTTTATGATTAATGGTACATTTACATTCATGCTATGGTAGCACCTGCCTGCCAGAATAACTTTTATTTTTTTAAAAAAGTTCTATTCACATTTGATTGAAATAAGGTTAAGGGTTAGGCTTCCATGTGGTCTATGGTTAAATGTAATGGTAGGGTTAATTTCTTGGTGTTTTTATTATTAGTGTTAATCTTACATTCATGTTGTGATAGGGCTAGGGGTAAAAAATTAAAGATTAGTGTTAGGCTTCATTGAATTAGTGTTCATGGAAGGGTTAGGGTTAGGATTAGGTTACATGGTTTTTTTCCTCTGGAACCACTCTCTCTTGAGTTATGTCTGGAGTCTGAAGTCTGGGATTTTGAAAAGGGGTTAGATATACTGGCTTTTTGCATTATTATTCAGAAGCAGAAAAACTTTCTGAGACTGTCCAAGAAGTATACTATATGTTGTGCTGCACTTTGCACCAAGTGAAGTTTCTGTACGGTCTTGAATCCTTAAGGGACATAACAAGGCCATGAGTTGACCATCTTCACTGTCCCCAATTGGCACACCAGTCGAAGCTGGACAAAAGCCTTACTGGCCCTGGTCTCCACCTGCTGTTCCAGCAAGAAACATGACTCAGGAGTTCCCACAAATCATGGACCTGCTTTCCATGGGGGAGCACCACCCCACTGGAAGTAAAAGATGATAAAATCCCAGGATCATGGGGCTTTTGAATGAACAACCACCCTGACATGCTTGGGTCAAGTCTGAACCTGTTCCTTCCCATCCAGATGCTGATGGCCCCAAAAACTATGGGTCAGAGCTTCCCCTACATCTGCCATTTGCCCTTGGGTTGAATGTTGTCTCCAGAGGGGGCAGCATTACTCTGAGGAAATAGATCTGTGAATTATTTATTTTTTATTACAAATGCTTCTATGCCACTTCAAGCATGCAACTCTTAAGTATTTTTCAGCAAAATGTACATTACAATAATTATCAGAATTATCAAACATATCAAACAACAACAATAATTACTATTAAAGTAATTAAACATAACTGTAATATTAAAGGCCATACAGGTAGTCCTTGCTTAACAACCACAATTGGGACCAGAATTTAAGTCGCTAAGAGATGTGGTTATTAAGTGAATCATCACGTGACTGGACCAATTTTACAACTTTTTTTGTGGCATTCATTAAGCAAATCATGTGGTTATTAAGTGAATCACATGGTTCCCCATTGATTTTGCTTATAGGAAGCTGGCTGGAAGGTTGCAAATGGCGATCACATGACCCTGGTATGCTGAAACCATCATAAGTGTGAGCTGGTTGCCTAGCACCTAGATCGTGATCACGTGACTGCAGGGGTACTGCAATGATCATAAGTTTGGGCACCAGTTGTAAGCCACTTTTTTAAGTGCCATAATAACTTCAAATGGTCATTAAGCAAGGACTACCTGTAATGTAACTCCAAGCAGCCAGATTCATTCCAACTCAGGTACATCTCCTATTCTCACTTCTGTCCCCAAATATACATTTTAAAAACCTTCCTTTTTAATACTAAGTGAAGGTGCAGTCCTTCTGCCTGGTGAGAAGACATTCCACAACCTGCAGACAATGCTTGCCCCCAAATCCCCTCTTTTCACACCTCACAAGGGGTGGGGGATTCTCAACAAGCACTCTCTATAGACACGCCTTGGATGAGCAGATTCTATTTGGAGCAGATCCTCCTAGATGTGTGGCTATTTCTGGATGGCCAGATGGAGTCTCTGACCAGAAGGACTTTTGCCTAGTGTTGGCTGATGTGCTCTGTTTGAAGTGCATGGATCTTCAGTGGTAATTTGTCCCTACTTGTTTTGACTACAGTAAGGAGCTCTACGTAGGGTTGCCTTTGAGAACCAATTGGAAACTGCAGTTAAATCAAAATGCAGAAGTCTGCTTATTAGCCTCTGCTAGTTACCAGGAGCACTGGTTGTGGTGCAATTCAAAATGACAGTTTTAATGTATAAAGAACCTATATGGTCTAGTGCCTCCACATACTTGGAGGACCACCTTCTCCAGCCAGAAAACATCAATTTAATATGCTCATCCTGAGAGAAACTATTGTTGGTCTCCCATTTTCATGAAATGAGGAGGCTGAAGCCAGAAGATGTTACTTCTCTGTAATGACCCAGTCTTATGGAATAGCGATCCCTTAGAAATTAGACTTGCTCTCTCAGTGATTGCTTTCTGGAGGCAGGTAAAGATAGATCTAGAAATCTTCTGATGGCTAATTGGGTTTACATTATCTGCATTTTGATTTTTTTTCTGTGATGGCTCCAATTATTATTTTAGCTAATTGATTTTAATGGAACTTTAATTTGCTGGCTATTAGCACAGATGTTGTAATTTGGGTACCATAGATGTTTTAACTGTGTATTTTTCTTGTCCTTGTTAATCATTAGAAGTTCTTGTCTGTTATAGGTATATACAAAATGAATGAAAGGGGAGGGAATCATGGTGGTGGTAATAGAGAATAATGTAGTTGTCAGAAATAGAAAAAAGAAGGATGGAAGCTCAGCTAATCTGAGCAAGAGAGGTTTAAGTGGCATATCTCACAACAGCATATTAAATAAATAATTTTGTTTTCTAGGTAACTGAACCTTTTCTTGATTCAGAAACTGATGTGAAATGAGATTTAAATTGATATCTATGTTTTCCTGATGCACTAAACTGAAAAACTAACCAAACTTTTTAGGATATGTGTCATGAAAACAAAGTTATGCTCAAGTAGATTCACTGTAATTAATGTTAAATCCCACTGATTACAGCAGTTCAGTTGAACTATGACTGTCTGAATACAATCTTTATTATGATATCATTCATAATTTTCAAAATCTCAGTATTTGGTACAGTTAATTGCTCCTGCTTGGTTACTTACAAGAGGTTAAATGGGTATTTTTCTGCTATGCAACTTTATTGAATAACACTTGAAAATTAAAGAAATGCTACACTTTTGATCTGTTTGAGCAATTTCAAAATTGTGTTCAGCAAGTCTTCCTTAATTGCACAATATGTGGCAAAGCTGAGTTCAGAAAACTGCAGTTAAGGTAAGTGCAGCAAGAAGTAATATTCTGGCAACTGCCCCACTCAACAAAACAAAACAAAACCCTTAACTACTGTTGTGAAGTATGTCATGAATTTAAAATCTTAAGACAAAAACTATTGTGCCCAAACAGTCTTTCTTTATCCTGTCTGATGTCCATTTCCCATAGTTCCTGATGGTTTACAGTACAATAGATTCCTTAAAGGTGGCCATATACTACCTGAGAAGAAATTATATGTTCTTTGTGTGATCAGAAAGCATCTAAATAATCATCCACCAGAAATGCTTGAGAGGATTCAAAATATTCAGTTGCTCCAATGTTTACATACTTCTAATGTAATTGTGTTGAGAGGTTCTTGATATAGATCGGATCCAAAAGTGCATTACCAAAGCAGAATGCCACTTCTTATTTTGCCATTTTTGCTCTGCTGCCATTTTTCTGACTTCCCCTCTCGAATTGAGGGTCCTGGGCACTATCCTATGCCAAAGGTCTAAGAAGAATGAGAATTCCTCTTCTATTCATGGAATTTGCTAGATCAGCCTTCTTCAGCCAGGTTTCCTCCAGATATGTTGGGATTGCACCTGTCAACACAATCATATGATTGCTCTGCCAGTTATGGAAACCAGAGTCAGAAGATATGAGGATGGTCAACTAGCTTAAATGGTATTAAAAGAATGTTGGGTGCATACTTGGGTAGAAGATGTCTTTCACTAGTTACTGGCTGTAATAAAGAAATGTAAGCCAGGGTTCAGAAGTTAAGAAATAAATTTTGGGGAGCAGTATATTCATGGCAAGCATGTTGGGCAATACACAGTTAAGCTGTTGCTGTACTACAGTTATACTTTTTGCATATTCAGTATGCTTTCTTATGGGATCTCCCCCCCGCCCCGGCTAAAATGGCATATAATTCAGTTGTTAATCTGGAATATAATATTGTCAAAAATACTTACCAAATTGCATTTTTGGTACAGATCTTTTCTGAAGCCACAGATATTATGGCTTTAGAAAACAATGTGTTTATTCTTTCCAAATGTAAGTAACCAACCATTCTTTTGCATGCAATTGAGTAATCATAGGAAGAGCAGTTGTTATCTAGACTTGATAGTAATTATTCATGGAAGATTCCTGTGGAAGGATTAACCCACCACTTGTAATGGATTTCTTCTTTCCTTTCCTTCTTCCTTCCCTCCTGATTTTCAATGCTGCCTGGGACAAGATTTAAAACAGCCCCACCCTCTCCTTAATTGGACGGCATGTAGCATGTCCCATAAATTGGACTGGAAACCTGGCTTGCATCTGGTGTGGCAAAGAAGGAGTTGAAGAGGGGGACCGCAAAGGAAATAAGAAAAGCCTCCAAGTCAGAGTCATAGCCAAGCAAACTCAGTGGTAGTTCCAGGACAACACAGGAATGGCAAGCCTTAAAGCAGGCATCCTACAGGCAAGACAGCCTGAGGGAGAGCCAAAAGATTGGGTGGACGGGATGGAGGAGATGGTCCAGGCAGCACCTGCAAAGAAGTTAAGCCAACTGTGCACAATAGCCCAGGTGGAATTCTACAGAACAATTCCAGGAAGAGAGGACAGTAAGTGCTGATAGAGAGAGAGGAAATGCTTTGAAACTGCAAGTCCATGGGGGTCAATGAATAAGAATCTTTTTCTTCCCCAGGGAATAGATATTGGCCCAATAAAGAAAGAGGACACCATATTAAAGGGTGGTTGGAGAACAACTGAGGAGAAAGGAAAAGAGTGGGAGAAACAAGCCACATCTGGAGAAGGGAATGGGGCATGATATTGGGTTGGGGGGGGGGGGGAAGTCAAGGAAAAATGTGACCAAATAGTTGTTTGTCAAAATACAAAGTCTCCAGTTGGCTCATGAGAACTTCTGGTCAGGATATCTAGGAAGGGGCAGGACTTTATATTGGATGCTAGAGAGATTCTATTGGCTAGGCATAGTCAGAAATACCAGTTATTACTGTTGATCATGCTCAGAGTGCCAACTGGTCTGGAAAAAGAAAAAAAAAACATAAAATAAGGCACCATTGATGTGAGACTTTCAAGGACCAGTACCATTTACAGAGTTGGCAATGGATATAGTGGTGCCGCTCCCTAAAACAACCAAAGGATATCTTGTCCTACATGATTATGCAAGCTGATAACCTCAGGTCCCCTTAGGATAACCACGGGAAGAAAGATTGCTGAAAATCTAGTTGCAGTGTTAATAGAATAGGAATACCTCAGATTATTTTCACAGATCAGGGCACAAACTTCCAATTATCACAAATATCTCTATGAGAAACTGGAAATCAAATGGGTATACACAACCCTGTATTATCTTCAAGCTAATAGCTTAATAGACCATTTCCCCATTTCAAGAGAAGTTCCCTGAAGGCTACAGCCTGTGCCAATGCCCTAAGGCAGCTAATCAACCATAGCTACCCATGATCGTTAATCCCAATTATAAAAGTTTATAATAGCAAAATTGTCCCAATGCTTACTTACAGTGCAGAATTGTGGGGACACTTAAATGCCCCTTTGCTTGAACAGATACAGTCCTCATTCCTGAAATGTATCTTGAGGGTGGATAAGTCAACTCCAACTCGAGCTTTAAGAGCCGAGCTTGGCATACGGCCCCCCCCCCCGGGTACAAAGCCACTCGGTAACAAAAGTATTTAATTACTGGCTGAAAATCCTATCTATGGACTCAAAAAGATTACCCAAGCTTTGTTTTGAAGAGTAGCTGCATAACAAGTCTTCTTGTGCTTGGGCGGCCTGACTCACTAATACTATCTCTCAATACGGATTCTCAATCCATTTCCCAGTACAATCAGACTTGAAGGCCAAGAAATACTTTAAACAAAGGGTTTTGGATGTGGCAGCCCAAGAGGATATAGCATCCCTCAAACATTTCAAGTCTTTGAAGTGGCTAGCCCAACATAAATTAGTCTTTCAACTAGAAAAATACTTAACAACTCCCTTACCCCAATATCTTAGAAGAGCTTTTACTAGAGCTAGTTTTGATCAATTAGACACCATGGTAAGATATGGGAGATTTCAAGGAGTTCCTTACAAAGATAGGTTATGTATTTGCAGCACCCTAGCGGTTAAAGATACCGTACACATCTTATTTGATTGCAAATTGTACTCAGTAGAAAGGATTGACCACCTAGATTTTTATCTAAAAAATAAAAAATACTGGAGCCGCCAGCAGAAACTCTTCTTTTTTTTTTTTTACAGGGTAAGAACAGCTTATTACCAGCAAGACTGCACTCTTCATAACAAAGGCAATTTCAAAGAGGACAGATTACTTAGATCAGATTGGTGCTGACTGTAGGGGTTATGATTTGATATGAATATGTATAATAATTTTACCTATATTTACTAGTTTTTATCTGTATGTTCACAGTGTTTTTTAAAATTTAATTTAATTTTTCTTTATATTTGATATGGTCGATAGACTAAATCAATAAAGTTGATTGATTGATTAATAGAAAACTCTTAAAACCATGTTTAAAAAATATGCCAGTCAAAACCCAAGGCATTGGGATACATGGTTGTTCTGAGGTTTAAGTTTAGGGAGATGCCACACATATCAACTGAATTCAGCCCATTGTTGCTAGTGAATGGTAGATGGCCCTGAGGAATCTTGGATGCACTTAAGGAGGACTGGAGGTAAGAGGTAGAAAATCCTAAAAACATAGTACAGTACAGTGTAGAACAAAGGGAAAAATTAGGCAGCACAGAAAACTGCAAGAGGGCAAAGATAAATATTTATTTTTTAAATAATTTTTATTAAAAGAAGATTTTACAAAGATTTAAACAACTACAGAAACATAGAAGAAGAAATAAGAAAAGATTATAAAAGGGTAAAAGAAAAAGTGAAGAATAACAAAAAAAAGTAAGAAAAAAAAGATATCCAAAGAAGGGACTTCCGATCTTCTTTGCAGCAGTTACAGACATAGTAATTGCCATCTCCACCCTCCCACGTTGCCTATCATAACTCCCTTCTTCCCATAAACAAACCTTTTTAATCAATAAATCCTGAAATCAGCAGTTCATTTTTATCCATTTTCAGCAAAAAGTCTATAGAGGGTTTCCAGTCTTAAGATAAAAATTTCTTATTTTCTTACTGCCTGTCTTACTCTAGGATTCCCTTATCCCTACAAGTATATCTATATTCCTTAAAACTATTATTTTATTTAATCTATACTTTTCCATCTGTATAGATTTATCTCCTGGTTCTGTGTTTTCCCATCTCTCACCTTTCATTGTTCTATATTTTCCCATCTTTACCCTTTCCTAGCTCTATGAATTTTCTTATTTCCCCAGGTCTTCAGCTCCTGTTACTAAACAAAATTCATTTCCATTTCAAAACCCCTTTCAGTCCTTCACTAAGGGCATGGAGTATGGCAGCTTTTCCTTTCTCTCTCTCACCTTCTCCAGCATTCAGTCTTTCCTTCCTTGAATTGGTTTGTAGAATTCTTCTTTGCAGATGCTGGTCAGCCCTCCCGCCCCATCTTCTGTCTCTTCCTCAGCCTGCCTTGCCTTTGGGGGGCTGCTCCGGCTTGCTGTTCCCTTGTGTTGTCTTGGGACTACTGCTGAGTTTACTTGGCCGGCCTTTGAACTGGAGACTTTCCCTGTTTTCCCTGCGGTCTTCCTGGCTCAACTCCTTTGTCTGTGCACCCACACAAACATTGGGTTGCTAGTCTGTTTCGTGAGACATTCTCCAATTAGGAGGAAGGTGGTGCTGCCCTGGGCAGCTTTGAAAATCCAGAGAGAAAGAGAAACGCCCACTCATTCTGATGATGAGTTCATCCTTTCCTAGACCTCCCTTCTTAAGAAAGGCTTTTGTCAGACTTCATTGCTAAAGCACGCAAAGTGCTAGCAACTAGTCAATATTGATTCAACCCATAACTGAATGATGGCTTACTAAGATAGCCAACTCTGTCTAGATCCACAATACTTTGTGTGTGCGCGCCTTTGACTCAGTGTTGACTCCTGGCGATTGCTTGGACTAGTCCCTGTAGTTTTCTTGGCAAGGTTTTTGGCAGTGGTTTGCCACTGCCTCCTTCCTAGGGCTGAGAGAGAGTGTCTGGCCCAAGGTCTCCCACCTGGCTTTGTGCCTAAGCTGGGACTAGAACTCACGGTCTCCCAGTTTCTAGCCGGGTGGCTTAACCACTATGCCAAACTGGCTCCCGAAACATACTGTTGCACAAATTAGCCAACTTCATATTATCCCAATATTTTGTGAAACCCAGCCTACTAATGATATATATTTTCGCTTTTGGAGCAAGAAACAAAATTTAGAGAATCTATTTCCTTTTTATTTTCCAAAATAGACTGTGTTCTAAAGAGGCATCTTTTCCACCACAAAAGATAATTCCAGAAGATAATACTGGAAAATTGGTCATCTTAAACTTCTTGTCACAGTTATGTATATTTTCAACATAATTTTATCCCAAGAAGAATATCTGGAAATCATTTCCTGAAATTGGCAAATAAATAAAGCTATTGTACTACACATCTTTTCCCACATGCAGATTGTTCTCACTGTCACTTGACAGGATTCCCATGACATCTGACTCCAGAAAATTAACTTTGTGAAGAATAAAAATCTACAGCGAAACATTAGCATCTGTTCTTCTGGAACAGGATCAGGTGTGCAAACTCTGCACTGATACACAAATCCATTCTGCACATCATTTCCACCAAAAGATTTCCTTGGGAACCCAGCTGCAGGAAGAGTTTTGCTATCAGAGAAAAATATGTTACATGAGAAAATATTAAGGCTACACCTATTACCACTCTCTCAGTGATTGCAAGAAAATATTCTGTTATATGTTGTTAACAGAAATAAGCAATGTTATTGTTACATAGTCAGAAAATAAAATAGTCCTGCCTCTTACCTACCTAATGTATCTGGGCTTCATTCCAGCTTTCCTCATGTCTGTTATGTGCAACTAATTTGCATTCCTAATCTATATTAAATACATAGATAAAATTCAGTGGTATCCTGTCTATCTTACATGTGCAGATAATACTGGTTTGGATGACTATTGTAGAAACTGATCCTTAAATGGAAAATCACCTGCATTCAGTTTTCAAATTATAAAATCAGCGATCCACAATCTTTTTGATATGAATGTCAAGCTTAAAATCTGAAATACTGCTGTTGCCCAAAAAGTCCTGCTTTGAGCAGAATTGCATGACTTTACTCTTCACTGGCTTTTTAGGAACTGCAAGTTGGATCACATCAGGTCACAGGACTGATAGACTAGTACAAGGCCAGCATAATATTTACCAGATATAAAGTCCAAGCAAAGTACAAGGACCAGCACACAGGATCCGGTAGAGAAATAGCCATCAGGATAGGATAAGGTGTAGTCTGCATTGTAAATAAACTAACATTCCAGAAAAAGAACATTTTTAAAGATGAATGGTTAAAGCCCTGCTCAGCACCGATCTACTGCTATCTACCCACTCTTGGGTTGGTAGAAAATAATATACTGTAACTCAATATGTCTCCTTGGATGTCTCAGTATAATGCGAAAAATTTTCCTTTAACAACTAAGGACAACTTAAGCCTGTTTCATGTATGTACTGTGAATGAGATGAAGGCAATATCACAAATACCTGAGAGAAAAAAGATGTTGAGAGGGCACGTTTGTGGCCTGATTAGGTGCAAGTGGGGAAAGGCCCTCAGAGTGTTAAGATTTAGTGCTCTCGTATCTAGGTTGCAAAAAGCTGGGTGACCACCAGATGGTAGCAAAGAGACATAGAAATCTTATCTCCTTGTCATCTAGTGGTCATCTGGACTTTTCCAACCCAGATATGGTTTTTGTAGCCCATTCTACTTGTGAAGAGAGTCCTCTATTCATGAATTCAGCATTGGGCTACTTCCATGAGTACTTCTATATACTGTATAAGTGAGCACATCTATATATAAATGAGTACTTCTATAACGTTATATAATAAGTACAGTATATAATAATAATTCAAATGGGGTGTTCTGACGCTAACATATTCTTTTAGGAAAATATAGAGCTACCTACATTGCATCAACATTTATTTGCTGAGCTCATCCTTTGCATTTTTAGTACATTGTGACCCTTTCTTTACTTGTAACATTATTTTATCAATGGTGTCCTCATATTGTTGCCTTTGTCTGATCCCCTGCCTGGACCTGAGGCTGCCTTAAGTTGTCCTTAGGTGTTAAAGCAGTTTTCCCACTCATCTCACTGCAGGTTTAGCCATAGATACCACGTGATGCACTTCTCCAACCACTCAGTAACGTGGTCCTTTGGGAACCCACTGGCTATTTTAAGCGGATGCAGTATGCCCTCTAATCCAGTGTTTTCAGGACCATTCTGCTTTGAGCAACAGGAGCATTTGGTTCCTTCAGATTGGGTTCTTCCCTTTTACTCACCAGGTCTCTGAGCTGAACAGCAGTGAGAGTGGGAACAGAGTTCCCAGAGCAACTCTCCACATGCCTGTCAGCAATTGCAGACTGCTGCTCTTAAATGGTGTTGACTCTGAGTCCAAAAAGAGCCAGATGATCAGATAATATTGGTTGATAGTTGGACTCTCTTTGAACACATCTGCACAAAAGCTCTGGGCCAAAAGAAAGTGGGCCAAAAGAACTTGTCAATCTAGCCTTCTGTTAAAACATATTTTCTTCCACAACCCCATCACTAACCTACATTAAGCAGGATGATTGGTTAGAGGTTTTTCCACTACCTGGGTATGGCTTAGGGTAGGGCAGTTTGGTGACATTTGGTGGGAGTGAGGAGAGAGGGAAATAAAGCCAAGGGAGCCCATCAATCTCTGTCCTTAGCATGTCCTGTATAGGGTAATTAACAGAACCATTTGCCAGCACTATGCTTATAACAGCATAGCATTCACCAGTGAGGCAAGTAGTAAGAGCGTATACTAAATTCAGTGGAGATCTATCTGTTTGTTTAATCAGTGATGTCACTGATAACATCATCAGGTCGTGCCGGAAGTGACGCCATCAGGCTGTGCCGGATATGACGTGCGTAACCCTAACCCTCCCCTGGACGTGATGTGCATAACCCTCCTCCCCACGTGATGCAGCGCTCACAAGGTCGTAACCCTAACCGGACATGACATGCTGAACCTAGCCCTATCATCAAGAAAGGTGTGGCGGTCAACCCTAGGGTGCCTGATAGGCTCAACCCAGACCTAATTCCATGGGCGTTCAAATCAAAATCTAAGTAGAGTGAATAATTAACACAGCCCTAGACTGCGCTGTATTAGGGAAGTGAGCCCTATTTGGGCCTTGTGAAATAAATAATAGCCTAATGGTGCTTTTAACGTTGTGGAGTTTTAAAATCAGCACCTGAATGCAGGAAAAAGAACTTTTTAAACCACAGCAGCCCCAGAATGATGAACCTAGCCCTAACCCCAGCCCATATCCTAAGGGAAATCAAAATCACAGACAGCTTTGTCTTTTGTGAAAGCTGAAGAAATACTGCTTGCAAATGTTAATCGAAAAATACATGTGCGCAGGACATGCTGTGTTGAACCTAGCCCTGTCCTCAAGAAAGGTGTGATGGTCAACCCTAAGGTGTCTGATTAGCTTAACCCTAAACATAATTCTATGGGGGCATTCAAATCAAAACTAAGTAAAGTGAATAATTAACAGAACCTAAGCTGCACTGTATTTGGGGGGAGGGGAACCCTACTTGGGCCTTGTGAAATGAAGAATAGCCTAATGAAGCTTTTATTTTTGTGGAGTTTTAAAAAACCTGCGCCTTGAATGCAGGAAAAAGGAGATCCATTTCAAATTTCTGCAAGTATTCCACAAGGATACATGATTCTGGGCATGTGCGGGCATGCTTGTCATGGATGGGAGGGGGGTCTGCATGTCCAGACATGTTCTAAGCACATGACCCAATGACGTGACATTATCCATCTGCGCAGGCGTGTTTGGAATGGGTGGGGCAGGGGGCGTATGCACATCCGGGCATGCCCAGAATCATGTGAGTATCATTGAGGAATACTTGCTGCTCGGTTGGCCACCGCTCGTGTGAGTGTTTGGTTCCTCTGTTAAATTTTCCTGGGCTTTGCTGGAGGGAGAGGGGTGGAAATAAAATTTTATTAAGGACATGCTTCAAAATGTTTACATGTATGTGTGTATTTGTGTTATTGGCTAAATTTGCAAACATGTGTGTGTGTGCGCGTGCACACGCGCATGCATGCCCATGCCTGCTTATTTCAGGTTAAAATTTGCAAGCTATGTATCTTTAGCTTTCACAAAAGACAAAGCTGTCTGTGATTTTGACTTCCCTTAGGATATGGGTCGGGGTTAGGATCAGGTTCATCATTCTGGGGCTGCTGTGGTTTAAAAAGCTCTTTTTCCTGCATTTGAGGGGGGGATGATTTTAAGACAGCATAGAAACAAAGCGCTGAAATGGATCTCCTTTTTCTTGCATTCAAAGCGCTGCTTTTTTAAAACTCCACAAAATTAAAAGCTTCATTAGGCTATTCTTCATTTCACAAGGCCCAAGTAGGGTTCCCCTCCCCCCAAATACAGTGCAGCTTAGGTTCTGTTAATTATTCACTTTACTTAGGTTTGATTTGAATGCCCCCATAGAATTAGGTTTAGGGTTAAGCTAATCAGACACCTTAGGGTTGACCATCACACCTTTCTTGATGATAGGGCTAGGTTCAACACAGCATGTCCTGCACACGTGTATTTTTCGATTAACATTTGCAAGCAGTATTTCTTCAGCTTTTACATTTGAATACCCATAGAATTAGGTCTGGGGTTAAGCCGATCAGATACCGTAGGGTTGACCATCACACCTTTCTTGAGGACAGGGCTAGGTTCAACACAGCATGTCCTGCGCACATGTATTTTTTGATTAACATTTGCAAGCAGTATTTCTTCAGCTTTCACAAAAGACAAAGTTGTCTGTGATTTTGACTTCCCTTAGGATATGGGCTGGGGTTAGGGCTAGGTTCATCATTCTGGGGCTGCTGTGGTTTAAAAAGTTCTTTTTCCTGCATTCAGGTGCTGATTTTAAAACTCCACAATGTTAAAAACACCATTAGGCTATTATTTATTTCACAAGGCCCAAATAGGGCTCACTTCCCTAATACAGCGCAGTCTAGGGCTGTGTTAATTATTCACTCTACTTAGATTTTGATTTGAACGCCCATGGAATTAGGTCTGGGTTGAGCCTATCAGGCACCCTAGGGTTGACCGCCACGCCTTTCTTGATGATAGGGCTAGGTTCAGCATGTCATGTCCAGTTAGGGTTACGACCTTGTGAGCGCTGCATCACGTGGGGAGGAGGGTTATGCACATCACGTCCGGGGGAGGGTTAGGGTTACGCACGTCATATCCGGCACAGCCTGATGGCGTCACTTCTGGCACGACCTGATGATGTTATCAGTGACATCACTGATTAAACAAACAGATAAATCTCCGTTGAATTTAATATACACTACTACTGAGGCATCTATATGAAAGCACTAGAAGAGAACATCACTGGTTTGGAGTGAGGAATCCTCAGTACTGATGACAACCTTCAGTACTTACAGCTGTGCTTGTAGGTGGTGTGAAAGTCTTAACGTATTGTCTGAAAGCTATTGGGTTCTAAATAGGACAAAACAGGCTAAAGGTAAAGATGGAGCTGTTGCTTAATTAGCATGGTTTTCTGTCAGTTCTGGTTTTAAGTCTGGATCCACTGGCACTCCCCTCAATAAGCAGATTTATGACATGCAGGTCCTCCTAGACTCAATGTTCTTGCTGGAAGGGCTGGTGTATCTATCAGTTGTTGCCCTACCAGGAACAAGAGACCTTGGTGATGGTGATTTATCCTCTACACCAGTGCCATGGGAATGCCTTTAAAACGAATTGGAAAATCAGTTAGTGAAAAACGTAATGGTCCACTTTTAGGTGGGTATGAACTGCTTATGCTGTGAGTCTTGAATTGATTTTCAGTAAGTCTCCAGATACAACATATAGTGTTGGTTTTAACCTGTAAAGCCCTATATGCTTGGCTTCTAGATACCCTCTGGGCTGCCACATCCAAGTGGAACCCAATGCATATCTTATGCAAGGATTGATTGATTGATTGATTGATTGATTGATTGATTGATTGATTATGTGCCTTCAAGTCAGTGTCAACCCGTCCCACCCGATCACACAGAGAGGGCATGCTTCGGACCCCCTCAGTGAAAGAACTTTGACTGGCGGGGTCCAGAAGGCGGGCCTTCTTTGCGGTAGCCCCTGCTCTTTGGAACATCCTGCCCCCGGAGGTGCGATTAGCCCCCATGCTCCTGGCCTTCCGTAAGGCTTTGAAGACCTGGTTCTGCCATCTGGCCTGGGGTGGGGTGAGAATAACCCAAGCATGGGGATGGCTAGCCCCATAGAAGCCTTTGCCTTCAGCCTCAGGTTTTTCATCCTCTTGGTCTCTCCTTATTCTTTTTAGTAATGTTTTAATTTAAGGTTTTATGTGTTTATATATTTATATATTTAATTTTATTTTACTTTATGTTCTAATGTTTGTTGTGAATCGCCCAGAGTTCCCCCATTGGGGGGAGATGGGTGGTTGAAAAATTTAACAAATAAATAAATAAATAAACAAACAAACAAACAAACTCTTAGCAACCACATAGATAGATTTTCTCCATGACCATCTGTCCCTAACATCTTCTTTCAAGTCTTCCAACAGTGCACCAATTTCCACTGTAACTGAGTCCATCCACCTTGCTGCTGGTTGTCCTCTTCTTCTCTTTCCTTCCACTTTTCCCAGCATTAGAGCCTTCTCTAGAGACCTAGGTCTTCACATAGCAGTCCTTCATTTTCAGGAGATGAGGTGGGCAGGGGCCCAGAAACCATGTTTTTTCAGTCGTGGTTCCTGCTTTATGTAACTTTCCCAGACAACAGGTTGATACCAGATGTCTGGTTTTCCAAAAGCTGGCATAGATGGGACTGTTCTGAGGAATTTTCAAGTCATGAGGGCAGGTCGCTCTTAATTTGATGGGTTAGAGTTTTTATGCTATTCTAATTGTGTTCTACTATATTTTTATGTTTTATGCATTATGCCACAATCATTCAACTCTCTCATGCAATCTGGTTTATATTGTTAACTGTGGGAGTTCATTCTGTGACTAAGGCAATATATAATACTGATAAATAAATAACTAAATAAAAATTATGCTGGTATAGTTCTCTGCCAGCTTGAAGACTGGTGAATAGCACTTTAACTTGGCCATGAGAAGGAGCTAAGTGCCCCTCCCCTTCTCCTGGAAGAACTTCAGTCACTGGCCAAAAGCCTGTTTATCTTCAGCTGTGAATTGCATAAAGCCTCATTAATTGCAATATACGGTCTACTTCCCAACTGGAATTCTGAATCTAGCCTAAGTATACTTCATACAAAAAACCTTCTTAAATGTTCATGGCCTGCTACTGAATCAATACTCCAAAGAATCACGGAACTGTGGAGCACAAGACAGAGCAAAACTACTGAATGGTATAAATGTTTTTTGGCAGCTGGCTTACAGCTGTGGAACTTATTCCCAAACTCTTATCACCAGGATCTCAGAACATCTGGTGATTCTCTCTCATCACTCCCTTGCCCTAAAACCCAGAAAACATCAAATCGCTTAAGCTATCTCATACTTCTTAAGCTCTTCTTCCTTCCTGTCCCTGAAGAGGTTTTAATATGAAATTGATGATAAGTGGAATCAACAATGTAATGAAAGAAATAACCCTCTCTCCAAATTTCATTTTCATATGGCAGGATTTTACAGATGCTTTGTAAAATCACACCTTATGGGTGCAATTTTATTATGACTGTTTGTTGTTTAAATGCTACCTTATGGAGAAAGACCCTTAGTTTTGAATTAGGTAACCACAGCACAAACAACACTGCCTTCATCTTAGCTCCAGCCATAATTGAGGTACATTTAAAGTGGTTCATAGCTGTACTGATGTTAAAACCATATTTCCTTCTTATTCTGATACCATCCAAATGCAGCCTTGAGATATACACAATCTTTAGACATTGTCATCCATTATCTTTGGGGAAAATGAGGTAATGGATAATGACTGGGAGCTGAGGCAATAGAGGCAGGACAGGGGAATGGACCATCAAGTGATTTCTATGATCTTCCATTTGCAAAGTAGGAGAGCCTGTTGACTTGCTTCCCAGAGCACTGACTAGATAGAGGAGACAAGGATTAGGACAAGTTGCATCCAAATAACACCTATGTAAATACAAATGGGTTCTCAAGAAATGTTTTAAAATTTGCATGGCTTTTAAGACCATAAGAATATAAGCAGAGCTGTGCTATATCAGACCAAAAATCTATCTAATCCAGCATTCTGTTTCCTCAGTGGCCAGTGAAGACCAGAACAAGAGGACAATTGCCCCCTCCTTTTTATGTTTCCTGTAATTAGTATTCCAAGTCTACCATCTTTATTATTAGAAATACATAATTATTATGACTAATAGCCATTGAGTCTTATCCTCCATAAATTATCTAACTCTCTTTCAAAGCCATTCAACTCCTGGGTATCTTGAGGCTGTAACTTCTTTAGCTTAACTACTGTATGTGCAGCGTGAGAAGTACTTCCCCTTTTCTGCCCTGAATCTCCCATGTTTCAACTTCTATGTTTCAGCACAGGGAGCAGGTATCCATTGGCATCAGATGCAGTGAAGGCTACCAGTTTCACAGAATCATACAATGTAGGTTTTGAAATGTACATAGAGATCATCCAGTTCAACCCCTGTCCAGTGTCTGACTCAACTACTACAGGTTCCCTGACAGATAGCCATCCAGACTCTGTTTAAACATCTCCAACCAAAGAGGATCCACCATCGCCCAAACCAATCTGTTCCATCTGTTCAACAACTCTTATCATTCAGATTTTTTCCTATTTCCTTGTAATTTAAAACCATTTGTTTTTTTGTCTTCTTTTCTGAAACAGAAACAATTCTTCCCTTTTACATGGAAGCTCTTCAGATACTTGAATTCAGCTATCACGTCTCCCCTTTTTACTCTTATCCAGGCTAAGCATATGCAATAATTGCAAACATTCCTCATAAGTTTTTCTTTCATGTCAGTTGCTCTACTTGGGACATGCTACATTTGTCAGTGTCCTTCCTAAAATGTAATACCCAGAACTGAATGCATCAGTGTGTTTTAACTGATGCAGAATCGACAGGAGAAAGGAATTCTCTTGAACTTAATGCTACTGTTGAGGCAACCTAAGATTGCATTTGCTTTTATGCAGTTCAGTCACATTGTTGGCTCATGTTGTTTTTGATCCACCAATAACTCAGTTCCAATATGAACTCCCACATCCCATAGTTATGCCCTTGATTTTTCCTATGCAAATACTGGACTTTGTATTTGCTCTGTGGAAGTTCATTTTGCTGTGATTTGCCCAGTATTCCAACCTGTTGAAATCGTCTTGAATCTTGATACTGTCCTCTGTTTACTTTTCCCCCCATTTTGGTCTCATCTGCAGATTTAACAATCACATTTTCTAACTTCTTATCCAAGTCCTTTCTAAAAATGTTGAATAGCACAGGGATGAAAATAGACCCTTGCAGAGCCCAAATGGACAATTCCAGCTTGTCAGGGAACCACTGAGCTACCCTCATTAGGCATGATTGTTCAGTTCTGTATTCATCTAAATACTCCAGCCCATATTTTGTCATATTCACCAGTAGAATTTCACAGGAGACTTTTTCTGAAGTCAAGATACACTATTCCATTGCATTCCTGTGGACTATTGTGAATGCAATCAAAAAGGAGACCAGTTGGCTTCACATGATTTATTCTAAATAAGCTTCTGCTAGCTTCTGTCAAGCGATGCATTATTTTTCTAAATGCTCACAAATTAACTGTTTAACACAGCACTAGTGCACTGAAGTGGTTAAGGTGTTGGGGGGGGGGGCAAAATAGAGAGACCAAGGTTCTAGTCTACCCTCATCCACAGAAGTTCATTGGGTGAACTTGGACCAATCACCATCTCTCAACCAAACCTACTTCACAGGGTTGTTATGGTGGAGAAAACTAGGCATTATGTAAGCTGCCTTGAGCTCCTGAACAAAAGATGGGATACAAATCTAATAAAGAAATAATTTGTTCAAGAATTTTGCTTGCTATCAACATGAAGATGACTATTCTGTAGTTATCCAGGTTCTCTTTTTTTCTCCCTTTTTGAAGATTGGAACAATATTTGTCCTTCTCCCATCTTCTGGCACTATGATGATCCTCCACAATTTCTCAAAGAGCTCTGAAAGGGCCCCCAAGATAGCGTATGCAAGCTCCTTCAAGAATTTTGGATGCAACTGATCTGATCCTGGAGCCTTCATTATGGGACCCAGGTGTTCTCTTAACAATCTCTTTACTTACCTTGGGTTGCCATCCTCATTTTGTCAATTTCTCTGCTTAGTTCCATTTAAAACAATGGGGAGAAGTCCAAAGCAAATTTGGAGTTAAGGAGCTCTGCCCTCACCCGGCATTTGTTATCCTACTTTCTACCATCCTCTCCTAGCAAACATCCACTCCTTCCTTTTCCTACTGCTATAGTGGAAAAAAGCCCTTTTGTTGCCTAATTCCCATGAGAGATTAAGGATTTTTTGCACTTTAGCCTTTCTAACTTTCTTTGTGCAGTTATTAGCTATTTGTTGTTATACTTCCTTGGTGATTGCACAAATCTTCTATTTCCTATATATGTCCCTGTTTAAATCATTTTAAAAGGAGATTCAACAAATTCAGATCTTAGATTGGCCCTGATCCTCCTGGCCTTTAGGAAGGCCCTGAAGATGTGGCTCTACCGCCATGCCTGGGGGTCCAGGAATGGTGGGGAGCTCTTACAATGGCTGCATTGAGCTGATGTAGAATGAATTCTGCTGCTGATCGTGATTCTCCTTTTTTTTAAATTGATTATGGACAGTTTTTATTGGATTGTTTTTACCTGTTGTGAGCCACCCAGAGTAACTTAGATGAAATGGCAGCCATACCAATCAAATGAATGAATGAATGAATGAATGAATGAATGAATGAATGAATGAATGAATGAATTTATTTTATGGAATATTGGGCCATTGCTACAATGGGCTACTATGTTAGATGGCTATCTGCTACCAACATTATAGGAGAAGCAAGAAAATAGATGTGCCTTTGAGTGTCAGCTGAGAGTGAATGACTGGCCCAAAGTCACCCAGCTGGCTTTGCACCTAAGGCAGGATTAGAATCCACAATCTTCCCATTTGTAGCCTAGTGCCTTTAACCACTACACCAAACTGGCTGTGACCTGTTGGACCATCCTTTGAGAAAAAAGTAGTAGTGTGATGTGACCAGAATGAACATTAAATTTTAGGCTGGCCATATTTTTTTTACCCCAGTGCTGGACAGTCTCATGATCGTCTAAGAAGAGTATATATCATAAATAGAAAAATAATTGTAGTGGCAAGCAAACTTCAATAATAAGTCAATATTTACTACTGGATGCTGCAACAGCCACAACTTTGCGAATAAAACTGGTGTGAACATTGTGGAAATTTCAATTCCACAGGAGTAATGGGTCCTGGATTTTTTACGGGTTCCTTAAGTTAGCAGATTTTAGGTACCTTGATTCAAAAAATGTTGTGGTATCATGCATCGTTTGGGCTAACCTGAGGGTACAGACAGACAAACACAATAAGAGTTTTAGTAGTATATAGATTAAAAACTTAATAATTTTGTTTGCCCTCTTCTGTTTTTGAATCTGGCTAATCTATGATGCTTCAGAGCCTAGACTGGGCTGATCTTGTTTAGAATCAGAAAGCAGGAATGGGCCTTGTTGATTTTTAGATAGGTGACCTTCAGGGAATACCAGGGCTATATATATTGGAAGAAGGCAATGGCAAACCACTTCCATATTGCTGCCAACAAAAGTACGCCAGTATCCACAGCTGAATTCATCAAAATCATCATCATCACCATTATTATATTTTACTTTTTCACTTAATACATAAAAGCTTTGAGATAGTCTATTTTACTTTAAATTCCTTTCTTAATGAATTCCCAAGATGGAATCTGCCTTTTTTACTGCAAATGCACATGCATTTTCATTGAACTATCCACCATAACCTCTTCTCTCAAGTGTTGTTACAGCTTTGATGCACGGGAAGGTGAGTGACCTACCGCCCTAAGCCCCATGTATTTGTTTGCAGCTTGCAAAGCCAACTCAGAGGACAAACCACTTTTCTAACTTGCAGTTGATCAACACAAAACAAACGTTGACTTTATCCTTACTACTGTTCACGGTAAACCAGCATTTCTGTAACAGGATCACTGAGAGAACGGAGGAAATCTAACTGCTTCCTCCATATTCCTAATGATTGTGTGAAAGACTGTTGGGAAGAGAGGGAGAGAGAAAGACTGGTGGAGATGTGAGATACAGGAACTATTTAGGACAGCAGCATTAAGAGCTGAAAAAGATATCTGCTTATTCTTTAACTAAGAAAAACAGAGCTCCAGAAACAGATGCACAAAGTCTGCAGCTCTTGAAACTTTCCATTTAGCTAACTGAAATTAAAATTGTATCAATCAGAAGGATTTAGACCTTTTTGGGAGCTCACTATATAAAGGTATTCCTACCAGCAGCAGTGAAAATCAGCAAGTGTGTTTGCTTTCAATGTCATTGAAAGACATTGTACTAAGAGGATGAAATGGTTCTGGGAGTAACTGCATTTAGAATTTCAGGTTAAATTCAGTATCAGTTTGAATTTAAATCAGGTTTTCCCAGAGAAGTTCATGAGGAAAAGGATAAATTTAGGAACTTCTCTCCCCAGAAAGAAAAGATTATATTTCTTTTGTTTGTAAGAATGAACAGAGGACATGACATAAAGATGCAAAGTTAGGGATGGGGGGAAGAGAGAGATTTTCCTATAAAAATAACAAAAAACATAAAGGAAAAACACTACTGAGAGATGGGAGAAATGAACTCCCCAGTCATATGCTAATTTCCTGCTTAAGGAACTACAGACCTCAAATATGGCAGTTTTATATGGATTCCCACATCCTTATCCTCCCTTCTCCTTTCTTCTCTAATGCTGGAAGTGGTAAATGATTGACCAGCAAATCATTATGCTAGAGATATAAAAATTTGGTTAATTATTTCTACTGTTAAGTGCCAAATCCCTTAAGCTTAATTAATTCAACTCTGCAAAACATGTGTACAATAGTATTTCCAGAATTCAGCTGCCTCGAAGAGAGATTCAGCTCATAACATAATTCAACATCATAAAGTGCTCAGAACTGTCTTGCTTTTGAACATTCTAATTAGGGACGTGCTAAAAAAAAAAACCCCAAAACAAACGACAAAACCCCCAAAAACAATTCCCTGCCTTTCTCCTATCAATTCTTATTCAATAGGGTAAGAATTTCTTTTCAATATTTTTGTCATAGGAGAAAGTAATTTCAGAAGAATTCCAATGAGTGAAATGTGGGGTCCTTCCATAAGATGTGACCAAGGAATGTGCATTTTAATACACTGTGCTTCATTGTACAATCATCTCTCCAGTGGGTTTCAGCCACTTCACACCTTTCTTCCCATTAGATGTTTATTCAGATTGGGAACTGTGGCAGCCAAGAAGGCTTCAGAATGATAGAAAGATGTGGAGCAGAAAACACACCATAGCACCAGAGGTAGCATCTTCTGCCACCTCCAACAATAGTTCAAAAGTACAACCAAAATAATAAGGTAGAAAAATCAAAGTCTTTTTTTTTTTTCAGGGAAAGAACATTTCTAAGAAATTGCAATGTGAATTTTTGCACACCATTAGCTTCAATACATTGAGGGGGAAAATGGCATTTTCCCACCTACCTCGCCTCCTTCTCAAGTATAAAATATGGGGGAAACAAAGTTGTCTGAGGATAGAAGCTGATTTCACTCCCCCCCCCGTATTAAATTAGGCAAATAAATTAGTGCAGAGGAAATGTAAGAGTTGGTTCTCAGACTGTTCAAGATTTAATTGGCTATTATATAAACAACCAGCTGCAGACTTCTCAATTAACAGTGGAGAGAGCTGCCTCTCCTCCCATCTACTATGAGACCGTGAGAAAAAGATTCACAAACTTTCCACCCAAATGTACCCAGGGATATGCTGATACTAAATTGAAAATTAGTTCACTTACTGAAATTCTTGAAAAACTACTCTTTCATTTTAATAAATCTTGCTAAAGAGGACTCTGAGTTGATGCTTGGGAAAAAAAATTACTTTCCAAAAATTACTTTTAGTTTAGGCACTGTCCGAAGGCCTGACAGAAAATATATGATCCTTGCCCACCAACCCTTGTTTTCCTATTGATAAGAAGGCAGAAACAGCAGCCACAGAGAAGCATCTCTCATGCCTTGAATGTATAATGGTAGTGTCTCAGGTGCCATGGATCCTGCAAAAAATAATTTCCTAGGATATACAAAATCTAAATTTCCCAGGTGCCCTAGCAACCAGGATATTATTACTGCAATATTTATTCCATTATGGAAAGAAGGAAGCACTCAGTTTAAACTGCACAACAAATGCCTATTGCTAAAACAGCAGAACATTACAGGCCTGACAATTTTGTAACTAAAAAACACTTGGAGTTCTAATACGTTAATTGGAAATTTATGTATTGAAGTTGACGATTTCAGAAGAAGACAAAAAGGAGAAAAAAAATCTGAAAAAGATGTTATCAATGAACGAAAGCAATGTTAACAGTCCATAGGAACTAAAGTACGAGGAAGCATTCTGTCCTTTTCCTCTGCTTAATCGCCATATGGAGAGGTATTTTGCCCTGGCAGCAAACAGGAACATATTCAAGAATAATATTTATTGCATAAAGAAACCCATATGAAGGTTCAGACTTGCACTTAACAATGGCATAGACATGTTGTTGTTCAGTCGTTAAGTCGTGTCCGACTCTTCATGACCCCATGAACCATATTGCACCAGGCCTTCCTGTCCTTCACTGCCTCCCTGAGTTTGCTCAGTACATAGATATGTACTGGCAATAACTCTTTTGTGCCATATCCCCATGGCACTGCATTCATCTCAGCCCTCAGCGCATAAGGGCAACAGCATTTAACGTGTCTTCCATAGCATCTCAGTATTAAAGGAGCCTTTAACCTGACCTTGCTCAAGGGCAGCCTGGAGTGTATAAAATCTGTCTGGCTCGGGCACCCATCACCACTGAGCTGTTTCTCAACCTTGGCAACTTTAAGATGCGTGGACTTCAACTCCCAGAATTCCCCAGCCAGCAAGGTTGAGAAACACTGCCATAGAAGGGAATCAAGCCACTAGAGTAGCTGAGGACAGAGGTGCCCAAGGCAGGAAACGGATCAGCAAACAGGCAGCAAACTTCACGGAGGTCTAGTTTTCTGCTGCCTCCAAGGTAGATGGAGTGCACTTCAACTCAGCACCCAAGATAAACACATGACTCCAGAAGTTGTTAACTTGGAACATTCTTCTCCCTCAATAGCCCTCACTTTGCAACAGACCACAGGCTTTCTTACCGAGGTGTAGCTAAGAGGACTGCACAGGAGTGTGACCTTTGTTCCTGCCTGCCAGGAGTGGGGGGACAATGGAGGGTGCACCAACTCTAAATAGTGGAAATCCTATTTGGTCTTTTAAAGGCAGCTCAAAATGGGGAGGACGCGTCTCCTCCTCTGGGGGCCCACGGTGCTGTGCCCAGGGGTGGCACCAACCCAAACAGCCCCTGAAAGCAGGGCGAGGCGGGCCCCCTGCTAGTGACAACCGACTTCCAGGCGAGCCCACACCTTGGCTCCTCCTTTAAGGCCTGCGCGTCGGCGGAGCAGTCCCATCCCCTCATAAGAGAGGGGTCCGGACAGCCTCCCATTTCTTCCGTTTCTCTCCCGTAGGACTTTGAGGCCAAGGACAGGCGCGGGCGCGCGAGGGGTGAGTGAGTTGCCGCGAGCGCGTGTGCGGCCCCGGGCGCTGATTCGGGGCGCAAGGACGCAGAGCGTGGTTGCAGCTGCGCGTGCTACCGAAACGGGAGCCTGCGATCTACGACCTCTTTCTTTCCTCCGACCTGCCGCCCAAAAATGTCGAGGAACAGGAAGAAGGGGGAGTCTAGCTTCAAGTCTGGCGCTTTCTTTCTTTTCCTTCCCGTGTGGCTGTGCGGTGGTCGTTCTGGTCACAGCCCGCTTGACCTGTTGATGCATTTCAGCATAGTTTTAATTAAAGAGAGTTACTGGATTGGAAGGCGGGGGCGGGGGGAACTCATACGGAAGTTACAAGGGGAGCAAGCTGTATTCTTGAGTCTGACGTGCAATGCGAGCATTTAGTCTTGGAAATTGAACTTTTGGGTCAGGTGCTGGCACAGAAACCAGAAGGGAAAGTGAGCATTTGGTAAGGTTGCTGGCCTGAAAATAATGGTGTTTTATAGGTTGTTGTGGATCTAAGACATCACCTAGGATATAATTGGTTTTTCTGAGTATACTGAGCAAATACAGCTACTGATGTTTTTCTGGCAATGCTCTACCTTTTCAGTACTTGAGACACAGAAAATATCCATTGTTACACCTACATATTAGCTGAACTTCATCTGCTGGTCCCATAATGATCTAAAAAGTGTAAGGGAGTGGAGTTGGGAAAAGTAGCTGCAGCCAGTCATTCATTAACTCAACCTTCACTCACAAGCATCCAGGCTGCCGTTCCAGCTGCTGTCATGATAATAGATTAATCATAAAAATGGCAACAGTGAGCAGAGACAGGTGTGAGGGAGTGAAGTTGGGATGGCTGTTTGTGTCTGGGAAAAGTAGCTGCAGCCAGGCAGAGATGCTCCTCACCCCATTTCCCTCATACAGCCATTCATTAACTCAACAAGCATCTAGGCCGGCTTCCAGCTACTATCATGACTGAGCCACACCCTGGTGTTTTCAAGGACTTGCCGATGCCCAGAGGCAGCCTCACCCCCACCCAGGCTCTTAGAACGGGGAGGTGTCTGTAGGAGGAAAGAAGATAAGCCAACAGCATACAGACAGGGAAGCGGAGGCGAGGTCTGAAGGTTGGCAGTATTACAAGCAGGCGAGAGGACTGTCATTCAACTGTCAGGATCACAAGTTATGGTGAGCAGCATATCCTGGTGGGAGTCCTGCCTGGAGCTTTGCTGGGAGCTCAGTAGCAACTAGAAGAGGAACAATCACACTGAGACAGCACCTCATCCCAACTAGAGTAAGAAAGTTTGGAAGGAGGCAAAGGTTGTATGTTACCTTACAGACTTATAGACTTTTGCTTGAACTAAGTGTTAAAGGACTGAGTATTAAAGACATATTTACATGGCAGCATCACCCTGCAAGTCCTAGATGGGTGGTGTTGACCCAGAGCAATAGTCTGTTGTTGAGGGAAGGTTAAGTGTTACGCTGTGATGTGTCCAGTCCTTGGAAAGCAAGGAGACCTCACAAAAAGTAATGGACATAGATATTTGTAACACAAATATAAAGATATCTGAATGAAAGAAGTTCCTTAAATACAATGCAGACTACATGCAAATTAGATTAACATGGCTAATTTACTCATAGACTACTTGCTAACAATTAATAAGCAATGATTTGAGTATATAAATGAATGGTCACCAGTCCAGTAAAGGGAAAGATTTTGTAGTGAGCTTATATAAGCAAAGAGTCTACAGAAGCACTTTAAAGACAATCAAATTGTGTGATGAACCTTCATCTGCAAGAACTCCCTTTGCCAGATGCCTGAAAACATTCTTAGTCTTCCTCACCCACAGAGAATACGGATTAGGAATAATAAAAATGGTACTGAAAACAGGGATGCCAATACTGTACTATCCTTGTGTAAACCAATGGTGTGATTCCATTTGAAATATTGTGTGCAGTTATGGTCACCACCCCTCGAAAAGGATATAAGAGAGTTGGAGAAGGTTTGGAGGAGGACATCTAGGATGATCAGGAGGCTGGAGCAGCTTCCCTATTAAGAAAGTTTGTGGTATTTGGGTCTTTTTAGTCTAAAAAGGTTGCAAATGAGAGGGAACATGACTGAAGTGCACAAAATTATGCATGGTATGGATAAAGTGGATAAGGAGAAGCTGTTTACTTCTTCCCAAAATACTAGCATCAGGACTAGCACCAATGAAATCAAATCCTGGAAGAATCAGGACAGACAAAAGGATTTTTTTTATGCAATGTGTAATTAAACTTGAAGTTTGTTAGTATGAGATGTGGTGCTGGCTACCAGCTTGGTTGGCTTCAAAAAAGCATTGGACCAGTTCATGGAAGCCATGGGGATCAATGGCTATTAGCCTTGATGGTAGTGTGACTGTCTCTGAAGGCCATCTGCTAGGAGACTAGTGGGCTTCTTTGCGCAGTTGGTTGGCTGCTGTGAGGAGAGACTGCTGGACTAGATAGGTGATGGGTCCAATCCAGCAGGACACTGCTTATATTCTTATATTCTTAAGAAGGCTGGTTTGAGGAAGACTCTAAAGTGAGGCCAGAAAATACAGTGTTGTGAAAGAAAGGCAAAAGATTCAGTCAGAAGAGTAGAAGAGCTAGCCAGAATGGATATTGACCTCACCCAACTTTGACTGATTTGTCAAACTCGTTGCAGTCCATAATAAAAAGATTATTTCATGCTTTATATATAAAACAAAATATTGTTATATATATTGATTTTTTCCAAGCATCAGGATCTTGATTCTTGCCTTCGCATTACGTGTCCAAATGCTTCCTAATTTGTGCTTTGAGTGGACATTCTGTTTGTGCTTCATCTGTTAATGAATGATCTGTTCTTGCAGCCCAAGGTATTCTCAGCAATCTTCTCCAGCACCACAATTCAAAGGTATCAGTGTTTCTTTATAGAGCCTTTCTGACAGTACAACTTTCACAGCCTTATGCTAGGCCTTGGGAAGACCATGGCTTTACCTATATGAATCTCAGTTGTCATTGTGATGGCTCTGCACTTTAATACTGGGCTTATAGTAGATTATGTTTTACTCCCAAATTTAGTCAACAGACCTGGAATTTTCAGGTAGTTCTCTGTACAGTGGTACCTCGGGTCACGAACTTAATTCATTCCGCGACTCAGGTCGCGACCCGAATCAAATTTTCCCATAAGGTTCAATGTAAATATGGTTAATCCGTTCTGACCCCTACGAATTTGGTCGTCAACTGATTTTGGTCGCGATCCAAATCAAATTTTCCCATAAGGTTCAATGTAAATACGGTTAATCCGTTCTGAACCATATGTATTTTTTTTTAAACCACAAAAATATGACACAAAGAACAGTACAGTACACTATGAAGAGAGAGAACGCTAACCTTGCTTGAGCCGTGGAGGACAGGAAGGCGGTGGGGAGGCGGTTATTGTTTGGAGGGAGAGTCCTCCTCTAGAGGAAGCCACGACCACGTGTCACGGCAGGGAAAATGGGCGCGGATCCTGTTTGTCACCTGATACAGAGTTCGCGAACGGAAGCAAAATTTTGCGAACGGTGCTGTTTGTGACCCGAATTGGTCGTGAACAGAAGCGTTCGTGACCTGAGGTACCACTGTACAAAGGTTGCTTAGTTTCTAAAACCAGCCATGGTCAATTTAGTGGTGCTATACGTTGTGGTCTGTTTATTCATACAATATACACTTCAATTTATACGATTTGCTGCCAGAAGATATGGTGATGGCAATGACATGGACAGTTTTAAATAGACTTAGACAAACTTAGACAAAGAATGATGGTGAGTTATAGCTTCCATAGTCTGGATAATAATTGTTGGGAACAAATAGAAGGAAATCTTCAAGGTGTTCATGTGAGCTTTCCAGCAATATGTGTCTGTCCACTGCTATAAAGAGAACTGGACTGAACAGAATCTTGCTCAGATTCTACAAGACTCTTACATTTTAATTTTCACATAAATGTTGAAACAGCCTAAAGGAATCACACTTTTAAGAGGTGTTTTTAATTTCTGTAGGTCACATTCATAAATTTTAACTTTTCTGTCATGACAATTGCATTTCAAAGAATGTGTATATTCCATGGCATCTAAAAATATTTTTCTTGACCAAGAGAATGCAACAACGTCAGAGAGTTAATCTAGAAATACTTAGATATGTGTACGAATGAGATTACTTTTCTTTCTTTTTCTCATTCTCGATTTTAAATTACCTGTACTAAAAGATGGGTGCATACAGCCTTGCAATTTATATTAGAAACAAAGGAAATTGAAGTTGTTTGCTTCCCAGTCTTATTTGAAATCAGTAGCTTATCTGAAGCCAGTAGCTGAAGAAGAAAAAAAATATTGTGAGAGTTATAGGAAAATGTTTCAATACATTATATATATGAAAATGGCATAAAACAAATAGGGTATTTGATTGTTGCAAGCCGCCAAGAATCATTGAGAGTTGGGTGGCATCTAAGTTTAACAAATTATTATTTGCCTTTAAATATAAAAAACAGCCAGTGTCTAGTCAGTGTTTTAAGAAGTGGCCTAAATTCTCATCTGCACTATCTTTTTTCTTTGTCTCTTACAATTCCATTACTGTCTGACCTTTCTTGCATTTCTAACTGCTGAAGACTTTACCAGGAAAAAGGCAAATCTGTCAATATTAATCTTATAGTTAATTAATAAGTATGCAAACTGATTACCATATTTTGTTTGTAGTTAGTTACTATTCATGAGTCATTATTGAAGTCATGATTATATTACTCTGCATAATGGTTCTAAGCCCAACTGAGTTTTGTTAACCTATACTGGTACTAAGGGAAGGGTAGGTTAGGGTGTAATTTATAGGCAGTCATGGTTTTTGATGTGTAATGTATTTAGAGCCACATAGGAAGCCTTCTTAGAAATTCTAGCTCCTAGAAATGTTATACATCATAGCTGGCTATAGGGAACACGGCTTACAAGTATTAAGCAACTATCTGATTATTGGTCCATTTTCATGCCAATTCATGGAGTCAAAGTAAGGAAGGGATGGAGACTATAGAGGGCAAAAGAGAAGTGAGAGACTGTAAGAGAAAAGAGGAACAATGGAAAGTAAGTCCAAACATCATGCTTAACCATGTTTGTAAGCCATGAGTTATTGCTTAGTGCAGTGCGTGCTGCCAGCCCACTGTAATTAATTCAACAAATCATAGTTATGCAAATCATGGCATAGCTTGAGGTATGAAACCTGTCTATGGCTGTGTTCATGCATCATGCTAAGCCATAATATAGTCTGTTTGATCTTGGTTTTAGCATGCTATATGTATCTGCCATTGTGAATAAATCTACAGTATTAAGCTTATAGGAAACCTATATAAATTTCTTTGGAAACCTTTGTTCATCATCACTGCCAAGAAATATAAGCTTATTTCATCCAATGGCAAATGGAACATCAGTTACTGAGGTTGTATTGACCTTAAAGAAATCGTAAGTAAGCAGACAGCTTTTGAGTATCAATACTTCTGTGGGCCAGTGATGCCCAGCTTTAATTTTCCTTTTTATCTTGTCCAACTGGGGTCTTGAATTAGTATGTGGCATAAATGGCAGATAAAGTAAAGATTATCACTGGAAGTTAATCTACAGAGGTAGATTACAGAGAATACCTTTAAGACAGAGGTATTGATGGTGAGTAACCAGATGATCTCAGAGCATAATAATAACCTTATATATCACACCTTACTTCTAGGACCTCAAAGTAGCACATGTGGGGGCCTCTCCTCTTTTTCATAACAATAATCCTGTAATGTAAGTTGGGTTGACTGGAAACCTGAATCTGTATCTCCTTTCTCCCAGTTCAGAATTTTAAACACAATGGCTCTGTCTGAGTCTGGGTGTTGCCACAGTTCTTAAAATTTGCTTGAACTGTACAGCAGCAACTGTTTCATCTCTCCAGAGTCCCTGGATCTGCTTGCTTTTGCCCATGTGAACACAACTTTAGCTTACATTTCTGTTGCCTATATCTTGTAACATTGTCATAACCCGAATCTGTGTCTGTACAAACGCTAATATGCCAATTAACCCTATTGGACCAATAGTCTAGTAAAGCTAATAATGCAATGAAATAAAAATCTAGTTCCTTTGTGATTGTTAGTTTAGTTCCCTTGCAATTTCCTTGCAATATGTCCTTAAGTTCTAATAATAAAAGGGACACATTGGACATATATTTAGGCTATGTGGAGACGATGCTACTGTTATGTATCTTTGCCAATATGACGCATGCAGATTGGGTGAGATATTACTGCTTAAAAACTAAATCACCCTCAAAGATTATTGCTTTCAAGCAGCATTAGCAACCTGTGTGTTATATAATCCAAGCATCCTGAATTAAGGCCACAGGAAGCAAACAAATGTTCGCCTGGCAGCTCAAATAAGAAATAATTGATATTTTCTATTAGGCTCTATTTCATTGAAATCCCAAGCAAAAACTGTACATTCTCAGACATTTAAGTTGCTGTCAAATTCTTCCCTATTGCTGCCTGACGTGATTATTGTGCAGTTCACTCTGTCAATTTGAACTAATTCATGGGTACTTTATGCTCAGCTGTGTTTGGTTGTATTTTATTGTTTATAGGCTTTTCCTGTACACTGGGTTGGGTGCTATGTAAATAAAGATAAACTGCACTCTGATGAAATTGATTGGGATTTTGGCATTTGTGGTGATCAATGCAAATATATGCTGGAGATTTCATCACTTGCAAGACTGGCATGTAAATAAATACATTCTCGACATCAAAGAGTTTCTATTTAATATTTAAATCTTGAGTTCTCAATCATTAACAAACTTTTTATTAGCAGTAAGGCAATTTTAGATGCATTTGGTACAGTATGTGCCTGGATTCAGGCTATGATGGTAGTTCTAAATAGGTTTCAATCAGATTTTCTGTTGGAAATAGAATAAGAATGCTCTATTCTTGCATCTAATCACAGTATGAACATCCCCTGCCATCATCTTTACGGTGCCGTGTTTCATGACCAGAATCATGGAGAGTCAGGTGCTCTCCAGAGCTGGAGAGAAACCTCTCAACTGAGTCTCCGCCATTTTTTCTTTGTCCCACAGCAAGAGCTGGGAGGTGCTAGGTTTTGAAAGCAGCCTTCTGAAAGCAGGAGACTATTATTCTTTAAATATTCTGACCTTTGTAGAAATGCCCAGTTTTGAAAGCTTTTGTGTTCTGTTTCTGAACTGTTTCAAAACTCTGCACAACCCGAAACTATTCAGCTGTTCAGTGGGGTTGTTAGTGGACTCAATCTCACCTGCTTTGCTGGGCACCATAAAGCAGGACAGCAGGGGTCATGCCATCAGTCAACAATCATCACCTCCCCAAGCCCCAGCCTTACTGCATCCTTGTATCACTGTCATGATTAGCGGAGGGCTTCCTGCCAGTAGTGATGCTCTAAGGAAGCAATTGCTTTGCTTGACACTTATCCTGCATACATAAAATTAGGACGTTACCATTTGGCCACAAGCTGGAACAAAGACAATAGATGCAGGATAAGGTTTAGGAGTAGGAACAGCAATTTTATGCTGGTATTGTTTTCAGATTGGGGGATAGTATTTTAACGTGGCAGCGGGCAAAGGCCCTGTGTTAGTCATATTTTAGGACTATCTGTTGATCTAACTTCTTGACAGTGTTTTCCTGTCCCCACTGAAACTGGCTTTTCTTTTTCAATTTCATCATCATGGTGTTTAAGAATGTACAGGTAGTCCCCAGTTTAAGAATGAATTCCGTTCCCAAAGTCTGTCCTTAAGTTGAATTTGTATGTACAGTATTATTGTATAATACTGTATAAGTAGTATTGTGTAATGAACTCGAACCATTGTGTATTTAACTCAAATTTTGCTACAGTAGGCTCTGTAGTTAACTATGGGTTGTTTGTAAATCGGGCGTTCTTAACCCAGGGACTACCTGTATTTAGCTTCAGTTTGGCTTTTTGAAGCTATTATTGTATTATGGCAAATGATGCTCCTTTTTTTTCTACTCCATATTTGTCCATCACTTTACTGACATCTTCTTGGCTGCCAGAGGCCACCTACAGGCAGTGGGGGTGGGGGGCATGGTCAGATGGTGAAAGCAGCTTCATGCCGATACAAGGCAAGTTCTGCTCCTCCTCTACATGCATCATGTTACACGAAAGGGGTGAGGTTGCATCACAGTGGTGCAACACTGCTTTGGACATTTTGAGGGAAGTGTTGATCATATGGACATCTCTGCTGGCTGACTACCCATATTTCTTGATTTGCAAAAGCCCAACAGGGAGACTTTCAGAATTTTGAAACTTAGGAAGCCAGGGAGGCTAAAAGATGTTGGATGATTAGAAGGAAAAAAAGAAGATTCTTGCACTCTGTTCAGCCACATCCCAACTAATTTCTGTCTATAAAATCCACAGATATTCCTGGAAAGAGAAATACTGTAGCTTTGTATCTGCTTCCTTTTAGCATCAGTTTCACGGGAAAAAGAAAGAGATGATTGCCCCCACTTAAGGCTTCCATTTCTGTTTGAGTGTTTTGCACATACGCTTGTGTATGTAACTCAGCAGCAACCCATTAGCTAGACTAACTTTTCTAAAAAGAAAAAAAATAGTTTTCTACATTTACAAAGGGGAGAGAGAAAATCTATACAGTAACACCACAACATTCTATTTATTTCAAATATTTAGGCTGAGTGATTAAGTGAAGAAGAATTGCTTTTGGATTTATATCATCTCTGTGGGTATGGATAATGGATAAATTAAAGAAAGTACTAATTTAGGGATGAGTGAAAATTAAATAATACTGGGATGGATGAAAATTAATTGGATAGTTTATTTGGGGAGAGTTGGGTGGGGGATTAATTGGCATCCTTAAGCAAAATGTAAATACTGCTAATTTCCAATCTGCATGCATATATATCAATTAATATGTGCACATATTATGCAAATTTGGATTCTAGAGTCTTTTTAGGACTGAATAGTGTGTGAGAGCCAGTTTTCAGATAGGTATAAACAAATATAGACAGATAGTGGATCAGCCTGTTACTGAAAAAAGAGAAAGTAGGAACTCTCTCTTTTGCCCCAAAGAGAGTTTGTCTAGCCCTTTACATCACATGGACTATAGACAGAAATATAAGAATTTGAAGTTTGAAAGTGTTCATTACTCAGTGTGAATTGTACATCTCCTAGTAACCCAGCGAAATTTCCCACAGATTGCTCCCAGATGGGACTTATAATTCTTATTTGTTTTTTATTCATTTATTTCTCAGGCTTATGACAATCATAAATTGACTCTAAATGGGATACACTTTAATCTAGTGGCAATTTAAAATATTATACCACATTATACCTTAATATGTAGTAATATAATAAATAACAATATATAAATCAATCATGTCATGCCAAGGAAAAACCATACTGATATAACTCTGACTGGGAAGTTGGAAAAAACAACAGCAGCAATAGCTAATCTAATGAACAAACTAAAGGTGGTGTTTGATGATCTAAACTAGACAGGCAACAGCCAACTATAAGACTCAATGATTGTGATACATATACAGGTTATATATTCCTCCTCCATGGAGGGAGGAAATACTGAAGCTTTGCCATGACAGCAAGACAATTGGAGTGGTTAATCTACCCACCTTTTGCTTAAGGATTTTTGGTGGTCTCATGTCCAAACAAATGTCAAGGCCTATGTGTCTTCAAGTCACATTTGCCACCATATCAAACCAGCCAGTCTGCTGAACCCCCTTCCCTCTCCACAGGGGTGTTTGGACACAGTTTTCTTGGATTTTATTACTGACTTCCATCTGAGAAGGATCTGAATGTTGTGCTGTACTGGCGGTTGTTGATGTTTTTGAAGATGGCTTATTTCTCCATGCCAGATTCTGCTGAGTTATTCATCTACCCATATTTTCTGCCCAGTCACCCTACCAAATAGAAACGCTCAATTCATGACTCATTTTGGGGAGGTTTTTTTTCCCCTTAACTCCCATTTTTCCTTGGTTCATCATTCACCATCAGATGGTAAGATAGAGAGGACAGATATTATCCTTGAGCAATACCTTCATTGTTACCAGCAAGAAAACAGGCTGACCTATGCATATACCTAAGTTGGATCATTCTTCTATTTGCATGTCACCATTTCAGGCATTTTAGGGCTTCCACTCATACCAGCTGCCAGACTCTGCCTCTCCCTTTTCCATCCCTGAGGTCTCACACTTTCTACAGGAACTTCAGGTGACACAACTGTGTTCTGTGTGTCAATTGTGCCTCTTCCTGGACTGTCTGGGACTCCTCATAGTCATTCATGCCTTAGTTACCTCCTAAGTAGATTACTACAATATGTTGTACATGGGGTTGCCCTACACCTGGTTCAGAATGCAGCAGTGCGGGCAGTTACAGGGGCATCTAGGCATGCCCATGTTATACCTCTGCTCCATGAGCTGCACTGGTGCCCACTGTGCTTCTGGGTGGAATTCAAGTTACTGTTTGTTACCTATAAAGCATTCCATGGCATGAGTCTGGGTTATTTGCGGGGTTGCCTCTCCTCTAGGTCTGACAGGAAGTGCATGCTCTGGGTCCCTTCGGTTAAAGTATGTCATCTTATGGAACCTTGGAAGTGTGCCTGCCCTTTAGAACACCATACCCCTTGAGATCAGATTGGCCCCAGCCATGGTAGCCTTTTGCAACACACTGAAGACCTGGGTGTGCTCCAGGATCTGAGGGTCAAAAGGTTACATGGCCTGTTGAGAGGTCTATTGTTTCTGGGGTTCATCCTCAGTGACCATTGCTAGTTTTTTATTCTTTGCTAATATTACTTTTTATTGTTTTAACATGTTAGCTGCCCAGAGTTGCATTTGCGAGATAGGTGACAATGTAAATTAAATAAATAAATATTCCTCAGGAAATAGCTAGGCCTTGCCAAGGCTTCCTACAAATATATCACTGGTCATCACCACCAGGAAGGTCCTGCCATTGCTGTTGGAGATCATACATGGCTTTCTATTAAGTTCTTACCCTACATACATTCTTCCTATAACCTTATTGGTCCCTTCTCAGTTTGGATTCACCTGGTTGCTTTTAACCTGTAACAGTTACAATGAAGATGCACACAGTTTTCTACCATTCCCCTTTGAATCTTGAATGATCCTTGACAGCTCCTCTGTCCCAGCTACTTTGCAGTCTCAGTTGCGCGGTGGGGAGAAGGAATTCAAGGTAGAACATATTTTGGATTCCAAGTTCAGAAGAGACATATTGGAATACCTGATTCATTGGAAGGGGTACCTGGACACAAAAACATCCTGGAAAGGAGTAGAAAATGTCCATACAACTTGCCTTCTATGCCAATTGCATTTGTAATAACCTCCCAAGTCCAAGCCTCCTAACTGGTCTTCCATTCCTTCTGAGCTATCTACTTATTCTTCAGACTCTGAGGGGGGCAGAATTAGGTTTGGACAACAGAATAGTGATGGTGGGTTTACTGGCTCTGGGGGACCTTATCCATCCCAGCCTGCATTCATAGAATAGATAACTAGACAAAGTGGGGTGAGGGAAATAGTGAACTTGGACTTGAAATTAACTTTCCCCACCTACCTCTGACCCTCAGGTTGCCATGGGCATCAACTCAATTTCCACCCCCCCACTGAGTGTATAAATTTTGATCTAAGGAGAATGTCTGACCAGGTGCTATCTTTGGAGGAGATAGAAATACTTCCTCCTTTCTGAGTCTTGGAAATTGTCTGTCTAACTCATGGGTCCCCAAATGCTTCAGCTCATCGACCCCTTCATGAAGTTTCAGATTGCTCATTGACCCCCCCCAAATTTAATAAATACTACTTTAACTATAATACCTTGAATAACAACAACAACAACAACAACAACACCTTGGATAATCCCAGTGACCCTTAGAATCCTGGTGTAATGTGTTTTGGGGAATTCAGAAGGAATAGTGTATTTTAGGTTACTTCTTTAGCCTAAAAAAGATTTTCAGCTAAATTTTCCAACGAAGCTCAGTAGAATCACACGTTATCTTCTGGATAGCTTAGTATTCTCTGCTAATACTTCAGGAAATGTGGTTACAACTTTTCCTCAAGCATGGGTGGGCCACATGTGCCCTCAGTCCCTTTTTGCATCCTTCAGGGTCCCCCAAGATTGCACCTGACAGCAGATTGCCAATTTATGGTGATTGCCAATTTAAAGTACTTATGGGAAGAGGGGAGAGTGTTAAGTCCAAATAATGTAAAGAAAAAAGGGTCATAAATTCCAGCCTTCTGTGACATCATGGTGTTACTGCTACACTTCTTCAAGCCCTTGAAGATTGGAGAAATTCATTTAAGATGCATAGATACCAGCTACAAAAAGATTGCCCCCTCCATCTGTTATGTGAGAAGGTGTCATGCTAATGTTATTAATGTGGGCCTTGCAAGAAGATTACACAATAAACTATAATTAAGTCAGAGACCAGTTTGACAACATGGGAAGACCCTGATTGTTAATGACACGGTGCAACAGCTATGAAAGGTAATCAGAAACTCTTTGAGACCAACAAGTAAATAAAAATAAATATGTTCAGTCCATTGCTGGTCCACTTTCAACAATTGATATATAACAAAGAACCTTTGAAAAATGGTAGGCCATAACATTGTCTAATAGATGTAAAGTATTTCCCAAGTAACAAATGTTTAAAAATCCTATGGGTTTCTCTGAAATTAATGGAAATCTCTAGTCTATAAAATGTATTGAAAATTAGGCTGATTATTTACGTTAAACATAATATAGGGTCTTACATAGTAAGTAGTTATGCAGATGAAGAAATCTCACAACTATATAGCTACATTCCAACAGATTCCACAGTTTCTAGAAAAGCTTTCCGGCAACTTTCAGCATTTGCTATCTATATCAAACTTCACAGGAACATCTTGAAGATGCTTAAGAGTGCCCAAAAAATGCCTTTATAGCTGTTGTGTAATTTGACAGACTGATTGCATTTGAATTCCAGTGCAAGAGGCTGGCAGAAAAAGAGACAGGATATCACACATGACAACTTTCATTGCGAGTAACAGTTGCTTGCATTATCCAGCTTACATCAGGGTTGATAAACTTTTTGACAGACCAGAGGCCTTTTCATTGTTTTGTTTCAGTGTTGACTTGGCAAACACAATGTAATGTATTAATCTTTTGCCAGATTTGCTTTGCTTGCACTTCAGCTGGAAGGGGCAGAGCAAATCAAATAGAAACCCACAAACACCAAAAGATTATATGTTTTGTTTGTGTCTGAACATTTTTTTTTTATTTTTCATGCCCTATTGTTAAGAATGCTGTTTTTCAGGATGACCTGTTTAGGTTCCTCCACTGGATGGTACTTGTGATCACAGGGATTCCTATTTTTTCAGCTGTATTTGTAATAGAAGCAGAAGTTAGAGCAATATCTGAGGAGATTCAAGGCAAAGAAGGACAAAGATACAAAGGAAGACAGGCTTAGCAGCCTGCAGATTGGAAACTCTGGCATCAACTGTGGTCACATGAGAATGGCAAGAGCTGTGGTTGACTTGACCTAGACAAGTAGATATTATTTTCCAGCTAATGAGAAGACAGGGCAGAAATAATATCTAAACTTAACAAGAAAGACATGATTAAACATGATACTTGTCAAGCTTTCCAAGCTATTTGGCTGGTTGAGAATGCATACCTAAGGGACTAGAAATTGGTACACAGATAAAATAAAAAAAACAGCCCTGTATCCTAAAAGATTCCTGCAACCTAGTATTATTTATAAATAGTGCTAGTTATGCCTCATTCTAGTGCATATATATATATATAAATTCTCCTTGTCTTCTTCCAAAGGTTGATGTCTGTTTTCAATAGTGCACTGAAAATAAACTCCTTCATGCATGGAAAGAACTCATGAGAGGTGCAATGGATTGTCCTTACCCAAGCATGTCCTGTTGGCCTTACTGTCTGGGTCTCGAGTCTGCTGTACAATGTACGTAGAGTGTTATCTCTAGGTAAATCACAGTGAAGTGGCAATTAAGAATTAATCATTGCTGCCATCTTGTGGTTGTCCAGAATTTTGCAGCCCCGGTTTCTCTGGGTGGAGAAAACTTTTCCAAGTTCTCAAAAACATCGTTGAGTTGGTAAACCAGTACCTGAACTGTACAGTTGAGGGCTGGTGTAGTTGAATCCCCTCTCACTGAAATATTCTCTATACATAGAAAATTTAGATGTTACTGAGACAGATTTTTACCTAGCTTTCTCTTTAATACATCAGATTTTTCCTAATTATGACCTTTCATGGGGTGGTCCGGTTTTTCTCCTGTCTCTGTAAGCTCTTGACAACAAAGGTCATGTAAGGATTAGTGAGAAGACAGTCTGATTTGAATCATAAATAAATGTATAATAAGTAAAAATAATTTCTGTATGTTCTTTCTTTCACTGCTTACCTGTGATGGAAGGCATGAGCGGGGAGGATTCTGGAATGGAGCTTCAAAGTTACAGGAAGGGGGGAGAACCATTCCAAGGAAAGCATCTTCTCAGCCCTCAGCTGGACTGTGTGAAAGTCAAGAGAAAGGGACTGGCCCCTCCCTAAGGGCATGATGGTTGCTGTCGTTGGGGGGATTAGAGTTAGTCTGGCGAGATTCTGTCTATTAGGTGCAAGCTAATAAAGAAGCTGAACTGATTTCTGGACTGTATCATGATTCTTGGGCTGAACCTGACATCACTTGTCTTGGGTATACTGCTTTTTTGTGGATGTTTTAGTAAAGTTTTATCAGAAGATGTTGGCATTCTTCAAGATTCAGCTCTCTCAGGGTCTCTGACTTCGTATGTGTATGTATCTTGCCTGTAACATACAGTACATGAATATAAACGGGTAAATATAGCACTGTGAAGTAGAAGGGTACAGCTGAGGTTTAGAATGTCTGTTTCTAACAAATCTTAACTGACATGGGTTTTTAAATGGGAGAAAGAGATGATTTTGCCAAATATGTTACTTAGCAAGTGATGGAGTTTGCAGAGTGATATTGAATATGCTAAAGGGTAGGGGAATGTCTTTGTATATGTGTAGTTTTGTTTTACAGTCCCCATGCTCTCATTTACTTAGCGAATTTCATTAGGCCAAAATCTTCCAGTGCAAAATGTATTACACTTCAGAGCACAGAGCTGAGTCCCCAAAACTCAGAGATAATGCTGTCTGGAAGAAAGTTTCAGTTTCTTTCATATTCCCACTTTCAGCCATTTCTGCTCTCTTTTCATGAAAAGAAACAACTCCATAACTTTCAAAACTCATAATTCCTCTTCTACAGGTAGTCCTCGAATTATGACTACAATTGGGACCGGAACTTTGGTTGCTAAGTGATGCATTTGTTAAGTGAGTCACGCCTGATATTACTACTTTTTTTGCTGCGGTTGTCAAGCGAATCACATGGTCATTAAGCGAATCACACGGTCATTAAGCAAATCTGGCTTCCCCCATTGACTTTGCCAGGACCCCCCTGGGAAGGCCACAGATGGTGATCACATGGCCCCGGGACACTGCAACTGTCATAAATACATGACGGTTGCCAAGCGCCCAAATTTTGACTGCAGGGATACTGTGAAGCACTTTTTTCAGTGCCAATGTAACTTTGAATGGTCATTAAACAAATGGTTATAAGACGAGGACTACCTATACTGCACATTCAGCTAACTTCTGAGCCAACCTTTCCCCAGCTATCATAACAGACTTACTTCTGGATGCTACTAAGGCATCAGACTCATCAATGTAGCATTCAACGTACTTTTCTTTGCCCAGAGATTTTAAAGTGTAATTCAGTGTTAAACAGACCACCTCATGTACTCTAAGTATGCAATTTCATGTATTCCTTAGAGGAAAATAAAATAGAGAACATAGAAAACAGTTTATTCATAAAATTATGAGAACTTTTAGTAGTTAACCTTTAGTCATTTACCTTATTTTTCACATTTCTCATTCTGCATTGCAAACAAGCTGTGCCTCTTTTAAAATCCTTATATCTGCTAGAATCTTAAGACAGTCTGCCAGATAAATAATAAAAATGTTGCTCAAACTTTATTAATTTGTGCTGTTTTTGCACTCTCACTCTTCTGGAGTCTTTTGATTTATCCCTTTATCGATACCTAAATTCTGACGTATTTATTTTTATGTTATTTGCCGCTTCCTTCTTTTTATTATCATTTATGCCTTCTAACATTGATAATTGAGGCAGATGTGTGCTATATGATTCTAACTCTTTTAAATGTGAACAGTTATCTTGGCACATTGAACTACTGTCCTACACAGGCAATTTAAGGCTTAAGGCACAACTTTCTCAGGAATAACCAGATTAATATCAGTGTGATTTCTTTAATGTGTAGGGCATTAAGAATAGCAGCTTTAACTGCCTTAGGGACTTGTAATATCACATATTTTACATGAATCTGATTGCTCTAGTACCTAAGAGTCAAACTACATATTCAGTTAAATATGTACTGTATAATCAATTCTTTATTTTGTATTTTAAAGTCAGTGAGCCCTTGAATCAAATGAGTAACACTGCATGTGGATAGAGGAAATTCACACCTGTATTAAGGGGTGGGGGAGAGGAAAAGGGGGCTTTGGTGAGGATTGATTTTGGAAAATCAGCATCTGGGAAGAAGTTAAAACAGTGTACAGTGGTCCTGATCTGAGCTGCTGTGCCATGGATTATAGATGAGCAATCTGCTACTCTACAGCTATGCTTGCTCCCTGAATCCCATTTTGGTGGTCCTTGATATCCACAAACTGATGGCATTTTGAGGTGGGAATCACACAAAAACGATAGTGGCAGCTTTAACATAGACACAATAGTAAATAAAGTAAAAAATAAATAACAGTCCTACCCACATTTGTATCATGGTCCTCTCCACTGCATTAGGGGTCCATTCACAGGGGCCCTTGGTACCCAGAAACTTTGCATGTGGCTCTTGACTACTAAATGTTTTCAGTCCTGCTTTAGAGTAAAACACCAAGGGTCAGCTGTATTTTCTGTAATTAATGTAATATGTTATTTGACTCTGGATGTTTCATAAAGTTCCACAAATATTTGGGCTTGATAAGCAAAGACCATTTCTTCCATCACTGAGACAAATGACAGGAGATGATCTGTAAATTGTCATCCAAAAGGAGTTAATGTTTTTCTATTGTTCAAATGTTCTTCCTATCAAAGTCCAATACCGATCTTACCTGTTACTCGATCAGCATGTTACTCCACCCCCCACTCCTCATCTTTCATTGATCAAACAGAATATTCATAGTTTGGCAAAGTTTTTTTTTCCTGCCGGGAGATTAGAAATAGTGTTCAACCAAAAATACCACCAAACTGTATTTGCCTTTATTATGACAAAACCTCTTATGATGTGATGCTCTCAAAATCATTCCCAGGTACTACCAACTGCAGCAAGGCAACAGCAGCCAAGTGCTTTCATATCTGGTCTGCAGGCTAACCAATATTCAAAGTATTGTAAGATTCTCACCTCAGACTTTCAAGTAGAAACCTCAGTCTGAGCATTATCCTGTGGAGGGGTAGACTGCTGCCTCTCTGCCTTTCCAATGTCCCCAGAGCCCTGGCAGACAAGTCCGATCCTCCTTGGCTGCATTTGGGAAGAATTGGCAAACTTGATGAGCTGTACCTGCTAAAGTTCAACATCTTCCTATATCAACTCTTGCCTCTTAGACGGCTTGTACTGCCTCCGTCAGCAGGGTCTGCCATCTCATATTGTGTTTGGGATATTCTGAACATGAAGATGCATTATGTGCCCTTTCTTGGTGCAGTGACTCCAAGTGCTCCACAATGCCACCAATTTCTGCTTAGAAATGTCTTCTACCTCTGGTGGGTGGGATCCCCAGCAGTTTAGCATCTGTCTCCCCAAATCTCTGATTGGGAGGATCTCCTAAACAAGGAGGTTGATGAAACTGTGACTGAAATATATAATGCAAAAGTGAATGTGAATACAAGGATGAAGCTGCTACCAAATTAAGCTACGAGTATCTGGATTCTGTGAGCCGCCTAAGATGGTACAAGATGGGTGGCTATACAGTATAAATGTTTTAAATAAATAAATACATTCACAAATAATATTAAATTAGGGATTGGCAAAGTGATTCACACAATGCTTTTAAATGATTCCCAAAGAATCCCAATATTAAATAAAAACTAACTTAAAACATTTAAAAATGATAAATCTCACATCTTGTGAGATTTTACTGTTCTTGTATGAGTTCTTGAGAGATCTCACAAAATTTTGTCCATTAAAAAATAGCCTTATCCCATTATGCAAAATCATAATGCTTTGCTTTTCAAAAAGATCATTCCCTGTATGTTAAACAATGGTTTGAATAACAACTGGATTTTTATAGCATACTAAGCTATAACTTTTGGTTACAAAGAACAGTGGCTGGGCTCAGAATACCCAAAACCAAAACCAAACAAATTACATTATGGCTTTAACAGAATATGTGGACCTAGTTAATAAGCACTTTCCCAAGGAGGATGTCAATAAGAACAGAACAATTAAGAGCAAAACAAAAACCAATCATATTCAGTTAGTATTATTACTACTATTATTAGTGAACCATTACTATTATTATTAATAAATTATTAATATATTAATCTATAACCGCATACCAACATGTACTGAAATGTGTAAAATATTACACTTAAAATAGTGGTGGTGGTGGTGGTAATGAAGATGGATGATGATGATGATGATGATGATGATGAAGAAGAAAAAGGAGGGGGATGCTTGAATGGAGGGAACTGCTTGAAAGAACTCATAAACCTGAAAATCAGTAGGAAAACTAAAGGAAAGGTTAATTCTAAAACCGGCAACTAAAAAAAATCCATGTTTAAGAAACTAGAAGTTGGCTGAATAAAGAAAAATGATATCTCTAGGTCTTCAGAGAAGACAGGCTTGAATAAATAAGGAAGGACTGTGTGATGAAAGAAGCAAGAAAACAATTGATATTTTGGTTTGCTTTCTAAAACTAACATCCATCCTTGGGCAGGAGGAATCCTTTGTGACATGCTAGTGACTGAGGATGAACAGGGCCATGCAAAGTGGATCATAACAGAAGTTCTTCTACCTCCTGTGAAGCTGAAATGGGATGAGATCCACTTTCTAGGCACTACCAGAGCAAGGCATGTTTGATTGATACTGGAATAGGAAGTATTCTTCTCCATCGCTCCTGCTTCTATCTCAACGTCAGGGAAAGTAGCTTTTCTATGAGCACTCTCATACCCCAAACTCTAGATGTACAGATTGTGATCAGAAATTTGTAAAGATCCGTCTCCAGACTGAAGCTGTATGGGGGTGGCTTGATTTACCTTGGTATTTGAATTACCTTGCTTCAGTTCTAGATTCAAGGCTCATCCAAATGTAATCTCTACCCAAAACAAAACATCCTGTGTTATTACTTGTGTCAATAGCGCTTGCTCTGGAGTTAGAGATATTCCCAGTAGAATGTACCCTGTAGTCCATGAAACGTATCTTGAAACATAAAGGAGAATTTAAAAAAGAGAAGAAAAGAAAAAATAAAAACCGAACAGCAATTTCAAAGCACTTTAAAAAATGAACTAATTAGCAGTCCGCCTCTGAATGGAATACCTTGAACAATATTCTTTGTAGAACAAAATTCAGTTTTGCATCTGGGATTAGTTCTTTAAAGATAAGCCTACTTTATTCTTATGACAATTATAATTAGCTTTTAATAAGAGTTTTTGAGACTCCTAGAAAGGACTGCTTAGTTTTTGCAGAAAATTGAGTGTTTCAATGTGAGGTCCTATTGTTGAAACGCCTCTTTAATATAGATTTAGATACATCTATAGGTTTCTTTTATTTTCCCCCAACATTTAATTATATAAATGTATAATATTTGACATTCTATTTGAAGTTTGACTAATATTAAAATAAATCGCTAACAGTTCTGTCCTCTTTTATATGTAACAATAAGTATTTGATAAGCATTCTGCATCTTAATTTTTGAAATAGTTTCTGTTAGAAAAACATCCTTCTAAGAGTTTTAAAAACGTTTATATTACAGAAATCCCTGCTTCTCAGTTGTATCTTAAAAATATTTGAACACATTTTAAGATTTAAAGCTTTAAGAGAGTGCAAAATGCTATGCTAACTAAAAGGTTGAAAGCAAGAGTTAACTTGTGTTTACAGTATCCTTCTAGATGTACTAGAGATGAGGAATTATAGTACAACACAACTAAAGAGTACCAGGTTGGGAGGGTTGAAGTTGCCAATCTATTTCAAAGTCAATATAGGGGTGGAATGTCGGAAGGATAAGAGAAGATACATTTCATGCTTTGCCTGTGTACAATGATTTAGCTTAGAGCTGGAAAAAATTGCTTTTTAAAATGTTCCATGCTAATTATGGGTATGAGTGGACGGTTTCTCCAAATGTTGAGTCGGTTCACGGGCAGGATTCCCTTTACCACTTCATTGCTACTGAAAAAGTCCTATAGGTAGAATTCCCTCATGATAAATTTCCTAGGGATTTGATAGAAAGGAAGGAAGCCAGGAAGACTGCATATCCTAAAGAGGAGATTATACAATGAAAGTAGGATATTAACATATGTTCTTTGGCCACCTTGTTGCTATATAAATAGAAAAGCATCTCACTCTACCTGTGAGATTTTTTCCAAAACCTTAAGCAGCCCCATCCAACCAGACCCAAAATCTGAAGCCCTTGGAAAGGAGCCAACAGAAAAAGCTATGCATTCATGTACTGCTTTCCCTAGTGATTCTAGTTCTCAGTGGGCAATGAATGCAGGGTTTTTGCATTCTCCCCTCCGCTCGCAAGACTTGGTTTCTTAATATCTGTCACTGTACTTTCATATGACGTTACTTAACTGGATTTGTTTTCAGGCTGTCACGCTTCATAACTGAAAACTAGCTGAACTGATTTGTAATGTAATATTGTCTTTTTCCTCCTACAGGTTCACAAATAATAGTGAAGTGGAGAGAAATGACGCTTCTGTTTTTAATGGTCTCCATCTGCCTCTTTCCTCGGAGCATGAGTTGTTTATTAAGCAACACCAGTTATGGCCACCAAAGAACATTTGAGGATATTGAGAAGGAAATAGCCCGTTATTCAGATGTGGCTGAGAAGATTATCAAACTTGCTGTTTATGGCAAGGCCCAGAATAGATCTTATGAAAGGCTTGCACTTTTTGTGGACACTATTGGACCACGTTTGAGTGGTTCTAGAAATCTAGAACTGGCTATCCAGTACATGGATAAAGCTTTGAGGAATGATGGCTTAGAAAATGTCCACTTGGAGCCAGTAAAAATACCCCACTGGGAAAGGGGTGAAGAGATTGCAATGATGATTGAACCATACAATCATACCATTGCAATGTTGGGGCTTGGTGGCAGCATTGCAACTCCTCCAGAAGGTAATGACTGCTTGACTTTTAACTTTTATTATTGTTACCCTATTATTTTTGATTTGGAATCTGAATGTGTTTTTCTAAATATGTCCTACAGTTCAAGTTATTCTTTCATTTAATCTTTCTCAACCTCAGTAACTTTATGCTAGCTGGGGAATTCTGGGAGTTGAAGTCCACACATCTTAAAATTGCTGAGGTTGAGAAACGCTGATGTAAACTAAAGAGTAAGCAAGTTTTGTCAGTTCAAGGACTGCATTAGACTTTCTGCAATATGCCCCAAAGGGCCTGTTTTGGATAGAGGTCCGAAGAGTTTAAAGGGTTTTCAGGTTCTGCATGGTCGAAGGCACCCAGTTTGCCCCTTAAAGCCTCCAACCACCAATGCAAAAAAACAACTTTTTGAGCCCAGTCATTGTTCTGGGCTCTGGAGGACCATAAAAGAGATGTTGGAAAGCCGCATCTGGCCTCTGGCCCGTACTTTTTACATCCCTGAACGAAATACTATTACAAATCCAAGATGCTTTGCTTCCTGTGGGAAAAAGCAAGAAGTGCCCTTCCCATGTATATCTGCTGCCTGGCCTGGCTGTTGAAACTTTCTTCCATGTTGAAGTTAATTCTACTGTATTACAATTTCCCCAGTTCTCTCTCCCCAGGAAGAAGTTACAGAAAACACCTTACTCATGTTTTTATTATGTGCAAGTTGAGAATAGGTGAATGCCTAGCTTAAGCCCTTTAAGAGACAGCTAAATCAATAGCTCAAAGCCTGAGGAAGGCTGACACCTCCTGCATTTTTAGTTATAAACCTCTTTATATGTATTTCTTCTAATTACACTTGAAAATTGCTTTTTATTATTCTCTAGTGATGGCTAACTTCTCTTTCCTCCTTGGCACCCTACTCTCCAAATATCAGTCAAATCCAGAATTGATCTATTAATACCCTGAAGTTTATGTTGAGCCATGACCTTGAGGTTCCACAGCACCACCCCTGAGTCTGCCTCAACCAGCTTAACCAGGGAAGCAGCTGTGAGCACTCCAAAGCAACAATTCCTAACTGTTGCTATGATCCATCATTAGATGCATGGAGCTGCCTTCAGACCTACATCAGTTAAAACCATTTGATTCATTGACTGAGTCACAGCTCTGTTTTTTATTTCTTTTTCTGTTGTCGTAGGTGTATTTAGAACACATGTTTTCTTCATTAGGAACTAGGCATAAAACTTTGAATAATTTTTAGGGTAGCTCTGTGACTCCCAGAATTCCCAGCCAGCATGGCCAGAAGCCATAGGAAGCTGTTTCATCCAGCTCAATATTGTTTGCAGTGACATGCAGCAGCTTCTCAGGGTTTCAGACAGGAATCCTTCCCAGCCCCATCTGGGGTTGCTGGGGGCAGTCACTTGCAAAGCATAGGCTCTATTATTTTGTTACAATCTATTATGTTGACTGGGAATTTTGTGAACTGCAATCCCAACAGCTCTAGAAGACACCAGCTGGGAAGTTTGTTGCATAAGCTGTGAAAGGGAACCAGGATACTGAGACCTGTTCGTAGGAAGCATCTTTCATTGTTACAAGGAGCTGTCAAGAATTGTGACTGTTCTTTTTTCCTTGATGAGCAATCATGAACCCATGTTATTATGTTTTATCACTTGGTGTGGGATATAAATGGAGTGCTGGGATGAATTACCTGGTGTCAATTCTACTCATTAGTTTCGAAAGCTGATATGTCACATAGATTGCACTGCCAGCCTGTAGAGACCTTGATTTTTCTAGTGGAAAATGAAAATTTCCAGATCTCTGGCTTCCTCTCCATTGGCCTAATTCCAGCCCTTTGCATGCTTCTGTCACCAAGATGTTTCTGAGGCATGCAGCTGAAACTTCTATTCATTAAGAATGGCTGGAGCCTATCCGTTTACTTCACTTACACGCCAACAGTAGCAGCGGTAGATTTTGCCCTAAATACACGAATACAGTGTATTTTGCACACAAAAAAAGAGTAAGTTGAGAGCCAGGAAAGTGAGCCCATTTTCACACCTTTCTTACCTGTTTCTGGATGTAAAATCCAAGACCCCATTTCTTATAGCTTGATTGATTTTTGTTCTCCTGGATCTGGGACAAGCAGTTCATGAGCTGCATGAAGCCCCAAGCAGACATTTTGGAAGTCCTGGAGTAGCCCTAAGTTTTTCCAAAGATGTGGGAAAAGTGCAATTCATACAAGATACTTTTTGGTTTGCTTAGGTATTTACTTCTACAATTTCTATTTCACCTTTTCACCCACTGATTCTTTCTGCCATAATTCTTAACAAAGGTTCTTAGGGCCAAACTGTACATGATGGAAGAGATACAAAAATGGATTAGGTCAGCAGTCATTTGGGATAGGCTTTTTGAATTGTTTATCCCAATATGTTGCTTGCAGACCTGCAATTCCACTCCAGTGAAACTACTAGCAACCTTCAGAAGTGGTTGCAAAAGGGGAGGAATAATAATTCCTCTCCTTATTTCACTGTCCTGATCCAAGCACTCTTACAGGTAATCACTCTTTTTCGTATATGTATAAAATGGGTCATATATTCACGAAGTTACTTTTACATTTGAACAGTAGAAAGATCTGTTCAAAGAACTATTTTATAGTCACATAAGTACTGTTTTACTCTAGTGCTTTTTTGCATACTTGTAGTGTTGTGCACTACGGTTGTGTACAACATGTTCACATGGGAGGATAAAAATGATCTGGCCTCAATCAGAACTCTGAACACCTTCTCTGCTGCTACTTCAGCTTGAAAATAAGGAGATGTATTTTGCTATAGATAATGGTTATGTTGCGATTGATTGATTGATTATGTGCCACGAAGTCATTTCTGACTCCTAGTGACCACATAGATAGATCTTCTCCATGACAATCTATCCCTAGCCTGTTCTTTGAAGTCTCCCAATGATGCATTCATTGCACTGCAACTGAGTCCATCCAACTTGCTGCTGGTCATCTTCTTCTCTTTCCTTCCACCTTTCCCAGCATTAGAGCCTTTTCCAGAGAGCTGGGTCTTCACATAACATGTCCAAAGTATGATCATTTGAGCCTGGTCATTTGTGCCTCGAGTGAGAACTCTGGGTTGATTTGTTCAATGATCCATTGGGTTGTTTTCCTGGCTTCCACGGTATTCTCAGGAGTCTTCTCCAACACCCAAGTTCAAAGGCATCAATGCAGTTCCTATCCTGCTTCTTTAAAGTTGAGATTTTGCTTCCATAGAGTGTCACAGGGAATACCATGTATTGCATAGCTAATCTGAAAAACTTTTTGGCATGTGAAATAGATTACAAGCCTCCAGGTCATATGATGAGCCACTTTGGTTTAGTGGTTAAGGCACCAGGCTAGAAACCAGGAGACCATGATTTCTAGTCCTGCCTTAGGCTCATAGCCAGCTGGGGGACCTTGAACCACTCACTCTCTTTCAGCCCTGGGAAGGAGGCAATGGCAAATCACTTCAAAATCTTGCCAAGAAAACTGCAGGGACTTGTCCAGGCAGTCACCAGGAGTCAACACTGAACTTGAAGGCTTATCATCATCATCATCATCATCATCATCATCATCATCATCATCATCATCATCATCATCATATTATAATTACATTTGGGGGGATGCACTGAGGAAATGCTGTGAGACTTTGCTTCCTTCTCATTCTTTCTGTTGCTATGGAACAGGATGAATTGTCTGTATGTGGCAAGAAAAATCATCAGCATTTGTTTTTACATTTAGTTCTTAGTGATACGTTTTATGGTTTCTAAAGCAATGCAGAATGATAGAATTTCAGGCATGCCCTATAATTTCTATATTTAGCAACAAAATAATCCCCTCTTCTTTGAGTAGTTTCCACTTATCTCTGTAATCAGTCCACAAAATTTGCTCTTTTACTCTGTGGTCATCCTGTGAAATATTTCACTAAGAACAAAAAGCAAACCAAAAAAAGGGGCCTATGAAATATGGTCCTCAGATGAATCTGGAATGAAAATATGTGGGGGGAGGGGAGAAACTCCTTTAGTTATTGCTGTTCCTTAAAAATATTTATTTGTTTTCAGGCATGAATATCGAAGGGCAGGGCAGAAGGAAAATGCTTATTTCTTCTTGTCTTTACTTCTTTACTTTTGTTATCAACTTTATTCATACTAGAAATTTAGAAATTGGAGCTGTCTTTTAAAAAAGAAAAGAAAAGAAAAAGTAAAACTAACTAAAGGTGTCTCCACAGCTATTTGGCTGTTTTACCCCAACATGTTGTGGACTGGGCCTGTATTTCTAACAGCTGATTTTTTCATTTCCAGGTATTACAGCAGAGGTGTTGGTAGTAAATTCTTTTGATGACCTACACAAGAAGGCTCGTGAAGCCCGTGGAAAGATCGTTGTTTACAACCAGCATTATACCAATTACGATAAAACAGTGCTCTACCGACATCATGGAGCAGTGGAAGCAGCTAAACTGGGAGCAAAGGCTTCTCTTATCAAGAGTATTGCTCCATTTTCTATCAATAGGTAGGAGCCTATGGTTTAAAGAGATTCCCACTTCACCTCTTCTTTCAGATGTGTTCCCATAGAAAAGGAGGCATTTTGGTTGAAACCATTCCCTGTTTGTTGTTCATATCTAAGTGGTAGTTGAGGTAAAGAATCTGACATCTCAAGCTGCTTTCTTACCAGAGAGTCATAATTATTTGGGCCATTCATGCTTTTGTGAGAAATCTGAGGAATAGCAGTTTTGCTCTTCTTTAAATGTTGCATTTCATAAAAGGGCTTCTACATGTTGTTTCTAAATTATCATTGCTGAAAAGGATAACAGCACATTTCAAATTTAAATACGAAGGAACAGTCCCCCTACCTACCCTCTTCATGTTCGGTTGAAGGTTTTTCCAAGACGTTTTGCAACTTGGGGTGAAGCAGAAAAGGTGTCCACTTTGCCATCCAAGGAAAGTAGGTTATTTTGGCACCTGAGAAAGACAATCTCTCAAATGTTGCTTTGGCAATGAAAATACAGTGAACCCAACTCAAAAGTCTGAGCTATCTCACTCTGCTACTGAATATTTTCCCAACCTGGTACATTAAAGGTATGAGTCTACAGCTTTCAGAATGCTAATTTACCTTAGTGCCTCCAGATGGAATTTCAGTTAAAATACATCTGGAAAAGAAGGTTAAGGAAGATTAGATTACATTATGGTTTAATTTGTGGACACCCCAAGAATGTGGACCCCTGGACCTCCACCCCATATCCAGCAATTACTGTATCACCACTTGGAAGCATTACATTCTGAAACTAACCCACCCCCATAGACATACACATCACTTCTCAAATATCCCTGAATATGCCTACTACTCCATATTATTGGGGAGAAAACATTGGTTGCCTGGTACATTTTTGCAAGCAACATCGCAGCAAACGTAAGATGCCCTTCAGTGAGTTATTTGTCTGTGACACCAGAGAGAATATATTGAAAACTGGTGTATTTCTTCTTCTTTTTCCATTCCTCTGCATATGAGAATTGAATCATGGCATTTCAGAAATGAATTCTGTCTAGCATTTATGATCCACAGTTGTGTTAAAAAACACTGGGAAACAAGATCTTTCAGGTAGTCTTGGTGATTAAAATGGCCTTAACTTTAGCCTGACATTAGCATGATTTTTGTCAACCAGGAGTTTGAACAATTTTAATTGTGTGTGTGGGGGGGGGGAGTGGTATGGAAAACTTAGTCTTTGCTAAAATTGATAGGGCCCAATAGAAAGGGCTACACAAATGTGCTGTTTTTAAAAACAAACTTGGCTATATCTTTGGCGTGTTTGTATGGTTGAGTTTCTTTGATGGCTTAATCTCTGGATGGAATGGCTGAAGAATAAAATAAGTAAATCTGAATAGACAATTTTCAAAGGGTGGACCCAGGGATAAAACCCAGAGTTCTGTTTCCTCTGTGTTGCTAATACTTTGTGATGGACAAGATTTTCAAGCCCAGTTTGAAGACACTGAGTTATGCTGCATGAAAGAAGCTGCTGTGGTCAAGTGAGCCCACAAACAATTGCAATATGAACAACAATATCCACATCTTGTTTCCAAAAAACAAAGAAAAAATATTAAAAGGCATAAGCTATTGTCCAGTGGAGACTGAGTCATGAACTCAATGCAGCTGGACTTTTTAAAAATTATTGTTGAAAAAAAGTTAAAAGTTCATCCAAATGTTTATTATAGAAAATATTGAAAAAGGAGACAAACACAGAAAATAAAACTGCTGGTATATAAACTAGCACCTGAAAAAAAATGTTTATAAAGGACAAATGTAATAACGCACCAGGAAGTGAGGACAGTTTAAAGTATCTTGGCTTCATTTCTAGACCAAGTATTCTACAGTACTTTAGACTGCTTTTACTCAAAGCTTAATATTTATGAAATGATTTTATTACCAGTCTTGTGTAATTTTTTTTAAGCTGACTCCTGCATCCACTAGATTATGTACTGATTTCTGAAATTCATTCACCTGGCTTTTGCTGTCACATAATGCTATCTAAAAGTGACTGCTATGATATCAAATACATTCCTTTAAAAGCATTTTTTCCTATATCATACCTTTTGTGTAAACAAATGTAATCTTTAAGACCAGGTAAAAAAGAGGTCTGATTCATATAATGTATAAAGCTCTAATATATGTATACCTCAGTGAGCTAGATAAATTTGCCCACCTGTTTCATTAAGTATGTGTGTTAGTACTTTTTTTAAAAAACTACAGTTTAACTAAATGAAGAGATAGAATAGCGAAATGTTTTAGATCAATATATCTGCATTCTTGAATGGAAAGTGTTATTTGACATTTTAAAGGATATTGCATTACTAGAATCTGTGGGGAAAAAAGTGTTAAGTTTTAAAAATCTGAGTTGCTTGATATTGTTCTTTCAGCAATATTCTGTTTATCTGTCTCTCTCTCTGTCTCATGCATACATGCACGCATACACACACACCTGGGCCTCATATCACTGCTGCCACTCCACAGTGACACAACCTACCCTTTATGCCTGCAAGTGACAAGAGACAATGTGCAAGTCTGCAAAGATTTTTTTGCCTCTGTGTCTTCCTCTTCACCACCTGCGGTGTCTTTTCTTGTCTGTCCTGCTGACAAATGGCATTGAATCAGCCCAGCTGGACATAGCGCCTTTTGTCAGTCAGCATCAGGAGGCATTGTCAGCTTCCACTGCATTCCTTTTTGAACGTTTTTATTTTAGACAGATTGATTGGAAGTGCTGATTCCATCTGACTACTCCAGTGATACATAGAACATCCAGAGGCCTGCTGGGCCAGGGGAAGAAAAAGTGAGCAACTGATTTCTAAATAATGGAGTCTAGTAGAGACTGAACCTGAATATTTCCAGGGGAAAAAAACCCCACCCCATTTCTATTTTAAATCTCAGTTACATCCTTAGCTACATTGTAGGGATGTCCCTGCTGAGTGCTAAGAGGACACTTTTAGGAGAAATAACATTAGCAGGAGTAGAATTCTTTTAGGCGAAGGACACATTTGGAATTCTGTGAACATATAGTGAATGTGACCAGTCATCCATTTAACTCCACCTCTATCAACCCTTCAAGGTAGACCAGACTAGGAAACCAATGTCATGGACTTCTGGGGAAAAAATGGCAAACTGAACTGAGAGTGGAGCTGACAACTGTGGTGAAATTAAGAGCCTGAGAGTGGAACAGCTCTTTGTGATTCCTCTCTGGACAAGGAGAGGACTTGAGATCACCCACAAGCGCTCCAGACAGTTACTTCTCATGAGAAGACTGCATTCTCCGGCGGGTTTAGAACTCTAGGAGACAAGGGAATAGCTATCTTAGCTCAAATCGCGGTTGATGCCTTTTCAAAGAACACTGGGTCGCATATTTCCTTTTCTAATCATGTTTGGAAATTGCTTATTAACTGCTTTTCAGCTATTAGGAACTTTTGGAAACACCAGGTGAATTTCCTTTAATCCTTAATGAAAGAAATTTTAAACACAAGTTTAAGGACTTAATTTTTTTTTTTTTTTTGGAGTAAACAGCAAAAGGGTGATTAGAATGTTCATTTTGGAAAGCTGCAAATGAATTAAGGGTCCAGATAGATTTGAAACAAGATTTTGAAATTAATAATAAGAATCCTTCCCGTAGGAAAATGCTGCTGTTTTGAATTCTTAAAAAAAAAATACAATAAGATGGAACTTTGAAGGTTGGCAACTAGATGGAACCAGAAGGAACTAAAGATTATAATTAAAGAAGAACTCTTAAATTTGACTTACTAATACAGAATGTAGCAAAATACTTTAACGTTGGATGATATTTGCGAACAATGGGCCCAGAAGTTAATTTTAAATGTCTGTCATTATAGATAGACTGTGTTTATCTAGATGTTATGGAAGAGGAACAATTTTTCCTGGACAAGACAGACTGATCGGAAAGTGATTTAAAAATGATAGACTACAAGAATGATATGGAAAAAGATGCTACACTGGATATACAAATGAAACTGGCTGATGTCTTAATAATTAAAAGGGATATGCAAATAACAAACTAAAAGAGTGATCTGGATAACTTTCCTATATTGGATTTACAAAAGAGACTTTGTAAGTTTTGAAGAATTTTGTGAGGACAAAGAAAAAATGAAAAATCAAGTTCTAGGACATTATTTGAAGGGATTAAAGATTCAAAATTGTTAAAAGTACGAGGAAGGAATATAAAGTTGGCTTATTTGATCAAGGTTAAAATAGATGGGCTGTTGTCTCTGGTAACCCTTAATGGACTTTTGCTGATCAGGACTGAATGATGAGGCTTTAAGGATTTGTTTATAGATAAGACATGAGATATGGGAAGAAGAGATCATTTGTTGTATTTTAAGAGAAGGTGATAAGTTACTAAAACTGATTATACTTGTTGTGATAATGGGGAAAGTCATTTCTTGATATATTTCTTTTCTTTTTCTTTACTATAGTCTTATTTTTTCTTTTTTTTTCTTTCTTGCACTTTCGATTTCTTTTTATTCTTTTATTTTTAGTTTGTATTAGTTTTTATCTTTTTAATTGTAATGTTTAATAAAATTACTATTAAAAAAAAAGAAACCAAAGTCATGCATGCTAATACTACTATTATTATAAAGTTACAGTAACAGAATCTTGCAAGTCTGAATGCACTTCCCCCCTCTCTCCCTTTATCTTTGTGAGAACGAGGGAGGGTCTTTTCTGAGATACTTTCTCAGGTTACAGTTCTGGTCTGGACTCAGATTTCTTTTATCTGACCATTGTCTTCCTCCTGTTCCTCAAGATTATTCCTTCTGCCCATTATATCCTCTCAGGATACTCACTGTCTTTCAGTAGTGTAGACATCTGTTGATCACTCTTGCATCAAATATATTTGCAGGAATGCCTTTGAGCCCCACAAAGATGTGGTTGGATACAGGCATGTACAAGGAGGGCAAAGGGGCAAATGATAAAATGTATCTCATGACTTCATGACACAAACTCCATGACTTATGGACTTGTGTCCAACAACACCCATTTTGTCATTTTTTTCTTCATTGCAGAATTCATACAGACATTCTTGTAATATCTTTTTAATTGACAAACCCCATCACATAATTTGGTAAATTGTGGATGGGTGGGTAGGAGAACACTGTTCGCTGTCTCTGCCCACTCTAGAAAACACCTTTAGTTCAATATAGCTGGATCATCTTTAGGAACTGACATTGGCCTACATTTGGCCAAACTTTCTTAATATAGTCATGCTTATTTGTAATTTTCATGAATGTATGCCTTTTCATACAGACATTCTACACATTGCAAACTGCAATGAAGAAAAAAATGACAAAATGGGTGTTGTTGGTCACAAGTCCATAAGTCATGGGGTTTGTGTCATGAAGTCATGAGATACATTTTATCATTTGCCCCTTTGCCCTCCTTGCACATGCCTGTATCCAACCACATCTTTGTGGGGCTCAAAGGCATTCCTGCAAATATATTTGATGCAAGAGTGATGATTTATTTTGTAGCATGCTGGCTCTTGTTTAAAAAAATCTTCTTAAAAGAAACTTTACAAAAAGTTATACGGGGCAGGAAATTTGATAGGTATGAAGGATGTTCTCTGGGGACATCTGGTGTCTGCAAGTATCACATTGCCTACATTTGGCCAAACTTTCTTAATATAGTCATGCTTATTTGTAATTTTCATGAATGTATGCCTTTTCATACAGACATTCTTGTAATATCTTTTTAATTGACAAATCCCATCACATCATTTGGTAAATTGTGGATGGGTGGGTAGGAGAACACTGTTCGCTGTCTCTGCCCACTCTAGAAGACACCTTTAGTTCAATATAGCTGGATCATCTTTAGGAACTGACATTTTCTGCCCACCCTTATTTCTTGTAGATAAATCTTCCTGAATTAAAAAGAATTTTGCAGTTGATGTTGAAGAGGTCTCTGCTTAGTCCTTCCAGGAAGTGCCACATTTTATAGGAAATTAAAGGACATTGGATCTCTTTGTTCAGCAATCCACATTTTCTCCCAGGGGCAAATTTTGGCACTGACTTGTCAACATTACAGGAGACTCCTAATGATGCTGGGCCAAGAGCAATAAAATCTTAGCAAAAATAAACCTTAAAAAACAAACATTCAAATATTTAGTCTTCTAGGGAATGTGTGGTATTAATTTGCTTGGCCCATTCTGAAGCCAGAAGGTAATTATTGAGATAAACTTGAAAATACTAAGATTAAAGAGGGAGAAGAAAATCAAAGTAAGCTAGAGGACTATAGGCAGAAGCAAGTCCTATGGACATTCCCCAGTGTGAGAGTATATAGGGCTGCAGTGTCATACATGTTTTAGTAATAATAACTAGATAACAAAATGGAAGGTGGGTGCATTGAGTGGTCTTCCCTAAATGAGTTGGATTTCAGTCCCCATATTCTCCAGCTTTTTGCCATGCTTTCTAGGAATTTGAGATCCTGAAGTCAACACATTGGCAGATCTCCAGACTGAGTAGGTTATCAAAGAGAATACTAACATTAGACATTTAATTTAATTCATAAAGATTTTTTTTTTCTAGTGAAGAAATGTTCATGAATCCCACTTTCATAACATGGGAAGGACTACTAGGGAGGGCTGTGCACACTTAGGAAATTATTTTGATCTTGTGTCAGCCTCAAAAGAAGATATACTGCTTTAAGGATTGGGGGTGTGGGGGGGGGGGTGCTGCTGTAATAAATAGCAAGAAGAACATATGAGGTCCAAAGCACTTTTCCTAAATATTTGCAAAGCACATTGAGCCCTAATATGTGGTCAACCCACAATGTACCACAGCTGCTGAGTTTATGGGAACTGTTGCTGGCACCTGCATTCATGGCTCAGATATCACTTCCTATTTGTATCATATGTTTAACTGTACTTGATCCCTTCTGTTTGGCAAAACATAGATGTTTGAATTGCCCTCATAGTATTTTGTAACCTCTTTTTCATATAAAATAGGCTACTCCAATCTCCATTTGCTTTAAGAGTGTCTTCTGCTCAAGGATTAAGGCAGTTTAGAGATCTCGGTTGATAGTCTGCAATCTAAAATGAAATTACTCTGAAAATTTCCCATGCATCTGTAGTTGGCAGCCAAGAGGACCATTTTACAATTCATCTCATACAGCCACTAAAACATAGAAACTTTGATTGATGTTACTTGATACCTTATGCCAACCTTCCCCAGTTTAGTGCTACCTAGTTATGTTGAGCTTCAGTGCCCATAATCATCCAGTGAGCATCTCAGTCCCAACCAGCAACAATAACTGTCTGTGAGATCAAAAGCTTCCAGGCGTTGTGAGGACAAAATCCAAGCTTCCGATTATACAGATTTTGAAAAATGAAGTATTAGTGCAGAATTCCCTTGCGTTCCTCCACCCTCCTCCTCTTTTTTAATTGTGAATCAGAGGGCAGGAATGGCTTGTTTCTACTATTTACATGTTCCAGGAGCTTCTTTCTGGCTGAAGAATGTGGTGCCAACACTTTACATATTGTCTCTTATACAGCATTTTGAGCTGAGAAGTCTTAATACAGAAAAGGTCTGCCACTGAGGAGTAAATCTCTTCCAATCTGCATATTAATCTGGTAGAGTACATCAGGACAAGTAGTTTAAAACTGGGGACCAGGGAAATCCTCATGCTTTCCTGATTCAGTAAGAATGTCTTTTAAAAAGGATTCAGAAAAAATGATCCAATTTCTGGGGGGGGGGGGGAATTGTACAGAGTGAGTTGTCTGTTTTCAGAAGACCAGATTAGCTCTATTGCCAATAAACTCTCTGATATGTACAAACTATAAAGATTAGTTGTATGCAAATTGGTTTAGATTTGTAATAATTACTGAAGAGGTAAATAAACCTGAACACAGAAAACCCAGAACGGGCTTTGGATGCTGTCACTTTCAGCAACTGCCATCTGTTGTAATATACCATTTGTCATCCAAGCTGTTGTTCCACTGAATCACAGTTTTCCCAGGGCATTTAAATTTAACCAGGAGTTTACTGTATAGCTGACACCTGTTGGGAAGACTGGGAAAAAATAAGTCTAAACCTTAAGCAAAAGAGGATATAAATTCTTTTTCTGAATCTTTCTCTTGACTGCCTAGTATTAATAAAAGCTCTTTATACTACAAGAGGAATTTTATGTCCTATATTGAAGATAAACACTGAAAATGTCAAACATAAAGAAAGTTGAGATGTCAATTTAGAAATAATAAATCCAAGGTAGGGATCTTTATCTAACATTTCTTAGATTCTTTGGAGTATATAAATTTCCGTCTGTTGCATATATTTGGTAATATTTGGCTATATTTTTTTGTTGTGGCGGTTCCTTTTTAAGATTAGTACAAACTTTCTAAGGAATAATTGAAAAAACATATTTTGGAAGGTAAAATTCCAAATCTATCAAAAATCCCAGGTCTTAATTCATCCTCATGCAATTACTGAATGTTTGAGGGATAGGCAACCCATACTCTGTTGAATGATATAAATTACAAGACAGTACAGATGGTATTTAGCCCATTTAAAGTAGTGAATAAATGATTCTTCATGGAAGCGTGAGGGTTCTTTGCTTTCCAAGGGCTGGGGACGCCACAGTGTAGCAAATCTGTACAAAATGCTTTATTGCAGCACACACCTTCCCCAACAACAGATTATTGCTCTCCACCCATCAAGGACTTGCACAGTGATGTTGCGATGTGAATTTGTCTTTAATACGCAGTCCTTTAATACTTAGTTCAAGCAAAAGCCTGTAAGTCTGTAAAGTGCCATACAACCTTTGCCTCCTTCCAAACGTCGTTACTCTAGTTGATCCTCTTCTAGCTGCTGCCAAACTCCCAGCAAAGCTCCAGGCAGGACTCCCACCAGGATATGCTGCTCACCATAACTTGTGATCCTGACAGTTGAATGACAGTCCTCTCGCCTGCTTGTAATACTGCCAACCTTCAGACCTCGCCTCCGCTTCCCTGTCTGTATGCTGTTGGCTTATCTTCTTTCCTCCTACAGACACCTCCCCGCTCTAAGAGCCTGGGTGGGGGCGAGGCTGCCTCTGGGCATTGGCAAGTCCTTGAAAACACCAGGGTGTGGCTCAGTCATGATAGTAGCTGGAAGCTGGCCTAGATGCTTGTTGAGTTAATGAATGGCTGTATGAGGGAAATGGGGTGAGGAGCATCTCTGCCTGGCTGCAGCTACTTTTCCCAGACACAAACAGCCATCCCAACTTCACTCCCTCACACCTGTCTCTGCTGACTGTTGCCATTTTTATGATTAATCTATTTTGTTTTGCTTGGTTTCGCTCTTGTTTTGTTCACATGGCAACAGTGGAAATCTGACAATACTGAAGTCATAAGGCTAATCATACCAACATGCCACACAGTCCTTGAAACCTCAGTTACAATCCCCATAATCAGACATAACAAGCAAAGCTAAAGCCGTTTTCTAATTAATACACTCAGTATGCTTTTTCTCCAATAGCTTTTTCTCTCCAAATGTTTGTAGATCAAATGTCTTGCCAGATCTTCAAAAATGTCTCCAAATTAGAGGTCCAAAGTAATAAAGGAGAGTTATGTTGCTCTGTGTTTGTACAGGGAGTCCGTAAGCTGCCAGCTTCTTCAAGGTCTCAGTTCTTTGTTTCTGTTGATTGCACTTGTTCCAAAGCAGTAATGTTTTGATGCTTTATTAAGGAATAAAGTTTGTTAATTTACTGAGCCTCCATTTACTCATCTTTTCCAGCATTGCTGTGTTTCACATGTGGTGTGTCCATGCTGGGGATTTAAGACTCCACTAAAATATTTAAAGGAGTTGGCAGAAATGATGGAAATGCATTGTGTTAGCATTGATTACAGGGGGTTAAAGGTCAATGGAAGCTCATGCAGTATCAATGTTTTTGGCCATATAAAATATATTTCTAGCTTTCTTCTAAAGTACCAAATTGGGAAGCTAAGGTCCAGCATGGATCTATCATAAGTTAGATAATTCCATTCTGAATTGTAATAAAAACAATACAAATGCTTTAATTCTGAGACACTGTCATCATCTCTTACTGTGCAATGTTCTTATATTTGGCGTAGATACTAGAGACAAAGTATATATGGCAAATACTGTAGTTTTGAGAATTGTAATCCAGAATATTTAGAAGGCATCATAGGTAATTCCAGGGGTCTTTAGAGACCTAATCCAAAAGCCATTATTGGTCAATACCTTTATTAGAAGAACCAGAATGGCACAAAAGAGTAAGCAAGCTTTTGGCTTCTCCAGAACTCTTCATCAGGCTAAAAATTGTATCAGTAAACCATATCTGGGCTGCAAGGATCTGGACAACCACTAGAAGAAAACTAACTGTTCCTGCCACCTAGTGATTGTCCAGGTTTCTCCAGCCCACATATGGCAAGCTTACTTTTCTTATAGGTGAAGCTCACAGGTACATTAGCCTAGCAGAAAGCATAAATGATCATTACATCTAAAGCTATGTTCTCAACCTCAGCAACTTTAAGATGCTGGCTGGGGAATTCTAGGAGTTGAAGTCTCTTAATCTAAAAGTTGCTGAGGTTGAGAAACACTGGTCTGTATAACTACAAACGTGAAAAGTAATTTTGGATAAAATGTCAAATTACAAGCCTTGTGATTGGAGAGGTTTGGGCTCTCTAATTGCAGAGCTCCTCTTCAAAATGTATAAATTCTTCTTCCTCTGGAGATAGTGTGTAACTAAAGGTGCTATTTTCCAGGGGACTTAAAAAGCAATCCTAGCTATGTTTCTCCATGAAAAGCAGTTCTAAAATTTATACTGAAAGAACCAAGAGTTTGCCATTTTTGCACTCGTATAAATTTGTAATCTTCAAATTCCATGATTCTGGGAAAATAGGATGGTATATGTAGAATTTTCTCTTTCTGTTTTTTGTCACTAATTTTAAATATACTTATGGGGGGGTGTCTGTATTTCAAAGTACCTTAAGGGGACAAAACTTAGTCACAAGATAACTCTCTTGAGGTAGTGAGTTCTGTTATTTGGTCACTGTATATGGAATTTTAGTGTGTATAGAATGTGGAGAATTAATATTATTTCAGTCCTTCAATCTAGAAAAAAGCAAACTTACTTCCCGTTTCTGTTTAAAGATATATTTCAGATACAGAAATAAAGATAAACTTTTTCCCCCTTGGATTTTTTCCCCCAAGTTTAGATTCTGCTTGCATCTTGTATGACAAAGGTGTAGAAAATGATTTATTGCCAAGCTGATATCTGATGCATTTCAAATATGAAAGTTCTGTCCCAGGGCAAAAAAAGGAGGGGGGGGAAATCCCAAAATAATTTTCCAGTCTGATTTGTTCTCTTCCAAATTACATCAAAGTCAATAGGGTTGATTCAATAATAGAACATATCAGAAAGCAACATTTGGATTCAGACAGCTACTCACGACCTGCAAGCTTTGTCCTGAGTTACTGGTGATTGCCAACTTGTTCCAGTGTTACTAGAAAGGCCATAATGTGGGTTACACAGAGGCCTCTGCAGGGGGAGGGGGATCAATGAAATCAAGATGGTAGACACAACTGTGTGATTGAAGCTGTGCCCCTGTTGTATGTGTGTTGACATCACAAACACAAAAGAGCTGGGTTTTGATCTCATGGTCATGACTACCATGACTTTTTTGACACCCCCATCCCACCCAGGATGCCATTGGGTTATATACATAATCATTTGGCCTTGCATCTGAAGAATTCATCTTAAACATTTCATGTGCATGGCAGCCCCTGAATGTCTAGAATTTCTCCTAAAGTTGCCACAAATTGTAATTTCTAATATGACAGGAGAAAGTTATTAAACCAATGGAGGTAGAAAATTATTATATTAACTTCATTGATTTAATTTATATTTAAATGAAGTTAAATTCTACTTACATCTTGGAATGGCTCGCTACACCTTTATTTATTTAAATTTATTGGCCACCCAACTCCAGTGGACTCTGGGCAGCTCACAAAACTAAAAAACACATCAAAATAGCTAAAGATATTAACTCATCAGGCAGCCTGGACTAAAATGCTGTAATAACAAAACCCACAAAACAAAACAGGGGCCATTAACCAAAAAAAAAAAAAAATCAACCCTAGGCCTGGGACGAAGCCAGGTTTTCAAGGCTTTCCAGAACCCCAGGAGAGAGGGCACTGTCCTTATCTCTGGGGGAATGTTCCAGAAGGTGGGGGCTGCAACAGAAAAGGTATGCTTCCTAAGTCCCAAAAGATGACAACATTTACTGGAGGGGACCTGGAGCATACCCACTCAGCTGGAGTGTTCTGGTAGGCAGATACAGTTGGAGACAAATGGTCTGTCAGGTAACCAGGCCATACGCCATACAGGCATTTATAGGTAATAACCAGCATCTTAAATTGCACTTGGAAGCCAACTGGCAGCCAATGCAATGGTGACACATGGGCACATCAAGAAGCGCCCATTACTGCTTGCACATCTGCATTTTGAACCAGCTGTAGCTTCCAGGTGGTCTTCAAGGGCAGCCTCACATAGAGTGCATTGTAATAATCCAATCGTGAGGTGACCAGGGCATGAGTGACTGTCTGATGGGCCTTCCGATCAAGGAAAGGGCACAAATGTTCTGAAACCACAGGTAGGGGTTAGCCCAATTACAACTTTTGTACCACTGAGTATTTTCAATTGCTTTCATTTATGGAAGCAACATGATTATATAAAGTATTGGGGGCCAGTTTTCTTCTGAGAAACAAAACATCATTTGCTATGGATAACCTCTTACAAAAATTTTTCATATTCCCATTATTTAGGCCAACTTTACGAAGCACGTATAACTCAGACATGTAAAGATGTCCTCCCTCTCTCATTTTGATTTTAGTTAAGATTCTCATCTGTATTCTGGCATTTTTCTAATAGTTTTCTGCCATCCTGTTACTTCTCCAAGTTACGATGAGCTTCAATTTCCATAAGATTATATTTATAATTCCCATCTTCTTTCAATAATAATTTTAAAACACTTTAAATTAGGACTGCAAGATCTGGGCTGCAATCATTCCAATAAGCGCTACAGGGGAGCAGAGTTAGGGTTTTCTCCTTGCTGCCAACTAGTGGCCCTGTTTTTTATATATTTTGCAGGAAGTATGATAGTTCTATGTCTGCAGTCCCTTTCACTATGGAAACCAATACCTAAGCCCAGCAAGAATCATCATGATCTGGTAAAAGCCATCAGAAACAATTTTGGATGGACCAGGCTGGGTAGCACTACTGTAGTTTCCAAAATCAGGTTTTGGAAGTTGTAGACTCAGTATGTCTGGAAGGCAGGAGATTGGGAAAGCTGCACAACTGCGTGGGTGGTGTTATTATATAGTATGGCTACTAGATGTCCAGAGGTCAGGAGTTTCCTGTTACTGTATCTGCCCTTGGTGGAGAGAAATCACAAAGTCCTTATAGTAGATCAGCACTTCTGCTGCTGGCTTCAGTCTAGATTGAGTTCTGCTGCTAACTGAAAGCCTATTCTGAAATGCATCCAGAAGTTAAACTCTGGATGGACAGCTTATATGACAATATTAATGTTTTCTTTAAGGAACCTGATGACCTTGTGATGGAATAAACTGTTCTGCAGAACATTGATTAATTTAATTGGTGGCATCAGCTATGGGGCCTATTCACTCACATTTGCTACCAAAGGATTAGTCTATTCAACTTTAAATGCATTTAGATTTAATCAGTGCACGGCAGATGCTCCTTCAACAAACTCAGATATTAATAAACTAACAAACTATGAGGTTATGTTGACATAACACACCTAATTGGGTACTGAATTAATCCATTGTCTGGCTTTATGAAATACACTGAATAACAAATTAACACATGGTTGGATTTGCACAACATGCTATCCCACAAGAAATAACCCAAGATTATCCCTAATCAAGTGTCACATTGATCCGAAAAGCTCAGATGACCTTCCTTCAAAATGCGAACCCAAAGGTAACATGCTTACTGTGCTTTTTTCTACAGCCCACATACTGGAATGCAAGCATATGAATCAGATGTGCCCAAGATCCCCACCGCCTGCATTGCTATTGAAGATGCGGAACTGATGGCCCGGTTGTTCTCCCGGGGCACTAAGATAGTTGTAACTCTGAAAATGGGAGCCAAAACATATCCTGATGCTGATTCCTTTAACACAGTTGCTGAAATAACAGGCAGTAAATACCCTGAGCAGGTGAGTGACATTTGTATATTTCATGGTTGGGAACAAACTGAAAATTCCACTGAGATTAACTAGTCTCATGATTTCAGAATCACTGGAATACACTGAGGTCTGATGTTAAAAATTAGAATAACAAAATTGCTTAGCCACGAAGAGTTAATTCCATAGAGTGCTTTTCCCCCCTGTGGCTTCATTCTCAGATCTAGCAGTCAGTGAGTGGGTCTCTAGACTTGACTAGACCATTTAAGAGAAGAAAAAGAACATGGCAGCGTATTTCAGTGTAACACCCGACACATATTATTGGAATATCACTTACCAGAATTCCCAGTCATCAGTTCCAGTTGGGAACGCCAGTCCAAGGACCCGTATGCTAAATATTTGAGAGAAGATTAATAAACATGGTGTTTTATCTTCTTTTTATCAAAAAGGAAGAGCCAAATTTGCCACATATGCCTCTTCATGTGTACCAATGAAACTTTAAAAATGATTATTGTGATTTAGTATAAAATACAGGGCATCTCACACATGCTCAGTATTGCAAACATTTCTTGCATTTTTGTTTCATTACAGAAACACTGAACTGGGAAGTGAACTATCCTTGCTTTAGAAACTTTCTAAAATTAGCCTAGCTTTCATCCATTTGAATTTTGCAATAATAGCTGAGGACTGTTAGATTGCTGTCTTCTTTTAATTTTGCCTAGGACTTGAAAGCAGTGATTTTGTTACTTTTTACCACCCGAATGTTGTACTTCAGTGAATCCTTTTTAAAGTCAGAATGGGTACATTTTCCAAATGACTTTAATATCTAATAAAGCCACATTGCATTGTATGATAAATAAAGACAGTAAATATTCCCACAAGAGCCATTTGGCTCTCCATGTTGCTGTAGCTGGTCTTCAACATAGCAGTGGCAACATGGGCCTGACCTTGTCTAATCTTGGAAGCTAAGCAGAGCTGGGCCTGGCTAGTTCTTGGATGAGACATGTCCAGAGAAGGCAGGAGCTGTAGGTTAGGAGTCAAAAAAAAAAGAAAAGAAAAACATCCTGGAGGGACACAGTGGGAAAGTCCTGCACTATTGTCAAGAAAACTACATGGACTTGTCTAGGAAGTCACTAGAAGAGGTGGACTTGAAGGAGACCATTAACTTATTCAACATAGTTTAAGAGGTGTTAATTGATATGCCATTTACTTTGGATTTATCATCAAAGATTTAGATTGGCAATTATTTTATTCATGAATTTCTTGTTAGGTTTCATTGCTCCTAAAAAGAACTGCTTTATATTTGTAATCATTTAGTACAGCAAGGACTGTACAGTTGAATTCTGGCAGGGGTGGCTGATTCAGCTCTGAGGATGATAGATCATCAGGAGTTGCTACACAACTCCTTTCAGAATGAGAAATGCATTTGGCTTTTAAATGGTGTGTCGCTCCAGAAAATAGGCCAGGCCAGGCCAGGCCAGGCCAATGAGTTGGATGGACCAAAAACAAATTCAGTTTGACTTAATTTAATTAAATGCAGCTAATAATATATGGCATTTAATAATTTTCTTCTTCTGTCACATTAAAAATTCTAATGCAGGCACTGAAGGTGCCACATACATCTTTTGAGGGCTGCATGTGGCCCTGGAAATTGGATTTAAAGCAATTATAATTTATCTTTCATCCTGAAATGCTCCTAGTATAGTTTTCAGGTCAATAAGAAGAAGCAATCTTTGCCCTCAGGTTTGGAATATAAAAATACACCGTACAAAAAAGATGGAATAAAGAAAGGAAAATAACAATAGATACCAGTTTTCAATGCAAAAAGGATTTTAAGCTTTCCTTCAAGCAAACTAAAGGGGTGAGATGACCATTTCAGGAGAAATCAAGCCTGGTGGAGTTAGCTTCTCAGGAGGGTTGACAGTGGCTTTCCTTTCTTTCACTCCCTCAACCATAATCTAGTGATTAACCATTTGGTATATGATCATCGTTGGTGAGAAGCAAAATCTGATGCAGAAAGGGTGATCTACTCAATGGCTTCATACAATATACTAAGCCATGCTTTGCTTAACCATGGTTCATTGAATAAACCAACATTAGCTGACACTGGGAGCAGTAGAAAGATTTGAATTTGGAAAGATGGTACAACTGCAGAATTAAAATCTGGGAATATGTGTTTCTTTTTGTTTCTGAACTGGCACTTTATTGATGTAATGCAATAGATTGATGAAAATTATTCTCTGCAGTAAAGGATAAGGCAAGCAGAATGATTTCCTAGATGAAGCATGGTGGTTTTATTATTTCAACTTTTCTTTTCTCTGTCTTTATGTGTTTCCCCCCCCCTTTATATTTTTTTTCTTGTTAAAGGAATCACGTAAAATTTATAAATACCATAGTTAATTGAATAAACTAATAATAATTTATTAAATGTATATGCTGCCCAACTCCCAGCAACTCTGGGATGGTTTTTAAATGTTAAAAACAATTGTTGTTAAAAACAAGTAACAAAACAAGAAACACAAAACAAAGAAACAAAGATGGCAGAGAAAACAAACCCCGATGGGACAAGGGACAGGAAGCAAAGGGGCGTCAGTCATCTTCACCAAAGGCTTGGGTGAAGAGCCATGTCTTCAGGGCCCTCCAAAGTCCCAATAGGGTCGGGGGGGGGTCATCTGAATCTTGGGGGGAACCTACAGTTAGCGGGGATTAAGCCATAAATCATGATTTAGAAACCACAGCAAATGAGTTCACACAATATACTAACCCCAAGCCAAACAGACCATGATATGGCTTAGTGTGAATCAAGTTTGTCTCCTTTGTTTCTTACTACCCTGTTTCTCAGTATGTTTTACAAACTACCTTTGGGTGCATTAGTCCCCTCCTTCCCAGTCAGCTGAAGGCAGATCAGGACACCAGCCTGGAAAAACAATTGTTAGAAAATAGTAGAGATCCAATATTTTATATACAGTGTTACCAAAAATCCATACTATAGAGTTACCTCCTCCAACAACACCTTTGATTTCAGGATCTGGATTTATTTAGGGTCAGGGCATGTAATATCTTGAATCTTTTAAAGCTAGATTTCATAAACATGTAATATCTTGAATCTTTTAAAGCTAGATTTCATAAACAGAACCCATGTTATATTCAAGAAAGTACATATGTCATAAAAGAGGTGGAACAAGAAGATTTGTGTGTTGTTCTCACAGAAATCCAGACCGTCTAGACTTCTGTTTCTCGTAAAGGAGGACAGATCTCAGACTTCTCTAGCATTCCTGCTTCAGGCTGGAACAGATCAAAACACTAAAACTATTTAGAGCGTGGGTTTAGAGTTCAGTACTGCGATTTAAAATTTCCTTGAAAGATAAATTCCGTGTATATTTTCAGACACGTATTCGTTGTTTTAAAAAATCATGAACCGTTTTTAGTAGTATTTCAGCCACTTCTGAGATGACATCATTCCCATTTAAAACTTACATAACCAAAAGGCACTGCTCCATGTAACGAGCTCAGCAGAAAAGCCTCATCCCATTTGTTTACCCATCTTTCTGTTACCGCATGTATGATTTGGGTTGCTGAAAGGCTGTCGTGAATGTTGAAAAATGATTGTTCAAAGTGGCAAGAATGTATACATAGTAGCTTTGGGGTTTTCTAAAAACCAAGCCAGGGCTTCGTCAAGGGTTCCTAGATCTTCTTTCCCTTTGATTGCTGGGTTCAGCTGGGAAGCCCTGAGCCACATCTGGAACCCCACTGGCACTAGATCAGTGATGAAAACTAGGTGCAAATGGCCTTTGGAAATTCTCCAAAAAATATATGGGCAGAGGGGTGGGTAGCAAGGGGGACCCCAGTGGGGGGCCCTTGTTCTTGAAGGCCCCAATGTGGCTGCCTGTCCTGCTTTACTACAGGTATAGCATCACTGTAGCAGAGAAATGACATTTTGCTTTATGCTGTTTCATATTTGCAGTATATTTGTACACATTTCTCATTTTTCAGTGCGACTTTTTGCTTTCCCTGGTTGGTGAGCACTTCAGGTTATAAACTGCCAGCACAGTGGCATAGGCTGATTTGCTGTGTAATTTGCCACTCTCATAATAATAGAATTTCCCCTAACATGATTTAACTACATCAGTAAAACTGACATGCTTTAAAATTATCTGAATGTAATTCACAGCCTTATATATGAGAACAACCCACTTTGTATGGTTTATTTATTTCATGTTTCAAGTTTAAAACAGGGAAACTTTATCAAAATATTTTTCATAGTGAAAGTCAGCATGAGTGGCTTATATGTATGATTTCTAAGCTTCCGTTTAGGGTATAAAAGCCCGCAGGTGGCAATGTATGCTTTTCAAATATTTTTATAATTAAAAAAGACCACATGGATGACATTCTCATTTAAGATATTGGGCATGAGATCACTTAGTTCTTACAATATTTCAGGGGATTATTTTTAATATTTTGGAAGAAAGCTTGCAAATGAGAAATTGCGGGAGACTGTGAAAGGAATGGAAAGGGCAGACATCAATACTCAAGAGACAGAAGGCGAGTCCATGGGCAGTTCATCTCATAAATGCAACTCAGCCCAGGTGGAAGAAACATGGGAAGAAACATTTCAAAGGATTCAAATAGACCACTGTTTTTTGAACTTGGCAACTTTAAGATGGGTGGACTTCAACTCCCAGAACCCATCTTAAAGTTGCCAAGTTTGAAAAACACTGAAATAGACTTTACCTTAATAAGGGTAGGGAATTCCTCTTGCATTTCTGTATTTATTCCCAGACTAGCATTAGAGATACCTTACTGAAATCTGTGTAGTTTTGTTTCCAAGTGCTTCCTATTGTATAATTGGAGGGGCTACTAATGGTGATATTAAGCAGTATGTTACCATGTCCAGTACATACAGCATACCTTCCAATGAACACAATACAACATCCTGGGCTATAAGCTAACTCCAATTAGAATAACTACCACTAGCTAACTAGAGCTAGAATAAACCCCAGTTCCAAGAATCAAACATAGCTAAACATTTGCTCTGTAGTCCAAAGATATACATTCACTCTTCATCTACTATAACTGAAGATTATTCATCAGTTATAATCTCATCCAGGGCTATGTGTTTGTAAGTCTACATGGATATTTTATTTACATTTATTTTATTATAATTTGCAAACATACCAGTCAGGGTGATGCACAACATTAATAATTTTCAGTTTTGTAAAACCAACAGTGTAAAATCAAGAAAATGGTCTCAGTTGTTAAAAACAAACCATAAAAGATCATCTGTGACATACAAAAACCTGCCAGAATAAAATGCAGTTTGACAATTAGGAAATTTTAGCTAGGCCAGTGTGGACAGGCATTCTATAATGTTGCTGTAACTACTGAGAAACGTGCTGAATCATTCTTCCATGACAGAGAATGGGCAGAATGACACAGATGGAGCTAGTCCCTAAGGCATTACAGAGCCTAGCCATTTAAGGCGTTAGAACTTGAATCATGTTGGGAAAAATTGGATAACCAGTTCAACTGTCTGCAGTATTGCTATAATATGATTCCATGAGAAGAAAACTAGTAAACTAACATACTAGCTATGGCATTTTGAACCATTTGACATTTCTAGAGACTCTTCAAGGAGAGCTTCATGTAGAATATGTATTAAATAAACATACAGGAATATATTGACAGATTGAGTTCACAGTGTTTGGAATTAGAGAAGCATTAAATGAATAAACCTTTGCATGTTTTTGTTCTGATTTTGAGGGTTTATATCTTCATGCCAAATACATTTAAGCCATTTCTTGATGATGGCTGCTATTCTACATGTAGTGTAACACATTTCACAGAATAGCCAAGTAGATCAGAGATAGAAAATCTGTAGCATTTCAGATATAGTTCCCAGAATCCCCAGCTAACATGGACAGTGGTGAGGGATAGAGCAACATCTGAGCAGACACAGATTCCCCAGATTAGGTTGCCAAATTCTGTAAACTTTTGGAAATATAATCCCTGTCAGTAGATTTTTTTTTTCCCTGCAGCTGGTTCTATGTGTAGCTTTAAAAAATTGTGATAAATATATTTTCTTTCCAGCCAAGTTGTTGACTGAATATATATTAACATTAAGAAATTTAGGAAATAATGTGAACTATAAAGTTGCTAAGATGCGGTACACAAAGTTCCTTTGTAAGTCAGTTATTGATTTAACAGGGAATTTTGGACACAAAAAATGGAAGCAGATTTCTTTTTCTTTTTTGGACTAAAATAATTCATTCTTGGAATCTGTTTTTGGCAAAAGCTTTATTGAATGACCAAACATGGAAAACAGACTTTTAAAATTGTATTTAGTTATATAGGATGGGAACTGAACAAAAATGAACACTGAAGGTCATGTGTGTGTGTAACATCTGGCTGGCTGTGCGACTGTGGTTGGTCGCATAGTCAGCCAGATGTTTAGACTGGATTTGGCATTTTTATCCACCTATTGAGTCCTTCTCAAAGATCTGGGATAGGCAGATGTTGTTGTTTGATGGTATTAAAGGCATCATCACAGGATATAAGCTGTTCCAAGTAAAGCTGCCTTTTGCAATTGACTGATGGTGATTGATTTTGTCAATGCCAATGGTCTTCAAGTGGTGCTCCAGATGTTTTGGGATTGTACCTAAGGTGCCTATAATTATTATTTATTATATTATATAAATAATATATTATATAAACTATATAATTTATATAATCATAATCATAATAATTATTGTTATTAAACTTGTATGTTGCTCAACTCCCAATGACTCTGAGCAGCTCTGAGCAACTCTGAAATGGCCTCTTGCACTCCTTGATCCATATGACTTTCAATCAAACAAAAAAAATTTTTTACAATAAAATCAATAAAAGATAAAGATACAAGATGGCAAAACGATGTAGCAAGGGGTCTCACTTTCCTTCTCCAAAGACCTGGGTGAATGTCTTCATGGCTCTTCTAAGCAACAGAGTGGGGGAACCTCATTCCAGAGGACAGGTGCTGCTACAGAGAAGGCACATTTCCTACGTCCCAATAGATGACGTTGTTTAATCAAAGGAACCTGGAACATGCCAATCCTGCAAGATCTAATTGGTTGGGCAGATGCTATGAGAGATAGGCAGTCCCTGAAGTAACCAGGCCCTGTGCCATGTAGGGTTTTATAGGTAACAACCAGGTGGAGGTTGTAACAACCAGCAACTGAGACATGCCCATTACTGCTCATGCTGCCACATTCTGGACCAGTTGAAGCTTCCGGGTGGTCTTCAAGGGCAGTCCCATGTAGAGGCCATTGCAGTAGTCAAGCTGCAAGGTGACTAGGTCATAAGTGACTGAAGGGCCCCCGAACTAGGAAAGGACACAACTGGCACACCAGATGGAGTTGTGTAAAGGCCTTCTTAGCCACAACTGACACCTGCTTTTCAAACAGGAGCTGCAAGTCCAGGAAGACCCAGATTCCATACCAACCTTGAAGGGGGAAGTGCTACACCATCCAAGGTCAAAGATGGAATATCTCCAGATCTAGGCGGTCCAAATACCCACAGCCACTCGGTCTTGGTAGGATTGAGTCCGAGACAGTCCCTCCCCATCCTGCACAGCCTCCACTGTTTTTAAATCTGGGAGAATAGGGCTGTTTGCAGTTCAAAGCCCTTTTGTACAGGCTTTTTGTTCTGCTCCTATCCAGTAGCAATGATGCTGGGGATTGCTCTTTTAAGCCCCCCCCTTTTTTGCAGCCAATCTGTTGGCAGTGGAGACCTGCTCCTGCAGAAGCTGAGTATGTGTTCCTTCCTGCCAGAACATCACTGAGCATTCCATTCCAACTTCCATTCCAGAGGCCATAGCCTAAATGAGAAAAAGCCCGCTGAGGGTGGAGAACCATTTCTGTAGAAAGAAACTGAACATTAAATTAGGTAGCCTTGTTACTAACTATTATTACGGTATTTGCACTGGTGTGTTATCTTATGGAAATAACCAGGAACATTGTATTTCATTTCTATGGGAATGTATGTGTTATAATTAAAGGAATAATTATGGCTCATATGGACAAAAATACAGTTTAATTACCACAGTGAGAGTGGCTACTTTCAGTTGTCATAGTTTCTCTGTGGGAAAGAAACAGTAAAGTACTTAGTAGAGTTCCAACAATGCTTTTCCATTTATTTAGGATTGCTGTTCAGAAGTTTCTTTAATTTAACAGTAATACTGTGGTTGTTTGCTCTAAGGATGTTTCCGCCCACATGTCCATTCCCAGTTGATGCTTCAAATGGACAACGCACGTTTCTGGGAATATCAAAGGAAAACCTGAAAGCAGATTTATAGTGTGTCTGGTTTGTCTGTGGCTTTGTAGTGCCTTGTAGAATCAAGTATAGGCTGCACAGAGTTTACATTCTCAGGCTATAATTTAACACAGTTTCAATGGTGCTTAATTTCTTTGAATATTGTAAGTTTGAGCGTGCTTGCAGTATAGCCCTATATATATATATATTTATTCAGAAGTAAGACCCATTGGAAGCAATTGAACTCACTCTTGGGTAAGTCTGTATAGCGTTCTGTCTTTGGTTAGGATTCAGTTCTTTTCCTGTGACTTCAGCATTTGGGAAAGACCAAGAATTATCCAAAGTGTATTTTTTTAAAAAAGAAGCATTCTTAAAAGCAAAAAACTAAAGATCATCATGTGACGGAAAAATAATAAAATAAAGCTGGACACTCTCCCCCCCCCCTTGCCTCTCCTGCAATCTCTTTTCTCCACTTCCCCCTGCCATTCTTTGCTCATGCAAAACTGTATTAGCTCCAAGCTATTGCATGACCCAAGAGTGACCATGTTCTGCTGCCAAAAATAGCCCTCTTAACACTATCATACTGAAACAATGGGAGGGCCATCACCTGTCTGCTTAAAGGTTTGCTGTGGTTCTTATCTCACAATAGAAAAACCATTTATCCCCCATTTAACACCTATCCAAACCTATCCTCCAATCAGATCCCTCAGATTTCCCGCCTTGCAACCTCAAAAGTGTATAAATTCTACGCTTTTCTATTGTTCAGGGTCCCTCTTTGTTGAAAGCAGGCACCCAGTGATCATTGCAATAAGCATGGTTCTTCTCCTCAGCGGTGTGCTCTTGTCTTTGGCAAAAATTCCATGACAATCAATTTATTGGCAAAATCCTCTTTTTGAGGATTTCCTCCTGAAGATTGAGTAGCATCTGTTTGGGATACTGGAACTCTGTATTTCCTCCATCAAGCAGGGTATGTATGGCCTACAAGGACTTTCCAGTATATGAGTCTAACCAAGGAGTTAAGGGTTTAAATGGATCTCTCTTAGGAGAGCACACCATTGTTTTGTCTATCTGTGAAATCTAGGGACAACCCCCTCCCCCCTTTCTCTTTTGTGGTCTTTTATTTTTGTGTCTCTTGGGCTAGTCTTTGAAATGTGTGGGCTACTAGGAAGATAAATCAGTGTCAGATTTTGATTACCATTCTGTTTCTGCATGAATTTTAATTTTGCTTTAAAAAAAATCCTCTCCAAAATTGCACATTTCCCCCTTCAAAATAAATGTTTAATACCTATTGATATTTAAATATTTGGAAAAGTATAGCAATCCAATGTGGGGGATAGCTCTATTTCAATCACCACATTTATTCTGATAGGTAGAGACCACGTTCCTTCATATAGGAAATTGTAGACTGTATTCCTCAAGTATTCCAAAGTGGAAGTAGAAATTTGCTCCTTTATATTAGCTGATTGGTAGCCATGGCATATTAAATTAATAAAAGAAGATATTAGCTTATCTTGATTGTACCCAAACATTCAATACTATGTGTTCATTCAGAATTCACATTTTGAAACTTGGTCACTTATTTATCCAAAGAACATGGATAATTTAAGAATTAAATTCATATATGATATCACTGATTTGAATACTTTTAATCAAGAAAATGTCTCAGATGGTCCAGACTAAAAAAATTAAAACTGAAAATAGCAGAAGTTGGAAGTAATGCAAAGTGGAAAATATGGTTGATGTTAATCTGAAATGTGAATTCCTTTGGACTAAAAGTATGTGCCAGAAATGTCAAGTTGATTGGCTACCTTGCCCCTTCAGCCAAAGGCAACCTTGTACGCTTCTATTCAGATGTGAATCCCATCGACTTCAGTGAGACAGTACATCCAAGTCAGTGTATATGGCAGATTTTTTTTTCATCTTGGTGTCACCCAGATGTATTGGACATCAATTGCCATAATCTCTAGACCAGGGTTCCCCAAACTCTTCAGCTCTTTGACCCCTTCAGATTGTTCATCAACCCCCAAACATTTATTATATGAAAATAATTTAATAAATGCTACTTTAATAGTATTACAAATAATAATAATAGCAACAACAATAATGGATAGTCCCATAAATCCTTGGGGGTCAGTATTGATCATTTTCAGGAACGCTGCTCTAGACAGTCAGAAGTATAGGAATTGAAGTCCAACACATCTGGAAGGCATTGGGTTGGGGGAATGCTGGAGTGCAGAAATACAGTTTTGACATGGCTTGCTTTTACAAAACAATAAAAGTGCCTTAAAGAACCTGTGACCATCAGAGAGGTTTCTGCTCTGGCTGGCTGCTAGGGGCAGGGGGAAAGAAGAGGAAGGAAGAGAGGAAGAGAAGTAGAGGCAAGGGAGGCAAAAAGACAAAGAGAATATCTTTGATTATTTTTGCCTTTGGCTGTGCCCGCTGTTAGCATATGATCCCCAACAAGTTATCCCAAAGGATCAGGATGCACAGCTCAGGTACCAGAGCTGTGCATGGGTACTGAAAGCCTTTTAGGCAGAGCCTTAGATCCTCTCAAAAGTTTCCACCAAATTATAATTTTTATGGCAAGAGAAAGGGAAAATGAGTATAGACCTTAAAGAGCAATTCAATTAAACTGTTGCCCTGTCACTGCCCATTTCTTTGCTTGGCCCTGCCTCCTCCCTGGATGCAGCTCCTGGCACACTATTCAGAAGCCAAGTGTGGCCCTCAGCTTGAAGAAAGTTATGCCCAATGTGGGCTTTATTAAAAAAACAAATTCCAATTCCTAGTACAAAGCATATTTAGTCAAGCACTTAAAATAATTACTGTTAATGTTTTTGGTGTAATTTTTCACAGCCTTTTCAGGGGCCCAGATCACAGTGGAGTCATGCAATAAAATACTGTTAATTGTGATGCATTATATTATGATGAGAATAATTGAGCATTTTCAGTGCAGTGTCATAGATTTAATTAACCATTGCAAAAGATCAGAAATGCTTAGTTAGACAAACAGCACTTGCTTAGATGAAGAACCATTGAATGGCCTGCTGTGCTGGGAAGGAAGTGCCACCAGCAACCCAAGCATACAAAATCCCAGCCCTCCAATGCTTTATCTGTAGTGTTAGTGAAGCTCAGATGGAGAAAACTAACAAAGACTGGTCCTTTCCCCATAATGGGATTTGCACTGCAAGTAAGGAATGCATTTTTCTGGGACATCTTGTATCTACATAAAAATAGCTAAGATCTTGTAACTGATCAGCAACAGCCATTTACTCTTGCTTTAACAAGATTCTAAATTATCCTCTGGCAGAACACGTGGCCTCTTTGTCCCAGGCTTAATCCATTCTGGGTTCATTGCAGGGGATGACTTTAGAATCAAAACCTGCTGAAAACTGAGCATTATTATCTGAATGATACCGTGAGTCAGACTCTGTAGTTAATGTAGAATTAAGATGGTAACACACCTGCCTAGCAGAAAGCAACAGAGGAACCTCAGATGAAGCACATAAAGGAAGGTTCTGAAGGTGTGAGATTGACAACAATGGAACCATTTTAATGAACTGCAACTGCTTTATGGATAAAATGTGGACATTAGATAGATGCTGAAGGCTCTCCAGTTTCTTTTTATCATGTGGGAAGACCTTTGTTGTGAAACAGTCCGTGCATTCTAAGTGCCTGTGACCTCACAAAAGCCTCACACTCTTACTTTCACTTCGCAATCAAGGAAGTGAAGCCCCACAGTTGTAAAATAAGAGATGGGTTTGGGAACCACACTTGCCAGCTCCAAGTCTTCACTTTTCTACATTCTTTCACACTGGACTTTTCCTTATGATCATTGCAGAGCAATAGGAAAGTCAATGGAAAAGACATATGCCATCCAGCACTATCAAAAGCACTGATTGAGGAGCTTCTCTCAACCTCCCCTCTCCTCCCCATCCTCCCCCACTCCAGATTATGCTTCCAACAAAAGAGCCAAAACCTTCTTCTTCAGTTCAGCCTTACCAGTGTGTGTGTGAGTGTGTAAGAGAGAGAGAGAAAGAATTGGCAATAAAGTTAGCAATGTAGAGTGAAATGTGTGAAGAAAGGCAGGGTTTTTGTTTTTTGTTTTGGTCTGCGCTCAGTCATTGCTGACCCTGCAGTGACTGCTTGGACGAGTCCTTGCAGTTTTCAAGGCAATTGTTTTTCGGAAATGGTTTGCCAGAGCCTCCTTCCTAGAGCAGAGCCCAGCTGGCGAGCGCAGGAGGCGGGGTTTCTGTTGTTTCACGCCCTTTTCGGGCGCGCACGGTTTTTCGCGCTTACCGGCAACTGCTCCCAACTCCTTTTTGCAAGGCGCCGCCAGCATTTTTCCTCCCACCGGAGTGAGAGTACCCATTTATCTACTCACGTGAGTTTTCGAACTGTTGGGTTTACAGGAACTGGGGAGGAAACAGGAGCTCACCCTGTTTAACGCAAAGGCTGGACTCGAACCGCTGAAGCGTCAACCATTTCTGGCCGGCAACTTTCAGCGTCATTAAGCCGCTGCGCCACTGCGTCCCCATGAATTGAATGAATTGTATGAATTGTAAAGATAAGGAAAATAAAAAATAGAGAAATTGCATCTCATAAATGTCCAAGTGAAATGACACATATTTTCACATATTTTACTGTTCTTTAAAAACACCTTCCATTAGTTGCTGTTTAAAGTTGTGGTGTGGATCTGTGTGTTCCTGGGATGGTGGAATGTAATGGTTCAGTTTCTCTTCTTTGTAGCCTCTTTTGTTGTGGTTCATGCAGATCCATGCAGAAACTTGTCCTTTAGTTTAGATATGAAGTCAGAACAGGATTTTGAGAGGCAGTTTGGTACAGTGGTTAGGGTGCTGGGCCAGAAGCTGGGAGACTGTGAGTTCTAGTCCTCTCTTAGGAATGAAGGCCAACTGGGTTACTTTGGGCCAATCACTTTCTCTCACTTTGATTGTGAAACATTCTTAAGCCTATTTCCTTGGATATTTTGACAGCTTTATTGAATGTAGCTTGAATTTAAAATCGTGACATTTCCCAGACCTCTATCAAAAATGGTACTCAAACCGTATCATTAGAATTTAATGCTTTTTCTTTTAGGAGTTTCTCCTTTGGGGAGGGCAGTGGCAAAAAAAAAAAAAAAAGCAAGCTAACGTGTTGCCTCTGGCTTAATAATTACCAAAATGTACGGAAATTAATTTTAATTCTTTCCCCTGTCCAATTCATCTTTTTTTCCCACCCCATTTCCATATATTACGTTACAGGGCTGTTTTAGCAACACTGCTGCAGCCCATAAAGAAACAGCAGGCTCATTATGAATATAATTTTCCCATTTCATTTATTTTGAAAATTATACAATTTGTTTTGCCTTCTGCCTTTCATGGTGTCAAAAGGGTTGAAAAAGCAGTAGGGCAGATATAAAACCCCATGTTAAATTATGGGGTCTTTAAAAAAGTGATATTGGTCCTGGAGAAATGAACAATAGAAGTGTATTGCATACTTAAGGTGCTTGAAAGCTGTTGTACAGCAGAGATGTGGTTTAATTCTTTTATTACAGATAAATGTTTATGCACACAGATGATTATGGTCATACAGTATGCAGTTGATCTGGGAGTTCCTGCTGAAGAGGTTCTCAGAGGGTGAAACAGAGAGCTACCCCATGGTCTTTGCTCTGGAGACTTCCTTTCCAGTCTCATACCACTAGCTGGATTCCAAAGGAGGCTCATTGGAAGGAGGCAAAACATCTAACTCCACAGCAAACATAAGAAATGAGGCTCTTTTCTTCTTGCATCCCTTTGGGTCAAGGGAAATGTTCTTGCCATCACTTTGGCAGCCCTTTGTTTTAAACAGTAGAAGCCAATTCTGGCTTCTAGCAACTAGACTGCAAACAGTAGCAGTATGGAAATGATAGGAAAACTCAACAAGCTAGATTACCTCTCTGCTACGGTTGACTTACTAGGGGTATAAGCAATGAATATTCCAAAAGGCATCTAAAGCAGTTTACTTGTGCTCAAAAGGCAAATGTTATTTTGGGATGTATTAACAGGAATGATGAGCATGAAACTGAGCAAACTCAGGGAGGCAGTGAAGGACAGGAAGGCCTGGCGCAATATGGTTCATGGGGTCACGAAGAGTCGGACACGACTTAACGACTAAACAAAAACAGGAATGAAGAGTCCAGATCATAGATAGTAATCATGGAGTCATCTAAATATCCAGAAATGAATCTAGACCAATATTCTCCCAAACATTCTAGATGTTTTGGCACTACCAATGCAGAATTCCCAGCCAACCTGGCCAACACATATGGAGGACACAAGGCAGAGAGAGCTGTTCTGCTCTAATTTTGATTCTGTTTAATTCCTTGACCAATTCATTTCAAAGTATTTTGATTTATAGGTGGGGCTAAGGAACTAAATATTTGAATTCCCACTCAAACCCAGATGTCTGAAAATCTTAGATGCTGGTTTTCCAGTTTCACTCATATCTCAGCATGTGTGAGAAGGAAAAAGATAAAAATGTTGTCTCAATATTTGAAATTTTGCTTTAAATCCTACCTCCTTGCAACTGTTTTTTAAGTTTGTACATATGTGTCCATGTTCAATGGCATGCCTTAATTCCTACTGGTCCTTGAAATATGCACTAAGCTATACATTTTACATGTAATGCTTGAATGTAATTTTAGAGTCAAGTTTCTTATTTGTAGATGTATGTGACTGTACATGGCTAGGAAAATAGGTGCCTTTCTAAATTCCCTACTTGTAAGCATAGACCATTTTATTTTAATTAATTAATCGGTTGATTGATTTACTACAGCAAATATGCTACTCGAGTCCCAAAGGACTTTGAGCAGTAGATACTCCATCAATCCAACATTATAATTTAAAACATAACATCAAGAAATAAACAATTCTATAAATAACAATCAACAGATGCCACTTCTGCAGGAAACATGAAAAATGCACTTTATGTCCCAGGACCTGGTAGCCTTTTGGAATTCAAGCAAGCTTGGGGCTGCCCTGACCTACAGGGGTATACTCTTCCAGAGAAGGTAGACAACTATGGGGAAAGCTTGCCCCTGTGGTCCCTGATGATAATTCCTTATGGGCCAGGACCTGGGGCAAGCCTTCCCTCCCAAATCTTATTAGTCAGGCAAATTCCACGCAGGATAGTCTCTGAAATATTAAGGTCCTGAGCCATGTACAGCTTAAAAGTGACAACTACCACCTTGCATTTTACCTGGAAGCCAGTTGGTAACCAGCTCAGTTTCCTAAGTAGAGGTATCATGTGACCAATCATCCTATGCCTGTAACTACTCAAGCTGCTGTATTCTGGACCATCTGTAGCTTCTGAGTGATCTTCAGGGAAAACCCCATATACCATGAGTTGCAATGGCTCAGTTAAGACTTGACAAAGGCATGAGCAAGCCATCATTAGGGACAGAAACAGATGCATCTGGCAGATAAGATGGAGCTATGCAAATGCCTCTGGAGCATGACTTCAACTTGCTCTTTCAGCAAGAACTAGAACCCAAGAGAACGCATGGACGGCAAATGAACTCGGGCCTGTCTGGGGCAAAGATAGAATACTACTGGCATTGGTTGGCTTCCATACCCAGAGCCACTCCATCTTGCTGAGATTAATCCTGTTCCTCTCCATCTAAAGGGGAGGTTGGAGACTGGTCAGTAGCCATCTAAAACAACTGGGCTGAGCAACACCATTGTGAGGACAGGATAGTCTACTCCTTCAAGGCAGGTGGCACTACTCCATCTCCCAAGAATTCAGTAGCTATTGTCCCAACCTCCTGGGGTTTTACAAATCAAGAAGGGCAGTGACTCAATCCACAAGTGGCAGAGTAGATATCACAAAGGACCCTGTCAACCTCAAGAGTTGCACTGGTTGCCAGTTGGTTTCCAGGTGCAGTTCAAGGTTCTAATTATCATTTCCTAATATTGACAGGTTCAAATCTCTCCCAGATAATCTCATATTTTGCATACCTCCTATCACCTCTATAGGACCTGCCCAGCTAGGATTCAATTCTGGGCAAATATTAGCAATTGTATCCTTCAAAGGCCTCACAAATTCATCACAACAGCCCAATCAATGATCTTCCGTTCCACTTTCCATAAAAGGTTTTTGATGACCCCAAAAAGGGCTGCTGGATGGCAATCTGTAGATGCAATAAGGATGGAGAAGTATAAATCCTTTGCTGCTTTTACCCCCATAGCATAGCCTCCAGCCCCCCATAGCATAGCCTCCAACCCAAGCTCTTCCCCTTGTTACATAGTACATATCCAGAAGAATCAATTCTCAACAGTGTCTGTCCCAAGGAATTTAGCAAGTGGCAAAGAGAAGAATTGTGGAATGATGGCTGCCACAACGAAATGATGGAAAATGTTTGAAGAAAATTCAGCAAAATGGTTTCCTATTTCTAAGGGAAGAAAAAGAACAGAAAGCTTCAGAAGATTATCTTCTGAGAAATGTTGGCATAACTCTAGAAGTAGTATTCTGCAGTTGGTCACAGATACATTATTCCTGGTGTTGAAGAATAGAATAATATTGCTAAAGACTTGAAATATATCCATCAAGCTAGAACCCATTTGAATTGCCACCTTCTAGGAGTGTGGCAGCCAAGAGATCAATTATCCAAAGGAAGGATGTGTCAGAACCAAGGCTTGGAATATAGAAAAGCCCTGGATTATATATTGGCATTCCTATGTAGTTCTTGCTTGAAACTCTAATGAATGGGTGGCTTTGGGCCACGTAGAACAATTTTAGGGATGCCAAGGGCTGCAGTGGATGATTTAAGGATGAAAAAGGAGATAAACATGTTATACACGTGGGGAGAGGATTTTTGGTTTTATTCTCGTCACCATGGTGTCTCCATGTCTCCATTCTCTTTAAAAAGGCTGGCATGCTTTACTTAATTTGGGATCCAATCCAGATGAATTCTGATTCTGCTCCAGTTAGAGGCCAGGCCAGGCCTTTAAGCTCAAAGAAAGAAAACTAAGTTGTTTAGACAATGGCATTCACTGCAATGCAAGACCAGTTCCTTGTTTGACTGAAGCATAGGAAATGTTCACACTTTCTAGCTTTTGCACACTATGATGGCATTTTATCTCTGGGTGGTAGGTATTGAGTTTTCCTAACAGATCTCCACCACCCCCCATTTGGAAATACCCTGAATAGACAGATAGACACACACTCATTAAACCCAGGGTTTAACCCAGGAGAGGGCAGTTTCCTATGTTCACATTGTCTTAAAGCTTGGCAACAAAATAATTTATGAAATCTGAGATTTCATCATTCTAAATCCTTGGCAACTCTGATTTGTGACATACAAAGCATGAAGCGTTCTCCTCCCTTCCTTGAGCCTTTCAAGAACTGAGACTAGGAACTGGGAGGCAGCCTTCTGTGAATAAAGATAGGAAGCAATCCTAGAAACATAGTGTTGAATTTTGCTTTGCTTCTCTGGCACTCCCAGAAGTAGGTGAACAAAAGATCTTGCTGAAAGATTGCATCACAGATCTTCAGTTGGGGAGTTTCTAACTTTTTGTTATGAATTTCCATTTCCCCTTATGTCTGGCTTGATATTCTTTGAGCACATTTCTGTGCCAGATTTGCTTCAGGTAACTGGCACTGTATTTGAAACACATTCTCTTCTACAGTTTCCCTTTGATGTGTTCTTTGTCCTCCACCCCATATTGGCATCAATAAATCTGCACAGAAATTTAAGTTGCAGCCTCTAATAAAAGATTAGAAGGCATTCAGAGGCAGAATGTTGTTCCCTTTTATTAGGTCACTTAAACTCAAAGATCTGTTTTCTATATTGAAATAATTGGGAAAGATGCAAGTGTAGCCCATTTGTTTCTGCTGATATATATTTAATGCGGAATAGAATTTCATATCGAATAACACTAAAGGGTGTTTCACACATCATGGAAGACAGACGTGCCTTTTCACAGGTAGGTACACGTCAGATATAGCAAGAAACTTTTGTCAAGTTATGCTTTGATGCATATGTGAACAGTATGCACTTATTTTAAAGCAATAGTCCACACATCTTAAAGTTGCCAAGTTTGAGAAACACTGTGCTAGGTAGTTGATAATGGAGATTAGGAGTTACTTTAGCTTACCATAGAAAGATGTTCTTATAGGAAGAAGAAGGGCTTCTTCTTAGAAATAGCCAAGTGCACATGTATGTTAGAGCAACATTATAGTGTAACATATGCAGTTAGCGTGAATCTAGGGGGCAATCTCAGATATAAACAAATACCTGTTGCAATGTTTTATTATTCTAAAGTGGTGGCAGACAGGAAAAAAGAGGGACAATGATGATTTCTTTGCTCTCTCCAGCAGTAAATAATCCTTGCTAACTAAGACTCACTAAGGAATGTGGTTAGTTTGAAAGGAACTTGCATTCTTTGATGTATTTTTCTAATAAATGGGGAAAAAACCAAGAGGAGTTGTTACGGCACTGCGTCACTCATCAGATCCGATTAACCCTCAGGAAGCCCCTATGTGTGAATTGGAGTGTGCAAATTTCATCTTAATTTTTTCCCCTCTTCTTTGATGACTCCTAAGTCAGCAGTGCCTGCACAGGTTGGTTGCATTTGGTTTCCTTGTCTGGGCTCAGAAGCTAAGCAGAGTTGCACCCGATTAGCACATGGATGGGAGAACACCAGGGAACACTAGGGCTATAGTGGGAACACTAGGACTACACTGGGAAGTCCCAAAATATTGCAGAAGGAGGCAGTGACAAACTACTTCCATAATGCTGTCAGGAAAGCTACATGAATGTATCAAAGGAAGCCTTACCTCTTGCTATGTTTAAACTATATTCAGTTTCAGGGAAGCATGATTAATTCTCCCCTTGCTTAATTAAACACAAATCAAGTCACAGTTTATCGTTCTTGCTTGGTTACTATTAGTTTTAAACCAAGGGTAAACTGCCATTAGGGCTACCACAGCCCAAATGCGGAAAACTGGATAACCATGAGATAGTCACAGAGAATTAATGTATTTCTTTACTATGATCTAGGGGTGGTCCAGATTTTTCCCACCCAGCTCTGGTACTGTGGTCCTAGCCAGTTTGGCAGCAGGTAATGGAGAGAAAGCACAGCAACCAGATGTTGTAGGACAGAGATTGCCATTTTCACTTCTTCTTTTGCAGCATTGGCCAAAACATTTTGCTGTCCACTACAGACAGCAAAATGTTTTGGCCAATGCTGCAAAATTCTCAGGAAAGAAAAAAGCTTGCAGCAACTCTGGTAATCTCATGCACAATTGTAGAGCAGTCACTGGGAATGCTGAGTGCCTTGTAGCAGCTCCAACGAGAAGTGAAAATTGGATGCATTCTAAGGCGGAATGGTCTATATACTGCACAATAGGTCCAAGCTAGACGCTCGGGGATCTTGCAGGAGACACTCAGGGTCAAGAAATGTTTCCCTGTCAACATTTGAGAAATGCTGAGTTTAGATTAAAATAAATAATAAATGAATGCAGCTGATGTCAGTGGAATCATGACCGTGGATTTTTCACCAAATACTTTGAAACATGACCGTTGTTTGGCTGAAAAAAAAATGGTAGAAAAAGTTTCCAGTACTTAGTGGCAAATGATGTTGATTTATATCACTTTGATATAAGTGCAATGGAGCTTGACAGTTGTCACGTTGCATTAACAGCAGTGGACAGCATTATCTTTTCTTGTACACTTCACCTGCTGCAGTCCCAAAGGCCGCTGGATGTAGTTACATAAAAAGTGTATTCCTTTAGTCTTTTTCATAACTGTTATGAAAGAGGAATAATTTAAACTCAGATTTTAAAAAATGGCAGCCATTTTGCCCCAATGATAAGGAAAAAACAAAATATTATTTTATGATATTTTGTGTGAGCCACCAAAAATCATGGAATAGTGAACTACGGTTTCTCTGGTTCTGCATCAACAAGAAAATAAAACATAGGGAGGGAGGGAGGGAGGGAGGGAGGGAGGGAAGGGTTAGTTTATGACCTTATTGAAAGTTAGGTTTCTGCAATAAGGGCATGGCTGAAGAAGTTAATTGCAGATCCATTAGATAGCATTGATTGTGTAATAAATGCTAGTAACATTTTGAAAAACTGCTGATTTGTATATTTTTTGAAAAAACCTTGCTTTCTTGGAGCTAAACTAGATACCATAAATCCATGATTGCGGTTCAGCTGATTTCTATGCACTGAACTAGCAAGCACAGGGAAAGAGAGCTTACACTTCCCCTTTGCACTATAGTTTAAATTCTTTTTAAAAATCCATTTTCCTGAAATACTTCCTTAATATAGCATTTTGTATGATTATTTCATAAATATATACTTTTTTGTTATATTTTCCTCTAATGCTCAGGATGTTTGCCGCAAGAAATATATACCATTGACTGTCGAACAATATTGTGAATGTTTGGTTTCCTATGTGACCATGACCAGAACTGATCCCTTTCTAAACTGTTGATGGTATTGTTGGATACGTTCTATTATGGCAGGTCACACTTTCCTCTTGCTGCAGTGTGGTGTTATGTCACACAAAGGCACTGCATCAAGCAGTGCCTTTGTGTGATCATCAGAAGCTCAGTCTGCCTTCCATAAGGACCTGAAGCCACATCTAGGAATTTTATTTATTTATTTATTTATTTATTTATTTATTTATCACATTAAGATGGCCGCCCATCTCACTGAACATGACTCTGGGCAGTGTACAACCAGCAATGAAAACAATGTCACAACTGTTAGAAAACACTTTAAAAATAAATAAAAACAGAATTGTGGTAGAAGAATATGCATCTAAACACAGTACGACTGAATGCCTGTCTTAGTTCCAGAAAGTTTTGCAGTAAGGTGCAACCAAACCAACTTCTCCTCCATGCTTAGTTGAGGCAGAGATTTGATACTTTCATCAGACATTGTCATGTTAGTCTATGGTAGCAAAAAAAAAAAAAAAGACTTGCCATGTTCCAGGAAAAAAATGTGAAATAAATACACTATACAGGTGCCTGCAATGTGATATTATTATTGGTATGATCACTGTCAGCTATTTACCTCTCATAGCAGGATCACTACGTTTCCTGGAATTTTAGCCTTAGTCATCCACCATCTAGCAGAAATGGCAAGGAAAAAACCACAGCTGGATTGCTAGGATACCAATTTAGGACTTATGTGATAGAGAGTGGGGATTAAACTCTATGAACATGGTCAGTATCTCTAGATCAATTATTCTAATTTATTGGGATATCTGACACTAATATAAGGACAGCTGATGAAACTTCTAGAGAATATTTTCATTGGCTAAACTACATTTAGAATCTTGGAGTATTTCTCACTCTTGGGAAATACTCCAAGTTTTTAAGGATGATGCAAACACAGAATTTTACATGCTTAATCCACTGTTCCATTAAATAGGAGCCACCTCTCTACCCATTAACAGCAATGAATCACATTTGGAAGATCCCAAATAACCATCAATCCCTTAAGGATTCAAACTACTTCCCATTCATGACTGGAAGATCCATGAACTGAATTTCAGTTTGTTCCTCTCTGACCTATCTCCAGCTCAGGTGAACAAGATGCTGACCATTTTTCCCAAATATTTTCATAGCAGCATCCTAAGGATATGTCCAAAGTCATCCTGTGGATGAAAAATAATGACTTGAATATTGTTTGCCTTCTTAAATTGTATTTTAAAACAAATGATATAATTCTCTTAAAAGTATATTTAAGTCAATTGCAGTACAATCCTAGACAGACCTACCTGAGTAGTAACTATGCCTTGCTGTATTAAAAAAAAAATCCCAAACTCTGTCAGGTAGGTCTGTCTAAGAGAGCACCCTCTAGCTGAGAATATTGATTCAGCTCTGCAGTTAATATCCCATGAGTGACATTGTCTGGGTTCTGAACCTAAGCAGGGTTGGCTTTGGCTAGTCCTTGGATGGGACTCCTCCAATATTGCAGCAATAAGCTAGATGGGAAGTCTATAAAATGTCATAGAAGAAAGCAACAGCAAGCCACTTGTAAAATGTTTGCCAAAAAACCGCCCAACCCCTATATAAAAGTATCCATGGAGTCGCCAGGAGTCAAGCTGAATTTGAGATTACTTCCTTTTTCAGTAAGTAAATGCATGGGTGACTTCTTCAACTGATATGTCAAATCTCAACGCTGTTTCATGAAGGTTCAGATGCTTTGGAAGTAATTACTAAAATTCAAGTTTTTAAAAGATTTGGTGTGTTTAAAGAATTTAAAGAAATTTGCTTTCAATTCTTAATTCATATGAACATGTTGTGTGCCAGTTCCTATTATCCAGCAGTTTATACGAACAACTTAAAGGATAAGCATCTCAGATTTCTTCTTGTCAAGTCTCATTTTCTTACAATTAAATGTATTCTTGGGCAACTTCAAGGAGGATCTACAGAACATAAATCTGGTTATCAGTTTTAATCTACTCCAGCTGAATTTTAAGAGAAACATGGAAAATAATAGATAGCAAATGATATACAGGACCTGTTTAACTGAAGTTCACAAGAAAGCCAAGACTGAACTCTTAGCACTAGAATATTCTCAAGAAAGGAAAAAGCTGAGCCTTTTCATCTGGCTTATATGAATTCCAAAAGTACTGTGATTGAAGCAAATGTGTAACTAACTGTCTGATACTCTATATGTATAGGATATGTATAGATGTATAACTAAGCATCTGATATTCTATATCAGTTGCCATGCATATTATACAATGCATGAAACAGATTAGCAAGAGATTGTATCAAAACACCACAACACTGAGAAGTCTGCAAATCTGCACAGTGTTTATATTGTTACTGTTATGGTATTTTCACAGACACAGAACCTTGGGAGAGAACCTGAAAGAAAAGAACAAGGTTTTATTGACTGTGAATTGTATGCCAGTAATATAATTGCAAAACTGGAGCAAATGCATTAATGCCATGGTTATATATTAATCATAATTCTTGCTATACATATGACGCTGATGCTTAAAAGTCACGTTAAACTTCTGGGTGCAATATTATTCTCAGATATCAACTATTTGAAATGCAGGCTTCATTTTCTTGTAAATCTCATTGGGTTACATACAACAACATGAAAGGAGACTTATGTTTGCGAAACAGGAGTTCCCATCCTGCAGTGAGGTCCATTCTGTGAAGGGCAATCAAATGCAGCTACAATTTTTGTTCTTCTATTTTTTCATTACTATTTATCAAGTTTACACCTATTATCAGAAATAGAAGCAAGAAAAAAGCAAGTTGTAAAAAAAAATTTATAAGCACTGTAACATTAGCAGGAAAAATATCTTATATCATTTTGAAACTTAGAAAGTTAAATCAACATTAAAATCGTTGTACAGTATGATTCAATGTACAAATTATAAACTGAGAAGAAAAAATGCAGCAAGTTCTATCTGGCGTGAAGATTTTAATGAATTTAGCAAATCAGAAAAGAAAAAGGGAAAAGAAAAACTTAAATGTCATAATCTTATGTTAGGAGAAAACGTATGTTTGTTCTTAAGCATGAGGCTCTGTATGCATTTTATATCTGTTCTGACAAACCTTGATGCTAAGAATAACCTCAGCTATAGCAGTATGAGTTACCATTTGAAGAGTGGTCTATTGCCTGTCTAAAATAGGAGGCCCAACCAGCTTGCTACCTTATCTTAAATTCAAGTACTTCTGAACTGAACTTTCAAGAAATGCTATGCTGGATATTACCAAGGTTCCTTCTAGTCCAACATTCTGTTCTTACTATGATCAAATAGATGCCTGCAAACAAGACATGAGTGCACTAACAGCCTCCTACCCATGTTCCCTAACTACTAGTCTTTGACACTGAAGGCAAAATATAGCTATTGTGATTAGTAGCCATGAATATTTTCATGAATGTGTCTCTTTGTTTTAAAGCAATTCAATATTTTATACATCATTACGTCTCCTAATGCTTGGTATGAAGTGTGATGAAGTAGTTCTGTTTATCTTCTCTGATTTTCCCACCATTCGGTTTTGTTGGATGATCACCAGGTGTTATATTTCAAGAGAGGGAAGAAAAACTTCCTTTTCTTCCTTCTTCGTAACATGCATCATTTTATAAATCTTCATTATATCTCATCTCGTTTTCTAACCACCCCAAAGGCTAACAGTTCTTCCTCATCAGGCTTTTGATGAAAAAGCTGTTGATATACAAGCAACAGCTTATAGGAAAATGCTAACGATAAACAATTTGGTCCTGTATAAACATACCATTTGCCTATGACTTCCTCGCTGTTTCTTTGTTATCAGAATTATTGGGTGACTACTTGGAACAAGTATGGAAAACTGAATGAAATTCTCTTACAAAACCAATCTTGTCCTGTTCTTTTCAGTATTTTAACAGTGACTAGGTTTATACATTAGGCTAATCCACAGATTACTTAAACTATGTTTTGTTGACTAAATCAGAGTTGACTGATTCATGCATATGCTAAACTATAAAGCAAGGCTTATAAACCACCATGACAGGGTTCACAAATTGACCTAAGCCCAAACCAAACAAAGTTTGCTATGTAAACTAAGCCAGAGAATTAAAGCAGTCTTTTTGGATCCTTGGATTTATGATGTTCTCAGTTTAGAGTTTTGAGAATATTTATCCTGCTGAGATTTTTGCTGGGCCTTCTTTTGTTGATTAATGCATCTATGTATTTTGAAGTTGATGGTGGTTCTATTTACATGATTGCTTTTATACTGATTTGTAAGCTGTCTTGGGGACTCATTTGGGTTAAAAAGTGGAGTATTAATATAATAAATACATATATATTATGTATGTATGATGACTGGTGACTAAGTTGAAACATATGAAGACCTATCATACAGAAGAGGGAGTAGACTTATTGCTGCAGAGAGCAGGATTTGAACCAATGGGTTGAAAAGACAAGGAAACAGGTTCTTCTTAGACATCAGAAGGAACTTCCTGACTGCACAAGATCTCAGCCAGTGGAATATGCTGTTGTGAGTTCTCCTTTGCTAGAGGTCTTCAAATAGAGTCTGAATGGTCTTCTGTCAGACATACCATAGTGGATCCTGCAGTGAGCAACCCCTAAGATCACTTCCAACTCTATGATCCCATGATCCAAAAATGTACATTCCAATTTTTAGTGTCCAAGTGCTATGAAATGCACTTTGGATCAAGGATAAATACTATGATAAAGTAAAACAGCAACATGGTCTTAAATCCCACAGAATTCAGTAAGATTAATATGGAAGTTGATATGCAAAGGATTGAATTGTTATGGGTTGGTGCATGTTTCCACTATCAATAGAGTTTTAAAATATCTTAAATTTAAAAAGTAAACTAAATTTGAAATGCCTAAGCTAAATATAAGACTATTATATAATGTTTTAAAAAAACAAAACTCAAATACATATTATATTAATTTAAATTACCTGGAACTATTCTATTTAGTTTTTATTGCTTTGCATACAGCTGATAACAAGCCACCTTTTTCTTAAAGAGGTCAAGAAAGATCTTCAGTTACTTTCACCTGCCTTTCTTATTAAGTTTCCTTTTCTTCTTCATATTATGACTGTATTTTATAATGAATTTGTAGATTTTTAGTAGCAAAAGCTGTTTCATCAGCTCTGGCAAACCCTTAATCCAGGAATGCAGTATAACAGGTTTTCTGTGGTAATGGACCTCAAAAAGAAACCGATGGTGGAAATGATAAAAGTGAGAATAGCTAAAACCGGAAAATTCAAGCAGAGAAATGTTAGATTTGGATGCAATCTAGTAAAAAGTATATGTCACTCAATCAGTGGGAAAATGAGCATTTTTACATGTGGGCAAAAAATTCACTGACTTCAATAACACTAAAATCCACATGACTTGCTATATATCACATCCTCTCAAGTAAACAAGAAAATTAGAATAGGAGTAGACTTCCCTGACTGGAGGTCCTTTAAATGTATTGTCTACAGCTCCCAGAATTGCCAGCCAACATGGCAGGCTGAGAGTTAGCTGGTAATCATAACAAGAAGGGGGTTCTAAAACAGCTTTGACTACTCACTTATACCATAAAGCCAACATGTCTATCAATAATCAGGAGAGTTTGGATTCTTGAAAATTAGTGACATAAAGTAATATGAACATTATGTTCCTTCAGTTCAGTGCCATAGAAGGAAAAGGTATGTGCAGTCCTCTCCTGAGAGAGAATTTATTGAGTTTGCCATAATGCTTTGACATTCATCAATTTTTCTTTTTCCTGAGGACAAAAGAACCTCCAAATTAGTGTCACATTTTGTTTTAGGTGAAACCTGTCAGCATCTAAGGGCATACAGATCACTACCTTCTAGGTGAAAAATGGCTCTTGTCTTAAACTTTTTTTTTTTTGCACCTTTTCACCTCTACAATCTTCTTTTCAAAGTGGTGCCCAGTAATATACACGTTCTCTCTCTCTACAAATGGAATTTGAAAGATGTATACCGTCCTAGTTCTAATTCATTATCTACATTTTGGTGTGACTACACTTGAAATAGGATGTCCAGTTCTGTCTGCCACACCTTAAGAAAGGTGTTTTCAAGCTGGCTGTGGTGCAGAAATTGTCATGCACAGTGGTTAGACCATTGAAGCCATTCTTGGTGGAGGTAAAATCATAGTGTTTGAGATATCTTAATTGGGGAGGGGAGGCAAATCAAGGAAGAGGCTTGCATTATCATGCCTGATATAGGAAAAAAATAGATACAGATTTATTCTTCTAAAGAGGTTGGATGATGGGAGAGTCATAGACAAAGGAAATATTTTATCTCATATCCTGATTAGTGATAGTCTGAGGTCCTCATCGTATTGTATGTTATCAGATACCTTGCTTCATGATCATCATTTTCGGTGTCCCTCTTGACTTAACTTTTTTTTAGTATGAAAGAAAAGGAAATAGAGAAGCTGGTACACTGCAAGCAAAATGCCAGCTTCCAGATTTATTTTGATTTCCAAGACTACCTTAGGCATTCTCAAAAAATGGTGGGTGGCTGCTTCCTTCTGCTTCATTTGGAAATCTGGTCACCTGTCCAAAGAAAAGGAAATAAAAATACTCCAGATTTTAAAAATATCCCTGCCAGTGAGAGGGCGTGAAGAGCCCTCATTCATTTGATTTTTGACGAATTGATGTTTATGATTGTCCATGTCCACCATGGAAGCCATTTTATGAATGAGCAAAACCAGCATATAATCACTTTGGGAAAATGCCCTCAGCATGATCTCAAAACTCAGGATGAGCTCACTGCTCCCAAATTTCTCAGGATGTGGTAACAGTTTGGACATCTTTAGAGAAGCATTCAAGAAATGAATGGAAGATGAGCCTGTCCAGGTGGTTTTCAGTGATAATGGCTGCATGTTATCTCTTGAATGCGAGGGTCCAGGCCATTTGACTCTCAGCTTGGAACCATCTCCTCCCTCATCCTTGTGAGCCTGGATATTGTAATTCCATTGGATAGTCGTCCAGAGCCACAAGATCAGAGACTGCAGGAGTCAGTTGGATTTATACAACGAGTTAACCTATATATGCAGTCAGCTCATCTGCAGTTCAGTGTGTTGTGTGAACACAGCCAGACGTGCCAGGATTCCTAATATCAGTGATGGCTGAATCCTGCATCATTTACCATAAACCCTGAGAGATGAATCAACAGTCTCAATATCCTGCTGTTCGGTTCAGCTGTTGTAAAAAAAACAAAAAAAACCCACAAGTTTCTCTGTAGCTTTAGTATACAATTACTATATAGCAACTGTACTTTTACAAGCACAGGCCATTTGTAAACAGCAGTTCTATTGAAATGTCTTTCCATGCTACTTCTTCAGACGTCAGATGAAAGAAAACGAGGCCTCTTAATTAAGTCTGAGCTATTGGTGATATTTTGAGCAAGGTTTATATAATTTACTTCCATGCTCAGTGGTTCAGAAAGAGAAACCAAAACAGGCTGACCTGTTTAGACTGCACCCATTCTGCCTGGGTTTTGTAGAATTGCCAAAGCTCTCCACATCACTGACTTGAGGGTTGGTGTTAAAAACAGCGCCTGTTTCATTTATTCGGGTGCCTGAAAGCTGTTCACAACATGGGACTCCAACTTTGAAAATCTTTAAAAGGGAGAGGGGGAACAACAGTCCATCAGGGAAAGCTGTCAGGGAAATGAATCAAAGGAAATTATTTGTTTTGACTTTTCGGTGATTTGTTTGTTTCAGCATTACGTGCTCTGTCACTAAGCCTTTAAAAAAAAAAGCATAATGAAACGGTGATTTTAAAATTCTGGCTTACCCTCACATGCTTTATTTTTTGGTTTGTGGTGGCTTCCAGAGAATTCATAAACATTTGCAAACAATGAATTTAAAAAAGAAAAGTCAGGGATATTAAACGATAGTTTATGAAATTATTAAGCTTCATCCTTAAGCTGAAATTATTCCAACTCCTACCCGCCCCCCAATTCAGATAACCCCAGTTTATAGGAGCAGACAAGGAAGGGCCCCATGTCTTTTAGAAAGCCTGGAACAAGGCTTAATTGGAGTCTGAGTTTAATCAGCGGCTGACAGGCTCAGTGCTTGAAACCAACCAAGGTCGTCTTGATAGCATGAGTGCAAGCCATCTTCTGATGGCAGTGCTGTCCAGAGTCCCTTGGAGAATCCATGGTAGTAGAAGGTAAGACCCTTTCCACTGACTGGTTCCCATCCACACTGATAAACTTTTGTTTTTATTTAACAGCCCACCACCACTGCATTTTGATTTATTATCTCACTGTCTCCTCCTTTCCTAATGTTTCAGTTTCTGTGGATCCAGGTGATGTGTTCTAGGTCTGCTTAAATTAAGAGGGATGTCTAGCAAAGACTCACAACAGCCATCCATGGGGTACTAGATGCATTTTTCAGATGGGTTTGACAACCATATTAATATGACTATTGAGTCTTTTCTGCCTCTCATGTTGTCTGCCAGCAAAACAATTCAGCATTCAGCCTTTTAACTTACCTGGAGGAGGGAGGGGTTAGCTTTTTTGTGTCTTGGAAGTAGAGCATCTAGTTTCCTTCCAACCTCTAAAGACTAAAAAAGAAGAATACTAATGGAATATAAAGAGACATCCTATTTATCTCTGTACACTGCTAGTTAGAGAATATCCTGATGTTGCTAATTGCCCACATGGAATGTAGATAATGAATTAGACCTGGGACGGTATAGATCTCTCAACTTCCATTTCTAGGCAAACACAATGGCATCTGTTGTAGCAAGCTTTCTGAATTGGCTGACCTAGTCTGTACACTTGCTCATTATACCTCCAACTGTCTGTCTTTTCTAAAAGGATGACATTTTTTTCAGTTAGACTGCTGCCTGGTCTTTAATCATTTATCCCATAGTGATATCAAAAGCAGCCTCCTTGTTTAGGGTGTGATCTCTTTCCAATAAATTATCTCTCCATGCACACACTCACTTCTGAAATGTATAGCTCTATTTCTGAGAACCGTTTGGCATTTTTATAAGTGCATGCAGTTCATTTAATCTTACCCTCAGTATGTTCACCTGATGTATGAGCAGTTTCTCCATCTTGCAAAATACAGAGAACTATTTGCATGGTACAGTTTGGAAATTTAGACTGGGACTTGTGGAGATTAAAAAGAAATTTGACAAATTTTTCTTGGCTTCCTTCCTGAAAAATGGCTCTTATAAAAGGCAAAATCAAAGGCAAGATTGAAACTATGAGGACAAAGGACCCTGAAGGGAAAAGGGGACTGATAACATAAAGCAGGCAGTTGTCTTTTTTAGAAGTGTAAAAGGGATCACTTAATGAATGTAATAAAGAACAAATGTTTATGTTAGCTAGTGCTAGTATCAGAAAGGGAGGGTAGAGGAAGAGTCATCAATGGAAATGCAGAATTTGAAGGCACCAGGGCGGCCCCCATAGTAAGGTCACCCCCTCACCTTATCTGATGTAGCATTCTTGGCCTAAAGGTCATATAGTAATTTACATTACCTTTGTAATTCATTGTATCTTCTTGTAAGGGCATATAATCTGGGCTCCTCGGCATTTCTCTAACCTGGAGCCCAGTGTTCTCGTAGGGTTGTGCATGCCAATAGACTGGTTCGTTATCTCCAGATCTTTTGGTTCTTTATTTAGTGGACATTTTTCCCACAACAGACTTAGTAACCCTATAAACAACTCATCCATGCAGCCCCAACTCAGTTTAGAAGATCCAGCGTATTACATCCGTTACTCCTGGACATCCGTAAGATGGTAAGGGATTATTTTGCATTTTCTAAGGATGCTAGCAACAATGTAATTTTTTTTTTTCATTTATCAGACTGATGGTGTGTTGTGCTTGTGTTCATGTGCTTACAATTGACAGCTTCTGTAGCTGGTCCTTAAGTACAGTATTAACCATTTCCCCACAGTTGCTGGAATTCGAAACAATCATTTCTGATATATATGACCAAAGCTTCTGGGGGAAAGGAAGACAAAACATTCCGTGCAAACAGCAGACAGCAGAAAATTCAAATCTGGGGCTACTCATTTCACAAGGATTGTCCTATCAAAAATGCTGGCACTATGAAAATATTTGCAGACTCAGATTTGCACAAAAAGTGCACAGCTGTGTACAAAATCTGTTTATATAGGGAAACCATATATAACATTTGTATATTAGGGGAAGATGTGCAGAATAAGCATATGTCAGGAAACGTTACATTCGAAAACAAATGCAAATTATCTTGCATATTTTTCCTTTTAAAACCTTGTACTTGTGATATTGCCATATGGTGAATACAACTGGACATGCACCTTTAATCATCTGAGTTCAGGAATGTTGAAGAGAAGATCAATCCAGAGTACTAGCCAGATAGAGGACCTGTCTTTCCCTGGAATTGTTTCTCCTTCCTTGAGTAGAGAAAAAATAGGAGATGAAAGAGCTGGAAGAGAGAAAAAGTTTCCACCAATTTTGGCTCTGGTCCTCTCCATTGTTAGCTTTGGTCCTGCCAACTCCTGTCAGATGACTCCCAAAAGTAGTTCTATCAAAGGCCTATGATGGGGGAAATGGTCAGCAACCCCTGTTTTAGGTGCTTTTCTCAGTTGCTAAAGCAGATGAGCTAATATCTGTCTACTTGCATTGAATAAACACAACATCCAGCATGCACAAATTTATGTGCAGTTTTGTTCCTACTAAGAAGAAGATGGAAAGGAAGACTTATTCTTGGAAAACACCCATCAAGTCATATAATAATCTACTTGAAGATGCATCATTAGCTAAGTGATACATATAGGACAGGAAATAGAAGTACAGGAGAAATGGAAAAAACATGTTGTTGAATACACAAGAGGAGTAGTATTTTACAGTGAATATCTTCCTGTGCACGCAGTTGCACGCTTCAGTGGGCATGGATTGATCCCTTGGCACTTTGTTGGTTTTCTCATTTATTCCTTCTGGCAAAATGTAACTATACATTGCACGTATTTCGTAGCTGTGTCCCCTTTTAGTTATAACAACATAACTAATTTCAGTTGTGCTGATTGAGAAAGTGCATTTGGATTAAATCATAATGGGTTTAAATTTTCCATGTTGTGATGTGAGAGGGAAGTAGAATCCCTTGCACACATAAACACAGACACTACTGAATATGGAACTGGTTTCATCTTTTCTGACAGAAATAATTGCCCCCAGAGGGATCCAGATACACCCATGATATTCCTTCACCAAGAGGCTGTCAGTGTAATCAGAGATGCTAAGGCAACAACTCATAATGCAGAAGAAAGGCAGGTAGTCCAGTATTTCACATAAGAGTGGATGTTGTATATCATAACTATTGATAATACACGTTCATATTTGATTGATCTTCCATACTGCAAAGGAAGAGTTTCTTTTTTTTTAATAATAACTTTATTAAACTTTAAAAACCGAAAGATAAAAACTAACAAGAATGAATAATCAAGAAAAAGAGTAGAAGAAAAGAAAAAATAAAGAGAAAGGAGAACAGAAGTGTAGGAAGAGAAAGGAAGAGAAACAGAAATACAAAACAAAAATGACTTCCGACTTCTTTTACAGAAGATACAAGTAAAACGTACATTAAACTGTTACTCTAGGATTACAATTTAGCATCCATTTTTTCTGTAATCTATTAATTTTACTAATCATCAAATCCATATATCATGATTTTAATTTTTTCTGTTTCCCGCAAAAAGTCCAAAAGGGTGCAACGGAAGAGTTTCAATTCCCCAATTGTGACGATGGAGTTTGCATAGAGAACTGGCTAGCTAAAAAACTGAAATCATAGATTTAGTCTAATCATGCAACTAGGTTATAAGTGTTGGTCAGTAAAATTAGTAATAGCAGGATTTCATGTTTTATTTCACTTTGTAACATAGCCATGCAATAGGAGTTGAAATGGTAAACTAGCAACCTGCCATTGTTTTTCTGAACTAGAAAAATATGTTTTCCTGGTCATAGTTATCAACTTTGCAACTGTTTGGGCTACTAAGGGAAGTTTCTAAGCAATCTTCAAAGCTATGACTATAACACGCAGATCAGTGCTTCATTTCCAGTCTCCCAACATGGTATCCATACACTCAACTAAGTTACTGTTTAAATAATTATTTCTTAAATGCCAAGAATCACATGGGATTGTTCAAATCTATTGATATTTTAGCATCTTGCTTGAAATCTCTTGACATTTGGAGAGGGAATGCTAAAGATTTTTTGTGAATTGGCTAAGAGATTTGCTGATGAATTAAGCCATTGATTTATTGGTTGCACAGTATCTGAGAAGATTGCTGATGTCTCCTTTATTGCATTTGGGTATGAACAAGTTGAGCACCAGCTTCTCAGGCAGATGAACTGCTAAATAAAGCTCCTTTATCTTGTTAGGTGTTCGTCCAAGTCTTTACAGCATTGTGACATGTGCCTTGTCTTATTGTACAGAATGGCTCAGCTACTGTATTTTTTGCTTTCTGCAGTTTCCTATCTTCCACATCACTTTTTAAATTGAATTTTCATGTAAGCACCTTTTCTTTTTCTTGCACAAAAGGACATTTCATGGTTTTAAGTTATTCCATTTCAAAGCATTTTTAGGCTTTGTTGAACAGAAATAAAATAGCTTCTCACCTAACTATTTTAAACTCATTTTCATCCTAGTCACACCTGTTCACTTTGCTTGCCAAGACTGGTAAGATTTTCCTCCACTTGTAACTCTTGAAACTGTAGCTGAAAATTAAGGGATTTTTTTTTGTCCTTTACCCTTCCTACTCCCAATAGAAAGATGGATTTCAAAACTTCATTCCTATTGAAACTTGATAACATAAATATGTGGACCAGGATATGTCAGTCTTTGCTGTTTAGAAATGTCGAACTACTGAGATCTTCTACTCTACTACCCCATCCCAACCCCTCAACAGCATGTATCTCAATGTCACAGAAATATGTTTCTTGAGACAAGGGAGTCCTATTAACAGTTCCTCTCAGGCTCTAGAAAAGGATCAGCATCAGTACCAGTTGGAGACCATATAGGTGGTCCTCAACTAATGACAATTGGGATTGTTGCTAAGCGATGCGGTCGTTAAATGAGTCACACTCGATTTTACCCTTTTGCTGCAGTTGTTAAGCAAAACATGCAGTTGTTAAGTGAATCTGGTTTCACCCATTGACTTTGCTTGTTGGAAGCCCCTTGGGAAGGTTGCAAATAGTGATCATGTGACCCTAGGAACTGCAACCATTGTAAATACATGCCGGTTGCCGAGCGCACAAATTTTGATCACGTGACTGCGAGGATGCTGCAATGGTCTTAAGTGTGAGGACTGGTCATACTTTTTTCAGCACCACCATAACTTTGAAAAGTCATTAAACAAATGGTCATAAGTCAAGGACTACCTGTAGAAATGTACCCATTAATAGACATTCAAACTTCCATTCACCAAATTCATGCACCCAAGCATACACATGACTTATATACATTTCTTCATTCATTCATTGATTCACACACACACACACACACACACACACACACACACCCCATTTAAAAACAGTGGATAAAGGAGCCTGTTTCTTTTGCTTCTCTGTGATCCTAATTCAGATCATTGGGGGGATTTCCTGCTATTAATGATAGTAGAAAGTCAGCAATCTAAAAAAGGATTGCTAGAAAAGGAGAAATATCCCAGCAAGCCTGCTCAAGATAAGTGATTTCCCCCATTATAACTGCTCCCACTACCATCGCTAGGATCATCATCATCATCATCGTCATCATCATCATCATCACAGAATATAAAGACTTGTAAATAGAAGTAGAATGACTGTGGCAACAGAAAGCAAAGATAGTACCAATAGTGATAGGTGCCTTGGGTGCAATCCCAAAACATCTGGAGCACCACTTGAACACTATTGGCATTGACAAAACCAATTGCAAAAGGCAGCTTTACTTGGAACAGCTTATATCCTGCAATGATACCTTTAACACCATCAAACAACAATGTCTGCCTATCCCAGCCTATCTGTTCTTCCAAATGAAGAATAGAAAAGAGATAGGGCAAGGCAAAGTACTACATGGCCAGTACATTAAAAAAAAAAAAAAACTAGCAGGCAAAGCAGATAACAAGAAGACCTGGGAATGGCTAAGAACAGGAAAGTTGAAGAAAGAGACAGAGGGGCTAATTCTGGCTGCACAAGACCAAGCCTTAAGAACAAATGTATATAAACCCAGAATTGGGAAGACAGCAACAGACAGCAAATGCTGCCTCTGCAAAGAAGCTGAAGAGGCAGTGGACCACCTAGTTAGCTGCTGCAAGAAGATTGCACAGACTGATTACAAAGGTATGGTAAAGTATCAACAATGGTGCATTGGAATATCTGCAAGAAATACCATTTGCCTCCAAGCAAGAACTGGCGGGACCACAAAACAGATGAAGTAATAGAAAGTGAAGAAGCCAAAGTGCTCTCGGATATTAAAATTCAAACAGACCAGCACCTGCTGCACAACACCCCAGACTTAACAATTGTTGATAAGAAAGACAAAAAAGTCTGGATAGCAGATACTGCAATACCTGGAGAGAGCAGAATAGAAGAGAAAGAACTGGAGAAAATCACAAAATATAAAAGACCTGCAAATAGAAGTAGAATGACTGTGGCAAAAGAATGAGAGATAGTACTAATAGTAATAGGCGCCTTGGTTGCAATCCCAAAACATCTGGAGCACCACTTGAACACCACGGCATTGACAAAATCACCATAAGTCAATTGCAAAAGGCAACTTTATACTCGGAACAGCTTACATCCTGTGATGATACCTTTAATACCATCAAACAACATCTACCTATCCCAGGTCTTGGGAAGGACTCCAATAGTGGACAAAAATGCCAAATCCAGTCTAAACATCTGGCTGACTATGCAACCAGCCATAATAACAGCTCTTCCTTCTGAAAGAGACCATACTGAGCTGGGTGGTAAAAAAAAAAAAAAACAGACAGTATCTACAAGTCCCCCAAATGCAGCCAGAAGCTCCATGTAACCCATCTCTGTTCTGGAACAGGAGTTTTCAAACTTTTTCAGATTGCAGAACCCCTTATCAAGAGGCTATACTCTAGTGACAGAAAATTGGCTGTGTTAAAGTGAGTTGTGGTTGTGGTTGTTGTTGTTATAACCTTAGTCTCTCATAGGATCCTGTCAAGTTCTTGTACAATCCTAGGGTGCTACAGAACACAGTTTGAAAAACTCTGCTCTAAAATTTACTCCTGAAGAAAGCAGTCGATTATTCTCCTTAATGGCTTTCAAGACTTTAGCCCTAAATATTTATCTCTGTGTAAGAACATTTCCATCCTTTAATGGAACTGTTTTAATAACATTAGTTTCACTTTTAGCCAACTTTAAAAGCCAGCATCTCTTTCAAACTGTTAAGTAATTGCTCTTTCTTTGGGACAGGCAAATAATGAGCCATCTGAGCTGTTCAGGAACCAAGGAATTAATCTTTGCCTTTTGGGGGCTAAATTATTTGAGGCCCTACAAAAATCCCAGTGAGTAGCTTTTATAAAACATGTTGCCTTTGAAATGAAAAGTGATAGAACCCATGAAGTGGAGTGGCCTTGAATCCATGAGAATCCTTGCTCCACTTGGAACAGCTCTAATACAAGGGTGGAAGATGAACCAAAGATCTCTATGAAACCGGAACTTGCCTGTATGCCACCTGTGCATTCTCTGCCCCTTTTCACAAGTCAAAAAAGCTTTATATAACATAGAAGGCAAGGTTAGTAAGTGTAGTACATGTTTATTAGTATCAAGAGAGGCCCTATTGTTTCCTCTCTGCTTATGACACCAGACCCATTGATGAGAAATGATGCATGGAACATAACTCCATGTTTGGGATCATGAAGCATCTGTCATCAGTATGTTTCTAGAGACCTTTGCAACTAGCTGTTGTGTTTCTCATAGAAATTCTTGCCTATCTAATGACTAGCAGCAAATGAACAAAAAGTCCTTTGAGGTTCTTCAAGTAACAAACATCCATACCAGAAAATGGTAACCTTTTGTCACAGTAATCATTAGGTTCAAGTAGCATCCATATATAAAATGCAGCCCCACTAACTCTTATTCCTGCATATTTCCTTTTGATTATTTGCACAGCTTGTGTAAAAGAAATGCAGCCAATGACTTGTAGTATTGTTTAACTTTTAAACTTAGATTTGTTTGGTGTAATCTAGGAAATTAGATTTGGGCAGACAATAAAGTATACATTATCTCACCTTAAAGCAACAGCATAGTTGAAAATGAGTATTTTTACTAAGAAACTGGTAGAAAAATGAGATAGCATGAAGAGGATATGACAATAATTTTTTAAATATGTTTCTGAGTAAGCAACTCAGAAGATATAAAATACTTTTACTATAATATGTTTGCTGTTATTATATAGTATTGCCTTGCACTCTTGCTTTATGGTTTAGCAGTTCAGAGAAATTATGCAGACCAGTTCAGCATTCCTTACTACCAGTGACCCAACCCAATTTTCAATTTTTGTAATGCATCTCTCTTAGCACTTGGTTGACGAAGTTATCTAGAGGGAGGAAATAATATATTTACATTAATGATGTTATATTAGAATATTTCTACTATATTTTAAGATTGTTGTTAGGGAATACATTTTTTTCCCTCAGAGAATTTTATGCAAGCTGGTAATTAGCAGTAAATTAATGATAAATGCAACTAATTAGATGCTGTTAACTGATAAATGACTTCCAAAAATGACGGTAAAACATAATGAGAATATTAACTAAAGCTAACTAAATTCTAGGCATTTTTTAAAAATGTAAGTTCTGTAGGCAAGGAGGATGGTTATGCTGAGTCCTCCTTCTTCATCACCCTCTACAGGTAAATGCTGGTGCAGAGGATTTCTGTCCATTGAGTCTTTCCACTTTATTAAGAATACTAGATAGCCAGTTTGGTGTAGTGGTTAAGGCACCAGGCTAGAAACTGGGAGACCATGATTTCTAGTCCTGCCTTAGGCTTGAAGCCAGCTTGGGCCAGTCATTCTCTCTCAGCCCTAGGAAGCAGGCAATGGCAAACCACTTCCAAATTCTTGCCAAGAAAACTGCAGGGACTTGAAGTTAACGCTGACTCGAAGGCACACACACACACACACAAATTCTAAGGATAGGGGCAGTGTTGCAAATAATGTAGAAAATCTCTACAGGCAAACTTGGCATGTGGATGAAGGAGCTTCCACTTGGCCTAGAGCAATTCCACTTCCAAAGTGCCTGAAGAAAATGAGCTTTCATTTCTTTGGAACATTAAGTCATAAAACAACAAGTGCCGTATTTTTCATTTCTTTAACGGTAGCAATATTTTTGTACCAAACCCCAGTTTAGCTTATTTTTTTTAATGGTAAATTTTAAGGTCTCAAGGCTAGAAAAGAGAAATCTGGAGAGCGTCAAACCTCTAAAGGTTATGGGAAGATTCAAGGCTGCTGCAAGATATACACCACATAAATATTCCTTCAGTACAATCCAGCTTGCCAAATTCTTCAGCTACAATTTTTGCAATTTTACAACCTTTTTGAGCCAACATGTGTTATGCTAATCATACCCACCAGTTATGTAGTTGGCTGATACAACCAGTTTCCAAACAATTGCGTTTCATATTTCTGATAAGATCTAAATTAAACTTGATAAGGGTCACAACTACAGAATTGATTTAAGAAAGAAATATCTATGGGTGAGGGAGGAAAATTGGATTCTGACTCTCACAGCTGCTGATTTTACTGGGAAGAAAATTCCCATTGAAGTCAGTAGGAGCTTTCTTCTGATGCAAATGGCAGCCATGAATGGGATGGGAATGGGAAAGAGGATGCAGCCTGAAACTTTAGGAGGTGTACAGGATAAATCCTGCCCTAAATCCAAGCATTCAGGTGGAGGAATGCACTCTTTAAAGTAAACAAAACTGTTAGGCACTGCTATTCTCATCCCATGTTTCTTGGTCCTTTTGTAATAGACATTTTAATTTTCAGTGACTCAGTGCCAGCCTCTCAAAGTTTCCAAGCTGAGAGGTGCCAATACTGCAGCAGTCTTTTCCACTTGTTCTCAGAACAGTGATGGATGAAAAACAGTGGACCCATCCTCTCACACTTCTATGGATGCCCAAAAGCACAAGCCCGATGTACTTCTTCATCCAGTTGTATCATTACCAGGGACCTCAACATAGTGAAAGAACTTATAAAAAAGCTTGGACATCTCACAGAGGGGAGCAAATATTCTGTCAACTCCCCTCCAGAAAATCAAAGACCTAAAAATAGAAGAAAATGAAATTAAGATTTTATTCAATGTCACAGCACTTCTTATGTCCATAGATCCAGAACTAGTGAAAGAATCCATGGCAGCAGTATTACAACACCTGACATAGCCAAATACACTAAGATTGAAATACCCAGAATTTATTTTATTTTATTTTATTTATTCAATTTATCTCTGCCCATCTCCCCCCTAATGGGGGACTCTGGGCAGTTCACAAGACCCGTTAAAACAATAAATATATAAAACATAAAAACTATACAAAAAGAAAATGTCCAAGAGGCTGATGGTTACCAGAGCTGCAGACGACAGGCCTCTAAGGGGCTAGCCATCCCCACACTTGGTGTCTTCCCTCCCCACCCCAGGCCAAGAATCATGGACCTCATCAACCTTTACTTTCAGTTTGATGGAGAAATATACCAACAATTCAGAGGAACACCCATGGGATCACCACTCTCAGGATTCATAGCAGAGACTGTAATGCAGCGTCTAGAAACTATAGCTCTCCTACACATACAACCAAAGTATGGATCCGGTATGTAGATGAGACCTTTGTCATAATAAAGAAGGAACAATAGCGAAGACATGTACGACAATCAACATCTTCAAAGAAATAAAATTCACAAAGGAAGAAGAAAGCAACAACACACTACTCTTCCTGGATATCCTCATCATCAAATTAGAAACGCAAGTCTATTGAAAAACAACTCATACTAATCAAGTGCTCCATTACCAAAGTAACAACCCAACCTCTCACAAGAGGAGCTGTGTAAGAATATTATTTAGATGAGTACAAAAGCATTGCAGCCAGCCAGAACACCAGAAAAAGGAAACAGACTGCCTATACAACATTTTCCAACAAAACAGATACCCACACCACTTTATCAAAAAGTGCCTGACCATTCAACCTATTACAGCACAACCAACACAAGCTATGAAAAGGATATTACTGCAATACATCAAAAACATCTCAGAAACAACCAACAGACTATTATAACCACATGGGATCACCAAAGCACGCATACCAACTAAAGTCCTTCAAAACATCTTAAGTAAACCAAAAGACCCAGTAGAGTAAAGAAGAAAAAACAGGAGTCATCTACAGCATACAGTGTAAGGACTGTAGCGGCCATTATGTAGGATAGATAGGCAGAAGACTAGCAGAGCGCATCCATGAACACCAACTAGCAGTTAGAAGACACAATGAAAATTCCTTAATCTCACAACATATGGACAGACTCAACCATAGTTTCAACTGGGAAACTGAATATTCTAGACCAAGCTAAATCCAAAAATACTAGGGAATTCTTGGAAGTTTGGCATTCAGACAAATAAGCCATCAATAGACACATAGAGATAAACCACATTTACACACCATTCAAAAGAGATAATAAAAAAAAGCTAAGAAGGAAACAAAAAGACCAAAACACCTCCTTGCCAGCAACCAATACCCAGATAAGCAGGGTTTAACACCAGACAAGCAATCAAGCAGAAAACAATACCCTAATCAAGGAACTACCAAGGAGAAAACCACACCCCCATCAGCACTGACAGGGCAAGCTACTGTATATAAACAGGGAGCAAACTCTACACTCACTCACACTGATGATGTTACCTAGTCAGGTAATGAAATGTCTGCAAGTAAGCAACCAAGCTCAGAGAGCACCAAGGACTTCACAATTCAACCCTGAGCTATGTATATTCTCTTCTATTGAAACTGAAATACGTTTGAGATCAAGAGGTCTTTCATTCCCATAGGAGGGTTGTTTGTGAGACGGTTGGGGAAGGTTCCAAGGAGGCCATGACAGTAGATTGGGAATGATTTGTTGTCCCCCCAAATGGTCCTGCCATAAAAATGCTAACTCATTTTGTGTTTGCACATACATGTCATAGCAGAATCTTGAACAGAAGAGTAACTAGGGAGGGGGGAAATTGCTTTTGGAGGAACAATGAAACACTCCCTAAAGTGGACATACATATGTGAGTGGGAGGATGAAGAATCACTTTGCTTAGCTTCCTTGTTTTTATTAAATGCAGCTTGTCTGGATGAGAAAACAGCACATGACTAGTTACTGCTTGATAATCATCATAGTGCTGGCATATAAGGAAATTGAATTAGTCATTGTACATTTGCAATGTACCCAGCATTTAATTTTCTTTTGTTGTAAAGTACATCTTTACTTAGTATTCGAAGAGAATCATTCAGTTGTGCAATTGTAGTAAACCCCTGATTATGTTCCTTGAAAATAGCTTTAATCCCTAGACAGTCTTCTATAAAAGTCCTAAAATCATGGAATTTGGAGGGGCCGTTTAGGTCACTGAGTCTAATCCCTTACTCAATGCATCCCATACAGTGAAGGAAAGCCAACCACCTCTATGAGTCATTGATTACACTGTCACATTTTTTTAATGTTAGAAAGGGTTGGGTTTGCCCCCCCTCCCTTACATTCAATTTAAAGAGCCAGTTTGGTGTAGTGGTTAAGGCATCAGGCTAGAAACTGGGAGACTGTGAGTTCTAGTCCCACTGTAGGCACAAAGCCAGCTGGGTGACCTTGGGGTAGACACTCTCTCTCAGCCCTAGGAAGGAGGCAATGGCAAACCACTTCTGAAATCTTGCCAAGAAAATGGCAGGGACCAGTCCAGGAAGTCGCCAGGAGTCAACACGGACTTGAAGGCACACACACTTACATTCAGTTGGAATCTGCCATCCCATCACTTTAATCCTTTATTCCATGACCATCACTTTGAACACCATAAGGCAAGTCTTGAACTTCTTCTCTGTTACGTCCTTTCAGATATTTGAAGAGTGAGATCATATCCCCCTCGGTCTTGTGTTCCTGAGGCTAGATGTGCCTGCCTCCTTCAATCTTTCTTCATAAGACATTGTTTCTAGTCCTGGTCATCCCCATTGCCCTTCTCTGGACCTGTTCTAGTTTTTCTAAATCCTTCTAAAAGCATTATGCCTAGAACTGGGCACAGTACTCAGAAGTGTGGGTGGGGGGCAGATCTGACCAAAGCAGAATAAAATGGAACAGTTACTTCCCATAATTTGAAAACGATGCTTCACTTATTGCAGCAGCGTAAAATTTTATTCACCGTTTTTTGTGCCATATCCTATTGCTGACTCATAATTTGCAATCAACTATTGTATTTATTCCAAAATCTTTTTCACAATAAATATCCTCAAGTCCAATATCCCCCACCCTATAACGGTACATTTCCGAATGAAGAACTCTATTAAATTTCATTCTGCTGCTTTCACTCCATTTTTCTAATCCCTCAATATCATTCTGAATTTCATTTCTGCTCTAGGTTTATTCTTCTCTTCATTCTATATACAATAATATTAGGGCTATGTTGCAACTTGAGGCAAAGCCAAAACCCAAAATGGAATGGGGCAATTCAGGATTCTTTTTTTATTCATTCAGAGTGGGATAGATATCTCCTAGCTCACTCTGTCCCAGATTTGAAATCATCCTTGAAGATCCACTTCTGATGCATTGTATCAGTGACTACCTTAAACTATTGCAAGAATGCAAAATACAAATGTTGCACATCAGTCAGTCAATCAATCAGTATGTAGAAGCTCTGCACTATAAAAGGCAGTGCCCATTGTCTAAAAATTGTGAGTGTTAAAAACTGTTTATTGCTTACAGCAAGTGCTTTCAGAGGGATGGAAGAGATATTAGACTCAGTGACTTATAGGCCTCTTCTCAGGAATGCTTCAGGCTCAGCCTTTTGGAGAATTTGGGTGGGCTGAGACAGAGAGAGTATTTGGGCACTGATTGGAGCACCCCTGAGGCTGGCCAGAAAGCTTGAGGATAAGCAGGACATAGGCAGGCCTCATTCAAGTCATGTTTGACAATGCTGAAGAAATGGCCTAAGTCAAGGTTTGCTAAAGTTCAAAGGCAAAAATAAACAATAGTTTTAAAAATCCAGTAAAAATACAGGGTAAGATGCTCAGGGTGGCCCAAGGCAGATTCAGGTTAAAGGTTACAATCTGATTTGAGAGGTGAGGGATGTTTGAAGAGGTAGTGAGGAGGAAGTTCAGGGAGAAGAACAGGATTCTCTCCCACTCTCTCTCCATTGCTAACCGTCCTGTTCAGTCTCTTTCTGGAACACTGTACTCCAGTTGTCTGTAATTATGGACCACTAAACCTTTGTAAAATGTGGGTATACTCACCAAACACCCCTTTCCTTTGCCTTTAAGGCTATGGGGGTTCATGTTTCTTCTAGCTAAAAATTAATTGGTATAGTTGCATCTATATAGGCCTTTCCATCTTTTCCATTTTAAAAGGCCTTTTGAAACTAAATTTTGTACCTCCAAATGTAATCTTGTATTTATCACCTGATAAGGCTATGGTCATGAGCTGGCTCTGGGAAGCTGATTGTTGGTGAACACAAGTGGGCAGGGATGAGGTGGTAAGGGGGCTCTGGCCAATGAATGTGGGGAAGTTGCAGTGGATCACCCGGTGGATTTCTGCAGACCATTGTCCTCTGAGAATCACTGCTGTAGAGACTTGGAGCTTGTAGACCTATTCAATCAAGTGGTAGAAGCTTCTTATACCATAGATTTCACTTGCCTGTTCAGAATAATTCTGGATAGTTGCTGTTCAGGAGACAGAAGAGAAAAAGTAATGTTTTTACCTGCACAGTCCTAATATGCATATCTATGCAGCTACTCACATGCGTACATAAGAGGAAACCTTTCCTTGAACAATATCCATTTTCTTTATTTATAGGGCAAATAGGCTTTCTCAGAGCCACCCTAGAGACTGTTATGAAACCATGTATTCATCCAGCTTAAAAGAAGAGTAGAATATAAATAATGTGCTGAATAGTCTTTTGGCGGAAAGATTCCCCTTCAACCCCACCCCCCGAAACAGCAGTTCTTACACTTTTTCCACAGATGGCTTGAAAATTGCAGATGTTGGTGGACTGCATCATTTTTATTACAAGAAATATATTTTATTTCTGAATTAACTATAAGGAAAAATAAAATAACTATTACTTTTTTCTGCACCAGCCTCCTCCTCAAAAGCAACCTGGGTATCTGTGGGGGAGGGGGACCAAATGATAAAAGATGTGTGAGACATCATATGTTGTGACTTATATCCTTGCATCAGATGTTGGGAAACAAGTATGTAAATGGAAGCATTTGCATGAGAGCACCCGCGTCCATGTGTTGTCATTTTGGCATTGTGACTTGCCGAAAATACTGCTGAAAAGCAACACATTATTATTCGGAGTGGAAATTAGTATCATGTTTTTAAAAAATCACAAGCTCTTGTTAGTCTCATTAATAATCTAGGCTTGACAGAAATTGTCTTGATCTCCATCTGAGGACCAAGTAAGATACTTTGTTACTGCTCTATAACCTTTTTATGGATCATCTAAATAGAGCTTGTTGTCTTCCAATAGCCTGTGGATCACTGTGGATCTCCTATCTAGACTGCTTTTGACAATATATTTGCATAGACAATCATTTTGCTTTTAGTTTCTGAAATCTTCCTGGCACGTTTTAGGGCTTGACTTGTCTCCTGTAGTCCTCTCAGAAGTTTTACATTGGAATGTTTGCATGTGAACCTTTTACTTGTTAGGTCTGCATGATTAGTCTCATCTTTTGTGGGGAAGAATCCCAAGATAGTTTGGACATTACTATGCTGTTAAGACTCTTACATAGTGTAAGCTTTAAAAAGTTTTAATAATGTAAAACTGCAAATTTTTTGCAGGGTATTAGATTTTTGGCTTCCTTGCATTATTCAAGAAGCTATCTTTGAAGACATTGGAAAATCAGTTAACCCAAAACCCAGAGATGTTAATTTTCTAACTGGATCCCATGGTGTTAGTACTTCTGCAGTTGTATTATCTCAAATCCCTGTTGATTTTGACCAGTAATATCTAAATTAATCCTTCTTCCCATATCAGCCTGTCGGGTTCTTTAAAACATTCTCCAAAGAGGTTGATAGCTATTAAAAAAATTACATACCCATCTCATTACTTGTGCCCACTTATAAAAGGTGCTACAAAGAAACTCACTCAACTGCCACATTCTTATCTTTGATGTCAGGCAAAGACATGCCTGACAACCTTCTCTACTGAGGTGTTTAGAATTTCAGTCTTAGAATAGCTGTTTTAAATTTCTCCTTTGTTGATCCATGATATTGTTGAATATATTATGTATCTGCTCAGAGAAGATATTGGAGCGACTCAAAAATATAAAGAAATAAGAAAATAAATATATATTCCAGGCTTCCCTGGAGTTCTTCAAAGAGAAAACTCAATAATACTGAAAAGTTTTGAGCAAAGGTTGTGCGCTTCCCTACTTTATTTGTTCCTGCAATATACAGTGCATCAGTGTGCTCCTTAAAAGCTCTTACAGAATCCTCAGCACCATAGAGTGGATCACTGATAGAGAAGTAATGGGACAATAAAACATATCTCTAATATAGAGGGAAATTTGGAAAACTAACAAATAGGAACACTTCTATAGATTATCACAATTGTTCTAATCATAGATGAACTTCTCTTGGTTTGTTTCAGCATGGAACCTGGAAACCATTGTACTTGGGATCCTCTAGAGAAGCGTTTCTCAACCTTGGCAGCTTTCAGATGTGTGGACTCCAACTCCCAGAATTCCCCAGCCAGCCTGAAAGCTGCCAAGGTGGGAATTCTGGGAGTTGGAGTCCACACATCTGAAAGCTGCCAAGGTTGAGAAACACTGCTTTGATTGCCAATCAAAGTAGAGAGAGTTGCTGCTAGAAAGACAAGTGGCCTAACCTGATAAAATGCAGCTTCTGTTTTGTTTCTCAGTCTGCTAGAACTACACCTTTCCTTGGAAACAGCATTCTGAAATCTGTAGGCACACATGTCTAATCCCATGGCAGATCACACCACTTTCTGATTCAAAATTGTGTAGTGAGTAGTGTGAGTCCTTTCATAGGAACAAAAAATAATTCTCCATTAAGCATTCGTATGCCACTTTGGTTGCCAGGGAACATCATGCTGTGTTAGTAGGGCAGCCTTTCACTGCTGTTAAGAAGACATTGCTCCTCGTTTAAGTATAGTTTTTCCCCCATTTATTTATAAACTATCCTATAATTCATTTCCAGACCTAGGTGTATTTTCTGACTCTTGTGTTGGATGAAACAGCTTAAACAATTTACATCCATGCCAGATTTATATGCATAGCAGTTATTACTTTGATTTTTCTCCCCCTTATTACTTGGGTTGAATAGGTGAGGTTGTTGTGAAATACTGAAATATTGTAATCCTGGTTGGGTTTAGTTAACTAGTTTGGAGTTAAATTAACTCCTCCCAGCAGTATCATCCAAGTTCTAGATTGCCCTGCAAAAATGGGGCCTCTCTGGGCACTCAGTTTGTATCATCCTTATGCATGGTTGTAAAGAGGTGAGAAGGGACAGAAAAACATTAATGGGTTAGGTGCATGAAGACTATGTCTGAAGGGACACCAATCTGAATTGTACTACTTCAGATGTTATTCTAACTCTTTAATTTTTTTTTTTAATTCCGGCACCAAAAAATCATAAAAATACCAGAAAGTGAAAAGTAGACAAGAAAGGGACAGCTGCCCAGCCTCCAAAGTACTAAAAACATAGCCCCTGGATGACTGACTAAGACATTCCAGATTGTGTGTTGCTGGTGCATGGGGGTGAAATAAATAAGTAAGAGAGGGGTTTGTCTCAGTCAGTTGTGTGAGGTAGTGGTTACTTTTCTATTTCTCAGAATACTCAAAGCAGTGTTCAAATACTACTTAAAGGAAGCATTGTATCTGACAGCTATAAATATCATATTATAAAATCAGAGAGAAATAGAGACTTGCATTGTTTTAAAATAACAGGCCCATTTACCAAACATAATAGATGTGAACAACTAGAATCTATGCCCTTGATTTTAGAAAGTTGCAGCCATGGGATAGCCTTAGTAGCATCATTTGCCACCAGACTAGAATGGATATGAATATCGTTACAAGATAAAACAGCAGGTGACAGTTGGTGATTCAGGAGGGATGACCGGACTCTTACTATGTCCATAGTGAATATTTTAGGCAACGGAGTTCTCCACCCCATCCTGATATTTTTCATGCAACTCACATAATCCATTATCATTGACCATGCTGGCTATGACTATTGGGAGACATAGCTTAAAGATTTGGAGGACATTAGAATCACTGTCCCTTTTATGTCTATGTGTATATAATTAGACTTGGTGCTTTGCAATTATCTGAAATCACACCAGGCACAGCAATAAATCAAGGTTTTCCATAATTAATAACTAGCTAACAAAATATCTTCCTGAGGGTTTAAATCCTAGGCCTTTTCTTTCCATCCTTTCAAGTTTGGGCATTTTTTCCTGGTCTTGAGAATCAGAGATATTTGTTCCATATTTATATAATGATTCTACCTTAGTCTGAGAATCATTGGTTCTCAGCTCATCAACTTCAGCCCTTAACACCAATATGTCAGATGTAAGGTTGAGATACAAGAAGTCACCTGAGTATTATTTTCTTCTGTGATTACTCATCTTTATCTGGAACTGTTAGGCTCAAATCCATTACAAATGTATTTGTTAGATGTTTATCCTGCCTTTCCTCCAAGAGCTCAAGAATTATGAGTAACACTCCATCCTCCAGTTTGATAGTAATATTTACTGACTTTGCTACCATATTCACAATTATTTGTCCTGTTTTAAAAGGCCACACTTGTTAATAAGTAATTGCGTATTGATTGTTAACATATACAGTGACTGGGCTGATGTCTGTGCAGCAGACCAGCAAGAACAACCCCCAGCTGCCTCTGAAACCCATCCAGGTCCATCAGTTGCTGGGGGTGGGCCAGTCTAACACATCCAGCCTCCCTGCAGTGGGTAGTGGTGCCAGAGAATCCCATGGTGATCAGGGCATGATCTGACCATGACAAAGGAGACATTGAGAGCTCCCCCAACTTCAGATCACATAGCCACTGCTCCAACAGGAACCCCAGATCAGGGGTGTGAATTTGCCTTTTTGTAAATGGGCAAGCCTTCCAAGCCAGTCACATTCTTCTATTGTCCATGCATTTGTTCAAAATGTCCAATTTGTAATTTCTGAGAGCCAGATCTTCCCAGGGAAGAGATGTCAATTTCATAAACATCCAGCCGTTGCCCATTTCAAGGCCAAACCATGCAGGGCAAAAAGTCTGTTGGGAAGGAAGTTGGATAAATAAGCACTGGAATTAAACTATGGTGGGTATAAGAAGGGACTAAGCTTTCATGTGACTGAGGAAAGTCAGTTGTTTTAAGAGGCTCCATCATACTATGCAATAAAGATTCTTATTTAATTGTGCCATGTCTTGAGTCTGAGCCACACCAGAATTTAAGCCTTATCATAACAGGCCAAGCCAAGTCAAATGTCTAGGAACTACTATTGAGTTTTGTATGGCTGCCCAACTCAAACCCTGTGACCCTGGGCAGTGTACAAAAGACAAACATCCAGAAAAAAATAATTCAAAATAACACAAAAAAACATACAAAGCAATAAAAGCAATCTTACTGGACATATATCTCTAAGCTGTTCTTGCCAATGACCATGACAATATACACCCACTGACTCAAAAAGATTGTAGACCCTAACCTACAATATTCAAAGTAGTAACAAGTTGACAGATATCCTTCTGCACTTGAAGCCCTTGCTTATCATAATTTCCCATTAGGACAAAGCAATAGTTGTAATGCACATTGCAACTGCACCATCATAATGTTGGTGAAATTGTGGTTTACATCACAGGAATTACATCTGGTGAAAGAATAAGCCTACATAGGTATCCATGGGATGAGCTTTCTAATTCAGCTTTTTATGTAAATATTTTTATTTTATTAGGTTGTACTGATTAGTGGACATCTGGACAGCTGGGATGTGGGGCAGGGAGCCATGGATGATGGTGGAGGAGCATTTATATCATGGGAAGCATTATCACTTATTAAGGAACTTGGTAAGTATCTGTATAAAAAGTATAACAATCTAACATTTATGGGGTTATCTTGCTTCTTCGACTTCCTTAACTTTATCCCTTGCCATTCCCAATACATTTTTCCAATGTTTCCTTATGGTAGTAGCTGTTTCTTTAGGAACTGTAGTGTTTTTAATTTTCAAACATAGCACTTTATTATTTGTTATATCTGTGATTTAGCAGAAACCAAAGCATCTGTGTGCATTGAAAGTCCCAATAAAAACAGTTCTGACAGTAGTGCCATTTTATTTGTTGAAATAATTTAAAAGCCACATCCTATGTGTTTGTAATCTTTTTTCTAATGCCTGGTCCATGGCAACACAACTTGTAACACCATTGTGGCCCATAAGATTAGTTCCTGCGTGTAAAAGACGAATCTCTGACCGTTTATTAACTGCCATGTTTGCATCCTACCTTTTCTCAAAGTAGTTTGACTAGCCAGGTTTGGATGATAGATTAGGCTATGGATAAGCAGCATAACACTCATTATATGAGTGGGACTATAGAGGCCCTAATACCATAATAGCTCATGTCCATAACATTCGCAAACCTATTCCTGCTCTAACAGACAATGAGTATCAAATGAATATTAACAATTTCATGCAAAAAGTGAAAAGTTGTGTCACTGTAATTCGATTGTTTGGTAGTGAATTTCAGCAGTGCAATCCAGAGGGCGAAGTCTGGGAACAAAATGTAGTCACATGGGTCACAGGTTGCCAATGCAGGTGTTAAAATATAGTTATTACAAATTGGATCAGACTACCTCTATTCCCTGCAATGTGATCACAAAAACTGCTGTGGTTAAACAGCAATTAAGGAATGAAATCTTTGGAGTTCACTCACAAAGTCCTCACCAGAATGAATGGTTCTAGTTAGTATGATCCCATAAGCAGGAAACTATTTCAGCACATACACAAAATGACTTGAGGGTATATTCTCATACTGAATCCCTCTGGCTATAAGCTCAGGGGTTAGATTAATGGCCATTCAAAATGAAACGTGACTGCTGGAGTATGAATCTGAATATATCTGGAGCATTAAGTATGAATCCTAGATGGAGCCTGACATATGAATTCAGTGACTATCCAAAGTAGTTTTTCATAGTACAAGAGCACAATTCAATTTTATTTGTTAATGGTTCTAGTTCTACATCCTTTCCCTCCCATTTTTCTCCAATCAGCCTAGAGGTATATGTCAAATAAGATTATACTGCTCCTTTATTAATTTTTCATTAGTTACAGTGTTAGAAATATTGCTACAGAAGATGAAGAGTGGGTGTTTAAAAACAGCAATATACCAACAAACAAATACCATTAATGCTCAAAATTTCTAAAAATCTATATTTGAACTAAGCATTGTGTTTTTAACATGCATAATATATAATGTGCCTTTCATGCTATGGCCAAATTAATAATCTATACTATTAAAACTCTCATGTCTGTAACCTTCAACTGGGTGAAACGGTGCATCATAGGGCAACAATTTTTGAACCAAGGTACCTCAGATGGACTAACTTACAGAATGCGTCCAAAATCCAGGACCCATGACTCCCATGGGATTGAAATTTGGGGAATGTGTGGTTGCTTCAGGAAGGAAGGAAGGAAGGAAGGAAGGAAGGAAGGAAGGAAGGAAGGAAGGAAGGAAGGAAGGAAGGAAGGAAGGAAGGAAGGAAGGAAGGAAGAGGAAGGGTGGGAGGGAGGGTGGGAGGGAAGAAGGACGTGAGGAGGGGGGAGGAGGAAGGGGGAGGGAAGGAAGGAAGAAGGGAGGGAGGGATGGGGAGAGGGAAGGAAGGAAGGAAAGGAAGGAAGGAAAGGAAGGAAGGAAGGAAGGAAGGAAGGAAGGAAGGAAGGAAGGAAGGAAGGAAGGAAGGAAGGAAGGAAGGAAGGAAGGAAGGAAGGAAGGAAGGAAGATTTCTGATGCTCCCTGCCAGCTTCCCACAAGCAAAGTCAATGGGGAAGCTGGCAGCAAGTCGCTCACACTCCCACTGCTTTTTTTGCCCTTGGTCATTCTGTTTCTCTGTTTAGGTAAGGAAATGTCTCTGAAATGATGATGGGTCACAGATTGCCTAGTCATTTAATAAACGTTAGAATGATTGCTCCAGTGACTGATCTTAAGGATAATTGTATATTAGCAAAAGTTATGTTATCATACAAGAAGAGGATCTATACTAACAACAATGCTTTCAGTCTTCAACTTCCATCTTGGGACTGATTCTGAACTAAAGCATGTCACCAAATTTTGGGGCTTGCTTGCATCTCATGCCCATTATAATATCTTGCCTGATGAAGAGCTCTGGAGAATTCAAAAATTTGCATTCTTTTGTGGCGTTTTGGTCAATAAAAGTAGTACCAATTACAAGACTCACACTCCTATTGTCTTATCCAAACCTTAGACTGATGCAAACAGAAACTAAGGCAATTACAGTTCCAAGAGCTGTTATTAGCATGGTGTAAATCTTCCACCAGTAGCCAAGATAAAGAGTTAAGAGCTGGTAATTTAAACAAAAATTTGGAGAGTTATTGAGACCCAGTTTGGTCTAGTGGTTAAGGAGACTGTGAGTTCTAGTCCCGCCTTAGGCATGAAAGCTGGCTGGGTGACTTTGGGCCAGTCACTCTCTCTCAGCCCTTATGTCAGGCTTGGACAACACGCCCGATAGTCAATTCCTGTTGCGACCAATGGATCAACATTTGGTTGGTCCAAAAAAAAAGCAGACCTTGGACATGCAGGAAAAATGCTAGTATGGGGGGTGGGGGGTGGGATGACTCAGAGAGTTAATTGTGCTGGTGCTTCAAGCTTAAAGAGTTCAGAGGCAGGATTGTCCAGGATAGTCACTAGGTCAGATACCAGAGAATTCCATAGAAGCTGATCCAAAACTCAAGCTGAAAGTCATTGCACAGGGCAAGGAGCCAGAAGAAACTTACAACACAACATTGCAAGGACACAAGTCAAGATGCAGAAAAGTTGTTTCCGACCTGGGGAATGTTTCTGGATCATGCTGTTATATAGCCAGAGTTCCTGGTGGTCCCTAATGAGAGGAGTTAATACTGCTTCCTCTCAGGCTCAGACTCTGAATCAACAGCCACTTGCATTCAGTCATCCTCATCACTTGCAGGTAGCTGACAGCCTGTTGCCTCCTGAACCGTAGGTGGAAAGTCTCAGAATCAGAGGAGTCCATAACATCTATTGATATTAGCCTTCTTCTGAGATAGAGATAACAATAGCGATATAAGATAGAGACAGACAGACAGACAGACACCCATCATGATTACATACCAAGACTATTGGTAGTCTTACTTTACATAAATTTTTCCACATTGTGAGATAATCATGGGAGATAGTTCATAGTACAACAATGGGATAAATGCAACTGTATAGGATAATGATTTCTAGTTTTATATTCTTTCATTGCCATTTTTTTTCATTATTCTTCAACCAGCCAATGTAGGGATAGATTCTTGCACATACAGATAGTGCATTGCTTCTTCATTAATTTTCCATTAGTTGAAGTACTAGAAATAGCTGTTATCATAATATTTTTAGAATGCCATCATTCAATTATATTTGATGTATCCTGCATCTCTCATGTGTTTTCGACTGTTCATTTCCTTAGATGAAGCTGAAACTATGGGCAAGGGAGTAAACTCTGTATCCTAAGTCTTGACTGGTCATTGTATCAGTTTCTGGGATAGTTCCCTATTTTTATGTTTTATTGATTGATTGATTGATTGATTGATTGATTGATTGTGTTTATATAGCTGCCCATCTCACACAAAGCGACTCTGGGTGGCATACAATAATTTTTTTCCTGTGTTTCCCCTTATTTCTGCTTTATTATGTTATTGCAGTTTCTATTAATGGGTTTATTTATCTTGAATTCTCCTTGCAAGTAATTTGATGTAAGTATCTATAGTTTCCGAACATCTCCTGATGTGCCGGGATGTGTGTGATTCAAAAACAGCAAGATGGTGGACAGAGGAATGTGATGGAAGCTCCGTCTCTTTTGTATGAGTGTCTCACACACACTCAAAAGGGGAGGGTACTTTCATCGCAGCGCTCCATCTGCCATCTTTCCCATTTTGACCCTCTTCCTTGTGACCACCCAGAAACATTAACTGTCCAGTTCTGGGAGTCCTGCAGTTTGCCCATATTACACCACTGCTATGTGAGCTGCATTGGCTCCCAGTTTCTTTCTGGGTGCAAGTCAAGGTGCTGGTTGTCATCTTTAAAGCCCTATATGGCCCAGGGCCAAGTTAACATATCTGTGGGACTGCCTCTCCCCGAGGACATCAACCTGTCCCACTAGGTTGGATAAGGTGGCTTGCTCCAAGTCCCTTTCCTTAAATGTTGTCATCTGGTGGAACCTAGGAAGCACCTACCTTGTGGAACAGCTTCCCCCTTGAGGTGTAGAGGGTCCCAACTCTCCTTGCCTTCTGGAAGGGTGCTAAGACCTACCTTTTTCCCCAGGAGAAAAGGCTGGGTCAGGAGAGAGGGGAGCGCAGCGTTTGTAATTTTGTGATGGGACTGTTATGGCACTACATGGTATGAGAGAGTTTTTAAATTTTTGAATTGTTATTTATCTGACATTAGCCACCCAGAATTATTTTATAGAATATAGACAGCCATACACATCTTTTAAATGAATGAATGAATGAATGAATGAATGAATGAATGAATAAATAAAAGACAATGGGAATTTCCAGTCCTGCTGTCATGCCCTAAATAAATAAATAAAAGACAATGGGAATTTCCAGTCCTGCTGTCATGCCCTCTTCATCTCATCTACATCCATCTATCCTACCCACAGGTTGGAGAGCAAACACAAGAATAGAAAAAGAACATTGTAAATACTGTTGAGATATTTATAGATCTATACATACATATATGTATCTACTGTATATATGCGCGCGCACACACAAACACACACACATTAAAGTTAAAACGTAAGATCATAAAGCAGAATTATAGGGTTTGGACACTATATTATTTAGTTGTTGTTGTTTTTTTATCTGCACTCAGTCGTTACCGACTCTGCAGTGACTGCTTTTGGACGAGTCCTTTGCAGTTTTCAAGGCAAGGTGTTTCGGAAGTGGTTTGCCAGAGCCTCCTTCCTAGAGCAGAGCACAGCTGGCGAGCGCAGGAGGCGGGGTTTCCGTTGCTTTGCGCCTTTTTCAGGCGAGTGTGGCTTCCGCGCTACCGGCAACTGCTCCCGACTCCTTTTGCAAGGCGCCACCAGCATTTTTCCTCCCACTGGAGTGAGAGTACCCATTTATCTACTCACGTGAGTTTTCGAACTGTTGGGTTGACAGGAACTGGGGGAGGAAGCAGGAGCTCACTCAGCTACGCGAAGGCTGGGCTTGAACCGCTGAAGTGTCAACCATTTCTGGCTGGCAACTTTCAGCATCATTAAGCCGCTGCGCCACCACGTCCCCATTATTTAGTATACTGTATGTTATTTTTTTATTTCAACAGTTTTAATGTTGACAGATCATTCTCTTTCTACCCATCATTTCCACAAATAAGGATACTGCCATTATTTTAGCAGCTCTAAGAAACTGCAGTGGCTGAACAGATGAAAGATTTATCCAGGAGCTTTTGTGCTTAGCTTCATCATTCAACAGAACACAAAGCTGAAGTTGTTCACCTTGCCACTCATTGGATAAGTGATTCTGCATGACTAATTTGTTGTTGTAGTAATTTAATCTAAAGCATTTCTAATGAAAACCATTTTGGATCAAGGCAGCTATTTAAGCTGGTAAGTGCCAATACTACTGAAGTATTTACCCTTTTCTATTTTTTTTAATCTTAAAGATGCATATCAGATTCCACAGGTGTGGACAGTGATTGAAATAGTCAAAGAGTCTGAAAAGCATTTATTCACTCATTCCACAGAGATACATTACGTAGAATGAGAAAAAGGATCTGCATCGTGGTTTGTTCGGATGGATGGATGGATGGATGGATGGATGGATGGATGGATGGATGGATGGATAGCGAGATATATCTCCAAATCCTTAAACAAAACTGAGCTGAAGATATCTCAAAAGTGCCTTTGCTCCATTCATAGGCCTAAATAAACACAAGAAGGATATAAAGAAGGTCAAACTGTTCCATCGTGGTTCATTTCTGCATGGATGAAATGTGAAGAAGGCTATATAATAAAATCGAGGATTTTCTTCATTGTTAAAAAATGTAGCTTAGAGTATAGATATTTAGCTAACTCAGCATGCAATGATTTTGCTTTTCATTAACTATTCCATAGTTTTATTATTTTTGTAACCTTATCAGCTAGTCCTGTACTGTACAATGAAAGATGGCTCTATATGCTAAATTGAAACTACAGTATAAGAGATTCCTTAATGCTTGCAAGCAGAATAATGGAAGAGGTGATGTGTGTGTAAAGATGTGTATCTAAAACCAATTATTTGTTCAGCATACAGACCCCATTCTTAAACCAATTCATTTTAGCTTTATTCAGAATGATTTGTTTATCAACCTGAACTACAGGATATGTATGGAATGGCCAAAAGCTTTTTGTTTTGGCTTCTTTCTTTCTTCCTCTCATGTGTTTTCCCCTTTTCTTCTTGACCTGCTATGATTCATCTCCTGCTTGTTACTGTTGCCACTGCTGGGTACTGTCATTCATTCATTCATTCATTCATTCATTCATTCATTCATTCATTCATTCATTCATTCATCCCCCATCTCACACAAGTGACTCTGGGTGGCTTACAAGGATTAAAACACAGAAAAACCTACCACATATAATCTCCAGCATCAAAGGATGGATAATAACCCCATTCAACAAAACACACACACACACACACACACACACACACACACATCAATAACAAAGCTCATCTATCCACCTGACCCAAATGCCTGGGGAAATCCAACATTCCCAGATAGCCTCTGAGATCTAGAATTTGGTGGTCTTGCTCTCAATATGCTTCCACTAAACTAGATAGCAAAAGTCAGTTTGGTGTAGTGGTTAAAGACACTGTACTAGAAACCAGGAGACCATGAATTCTAGTCTTGCCTTAGGCATGAAACCAATTGGATGATTTTGCCAGTCACTCTCTCTAAGCCCTAGGAAGAAGGCAGTGGCAAACCTGAAAATGTTGCCAAGAAAACTGCAAGAACATGTCTAGGTGCTCCTAGGTGGTCACCAGGAGATTAACTTGAAGGCACCCCCCCCAAAAAAAGAGGATAGTATTGGAGTGAGCTCTCAAAGGGCATTACACTCAGTTGTAATTTTGGTAGAATTGGAAAACTCAGCCATCCCATGAAGTTCCCTGAGGATGAGGCATATCAGAGGCCAACCTAGATCTTGCTGTCTGAGGGTAAATAAAGACCTGCTTCCTTAGTGAAGCAGAGAAATTAGGACAAGATCTGGAAAGGCTGCTGTCACTTTCCTGTGGTGGAAAGACTGTTTTAGAATGGTGGCAGAGCTCCTAGATTATGGAGAAAAGATAGAATAGGATGATGAATAAAACTTGAGCTGACGCTAGAAGATGTTGTCTGTCTGTCTGTCTGTCTGTCTATCTATCTATCTATCTATCTATCTATCTATCTATCTATCTATCTATCAATCATAATATATTATTGAAGATTTTAATTACAGTAATAAAAACCAATACAAACTAAATTCAGAGAAAGGAAAGGAAAAAGAGTTAAAAGTGCAAAAAAGAAAAGGAAGAAAAAGGGAAGAATGAAATAAAGAAAAAGAAAAGAAATATGTAAAGAAGTGACTTCCAATCTTCATCACAAGTATAAACAAATTTGGTAGCTCTTCACCCCTCTATAAGGTTACAAACAGATATCTCTTCTTCTCATAACCATCCCTTATCTATAAGCAAATCCATAAAACATCAGCTTTTTGTTATTTTTGGATATTGTGGCTACTAATTTCTGGCCCCATTCTTTGAAGATCTCCTTTAATATTTCGAATGTTACAGTGTTTTGTGTCATTGTGTAAATCCCAATCCTAATCAAAACCAAAGGCAGTTTTTTCTTTTCTTTTTGCCTGGAATCTGTAGTCCTCTCTAGTGTCCAATTTAAATCAAAAGGTCTCTAATCTCTGCTATGACTTATAGTAGACAAAATAATCCTGGTTCCCATGAAAAGCTGTTTATTTTATATAGTTAGTTTCAAAATCTTATAATAAAAATTTCAATATTCCAAATTTGACTGGACCCTTAATTAGTTTATATATTATTTAGCTGTTTGTCATTTATTTCAAATTCTTTAAGTCTTTAAACTTACAGTTAATTTTTCTTTTGTTCAGAAATGAAGGTAGACTCTCCAAGTGGCTTTTCAAACTTCTTGTTCCGAAGATCTTTAATAGCTTTAAGACAGTTAGATAAGCGATTTCTGAAAGTGATTAGAAATGAGGTTAGAGAACTTAGTGTCCTTTAAAAGGCTCCGCCCCAGTTGTGAGCTTGATGATTAATCCCTTCATCTCCCAGCATCAAACTTGTGGGAGACCACTGGTCTGCAGTCTCCTCACAAGGAGCAGTTGTCCAGAGCACACGTGGGCAATCTCTCATCCTCTCCTTGTCCAGAGAGGTTCCCAATAACCGGTCTACTCACCCGCCCTTCGGTCTTTGCCATGGTCATTGTCTATGCTCTCCTTGGAGACATGTTTAGCTCGTCATGCCTCCACCGGAAGTCCAGAACATGTTGACATTCTGAGGCACAATCTCATCCTGCTCTGTGCGAGAAGGTATATATAAGAATACTGCCCAGAAAGTAGCCAAAATGTATAAGGAGCTGAAATTTCCTGCTTGGGTTTAAAGACTGGAAGGAAATCATAAATATCTCTAATCTGTATTTGAGACAATTAGGAATTATTTTTCTTTACCCTCACTCAAGCCACATTCCTTAAACTGCTTAAGGCAGATGCACATTCCTCTGACTACTGTCCATTTTAAATTTCAGCAGAATATCTCAGGGGTGGTCAAAAGGAAGCATCCTTCATCTGTGGGTACCCTGACCATTGCTGAAAAAGCCTTAATTATTGTAATCATGCGGTATATACTTACCATAGAGGAAATGACAAGGCCAAATCTTTCAAGAGTACATCGTTGGATCCATCTTAGGGATTCTTGCAAACTTAATTTATTTTGTTCATGTCATTCTTTGTTTGGAAAGCTGGTCTTTTTTCTGAGATCAAATTAGCCTCTTGCATGGTTTTGCACTTATTCACAGTGACGCCCAGATGGGAAGTGTTCTTTTTTACAAATAGTTATGGTTGGGCTGAATGCTACCTGTGCAAAAGTCAATGGGATTGGGTCATGTCTTTTAATTCAGATTCAAGCCACATTCCTCAGCCTGATGGGTGTTCCTTTTCCCTTTACTACTCTGGCTTCCAGCAGAGGTTGGAAGAAACCATGCTTTGAATCTGGGCTGAAGTTCCCATTCCTTAATTACAGAGGTCATCTTTACCTCAAGGTTGACTGTTCTGGAGATTAATAGCTGCAAAGAGCATATATCTTTAGAGGATGTTTTCTTGGCAGCAAGGTGAGTGGAAACATACCACAGTGAATCTTTAGTGTAATGGATACCAAATATAAAATGGATACAAAATGAGAGGGGACCTTACTTGGGGATGAAGTCCCTCCTTAATTATTTGACCTCCAGAAGTTCCTTTGCTTGTCTTTACATATGAAAGGTTGTGCTATGCTATTTTCCCACAACACCAGATGTAACCCAGGATTGCTTGCATTAAGATTCCTCTGTTCCAAGCATGTGAATGGGGAGGCAGCTTCAGTGCCATCCATTGATGTGCTATTTCAGTTCTCATGTTGTCTTTTCTAAATTAGCAGCCTCAAATGATAGGAAGGCTGCTGAGAGTCAACATAGTGGAGAAGATGTTTACTAGAATAGAAGGGAAGAATTTTCGGCTAGGGGCATATAATATCTATGTGTCTGTGAGGATCTTACAGACAAGGCCCAAGAGGAAAGAAAGAGTTTCAATTTCTCATTTTGTGAATGTTGGTTTCTTGAACTTTGAATGCTTTTGAAAAAGTTTGCACTATGATTGGCATGTATTTTGGCACACGTTTCTCTAAACATAGGCATTTTGTTGGCATGTTGTCTAATGTACGTAGTTTTTACAACTCAGCTTCCCTAATAATAGGGAATTTAACAGACTTCTTAATATACATTTTTAAAATTGGCAAACTATCATGATAAATCAAAGGACTGAAAATTTTGAATTTATGTATCAATTCAAAAATGTGAAAGTAGGTAATGTGTATTCATATGAGAAACACATACATTCTTCCCTTGCTACATTCGTGCTATCCTTCTTATCTAGCCTTTCCTAATCTGGAGCCTTCCAAATACTTTTAGAATTTCCAGCCAGCAGAAAAAAAGTAAAGTATACTTATTGCATGTATAACAATCTTGACATCACCAGTTATATATTTCAAGCTTATACATTTTAGAATGCAGAGTATTGGGTAAACAATATTTTCTCCTTTTTTTAAACTCTGTGTTTCTCAGTAGCATCTTAGTAGCATTCTGCCAATTAGAAAGTCAAGCTTTCCTCTGTGTACAGAAATGAAACATAAAAGTCATGTTGGTTTTCCTATCGTTTTTCCTCCTGCAAAGTGCAAACATCTGAATTAGAAAATGAGAATGTTCAACCTTTGTTTCCTCCTACTCCCCTGCAAGTACTGGCTACAAAATGTAAAGTGGGATTGGGCCTGGATCCAAAAGTCCAGAAGCTTTCATCAAAGTGAGAAAAGTAGTGTTGCTCTGTTGGGATATAAGTTCCACCCCACTCATACACGCATGTAGCTCATAACTCTTGTACAGAACGGGAGGAGTGTGCGTTGCAGTGGTGCCATGCTTCCTTTGTCACATGACTCCTCTTGACACCCCCTCCCCAGATGACTCTGCACTCCCAGTAAACATGTCAGATATGGCCTGGTGCTGAAGGAATTTCAGTCTCACAGTACCTCTATGGATTTTAAATAACCCAGGCTGAGAAGAAAGAAGAGTTGAATCCAGCACTTTTTATGGAGAAAGAAACTATATAGAACAGTGGTGGCCAACCTTTTAGACCTGGGGTTGGGTATAACGTCCAGGGTCAGAAGCTTTTAGGGAAGGGCTGATAGCTTAGTGGCAGAGAATCAGCTTTGAATGCAGAAAGTCCCAGGTTAATTCCAGGCATCACCAGTTTTAAAAATTAAAAGATTCACAAAGTAGCTAATGGAAGGGACCTTTGCCTGACACCTCAAAAACTAGAATAGACGAGACCGAGATAGAGGGGGAAATGGTTTGATAGAATTCACTTTTCAAGAATTCTAGCTCCTGTTGAGAATATTTGAAGTCAGGATAGGGACAGGAAGAAACTACAAAGCCGGCAGAATCAGTGTTGCTAACAATCAGGTGGATGAACAAATCTGATTCAAAGGAACAGGGAAGAGGGGCAAAAATAAAACAAAAACAAAAAAATAGTGAAGGCAGGTTAAGCTATTAACTTGGGGCCTGCAGGCACAGGGATCCTGCCAAGCTCCCCCCTTGCCCTCTCACTCTTTGCCCCATGCCTTCAAGAAACTTAATTATATGGGGTAGGGCTACCCTATCTGAGCTGCAAAAATCCAGACCATCACTAGATGGCAGCAAATGGAGTTTTGTTGAATGATGTGATAGTCCTGGGTCTCCAGATTTGGCAATGTGATGATTTCATCGAGGGCAGCTGAGAGCACTAAACAGGCCAACACGTTTTTTATAAGGAAGGCAGTTTTTATATTTGAAAACCGAATAAAAGCCAGTTCTATCATTTCTTTGCCTATCATCTCTCAAGCATTTTTTCCACTTTGGAGTTCATCTAGTCAGAAGTAGATGACTTAGGCAAGGCTTACTTTTTCCCAATTTGGTGTTAGGTTTCAACTGCCAGGATTTATATGATTTGAACAGGATATCACTTGAAACAACTCTCGTGATAGCTAGGGAGTCAAAATCAAACCCACTTGGAGGGCAAAAGCTGGACCAGAGAGTAGAAATTCTTACCTGTCACCAGTCATTGTCAAGCTGGGAGTTCAAAAGTTTAATGTTATCCTTTTGTCGACATCTTTGTCTTAGGAAAGTTCTCCACAGAACCTTCTGATATTGTTATTTTTCCTCCCACAGAATGCAGCTCATTCTGCAGCTCAGAATTGCCTCAGCACCAATTACTCTCAAGCACACTTTTAACCTTTTTTCAGTCATATGTCTATTCCTGTCTGTTAATCTTTAATTGACTGATTACTTTTCTAAAGGAAAGATGTCCAGCAGTGAAAGTTTTGTGCTTGTCTCTTGACACGTCTTTTCTTTTTATATACCATGTTCCTTTTCAGATTTATCTTTGAAATTATAACTAGAACTTATTTCATCAAATGCCCTGAGGCAGCAGCATTCATTCATTCATTCATTCATTCATTCATTCATTCATTCATTCATTCATTCAATATGTCCGTCCATTTTGTATCCATGACTCAGTTTAAAAACAGAATAAAAATTCTTGCATGCAACTCATAACTCATGTACAAAATGGGAGGAGTGTGCGTTGCAGTGGTGCAATGCTTCCTTTGTCACTTGACTCCTCTTGACACACACTCCAGATAACTCTGCATAGTAAAAAACCAACAAGTTTGAAAACAACAAAAATAGCATAAAATAAAATAGCAACTGAGAAACTCAGTCAACACAACCAAGACCAAGAAACGGACTCACCCATACTATCAGGGCCCCAGGTTTGTTTATGCTTTGTGTCCTTGGTGCTCCCTGAGCTTGGTTGCTTGCAGACGTTTCATTATCCAGCTAGGTAACATCATCAGTGCTTGTGAGTGTGGGGTTTGCTCCCTGTTTATATATAGTAGCTTGCTCTGCCAGTGTTGGTGGAGGTGTGGTTTTCTCTTTGGTAGTTCCTTGATTAGGGTGTTGTTTTCTCCTTGATTGTTTGTCTGGTGTTAATCCCTGCTCATCTGGGTGTAGGCTGCTGGAGACAATGTCTTCTGGTCCTTTTGTTTCCTTCTTAGCTTTTTTATTGTCTCTTTTAAATGATGTGTAAATATTTTTATATGTCTATTGATGGCTGATTTGTCTGAAACCTCATCTCCACCAACACTGGCAAGCTACTGTATATAAACAGGGAGAAAATCCCACACTCACTACTACTGATGATGTTACCTAGTCAGGTAATGAAACGTCTGCAAGCAAACAACCAAGCCCAGAGAGCATCAAGGACTCCACAGTTCAACCCTGAGCTACATATATTCTCTTCTATTATTTATGCTTTATTTCTGCCTTCTTTTACCACTTTTTAAAAACCAAATCTAGTAGCCTCTTCCTCCATGATGTTAAAAAAAAAGCTCTTTTCTCCTGGTCTTCAAATATCAAAGCACTTCTCATAATCATGCTTTCCTTGCAACTTCCACTCAGAAGCCTGTTCAAACCACAGCACCCACATCTTCAGAGATCTTCTTGCTTGTTTATTATTTCTATATACTCAAACCAAAAATAACTGATTTGAAAACTGATCTTTTTGGTTCCTGTCTTGGCTAGTGCTTCCCAAAATAACTCCTCCCTCTCTTCCTCCTAAGAAACTGTTGTCTTCCTTTATGGTAAATACAGTATTCTACTGTACACTGTAGATTTAGAAAGCTGGATTAAATTGTTAGAAAGAGAGGACTTGGCTGGAGTATTTCCTGGCTAGGTCAGTTGACCCAATGAATTAAAACATCATCACTGTAATATTTTTTATTCTGAATATTGTGGGAAAGCAGATTTTATTTATTGCATTCCCTGCATAGATTTGTATCTTAGTCTTGCATTTGACACATGAGGCAGAGGCTGTTGTAATAAAATATGTGTCTAAATATGTAGCCACTGGGCTTTATTTTCTGCATACATGTTATAGATAGACTGGTATATTGTCATGAGGTGGCCTTTAAAAGGTGTCAAATAAGTTTCCACTCAGACTGTTAAATACTAGTGGCATTCAGGGAATTTCTTATGTCTTGTGAAATCAGATCACTCCTTTTTCCCCGCTCCTGGAATGGAAATAGCAGGAGAAACTACAAAAAGTGAATCAGCAACCCTAATGAAACATGTCATATGCGCCCTCCCTATATTCTATTTCAGTTCTACAGATGGATTTAAAAGAATCAAATCATAGATCATTAATGAACCAAAGTAAGAACTTCAAGAAAGCTGGAATAATTCCTTTTGTTAATCTTCTCAATCTAATATTGATATAAAATTTACATGTCATATATAACTAATACCTCTGTTTCAATCCCAGCCAACAAAAGGGAGAATTATATTAATTTTGAAAAGTCATGCTCAGTCAATACAAACCTTTTATGTGCAGACTAGAATTTGCTGCTTATTTGTACTGCCCAACAAGATCCACCCACCAGAGTTGCCCATAACTGATTTTGGATTAGGGTTTCATGAGAGCCCATTTTGGTTTATCAAACATCTCTTCAGACTTAGTGTGTTTTGTATATTTACTTTATGTTACAAACTATGGTTAAGCAAACCATGACCATGCAAAATGCAAACCCAGTTATTGCTTTGTATGAAATATGGATTCATTTGACTTCTGTTTCGCATCTCAAGTAAATTTTCCTCCACAGGAGGCCATGCACAGAACCTACTGAAAGAGTCAAAGGATTTAGCACCTGCCTCACTTGAGCTGAATCTAATACAGATGGGCTTAAATTTATTAGGTGGCTTTCAAATGGCTTGTATTTAATTTTAAGAGTATACCTTCACAAATGTGTTTAAAACACAGATGACCTTGCCCTTCACTCTTTTTGAACTGGTGCTCTTGCAGTCAAAGAAACACTGCTTTAGAACCTCTCAATATTCAGTTTCAAAAAACCATAGATTTTCTCCTGTGAATCTGGACTGGAAGAAGCAGAGGACTATCAGCCTTGTCACACAACAACCCATTGGGGATGCAAACAGATATACTTTCTGGGGTTCCACATCCTCCCTCTTTCATTGCTGCAATTTGCAAACTTTACGCTGGGAGATATTGATAGGCGACAGCACAAGCAGGCCCTCTGCTCTTGATGCAGAAGCGCATGGGAGAAAAACAGCCAGAATTTTTGGCAGGTTGCCACAGAGGCAGCAAATAGCAGGCACACTTCTGTAGGAGCAACAGGTGCCTTCAGGAACTGTTCTAGAAGGCTTTATTTGGTTCTGGATCCTATGATTAGTTCACAGTTTGTGAACCAGGAACAGCAGGAGTGCTAAACCATACCCTTCCTGGAGTTATTTATCTCTTCCTCCTCCTCAGACCATTTTCCCCAGCTAAAACCTAAACCATAACACATTCTTTCTACACAATTGGAACAGACCTACATTTTTAACAAATTGGTTGCCACTGTGTGCAGCTTAAGCCTAAAAGCAAGGAAGATTTCCATCCTAGTATCACCTAGCCATCACAGTGGTCATAAATCCTTAATGCAGACCGCCTTCCTATCGCACTAGAATGATTGGGAGTTGTTACAAATCGTTAGTTCTGAAATGCTGAAAGATGTAGAGAAATGATGGAGAACAAAAATCAGAATGGAATAGCAGTGCTATGAGTGCAGAAGTCCTGTGGCAGAGTGGGCTGCGGAGAAAGAAGGAAGCAGGTGGAAGAAGGAAAGGTAAAAAGATTTGAGCTTGTGCTTAAAAGGGCAGAGAAAAAAAGCAAAATCGCTTGGATTGTGAACCAAAATGGGGTGGGGTAGAGATTTCAGAAATAGTGCAGAGAGAAGAAAAGGTGAAAAACAGAAAGATTAGGAGGAGATGCGTTTGAAATAAATGTTTTATTTTCCATTATAGGCAAAATGTAAAGTTTCTCCTAATGCACCAAGGTAGGCCTCTTGGGATGCTAAAAATGTGAAAGGAGGTGTCAGTGCTGAGAAAGAGAAATGTTTGTTTATTTTCTATCTAATAACAGGCCTCCGCCCCAAAAGGACTCTGCGTTTAGTACTTTGGACTGGAGAAGAACAAGGGGGAGTAGGAGCTGAACAATACTACAAGCTACATAAAGTAAGCAACCTGATGGAATAATGTATTTTTAATTTGTTGGATTCATTGATTGTTTTTTATATCATTTTATGGTTTTTATTGTACACCGCCCAGAGTAATGTTTTTCGTGAGATGAGCAGCCATATACACACGATGAATAAAATAAATATTTCTTCATTTTACTAGCAGTGTTCCCTGCAGTTCTCACCTGTGAGCAGTAAGGAACTGGAAGGAAAAAATCAAGCAGCCATAATCATATTATGGTTTGGGCTTGGAAACTGCTTATATTCTCAGAGAAAATACATAATGATATGGGAGATAGAGAACAATAGGCTAAAGTTGATATTGTTCTAACCTCTGATGAAATTAACCAGGATTTATGCAACTAAACAAATGTTGTGGTATAACACTCCATGCTGAATTATAAACTGCACAAACTGGATTTGTACAACATGCTAGATTAAACTGTCATTAGCTAGTCTCAGTGTGTTGTGTAAACACAGCCATCAAGTTGATAATATGGACTGGTATTGAAATATCAAAATCTAGATCATCATTCCTGAATCAGAATAAGGGTTGTTTGTGATAGAATTCCAAATTAAAATTTGCATTAATTGTATCTTATTGAATCTCCCCATTAGCTCAAACAATGGTCTTCAAAGATGAAGTAACAACTAAACCTGCAGTCCCCAGTGTTGCACCCAGAGCCGCCAATGTGCCCATAAGACCCTCCCTTAGTACCCTAGCTTCTTGTTCAACTTCACTTTTTATACCTTGAACAAAAATAATTTCAAAAACAGGAGCCAGTGTGGTCTAGTGGTTAAGGCACCAGGCTAGAAAGCAGGAGATTGTGAATTCTAGTCCCACCTTAGGCATGAAAACTGGCTTGGTGACTTTGGCCCAGTCACTCTCTCTTTGTCTTTTTTTGATCTTTCATTGGACAAATGAAAGTCTTCAGAAGTTTGCTTTCCTGCTAGAAGACAAAAGAAGAGAAGCCAGGGTGGCTAGGAATACCAGCATAAGGTTCTGCTAGAGAGGTGGCAGGTAATATTCAGGGCATGGGGCGTTTGGTAGCTGCTTATATTATCTCTGGTTATCATTCTCAGTGGGCAAGGTCCATCCACCAGCCATCTTGCAAGGAATAGTTGTTCTTGAAACTCCATATGTGCCCATCAGTACAAAAGAGTAATCCTCTTTAGAATCCTCTTCTAAACCTTAGTTCGTCAACCACAATGTAATATCAAGCTCCAGTTTTCCCACATTAATTCTTTTCTTCCCAGCTATAATCAGATGATAATGCGGTTCCCCTTGGCTATAAAATTTAGAAGGAAAACATGTCCTTTACTACTAATCAGAGTACCAGTACTGCTTGCAGGTTTACAATTTTCTTTGGGGAATAGTTTGGGAATGAAGAATTAACCCTGCACTCAGTTTGCATGAGGTACTAAATGAAAATAGAAGGTGTTGTACTTATTTAATTTTATTTTTAAAGAAAACTTTAACAACCAAACTATTAAAGTAAGTATCTGATTTGGCCCTTAACTTGCTAATTTAGACATTTTATGCCTTGGAAGGAGAAAATAACCATATCTATGTATATGCTTTATATGACATGCCTTGAAAATTATGAAGTTTTTTCTGTTGTGCCTGGATATTTTGGATATCGTCAATGCTTTCTAGAAATAATTAAGTTCTGGTGATTTGTAGATGAAAAAAAAAGTGAGCGAAGTATGTTATATGTTTCGTTTATGTTAAAAGTACATTTTACAATATGTTGGACTGAAATCAACAGAGTTGTTTTTATAAAAGGTTTAGGATTTAATGTGCATTTTAGCCATAGAGAATGATGCATATGCTTAACATCACTCATATTTTTATCATGTACTTCTAAAATTTAAAAAATAAGCTTAAAGGACCATAGGATGACATCTCATTCTTCTGGAATTTATTCACAATTATCTTTTCAAAGCATGATATGGCATGAGGGATAACTTAATAGATTTGTCTCAGAGCCAAATATGATTATTATATAAACATTTCATAGCTTAATTTGATTTTAACTGTTTCCAATACTTATTCAAACATTAAGGAAATAAACATTCGGCACAAGTGTCCTTATGTTTAGTTGATGGTTGCAAAGTATTTGTGTGTGATCCTAAGGCTCAGACAAAAATATTTGCTGTTTTTAATAAGCATAAATACTCACACACACATAGATTTTATTAGTTAAAAAGTACGTTTAGAAACCTTTGCCTTCACTCTGAAATGACTTCATTTGCATTCAGTAACATTTCTTAGGCCAAGAGGAATGAACTCCTGGCTCTGCAGGTTACTGAAGTTGAACTTCTGTCAGCTTCAACCAGCATGCTCAGCAGTCAGGATGATAAGAATTGTAGTCTAGTAACATCAGAAGGGCCACAACTTCATCACCCCTCATGTAGCCTAATCTGATTGGCTTTGTAACATTGAAATGATATTTCATTCACTGTTTTGAAGAAGTCCAACAAAGTACAAATGAACACATGGAGAGGAGGAAGGAAATTGCGTCTGGTGCCTCTATCTCAAATGGTGATTTGACCACCATGGTGATACATCGTGCATATAGCACACCTATTTTACATTTTTTTTTAAATGTTCACTCTCTCATGACCCAAATGAGCCAAAAAATTCCATCCCAGATCCATGACACCACCCCAATAGACATCTCTTGTGGCATACAGAGGTTAGTCTTTTTTTAAGAAAAGAAAAACTATATGGATGAAACCTCTATTTTTATTAGAAAAAGGCATCTGTGACCAACAATTGAGAAGAAAAAGATTGAGTGTGTTCCTGGCATTTCCCTTCTCCAAATTGTCCCTCTACCAGTAGCCCTTTTTCTCAGCAACAGCAACATAAAGATTCTGGGGTTTATTACATTCATTTGTGTATAATATTTATTCTGCCCTACACAGCTGTTGAATTTTTCCCTTGCCATCACTTTCTTGTAGACTAATTTTTCCTTGCTTGCCAAAGAGTTTGTATTTCTGTGCTGCTGCTAATCTTATTTATTGAAAATTTGACAGGGAAATGTTATAAATAGTTCCATTTTATATTCTAAGTATGAAAAGAATTGCCTAAATAATAGAGGGGGCTAGGAAAGTGGCCTTGGGCATTACTAAATCAAATCTGAATCCTGCAAACATCCATTGGAGGGGGGAGAAAGTTGCTTTGGGGGAGATGGGGAGAAATCAGCAAGAAAAAAAGTGCTTTTGGAGGAATATTTCCAACCTTCTGTAGATCTCAAATTTGATCTGTTATAATTATGGTATATTTGGCCATATATCTACCAGCAGGAAAGTCTAATAAGCATTCTGTAGCAAAAAATAAACAGATTAATGTTGTAAATAATCTGTGTGCATTAAAAACATCTTAACTTTTTACAGAGTTGTAGCCCATATTTCTGAGAAATGGATTCCTAGAACAGAATACTTCTTGTAGCTAGTAATTACTTGAATTGCAGAGGCATATGATCCATCATTTAAACTTGAAATCTTTACATTTTAAAGGTTATTTTTAAAAATGATCGGATAGCTCATTAAAAGGGGTGGTTTTATTATGAGCTTGGCAGATTGCAAAAGAGAACGTAATTAATTCTTTTCTCTTAAAGGAGTAATGATTAGCAAGAGATAGAAGTTATGGCAGAGCATCAATAATAAGGTAGCCTGAATCTTTCTTTATAAAGTCTAGTCCTCTATTCATTTTCTCTTGCTTGTGTATGTATGAAAATCTCCTCAGATAAATAGCTTTGTGATACTAATTAATATTGGGATTATGGTAAAAGTCAGAAACTCCATGCATATTGGTGTGTCCTAATAATCGAGACGGCCATGGCAAATGTTGCATAACTTTCTTTTAAAAAAACAGTAGTAGAATATAATATTTACCAAAGCAGATGGGTAATTAATCCAAAGAGGCTTATCAATACTATGACGCCTACCATTGACTAATGGATCTCAAGAATCCCAAATACTCTTTTTAGGACTTCAGACCAAACTGGTGTCAGCTTTTTCCAAGTCAGCAATTGTCTTGGATTTTAGTCATTTCCTTCCACGTATAATCTTTGCATTATAGATATCCATATGAATCCATTTATTCAAACAAATCAATGTCAATAATAATAATTTTAAATATTTTAATTTCCTTGGATACATTTTGACTGTAACATAGTAAGGATAGATTTTTCTTGAGGCTATTGTAGATGGATTATGTGCCTGATTTTCTTCTGCCTCAGTAAACTAAGAACGCCTCTTGCGTATAAAATAACAATTCCCTAGACATTCCTAGGGTCCAAGTAAGTCAATGGCCAGGATGTTAGTGCAGCTTCATTAGGATTCTGTTCACCAGCAGTAGAAAAGCTCAGAAGAAAATAACTGCATTCTGAAACATGGCAGTTTTGTCAGCATTTCCCTTGGATTGATGGGAATGATCCCAGCACACATATTACTACTACTGCTACCACTACTACTATTGCTACTATTACTAGTAGTAGAATAGCAATATGTGTATATTGTTCTTCTTCCCTGAGTGGTATGCAAAAAAATACTTACAATGAATCTTCAGTAGAAACAATTTGATTAAAAAATCAATAATGAAATGAGACAGTGAAAAACAATTAATGTAAAACAATTAAAATTCATTTAGAAGGCCATCAGAGATTGGAGTTGTTGTTACCATGCCAAAGCCCAGATGAACAAACATTTTTTCAGTGGTGTTTAAAAACAAAGAGCATGGTGGCTAGCTATGTTTCCCCCTAGGACAAAGTTTCAGTGTCAGGGCATTGCCACCAAGAAGGTCCTTCTGCTCTGTATGTCAGATCCACTTGTAGGACCACAAGCAGAGCCATCCCAGCTAATGTTGATACTTGGTTTGGATGATATTGAAGAGACAGTATGTTAAGTACATAGATTCTAAGGCACTGAAGTCTTTTTTGACTAATGGAAATATCTTGAACTGGACTCGGTAGCTCATAGACAGTAATAACAAACTTTATATTGCTGGGCTCAAAATTCCACAGGGATGGTGACAGTAACCATACAATAAAGCAATGTCTGCTTTTTGGGAGAAAGACTATGATGAATCTGGACAAAGTATTAAAGCGCAGAGACATCATACTGCAAATAAAAGTACACATTGTCAAGGCCATGATCTTCCTACTTGTAATGTAGAGCTATGAAGGCTATATCATCAGAAAGGCCAAATCATTCCATAGTAGATAAGATAAAACCAGATAGCTCACTGGAAATGCTAATAATAAAACTAAAACCTAAATATTTTGGATCAATAATGCCATGGTGGCGGTGGGCTGCTGCTGCTGATCATGATGATGATAAAAATAAAAAACAGCCATGTGGGCCATTTGGAAGTCAAGTTGGCTAGATATTGATATCATAAGCATGAGCTTTTACAAACTCAAAGAAACAGTTACTGATAGACAATCCTGGCAAACTGTTATCCTTCAAGTCATAAAGAATCAGAAGTGACTGAACAACTGAGAAACAAAGCTCAGAGGTAGCCAAGGTAATGTTTGCAGGATTGGTGAGGTCATTTAGTCACTCAACAGTCAGGTAGCTTTGTTCTGCACCAGCTGCTGCTTCTAGACTTTTTTCAAGGTTAGCCCCTGCACAGCTGATAACTCCGTATTCTGCTCATGAACTGATTAAAGCATGGGTGGCTACTCTCCCATGATCCAGGTTAGAGTTGTAACTGATGCACCAGCCCAAACTGACTATAGGCTCTCCTTGCCCACTGAAATCCCCTTTGTCTCTAGGAACTGTTTGGCATCAAGGAAAGTCCCCGTGCTATATACCTGTTCCTTCATAGAGATTGCTACCTCATCCAGAATGGACCATTCCGTTGGCACCACAACACTACACACATATCTCTTCCTCAACCCTTTAAACAGGGTAACTGCCACATGTAAACTATATGATCTGGGCTGTAAAAACCTAGACAACATTTATCTATCTATCTATTTTCTGCTGCAATCCCAAACTCTTAGTGGTTCACAGAGCATGAAAACAACCACAGTTAAATGAAACATTAGGAACATATACAACTCAATCAACCCCAGCAGCCAGCAGTTTATAAACCTCACCCAAGATGATGTTACACCCTGAACAGCCTCCAGAAGAAAGTGTTTTCAGCTGCTTCTGGAAGGCAGTTAAAATGGGGGCCAACTTAATTTCTACTGGGAGGTTATTCCAAAGAACTGCTGTAGCTATCAAAAAGCAGCACCTCCAAGCCTCCGCCCCCCTCACCTTTTAAAAGGGGGGAACCACCAGCAGCTTTTCCCTGTAAGATTGAATTAGGCTGATTATAGTGGGAAAATGCAGTCCTGCAGGTAATTTGGGGCCAAGCTATGAAGGACTTTATAGATCAAGAACAGCACTTTAAATTGCACTCAGAAGCCTATTTGTAACCAGAACAGAGCCCACAGCACAGGCATTGCTTCTACTGGTGAATACCATCTAACAACCAGGCTGCTTCACTTTGAACTGTGGCTTTTGAATGGTCTTTAAAGGTAGTCCAAGGTGCTGGGTGATGCTGCCTTGGCCACAGCCTCTAACTGTTGTTCGACCAGGAGGACCTCCAAGTCATGAACTTGCTCCCTGATGGCTTTGCCATCAAGAGATATTACTGGAACTGAGAGAGAAACTTGATGAACAAACTGTCCATGCCATGACCATGGGAAAGGAGTGATGGCAATATCCCCCATATTCAGATCACATAGCAATTAGAACATGGCACAGTCTCACATTTGTCCACCAATATCTATTGGATCTGAGATTACCTGAGTCAAGCTTATGATTGCCATGGAGACCATTCATTCTGGGCCCTATTAGATACAGTGTCCAACATGTGGAAGTTGAAAGTCTTTAACATCTGTAGGAAGGGGGTCCCCAGGATGGGGCCCCCCAAGTAGGAGAAATTGCCACCAAATTGGAGATCATCCTACCCCTGGAATGATCTCTCAAGTATCCTATGTTATATCTCCTTGGCCCAATATCACCAGAATATGGCAGCAGTGTTCCTCATCCCACTGCTCACCTAACATGGGTGTCAGTTTCCCAACAACCCATTCACTCCCTACAATCACCCTATAGTTGGGAGTTCAACAGTGTGGTGAACCCCTCACACCATCTCCTACCCTATCACAAACCATGTACCACATAATCACCATAACTCCCACATCACCTATCACCCTCCAAATCCCTGACTCATTATGAAGATAGGAGTAGTGCCTAGAATCTCCTCAATGGTCTCCAAGCTATCTCCCCCCACCTTCCAGCTGCACTCTCACTACAAGCTAGGCTGTCCTAGATCCCCCCACCTCTTATCAAGGGGCTGCCCAAGGCCAGGTATTGCGATGGAGTGGTTCGATGAAGGCCGCGCTCGGGGAGATAAGCATTTCCTTAGCCCCCAGCAGGAGCGTGGGAAGGTTAAGAAGATGAGACTGGCACCACCCTAAGGAATTCACGGTGTTTGGGCTTGCTGGCTTGGGAAGTTTAGATTCAGTCTGGAGAGATTCTGTCTTGGAGGTGGAAGCTAATAAATAAGAACGAGTTCTATTCTCAAGGTCTGTTCTTAAGTCAAATTTGTATGTAAGCCAGAACAGTATAATACTGTATAAGTAGTACTGTGTAATGAACTCATTGTGCATTTAACTCGAATTTTGCTACAATAGACTCCATTCTTAACTATGGGTCGTCTGTAACCCGGGCATTCTTAAGCTGGGGCCTACCTGTACTGAACATCCATCTGAATTTTGCAGATATGTGTTTCTTACATCCTGGACTCATATGCACACATTGGGATGCTGTCTACAGACTGTTCCTTCTCATGTGACTGACTTATGAAAAGTACTCACAGCCTAAAAGAATTTTTCCATTAGCTATGTCAGGATAATATTAGAAATTCAGGTCAATATTAATTTGCCTTGTGGGCCTAGGAGACATAGGAATTAAATCAGTGAATTGGCAAGTTTTCATCTCCCAAGCATAAATACAATCATATTAGTCCCTGCATAGATTATATGTCCTGTGCATTTCTTTTTCAACTACCAAATTTCCATGAAGCACATTTTGTTAGAAATCTAAGATGATTGTTTCACTGCACTGAGAAGGTTGCTACTGCAGTGCTGTAATTAGTTTCAGAACTTCTGAGCTTCCATGTCAATAAGTAAGTGTGGGTATTAAAGCTAACTGTAACTTACTAACAGAAAACCTAATACACATGGCTTTGTGTTTGTAGAGAAGGAAGATTAAAAAAATAATAAGCCAATGGTAGTACTTTGCCATGGGGGACAAAATGCTGCAAATGTCTCCCAAACAATGGAGATGTTAGTAGAAATATAGATTTTCTTTATCTAGGGACCGAAAGGCAGCAGAACACAATTCATTATTAGAATCATTTTCTCTAGATAGCCCAAATCTTAGGTCTTCTCAAAATTCTTAACGTTGCAGAAGTGGGTGAGCTAATTGCAGAAGGAGCAGCTAATTTTCAGGACCAGAATGTTTTCCAGTAACGTATCTCCACAAACCCAGAATCTTGGTTGGGGAAGTCTGTCTTACCCCCTTCTTCAACAAGAAAACAGCAAAATGTGCATTTCCTATATTGCGAAAGTAGAGAATTCTGTTCTTCTGGATTAGTTCTAAAAAGTAATAAAGCACAGCAGAAAAAAAAAACACCTCTCCAAATCTAGAATGGTTATCTGCCATTCGCTTGATTTAACAAATCAAGCAACTTATAGGAATGTGCTGTTAATGTAGTTAATTGAAGTCATTAAAAGGATTTGGATCTTGATATTCATCAATTAGCATATAGTTGTTGTACATTATTACTCCCACTGTGATTTCACAGCTTTCAGGTAACTAAATAAGAATACACCAATTTTTTTTTCATGTGCCAAATTTTGCTCTTACTGTATTAATCTCTGTTCATATGTAGTTAAGATATGCCATTTCACAGCTCTCCATGAATACTAATGAAAGTGTGTGGGCTGGACATAGCCCTGGAAACCATTTGAACTATCCCACAAAAATCTCTTTCTTTAATGAAACTATGATGAATAGGCTACCTAGAGTTTCATTTGAAAAGAAGAGTCTGCTTTCAAGCAAAAAGACCCTATTCCCACAACACCCATAACAGGGCCATGAAGATGGAGTCAATATGTTGTGAGAAAACCAAAAAGGTGTCAGTTGCCACCTTTTTGCCAGTTGCCAGTTACCTAACCTCTAGAAGATTAGATTTCCTCCCAAACAGATCCAGCCTTGTATATTGGTAAATCAGCTCTTCTCATTCAGCTGTAATGAGACACCTGACCCTTTTTTTTCCTACTTAATACTCAAAGAAAGATAGCTAGAGAGAAAGAGTAGCTGAAAAAAGACCAGTTGTCATTTTGAATCCCACTGCTGGACTCTAGGGAACCACAGAACATGGCTTCCTGATGCTCGTAACTAGCTGGAAGGCCTAACCAAGCCTGTCCCCCTGGATCAGGCTACTTTCAGACATTACCCCTGGAAACAATCTCAACTGAGTTTCTCAAACCCAACATTTGAGAGTATTCACTCATATTCTTACATGCTCCCCAAAGTAAACAATAAAGCTTCAAGCATCACTATTTGAGAGGCAAGGAAGGGGGTTCCATCATCTGGGGTTCACACCTGAGAAGGCTTCCTCATGTGTCTTCACATATTATTTTGTGCTCAGCAATAGGACTTACAGAAGACTCCCTCAGCAGATTTTAATACTTAGGTAAGTTTAGACAAGGTCCTCACTCAGAACTGAGGTCCCAAACCATTTAGAAGTTTGAACATCGTTACACTCTGAACTCAGATGAATAGTGTATTGCGAGTCATTGTAAATCTTTTCACTAAGGAGCTAGGTCTGGAATTTGGCCTAGTGAGCCAGTATGTGCAATGAGCACTCAGATTTCAGTGCCCTGTTCAGATGTAAAGGTGAGGTGGCCAAGTGTGTAATATCAGGTATGTAATATCAGGTATGTAATATCACAGTCAATTTTTAAAAAATGGATTGGCCAGTTCTGGTGAGCTGCTGCTTCTTCCTCTGCCTTAGTTAACAGGGGGTTGCCTTCAACTTGTTGATCTCTATTTGCTTTCCTGCTGATCTTGGAGCTCTGATGCTAGAGAATATTCCTCCCAGCTTCAAGATCTAGATGTAGTGGCCACACCTCAGCCCTGTCAATCAGCTTTTGGGGAATTCTACACCTATCCATCCAACTTGGTTTAACTTATTTTTCCCATTCTGCTGACATCTTCTGTGGGGAAGCTTTCACTGCACATTGTAGTCAGAGGCTGGCTCCAGATTATTCCCTGACAAAAGTGATTACCTCAGTGGACTGATATTTTAATGAGCCTGCATATTTGAATGAGTCTTCCAATATGAGAATAGGTGGAAGAAACAGCTGAGCCCACAGTTAATCTATGCCTCCGATAGTCAATCCTGACTCTTGACTTAAATTACTTAAGAGAACACAACTTGATCTGAACTTGTTTTGACATCAGTAGTTACCTTTTTGCTGTCTGGAGGAAACTGAAGAGAGACAGATACATACATACGTGCGCATACATACATACTCACACATGTTCACATACATACTTTTATGAGATTTAATAGGTGGACTACTGTACTTATAACGTTTTCCAGGGCCCTACTGCTCAGGGAACTCCCAAGTGATCACCCAGAGATCAGAGAATAAGGAAAGCAGCAAACAAGCCTGGCATAAACTCTCAAGACCATCATGGGTTACTGAGTCCCATGGGAGCTAAATGTTGGGTACAGCAACATTCTTTCTTATCTTTAAACACTATTTATAGACAAGAGGCAAACAGACAAGCATGTGCAAAATTATAGATGCTCTCTGCATTGTTTTTATAATGAAATAATATTCCTTTCTGCAATAAAATCTGCTTGTTCCCAAGTAGAAGTGTCTGTTAGAACAGCAGCAGCAAACTCTACTTTAGCCCTGCAGTCATGATGTGCCATGATTTGAGTTTGAAATGTAAAGTTGTACGTGTTCAGAGCATCTTTTTTTTTTTAAATCCTGATCACAAAAATATTCCAGTTAGTTGCTTGCTTCGTTTGTTTGTTTGTTGCTCTAACATAGGGATGTACTTTTTTTGTTTGTTTGCAGGGCAAGGGCCATATTTGGACTGTGGACAGTATGACAGGGACATGTTTCAAACCAACATGGCCAGAACTAAAATAGAGTCAATTTAATTTCAGTGTTGCTGAAATTACATTAAATTAATACAATGCACTTAATATGATTGCTCCATTTATATTTAATCAGTTTCCCTTCTGTTGCAATAAAAATTACAAATTGGCGGCAACCTTTGAAGAAGCTCTGAGTATCACACCAAAGGCTTTGGGAAGACAGCATGTGATCTTGATGTCTCCAGTTATATCGCTCTTTAACAGATCCAGAATCCAGAGGTTGAAAAGCATGGAATGGTGTGGGGGAGAGGCTAAAGAGAGACGTTAATGATGTGCTTCATAACTGAAATGATTCACAAGGCTATCTACAGGGAAGGCCCTGTAGGACCACGCACTCTGTGAATCATTGCTAATCAGAGCTGAGTGCACCTCAGATAATTATTCATTCCGTGGGAGTAGCTACAGTCTAGAAGGCTGACCCTAAAAGGAAAGAATATAAAATTGGTTTATTTGCTCAATGTTGTTATTTCTGGTAACCCTTAATGGACTTTTGCTGACCCCAGGACTAACATGATGATGCTTTATGGAATTGTTTATAGATAAGAGATGGGATATGGGAAGAAGAGATCATTTGTTGCAATTTAAGAGAAGGTGAAAAGTTACTAAAATTGTTTATACTTGTTCTGATGATGGTTGGGAAACACTTCATTAAATATTTCTCTTTCCTTACTATATTCTTATTCTTCTTTATTTCTTTTTATTCTTTATGTTTTTCTTATTTTTTTTCTTTTTGCACTTTTTACTCCTTTCTATTTTTCTATCTTCCTTTTTAGTTTGTATTGTTTTTACTACTGTAATTATAATCTTTAATAAAATTACTTGAAAAAAAAGGCTATCCCTCAAAAGGCAGAGAAGCCACTTCCAGATCTCTGACAGGTTTTGCTTTGTTTTTCACTCCGATTTTTCTTTGGAGAAACATTCTTGTTTTTAATGAATTGCCAACATGTGCTCCAAATTAAGCAGTTAGAATAAGGAATGGAAGGGTGGAGAGGGCTTATCATATACTAAGGGTGGTTCCCATTCTGGGTTTAATATTAGAAACATGTGAACCATTATAGAAATGGGTAACAACTGAGGAATGTGCTGTTGCCACCAACTTATAAAACCCCACCACTGAAAAGGGTTCTCTTTCTTTCTGATTACATTGAGATCTGAGATGCTGTTAGTTGCTTCTCCTGTCATCAGAGACAGCAGATTTGTTTAATCCTGCCTCCAATACTAGTGTTTCACCTACTCTCCGATGTTTCATCTGGTGTTTCACATTTATTCCTTTCACCTCGTCTCAGACTGGCCTCTTAACAATTGTCATGATTAGCTGTCCTTAGTCTATTTACTCTGAAAGCATTTGCTTTGAAGCCATACATTATAAATCATCCATTAAAAGAATGTAACAAGAGCTACATCCTCAGTCTCTCATGGTGCTGTTTTACAAATGATGTGCCATTAAAAATCAGCCTATTTTGACTATATGGTAGCAATGATTTTTTTTTAAAAAAAAATAGCATATGGAAATAAATACATTACTGTGGTGCACAAGACTGCCAATTTTTGTTTTGATTTTTTAACCTCAGACATGTTGTCAGATCTTACATGTATGTGTCAAATACAGAATCTGAGACCAGGTTTATTTATTATATTTAGCAAAACGGTTCTTTTTAAAAAAAGAAGTCATCAGCATAATGTTTGCATTGTGTACATGCTTTATGTGCGTAACCTACAAATACATGAAGATATGTATACATGACAATATACAAAGCCATGCGTTTTGCCTGTTTCTTCTTTAATCTGTCTGGTCCTTTTAATCTGCGTTTCACTGAAATATTTATTTATATTTATTTTTAAACTCAAAATTGTATTTGAAAAGTATTTTTTGAACTGAGCCAGAGCACTGGGAAAGCATGGAAGTTGATGGACAAGTTAATTTAAATCAGCACATTTATGTTGATCATACTGGGGAGTTTCCCCGCTTTCCTTCCTTCCTTCCTTCCTTCCTTCCTTCCTTCCTTCCTTCCTTCCTTCCTTCCTTCCTTCCTTCCTTCCTCTCTCTCTCTCTCCCCCTCATTTTTTTGCTGCCCTGTGAACTTCAGGGAGAGAGAGAGATCCACCTTGCAAATCTGGGGAGGCAGGGGGATCAGCTGAAATTCCCAAACATCCATTTTTCAATTTGCAATGCTGGAGCTCAGTGGGACTTGAGGAAAAGCTATTTTTCTGATTTGCAGGAACTCTTGCCTCATCCCATCTCCTGCACTCTGAACTTGGGGCAACCTTATCGATTTTATAAACCAGTTTAACAGAAAGCCTGAACCTTAATTCTTCTAGTAAGTTTCTAGTCAGTCTACACTTCCAGTAAAAACAATCACTTTGATTTTTCTTACTTACATATGCAATGTGTACTTGCCTCACAGTACCTCCTAGCTTCTCCTCCTTCACACACATACATATGTACAATGTATACACGTAAGGGCTCTACGTATAACCTACAGCCAAGGTCACAACTGTTGGGAAAAACACCTAATTGCAAAACTACAGTGGTGAGGCATCATCACAGCTTTCAATGGGCATTGATATGCAGGAAGAATGACATTTGGATGGCAGGTAGCTTTCTCCTTTCCACCAGCTCCAATTTTTGCAAAGCAGCCACCAAATGCCCATAGCCAAGTACTGAGAACCCTGGGGGCCGGGGAGTTTTAGCAATTTACTTTTCCCCTTTTTGCATGGAAAGGATAAGGACAAACACGCTGGGATGGAGATATTTTAAATAGGAAATCTGACCGGGCTGAATGGAAGCGGGCTACTAATCTTGAATAGGCTGCATGCCTTCTGAAGGACCAAGTTGCAATTTAGAGATTCATCTGAGCAAGTGCTAACTGGGGAGGCATAGATTGCAGCAGTGAGAAGGAATGCTTTTTACCAGCATAGTATGATAGACCATTTGGTATGCCATGGTGGCTGGAGGATTATGGGAGTTGAAATTTAAACCTTCTGAAAGGCAGCTGGTTGAGAAAGACCACCATAATGAGCTAAAAATCTCCTTGTGCTGTTAAGTGAAACATAAGCTGGGATTCCTGAGCCAGGCCTGTTTTATGGCTGTGGCAATGCCAATTGTGTCTCTTCTTTTTTGCAACTAAACATAGATATTTGAAGATCAAAAAGAAAAAATGAAACCAAATGAAACTTCCAAATCCAGGCTTCCAAATTCTCCCCAAGAAATTAATCAGCATTCCCATGATGGAAGTATTCAGATTAGTAATAATTACTTGCTACTTAATATCATTTTGAGACCAATCTAATTAATGTTTGCATAGAACTTTGCAAAGGCATACACTAAGCAGTAATTTATATCTCAGCATTTGTTTAATAAGTGAAGATACATAGAATATTATTTATCACTTGAAAGGGCAAATGTTTACTGACCTAGTTTACATTTATTTTATCCAGTATGATAATTTCCTAAGGAGAAATCACTGTTTATCTCCAAACCTAGAAACTGTGATTTTAAATGCTCCCACAAACTAGGATTGCAAAGCACGGGTCAATCTGGTCTGTAAGCAACGATCATTGACAACATTGAAAACATGGTTTCCTGGTTTAGCCCTATAATTTAAATTGCAGTTTATCAAAACAGTATGTCTTCTCTACAGCTATGCATGTGAGAAAAGCAAAGAAAGGAAAGGAAAGGAAAGCTAATTCAAGTCCCAGTAAACCAGTTTGTTAGGGCAGCAACATCATATCTAAACCAGGCTTGAACTGCTATAGTACTGCAGCTTTCATGCAATTTTTATTCCGATAATTTTCCTGTCTAATCTCATGCTATCACAGGAAGTAAAATGACCAATGACATGATGTACTTGCCAGATTGTCCTTTCAACACCATCTGTATTTGAACAGAGGTTCATTTTCTGCTTTTCAGGTAAACATTTCCAACTTCGACATTGTTATGGAGTCCGATGAAGGAACATTTATGCCCACTGGCCTGGCTTTCACAGGCAGCATTAAAGCTCGTTGTATCATGAAAGAAATCATGAAACTTTTGAAGCGTCTCAACATTACCAATGTTTATGAAGATGGTGGAGGAACAGACATTAACTACTGGATACATGAAGGAATACCAGGTGAGATTCCTAAATGAATTGTACAAATTACCAGGAGAGGCGTAATTGTGTTCCCTTTCTTATCTGATGTCCTTTTGTGCAGACCAGCATGGGATAACTCTTTTTCTTGAACAACCCTTTAGCAGAAATTAAATGTATGTACATATGTCAGGATTAACCTACAGAAGCTTGGCTACATAATGTACATTTGAAGGACTTCGAACACACAGTTTGAGATGATGCATGGACAATATGTTTGCAACCTTCTTTTAAGCTTTAGGATTTAGCATAATCTTCCCTTCAGCAATGGATTAAAAATAGCATCCCACATAAAGGGCACCCCTTGTAAAGGGGGAAAAGACAGAAACCAAAAATAACACACACGGTCTTTTTTTCTTCACTTGTTCACATTAGTTGGCTGTGGATGAGGACAAGCATGTGGGGAAATTTATGGTGTAATCTATCCTGGCTCATTTATAATACTGCATCGTATACTTTATCTAGAAATACACAGCTACAGTATACTGTAAGTGGTGTCAAACAGCTTAGATTCTCCACAAATTGGCATCCTCAGGCTTTATCTTGGTATTATCTAACCCTATTGAGGAACTCTAAATGTTCCCTCTTTTTTTTTCTTTCCCTGTTTCCTCCAAAGTCCCAGAACTCTTTTTCTTATCTTACCTTATAAGATCATACTCTTTTTCATATCTTACCTTTTCATATCATGCCTTATTTCCTGACTAGCAGGGATTTCACATTAAAACATTTCTAAAGGGTATCATAGTAAAAAAAAAAAAAAAAAACCCTCAAGAAAAGTAATTCGTTCTAGCATTAGGAAGACCAACTGGCTGACCACTGCCTTCAAAGAAATAATCAGACATGAGTCTTTCCCCCCTCTCTCACTGCAACTAGTTCTTAGCTGGGTGGTCATTCTACTGGGACATTACCTATGCAAGTGTCAGCCCCACCAGATAAACCGGACCAGGAAATCAACTCCACAGGAAAGCTAAAACTACTTTTATTGAGAGTGGCTATAATAACAGAATCTTGCAAATCTGATGGTGCTGTATCTCTTCCTCCTCCTCCTTATACTTCAGTGAATTAGGGAGGTGTCTGCCTGAGCTGCTTCTGGATGCTATCTTGTCCTGGGCTTAAAAAATGCTTCAGCCCCTTTTGTCTAGGTAGCAGTTTTATTTATTTATTTGTTTGTTTATTTATTTGATTTGTCCCCGCCCATCTCCCCACAACGGGGGACTCTGGGCGGCTTACAACAAACTAAAATCGGAAATACATAATTAAAAGTTGTAAAAACCAGAGTTACAAAGATAAAGATAAAAAGACTAAAAAATCCAAGAGGCCGATAGAGGCCACACCAGGCCACTAAGGGGCCAGCCAACCCCATTTCTGATATCCTCCCTCCCTGCCCCAGGCCAGATGGCAGAGCCAGGTCTTCAAATCCCTCCGAAAGACCTGGAGTGAGGGGGCCTGTCTCACCCCCGGGGGCAAGATGTTCCAAAGGGTGGGGGCTACACCAGAGAAGGCCCGCCTTCTGGACCCCGCTAATTGAAATTCTTTTACCGTGGGGATCCGGAGCATGCCCTGTCTGTGAGATTGAGTGGGATGGGTTGAAATCGTGGGGGCGAGGCTGTCCTTCAGGTAACCTGGCCCCATGCCATGTAGGACTTTAAAGGTGATAACCAACACTTTGAATTGGACCTGGAAGCAAACTGGCACCCAATGCAGCTCACGGAGCAAAGGTGTTATATGGGACCTTCTTCGGGCCCCAAAAATTGCTCGCGCGGCCGCATTCTGGACCAGCTGAAGCTTCCGGATACTCTTCAAGGGTAGCCCCATGTAGAGCGCATTGCAGTAGTCTATCTGGGAGACCACAAGGGCATGAGTGACTGTTCGCAGGGCATCCCGATCCAGGAAAGGGCGTAACTGGTGCACAACCCGATGCTGTGCAAAAGCTCTCCTGGCCACGGCTGCCACCTACTCTTCGAGCAGGAGCCATGAATCCAGAAGGACCCCCAAATTACACACTGGGTCTGTCTGGGGCAGTGCCACCCCATCCAAGACCAACGATGACAACGTCCCAGATACAGAGGAGCCATTGACCCACAGCCACTCCGTCTTGCCAGGGTTCAGCTGGAGCCTGTTGTTCCCCATCCAGACCCTCACAGCCTCCAGGCACTGTGAGAGGGCGGTCACGGCATCACTTACCTCACCAGGGATGGAGATATATAGTTGAGTATCATCAGCATACTGATGATACCTCATCCCATGATGACGGATGATCTCGCCCAGCGGTTTCATATAGATGTTGAAAAGGAGCGGAGAAAGAACCGAACCCTGCGGCACCCCACAATGGAGGGGCCGAGGATGGGACCTCTCGCTCCCTATCACCACCAATTGGGATCGGCCCCGGAGAAAGGAGGTGAACCAGCACAAAACTGTGTCGCCCACCCCCATATCCCTGAGCCGTCCCAATAGGATACCGTGGTCGACGGTATCAAACGCCGCTGAGAGATCAGGGAGAGCAAGGATGGTCGCACTTCCACCATCCCGCTCCCGCCAGAGATCATCCATAAGTGCATTGTAGCAGTTCCTACATGATTCCATCAAGGTCCGCTTCCTTACTCTCTACAGCAGCCTGGCACTGCAAGGTGGCATAACTGGGTAATTTGGGGAGTAGTATGCTAGCCTTCTTATCTTTACCCTCTTTTTCTCCTTAGTCAAGGTGCTGCTTCTCTTTGTGCTTCTAATGCTGATGCTGGCGTTCCTCTGTTCCTTGCCATCTATATAAATGAAGAAGCCACCCATCCACTTATTTACCATGTGAATGTGGGGATGAGAAAGGAGCTATAGTTTTCTATAGCAGATTGATATGGTAGGGTGGTTCAGCAGGGAGAAGGGCATGCTAAGGTCACACCTTGGTGATTCAAGTCCAAATAAAAGTCTGTGATTTATTATTCAATTGACTGTAAAAGATTCAGACTAGACTGCTCTTCTGCTCTTCATCTATATTGTACTACAAAACTTGGATTGAATTATTTCCAAATCTTATCCAGTTATAAACAATATAAAACATGAACAGCGCTTTTAAACTTTACAGCTATCCCTTTTTCCCTAAAGAAAGAAAATGTTTTTCTTAGTGTTCTGATTCTAAGCTGGACTGGACTGCTGTTTGTTCACCCTGTTAAGCAATAGCATGTCAGGAGATACAAAATTTGCACAGGTAGCCAATGAAGTGTCACATTAGAAACATAGGCTTTAAAATGTTCGGATTACTTATCACCTCTGACCTACCTGTTTCAAGATCCATAGCATGTTTTGGAAGATGACTGATGCTGGTTCTGTCTGGTGTCAGTCTTCCCCTTGCATCTGGAAAAGGGCCATTAAATGATTTCAACTGATGAAAAATGTAGTATGCTTTATACAGCATTAGCAGTGAAGGCCCTGGAAAAGATAGCCAGATCCCATGATGTTTCTATATCTACAAAGATCAAAATCGTGCAAGTTTTCAACTATGGGGAGAACTATGGGAGAAGAATCCTAGGAATACCATGGACAGCCAAGAAAAAAAAAAGGATCATCTAACAAATCAACCAAGATTTCTCACTTGAGGCACAAATTATTATACTCAAATGATCATACTTTGGACACATTATGTGAAGACCTAGCTCTCTGGAGAGGTTTATAATGCTGGGAAAGATGGAAGGAAAGAGAAGAGGGTAACGAGCAGCAAGGTGTCTGGACTCAATTACAGTGGTGATGGATACACTGTTGAAAAGCCTGAAGGACCAGGTTGGGGACAGTTCATTATGGGGAAAATCTATCCATGCGGTCACTAAGAATTGACATCAACTTGATGCCAGTTAATCAGTCAGTGTTTTATAGGGGAAACATAATAAAGTAATAGCACAGAGAATGAAGATGACTAGTTCCACAATTGTAAATTTTCCACAGATTAGCCTTCTCTTACAATAAACCTGCAAACTGCAGTTCTGGAAGGGAGATTCAAAAAAATCCCATACTGTATAATGAATATTTTGTCACTGCATAAGTCAGAAGCCATCAAAGCAACAGCCCATGTGCTTCTCTACTGTTAATCTTACCAAGATCCGTGAGACAAATTTATTACAGTTTCGTTATATTCGTTGAATATCCAGGCGATGCTTCCTCTTTTTTTATCTCAATAATCTTTTAGCTGACCAGAGTGATCCACACCCCTACAATGTCACCAGGTTTTGTTTAATAGCCAGCAAGGTTCGACAGGACTTCATTAGAAACAATTTGACTTAATTAAACTTCTTCCAAGTTTAATAATAACAATAACTGTTAACCCTCCTGCTTATCTGTTCCTAGCTTTATTTATGAAGGTCTTTTCAATGAAGCTTAGCGTTAATCGTCTCAGTGTTCAAAGTGATTTACCTGAACTACGAAAGTTTCACTTGTGCTGACTGTGTTCAACTTATTTTTATTGCATTTTGTTTTATTTATCTTATTTTATTTTATGTTATGTTTTTTATTAAGTAAGGCTGGTAAGTGATCAAAATAAAATACTTTGAGCTTTGACAATTGTGGCAATTTTTTACCTAGGTGATGCCTGAAAAGAATTATTGCAGGTAGCACATCCACAGCGTACTCTGGGATTGTTCAGTCATTTCAAAGACTGTTTTGCAGTTTTTCCTTCAGTTCTTGCAATTCACAGTGCCATCCTGATGGCATACTGAAATCTTTTCTTCTCTCCACTAACAGGCAGCCATTTGGCATTACTTTCCAATAGAAAGCAAATTATGAAAAATTATTATGAAAAGTTGGTGCCATGGAAAGCTTTGCTTTGACTGTGTCATGTATGCTACAGCTGAAAAGATGTCACTCATAGTTGAAATGGAAGTGACCAGCTGAACTAGAAAAATGAAAATATTCACCAGTCATAACAGGGAGGTGTAAAGCTAAGAACAAATACAAAAATCAAATCTAACTTCTTGCTGAGAATAAGGAGGCAAATTATCACATGTGGCAAGACTAACAAAGGAATCAAGATTCAGTGCAGGTGTCTGCTTCTTCATTCATCATTAGGAACCTGACATTCTCTCTAAGGATCTGTTTAGATCATCATCATCATCATCATCATCATCATCATCTAAATTTGTCTGCTGCCCAATTCTCATGCCTCAGTGTTCTTCATTTGCTAAAGAGAGAGTATCTGCCCCAAAGCTACATGGCATGGCAACTCTAGTTCCCTAAAGATTTATAACTTTTTATAAGTTATGTTATAATCCAGCTCTTGCTTGATATTATAGAAATACTGGAAAAGATGGTAGTCCTGAGATGAAATATACAATTTTTTTCAGAAACAAAGGATTCCAGTTTAGTTTCATTGTACTCATCTTGACCATTTACAAGCACTTATGAAAACATGCACTGGATTTTTAAACATAATGCATAGAATTATATAGAATTCTGTACAATTCAGCCGTACTCCTTCATAAGTCTGCACAAGGAAGGCAGAATCTCACAAGAGTGAAATCCATAAGCAGTGCAGTGAACAGTGACTTCATGGAGTGAAAGAGGTAGCCCTCATAGGATTTGTCTTGCTGTAAACAGTGTCATCTTCTAAAGAAAGGTTCTGGTATCTTGGACCAGTTTGTATACTATTCAGCTGTGAGAAGGCTGGAGGCCAAGGATTATCTATTGTACAGTTTCATTTTAACATTTTCTTGATTTATTCTGCTGCAAAGGGGTTTTTTCTGTTTTAAAATATCATATGTAATATTTGGTAACTAATAAGAACAAGTCGGGTCACCAATTCATCCATAAGAATATAGTTCTTTCAGAAATATTTATTCATTATAAAAATATAAAAACTACATATCTAAATCTTCCTCCTCTCTTGGCATTGATGCCTTTTTTGCAGTGAATCAGCCCTGATCTGATACAGATCGTTGATCTGACACAATCTGAATTGTTGAGTCAGTTCCAAAACTTGAATAGATTTGAACTGGATTGACTGGATTGACTGTTTTAGATTGTTGAACTGGATTGACTGGATTAAATTTTCCAAATCAGTTAGAAAACTGCTTTAGCCCTTGCTTCTGTGCTTCATATTGTTTTGGTGTTTTGATTCAGGAAGTAGACTTGAATAAGAGAATGGATTCTCTGGGTTTAATATACGTTCAGCCATTTGATAAGGAAGTACATAGAATAGTATGGGGCCTACTTTAGGTTGTGTGGATCACCTTAATTCAGACACTCAGACTGATAAATGCATTTTGATTCCAGTTTAAAATAAAGCCTGTTTAAAGCCTTCTGTTCATTTTCCAAAACATCAGATTTTCCAAAACGTCAGATTACTACCTAGTTAACTAGTGATGAACCATGTCAAATGCTCACAGACAGTTTTGTGAGAGGTTACTTTAAATTTGAATTGCAGGGTGGGAAAGGAAAAGAATTGCTTTTGTCATCTCTGCTTTTCTCATTACCACTCCCAAAATTGCTTTCCCTCAAAATAAGCTTTACCATATTTCCACTTCATCTTTGATTGAAGGTATAGATGTCATTTTATTACATGAAAGCTTACACTCATACAGTCTTGGCTGAAGAATGTGTGCATTTATAACAGTAATACAACATATATAAAAACCACCAAGATAGATTCAGAATCAGATAGATTTATATTAATGGCTAAGATAGCTTAGAATTTGAGGAACTGTTATCACAACACAGGATGCTAATTATTTATTTATTTATTTATTTAATCAAATTTATTATGACTGCTCACTCCAGAAGACTAGATGACTTATAAAATCAAAGAAACAATTAAAAACTGTTTTAAAAAGACGTGAAACAAAGATGGCAGCCCAGACTATTAAAACCATGATACAAAACGCAATAGGGGCTTCACAGACACATTACCATCTGGCCTGGGAACAGAGCCAGGTCTGAAGGGTCTTCCAGAACCCCAGGAGACTGGGTGCCTATCTCTGGGGGGAATGCTGTTCCAAATTGAGTAACACAACTCTGTAGAGATAAAATAACAATACATTGAAGTCTTTGCATACATAAACTTTTCTGTCAACTTTTCCAGTCATATTATGACCACATCATAATTCCTGGACAGATTTTTTCCATACCCAGAAAACAAACTGATCTCAGGTTAGGTAGGTGTCCTTTAATGCAGGGTTCCTCAACCTTGGCAACTTTAAGACGGGTGGACTTCAACTCCCAGAATTCCCCAGCCAGCCAGTCTGGGGAAGTTGAAGTCCACCTGTCTTAAAGTTGCCAAGGTTGAGGAACCCTGCTTTAATGTACTTACTAGACTTCCTCCTAGAGTCATCCATTGTTCCTGAAACATATCTGTGTGTGCTTATGACAGGATCCCAGGTACAAGGATGCATAGTAGGTAGATAAATTAGAGCAGTGTTTCTCAACCTTGGGAACTTTAAGATGTATGGACTTCAGCTCCCAGAATTCCCCAGCCAGCATGCTGTTTGGGGAATTCTGGGAGACGAATCCCACACATCTTAAAGTTCCCAGGGTTGAGAAACACTGGATTAGAGGGAGAGGGAGAGAGAGAATTTTCCAGAGTCCTATCTTAGATGTTCCCATTTCAGATTCCCAAGAACCTGATATGAATGGAGGTCTCTGTGGTTATTGGATCCCAGATAATGGTTGGGTGAAGGGAAGGGCTTGTGCAAAGGAAGGGGAGAGTTAAGGGAGAAAGTCTCAAAGACGCAGTCTGGCCAAGTTATTCTGACTGAAGTACCATTGGGAACATAAGAGGGAGTTAAAATTAGACTTGGTGGAAAACAAGTAGGTATTTTTGGGAAAAGTGAGTGTGCCAAATTTAGTCCCAAACAAAGCTATAGTGTATTCATACATCAACAGAATTTACTTAAAACTAAATAAAGCTGCTTAACAGTAAATACACTGAGTCATGTTCAATGGCCCACTTCTTTTTTGAATAGCTGAAGAACTCTTTATAATCAGACAATCTATATATGCATGTGTGTGTGTGTGTGCGCGCTGTTCTTAATTTAACTCAAATAGTCCACAATGTGTACAGATGGGTGGTCTTTTCCTTTCTACCAAATGCAAACCAAATGTAATCAAACTGAATAAAATCAATTAAATCTGATGGTCTTTTGATTTGTACAGATTGTCAGTTCAATAAGACAGAACTTCATTAAGCAGGAAGTCTTCCTCAATCAATTTCCATCAATTTGTCTTTCATTTCTGAACTTCAATTACACAGAAAATATGTTTACTACTCCACATGTGTTCTAACCCACAGACTGTTCAGTGCTTGAGTTGAGAACATGTTGTGCTGCAGCTGTAAAACAGTCTGACCAGCTTGATGTTTTTTGATAGGAAAGACATGCCAGAATCCCAACTAGACAAACATCCTAGTATTCCAGGCGAGTAAACAAGACAGTAGGTGCAAGAAAAAAGAATCTGATCAAATAAGTTTTGAAGTGCAGTGTAATTTGATGAAAGATCTGTAAGACTATGGGATGGATGGACGGATGGATGGATGGATGGATGGACACACCCACTTTCATTGCTCAGTCTATTTCATGAAACAATACTTTTATTATTTAATCCTCCACTTCAATTTAAATGCAGTGAGACTAAGTATGTGTAACTGAAACATCTTCTTAGGACTGAGAAGCAGCTTCAGCATAGCCCTCCGGTCAGTCACTCACCTCTCGGTTAGACTACTGCAATGCGCTCTACATGGGGCTACCCTCGAAGAGTATCTGGAAGCTACAGCTGGTTCAAAATGCAGCTGCGCAGACAATCTTGGGTGCCCCAAGGATGGCACATATAACGCCTCTGCTGCAGGAGCTGCATTGGGTGCCAGTTTGCTTCCAGGTCCAATTCAAGGTATTGGTTATCACCTTTAAAGCTCTACTTGGCATGGGTCCAGGTTACCTGAGGGAGCATCTCACCCCCATTATATCAACCTATCCCACCTGGTGAGGCAGAGAGGGCATGTTGCAGACCCCATTAGCAAGAGAATGCCAGCTGATGGGGCCCAGGAGGAGAGCCTTCTCTGCCGTTGCCCCTGCCCTCTGGAATATTCTCCCCCCTCCACAGGTGCAGCAGGCCCCTACCCTCCCAGTTTTTCAGAAAGGACTTACCTGACTCTGTCAGTTTGCATGGGGCGACAAGAGTTGTAATCAGTCCTGGGGATAGCTGGTGCCCTGACGACACTCCCAAGTTGTTTGCCAATTTTATCATCCCTTGGAATTTATTTATTCATTAAGGTTGTTTTATATTGTATTTTAATGGATTTTATCTCTTCTGTAAACTGCCCAGAGTCACTTTTTAACAAGATGGGCGGTGACAAATTTGACATATAAATAAATAAATTTATAAACACCTTCTTAGGACTAAGAGGCAGTTTCAGCATAGCCGTTGTTAAGCATTCCATACCTGTGTTATGTGCTGAAAAAAAGTTCTCCAAGCCTAGATATTTTTAATATATTTTAAGGGAGAGCCTAGAAAACATGGTTGAGTGTTGAGTCAGCTGACTGCCTCTTTGAAGAATTTTCACTTTGCAAACCTAGGATGGGCATGTGATGTTCTGCAGTCATGAACCTTCTCTAAAGGGGGGTTACACCTCTCCACAGAAATGGAAGTTCCTTGTTCCCAACCTTAGAGCATATGTAGAGTACACTCAGGCACAAGTGGAATTCTTACCTCACTGAACTTACTAATATGTATCTAAGTTACAGACAACACTCTTGCCTAATTTGCAGCTGCTTGTTTCTGAGGTGATTCTTCACAGTGCATTCAGAGTACTTTTGGTGATCTGTGGAGACAGCACAAGCTCAAAAATCCAAAATAAGTTTCAGTGTTTTTATTCAGTTAGCAAGCAGTGACAGCACTACAAAGAGCAAGACAAAACCCTGTTAAATTTAATAAGTTAGAAACTGGTCTCATATTTCTGAATACAAGAATTCTTTGCCCAATGTTGAATGCTGTAGCTAATGGCCATCCAACTGGGAACCTGAAAATCATAGAAGCAGAGAAGGTGATTTATGAATGAGTTGGTAACAGACATAAATTATGTATGGATGATTATTTATTTGTTTGCTTATTACAAATGTTTTTTTGATGCTCCAGTCATTGGTCTCTAAGTGGCTTACAGCAAAAATAATGAAAGATGGTCATCCTTTAATGAAACTATTCGGTAAAATTTTAGATGCATGTATACGTGTCTGAGAATCTCTCATATATATAATATTGTTTTGTTGTTTTGCTTTCTTTTTTTCTTCTTGGTTTTTTTTTCCTATTCTGTTTAATTAAATAAATAAAGACCATTAGAAAAAAAAGTAGATAAAGTGAAGAGAGGGAGGAGCCCAGCAGTATTGTTGGTATTGGTCCCTGTTTATTTAACTATGTCACAGGTGGACTTTAAATAGCGTGCAGAACTCTGATGGGTACAACCCACCTGAATGATCTGATGGCTGGGTTACATTATGGGTTACATAATGCATTATCCAATATCAGGCTTAGTGATTAGTCAGTTCTCTTCAGCCCACCTGAAAGTCTCTTGGAATTTTCCAGGATTGTTGCTTGGTCTTTCCTGATGAAGACCTGGCTCTTTCTCCCAGAAGCTGCAGACACTGCTTGAGGTATTTATCAGTCTGGTTCTCTCCAACCCATGCACTAGATGTTGTTTGCAGCCCTGCTTCCCTATCTGGTCAATTTAAACTGTGCCATTAACTGCACAAGTAGCTTATATAGTCACACCTTCCTTATTTTGGTAATTGCAGATATGTCACAAATCAGATAAACAAGAAAACAACTTACATGTACCTATGACCAACATGAATAACCTAAAGCCTGAACCAGTGGTTTGATCCTCCATATACTTTACCTATAGCAAAGCAATAATCAATGAATAGTGTTCAATAGTGCTGCTCAAGCTATGTGGTACAAACATAACTATCCCGTACAGAACAGGCTGCTGAAGGCATGAAGAGGCTTGAGAGGATGTGCAGTACTAGCCTCTTCTCCAGAGAGTCATTGAAAGCATTAATTATGCCTTCAGGCAGCTCATGGTCTTCTGAATGGCACTTCTGCCCATATTGGAAGCAGAAGCTAGGTTTATGCAAATTCTTTGAAAGACACCCTTTGGAGCTGTAGGCTTCCACTTGGATGGCCACCTAGTTACAGCATATAGAATTGTTTTTGAATTGTGCAGCTTTACAAGTCTAATAAATAAAATAACCTCATGGAAACATTTTTCCTAGGGAAGCAAAGTGGCTATGTGTACACATACTTGCCAAAACCATTGTGAGAAGCTTCTGAAGCAGCTGGACAGGTTTGAAAAAAAGACATGGCTGCTTTGAGGATTCTAGAAGGTGTGTTTATAGGAACTTCTAAATGCTGAATCATCTTCCTTCCTATTACAAAAAACAGAATCAAATTCTAGTGAGTGACTAAGAGTGGAAGTGTACCATTTCCACCCATTCCTCTCTTTATTTTGAGATTGGAAAAACTGTGACAAGATACAAACATAATGATCATCTAAATCTACCTAGGGATTCTAGAACATCATAGCTTTTGGCTATGAAATCCAGGCCATAGACCAAATATCTGACTGCTGGAGAAGCCAATAATACCGAAGGTGAGCAGTTCATTGTAGCAAGAATGAAGTTATTAATGCTAAGCAACTCCTTTTTCCACAAGGGATCTTCTGTAGCAGAAAGGCACAAGAGCTTATGACCTTCCATTCACCCTTTCTACTCAGGCAATATCTCTTTTCAGTCTAATCCATTTTAAATTGCTACATTCACTGGAAGAGAAGAGAAGCCATAATTTCCCATCTCAAAACGACAAGTACTATTAACAGATAAAAAGGAAGGTTCTCTAGAACGATTTATTACCACTTCTCACAGGGATATTTATTTATTACATTTTTATCTTAACTTTACTCACCATCACACCAAATTCTGAAAAGCAGCCCTTGGAGACAGAACTCACTTTGGACAGTGATTTACACAACCCTAACCCTGTAAAGACCTGGGAGCTCTTCAGTTGGTTTTCTCAATAGTAACTTACTGATGCCTATGCCAGAGGTAGAAAACCTATAGTCCTCCAAATGTGGCTAAATTGTTTTATTTATGTATTCATTTATTTTTTCCTTCATTCGGTTTAGAGGCTGCCTGACTCCAGGTAACTCTGGGCAACTTACATTAATACACATTTAGCCAGAATCATTGATTGTCTGGAAATCCATGAAGAGAGCTTTAAATGCCACCAGACTACGCTCTTTGGAGTATTATCCATTCCATAATAAACAGAGTCTTTTGATTGCATAAATATTTATTCATGTATTTATTTGCAATATATATCAGCCATCCAATCCATATAGACTCCATGCAGCAAAGAATAATTCCAAAATCCAATCATTAAAAAGGATCCATCGCCATAGCAAACTACCTATGATGATTGTCCAAACACCAAAAAGGACTGAAAGCCTACTGAAATAGTATTAACTTGCTTTTGAAAAGCATAGAGGATTGGAGCCATCTGTACTTCAGGGGTAGAGTGTTCCATATAAATTCTTATCCACCTTTTTTTTTTAAGTTACTATATAACCCATACTCTATTTCCCATACTCATGTTTGTTTAAAAGGGCAAATATTTATCCTGAAACCACACTTTAACAGAAAGGTTCTAATTTCAAGAATCTAATTTCTATATTATGTTTTACTGCCATTGATATGTATTTGGGGTTTCTTGGTGAGAAAGCTGGAATTTTGTAGTATTGAAATATGAAGTATTCTGTGGTGAGGCAGTGTCTGTTCCAACAGACTGCATGTCTGTATTGCTCTCCACAGCAGCTTCCACAAGCTCTTGTGTAAGTCTCTGTGTATGTGTGTGTAAAAACAGCTTACATTAACCAGAAATTCCAAATTCACCTTTCATCTGGTTGAGCTGTCTAATTTCATTTTCTGCAACACTAATAGAGCTTCACTTCCTATTTCTAAATGAACTCAGCCCTACAGGTTATGGGAAGAATCATTAATGTTTTTCCCAGACACTACTGAATGACAAACATTGTCATTTTTGGACTTTGCTGACCTACTAACCAACTCTGGAAAAATTTAAACTTGTGTGAATTCTGGTCATCCTTTAAACAAATTGGACATTTCTTTCATTATCAGCCAAATAAACAGCACTAACACATTAATTGTTACTATTTATGAATGGAAATATTTATGACTAATAAATGAAGAGAATCTGGTTCTATTCTATTAGCAGTTACCTTTGAAATTAGGGAATCTAATACAGACAGTATCTATAGTTACTGTAATGAACCACATATGTGTGCAACCCTGTGTGGGTGTGTATCTAGCCATTTTGCATGCACATGTCTATATGCATCTGTGTGATATATACACACATGCACACATCCATACGCATCCATACACACAGAATATATGGGTGTGTGTGTGTGTGGAGAGAGAGAGAGAGAGAGAGAAAGGGAGAGACATTAAAGTACTATAAATGAAGAAGTAGGTCTCTGATATAAGCACTGGCATGTAGCTATAAAATGCTGTATGTTTCATATTTGTTACAAACAATTGTGTATCAACAATTGAATAACCAAGATTTCTGAAACACATTAGAGACTCACAAATGTTGGGTAGAATAAACAGTAATGGATTAGATATTATTTCATCCTGAACACTTTCACTGTTATAAATGTTTTCATTGTTAAGGTTCCATCAGGCACACTCTTGCTTTTGCTGCAATAGATTAGTGTGGTTACCCCTCTGGAGGAGGGAGGGAGGGAGGGAGGGAGGGAGGGAGGGAGGAAGGAAGGAAGGAAGGAAGGAAGGAAGGAAGGAAGGAAGGAAGGAAGGAAGGAAGGAAGGAAGGAAGGAAGGAAGGATGGATGGATGGATGGATCTTGGAAAGAAAACTGTGATGCCTTTCCAGATCAAGCAGTTTTTCAGTAGTGGCTTGGCTTCCAAATTCATGTCTGTCTGGTCTCCTTTCTGCAGATTCTGCCCTCTCTTCCGCCCCCCCCCCCGCCCCCAGCCATTTCCATCTTCTATTCCACGCTGTACTAGAGGCTCCCCTGTCCCCTTTTGAGGAGTATGTTTTAAAAAGGTGTAAAGGTACAAAATTGCCACCACATAAATAGAATTCTGCTGTCATTGTTTGGATGTTTACAAGCAGTAAGATTTATCAGCAGAATTGTTCCATGAAGTATAGGATGAAAAATATATGTTGCTTTCAGGTCAACTTTGCTTTTCCTGCATATTTATATACATAGTCTTTTTGGAACAGCTTTTGAATTTATGATAGATAGATAGATAGATAGATAGATAGATAGATAGATAGATAGATAGATAGATAGATAGATAGATAGATAGATAATTTATAAGCAATCCAATACTGTAAATTTACCTAGCCAATCATCTATTTCAATCCAATCTCTACATTTCACACGAAGGCTTGAGCATAAGGATCTTAGTTCAGCTAAGAGCAGACATAGAGAATGCAATTTGACTTTACTATTTGAAAGGATATGTTATATGTGATTTATAAACACATTGATTATATATGATATATGTGTTTATAAATGTTTCCTGAATATTACCTGGAAAGCAATTCTATAAGAAATCATACTGGTTCAATATGAATTGGGCAATTAACTTCTGAATTATTGAAAACTTTACATTGGAAAACCAAGATACTTTAAGGAGTGCATATTGAATGTAACAGCTGCTTGTATACTGTGAGAAATATGCCTTGAAAGAAGAAGATTCTTAATCTCCCACCTATTGTCGGAGACCTGGTCTATACATTTTGCCAACACTCCAGGATCTGATTCTTATATAGCAATCTGATCTTCTCCAGGTCATTGCCAGATCAGAATAACATGTATAATTTCATTTCCACTAATATTTCATGAAGTGTCAGAGGGGTTCTGAATAAAGATGTTGCTGAACATTTCAACCTACTTATCTAGGTTAAAGGAGCTTAGATAAGATGTTAAGTCAATTAAAAAAAAAACTACCTAGGCATTATTAATTTATTGATTTACTTATATTCTTCCTAAAATTCAAGTTTTATCAGTGGCTCACAATCAAAACACGAATATAAAATAGTATTAAAACTAAAATCCAAGTAGAGCCCAAATATTAAATTGCAGGGTCCAAATTAAAATATATAAGCTTATATGGTATACTCCCCCATGTTCTCTCATCCTGCATGTCACTTCAGATCCCCTGTTCTATCCTGCCCAATATAGATTTCTCCATGAATAATGATGGCTGTGATTACTCATTTCATAGCCATTGGATCCTAAACCCACCAAGGATTAGCCAAGCCTTGAAGCAACCTGATCTCAGTAGGTCTTAGAATGCTTTACATCAGTGTTGTCCAAACTTGGCCACTTTAAGATGAGTGGACTTCAACTCCCAGAATTCCCCAGCCAGCATGGCTGACTGGGAAATTCTGGGAGTTGAAGTCCACTCATCTTAAAGTGGCCAAGTTTGGACAACACTGCTTTACATGTATCAGCTACTGTACAATGGAATCCTCCTCCTACATCAGCTAAACCACCAACGCTCTTTTTACCTCATATTTCTTTACATTTCTTGCAACCTACCCATCATGTTAACATTTCACCTCTCATTGCAATCAGCTTAAATGTATTATCTCCATCTGCATTTCCACTGTAAGCTGAAAGCCGTTATCTTGAACTCGCTATTAACTTACTTTGGCTGTAAGAGAATATGGATGTGAATTAATTCTACTGTGAGAATAATGAATTACCAGACTTCAGGTATATATTCTCACAAGGTCAGAATATGTGGTGAATAAAAAGGACTGAATACGATGCCAAAAAGATCTTAAGCATGCCCTTAAGATATTTCACCATGGGATACAACCATCAAAAACATGCATTACACAAGTCAGATATCTCACCAACAGCGTCTCCAGGGGTTAGGGTCAGAACAGGCAAATGGGAGTCCTGGCATTGCAATCCAAGCCCCTTCCCTTTTGTATATGAGTCAACATTACATGCACATAACAGAGGAAAAGGACTTTGATGCCACAACTGCCATCTTGCATGTTTTGAATCTTTCTGCAGGTACTGCTGCATGTCACTTCATTTGACAGGGCAACTCAGAAAAGACATCTTGAAGAAGATATCAGATAAGTTTATAAGGAAGAACTCAGTCTTTTAGGAAAGCTGGTTCCAAGCAGAGCTTCAAAAGATCAAACCAATACTTAAAATTGGACAGAGAAATCAACTGATCCAATCCATCTACTGTAACAAAACACAGGAATATTATATCATGGCTTAACTGTCTGCCAGGCAGCCCTATTGTGCACAAAATGTAGTGTCAGAACCATTTTTTAAAGGCAGTCCTGTACTCAATTTATTGTCTCAGACTTGAGGTTACCATGGTATGAACCTACCCATAATCTTCCCATAATCTACCCATAATCAGCACTGATGGTGTTACCTAGTTGGATAATGAAATGTCTGCAAGGAAACAACCAAGCTCAGAGAGCATCAAGGACTCCACAGTTCAATCCTGAGCTACAGATATTCTGTTCTATTGGGACCTTGATGTATATCCAGCACCAAGAGAGGCAGGTGATGGATATATGAAACTGGACCTTTTCTAGAGGTAGTCCTCGATTTATGATCACAATTGGGACTGGAATTTCTGTCACTAAGCGATGTCGTAAAGTGTGACATCATGAGACCACATCGCTTAGCAACAGCAATCCTGGACAGTCCCAGTTGCTGTCATAATCCCAAGATGCATGGGTTGTTAGGCAAGGTCCCACCCTGATCCATGCCATTCCCAGTTTGCTCCCTCCCAGCCCAGAGCATCAGTAAGATGAGGAACTGCCTCCCCTTCAACTCCCCCCAACTACCTATACCCCCATCTCTGCCCTTTTAGTCGTCGTGCACCCTGCCTTGTACGGCGGCAAGCAGCCCCAGAACCATAGCACAGCACAAAGCCATAGCTGCCCCTGGAAGCCTCAGCAATCCCAGCCCAGCCCAGCAAATGTGGCACAAAGCCACAGCGCCCAGGAAGCCCCAGCCATCCTGTACTCCAAGGCCCTTGCTGCCCTGCACTCTGCCACCCCAGCTGACTTTCACCATCTTCTTGCTCCTGCTGCTGACGAGTTGTATCCACCCTGGCCCTTCACAAGGTAGCTGTTGCCTACATGAGGCCATCTTCCTAGGTCTCATGAGAAAACCGCCAGGCGCGACCTTGGGAAAAAAAACCTCGTGCAACCAGCAGCTGCCTCGCAAAGGGCCAGGCTGGGCATGCTTGGTCAGCAATGGGAGCAAGAAGATGGTGAAGGTCAGCTGGAGCAGCAGGGGCCACGGAGTGCAAGAGGACATGGAGTGCAAGGGGCATGGGGGCGGAGATAGGTGGGTGGGGTAGTTAAAGCACCCCTGCAGTTGTAAGTGTGGGCAGGCTGGCAAGCACCTGAATTTTGATCACGTCACCATGGGGGTGCTGCAATGACCATAGCTTTGGGGAGTGGTCATAGGTCCCTTCGTTCAGCATCACCATAACTTTGAATGGTCACTGAACAAATGAGTGTAAGTTGAGGACTACCTATATATCAGTACCCAAATTGTGGAACTCCTTACAAAAGAAATCCAACTGGCTCCATCTCTAACAAGTTCCATACTGCACTAAACAGGATTTTAATACTGAGTATGTATATTATAAAATTAATATTTAATATCAATAGCCACATAGAAATAAACCATATTTACACACCATTCAAAAGACACAATAAAAAAGCTAAGAAGAAAACAAAAAGACCAGAACACAACCTGTCCAGCAGCCTATACCCAGATAAGCAGGGATTAACCCCAGGCAAACAATCAAGCAGAGAACGATACCCTAATCAAGGAACTACCAAGGAGAAAACCACACCCCCACCAGCACTCATGGGGCAAGCTACTGTATATAAACAGGGAGCAAACTCCACACTCACAAGCACGGATGATGTTACCTAGTCAGGTAATAAAACATCTGCAAGCAAACAACCAACCTCAGGGAGCACCAAGAACTCCACAATTCAACCCTGAGCTACATATAGGATTTTATATTAGGATTTTAAGACTTTTCTGGGCTACATATTTCTCCTCTGGATATTTATTTAGTTTGCCCTGCACATAGGTTTCCTTTCGTCATCTGTTTGGCAGTGGTGGGGACATACTGCTGGATAAGAGAAGACTGTGGTGTGATCTAGCACAGCTCTTCTTATGTTCTAATGAAAAAGAGGAGGAGTGGAGGAGGAGAAATAGTCCTAGCCAAACTGTCCCCAACAGTAACAGTTGTACTCCTAGCCTTAATATTGTATCTTAAGGGTGGAATAAATGGAGCTCACATTCATGGGACCGAAGGGGTGACCATGATCTCACACCCCTTCATCTACAATTTCCACATGGTTTTAACTAGTAGTGCATGACTGAATCACTTCTATTGTCCTTATTAGGGATAAACTGACTGACTAAACATTTTAACCCACATTTCCCAGTCGATATCCAGAACTCTATTATCTCAAGTCCCCACCACAAACTGAAAGTCCAAAGCTCTGGAAGCAGAAATTGGGGATTTAATTCCTGGAAATACTACAGAAAGATTGGCATATTTTCTTTAGCATTTCATCAGCTTCCATGAGCCACCCAATCTCCACTAAACCACGCAGATGACAAGAATTTGGGCATCTGACAAACTATACGCTATTGAGTTACCGAGAGAGCTGTTTTAATTGCTTAGCCCTTAGAGAACTAACAACCAATGTTAAATCTTTTTTGCCACAGAGACACCCACAGACGCACATCTTGTTTTCATTAGAAGAATGTATGTTAAGTTGTTTTGTTTGTATGTATCTGAACCCTGTGAACATAACCTTTGAAAGTTTGAAATTTTCTTGTTTGAGCTAGGAAGATGTATAGCCACAGTTGGCATTATCTCCCCCCACCCACCCAAACCAAAGGAAATGCACATGTTGTAAGCAGCAGTACTACTAGGGGCAAGAAGGAAGGCTTCTGAAAGAAACTTCTTTCTGTTCCATCACTCGCTTCTGCTCTTCATATCTCACTATGGGTTGTGTCATTCTCCAACAGTAGATGCAAGAACTGTGCAGAGACTGAGTTACAAAGACCTGAGGTGGGTGGTGGGGTTAGATGCGACTATATCTCCAACCTTTTCTATCCACTGCTATGCTAGAGTCAAACATATATTGAAAAGTAACGTCAAAATGTATTCACAGCATCTTGAGTCTTTTAAAAATACATCTGTCTGAAGCCCACTAGAGGAGTAGGGAACAGAGACTAGATATAAAGGTCAACTTCCTTTTATAATTTATTTTATTGTGGTCAATACAAGGATTGCTTAATTTACTAGTCTTCCTTAGGTATGTAGATAGAATTCTGCCATGAATTCTCTTGTAGTGAATTACGATAGTTCTCTTCCACTGGACTTTACAGTAAAGACTGTTACTGGCATTAAAGAAAACCTGCAAACATTTGCCTTTGGTGAGAAAAGGTCTACAAACTAACAATTGCAGCTGATTAATTTGATTATTATGTTGTCCTTAAGCTGCCAAATCGTCAGTGAACCAATTTAATACAAGTTTGTATTTAGTTGAGTACAATTATGTAAAGCAGGCTGCAGGAAATTAGTAATTGTCACGCAGCAAATTTCCTCGTTTAGTTTTGACAGTCTTTGCTGGGACTTCCTGAGTAAACAGAACATTAGCAAACAAAAATAACCCCCAAAAGAAGAGCGAATAGATTCAAAGAGATTCAAAAGATTCTCTCTTTTTTTCCCCAAAGGGAACTGAGAAATAACGTTCATGAAGTTTTATCTGTGACAAAATGCTCCATCTATTGGTTTATTGTTATGACATTGCAGTACTGGATCCCTTCCAGCCGTGCATTCTCTAAATAGATTCTATAAAATGCTGAGGTCCAGGCTTTTTCTAAAAGGAAATTCAGTCTTTTATTCCACAGAACAAAATAAAAAAATTTGGAACAGACCATTTTTGCACACACAGTTTTGGAGAAAAATGAGTTCTAAACCAGAAGAAGCCTGGCTTGCTGTTCTTGTTTTGTTGTTGTTGTTGTTATACAAAAAACAAAGGAAAAAACACAATAGTATAAAACAAAAAAATGCTGGAAAAAGGGACAAAAATATACAAGACGTATATTTAAAGACAAACAGACATATACATATATAAACTGAAACATGATTCATTATAGTCATCTATAGCTGATCTATTTTTTAATATAAATTTTTATGAAAAGTTTTAAAGAGAACATAAAAAATAACACTAATACAGAAGAAAGAGAACAAAGGAAGAAAGAGAAAGAAAAAAGTGCAGGAAGAAAGAATGAAAAGAAATAGAAAGAAGAAGCGTCCGATTTCCTTTGCAACAAATATAAATATGATTACAAAATTATGCCTTACCCTAGGATTACAAAAAAAGCTCTTTTTTTTCTATTATCTAATTTTTTTCTAATCATCAAAATCACAAGTCCTAAGTGCATTTTCCCCCCCATTTCATACAAAAAGTCTATAAACGTTTTCCAATCAGCCATAAATGTAGATATTGTCTTTTCTCTGATCAAGGACATTAATTTAGCCATCTCGGCAAGTTCTTCACCAGCCATTCCTCCATTGTGGGTAGTGCCGAATCTTTCCATCTTTGTGCATGCAATAATCTTGCTGCAGTTATCGTATACAAAAACAAAGTTCCCTGACTTTTTTCCAACTGTTTGTCCATCAATCCCAAAAGAAAAACCTCTGGTCTCAATTATATATCAATCTTTAAAACCCTTGGAATCAGTGTGTATATTTAAATCCAGAATTTTTTAGCTTTTTTACACATCCACCAAACATGATAAAATGTGCCTTCGTGTTGTTCACATTTCCAGCATAAATTTGATGTGGCCTTAGCTGATCTAGATTAATCAGTTCTGCGAACTACTGAATAGTTAGAGCCATGTGTTTGTCTTTCCATGCCAAACAGTAAGTCTTTTGATTCTAAGTCCATTTTCTTTGTCCAGAAGTCAACTCCCATGTGATAGAGATTGAAGATAAGCATCTGAAAATACTAAATCTCAAAGTTGAGTTAATGCATGTAATTGCTTCTTAATGAAATGGAACAATATATTTAAATAAAGCAATACGTTCACTGCATCTCCAACAACATGAATGCAATGAGGTCATTTCTAAAATATTATTTCTTGTTGAAAAGGATATAATCTAAAATTCTATTTTTTTTAAAAAAAACCTCTTTTTATTGGTTAAGTAAAACTTGCATGTTTTACTGGCCCTGGCTAATCTTGAAAAGCTAAATACAGTCAGACCTGGTTAATCCTCAGCTGAGATACCACCAAGAATTACCAGAGTTCTAGACCAGACTGGGAAATTGAGCATCTTGAAGACAAGCAATAGTACTTCCATATTGTTGCCAAGAAGACCACATGGATGTGTCTGCAGGAGTTAAGCTCAGTTCTAAATAGACTTTACCTGAAAACAGAAGGAAGCTTTCAAGATGTTGGGAAATTTTAGGGACTGCATCTGGATCATGAAAGGAAAGGAATGGCAAAAGTCTCACCACCCTACAAACATGCTAAGCAATGAATATAGCAGTTCAAAGAACTAAGATGCTTAAATCAAATTCCAGAAGTAAGTGGCATGTGAATCAAGGAGAACAAGACTGAGAGACATAGAAATGTCAGATCCCGGGAATTCTGACACAAAGTTTTGGCAGCAGCTGACTGACTAAGGATCAATGTGTTCAGCATAAACTATAAATAATAAGAATCAAATCATATCCACAGTGAATGGCCAGCAGGACGTAGTATGGTAAATAGTGTCAGAAGGTGCAAATTAAATTAAACATCAGTTGACCAAAGACAAGCAGAGTAGATTGAGTGGCATGGAGCTGGAATTCTGACTGATGGAGAGTTATGCATTCGTGGGCTGATGATATCACTTCTACTGGACATCAGGCTTGGCCATGCATGTCTGCATGGCCCACACCCATTCACATCTTTCACTAGGCTCAGTAACTGGGGCTGCGGAAGATATATTAGGGCTGAAGTTTCCCAAGACAGGAATGCAGCTTATGACAACAGCCAAATATTACCTAGCACCAAAGCCTGAGCAAGGTGATGTAAATATATGGGAGATATGGGAAATGCTGAATATAAACTGCAGTGGATATAAGAGGGGAACACACTCTCAGGGTGACAGAAGGCAATCAATTGCTTTAAGTGGTTTCATTTCAACCTCACAGTGAAAAGTCCCACTTAGTTGTGCCTTGTCAAGCATCTACTAATGTCTCCTAAATTCAGGTCAGCAAGCCTTATATGTTTATCTTCTCATTGTCTTCTCACTGGTAGGTTGTACTTGCAAACATCAAGTTAGAACCTGTTATATGTGCAATATAAGGTCATGAAATGATGGTGGGAATGATGTAAGAGTTAAATGAGAAACAGTGTGGCACAGTGGTTCAAAGGTTGTATAAGGAACAGGGAGACCCAGATCCAAATATCAGTCAGTTATATAGCCTACCAGATTACCTTTGGCTAATAGTTATTTATAATAAGTGTGACATCCTTCCCACTTTGTTGAATTGCAACTCTTTTAACAACCCTATTAGTGTACCAGGTGATGAAGGATGCTAGGAGGCTTCTGCAATATCTGGTCACACAGTGACCCTTAATCCCTGCATTACCTTAATACTTCAGTGAAGTTTTCTTTCTTATTCATTTCTGAAGTATCAGTGAATCCTTCATTGTCTGCTGTTTCCTTGTAGAGATTCATGAAGATTTTTATTTGTCTCATTGCTGGTACAGATCACCTGATCCAGCCTCTAAATTTATGGATTGATTTTCTGAAATGTTCAGTGCACTGTGCTTACAATCATACATTACAATATACTTTATATGTATATGGGACCCCTGGTTTGGTTGAATTTATTATTTGATTGTTTTAGTCTAGGCTGCTTATGGGGTTGTATGTTTTTAACAGCTTTTATTGTTTTTATTTGTAAGCGGCCCAGAGTCTATGAGAGTGGGAAGGTATAATACATTTAAATACATACGTACAAGATAAAAGTTATTTATAAACAAATATTTTACAAGAAGCTATTTAAATATGAAATGAAACGTGAAATGAAACATGAATTTTCTTGCAGGATGCAAAAAAAATCAGAACCTTACAGATTTGTGCAGGAATGGGGCAAATAAACTAAGAATTAATATATATAAAAGTGATACAGTGACTGATCTGTCCATTCTTATTTCTTCTCCAAGTATCAAGGCTTATTATTCATAAATTAGAAATCTGGGATGTGTTGTCAGGTGAAGCGAATCCATTTCTTTCAACTCTAATATGTCCTTTACATATCAGCATACAGGAGATATCACCTAGCTTGTTTGGATACCAGTGAAATTGCCTAAGTATAATTGCCATCTTATCTAATATAATTTTTCAGTTGTTTACATGCTATACAGGATAGACTAAATTCAGTACTGAAATTAAAATACAGTTTTGCTTTAAATCATTGGAATTTCAAATGATGGCCATCTGTTATCCATTTAAACTTCCAGTTATATAGGTGATATATTACGATAACTTATCTATATATGAAATGATAAAATCCTGCCATTATTGTACAGTACTGTATGTCAGTCCAGATGGGGAGAGAATTTTTGAATGTACTGAAGCAGCCACGGGTGAGTCAATGTCTAGTACAAGAAGGAGAAAAATTCTAGCATATTGTATGATCTTGATAACTGACTGTTTCCTAAGACTTTTTCTGGGCTCTGGGATGAAAAACAGAGATCATGGAATGGAAGAAAAACCTAACCATTGTGTCAATCTCTGAATTCCAGTAGCTTGGCTGTGGGTAATCCATGCTGTTTAATAGTAGAAAGCCTTTGTCTAGAATGCCTGGAAGAACTGGAGTGGGGAAAGCCACCAGGGTGCTCTTATAAAACAAAGCCTACATTTGTTTTGACTAACTTGGGAGCACTTTAGGATAAGTTATTTTAGATTCCTGTCCACATTTGTGCTGCAGAGTGAAACCCCTTGCTTTACGGAGGCCTGCTTTCACACCAGTGGTAGATAGGCCTAGTTTTTATCTCCGGCTGCCGCAATGGTTCCATGGCACAGAAGCGAAAGGTTAATGTGCTCCAAAGTAACTGTGATAATCTGAGCTATAATTTAGCCTATTTACTGCATCAATACAAATGAATATAAAATGGATTAAACAGAAGGGAAGTTGGACTCACAACCTATTTTCCTCCCTTTGTCATTCTCGTTGGCAATCCTCATTTAATTAACCGCAAGGCAGCTGAATGAGTGCTTTCCTTTCTCCATTTTGTTTAAATCTTGAATTTTAAAAGCTTTAGAGAAGAGTGATTCAGGAGGTAAAACAGCAGGACTTCTGGTGTTATTTATAAACTCAGTGCCGGAAACTATTTCAAGGTCTCTAGCAGGGTAACTCAAGCACCATTTACTTTACTCAGTAATTTCCAGTGTGGAGGTTCAGTGACAGAGTTAATGGTACTGGAACTGCATTAACTTCTTGATCATTCTGACAAAATTCTCAGCATATTGTCTGTTGCTGAAGGCACTGATTGGCTCACGTAATCTCAAGGAATGATGCCAGGTCTCGATGTTGCAGCATCTGAAGCGAAAAATTGAAATAACACATGCTCTCCACACAAATTTTGTCTTTAAAAAAAGGGGGGGCACAACTTTTAAAATCAACTTTCATTCAGGGTTTATTCTACATCAGGTCTTTGGTAATGAATCTAAGATCCACACCATCTTTGGTAATGAAACTAAGGACCAAGATATATTAAGTATATGACTGCAAAGACCATGCTCTTAGTTTGCTTTTGGTGCGAGAAGTAGTGCTTGCAGAAAAAAGTGTTACTCTTCCCCCTCATGTCAGTTTCCATGAAAATACACACACACACACACACACACACCCCTCTTAGTTTACTCTGGAAGGAATTACCATTTGTGTGTACAGCAGCTTCCATCTCAAGGAGCAAAACAACTGGGAGAGAGCAAAGTTTATCGTTGTGAGCCACCCAGAGTTGTGTTTTACAAGATGGGCAGCCATATAAATCTTTTTAAAAAATAAATATATGTTCATCAGGGCAGGGACTCAGTGAAAAAGATGACAAAGCAATATAATGCGTATAACAACATTGGTAGTGATTCCACACTATCACTAGTACTACTACCGCTATACATATGCACGTCTTGAGGTTGTAACTTTAAAAGGGAGGGCGGAGTAGAAATCCACACCTTAATTTCAACAATGCATATAATGTCTCATCTAATCTGGCCCTCCATGATGGATCCAGAGGAAACATCTGGTAATTTCTGACAGCCAGGAAGTCTCAATGAAGATTCATTCCTTTTCTGAGGGCATATTTAGCAGTAACCAGAGCACCAGAAAAGAATTGCCTCTGGTCTTGAGGTGCTTTCTCCTAAGATGCGGTGGGCACCTCTGACTACCGTTTGCAGCAAAGTTGCCAAAAAGCTTCCCATCAGTTTAAGAGAAACCTATATGACAATTGTACTGTAAGCTCCAAAATAGGCTTATAACATAGTGTTGTTAACACAGAGATACCCAAGCAGTGGTGGTGGGGAACCAGAAAATACTAATTTTGCTGACATTGCATTGTGATCAATGCCTTCTTAAAAATATTTAGCATAATCCCCAGTCACCAAAATACTTTTTAAAATTTCTTTTAGAAAATTTTAGAAAATGCTGAACATTTTTCTTAATCTATTGAAATATTATTGAAGATCGATTATAACACAGCAACAACAACAGAGGAAGTACATTTGTTGAGTTTAAAGAAACAGAAACTATCTTGAATAGCACAAAGTCAGTAATTCATGAAGGTTTCTAGTATCTACCTTTCCAGGTACCAGCCACAGATCTGCCTCCTTTTGGTTATTAAACCATTTACTAGAAGAGACAAAATTGAATGTGGAGCAGAAAAAAGATTCTGAATACCTAATTGTGCTGAAGATAACTTAGCTCTTGTTGGTGGAGACAAAAGAATTTTGGACTTGTTCAGTAACAATGTTTTAACTAAAGAAATAAACATATTCATAAAACATTTTATTCCAGCTGAATCTCAGACTGTAGGGTAGTGTGTATAATTGGCTCCTATGTACTGTTGTAAAGCCCACAGAAGGCCAAAATGTAGGTACTACTAGGGAGAAAGTAGTAAGATTATTATGCAGTGGTGAGGCCTCCTGCATGATGGTTTTTATTTGTTTATTATATTTTAAGCTATCACTTGGCTCTGTAGATCCTGTCAAGCACTTTGGAGCTGCAAATGGTCCTTGGAAAGGTGAGGCATGGCTTGGCTTTTTAAACACCAAAACCAATTTAAAATGAAGCTGCTTAGTCATCTACTTACTACAATGTCAATAACACCCAAACCTCTCTCCAAACTTCCATGCTCCTCAAAGATTCAAAACAGCTTGCTTCCCTAATTCTATGAAAGCAGCGGATAATGCAAATTCAGATTTTTCAACCAATTCCTTCCCACATTTTATGATCCTTCCTTCCTTCTTTTTATTGACTGATTATGTACCATCAGGTTGGTGACAACTCTTAGCAACCACATAGATAGATTTTCTCCACGACACTCTAGTTATTCTCCATGATAATCATGTGTTGTTTTATTACAATATTTTTATTTGTAGGTTGCCTTGTTAGGCTCTATGTAAAAATCAGAAACAGGAGTTTGTGATATGATGTCAGAATTAACCATTGGAGGCTGGAAATGCTAACTGGGAACTCTGGGAGCTTCAGTGCCAACACACCTGGAAGTGTCCAGGTTGAGGAAGATTGCAGTAATGGATGTAGGTTTTCTCTCTGCCTCCCTGGCTTTAATGCCTGCCTCTGAATCCTGTGCCTTCAACGCCGAACTATTTTAACCCACAAGTAAAAGATAATGGAGAGAAAAGCAAGCAAGCCCTTGCACTTTAGAAGCCTGCTAAATATATCCTCTAGCACTGTCAATGACTCTTCCTTTTCAAGCCTCTCTTATTGAGGAGGAGGTAGCTTATAATATATACCTTGATTGTAATTAAAAAGGAAAGAGCACTCCGCTCTAAATGTCAGATACCCTAGGAGCAGAGAGCTGAAAGGGAGCACTTTCTCATCTGGCATCCGCCATTGGCCAGGGGCCCCTGGGAAGATCTCCATGGTTCCATCCACTACCCAGTGAAGCTCCGGCTATTTTAATACTTGCTTTCCTTCCTCTTTCCTCTTCTATTTTCCTTTAAATTTACTTGAAATACAGGTTTTGAGACCACCCATCCTCTACTTGGCTGTTAGGATGATGTATAATAGGCATGAATGAATGCAATCCTTCACCCCGTATTTCAATATACTAGAACACTAAAAGAGAAATGCAGTGCGATATTTAGATGCCAAATAACCAATAAATGTAATTATTATTGTGCATTGGTTTGAACATTGTCCGTACACAGAAGCATGATACTGATCACGTGGCATCTGGTTGAAACTCTTCTTCTACTTAAATAGATATTTTAGGCACTATCTCAGGGTTTCTGTCAATTTTCTTCACTGCAACATCTTTTTGGAGCTGATTTGTGTCATATTTCCCAGTTTTGCAGATGCTCTGAGCTATGGAATCATTAAGCTCCCAGTAAACTCTTGGAAGCTTATGCGATTTTGCCCTAGACCACAATATCATTCATGACACATGCCAAGAATTTCTTGGGTAGCAGCAAATAATGGTTTCAATTTAACCAGGATGTTATTAAGCAACTCAAAGCCAAATGTATATTTTCATTTATTTCAGGGGAACAAGGTTTAGCATCAGGGTAAAGCAAAAATTAAGCACTTTGGCTGGGATTCAAATTTCTAGGAATGAATGAATCTGTCAGTTTTATTTCTCTCAATTTCTCATTTTTGTGAATATGCCAGTTTTGGTTCCTCTCAATTTTCCCTCCTTGAATTGGATTTGTTGCATAACTGTATTCACTTGAGGTGGGTTTTGGGGTGGGTTTTGGGGGGGGGGGTTAAAATACTTGCAATAAAATTGTATGCACTTTTTGTGTGTGTGTGTATATGCAGTTTTCCGAACAGTTCCATTATTTTTACTAATATATGTTATGGGCCTATTTGTTTATTTTGTTTTGGTTTCTTACTGGTAAACTGCCCTGCAAAATTTGAAGGACAACTAACTGCTGGTTTATGCGTAGGGGCTTAAAAAGATGATAATGACATACCAGGCATTATCTCATGGTGGCAGGCCCTGGGCTTCACAGGTGTGACTTTGGAATAACCTTATGAAGTGAAATGGTGCCCCTGTTCCTTTACAGAGAGGTCAAAAAGGTCAAGATGGTGGCCACAGCTGTGCGATCAAGGCCCTGGCATCTTGATTTTCTTAAGCACCCCCACCTCACCCCTCCACAAACACCCATGAGAGAGCAAAAACTATCAGCAGTGCTTGGGAATCCACCCTTTGTCAATTTCAGTTTTAAATTTAAATCTGTTAAAGCTTCTAATGGGATCATCCATTGTAACCACCCCCAATAAATTCACTGAATACATTGTGGTTGTAAAATGTTATTTGATACAGCCCCATCATCATTTTGATTATCGGAACAACTCTGACATTGATAGTGAGATTATGCTGCGTCCTAGTTTTTTTAGGGAAGAGGAGCTTTAAAAAAAATCCACAATTACAGGACTGCACCAAATAACAGTTAAAGCAATTCAGTTTCAGGATGCTTGGTTTGAATGTTGTATTTTTGTAAGAAGTTGCCAATAATGTAGACTGAGAGAGGAGAGTCTTTCCCCTCATGCAAACTGTAGTTCTTGAAAATCTCATTAATGCAAATGTAATCCTTTGGAATCAATTGGCAAAGTTCCAGGAGAGACTTCTCTCTCCCAGAAATCCTCCGCCTCTTCATATGCCACATCTAAACAGACCCTTATGTGATTTCCTCTACTTAATTCTAAGGAATTGAAATGATATTTACATCCATATGACTGCAGTGGTTCCCCTTCAGCCCAGACTTCCTCTCTTCTCTTTGTTGCCTCCATCACCCCCTCCCAACCCCACCCCAATTAGACGAAAGACAGGATCTGTGACGTGCTTTATGTTACCAAGCACAGATGGCAAACTCTCCAGTTAGGAAGGGGTTTAACTTCAGAACATGTCTCAAGGCCTCACACTCCTGAAAACCATCTTCCCTAAAATAAGGCTACGAGGAATAGTAAAATGATAAATAGAATCATCAATATTTTAAAAATAATTAGCCAGCATTTGCATTTGCATTTACTCTTGCAAGATTGATACACATTATGGAAGTCATTCAGCAGTGGGAAAACAAGCAGGGTGACTTAAAATCATTTCATGCATTCTATAGAAAGGAGGGCAATCATAACCATAGGTTTACAACCCACCCATCGTCCTGTGGGACTTCTGCTTCTTAAGGTCTCCTCCCATTCCAAGCAGTGGGAAGAAAATAGTTTAGACTGGTGTTTCTCAACCTCAGCAATTTTAAGATGTGTGGACTTCATCCCCCAGAATTCCCCAGCCAGCATGTTTAAAGTTGCTGTGGTTGAGAAACACTGGTTTAGACAACAAAATAGCTGGTCTAAATTTCCCAGTAGATCAGGAGTAATGGAAAAGGCCTGGGAGGCATAGAACCCTTCTAATTCTAATCTGTTCCCAACATAGCTCTGATTTAGGATCAGATAATTTCCTGACCTCAGAAAACTATAGAGGCTGAGAGGGAGAATTAACACTGGATTCCTTCCTCTCCTGTTTTCAACCTCAGAGAAGGTATCTAGGGGTTATCTCCTTCTGTGCTTCTATGTCTTTCCTCAAACCATCAGTTTATAGATCTAACATATCAGAGTTAACGAAACCCAACCTAAAAGACTCTTTTTAAATTTCTAACATTCACATGACAAGGAAATGCCATTGCGTTGTTTTCCACAGGTGCCAGCTTGAGCAACGACATCACTAAATACTTCTGGTTTCATCATTCCCAAGGCGACACAATGACGGTTCAGGATCCAGCCAAGATGAATCTCTGTGCTGCTCTTTGGACTGTTGTGTCTTATGTGATTGCTGATATGGAGGAGAAGATACCAGTGTAATTCAAAAATAAATCAAGAAAAAGTATTGATTGTTTTAGCACAGACCAGGAGTAGATGGGATCTAGCCCTGTGATGAAACTCTAGGTTTCTTCCTAAAGCTAAACTTTTTTTTATTCAACTCAGAGCATGTCTTTTTATTAGATATACTTATTTTGAATTGTGGAGCTAATACCTTCTTTTTTGATAGCTTTCTGATGATTAAAATTCAGTGCTGTGGTGTTTTGTTTGGTTTCTGTTGATCTCTACTCAGCAATATCATAACAGCCATTGATTATTAAGTGTACCTGTTTCTCTGCTAAATGCTTAAAATAAATCTGGTGTTATGCATGAACCCCTGAGTCTAGCCATCTGTCAAAACCTGCCTCCTCCCCCAGCCTCACCCCACATTAGACAGAGCAATCGGTGGTTGTTTTTCCACTGGCAGAAGGGGGATGCTCAGTGAAAGGGAAAATAAAGCCAGGGCAGTCCACCAATCGCTTTCCTTAATTCATCCCCTGTAAAGAAACGCATCACTACCGGCCTCATTACTGAGGCAGAACAAGGCTCAGCAGTCAGGGCAGCAAATGTTATGCTGGCATAACAAAGATTGTTTATTAACATGACTCTCTGGCTGTGCCCAAAGGCAAAAATTAGAGTAGCTGCACCAAGGAAAAATCTACCTGGAAGGTTCTATACAAAGAGAATGAAGGGAACTTCTGGCTCTATTCTTCAATGATGAGATCATCTCAACAAGTAGAGATTTAGCTCTGAGTTCCACATCTCTTTCTCAGATAGACTCAAAACCCCACTTTGAGCCCTGTTTTCATGCCCAAATACTATTATTTAAACTTTCTGAAATATGTAATTATTTGATTATCAACAGAATGTCCACTGAACCAGCTGGCTCTTCTTGCTCACTGTTGTATTCCCACACTTAAATAAACTCTAAATTGGGGTTGGAGCATTGGCTCAGCACCTTATTTTCTTTTTGCTTGCCTGGATGCTTGCCCAGCCACTAAATGTCACAAAGATCCCTTAACACATGGTTCCCCCACACTGTAACAGTGTATATTGAGATGAACATGTTATTATTTATAATGTTTAAATGATGATGGGGTCCCAGAGAGTGATATTATGTCTGCGGTCTTCACTGTAGTGCTGTAAATCCCGCTACCACAATTCCTGTGTGTCCTTTGGTTCCCATTCCTTCTGTTTTTGTTCATTTGTTTTAATAAATGGAAATATTTGGAATTCTGGCATGCTGCAAAACATGGCATCGATTTCCAGTGCACTCCGCCTTTCCAAGAATACAACTAACTGATGTAGGCCCTGGAGGGAAATAACAAAGAAGAATGGCTGTTTAGCCACTCAGAAAGAATGAGATGGTAAGGAGCATCCTGAACCTAGACATGGTGAGGGACCTCAGGATTCCTCAGGGGGAATCCTGAGGATCTGCAGGGATAGCGTAGTCATAGAGCCAGCATATATTCAGCCTGTGTGTTTTGTCTTTTAAAATATATACATGGCTCCTTTAGCTCATTCATTCATAGGGTTACCATATTTGCTCTGCAAGAATCCAGGCAGCCACAAGATGGTAGCAAAGAGAAAACAAACACTCTCTTCTGCCACCTAGTCATCATTCAGATGTTGGCAGCTCAAATATGACAACCCTATTCATTCATTATTATTCTGATTGCCTTTGCATAGCATGAATAGGTTTTGCCTGATTTTTCCTTGAGCATGAGTGCCAAAGGTCTATGCTTTGTTTGTGTCTGTGCATGTTTCTCTGAGTATCCCCAGTTAGCCCTCTATAAAATATATATGTTGTTCTACTTTACAGTGGCAACTGTGTGATTTGACTTTTGGGACTTAGACCCCCGTAAATCTAACCCTTGAAGATTCTTCACAACTTCCTTTTCAGTTCTTGTTCCTTGTTTGCCCAGTACTAGTGTTAGTGAATGTAATCAATTGGTGTGATATCCTTGTATTATGGCATGGGTGCATAAATTTGTCAACCATCAATCAATAACCCTAACCCATTTGGCGGGGGGCAGGGGGGGCACAAGATAGCCGAAATAAGCAGACATAGACAATTGCTGTGTGAAACTGACTGGAGGGGAAAAACTTTTCGCCAGGCAAAAAAGAAACAAGAGCCTACTTTTCTTTTAGTATCATCAGTTTGTGAAGCAGACATTTTACATTATCCATTCATAGAAAAACAGCTATTTTTTGAATTGGCAAGCTCCCTCACGGCAGACTTTTTGTGAAAGCCCCTATGACATCAACTCCAAATGAGTCACTACTTTAAATTGTTTTATATATTTGAAATGTTATTGGATTGCTTATGTAATCTGTATAAATATGTAATTATGTTATGCGGTTCATCGTGATTCTTACATTTAGAACAATGTATGCATGCAATCATGTTGTCATTGCTCAGTTCATTACAAGCATATTTTATTATTATGTTGTATATTACTTAAACCAGAATGCTAGATAAATTTCTGAAATATAATAGTTAAACAGATCTTACAGAAGAGCTCATTTATAACTCCTCAACTCCACCTTACTACATGCTGGCCGCTACACAAGAACTGACAGATGAACGTCAGCCGGAGTACAATATCTTCCTAAGTTATTTGGCAACATTCTGCTTTTTCTCGTGTCTATGCTGTCTTCTTCAGAAATGCAGAACAGGAAGAAGAGCCTTGTTCCAGCCTTATGAGGAACTCATGAGGATGGTACTTGTCCTATGTTTTCTTCCATTCTGGAAAATGGAAGAAAAGCTTCTGTTTATTTGATTCAGCCTTTACTTCAGCAAGTTCAGCTCTGGAAACATTAGATCTTGCTTTGTATCCCAGTTATAATTTGGATGCAGGGTTTATGCACATGCTAACATTGGGAAATTTTAAGTTAGAAGTGAATGCTACAAATTTCCAGTATCCAGAAAGCCGGTCGCAGAGGCAAACTTTATTTACCACAGGTAAGAGAAGCCCATTATTTTTCTTAAGTGAAAAAAAAGTTCTTCCTCCCTGCCTTTATGTGTTGAAATAAGCATGGCTCAGACGTGAACATTTCCACCTGATGCAAAACTGAATGGGAGAAAAGATGGGGGGAAGAGTGTGTTGATAGCTAAAAGTGGTACTTAGATGAAGAGTTGATGATAAGAGAAGAGGCTCTCTGAGAAGGAAAGCGTTCTGCAAATGCCATTATCAGTCAACCCAGAAACATTTATTATTGGCAAGTCCAACAAGAAGAATTCTTAGGCCTCACCACTCACCAGACCTGGGAATGGTAACAGGAGCAATACGCAGATTCTAAACCCAGGTGATACTGGCTTTCTAACCACACTGAGAAAACCCTTAGAGCAGTGCACTTCAACTCTGGGAGTTGAAGTCCACTCATCTTAAAGTTGCTAGGTTGAGAAACACTGCCTTAGAGCAATGAACACCATCAGTGTCTAGATTGTACCAAAACCTAAAACACAGTTTGGGACTTTCTGGGCCAAAGGCTAATCTGGCCTGTGAAGCCAGTCCATCTGATCATAGGGGTTCCAAGCAAAGCCTCTCCACATCCTCCACAATCATCACAGGTGGCCACAGTTGGCACTTGCAGGCATCCCAACTAGAGCACCAGGCAACTAGCTTTGCAAGTATTGACTTTTCTTTATTCCAGTGATACAGAAATAGGGGACCTTTGTAAACCACAGGGAAGGCTGGCTGTGTTTGAGGACGGGGAAGGGCTTCAAGGACTGGTGGCGTTTCCCCTTCCCCAAAGTTCCTCCTTCTGACATTATCTGGCCAGTGGAATTGTGTGAGAATTAATCCAGGCTTTGGAGATTCAAACATACCTTAGCAAATAGTGTGTGTCACTGTAGTATCCTTTAGATAATTGGGTTGTAGAGAAAGTAAATATAACTACTTCTGGCCCTTTCCATTCTTCAGAAAGAAATTGTATTCTCAACTATGCTGAAGGAGAAATTAAGCCAATTAGCTGTACTGTATATTTACTCTGACAGTTCATAGCCCAGCTCTACTTACTGCTGGTCCAAGGAACTGGGCTATTTACCTTTCAGATCACTTGAACCCTGAATGCTTTACCTAATTATATAAAATTATATCATGTTGGGAAAGCTATTGGCTAAGCTAAGAGTCAAAGTATGAATCACATGCCTCAGTGCTGCAGGCATTAGTCAGCCCCTAAGTCTCCTACTGGGTATTTATTTAAGCTTCATTCATAAAGATCTGGGCCACTTCCATTTATCCATTGCTGCCAGTGGTTATCAAAATATTCTCCACATCTATAGCTGCCTCATGAAATATACATTCCCTTCAACTGTACCCAAATGACTAATTTTCTGGTCTTTATTGATTAGCATAATAAAAATCTCATGACAACGGGAGATAGAAATGTTACCATTAATTGCCAGTTGACGTGAGCAATGTTTCCTGCATAAAAATTAACAAAGCACATGTCTCAGTTCTTCCAGATGCCTTGCAGAAATGCAAGACATTTCTTAAATCAAAAAGTGTTCCTTAGGTCCTTGCAGTTTTCCCTTCTGGCCGGTGGCGGGGGGTGGTTGTCCACAGGGTATGGTCCAAAGAGTCAGGATAGCTGCAATGATATAATTTGAAGCTCCACCTGTTTTCTATGTGTGTCACATGTGTGATACACACACACAAAAAAAGCCAAAGCTTTGAGGGCAGCATTGTAGCCGCCATCTTGATTTTGTTTCCCATACTCTAGAGACACCCTGCTTCTGGTTCAGAAAAATCAAATGATTTCCATTATAATGGAAGAGGAATGTCCATTGTGCAGCACTTGTTGAACAAAATGTGTCAAATGCAAACTTAATCCAGTCAGCAATGTACTACGAGGGTATTTAATATAAATAAATAGAGTAAAACTATTTTTCCTCTTTGGAGACCAAGGAGATGGAGCCTAAACTGTTCAGTGGTTCAAGGCCAATACTAGGTATTTTTTGTTGGCTGAGGCAAAGAACCAGATCATTCCTTCTTTCTATTCCATCTGGAATAAACAGCTGGTCAACAATGATGTTGGCATGCTTCCAGCTACCCTGAAGGCAGTGTGCTAGGTCAGAGGCAGGTTGCATGGCACATAGTTCTCTCCTCCAGCACCTGTTGCTCTCTCTGTGTGTCTTCTGCCTGAGACCAAGCCCTCACTTGGCCTAATGCAAGATGGGCAATTCATAGGTCACATATGGCCTTCAGTGCTTTTTTATAGTTCAAACTTCTTGCGAGAACACCTAACAGGTCACTGAAGCTATTGCTGTTTGAGGGCACAACTTCTCTTTTTCAAATATGTACTACAAAAGGCCAAGTCTCTGGTACCCTTAAAGGACCTGCTTTACTTTTTCTAAAAAATCAATCTTATAAAAGAAAGTTCTCAATTGATAATATTTTGGAGAATAAATTTATTTAAGCAGTTTTTAGAACTCTGGAAGCCACAGTACTATATCAAAATAATTCAAGCTTTATTGAAACATGTTCTCCTATTATATAAGCCTAGTTAATATAATGAAATATTTACATTTGTTTCCTGGGACTGCGATCAATTGTATTAAAAATATTGCCTGATGCATTAAACCGAAGAATTTCTTCTCATTCTACCTTTTCTCCCTTTATAATAATTAAGATTTCTTCACAGGGCACTTTAGTTCTATCTTTTTTCTGGCAGTTCTGCCTATGCCAGAAATTTTGTGGTTTGGTTGACCTGTGCGAATGAAGTATGTTGTACCTGGATGAAACTGTCCTTGCTCTTTGTATCTCACAAGGCCGCAGAGCAACAGAACACTTCCCGTCTGAACATATTTTACTGCGAATCCTGTTTTATTTTGTAAGATCTAATGAATGAAGTTTTGCTCATGAAAATCAACCTATATACTCTGATTACACTCCAGGTCTTCTATCCGTCTCCCCCACCCCTATCAGAAACTATATTTTTATTCGTAAATTTGGTGTTTTTAGTTTTCACTTAATTAAAAAAAGGGCTCAGATAAATTAGGAATGGAATTCCTATGCACTGGAGAACTGATATTATGCCAGTTTTTTTACAATAATTGTGATTCAACTGACACGCTGCAGCTGGCTATGCTTGAATATGCATTTCCTGCTCAAATCAGAAGGAATGTTTCTGGCTCTCTTTACAGTGTAGTTTGTATTTTCTGCTAAGTAATATTTTAAATTTACTTATCCATGACTATTTGGGTTCTAATGAACCACTTACATACACATTTTCTTATCTCGTGTTCCATATCTTAGGCCATTTGTGTATAATGACAGTTGCAGTAATGGCAATTACTTTTTCTGTTGAGCTTCGTTTAAGTGGACTGGTTTAGTAAACAATTCCTCAGCTGCAATTCTGTGTTCCTCCAGAGGACATCCTCGACCTGGACCAGTAGAATGCTTGAGATCCCTCCTCTGAGAGCAGAGAAAGAAGTTTAATCTCAGAGGGGAGAACCAATCTTGGAACCCATCTCTCCAGTTTTGCAATCTCTATCTTCCTAACATTAATAGAAACCAAAAGTATGCATGTAATGGTACTGTAGATGGTTTAGATCCTTAAAAGCCATAGTATGCCTGTTCTGTAGCCCAGTGCTGTCTTTGAAATAGTGCAGATCCTTTAGGCAAGAGAAGAAAAACTGATCTAGCTTCATGAATTGAGGTTCATGGCTGGGTGAAAGTTTGAGCCTGGAATGCTCCAGCTGAAATATTGTACAATGGTCTACCTCTCATACTACATGTGACGTTGGGTATAAGCAGTACTCTTGTTCCAATGTATAGATACTGAGGAACCTAGGTATATCATAACAGATCTTAAAATAAATTGCCTTTTATAGGTATCTTCAAATCCCTTTACAAGTGTTCATCTAAATGCATGGAGGTGAGTGTTAAAACTGTGTAGAGAGCCAGACTGCAGATGCCGGCCCCACCCTCTATATCATCAGCACCTGCTCATCCCATTCCTTGTCCCTCTCTATGAGCCTAGCAGGAAGTATACAGAACATGTAAAGCTTCCCTTCAGCCCTTGTTCTACACAAAGATCAAGAGATTGGCAAAGGGCAGACAGGTATAAGTAATCCAATGCATTGTCTCCCTCATGTGTTCAGTCAAGCATGAGCAAAGGGCTAAAAGTCTATACAAGATAAAGAAAATATCCACTAATCATGATGGGGAAAGCTGGTTGATGGACAACTGCATCAACTTCTTTCCCTTTTCATAATGTCTCACAGTATGCAGCTGAGATCGCATTCATTTTATTGAGTTTAAAGGAATGGGGGGAGAACTCATTTGTCTTTTTTATATAGGGTGGTTAACTGTATTTTAATTAATATTTATTTTTTTTACTGTAAACCGTCCAGAGTTACTCTGCAGTGAGATGGGCAGTGACAAATCTGAAGTATAAATATTTTTTTTTGTTTTTTGTTTTGTTTTTGTTTTGTTTTGATTTAATTGTTTAAGTAATTATTTGAAACTGATTGGTGGCTTATAAAATGAATTGCTCAAAAGTATCATTTTTCCAGCCCTCCAATCCTGGCTCAACATTTCATAACACAAAACAGTTGAAATGGCTTATCGTTAATAATTACCCCACTTTGATACCTTTCAGTCTTGGAGGTGCTATTGAGATGCTGTCATCACACTGCATAATCAGTAAAATCCAATATTTTCCTGCAATATATCATTGCATTCTCACAACTGAGCTATAAAACTGAGGCAGAACACCAATGAGCTATATTGACATCATTCACAATGCCTCCAAAGTGAAAAAAACTGAACATATATTTGGTGTGCTGTATTGTCAACCACTGTTTCCTCCATCTCTATCCTATGTTTCACATGTTATTTTAAAGCTTCCATTTAAGGTAGTGGATTAAATGGAAATAATAATTTTCATTAGTATTGCCACTGGCAAACTTTACAAGGTGAGCTTCAAATACAGAGCATACAGTCTACATCAGCAGCATGAAACTTCTGTTGGTTTAAGAAATGAACCAACCTTGATGTGGCCATCAGGGGCTACACCAGAAGCAGATAAGGCCAAGACCTGCACTGAGGGGAGTTGAGGAGCATTAAAGAATAAAACCACATCCTTCATATTCCCAAGTGCAAAACAGACAGACAAAAAGGCTGAGATTTATATTCTCAGCACTGCTTATTGATATGCAAGGAAAGAACCCTTTCCATAAACAGGAATAAAAGTTTTCCATTTCTCAAGTTTTTCAAGTGAAACCTAGAGTTTTCAGAGGTTTTTCTTCAGATGGATGGCAATAACTATTTACCAAATGGAGGTCACAATACAACATACATCAGTCAAATGGGACACCAGGAATCTCTGATCTGGAAACACCTGTGTTCAAAATGTATCTATGCAATGACTTCCCCGTTTAGGCATATCCTTTCCCCATCACTATGCATATGCTACTGCACTCTCACACGTACTACGTGGGAACACATGGAAGAATGTGCAATGTTAAAGCTCATTTAGAGGTGACTCAGGAAAAATAATAATTATTATTATTTTTATTGTTATTAAAATTTATATGCCACCCAACTCCCAGCAACCTTCTAATTCTATTACAGTACAATTCCCATGATCCTTATCCAGCATGACTTTCATGGGATGTGTTCATCTAGGTAAAATCTACCTGTCCAGGGAGTTTAGGTAGAGAGGGTACATTAGGGTTGGGTTCTGCTAACGAAGGGATGTTTTCATCAGGGACCCAGAGGGTGAGCCTTCTTTGTGATCAGCCCCTCTTTGAAATTGTCCTTCCCTGGGTGGAGGGACTGCCCCTTCTCTATTAAGCTTCCAAAGAGCTCTGAAGACATGGCTCTTTCAGAGGGCCTTGGAGGGTGGGATGGAAGGTTGATTATCCTGGAGATGTAGGTACAATAATGTGATGGGGTTATTGTGTGCTGTTTTAATTCTATTTCTGTAGGTCGTTCAGAGTTTTCAGGCACAGAAGCCAAAGTAAAATAAATACAGATAAATGAATAAAAATGCTGTGAGAGCTGCAAATTGCAGGAGAGATCATCAATGGTTTTGGAGACCACTAGGTTGCAGAATGTTTAGAGTGATTAAACAGCCACATTTTACATGTTTCACTGAGGTTGAGTCATGTTTTTGCAGCAACAAACTTGGCCCCCCCATATAACTATTTGAAAATTATATTAGAGAATGTATAAAGGCAAGCTTCTTCAAACTGGTGTTTCCCAGATGTGTTTTTCTCCTGTCCTCATATCCAGTCAGCATGGAGAGAGATGCTTTATGGCTTGGGATCCTCTCTCATACACACATATTCTTTCTTTTCTCTCTCTGGGAAAAAGTATGAATAATCTTACATTAAAATGACTCATGGGATGAAATCTGAAACTGAAGATAAGTCTCTCATAATTATGCTTTCTTTAACTATGAGAATATATACGCACTATGTCATACTAAGATAAGCATCAGCCAGATTTACTTCCAAGCTTTGTTTAAGAACCAAAACAAATATGAGAGTACAGAGGCTAATGTGTTTTGTTGCTTTTTATTTCCAACACGTCTCTCCCAATTCCCCCTTAAGAAAGAGATGCAGGATAAACTAGAACAAACCTTTAAAACATAACCTCGAATTCAGCCTTAGCCACACTTAAAGCAGGCCAATTGAATCAGTGGGACTTGATATCCCACTGATTTCAGTTGGTCTATTTCAACTACATCTTGAGGCAACCCATTAAAACTGATTGATTTTTAACATGGGTTTAGTGGAGAAAATGGTTCAAATCAACTAGTATAACCCACTGGTGGTATTTTTATTGAAAACAAGCTACACTTCTTGTTTTGAAACTTCCACTTTAATTCTGTGTTATACGAACTGCTCTGGGGGCTCTGGGTAGTAAGTCTTATGGAAACAAATGAGAAAATAACTCTAGTAGTAAGAAATCCAGTTAACAGATGAATGTTACGGAGTGGTCGGAGAGAGTTTGTGGCTTTGCATTTTAAATGATTTGAGCTAAAGCACATACACATATACCCACAAAATTGCTTGGTGATCAAGCATTATATACATTCCCATGGAAACAGTAAAAGGACATAAATCCAAACAAACAGCCCTGAACAATTCTTCTCTGCTTCAGTAGTCTCTTCACCCATTCACTTGCAGCCCATTCTAGCTTTCCGTAGACATATTTTAAACATCTGCTCCAGGTCACTTACATTATGTAAAGACATATCAGAGCAATGGGCATGAAATTGTGCTGCGCTTAAATGTTTACAATTAAACTACTGCAAATACAGTGTAGCATCATGATGCAGTTATTCTTTGCAAGGCTTCTACAAGAAGTAGAAGTCTTTTTAAATTAGCAAAGCGATAAAAAGCATAGCATGGAGGCCATATTTCAGCCCTGGAAGAAAGGAGCATTCCTTTAAACAACTATCATAGTGTCCTCCCTGCCACAGAAGTATACTGGATACCTCATTTAATAATGATTTGGTTGCAACTGCCTTGCAGAAAGTCGTACAATTCAGGACTTGGGAACGTTAACTCATGGGGTTTGGGCTTGTCCTATTACTGCCATTTTGGGCTGATATCAAGAGGATTGTTGAAATTACTTTGAATTAAACTTTGCATGTTAGAAGCACAGATTTTTTATTTGGCATCTATCAAGACATCAAAAACTGTGATATTCAGGCATGAGGTGTGGCCGAAAGCATTATTAAAGAGCACTAGAACATACCTTTACATATGAATGGCAGTAGTCAACTGCTTGTACCTGTTGTTTGTCATCTGTTGAGGTGGGGAGAAACAAGAGGAAGAAGAATCTGGTGAATTGGGGAGAGTTCTATTGAAGACAAAACTCTCCAAGCTTTTCCTTCCTTTTTAATAATAATTATAATAAAAATAATAATAATTTATTGATCTTGTATGCTGCCTGACTCTCACTGATGCTGGGCAGCTCATAAAATCAAACAAAGAAATTACAATAAAATCAACAAAACATAAAAAATAAATTATTATTAATTTGGAGATTACATTATATTGTTAATACCGTTGGGTATATGAACACTTTTTCCATTAATTAGTCCAATAAAATAATTTATTATATTTATTTTAAAAACTTTGAAGAATAAAAACCTGGGGGTAAATATTGGTATAAAATGTTGCAAGGATGTGAACACTGTCTGCTACCTGTGTGTGCTATACAAGGACGTCTATTAAAAGTCTGCAGAGAATTTGCAGTGTTTGAGGTCAAAAAAGTGAACCCATTTGCGGCACCTTTAACAAAATGTTTATCAAACACAAGTTTTAGTGGATCCACTGTACCAGACTGATGAAGCATTATTCTCATTTAGGCGAGCTATCAGGACACCTAGGACTGTAGGCTAGACTGGAAGCAAGTAGACATCCTCAGAGAAGGCAGTGGTCAACCAGTTCTGCATCATTGCTAAGATAACTACATGGACGTGTTCATGGAATCACAGGAGCCAAACTCAACTCAGAAGGGGGAGTTAATGGTGCAAGCGGGTAAGACCATCTCATGCATTTTTACTGGCCTTGGAGATGAGCTGGCCTTTTGCTTTATGCTCAATAACATATTTTAGATTTTGTTCTTTAAGAATTAAACTCTATAAAGAAACTTGTCAAAATAGAATTGGCACAGAAGGATTTTATTGCCCCAGCTGAAGATGGCAAAGGCAATGTCTAGTAAAGTCTGCAACATTCATCATTTAAGTAGCCACATTATGTGTTGCTGTTTTCTTTTTTTTTCTTTGCTGTTTTTTTGTAAAGTTAATCAACTACATTTTAAAGGGGATTTCTCTCAATGTTTGAATTGCCTTGGCTTTTTTTTTTTTTTTTAAAGACCCAAGGCAAAAGAGAGGACTTTCAGGTTTGGTCTAATTTTATAGCTTTTACCCTGTGAGTAATATTTAGATTTTTTTTCTTTTTCTATTTTTCCTCTCCTGTTTTCATTAATACATTCTATATTGGCCTTGGAATTTTATTATTTTTAAGTTAGATCATACTGACTTGGGATTTTCATGTATGGATTTTTTTTCTTTTCTTTTCTCATGTTTAATAAAGGTGGTTTTTTAAAAGCCCACTTACCTGTGCTGATTATGGTAGGAGAAAGGAAAAACATGTTTTCAGCACCAAATATTGAAAATTGAATGCTAAGAAAATGCAATATTGGCACAACAGAAAGCCTACCTTTTGCTCTCTGGATTGCTCAGCACAGTAAATGAGTAACTGCACATTGAATTATGCACTATACATTGGCCAAGCCTAAATACCAATAGAAGAGAATATGTGTAGCTCAGGGCTGAGCTATGGAATCCTTGGGATTCTCTGAGCTTGATTGTTTTCTTGCAAATGTTTCGTTACCCGGCTAGGTAACATCTTCAGTGCTAGAATGCTAGCACTGAAGATGTTACCTAGCCAGGTAACGAAATGTTTGCAAGAAAACAACCAAGTTCAGAGAGCCCCAAGGACTCCAAAGCCTAAATACAAAATCTGCTTTTTCTTTAACTGTGAACATTACTGATACTTTAAGAACCAGTTTATGACAAAGTTCTTAAGTGTTCTATTCTTTCTCTGCCATAAATGAATCACAAATGTCTCTCTCAATCATTAAATCTTTGGTTCATTAATCAAACAAAATTAAAGTCAGCAAAGCCCTTTTCCAGGTTTTTCAATGAATGCTCAAAAGTTTGAAGTAGAACATAATAGTTTTTATTTAATATTTAATAATATTACCTCACAATTCAGTCATTCAAGTCCAGCACTTACGTGCCTTTGTTCCTATCATCCTCCAGCTCTAGATGTGATAAATAGTTTTAATTATATCCAGTCAGAAAATGGGATCCCATCAAAATCAGCTACAGGAAATTGTATGTATTTGTCCTTATGATTGTTTTCTCAATTATACTTTCAAAAATTGGATTCAATCAAGAGAAAGAATGTGAAAATCAACCTACCTACATTCCCCAAGATGAATGTTCATGCTCTGTTATCTTAAATTAGTGTGCTACATCATAACCTGTTTATTTTGTTCAAGAAAAACTTTTATTTTGCTTATTTCATTCAGCTATCACCGAAAGAAAGAGAGAGATCATTGAAATGAGCCGGATCCCATGTGTTCCAGTGGATAATATACAGAATACCTACCTGATTTCCCCCCCCCCCCATTGTATGGAAGAGGTAACTGACTGGGTACAACATTAAATGTTACATCCAGTCAACATTTTTCATTGTTTAAAAAGTTTTCCTGATCCACATGAAATGGTTAAGGGCTTGTTTGTTGTGGGTTAAGCAGAAAGACAGTGACAAGTCTAAAGTGATCAAGTGAGTTTCATGGGTACCAGGAGCATCTAGGGGGAGGGCAGGAAAGGAATCACAGAAATCAAGAAGGCAGCCATGCCTGTGCAATTAAAACCCCACTTTCATAGCATCCTCAGAGCTCCTAATAATTCTTTGGAGTGCAACTTGACTAAGACTCATCCTGTTCATCTTTGATCCCTGCGGTCCCCTGTGCTATTCAATTGATGTCCGAGGGAGTTTTTTCTCATGATTTCTCCACATATCCAAATGGTTGTGCTTGGGATTCTGGGGCTGGTCTGATAGCTAGAATGACACTGAGCTGAGGAACAACCTGTCAGTCATTGAACCTACACTCCTCGTCTTCTCCCCTGTTTTACACAAGCAAGCATCAAAGGGTTCGTTTCCCACCTAAAAACTCTTTTTGGCATAGCTGCCCTAGTTCTGCCAAAATCAATGCATCATGTCTAGAGTTTCACAGATATTTTTGAATTGGGAATGGGTGAGTTGGAGCTGTCTGTCCTGTTAGATGAGAAATATATATATACCCTGAAATGCCCTGATTTGGTCTGGATCTCATTTTAGTTCCAAACTGGAACAGAGTCCTAATCCCTGTTATTAGGCATTGGTGGTCTACATAATAATTCATGTGATCTGGCAATTGCCAGATGTTGAGCAGGTTCAGAAATTATCACTAAGCACAACTCACACTTTGCAGATACATCAGAATGGGAATAGAAGCTGTGATGATCAGACAAGTACTTGTGACACTAAAAGCATTTCTTTGATATCATTCAAAATTTGAGGTCCTTTATGGTTTCCAAAGTCATGATCCCCCTTTTCAAAGTATGCACTGCTGGCAACATCTGTCTAGATTCCATGGGAAAGTATTTAGCCAATCTTATGCTGAAATGTTTATCTTGTGAGCTGTCAGGATGAGTAAGTATATAGCATGAATACCACCATTCAGTTTGAATTGAGAAATAGCTACCACTCAAGAAATTTGACAGAATAAATACATTCTTAAACAAGATCTGTCAGTTTCCTATTAATCTTTTGGGTCCAATTTCAGTGCAGCTGATTTTAAGTAGACCCTTGCAGACTGGCATCTTAAAATGGTTTCCCTTTCCTTCAGTGAAGGCAGACAGTCATGTGTTACCTGATTTGCTTTACCTTCTCCAAATTGTACCCAATAATTTGATTCCATGTTTATGCAACTGAAGTACACTAGCCAAACCACACAGCTTACTGTTTATAGTAAGTAGCGCATAGCTAGAGTGAAGCTGGCACTCTTTCTCTCTAGAACAGGATTTTTCAACCTTAGCAACCTTAAGATGTGTGAACTTCAATTCCAGAATTCTGGGAGTTGAAGTTGCCAAGGCTGAGAAACACTGCTCTAGAAGGATGCAGGTAGGGATGTCTGGTTGTCTGAAAAGGACCCCTGACGGGCAGAAAAGCACCACAAATTCTGGCAGCACTATGGGGTAAAATGGTATTTGGGTGAATGCAAGGTTGTACAGATATATCCTAAACCTCTCCCTCTTTACATTGTTGATTTCCAGATCTTTGTTAAACAATGACTGGGTTAGCAGTTGCCTTACAGTGACCCATTGGCTCTTCCAAGAAACTTTTCTGGTAAACCAAGGAAGGAGTCTAGATGTATGTTTGAATATTTCAACATTTATATAGATAACCCAAGAGGATTTACATCTTTGTCAATCCTTTGTTCGTGCCTGGAAATAAAACCATTCACCAAACCAGCAACCTACCCCAAGGCTTTTCCCACCATCCTTTCTTGATTGTCTTGTCACCATTTTTTATCTCTGAAAGTGTGCCTCCCTGAACTAACTCCCTGTGTCTCAAAGCCCTCAATAATAGAGTTGGCTCTGCCAACTCACGTGGGGCAAGAAGAGGGGCAACCAACCTTGGGGGTGGCTGGCACTTTGAAGATGCTCCTGTAGGGTAATAACCTTTATTTAAATAAATAATGTCTTCTAACCAACATCTTGGAAGACATTATTTATATATGAACATGGTTTTTTATTGTATTTTAATTAATATTTATTCTTGTTTTACTGTAAACCATCCAGAGTCACTCTTGAGTGAGATGGGCAGTGACTAAATTTGAAATATAAATAAATAAATAGCGTTCCTGAAAAGAAAGACAGAGAAAGTGAATGTACTGCATAGTCCTTTGTTTTTCTGGGGGTTTCTTTTCTTCTGCCTTCTTGGATAACTTTTTCCAACCGCAGTGCAAGCTCAGGCAACTCGGAGCTGCCTAGAAAAGGTGACTCCTCTCCTATCAGCCTTCCTTCCCTCCTCTATCCAGAAATCCTCCTTTCCTTTTTACTGCAGAAATGTAACTTTTTGTCTCCATATTTTCTTTCCCAATCTAAGCAGTGCCTGTACAAGTTGTATATATACTTGTGACTGAATGCTACATCTGTAAACTTCCTGCTTTCTGTTTTGTGATGAGTTTTAATGATAGATCTTTAAATCACCTGCTTGATATGCTTGGCAGGAAGCTTCATTGCTGAGCTCCACCCCATTGCCTTGGTAAGAAATTTTGCAATATCGTTAGACTTTATCTGCTTTCTCCATCTATAGGAATTCTGTGCATGATCTGTTAAAGTGTATCCTCTGCTCTTTATCTTTCTCTTGTTGAACTAAATATTCTAAATTCATCATAGATTGCTAACTGTTTAAGATCTCTAAGTTAGCCTCTATTGGAGGCTATTGAATTATTTGATTGCCCTATATGCCATTAGACTCAAATGTTTTCTTTTCTTCCTTCGTAGTGATATCACTGCCCCTCTTTCTTCATGTGAATCCACCTAACCATACCTAGTTAAAATTGGCATATTCAAATAGCATGCAAATATGCCTTTTCTTTTGTCTTCTCATTTATAATCAACAAGTGATTATGCTGCATTTCAGTCAAGGTCCTCAAATAATTTAATAAATTGTACTGATTGGTTATTAATTCTTGTGGAGTCCTTGGGGTTCCCTGAGCTTCGTTCTTTTCTTGCTTTTCTTTTCTTGCTTATTAATTATGTCATTTTCTTTTCTTGGTTATTAATTACGTCATTTTTGGACTTAAGTGTTCATAACAATCTTTAGTGTCTGATCCCAACAGAACTGGCACTATGGGAAGCCCCAGTTCATAATAAATATGGGACAATTGTTAGCCATTGATTGGAGCTTGCATTTAGTTTTTCACATTTGCTTATATTCTTATGCTTTCCTCAACAGTTAACTACACTGATGGATTCCAAAGACAAATCATCCTTAAGGCTTTAATTCTAATTTAGGGCAAAGGAAGCAATGGACATTTTCACTACAGATATATTGTTAGTGTCCTCCTGGCAGCTACCTATCAAACAATTAATGGGTAGGCATGAATCCATGTCAGAAAAATAACAAATGCAGTTAGTTTCAGTCCTTGAAATACATATATTAAACCATATCCCCAAAGACTAAAAGTTCAGAACTGGCTAGAAAATCAGCATCTCCCTTCCTGCTTAATCAAAACTGAACTGGTCCAAGGAAGACTTTGATAAGATCTCTTGTTTCTCATGACTAAGAGCAGAGCATGGTTCTCCCCACCTACACATTTCAATATAGAGTGATATGGAAGCATCTCATCTACTTTAGAAAACATCCGGCTCTAGCTCGCTTTCCTTTGAGTATTGAGACTTGATACAGAAGTTCTTTCAGACTTCCTGGAGTTCCTGCTCCCTTGCCTTAGTTTTGCTTATGTGTTTGAATCTTTTTTATGCAGTAGAGAAGAACACCATTCAGAGAAGAGGGGCAGAAACTGGAAAGGGTTTTGCAAAAACATGGCTCTGCAGAGTCTGGGAAGGTATACAGAAAGTACTTTGCAGCACAAGGCAGGATAGATCACCTTTATCTGATACAGGAAAGAAATTGGTTAGTAAACTCTAAACCTTATGTCAGGTAAAGAGGTGCAACTTCAGAAACCTGAAAATCAGTCCACTCAGTAAGAACTGGTTTATTGGTCTAGAGTCAATCATGCACAGAAGACTGTGTGATGGTCATATCATGTTCAGACTCTACTAGAAAGGATCATGAGTTTACAGTGGATAGGATAAGACCATAGCAAAGTTTCAAGCCTCACTTTTGCTGAGATTCCAAATTAAACTGCACAGTTCCCAAAGTATTTTAAGATCACTGATTTGATTTACTTTTTACCTACCATGTAATTTTACCTGTCATCGCCTTTGAGCAATCAGGTTGTAGGCTTAGAATGCACTAAAACAGAAAGCTTGAAAATAAAATTATTCTGACCTGTTTTTAAGTATGCAGTACATATATTACAGTTTTTTAAACTGTGCCTTTTATTTGACTTTATTTAATTGTATTCTTCTGACCTCTGATACTGCTCCTTCTTTCTTTCTATTCATAAGTCACTCACATAATATAAGTAAAGCACCTATGGGTGTAAATCAAGATGGAGCCAGATAAAAACAATGCTTCTATCTCATCAGCTCTGGACACAGATAATGCATGCTGTTAGCAGAAGGGGCTGCTAACAAAAGTGATATGTATCTAGCATACTTGGGGTGCTGTAAACTCTTCATGCTCAGAATCATGTAGGTCATGCAGAGCTGAATGTACAGGTGGGGCACATAATACTTCCTTCCATGTTCCATCACCTTGATCAGGGATACCTTCATGTGTCAGTAGGGCTGCAGATTCTCCTGAGCCCTTCTGGGTTCTCCTTGTCTCTCCTAATGTTGCCTGTGTCTTTGGTATAAACCTTTGTTTGATTTGAAAATGAGGTAACTAATATCGGTAAGCCATTAAAAAAGCTAGCTTTATTAAGAAAATTGATTATGCTTTCTTAAAGTCTACTTAATTTGTATTCTGTTTTTTTCCAGCCAGATTAGGGGCCCTACAACTGAATTGTGTAACAAATGTATAACAAGTATTCAGCAATACATTTTTGGAAGTGTGAGGACTATCAAGATTGGCAGTTTGGACTGATAAGTAACAGTTGCTAAGACTGCTGTGAAAGTAGATTTAAAGTGGTTACCGTATCATTTGGGATCCACTTGTACCGGATCTCAAACTTGGAATTACCATCTTTGTAAATTATTCCCTAAGTCACTCTATTGGTGCATAATTTCAAATGCAAGAAGGAATTTGCACATGATGTATGCACAAGCAAAACTTTCTCCTTAACTATGAATATCAGCTGTATGCATGCTAAGGGGCTCCAAAAGTACCATTTGGAAGTATATGATGAAAAATAAAATAGCAGCATGGTGCTGGACAGAATCTACCCTCAAGTGGAGAATCCAAGTACTCCTCTTCAAAGATTTGTACTCACAGACTGAGGCAGAGTCCCCACTAATAACTAGTGTCTTCTGAAGTCATCCAACTATCACTAGGCTTTATATTGCTAGTTGGGGAAATGGCCATAATAAAATCAAAGTGAGTTATGTGAATACTTTCAGTTTCATTACTTTTATTGTGCAAACCAATACAAAGAATAGCAACCTCTTGTCCTACAAACATGTCAGACTGCAACTCCCAGAATTCCCTGTCAGGATCACCAAGAGCCATGGGAGCTGTAGTCCCAATACATCTGGAAAACACCAAGTTAGTGAAAGCTGTTCAGTCTACAGTATATTCTGCAATGAGGCTACCGGCTGTGCTAATATGCATTAATGGTGGTGCTACTTGCTATCTACTTCCTATATATGCTTTTGGTCCTAAAGGATCCCAAGCCAGTTAACATATGTACCAGCTGCACTTAGATAAAACGGGCCCCAAGCATTATCCTGGTTCAATTTTTTTCTTTCCCAGAGAGTTTTGTGATGTTTGAAAACAATCTGTCACTCTGAACTGCATCAAACCAACATGGGGAAAAATATACATAGTGATACTTCCTGTTCCATTTTTATTGTTTCCTAGGGCCTACTCCAGGTAACAATTTCTAAGACTGAAATCTCAGAAACCATTTCTGACTTGAAATTCTCCATTACTCAATTTTTACTTAGTACTAGGAACATTGTGTGTAGAAGTTAATGGACCAGTGTCAGAAAATGGGTGACCTGAATTATATTGGTAATCTCGGGGCTCACTAGGTGAAAAAAATGTCAGGGTCAGGAAGGCAAAAACCTGAATAGATCCATTAGGATAGCAAGACTGAAGCTGATGTATGTAGCCAACCAATTCTTAGACCATTTGCAGAGACTTGAAAAAAGCTTTTAAGGAGGACTCCAGGGCTAAACAGTTCTTATATGGCAAACAGAATGAACTTCTTGTGACTGGAGGGAAAAAAAACAAACCTTCTGATTCCCACTTGTTGCAATTGACTTGTGCCTGAAGTCAATTATACTTATTCATTATATTAGGAGAAACATAAAAATAACAGGCAGAATGGGAATGGGTTGAAACTGAATTTTGAATGTATATCCATTAAGGGTTACTTAAGAAGTCTGTATGTAAAACAAGTATGGTTAGGAATGAATTAGAAGTGAGTGTGTGAGTAATATGAAAAAAGGATATTGAGATGGTTTGGACATATGGAGAGAATCAATGAGGATCAAATCACAAATTTAATATACTGAGGATGGATGGATTGGTTGTGAGGAAAGAAAACTAAGAAATTTGCGGTTGGGTAGTATATTGTGAATGAACTGCACTTTTGACCAACACACAAAACCTTACTTAGACAAACTAGTTTCTTCCTTGTTTTTTCCATGAAGCCCCAGGTACTCTCCTTGTTTTACATGAGCCTAGTGATAAGGAACTTCCTGCTCTGTCCCCAAATAGACCATTATTTCCCACTTTTGCCTTAACTAAGCATCCATTCCCCACCAGACATTTAACAAGATAGCTAATCTTCACTAATATTTCTTGACTTACTTTCCCCAAAGCAATCTAAGCAGCCTGGGGGGAGGGGGAGCTTGAAGGGCTTAACTTCAACAAGGGTTGACCTTGCCCAACAAAAGCTACCCCTTGTGGGTGGTTTTGCCAAGGCTGACCTCTGCCACTGCTTGCACCCACTGCAACTGATTGGAAAAGGAACTATCTTATGTAAGTTTACAGAATCAATCAATAAAGCTTTACTACTTTGTTCATTCTGGCTTCTCTCATCCATTCCTTTTTTGGAATCCAAACTATGGCCATCTCAGCCAGCAACTGGTAGAAGAGTGAGAAGTGGGAAGTTTAAAGAACAAACAGGATATATGAAGTAGAATATGCGCATGGTGGTAGTAGGAAGGGTTTGTAAGGAAGAAAGTTATGGAGAAATATAGTGAATGTATCATGTTGATGTAAACTAGATTTAAATATATTTTCTTTCCTTTTCTCTTATTTCATGACCTTAATTTCCTTTGCTTACTCCTTTTTCTGCACTTCATATAATTTTGCTTATCCTGAAACGAAACAGCATGATGGGTACTCATACACATGCTCAACAGAGAAAATAATTTATTTTACAATTATTTTGGTTTAGAGCTTTCAGATGTGTGCAAAATAAACAAAAGGAGACACCATTATTGTTCAAAAGGTGTACTTCCATTTTTATGTGAATCTCCCATTTTAAAAAGTATACAAACTTGTATATGTGTTGTAGTATACAAACTTGTATAGTGTTGTAACATTACAAGCATTACTTAAAAAAATAGGAATATTGGGAGAATGCAAAAATGTGGATAAATGGGAAGTTTATTAAAATAGATTATGAAACTGATATGCAAATGAAATTTAAGATTGGAAAAATGAGAGAAACTGGAACTGAGAGATTCCATCATCTACGTAAGGGCATATAACACTGCAGCTCAAATCTTCTACATGATATCAAAACTAATTTTCCCTATGGTATCAGTTCAGCCCTAATGTCCTTAAACCAGATCAGAAGGTACGTTGGCAGCTCCAATAAATAGAGGAGCCCTTTGTGGAGGGTGGCACTGAAGACTTCACAGGGGAGAAGAAATTGCTGAACACCTCTTCTTCACATCATAGGAACATCCATCAGATCAGACAACTTTGTTTTTACAGAATGATCCTTTCCATTAATGGAAAGCCATATAGGAATTCTTAATTTTGTTTGGATCATGACTATGTTTAAAAAAAATCATGTCACATTTTGAAAATCCCATAAGAGCATTTAAATCATTCAAGAACTGATCTTATGATTACCCCAATGGCAAACTCACTCAAATTAATTGATGTTGACATTGCAACAAACCCAAGACAATATTATCACATGCTTGACTCTAAATAGATTTGTTATGCCTTCCTTCAACAGGACTGTTTTGGGGGTTGTAAGTTAACTGTAAAACAAAGGGAAGTCCTCTTTTATGAACTGTGCTGCTGTCCCCAACTGCAATAATTCAAATTTATGTTCTCCCTATTGATGAGCTATTTCTCTTTCCAACTTCAGCAAAAAGGAGGAGTTTAGTCATTCAGTTAAGCCAACACTTCCCCAACTTAAATACTCTCCAGGTGTATGGACTTCATCTCCCATAATTTTTAGCAATGGCCATGCTAGTTGGGGAATCAGCGAGGCCCACATCTGGAAGGCATGCAGGTGAGGGGAAAGCCACTTTATTGTTACTTACTTATCCTACACTCAGAGTTAAGCATGGTAGTAGGGTGTCCAAAAGGAATTACGGGGGGAAAACCCCCAAATGATAAAAATGTTTAGCATCCCCTTCGTATATCCATAAATGCTTCTGTCAGTCAGCTCTGGGCACTATAAATTTCATCCAATTATTCTAATCCTTACAGGCATGTCTTCCTCTATCCTTGTTCTTTCTACCACTGGAGCATTGTAATGAGAAAATCTTCCTATCTACCTACCCAGACGCCTCCACTGGTGTGCTACATGTCCACACAGCCTTAACTTTTTGAGTTAGATTTCCATTAGCTAAAAATGATAGGCTTTTGTATCTCAGAATTTGTGTTTTAAGGATGAGTGTTGGGTAGTAGGTTCTTCCCCAAGCAAAAACGTATGATTGGCACTCTATATTATTCAAACTAATTTGGCTTCTCAAAAAACTTCAATGACATAATAACTCTTGGGTAAACAATGGAACAATGTTAGGAATATGCAGATGGATTGCCAACTGATCCATTTTCTTATCTGCGTGCAGGGCAGATTTAGTGTTCTTTTTCTCTGCACTTGAGACACTGCATGTTCACTTGGTCATTCCAAGAAGTACTGAAAAAGAAGAAGCAAGCTCTGTGAACAGCATATGGAGTATTACTACTGTTAGAGGAAAGAAAAGCCCAGGATACCTAGCCACCATGTACAGCTTCTTTTTAAAAAAAACACAACAAAACTTCTTTTTAAGGGAAAGACAAATCCTTGCTGGACTTGATCTTAGTATTGTTCCTGGAGCCGAACACCCAGATTGACCCTCATTAGGATCCATGACAGAATGATTTTACATTCCTAGCTTATACTGTCAATAGGCTTCCCAGAGATATCAAGTTCATTTCATTGGAAAAAAAGAGTCTACAGTTGAATTACTTAAAATGATCCAACAGGGCCTTCTTTTGTTCTTAAACAAGGGACTAGTAAATGTCAGAAAAAGAGCACTGGGGCATAGTTACTAACACAATAACACTTTTCATATATTCAAATTAAATAGCACTGGAAAAATAGATTGCTGGTTTTTTTTCATTCTCATTGAATGAAAAAATTACAGTTCTTAATGAAATACTTTGGGATTCACATGCAACGCTTAAAGAGTGGATATATCTTAGAAGTGAAAGTAAATCCAATAATCCATTGGCAACTCTGAAATTACAGTTTCACAGCATCAGCAAAAGCAAAACCCTCTCAACAAAACAAAGCAAAAGATTTCTGGAGGATTTTTTGTTCCCATAACAAGGATCCCCAACTTTTGGTCTTGATGGTCATGGAACTTTGGCGGGGGGGGGGGGGAGGCGAGAGAAATGTATCTATAACAAATTCACATTCATTATGCTTTTCTGTGATATTTAAATAAATTTACAATTTCTTTTTAGGAAAAATAAGTGCATTTTCAGGGGAAATACAATCTAGACCAAGAGAAATTATGTTTATGCAAAATAGTCCCTAAGGGCTCATGTCCACCTAATTGTGGCATGAACATGTCTCAGCAGCCATTTTTATGAGACATGTCTTATATTCTCATTCCCAGTCCACAGCTGAGTCAGCTTCAAGTTGTCTTTAGCTCCCTGTTCCCTATTAATGTTTTCTCTCTTTTCCTGAGACAATCTTGGCTGTGTTTTCATTGACCACTTCACTGATAATGTGGTTGATGACTGGTCAGCAGTTGGGACCTGCCTAGCTCCATACACCCTCCACCTGGTCCCTGGATTCAGCTTTAGAGGGCTGTTATGATTTGGCAGTGGGAGAGTCTGGCTCCTTCAGACTGGGCTTTATGAGCCAGTCCCTTAGAAGTCTGAACCTATCTAACAGAAGTTGACTAGTGGTGGCAAAGAAGATGGGGACCTCCAAATAAAGCAGAAGAAAGCTGTTAATATTTAAATTGGCCTGCCAAGCCTCCAATCACAGGATAATCTTAGGCAGGTGGTCTTTTTACCCACCAAATCCCTAATAGCAAGTGGGTAAAAAGTTGGCTTCCCACCTACCACTTCATTTACCTGCAATTAACCATTACAACCCACCAATGAGAAGAGAGATCTTGTTTCCCAACATGATTTGTAGTACCACATCCATGTTTAAAAAGAGCTGGAAAAGTAACTGAAAGGAATCAAGAAGGCTGCAGGCGAAGAAGGGAAGGAGCTCTCCTGTTACACCAAGCAGCCCCCTTCTCCCTGTTGTAAGCTAATATGGATCCAGCACTCTTCTGAAAGAGCACTAAACCCATATTCATCAGCCAGAGCATAAGTCTAGTGCTCTTTCAGAAGAATGCTACACTTGTGTTCAAAAATATCCTGAGAGCAGCTGAGAAGGTTCTCCCACTTTACCAAGCTATTCCCCCAACTATCTGTTAGCAATTTTTCAGATTGGCTAATAACCGGTGCTCCATCCTCACTTTTCCTGCAGTCAAGTCTGGGAGGAGTGGTAGGAGAATCTGAGAGAAAGCATTCTTTATCCACCAGGTCTTCAATGTGTACTGATATGCTGAGTGGGGTCCCCACTTTACAAGGCTGTCCCCATTTACCCACAGAACAGCTATCTTGGTTCCAGCTTTTGACAGTTGGCTATCAAAATTTCTCTCCTCCCCCAGCCTAACCCCATGTTAGGGAGAGCAGTTATGACTGTTTTCCTGCCAGCAGGTAATGCTCAGTGGAAGAAGAAATGATGCCATCAATCTATCAATCACTCTTCTTAATTGTCCCTTATTAAAATTTTAAGGATAGCATCACTCACCAGCATTGTTACTAAGGCAGAATAGGACTTGGAAACCAGGGAAGCAAATTTTATACAGCTCAAGGACCAGTGGATTGAACATCTGGCTATGCCCAAAATCTCTGCAGGACTCTTCTTAGAAATTGGAATTCATATTACTTACATTATGTTTTAGGACTTTAAACTGAGAGGCTGCGGGAGATCGTTGGTCTACCTAGTTAGTGGCTACAGGCATTAACAGAGATGTCTCTTGCTGCCTACAAGACTTCTTTTCCATTCTGACTTTTAAACAGTTTTAATATTCGGAAGCAGAAATCACTGTTAAGTTTGCAGAGGCTAAATTCTTGTTCACTTTTCTTACAAATTAGCTGAGAAACTCCATACTACATAAAAGCTTTCAAAATTCCCCAGGATTGTAATTCTCTGTCTTCCCTAATTATTTAAAAGTATTTCTTATTTTTAAACCCTGAACTAGATATACTCATTTTCTGACAGCCAAAACTATCCATATATACACCAAAGTTGAGGGAACAGAGGCATCATTTGGATGAAGTAAATTTAGAAATAAAGTAGATTTAAGCATTATCTTATTAATTGAATACATTCTATCTAGCAAATTTAAACAAATATATTTTCCCTATATATGTTATAAAATCTTTAGGAATACCCATATAAATTCTACAGTTAAATTAATGGAGAGAGGGGTTTTTTGTTTCCTTTCATATCCTTCATAAACAACCAGTAGCTTCCTTTCTTCTTTGCTCTGGTTTTTTCAAGCATGTTAGAGTAAAAAAGAAGCAAGCTAGAAGCAAAGCAATTTAGGATGAGATGAAATAGAAAGCAAGTCCTTGAGAAGGGAGACAGGAGGGTTAGTTAAGTTGCTTGTCTTTCCCTTGTGGCAGACCCTGGAGGCCAAATTCTTATACCATTAAGGTTCAGAGAAAGTGGAGGTGGGAGATGAGTTGAAAGAGAATAACCTATGCATATTTAATTGGGATTAAAAGCCATTGAACTCAGTGGGATTTACTACAGGGCTAGTCACTCCCTCTCAGCCCTAGGAACGAAGCAATGGCAAACCACTGCCAAAATCTTGCTAAGAAATTGCAGAATCTAGTCCAGCCAACTGCTAGGAGTCAACACTGATTGAAGGCACATATATGTACAGTATGTATGTATGTTTGTATGTATGTATGTATGTATGTATAGATAGATAGATAGATAGATAGATAGATAGATAGATAGATAGATAGATAGATAGATAGATAGATAGATAGGCTTATGCTTCCTCAGGCTCAGTTTCCACCATGTGAGAGAGCATTTTGAGGAGAATATATATACATACATACATACACACACACACACACACACACACACACATAAATGCATGCCAGGTGCTTTGGTTTATCTGTATCTATATCTACATCTATACACCAGTTTGGTGTAGTGGTTAAAGCATCAGGCTTGAAACTGGGAGACCATGAGTTCTAGTCCCACCTTAGGCACAAAGCCAGCTGGGTGACCTTGGGCCAGTCACTCTCTCTCAGCCCTAGGAAGCAGGCAATGGCAAACTATTTCCAAAATCTTGCCAAGAAAAGTACAGGGACTTGTCCAAGCAGTCTCAAAGGCATCTCTCTCTCTCACACACACAGGGGCTTAATTAATTTTACAAATTAGGATTTACAATGAGGTGACTTATTTTAAAGACAATGAATGCTCATTAGTACTCATTAATTCATACTACTTTAATCATTTGTCCTAGCTCTTTACCATATTTATTATTTTCCTAGGCTTCTATGCTGCTCCAAACATCAGCTGACTCCGAGCAATCTTACAATCCTACCATACAGAAACAAGATTAAAACAACAGAAATAGCCAACAATTAATAAAATATTCCTCTGCCAAGGAATCATAACCCCATGTGGGGTCTTGGAGTGTGATCAGGTCAGAGATCTTGTGAATACAGAGAAAGTCTTATTTGAAAGAACTGGACTCTTTTGCTGCCCAAACCAGAAGTGCCTGGAGGACAGTGTCCAGGTAAGTGAGTTTCTTCACATACTGTCAGAAGAAAGCGACCTGATAACAGATCTGTCCATTAGCAAAACAAGAGACAGATGGAAACCAGGCCTCCCACCCAAAAGAGAGGGCTGTCCAGCCCATTGCATAGCTTAGGCAGAAGAAAGAAGTGCAAGAATTTGAACATTGCCTTCACTATAAATAGGATTCATGACTGATATACAGAAGATGCTAGGATTCGTTCCTAATGTTCTCTTAGCTTTTAACAATAAAATCACCTATCAGACTTTCCTGGATTCTTTTCTACCTGTTTGACTGATTCCAGGCTAGCCTTCCAGGAGAAGCCTGACCCCAAGGACCAGCGGGGAAGGACAGACGCCCGCACCAGCCTAAAGTGGCCAATGGGTGCTGGTCCAACCCTACCCTCTAGGGATCTCCTGACTGCACCACTGACAGAATGGCCAATAAAGTACATCAGATTATATTCCTGGAAAAATCAGTGCCAGGGGAAGAGTCATTGGGAGTCAAGTGGCATACAAATTTGATAAATAAAGAGGAAAACCCTGGTATAGTTAAGGTCAATTTCAGGCTGCCTCAGACAGAAGCAGGGGAATCAAATGAAGGAAATGTCATGAGGACCCAGCAGAAAAAAAGACATGTTTGCACTGGTGTTACATGCAGGTGAGAAAAGGCTCACAGCAACATGAGTTCCACCAAAAACCTGGATAGACAGTTGAACCCTGAGAAGATGCTGAGAGCAAACAAAATGTGGCACCAACCACAACTGGACATGGAATGAATTGTATAATCAGGGTGCACTTATATCAAGAGATAATCCATCTTGCTATAATCCCACCCATTGTCTGACTGGGGACAATGAGATCTGTAGTTCCAAAATGTCTGGAGGCCACCCTATTGAAGAAACTTTAGAGGAATACTTCCAAAAAAAGAGCAAAATCCCTGTTTCCAGGGTTAATGCACCACCAGCCATCTGTAACCTTGTAAAACACAGCACAGAAAAACATTGTCTGTTTTCCCCCTTTTCCATCTTTCCCTCCCTCGCCCCCCTCTTTCCTGGCTTTTAACTTTCTCCTTTGAAATGTTCTCACAGGGAAATGCTGCTTGTTAACTGGCTGCCAGTCTGATTTTTCACAAGTTTGCCACGTTGCAGTGACAGAACTGTAGCGAGACCCAGATGCTGCCGAGTAAATAAAATAGCACATCTGGGATTTGGAAGTGGGCTGGCTCCACATTGTGGAAAAAGCTGATGAGGAGACATATCCAAAGAACACACAGCTGGAAACCATTAGGAGGAAGAGAGGGAGGGAGGGAGAAAGAGGGAGAAAGGGGCGGAGGACTGGAACCAGGGATTACTGGCATTTGAATCTCCTGCACGCTGCAAACACTAAGAGAAACTCCATTTACACAGCCGTGGAATGAACAGCATTCCTGAAAACAGAATGGCATTTTATATTTGACCTCAAGTAGCCAGATCCAGAAGGGATGGGAAAGCAAAGGTTGAAGGTCACAAAGGGGGATGAGGAGAAAAACCGATGGTGGTGAGTAGCAGGAAGAAGGTTGTTCTGGAAAATTGCTTCTGAAAGCACAGCAGAATTGGCTCTAGATGTACTTTATTATTTATTTATTTATTCAATTTATTGCCCACCCATCTCCCTTTATCGAAGCAACTCTAGGCGGCATACAACAAGGTTAAAAAATAAGCAATACATTAAGAAGTATTAAAAATATATAAAAAACCCAAGTGAAACAGAAAATAGATGAAGGGATGTTAAAAATAATAGAGCCAGCTCACTAGATCACCTGTCCCCTAGGGTCTCCAGGCCTGCTGCCACAATCAGGTCTTGAGGGACTTCTGGAGGCTCAACAGTGACAAGGCCAACCTCACCTCAGGCGGAAGAAGGTTCCACAGCACAGGCACCACAGCAGAAAAGGCCCACCATCTAGGGCCCACCAAATGTAGCTCCTTAGGTGTCGGAACCCATAACATGCCTTCTCTGCCAGATCTGGTAGGATGGGCAGATGAAATCAGGGAGAGACGGTCCCTCAAGTAACCCAGTCTCATGCCAGGAAGGGCTTTAAAGGTCAACACCAGCACCTTGAATTGGACCTGGAAACAAACTGGTAACCAATGCAGCCCACAGAAGCAGAGATGTAACATGTGTTCTACCAGAAACACATATAACTGCCCACGCTGCTGCATTTTACACCAGCTGAAGTTTCCAGATACTCTTCAAGGGCAGCCCCATTGTACAAGGGGTCTAATGTGCTGGGGAAGGCAGCACCTCATGTCATTCAGAACTTCATAGGAGAAGCTACGCCTCCACTAAGGGAACCATGGAAACTAGGACATTATCCCAGGCATCATCTATGAAGGGGAGGCTCTTCCAAAATAAAGTTCACTCAACAAATTCATTTTGGTGCCTTACATAGAAACATGACAGTGGCCTTGTTCCATGTAAGGTGGTCATTTTCACAAAGTAAAAAAGATAAAAACTTGGAAAAAGATAAAATACAGCTCACCCTACTATCACTCTATTTTCATTGGCCCAACTTAATTTACTTCTATATGTTAGTTATTGCACCAGCACATAAACATTTAATTTATGAAATTAAGAAAAAATGTTTTGCCAAATACAGTATGTATTAAAAGGATACATGAACACTGTCTGCTTTTTCATTTGGAGCGACATGAATACAAAGAACAGAAAACTGATTTACTATATTTAGGGAATTTACCATATGCACAAAGAACTAAGGTTGATTTAGAGTTCATTTACATCCCATTTTCCATGTGCAGCAAACCCACTATTAAACTCTCATACCCCTCCTTTAAACTGCTTTATCTGTAGTGCAAATGGCCTGGTTCCATGGATCAGTCTTCAGGATTCATAATGTATCCTCTTCTTGTAAGAAGACTTTTCTTAACATAGACCTCCTGGGCAGTCCATTTAGCTTTTACTCCACAGTCCATTTTTTGCCAATGCACAAGCAGGTGATTGAAGGAATTCCAGACATGGGGTCAGCCAAGGTCTCCAACAAGAGCTTCACAGTTTCCTTCAAGGGACTAAGCAGTAGTAGAATTCCTGGCTGGTGGAAGACATGCTTGACATTTTACAGTTTCTCAAATAATCCTTCACATTGTAAAGGGGGGAAAAAACTATATCTGAACTGATGGCTGGAAAGCAGCTAGGTAAGCCCAACAGCAGCTTAAACCACAGAGAGGCTATTTTACTTTTTAGCAAGATCATACCAGTCCATCATGACCACTCTGTGATAAGGCACAAGATTATGCTTCTTCCCAAAGCATTAAAAAAAACCTCTTTGTACCAAAAATGTTTCTTATGAACAAAGAAGGCATTCTCATACCAAGGTACATTACTGATTGAGCTATTGGAGAACCGCTATCAGACTGCAACCTGATACTTTCAATGCATTAAAATTTATGCTGAAGGACTTCTACCTGTAAAACCAGGGATTTGCAACTGTTTTGGAGCAAATCTTTGGCAATATATGCGTATGGGAGGGAGCAGAGAATCCTCACAAAAATACACAGAATATAAATATGTAATAAACTAAATACTTAACTGTGTAAAATATTCTACCTGCAGCTCTGGCCAGATATAAGCTTTCAACAGATGTTCATGATCATTTTAACAAAAGATGATCATGAACATCTGGCCAGATATAAGCTTTCAAAAGATGTTCATGATCATCTTAGAAAAATATATACAAATGTGTGATATTTTTGTTATCTCTGCCTTTTCTTTAAAAAAAGAAAATTAACTATTCCAAGCCTACTTTAGTCAATTAAAAGATACCAAACAAACATACATAAACCATTTGGTCTCTTTCATGCTGCTATTGTTTCCACTCCCTAATTCCTTAAAAGGAGTTTGAAGATTATTTGTAATTGTTTCTTCTTTGCTGATCTTGAAATGCTGAGCAGAAACCGTAATGTAATTATGGTTTTACCCTGAACTGCTACAGGTCTTACAGTAACAAAACATCTCTGGCCTAACCTACTTGCTTGTTTTTTTGTTTCTGTCAACCTCTTTCCTTCATGCTGTGTGCATTTTTCTGGTTATAAGCAAAAATAAATGAATACATGCAGTACATACCAAATGGTTCCTACGAGGGAAGGCTGTTAAGCCATCAGTTCACCTTTCCCCTTAAAAGCCCTTCTGGAGCAGCTGAAGCCCAGGAGGTAGAAGGCATAGTGAAGTAACAATTCCTGTAAATGGCAAAACAGACCATCCACAGGTACTCTGGAGCTGCAACCTTTTAAAGAAAAGAATAGTTATGCTGCAGTTTCAGAGATATCACATGTGACCCCAAAATAAATTGCTCAGCAGCTGAACACAGGCAGGAGCATGAAGTCATGCAGGTAGTTGCTTTTAGAGTGATCTTTGTCATCAAGTGCAGCTTTTGAAAAAGACTAAGAAAGCATCAGTTAAAAAGTAAGCAGAACAACTCCAGAATGCTTCTGAAGCATTCATTCTTTTTTAAAAATTTGCCCTCTTCTTTTTACTAACTGTAACAGATACTTGGAAATCAGTGCCAGCCTTGATCAAAACAACCATGTTAAGCAACAGATTCTCTTCTTGCCAGATTAATTGATCAATGCATTATCAAGGAGGTAGCAGTATCTAGAGGACCTCAGCTGACTCAAGAGCTAAGCAGGGTTAGAGCTGGTTAGCCCTGGGGTAGGAAATCACTAATTCCAAGGTGAGAATTTTAAAAAACAAAAAAGGACAATCCTGGTAGAAGGCAATGGTAAACCATTTCCACAGAAAACTACCTTTTCTTTAACTTGTCCTTCTCCCCAGAACTATTCCAGAATTTTATTCTGAAACTCCTGACTTTCCAAAAAATATTGCCATGCAAAAGAGTGCTGATTTCAATATTTTCTAGACCAAGCATAAGCAAAAGTTTAGAGCACCCTAGAAGTGAGCAGGGGTTAAGCACTTCTTATATTCCAAGGAAATTACATGGAGGCACCCATGAAAATACTAGAAGTTGAACCTGACTGGAAGGAAACTTTACCTTACAAAGAGCAGCAACACCACCTGGACTTTCATCTTCTATTTTTTAAACATCCTCTTAACAATATTATATACTTTTTGCTTCTGAACAAGGGGACATTATTGTATCTTCAATGCTACGATGGTAACAATTAACTGACGACAGTGGATTTATTATGTATTCATTCCTCATATTTTTATTAGTTTTGTGACTACCCTGTTGGGGCAAATGTGATCAAAAGGGTTGGTCAGCACAGCTGGTATGAAAGCACCACTGGTGAGGTGAGACCTAGCATTGAGCATCTTGATGCAAATTATGTTAATCAGCAGAATCTGCTGATTTTCTACAATAAGCGTGATAGAAAGGCAGAGCAGTATTAAGGAACAAAGCCCTTCCACTGTCCCGCACATCTCCCCAAAGGTTGCCACATCTCTCAATCACTCAGCTGTCCTCATGCAAACGTAGCTAACAGAATCATTCATTCTAGATCCATACAATTTTGCAAAACATTTGCCAGTTACAGAGGACAGATGGGATGGGACAGTAACCTGTTTATGCATGTTCCAGAACCACCTGGCAGCTGAAACACAGAAATAGCTCAGCTGAATAGATTTTTCAGTGATCCAGAAGGCCATTCTAGGAGATGTTTAGCAATAGCTCACTGAGCATTTCCTGTCATTTGTTTCATAGCTACGTTATTGTAATCATTATAAAATATTCTGAGCCATTTTAATTATTTTATTACTAGTATTTCCTGGGTTCAGTTGTTGCTATTACAGTGGTTTTATCTAATAATATTTTACCTATGATAGTATCCTATGAGCCCATGAAAGTTCACTGTGAGCCATCTGAGGGCCCTATTCCAGGGCCATACATGGCAGGGGGTCAAAAGTCAAGATAATGGCCATGACCACACAATCACAGCCCCACTCATTTTAGGATGCATGTAAAAAGAGGTAGGGCTTCAATCATACAGTCACAGCTGCCATTTTGAATATTTTGACCCTCCCTGCAGATGCCACTGCTGCATTTGGTCAAAATATGCTTTTTTTTAAATTGATTATGTGGCATCAAGTCGTTTTCAACCTAGCATCCACACTGATAGATTTTCTCCAAGATGATCTATCCCTAACTTGTTCTTTCAAGTCTCCCAATGCTGCACTCATTGCCACTGTAACTGAGTCCATCCACCTTGCTGCTGGTTGTTCTCTTCTTCTCTTTCCTTCTACCTTTCCCAGCATTAGAGCCTTTTCCAGAGAGCTGGGTCTTTCTATAATGTGTCTAAAGTGATATTATATTATTTAAAAACAGATATGCCTTGCAAACAATGTTTGTCTGGTCCTTTATTGGATAGGTCTACTATCATAATTCTTTCTCCAATAGCTGTATCTTTACAACAAGGTACTACAACTGCCTCTGAAGGCCAACTGCTAGGAGACTAGTTTTTTCTTATATCTGTTCATACTTCCTACATATTTGGTTGATTTTGCTAATGATAGCTTGTATTTCAAAGGAGAGGCTCCATTCCATGTATTCTACCCAGGAGGGTCCACAGAGTACAGTGGTACCTCAGGTCACGAACGCTTCTGTTCACGACCAATTCGGGTCACGGACAGCTCCGTTCGCAAAATTTTGCTTCCGTTTGCGAACGCCGGATCGGGTGACGGACAGGATCCACGGCCATTTTCCCTCCCGTGACACGTGGTTGTGGCTTCCTGTAGGGAGGGGGACTCTCCCTCCAAGCAATAACCGCCTCCCCACCTGCTTTCCTGTCCTCCACGCCAGAAGTCGTGTCGAGCAAGGTTAGCGTTCTCTCTCTTCGTACTGTATTTTGTTTCATATTTTTGCGGTTTTAAAAAAAAAATACATATGGTTCAGAACGGATTAACCGTAATTACACTGAACCTTATGAGAAAATTTGATTCGGGATGTGACCAAAATCGGGTCATGACCAAATTCAGAGGGGTCAGAACGGATTAAGCGTATTTACATTGAACCTTATGGGAAAATTTGATTCGGGTCACGACCAATTCGGGTCGCGACCAGAGTCACGGAACGAATTAAGTTCGTGAACCGAGGTACCACTTATGGTCAAAAAAGTCAAAATGACCCCATATCAGTGTGAACAAAGCTCTGCCTGTTTTTTATGTGCAGCACATATAAAAAAAGGGTGGGACTTCAATGTGACTGTTGTGGGTGCCATCTTGACACCCTGCAAACACTTCTGATTCTACATGAATTTGTGCAAGCACCTTTAATGACTGATGTAGTTTTAATAGGACTAACACCCATTAACACTTTGTAAAATTGAAGACATTGTTTGATGGCAAGAACCATAGAAGGAGTCACCAAGTGATAATGTATGCTAAGTTTAACTTTCCTCTTTAAGCCAAAAAGGAAAGATAGGCTATAAATCATTTTCCTCTTTAAGTGAGTGTATCATGTATATGTACACACATATACCTATTTTATACCTCTCTTATTCAAATGTGTTAAATCTGAACTGGAAAGAAGGCAAAATGTTGAACAGAAAAATCTGTCATTCCAAAATTCAAGCTTGTCACAGTTGGCTGAAGTAACCAAATATGGTCACTTCAATAAAGCCTTTGTTAGCAGAATTATGGATAAATCCTGTGTCTCAGTGACTAACGCTGAATAAATTGCATCTCATTTCTATATTAAAGCATTTCTTCATTCTAGGAAGACCAGGAAGTTGGGGAAAAATCGATTTTTTCCTCTTCTTTCCAAATGACATCTAAAAATGATTTACCAGATCTGATGGGCAATCCTGAAGTGAGAATTTGGTTTGTTTTTTATTTATTTACTAATTTTCCAGGAGGGTTAGGCTTCACTGGTTCTAGGATTTTACAAGATCATTTCCATCTAAAGAAGTTCCTCACACTCACTGCTTAACTGGGCATCCCCCACTCCCACTCCTCTTTCTTTCCACTCTCCTCCTTGCTCTAGTGCATGTTTCTCAGCCTTGGCAACTTTAACTCCCAGAATTCCCCAGCCAGAATTCTTTTAGTTGAAGTCCACACATCATAGAGTTGCTAAGGTTGAGAAACACTGCTCTAGAGGAAACTCAGCCTCCAAGCCCCCCAAGATGCACTAAATCTTGTTTCTTCTCACTAATCCAGAAACTAGCTTAGTCTCTTCTCTATGTCTTTTGTTCCTTAATGTTCCGCTACAGACCCAGTCCTGCATACCTTTCTGATGCTTCTATCCATCCAACATTGCACTGGGTACACTTTGACAAAGGGATGAGTGGTGATATGAGAGCCCTCCATGTATGTGAGTAATTATGATTTATGGACTTATGGGAAGAGATATTTTAAAAACTGAGCTGCTATTGCAAAAAAAATTAAAAACTTCATCCCTGGACTGCTGTCATCTAATGTTATGCATCTCCCAGTGTTTCCAGTGACAGCCAGTGATTTCATGTGGGCCCAGCTAAATACAAACATGTTTAGGGAGGAGACAAGAGAACAGAGCAATAAAGAACAGAAAAACTGTTTCTTACATAACTTAGATCTGTACATTTTCATAATGTACAAAGAACTGACAGATTATGGATTCTGAAATAAAGGGACCAGAGAGCAGTTGTGCCCTGTCATCTGAATATTTGAAGACTGCCAACATAAGAATAGCTCCTTCAAAGGAGATTCTAGAGTTATGCCTCCATCCCACTAGCCTGCTTATCCTCTATAGTTTTCACCTAATCTTCCATAATTATGATAGCTTTTCATGTTCCCATTCTGTACTGACAACCTGATTCCTTGGCTTACATGTGACATTCAGAATATTGATTCAGCTTAGTCTCATTAAAGCAGCAATTTGTACTAATGGGATAACACTTGGTGACAGCAAACTACAACAAATACTTTTGCTTTTTCTTCTGTTTGTACCAATATGTTGACTCACTGACTGATTTCCTTTTAAACCTCTTCTGAAGATATCTGCAATCCTTATCCCTGTTTATACTCAAGAAGAATCTGATATCTAACCATAGGCTACCCATGATGATGCCAAAATGACATAATGTGTATTGTGTCATCAACATGCAAGCTCCACCCTTTTATACTGCATCACAGCTTTGCACACAAGTACACAAGGGGTGGAGTTTCATCACTCTGCATGTTTCATCACTTGCCTCCCCCCACCGTGGCCACCTATGTACCTAACATTGCAAGACTTAGCAGGGACAATATTATAAGTCAGCACAAAAAAAAAAAAAATCTGAATAGAAATACTCTAATACAATTAAATATACAATTGTGGAATTCATTAAACATTTAATAAACTTACTTTCTTAATTCTCTTTTATTTTAAAAGTGCCAAATGATTACTAATTTGTTCCCTACCCAGGAAAATTGATACCACTCTGCCAATCTTAAAAATAGATACTACCAGGAAAATAATGCAGCTATGGGCAACAAGAGCAAAATAAATGCTACAAATGAGAAGTTGTGGAAAAAGAGAGAAACATGCAGGCATCTTCATTGTGCAGGAGATGCAGCCTGGCCCCACTAAGATGTCAGGGACAGCAGCTCTTGAATTCTCAGTCAAATTGGAGAAGGCAGCAGCTCATCTTGCTGATAGTAAGAGTGGCTAGAATTTTTATTTATGCTGAGTGCCAAAACCTGTATTTTGCCATGAAGATGAGCTTTCTACATGCACTCATTTATCAGTTTTCCTATACTCCTATTCACATGTCCTTTTAACGACAGCTACTGTATTATTACCACAGAATATGTTGATACCTAAATGGGCTTGAAAATCATATACATTTCAAGATTTGTAATTATTTTTCTTTTTTAATTACAGCCTCATTTGCGTGGTGCTTCAAAGTGTCCAGAAGTTGCAACTGTGCAATATGAGAAAGCTAGGGTGCTAACCATTGCAAAGTACAGGGATGATGCAAAGACTAGACTATAAGTTCTGCAACAGTTGTCATTTGCTAAGCATCATTGAAGATGTTGGTATTAATCATTCAAGCCTGAAGGGCTGAGGGCCTACCTAAGGGCTGCCTCTTCCTGTTACAAACCTACTCAGCCATGGAGATCTAAGTGTTCCTGACGTGCAGGAACATCTCTCCTCTCCTCTCCTCCCCTCCCCTCCCCTCCCCTCCCCTCCCCTCCCCTCCCCTTCTTTTCTCCTCCTGTGTTGCTCTTAGGCTACAAAACCTTGAGAGTTGCATCCAGATCCTTCTTTCTCAGTCTTTAAAAAATCTGTAAAACTGCATCCCTTTCACTAGATCTTGGACTGTTGGTCGATATTAGCATCAACAGTCATTCACGCTCTTTCTTTTTTGTATTCTGCATTTTAATCTTTGTTAGCAGCCATGAGCAAAAACAGTAGGCAATAAGTAGACATTTAAGGAAAATTCAGAAGATTAAATAGTAGTGTTGGGCTGAAAAATTTAGCCCAGTGGTTTTAATAAACATCTTGGCTGCAAAAATTCCATACCTCCTATACATATAAATTGTGATAGATATTGCCATTTTTGCACTGGCTATTTTCCTAATGGCTGTAAGGGTGGTTTCAAGTGCCTGTTGCAAGAGGGTGGGGAGAATGGGAGATACATTTTAAACAAAGCCAACAGACAGACACCAGAATATGATGCAGAAACTCCAAGGCATAGTGAATACAGAAAATAATCGCCTAGCATAATATTTGTCTTGCGGAGATGGGGTGGGGCAAGAATTCCCACCAGCTGGAAAATAGACCTCCAAAAAGCTTCGCAGAGCCTCAGTGTTTCAAAGAAAACACCAGCTTTGCTCCAGTTTCAAAGGAACAGTAGCAGAGCCAGAAAAAATTGGCTCAATCCTCAAAAACCAGTCAATATCTGGAACTGGCCCCAAATTGACATAAAGCCCTTATATAGAATTGTCCTTAGAGACTCAGTGTAGAGTACAGGTTAAGGTGTTGGAGGTCCAAGTTCAAGTTCACCCACAGCCACAGAAACTCACTGGAAGATTTGGGGGCAATCCTGTTTCTTAGCCAAACCTACTTCACAGGGTTCTTGTGAGGATGAAATGAAGGGAAATTCCCATATAAGCAGCCTTGAGAAAATAATGTTGTATAAATATAGCACTGAATAAAATCAGTCTGACTCTGATATTAACACTACTGTATTTCAGCCAAATCTGAGTCCAATTTCTCTGAAATATGAGCTACTCTGCTAAAAATTTCTCCATAAGAAATATCATAGTGGTATTAACAGAACATCATGATTTTAGAAGACATGGTTCTCACAATTCAAACAGAATGAAGCACACCTGTTCCACTATTATATAATTCAGCAGCAAATCGTGTTCAATGAGTTTTATTTTTTTACATAAAGAGTACGTTAAATGAATCCATAAACCACCAAGGGATACATTCACTACTCATTAAAAAAAAAATTACAAGATTTCTTGGTGGGCTGTGAGAAATATTCAGATTTTGAAGAGGTTTGATCAAGTAGAAAGAGATAAGCTCTTCATCCTGATGAGGAAGATGGAGAACTAAGAAACATGTTTTAAAAAATTAGGATTTTTTTTTAAACAAGAGTGAAACGGGAATGCAAGTAGAGCTATTTCAATCAAAGGATAATAACCATAAGGAATATATGATTATTAGATAAAGTCACTGAAGCGATTAGTAGAAATGAAAGAGGGAAAGGAAACTACATGTGTTTCACATTCTTAGATCAGGAGCATCTTTAGAGAATTCCAAGCTTCTGTATGACTTCATGACCTTTGTTCCCTGGTCAATATGTTTGTGTTAATCTGTTCAGTGCATTAGTGCCCTTCACTAACCAGCCCTGATGAAAAATTCCATAAACAGCTTGCAGTAGGCAAATGAAATTCAAGGAGAATGTGGAAAAAAAATAAGGGATAGAGGAAATGTATAAAGACAACCACAGGTCCCATAGGAAGAGGGCCCACCACTCAATGGAAGGGCAAAAGAACATGTTTTGTATGTAAGTTGAATCCTTGATTCTTTCAATTCAAGAATGATGTGAAGAACCCCTGGGTAGAGACACTGGAAAGCAGAAGCTGCTCAGAATAAGCAGCATTTTGTTGCATGTATGTAGTATTTCTACACTGCCAGTCAATGAATTCCTTAGAATGATGCACGGAAATTATGAATTGATAAATACAAATCAATACAAATGTCATAAAAACATATGTTTAACATCATAATCATATATTATTACATAAATGTACCATATAATAAAATAACATTAAAAGCAACATTAGAGTAATATTATGGTTCAAAAACACATCCCGGACAAAGAAATACAATGAAATGCTGAAGAGAATAAGTAAATTTTAATAGGGCAGCCTATTTTAGCTTTTTTGTCTACCACCCCCTTCTGAAGCCAATTTAAAATGCTCCTGAAACTGATATAGTATGTTTTGGCTATTTTCAGATCTATTTCCGATATCAGGAGAATAGGCGTACTTATATGCTTGCAAATTCAGCCATGCATTTTGAGTTTCATCTGCAATCAAATGCCCACTCTTTTTTGACATGCACCTGCAACACATGTAAAAAGGGGGTGTGGCTTGGATCATGTGGGCTCAGTCATCATCTTGACTTCTTTTACCTACCCTACAGATGTCCCTGTATGATTCTTTTGAAAAAAAAAAAAAATCAGAAATGGTATAGTTTTAAAATAGGTGATAATAACAGTAGCAGAAATAACTTCTAGAGACATATTAACTAAAACAACAGTATTAAAATATTGTGCGTGTACATGTGCGCATTCCTTGCTTGAGGCTTAAAATCAAAGGAAATCACGGGATAGATCTATGCATTTTTCTAGAGGGTCCTGTTAATGCATGGACACTACTTCAAACCCATAAAGTGTCCAGAAATACTTCAGCTTCAGAAATTCATGGTGAACTAGACGTCCCTGAAGGAGCAGGGACAGCACTGCAGCCAGATCAGCGGCCAGACAGCATTCTGGCTTGCAAAGTCTCTCCGGAAAAAGGAGAGATTGTGAGATCGCCCACTCGCACTCCAGACAGCTGCTTCTTGTGGGCAGACTGCAGGAACTGAGATTTTTGGGGTCAGCTCGTGAGTTGAGCGGCTGGGAGTCAAGGGATTTCAATCAAGCTCACGACCATAACGGACATAAGATTCACACAAGCCTCATTTCTTAACCACTTTTGGATGTAATTAATTTACAGCTAAAGAGATATTTTCTGAGCATCAGGATAAGAATTCCACTTGGTGATTTATTTTTTCTGGATTACAAAGGAATAAAGAAAAAAAAGTTTTAAAGGTTTAAAAATTCTTGGCAAAAAGCTTAACAAAGAGTCGATGTAAGTGTGATGGAAAAATAATAAAATAAAGCTGAACACTCTCCCCCCCCCCGCCTTGCCTCTCCAGCAAACTCTTTACTCCCCCTCCTCCTTGCCTCTTTCTGGCCCCCCTCCCTCTTGCCTCTCCTGCAATCTCTTTTCTTCACTACCTCCTGCCATTCTTTGCTCATGCAAAACAGGATCAGCTCCAGGCTATTGCATGACCCAAGAGTGACCATGTTCTGCTGCCAAAAATAGCCCTTTTAACATTATCATACTGAAACAATGGGAGGGCCATCACCTGTCTGCTTAAGGGTTTGCAGTGGTTCATCTCTCACAATAGAAAAAACCATTTATCCCCCATTTAACACCTATCCAAACCCATCCTCCAATCAGATCGCTCAGATTTCCCACCTCTCAACCTCAAAAGTGTATAAATCCTATGCTTTTCTATTGTTCGGGGTCCCTCTTTCTTGAAAGTAGGCACCCAGTGGTCATTGCAATAAGCATGGTTCTTCTCCTCAACGTTGTGCTCCTGTCTTTGGCAAAAATTCCACGACATAAGAAAGTTTAAAATGGATAAAGGGGATAGTTATTTTGAAAGATTATTTTTTGGTAAAAACCTCTTTCTTTTTTCTCATGTATATTTTTGAAGAAATATACTTTAAAAAGTACATTTTTGAAGAAATAACAGTTTCTGATGATGCTCAAACTCAAGAAACAGTGACTTACGGTTACTTTAAAGCTATCCAATTTATCAAATTGTGGTATTTGATTTAAGAGTTACAATATAAGAATGAACCACAGTTTTTTCTAATGGAAACAATGGAGTTTCTAATGGAAATTCTGGCTTATTCAAAATAAAGTGGAGAGACTCCTGCCTTGTACACAGGGAAGAAGGAAGGTGAGGGTTCGTCCTTACAACATGAACATGTCCTGGAAACCTTTTTCTCTATCATGTTGTGAAGTTGCCTTCTACTCATCCACAGCCCTATAAAGTAGTGTAATACTGGGTTTTTGCTGCTTCTGCTGAGCAAAGGTCTTCATGTGGCCATATGGTGATTGATGATAATTATATGCCACCAAGTTGGTGTCAGCAGTTAGCAAGCACATAGATAAATCTTCTCCAGAATGATTTTCAAGTCTCCCAACAGTGTACCCTTGGCACCATAATCAAGTCTACCTACCTTGTTGCTGGTCATCTTTTTCTCTTTCTTTCATGTTCCCCAGTATTGTAGACTTCTCAAGAGAGCTAGGTCTTTACATAATGTCTCCAATAGTGCAAGAACTCTGAATTAATTTGTTCTGTGGTCTATTTGTTTAATTTCTTATTTTCTGAGACAGTATTTTCAGAAGACTTCTCCAACACCAGAGTTCAAAAGTGTCAATACTCTTTATATCCTGCTTTCATAGTGTCACAAGAAAAAACATTGCCTGCACAATTCTGATCTTTGTAGATGGAGACATGTCACAGTATCTGAATCTCTTTTCCAAGGCCTTCACTGTTACCCTGTGAAGTGCCAGTCTGCAGTATTATTTCCTAACTGCTGGCGCCTTTACCTGTTCTCAGTCACCGCTGCCTCTTCTACCTCTGCCCTCCTCCACCACTCTTACCTGACAGCTGAGCTACTTCTGAACACACCTCTAACAGACAACCAGACCCATGTTTCAAAATAGCTCAACTGACAAGTCATAGGCAAGGAGGAGAGGTTGTTCAAGCAGATGCATTGTAAGTGCTCCTTCCAGCCTCACTCTATCCCCCTCTTTCATACCTGTGACCTGTCAGCCAGGCTATTTTTAGATGTGTGTTTAGCATCTTTTCAAAAGACTGACTAGCAATAACAGGGCAACTGAATACCTCTGCACCTGGAGCTTGTTAGTTGAGCATCTCAACAGGTGGCTCATCCGCCATTTTAAGCATTCACCAATCCTTACCCATCCCTGCCCCATCACACCTTAAGGAGAGCTAATGGGTGGTTGTTTTTTCTGCTGGCAGGTGATGTTCAGTGGGAGGGAAAAGGAAGCAAGGGAAATAGGGATCAGCAATGGCAACAGCACATTTTATGCCAGCATAATTTTCTGCCAGCTCCCTGACTGGAGGACAGTACTAGAACACATCCATTTGGCTGTGCCTCAGTACACACTGAATGCAGTTCATAGTCCTAACAATGAATAACTTCTGAACTGGATCACTGATATTTAAATCACATTGAATTTACGTCACAGACATGCTGCAAGATCTCTCTGGATTTTGCAGTGATAAAATGTGCCCAGAAGAAACATTTTGCACAAATGAATAATCAACACAAGACAGCCCACTCTACAGAAATTGCTAGCTAAAGCCTAGAGTTCATTGGGAATCTAGTCAAAAACTGCCCCTTCACACAATTCTTTCTCATGTGTATTCAGATACCAGACCATCTCGTAGGAATCAAACCATAGAAGGGAGCCCTAAGGCAAAAGCAGGTATGGGATTCCTGTAAGAAGTTCTACTTCTGTATGAGAGAGAGAGTAAAAAATGGGAGTGAAAAAAAAGAAAGAAAGAAAGAAAGCTGTTTTGGGCCATATGGGAACATTCCAAACAGCTTCATAGTACCAAAAACAAACTGGCCTTCTTGCCTACAGGCAAAGTACGTTAAACACGGCTCCTCCTATTATTTTTCTTTTTTATTCAGCCAGTACCAGATGATTTGTTTTTACTGAGTCTGGTTACAGGCTGAAGAAACATATTGGGGCAGGGAGGGGGAGGCAGGGAGGAAATTGCAGGCCCTAAAATCTTCTCTTAAGGCTTTGAAGGGTAGGTGAGGGTTTATTCCTCATACCCGTCTTAAGCTCGGGCCACCCAGTGATGCTTTCTGAGAATGTGCTCGTGTCTGTTAAGGACTGAAAAGAAGTCACAGTTCAGAGAAAGTTAAACATCAGAGGGTTGAAGTAAAGCAGGGAAACCAAAACAGAATGTTCTTGAGCTGCCATCTCAGTTAGCTTCCAAATGATATAAGCAAGGATTGAATGAAAACAACACAAAAAAAAACACAACACCCAAGTAATTATTTCCAGTTTTTCCCTTTTGCTGTTCTCCTCTCAGATGGAAAAAAGATATTATCTCTAAACCGAACTGATCACACAGGCATGTCCTTAACTTGACAATAAAGTACCGAGTTCCAAATAATGGGAAACGAAGCTATGGATATACAGATGTGAACCAGGGCATTCTCTTAACTGAAATTCCATTTCTGCTGGAGTGGATTTGTGATCTCCATGACTTCTATGTTTTTCCAGACTTTGTTATCCTCTAGGAGTGTCACCTTTGAATTTAAAGCAAGGCATCAGATAATGAGCTAATTGATATTTCTACCTACAATTATACATCATGAACAATATGTTTGAATTTTTAAACCAATCCTCCAATTCCAGGTAAGGCTGACAAGTCATTTTTACACTTTTTTTTTTTTTTGTATTTCAAATGTTAAAATGCCTTAAAATAACAGAGGAGAGGTGGGGAAAAGAGTAAAGTGGTACAATGAACTACTCTACCTCAGGCATTTGTAAAAGCTCCCTTTTGTAAACTAGAACTACATAAGAGCTCCCTTTAAATAGAAAGCTAGATACCTTCCCATCTATTTTGCTACTGAACAGAAGGCTTTTACCTGAAAAGAAGATAATTTCTCTCCCAAATAATTTATCTTTAAAATAGGTGAAATGGCTTAGAGAACATTACCTGGAAGATTGGGGGGGGGGTCTGTTTAAACTTTCTGAGGGCCAGGATATCATCATCTGGATCATCATCAGGATCAACTTCCTTTTGGGTAAATATAGTAGCTTATAGTTTGTTTGTTCCTGTCAGCCCTTTGAGGTTGGCCAGGCCAAGGAACGGGCATGGCAAGGATTTCAGGAATGCTGTTTATTGTAGTCAGGTAGAATAACGGCATCTTGAAAGCCTGTCCAAGTTTCTCTCTCTCCCCTCAAAATCCAGGTCAATTATTTTCTCAGGATTGTGTAATCTTTTCTGTCAGTCCCTCCTGAACACAGTAGAGCCTAAACAGTGGTTATGTTGAATACAGACTATTTTTAGACCCTGGCTGTGGATTCTGGTACTTAGTTTGTATATGGTTTTATAGGCTTTTTTATATATATTAAGCTTGTACTTCGTTCTTTTTTTAGTTTTAAATCGTTGTAAGCCACCCATTGTTATACATTTGAGATGGGCGGCTTCATAAATCAAATTTGTAAATAAACACTCATTAATTCCTTCCCTATCCGCAAGGCCAGCTCTACGTTCTCTCTCAGCTCCTTGCATTCAGAATATTTTTCTCTTCCTGGTGTGGGGAGGCCTTTCTCATTGCTGATCCACATGTCTTTTGACCAGGTGAGATTGACAAGAGATATGCCATTGTCCCTTCTTAGCCCAAGTCACAGAAAAATGGTAGACCTCCATCTCTCTCTCCCCCCACTTTTTTTTTATAGGTCCTGGTGGGATAAGAAAGAAGGGAAGCCTTGATTAACGAAAAGGCACGTCTGGCTTTGTTTTCTATTTGGAAACCACTCTTGGACTTTTTACTTGAGACTTTAAAAAATGAAATTTTGATTTTGCGGTTGGATGACTGATTTATTCTGTAACTCTAGAAATTCTTTGTATTAATCTTTTTTATATTGTTTGCTGCTACAGTTTTATTTTGTAGCTTTTTAAATATTACAGTAAGAGGTGAATGTATTTTATACCTATACCTGTACTAAAGAAAGTTGGAAGTTACCTTTTTCTCATCTGTATTTTCTTTCTTTTGCTATCTTCCTTTTTTTTTTCTCTTGATTTTTCTATATTTTACTCTTTACTGAAATTTAATAAAGTTCTTTAAAAAAGAAAAGAAAGAAAGAAGGGAAGCCCACCAGGCAGGGGCCCTGATAAACCGAGTCTGGACATAACCTCAGGTTATGCTGTGGCCAGCAGGGAGAAAGGGTTGCATTCCAGAAAAGGAATGACTTAAGCCAGCCACATTTCCAGCTGGTTTACTCATGGGAATTCAACAGTTTAAGGCTACAGCGCAGAAAAACCTTACAATGCCATCAACCCACCGCCATTCATTTCGCTGCATGTGTTATCCAGACTTAAGATTGATGTAAGTTTGCAAACTAGATAAACAATAAATAGTAACTTTACTTCAGGTATGGGCTACCTGCAAATGTTGGCTTGATTTCAAAAGCCTTCTGTGAGCAATCCGGACTTCTGACAAGAGAGATTTGCTGTTTCCCAAAAATCTGCTGGATGGGGTAGGAATGAGAAGGAGAGCCCACCCACCAGCAGCAGGTAGGATTCAGCAGATGATCCTTTGGGGAGCAAGTCCTCCAAACACACCCACACCCACAGATACACACAAACACACACATGAGAGCCAGTTTGGCATAGTGGTGAAGGCTCCAGGCTAGAAACAAGGAGACTGAGTTCTAGTTCCGCCTTAGCCATGAAAGCCGGCTGAGTGACTTAGGGTCAGTCGCTGTCTCTCAGCCCAATCCACCTCACAGGGTTGTTGTTGTAGGGAAAATAGGAGGAGGAGGAAGGAGTATTAGGTATGATCACTACCTTGAGTTATTTATATTATATTTATAATAAAGGTGGGATAAAAAAAAATCTAAAAAAAAATACTCATCTTTGAAATATGACAGTCAGAATTCCTTTATCTATCCATTATCTTCCTTATTATTCCAAGACTGCCCTAACTGCTGTAACAAGCAAAATTTTGAGGGGACTCACCTGCTCTGTAAAGAAGAAATGGCTGGATGGCAGGGTGGAGTGATAGGGTGGAGAAATGGTTTTATTATTTATTATTAGATACGAATCCCATCTTTACTCTTTATTTATTTATTTATATTTCAAATTTGGTCACCAACCATCTCACGAAGACGTGACTCTGGGTGGTTTACAATAAAAAGAACAAATAACTATTAATTAAAATGCAATAAAAATAGCATAAAAATACAATAAAAACCAAATACATACATAAATAATAATATCTTCCAAGGTGCTGCTGGTAGAAAAGATATTAACATACAGGAGCATCTTCAAGGTGCTAGCCACCCCCAGGGTTGATTGCCCTTTTTCTCGCCCCATGCAAGTTGGCAGAGCCAGGTCTTGCCTGCTTTCCAAAAGGTTGAGAGAAAAGGGGCCTGCCTCAACTCTGGGGGGAGGTATTCCATAAGGCGGGGGCCATGCCAGAGAAGGCTTTCCTTCTAGACCCCGCCACTTGACATTCTTTTGTTGATGGGGTTCACAGCATACCCTCTCTCCTTGACCCCGTGGGATGGGTCAATATAATGGGGTGACGTAGTCCCTCAGGTAACCTTGTACAACTTAGGACATGTATATAATGCTCCCAGCTTCCATTTTCCTCACAACAACCACCCTGTGATGTGGGTTGGGCTGAGAGAGAGAATGACTGGCCCAAAGTCACCCAGCTGGCTTCCATTCCTAAGGGAGGACTAGAATTCGCAGTCTCCCAGTTTCTGATGTAGCACCCAAGCCACTAGACCAGTATTTGTCAACCTTGGCAACTTTAAGATGTGTGGACTTCATGGTTGGCTGGGGAATTCTGGGAGTTGAAATCCACACATCTTAAAGTTGCCAAGGCTGAGAAACACTGCACTAGTCCAAACTGGCTCTCTTGAAGCTCTCCTTTTCAGTTGCTGATACAGAGATTTGAAAGAGAACAACATAGCACGAATCTCCAAATTACAACCTGAGATGTAGGTTTAACTTCTAATACTTAATTTTCTTTTATTATTACCAAACCATGTGAATGAAACTAATTGAAGGTCAGAGATAGCCAGTCATTAACTCTGAACAACACTTAGCTTGCTGAAATTAGAGTCACTGTGCCACATCAAGTGGACAATGTCCAAATAACTTGCTTTTTACTTGGCTTTTATTGTAGATGATGGGATTGCCAAATAAATACATCTGGCAATGTGTTGTGACGCGGCCATTGCATTTCAGGTAAAACAAGTCAGATGTCATTATCCCACTAGTAATTCTATTCCAGTTCTTATTATAATCAGAAAAGGCAAGTAGTTTGAAAAACCTCACATCCCTGAAATGCATCCAAAATATAGTATATCTATTAATCAGATTAATCATTTAGAATTATCCTAGTTAACTGATGTTTTAAAACTTCAGTAGAACAAAAACTTTTATACTACTATAACCAGAAGATATACAGTGCAATTCTAGACATGGGTGCCTAGAAGAAAATCCCACTGTGATCAGTGGTGCTTATTTGGGGTAAGCATCAGTGTTTTGCAGTCACAATTAGCCCATGACCATGGTCTAAAAATCTGGAAATGAATTTGTAAACTACATCTGTTCCATATTAAGGTGCTCCACAGTACAATCTGGATTGTGATTTAATATTCCCTACTCATATCTGATGTGCTTATTCTCCAGAAAGATCTTCTAAGCATTTACATTAAAAGAATGTTATGAAGCCCCTTGTCTTGGGTTCAAGACTATAATCATTTCTAGTGGTTTACGATTATTGAGTAGCAAAGTCTGGTCTGTAAGACAAACAGTCTGTTGGCAGGCTACAAGCATATGGGTTATTTCCTGAAGCCCATGTTAGTATGGAGCTAGTATTCAAGTTGCTTTCTCCAACCTAAGGCTCTCCAGATGTTTTGGACTTGAGCTTCCATAATTCTTCGCAGAGGTAATTTAAACAATATCTTGAAATGTGCAGTTCAGAACTGTAGCAAATGAGATAATAAAAATACCTAAACTGCATATTCTGAATATGTAGCTTTTGTATATCTCCAGAATGTTACACAAGGAGCCTCTTAGTTGCCTAAAAAACCCCACAGTTGGGTTCCTGTGACTAAAAGAATCCTATACCACCTAACCAAGAAGTCCTCTGTTGCAGATCATTGATCAGTTAACAATCTTATTCAGTTTCTAACACTTACTTCTCCCACAGAAATATGGCTTAATTCTGCACAATTTAGTTTCAGACAGTCTTGTTCATTTTAGACTTGCAGGATGACAGTTGCCAAGAATCAAATGGCCACAACATTGCTTTATTGATTATAATTATATAAACAAGAGAGTCAACCTTGATTATGCCAGCATACATATGCAGCAAATAAATATTTTACTTTGAATTCATTATTTTCTTTTTGTGTATGTGTGTATTTTCATTCTGTATTGTTTATTGTTTATCATACATTACTTTCTTTGTGCACCATGCTAAACTCCCTCGGGAAAAAGAAGATGATAGAAATTAAATAAATCATAACAGAAGGTGTGGAAATTGTAGCAGCACTGTGTAATTGCATTCCCTTGTAGACCAGGTTTGACATAGCTGGAGTCCTCAAGTGATGGATATGAAGGTATAAAAGCCCCTATTTATCAATGGGGGAGGAGTGCAAAGAACCACTCTTTGGGATTCAGCACAGAATCTGTGGAATTGAAAATTCTGTGTCTGCCACTGTCAAATTAAGTGCACACAAGGCTAGGTGCCAAACATTTCATTCCATTATATCTGCAGTAGATTAAATGTAGACAAATTTCTCAACATTGCAATGTTTGTCCAACCTTTTGAGATTCCCTCACCAATGTATAAATAAGATTTGCTTGACTTTCTTCAGAATGCATATCAGACTAAAAGGCCAGCCTATGGGAGTTTCTGCTGTACAAATAAATTCACCTCAGGTTATTGGAATCAGGAATTTTCATACATCAAAGTAGGCAACAAATAGCACTTCCAAACCACCACCATTTGCACTTGCCAATTGATAAAAGTGGTTTGAAGCTGACCTGTTGCAGTTTTTGATTTTACTGCTGCTGACCCTTGAAATACTGACAACACTCTGAGCAAGTCAAGGTTTCCTCCAGCTTACCAACTGGAGAGTGCAAAGAACAGTCCTCACTTAATGCCCCTTCTTCATTATTGTTTCACATTATCTACGTGTTGGATGGTTTCTTGAAAATGAAAGCAATAATTTTGTGGGGGGAGCTGCAAATCCCCCAAGGATCCCCCACTGTTGCATTTTATGGGCAGTGAGCAGTCTCCCTCAAGAAGTTTTGAAAGTCTTTATAGGACAAGCGTGAGAAGCTGAAGTTTAAAGGGAGGATTAGGCAAGTGTAATTTCCTGTAGACAGCCAGTTTGGTGTAGTAGTTAAAGTAGCAGGCTAGAATCCAGGAGACCATGAGTTCTAGTCCCAGTTTAGGCACGAAGCCAGCTGGTGAGCTTGGGCCAGTCGCTTCCTCTCAATCCTCGGAGGAAGGCCATGGCAAACCACTTCCGAAATCTTGCCAAGAAAACTGCAGGGACGTGTCCAGGCAGTTGCCAGGAGTCGACGCACACAGAGAAAAAATCCCTGCAGAAAAGTGGCCCACCCACAAACTCTCCTCAGCACAGCAAAAGGAAAGTCACCTCATCTGTGGTTTCAGTTGCACTGCAGAACATTCAGATCTACATAGATCCAACTCTTGACACCGTCAATGTTGTGAGGTCATGAGCTGCCCATAAGCAAAATATTAAAATAAATTGTTTTCATTTTTAAGTCTCTTGGGAATCATTCAATTCCCATCCATCAACCATTTGGATCCTTTACATCTTGATTTAAATATGTACTAAATATAACAGATCCATAATAATCTTCTTTTAAAGATTCAAACATGCATCATACAAACCATCTCAACGTGGCTTTGTATAATGGCATGCAAAATGTTTAAGCTGATTTTTTTTTTAATCTTTAAAGGGCTTTACATGCCCAGTCCTTGTCCCCAAAATTCTACAGTATTCAATACCATGATTTATTTTTCAAGATCAGGAAGGCAACAGGTTCCTCTGTCTTTCTCTTTGATATTGTAACATAAAAACATAGACAGGAACAATGAAATAATACCATAGGACAAAGTTTTGCTCACCAGACTTACAAATGTACCTTCTTTTCTGTAACAATAGGTGGGACATTTGGTTCCCATTTTTATGTACCCAGTTTGCACTCCAAATTGCTATCCAAAACTGAACTTATTCAAATTGTACTCCCCAACTATATGCAAACCAAAAAAATATTTCTACACTAGTATTTCCACTTTTCAGAATTTTATTAGGAAATTTTCACCCGAAAAGTGCATACAAAAATGTATGCATTAGGAATATATTACATGTAAATGTTCCTTCCAGTGAACTTTTTTTGTTGACATAAAGGTACAGGCAGGATGTGTATAAAAGGTGAAGGATTTATATAGGCTGAAGAGAACCCAGAGGCTGGATATAAATAGTGAATATAAGACCAGATGCATATAACTGGTTGTGGTGATGGTAGTAGTGACAGTGTATCTCATTCTGTCATAATTATTGGACTAGGCTGGCTGGAAAGAAGGATTCCTTTCCCAGGTAGGATCTTGTGAAAAATGCATTCCTTGACGTTTCTTTTCCTTATGCCCAATATCGCTTCCAGATGAAATAAGATCTGAATGAAAACTGGCAAAAGGGGGCTTTAAATCTTTTATAGAACCAGCATGTTTTTCACACTGGATATTTGAGGAAGACATGTCATTTCTTCCCTAGCTTTTTCAACAAAACAGATTAACTTTTGCAGCATTCTGTTCTTGATCAGGACCTCAGGGAGTGGCTAGAAATCTGCACTGACGTTTTAAAAAGTGACGCTCCAGATGCCATGTGTCTGATCCTGGTCATTTTTATCTAGATCTTTGTTCTGCTCTGTTCAGAACCATATGTGGCCTCTAAATCATACTCTTACATACTCCCCCATCATCTTGAGTGTTTTTTACTTGTTATGTATAGGGTTTGTCTCTGTAGTCTGACTTTTTAATTAATTAATTAATTTTAATTAATGAATGGGGGTATTTATTTTTTAACTGTTTGTGGCTTTTACTTTTATTGTGAGCCACCCAGAGTCACCCACTGGGGGAGATGGGCGGCATACAAATTTAATAAATAAATAAATAAAAATAAACAAGGTTTTAATTCTATGGGGTATTCAAGAACACTGAACTATAGTACAGTACAGCTAAATTGTAAAACACACTCCCCCAAAAAGGATATTGAAGATAAAAGTTGCATATGTGCATTTGGAAATAATTTGAAGGGAAATAATATACATTTCTCCATAGTGGGGGAAATAAGTGCGTGAGCCCTGTATTGCTCAATCTGTTGTCCAGGTGATAACTGTGGGTACGCAATTTCAATAGTTTCAAGATCCTTGCTCTCCATGCTTAATAGCTTCTTATCTAAGCTTATCCTCTTTAAAGTAGGACATATGGTTATATTAATGAACAGCCCTGCTAGAAAGCAATATAGAAATCTGTTTGCAGATCAATTAAGATATCAAAAACTTTGGGCAACCTGACTTGCATGTGCTATGAAGTCCTCAAATATATTGTGGTATATTTATCAGTTATTCATGCTTGAGGAAAAATCCTGAACAAAGAAAGATGTAACTTTGCTCAAAAAATCTGCCATCTCTCAATGAAAGACTGTAACTATCTAAATTTGAGGTAGACGTCTTCCTGCCAACCTTCTCTCAAAGTACAGTCCATTTGCTGGATAACTTAACATCCACATTTTGAAGGGTCTTTTTAAACTATATTGAGATTATGGAAGATGGTATGGCTGTACTGATGCCATAAATCATGGCAGAGATGAGCAACACATTATCAATGGTCCCCCGCAGTCCAAAAAGGAAGGATGGGGAGGAGGCATCCATATATATTGTATCCCTTGAAAGAATCTTCAACTCCATCAACATAACTCCATGCATATTGCAGTAGATGTCTTGCTTGGAATTATTCCCAAGTAGGAATTGCAGCCTGAAGTTTGAAAAAAAGTCTGATATAAAAATGTTCACATAGCAAGATGTTGACTCATCCAAGAAGCATGATGATTTATGTGTCTTGTGCTGATCAATGCCCTATAAGAGAAAATGCAAGACAGCAGAAAGTATGTTCATTTAGATGTTCATATCTCTATGGAATGTATGACATATTAGTCATGCATAGTTGCTTATGCTGACCACAAATGTTAGTGGGAAAACAAGAAAGCATCAGGGCCTAGGCAGAAACAAGAATTTTTAGTACAGCCTTACCAAGTGACTTCCCATGAAAACATCCTTCCTACTGCAGCCGCAAAACAAGGATAGTGCCTCAAAGAGACACTGCCGCTAATGAGGAAGCCAAGGGAAATGTTATAAATCCCCATTAGTAGACTTCCCAAATATCAGTACTGTATCTGGATTTTCTCCAGTCTGGGAAGTTTCCAGCACTCCCTCCATAATCCTATAGCACAAGAGAGCTGTAGCTTACCTATCTCAATAATTGATGCATAGATTAATAACTATCTAGTCATTTTTATTGATTGCAATAGTGAGGAAGTATTTTGATGTGTCGGGTTATTTTACTTTTAAAAACCAGCAAAACATTTGCAATCATTTACTTTTTCAAACGCAGTTGATTGTTAACATATGGAACATTTCCTGACTTACCAGCTTTTAAAGCATTTCCCCTGAGAAAGTCCTTTTTTATCTAACCGATATAGCTATCACTTTTGTCACATAATTATCCCCACTAAAAGCTCTTTGTTTTCATCTCTTTTACACCCAGTGAGAAATACAATGTATGTACAGTGATATGCACAAGTTTAGGAACCCGTGGTCAGATCGTATGCTTCAATGACTCCCTAAGTCAGTGTTGTCCAAACTTGGCCACTTTAAGATGAGTGGACTTCAACTCCCAGAATTCCCCAGCCAGCATGGCTGGCTGGGAAATTCTGGGAGTTGAAGTCCACTCATCTTAAAGTGGCCAAGTTTGGACAACACTGCTCTAAGTGAACAAAAGCTAACTCAACCTCTGGGTGTATAAAGTCAAACATCACATCTCTGCAAATTTGAATACAAACATACCATTTGCATGCAATTGTTTACAGATTCCGAATAAGAAGACAATGAATATCCCCATCTTGCTAGGTTGTGCCCATCAAACTACAGTTTTACTACAAGTCCCAGGCGTTCCTTCTGTCCACACAACAAGCTTCAAAAGATGGATTGGAACCCAATACATAGGTTACTGAGACAGAAAAGTAGTAAAGTTCAGAACTCAGCTTGAACGGTTCACACCCATGGAGTGAAGACTCAGTCATTAAGTATGCATGCCTGGTAACATGGAGATCATGAAATAACTACTGCACACAAACCAACCTATAATAATTTTTATTCTTTATTTATTTATTATTAAATTTATATGCCACCCATCTCCCCCAGAGGGTTTTACAGTTAAAATCCAAGACAATAACAACAATAAAAATATAAATACCCCCCAATTATAATCACCCCTGACTATCACTGGCAAGTGCGGAAGGAATTTGGAATTCAACGGCATTTTAAATCCATCTGATACCTGTCCCTGTTAAAATGGCACTCCATTCATGCTGGAAGAAATGGTTTGTAAATAAAGCCTTCACACCATAAGAATTTGTTGACTACAGGTATCTCTGTACTTCCCACAGATGCATTGGAAAATATCCTGGAAAATTGTAGAGTAGGCTACTGTGGTCAGACCACCTTTGGCAACGAACCTAGTCCTCATGGAAGGAGGACACAATCAACTCCAGTGTGCTTGAGAAGAAAAAAAAATCAAAAGCAGCAACCAAGATGTTTGTTTGCTTTTAATGTGTTTGCCTCCATGGCACCTTCATACAGGGAGCGCTTTTAGTCTGATAGCTCTTGTTCCATACATGAGCGGCATTTGCTGAAAAACAAAACTATAAAGGACCCATCCAAAAGTTCCTACTGCTGCCTCCTTACCTTTCATATTGTACTGGTTGGAGATTAATCAGTTCAAATATAGTGTATTTATTTTGTTAGAGTTCTCTTCTGCCTTTCCTCTAGGAGGTCTAGGATGGGTTTTTTCAAACTGGGTTCTATGAGAATTTGAATGGGTTCCATGGGGGACTAAGAGGGAATGTAAACACCTTGAATGCACAAGCTTGTTTTGAATACACAGTCAGCCATCCCATCCACTCCCACCTCAGTGCTAATCTTCCTCTCTCACTGGCTGTACCTCACCAGTGTTCGTTGTCACCAGCATTTGCAGGCAATTCACACATGAGGCCTTTCTCTCAGCACCATGCAGGTTTTCCATCTTCCCACATGAACACACACAAAACCTGACTTCCTGCTTGCTCTCAAATTCCAGCAAACATTTCCCAGGCAGCCCATGTTTTCTAAAGGGGAGCGGAGGAAGTTGAAAGCAGAGAAAGCTAGAAATCCATCATGAGTGACTGTGGTGAGTCCTTCCCTTCCTCTTCACCTTTCACATTGCAGACCCCAAGAGGTCTGCTTATTGATCAACAAGGTGGCATCCTGTGCACACCTACTTAGGAGTAAGTCCCACTGATACCAATAGAAGAGAATATATGTAGCTCAAGGTTGAACTGTGGAGTCCTTGGGGTTCTCTGAGCTTGGTTGTTTTCTTGCAGACTAGGTAACATCTTCAGTACTAGAAGGAAATGGGTTTGCTCTCTGTTTATATACAGTAGCTTGCCCTGCCAGTGTTGGTGAGGTGTGGTTTTCTCCTTGGTAGTTCCTTGATTAGGGTATTTGTTACTGCTTGATTGTTTGTCTGGTGTTAATCCTGGTGTTAATCCCTGTTTATCTGGGTGCTGATTCCTGGCAAGGAGGTGTTCTGGTCTTTTTGTTTCCTTTTTAGCTTTTTTTATTGTCTGGAATGGTGTGCAAATGTTTATGTGCCTGTTGATGGCTGACTTGTCTGAATACCAACCTTCCAGGAATTCCCTCAGGTTTTAGCTTGATCTAGAATTCTTACAGTTTCCCGGTTGAAACTATGGTTGAGTCTGCCTACCTGCTGTGAGATTAAGGAGTTTTCATTGTGTCTTCTGACTGCTAGTTGGTGTTCATGGATGCACTCTGCTAGTCTTCTGCCTGTCTATCCTACATAGTGGCTGTTACAGTCCTTACACTATATGTTGTAGATGACTCCTGTTTTTTCTTCTTGGGCTACTGGGTCTTTTGGTTTACTTAAGATGTTTTGAAGGGCTTTAGTTGGTTTGTGTGCTACAGTGATACCATGTAGTTGTAATAGTCTGTTGGTTGTTTCTGAGATGTTTCTGGTGTATGGCTGCGTTCTCCTTTTCATAGCTTGTGTTGGTTGGGCTATAATGAGTTGAGTGGTCAGGTACTTTTTGATAAAGTTGCTTGGGTATCCATTTTGCTGGAAGATGTTGTATAAATGGTCTGTTTCCTTTTTCTGGTGTTCTGGGTTGCTGCAGTGTGTTTGTGCTCATCTGAATAATGTCCTTATACAGTTCCTCTTACGAGAGGCTGGGTTGTTACTTTGGTAACAGAGTACTTGATTAGTGTGGGTTGTCTTTCAATAGACTTGCATTTCTAATTTGCTGATGAGGATATCCAGGAAGGGTAGTGTGTTGTTGTTTTCTTCTTCCCTTGTGAATTCCTTTGAAGGTGTTGTTGATTGTTTCATGTGTCTTCTCTAGTTGTTCCTTCTTTATTATGAGGAAGGTGTCATCTACATACCGGATCCATACTTTGGTTGCATGTGCAGGAGTGCGATAGCTTCTAGACACTAGTGTTGATTGTGCTATAGTGGGTTGAGTGCTCAGGCACTTTTTGATAAACTTGCTTGGGTATCCATTTTGTTGGAAGATGTTGTATAGGTGATCTGTTTCCTTTTTCTGGTGTTCTGGGTGCTGCAGTGCATTTGTGTTCGTCTGAATAATGTTCTTACACAGCTCCTCTTGTGGGAGGTTGGGCTGTTACTTTGGGAATGGAGCACTTGGCCAGTATGGACTGTTTTTCAATAGACTTGTGTTTCTAATTTGCTGTCATTTCCTCTGCTACTGATACCCAGGAAGGGTAGTGTGTTGTTGTTTTCTTCTTTCCTTGTGAATTTTATTCCTTTGAAGATGTTGTTGATTGTTTCAGGTAACAAAACGTCTGCAAGAAACATTTCAGAAAATGCCAAGGACTCCAAATCCCATTGACTTGCACCTGAATTGCCATTAAAGGAGATGGAGTAAGTTATAGACATTTAGACTGATTTCACATTAAAATAATATTTCCTTGTGGAAAACAGGAAATTCTGGATAGTCCTTTCAAAAGTACTGTATCCTGAAGTTACCAGTTGAGCACTGAAAAATCTCATGCCATTTACAACATACCTTCATTAAAGAACTTTCTCATTATATGCATTCACCAAAAAGAGTATAGAAATCAGTGTTTCTCAAGCTCAGCAACTTTAAGATATGTAGATTTCAGCTCCCAGAATTCCCCAGCCAATATAGAAGATATCTGCTTACAAGTAACATCAGTTATTCTAAATATTGAACTTTTATCCAAAGAAAAGCAATCATACCCCATTCATTGAACATTTATTTATTTCATTAAAAAAATTAACCTCCCAAATAATTCAGAAATTATTTGTTTTTGTTTCACATTGGAGATCTTCATTTTGCATTTATAATAAACTGATTACTTTCTGTTTTATTGCCAGTTTTCCATCACTAGTGCTTTGCTCCTTGATGAGAGGTTCCAGGATTTTTTTTACCTTTTAACCAATAGGTTCCACAACCTGATAAATTTGAACACCCCAGCTCTGGGCAGCGTATATAATGCTCCCTCCTCTGGATTTTCCATACAACAACCTATTGAGATAGGATGGGAGAAAGTGACTGATCCAAAGACACCCAATGAGCTTCCATGGATGAACATGGACTAGGTCTCCCCCTTCTGATTCAACATTTTGATCACTACATCACACTGGCTGTCAGTGATCACTTTATATTCAAACAGGCTGAAGGTGACCTTGAGGGATCCACATTTTCTCTCAACTTGCAGCTCCTGATCAGCACCTTTAGTCCATTCAAAATTCTCAGACAAAATATATGTGTAGACGTGCTGGCAACTTCAAGTATACAATAGGCATTTAACTCTGCAAGGATGGATGGATGTAGCTGGCACTTCATTCAGACTCTTAGGCTGCATGTACTGTACTGTTATAGTGTAAATATTTGCAAGGATCTGTGTTTTCATTGAATAAACACTTTCAACTTACAAAACGTCTTTGACAGGCTATCCCAAAATATGATTTTAAGAGAGTCTGAAAAGTTGTAGCATCTTGGAAAACTTCATACCAATGGAAGCTTCCATCCTAAATGTATGAAAGAAGGTTCTGTCTACATAGTATTAGAGAAGGGATGTGGTCTTTCTGCTAGGAACAAGCAGTGTCAACTGCATTAAGACTGATGATGCTCTGTATGAGAATCTACACCTAATGGAATTATTATTATTATTATTATTATTATTATTATTATTATTATTATTCATTCGATTTATTCTCCACCCATCTCCCCCAGTGGGGAACTCTGGGCGGTTCACAAAGTATACAAATTCTAATACAATTCTTAACAGTGACTAACAATTCTTAACAGTAACTACAGTGATATATTACACTATGTGACCAGCAGTGGTCGCTAGGGAGTCACAGCACATCCGGGCTTTTTCCTCCTCTGTAGTTCTTTCCTCGCCGCTCGCGTTGACCATTGCTCACGACAGTTGCGTTCAGAGTCCGGTCCAGCCCCGGTATGTGGCTCCCTGTGCAGCACCACCAGTTCCTCCCACCGAGATGGGAGTCCCCATTTATCCGCTCGCAGATGGAATTGCTTTCAAACTGGTAGGTGGGCAGGAGCTGGGATGAGTGACGGGAGCTCACCCCCTCCCACAGAGCCAGGCCCGAACCGCTGGAGTGCCGACCATTTCTGATCGGCAAACTCCAGCATCATTAAGCCCTGCGCCACCACGTCCCAGTATGACATCTTCCTGAAAGGAATCCAAATTCCAGGTGGTTCTCCAACATTTTTACAGCTGAAAATCAGGAGATGCTTCTCAGCACCTTGAAGGTATTGGAATGGAGCCCAATCTCTTTATAGAATGGCGTATAGCTCACTATAGCTTATTAAGGTTTAACTTGATGTTGTACATCCAGTAGACTCCAGATTGAATTCTTGACATTTATTCAGCCAATCATTTTATATGACTTCCCAGCTCATAAGCTGTGACTCTGGGTGGCTTACATTGAGTTAAAACAGATAAACAAAAAATGACCAAAACAAAAATAAACACAACAGTAAGAACATAATGCATTCAGAGCCAGCTACAGCCATCATCCCAAGCCATTACAAATGGGCTCATCTCAATGCCTGGGGAAAGAGCCAGGTTTTCAAGGCCTTGCAAAGGCCAAAAAGGTCTGAAGGGCTGGAAATTCTCCAGCCTAAGAACATTCGGAAGCCGCTACCAGTGAATGTAAAACAATCAACCCTCAAAGTGCTTTGGGTTTCAAGAATTAAAACAGTATGGTCAGTTGTCAGGAATGACGGGTGTTGTAGTCCACCGGCTCCTGGTCAGCCATAGGTTCTCCATCCATGAATCAGTCATCTACCTCTATTGCTTAATTCATGCGTCATGCTAAGCCATGATTTGTTTAACAAGTCAAAACTGGCTGGGTTTAAATTATTAACCATGACTTACAAGCCACAGGGGCTGAGTTCACAGAATACAGTAAGCCAAAATCAAAGCACTTTAAAGCTTTGTATTGCGAAGAGTTCAGTCTGCATAAAGCAGATTCATAACTGGGCCCAAAACAGAATTAAAAATGGTCATGTAATTAGGCAAGACAAGCAACTAATCTGTGCAGTCATTCACATGTACTCAGATATAGCATCAGACTGGGACTTCCCTGGGATATTGTATTGTCTGGAGCAAGAATAGGGACCTTGAAAATCAGAACTCTTCTAATAAATATGGATAGCTGGAGAATGTGAAACATACAAGTGTAATCAAGCAGTGAAGTTGCCGTAAGCACAAATGTCTGTATATTTTGATAAGTCTATTCTCATTCATTTTGCTTGTGAGATTTCTGCCACATCATTCATCATGAATTAATTCAGTACAATTTTGTTCCCTGACATGCATTTTTATATCTGCATCTTTCCAGTTGCCATTTTAGCTTTCATAACATTGAGGGAGACTTGTCTCCATGCTCAAATGACATGGTGAGTCATTTGCTACAGCAGCTTTATGTCTTGTTGTAAGTATTCACTCCTCACCAGAGAAAACTGGCTGGCTTTACATACTGCCACAGAAAATGCTGGCAGCAGAGCTATCCTTCAAGTTACAGCTTGATGTCATTACAGCATATGTAACATCTATAAGGAGACAGAATTCAGGAAAAGGAGGACCAGCGTCCTGTTTTTTAACCCCACTTCTGGTAATCATTAGGAAGAGAATCCTGTCTGTGTGTGGTAGCACTCTTCAAAATGTAGTTCTTCAGTTTCTTTTGTTAACACAAGTTTTTCTCAGCCCTGCTCTCAGTAACAAAAAGAAAAGGAAAACAGACCAACAATGACCCTGTTTTTATAGAAGTATCAAAAGCATGAACCATGATCCTAAAGGTTATGAGATCAAAACCTTTCTGTTTGGTCAAAGAAGCTTTGTAATTAATTACTCAAAGAAATCCACACTGCAATCATTTATATGTTTACTCAGAAGTAAGTCTCACTGAGTTTAATGGAGCTAAGCCCCTCACAGGGATTGGACAAATCCGACGGGGGGGGGTTCCCCTCCCTCATTTCAGATTTTTCAGGATTATTTTTATCGGATTTATGAAGAATGGTCTGGATTTTGTTCAGTAAGTTTGTCTTTAATAAAGCGAATTGTCCTCTAGCCTTCCTGCACTAGCTAAATTCAAGAGATTCCCAGATGATCACATTATAATGGCCAGTTCTGTAGCTGATGAAAATGAGGAAAAAAAGAAATGGCCCCCAACGACATAACCAGGCATGGCTTGAAATCCACATGGCAAGTGAAGAGAATCCCTGCTGATCAATCGAGAACATGAATGCACAGTTTCCACATCCTCTGTCCTGGCTTCCTCCTGCGAGCTTTTGTGAAAATCCAGTATGAGCAAGTGGGAGGTGGCATATCAGAAACCATCCAGTCAGGCTTTCCACGCCATGTGGGATTCCTTCTTTGTGTGAAAAGAAGTGAAAGTAGTTCAAGACTCACAGATCTCTGCCGAGGGCTTCAATTCCCAGTCATTCTGCCATAGCAACAACTAAGTTTTTAAAAAAATCTTTCCAACTAACCTGATATGCTGGAATGAAGAAAATTCAAAGATAGCCATAAGAGCAGACTTACTGTATGTACATAGAGTGAAAAGAGCCCTTGAACATTTGCACACTCCTTTCTGTCCTTTTGGTTGGTCCTGGGAATGGTATTACCCAATTATACTATAAATAACTTGTGTCATGGGATAACTTTGCTATGAATGTTTTTATTTAAAAAAAGGAAATTGACAAGCTTGAAGTCTGTCCTTGTGTAGTCATCAGTGCATCCAGTCTGAACCTTAAAAACCTGAGAAACCTTCATTTTTCATAAAAGAACAAAAATACATAATTTAATAGATATTCCAAATCAAGTGTGCAAATGGAAATAGATTTCTCCCCTGGGCACCCTATCATACAAATTATGTTCTTCAGCCAATAAATGTGGGTGGGAGGAGGAAGATCATCTTAAGATATACTTTTTTAAAAAATTCCCAAGCTGGCCCCTTCCAGACATGTGAGACTATAACTCTCAGAATTCCCAGTCAATCTGACTTAATATTAAATAATAAGGGATAATAAGGGATTATGAAAGTTATAGTGAAACTTTGGGGAAAGCTGCTTCAAGACATTGTGGTTTTTAGACATGATGGGCTTATGTTCTAAAAGGTAGGGGGTTTTCTGGCATTGCTTTTAATTTTCTGGTAACATTAATTTCCTGTTATTAGTGTACAATAAACCTTTTATGAAATTAAAATGCTTTATTCTATTGTAGGAAATAAAAAAGGCTTTTAACATATGCATTTTCCATCATTTAAAACTAACCACTGCATAGCCTGCTAACCAAGGTTATCTGCAGGGAGAAAGGTGTCAGAAAAGTCAAGATCATGTCATTGCAGCCACAATCTTGGCTTTTTTCACAAACACACTCCCCACAGACTCTCCTACTGATAATTGCAGCAGGATGAAAAAAGAATATGGCAGGTCATTTATTAGGTTAGATGACAATCCAAGTGTGAAGTTTCCTCTATATACAATTTCTTCTTTTCCAATAACAAACTTCAGACTCAATCCAGCATATTTATTTAGAAATCAGTCATTCACACTTAATAAGATTTACAGCTAATCCACCCCTGCCTATCTCAAATTAAATTAGACCCATTCCTATCTAAGGATACATGCTGATCTGGGAATAATTTTTACTGGATATTAGAAATTGCACTCACTTCCTAGAAATTAAAAACAATGAAGAGTCTTGTTACCCTCTAGAAATCCACAAATGTGCTGTGCTTATGGCTACCAGATCTGAACTGCAAAATGTGGGTAACCACTAGATGGCAGCAAATAGAAGGCAGCAAACAGAAAACACTCTTTGATACCTCCTAGTGGTTCCCTTGATTTGTGCAGTCCAGATCTGATAGCTCTAGTTATACCATTCATTTACTGTAATAAACAGCCTGCTGTATTCTATGTAGAGCAATAAGTAGTCTCTAGTTATTACACAAAATAAGCAAACACCAATCCGACATCACAAATGAAAATATTCAAAAACCAATGGGAAAGAATTTAATCTCCAAGGACACTCTGTTCCTGACCTTAAAATGGCATTTTTGAACAAAAGAATTTCAAAGGCAGAGTTCATCATGAAACAGCCAGCCTGCACCTAATTCAAAACAAGAATTAGATTCAGGATCCATCTGGTCACAGGATCCATCTGGTTTCAAACCCCCTTTTGTACCACTTGAATTTCAATACCCAAAGGCTGAAAACTGGTGGCATGATTTCTTGCTATATTTTGGGCAGGAAAAGAAGGAAAAATAACATGTAGACATTAAGTTTCACATGCCAGAGGATGACAACAGAAAAAATAAAAACACCCCCCCACACAAAAACAAGGGCCAGAGGGACCACCAAAGACCTCTTAATCTCACAATCTTTGTTTGTGCACTACAGAGCCCATGTCTCTAGGAGTTTTTAAAAAGAAATGCAGCCTAGTGGACAGCAAGAGTGGCCTGCTTCTGCAAGAGGCTCAGCTGGCAACAAAGGTGGTTTTTTTCACAGTATGTGTGTTAATAAACTCTTCAGTGCAAAAGTGACATCCAATATCTTTTTTGTAAATGCTAATAAAGTAGTTATCAGTGTCTGAATGTTCTGTATTTCATTACCTTCTGACTTAATTTTTTTTACCATTCCTTCTCCCACTCATGACTGAGTACACGCTCTTGTCTCACAATAGCATTTCATGCATCTGAGAAAATGGAGCACAACCCGCAAAAGCTTAAGCCATACTAAATCTGTGGATGTTATGGTCCTTGTTTTTAATGGATTGCTGTTTTTACAAAAAGACTAACATAGCTACCCCACTGGAACTAGCTAGTAAATGATAAATCCCACTGTACTGAAAGGAACTCCTGGATAAACAGGCATGTGGTTGGGTTGCAAAAAAAGAAAAAAAAAGGGAGAGAAAAAAAAAACCTAGAGAAGGTGGTGATCCTGAAAATGGGTCCTGGTTTCATTTCACTGAATGACTTCCCCAAGTTCATGTGGTGCTTGTCTCCGTGCCTCTCTGAAATGATAAAGACAATCCTGCGTCATAAATATCACCAAGAACCACCACCACCACCACCACCACCACCTCCAAATCTACTGAGAGTGGCATTTGCAATATATATTTCATTAAGCATATTCTCTCTCTTTCCTTCTTCCTCTTTTATAACCACTATCTCCCTCCTGTTACATAGACCGAGAGGAGGAGAGTAATGAACTGTCAAAACAGGGAGATTAGAGACAGTTCACCTCTGCTTTGCTCTTCTCAGACAAGCCAACCAATCTACCTCAGCCTTTCTCAAGAATTTCATATAGAGCCCCGCGGGGTAATCACATCCATTCAGACTGCTTGGATCATCTAATCCACTTGTATTATGCTTTCCAGATGCATCCACATTAAAAGCATATTTTATACATTCTTCCCTTGAATCAGATTCCTCTTTTTCTCCTCCCCTGTACTCTCCTTTTATCCTGCTTCTTTTGAAGGATATTCTTGTACAGTTATTGAGGAGGCTGGCAATGCAAAGGGATATAAGGAATGTAATAGATTTTAAAGTATGCTAAACCATATTCTACTGTAAATGCCAAAAGGAGAGAGAGAAAGAAAGAAAGAAATAAACCCATATAATTTAATGAAGTGTGTGCATAGATGTGTGTGTTACATTTTATTTTAAGTGCCTCTTTATATATAACTTTTTGCAGCTCTACGGGAACATGCATTATTCATTGCTGAGCAAAGGGATTCAATTATTTTTCATCCTTGATTACCATTACAGATCTAAGGGTAAGTAGGTTGGTTAAGCTTGTAAGATCAAGAGCTCCCTCCTTATGAGCAAAGGCATTTCATCAGGTATATAACACAAGGGATAATTAAACTGCAGGTTACAGTGAAGTGGCATTGGATGAATGTTCTTAAGTGGAAGGAAAGAAGAAATCTGACCAAAAGGTGGGGTGTGCAGCTAGAGCGAGTGCTGGATCTGCTGACCGTGGCAGAACTTCTACTCTATGGAGAAGTGGTCTGCTTCTCAGGTTGACTGGCCTCCTAAGTAATAGATAAGATGATGTTTGGGAAATGTTTGGGCCAGGCTGTGAATATTCACTTGCATTTCTCTGAATACAAACAGTTTTGCTTAGTATATGCTTTTGCAAGGGTTTTTTTTTTTTTAATATAAAGAATTGCTCACTGTTATTCCTCCATTTTTCTCATGTGAGTTTCCCTTAATCCTGTTCCCAATAAAATATCAGTGGGTGCAACCTTTCTGTAGTTACCTTTTTTAAAGCTTCTCAGGCACTCGGCCCACATGACTTTTTATGTTCTTGGATGGATGGATGGATGGAAGGATGGATGGATGGATGGAAACAGTTTATATGGCCCCCATCTCACTACTGAGACTCTGGGCAGCTGACAGCAAATAAAACCAAAAAACAAGAACAATTAGAAACAATAACAGCTATGATCAATGTACAGTGTGCCAGAGTTCAAATAACTCCCTTAATGCTATCTATTTATGTATCATCTATCCCCCCACCCCCACCCCCACCCCTTTCTCTCTCCATCATCTATCTCAACTTTGGCATGTTGGAAAGAAAAGTATGGTTTTCCAGCATCAACTTTAGATAATAAACATTCTTAGAAAATAAAAATGGTGGACAGCTGTATCCCAATGCTTTGCTTGTTTGTCCAGAAAAAGAACAAAGGTAAGCAAGGATAGTAAGAAACATTCTGAAAGAGAGATAATAGAGGTAGCATTCTGGTAATTCAGGATCTTATAACTGGTTGTGTTCCCTGTGACAGCCATATCCATTGGATCCATTAATATTCCTTGTCCTGCACAATCATAGAATCGTAGAATTGTGAGTTGGAAGAAACCACAGGGATTATCTACTCCTGTCTTTTTGCCAACTGTCTATAGCACACACTATCCTAATGGCAGCCATAGCAGTCTCTCCACAAACAGCCCCACCTGGCATGTCTTAGGAAAAGCAGCTTCTTCTCTCAGAAGATCTAGCAGAGGATACCTGCAGCCAGCACACACAGGTAGCCAGTAGGGACTGGCAGATTCCTATCAGTCAGTTCTGCCTCAAGTTTGCCAATATTATCACATCTTAAATTTTGTTCATCATATTCATTTCTGTGTCATCTAGATGTGGATGGGGCTCTCTTACTTGGAGGAGGGATGGCATGGATTGGTGGAGGAGTTAGCAATTAGGGCAGGAATAACATCACAATAAGATATGGTTTGATACAGGGGGTGGGCTGCTCTCGGGGAAGGCAGTGTCTTATACCAATTCCACATTCTAGCCCCTTAGACTCTGCCCCAATGTCCAGTCATCAGACCTTCAGTAGCCCTGGTATCCTTCCAACTGTTGCTACAAAATGCCAGGTCAGTTTGTTATAAGGCCTCCTTTATCCAGTACCCAATCAGAGATGAGGATTGACCTGGCATGTATAACCAAGACCTGGATGAGTATGGTATAGGGGCATTCTTGGAAAGGTGCCCATTTGGGTTTCAAATGTGGCATCAGCTGTGACCCCAGGGCAGAAGCAATGGAGTGGCTATAGATATCCAGAAGACTTGAGGCTTTCAGAGGCGCTGCTCCACAGATAGCTGGATGTGAGGCTCTGTGAATCTGGGCTCTGGGGATCCAATGGGATGGAATTGCTGCTACTATACTTGCTTCTCTTCCAGAGCTTGTTCAACTTTGTGGCCAGGTTGGCAGAGGAGTTTTCCAGACGTATGATACTGAGAGGCTTCAACCTGTCTTCCCTGGATGCAGCGTCTGAAGTTGCTTGGGAGTTCATGGCAACAATAGCAACATGGTTCTGACTCAGATCATCAAGAAACTGACACATAGTGGAGATTGTAAGGTTTACCCTGTTCAGCTCCAAAGAAACGCTCGTGACACGTGGGTTCAACAAAGAAATTTACTAGAGTGTAACGTAGGTAGGTACAGACAAAGCCAGGGTTGGCTTGGCATCACTTACATGGTATTTTATAGTTTCCCCGTTCCCGCATTTTGCCCCATTGCTTAGTTACAGATTACCCGCAGTAATCCCCCCTTGCCCAAATGGCAGATTCAGTCCAGTTCTTTTGTCTTCTTGATTGCTGTCTCTTGGTTGTGTTGTTGTTGTATTTGTTGGGCTTTCCTGTTGCGCGTGAAGCCGGATGTTCGCACGTTGATTGCTGTGCTTCCGAGCCGCTGCGCTTCCCTTTGTCTGCAGCACCTAAGGAAAGCCGGCGGCGATACAATGCATCCATTTGCGGTTGGAGTTAAGCACCACCACCTGTTGCCAATCAGTTCGTGGTTTTAACTTCCCCTTTCCACCGCTAGCGCCTGGGGTGGTGAAATTGACTAGGCGAAGCTAAGCAGCGGCGTTTGCCTTGCCATGCCGTGCCAGCTGAATCTGACAGAGATTACATGTTAAATCTGTAGTAATGTGATCTGGAAATGGGATATGTTGACATCAGTCCCTTACCATGATCAGATCACTATTTGTCTTGAAGTTCTTCACAGCTGCTCCCTTCCACAGGGAATTAGGGCCAGTTTGATCAGTCTGCCTCAGGAGCTTGTTCCTGAGGCTCTGATAAACAGTTGAACTGTTGCCTTGGTCACTGTTTAAAATAAGGGGGTGATGACAGTCTTGGATTAGACTGTGGCTGTATAGTCTCTTCCTGCTTGTGATTCCAGGGTGCCACTGGATTTCAGAGAGACCCCAGAAGATAAAATGGCAGAAGAAACACATAAGGCACTGCTAGAGGAAGACAAAGATTGAAACCTTATCCCTGAGTGAGGAGGTGGCCCTGCCTAAGTTTAAGGATGTGGTGGTCCAAACACATTAACAGCTTCTAACCAATGGACTCATTGGTATTGGATAATTTTCAGCCTGTCTCCAACCTTACCTTTTTGGTGAAGGTTGTTGAGAAGGTGGCTAGGCCACAGCTTCAAAAGACTCTGGAGGAAGCAGATTTTCTGGACCCTTTTTAGTTAGGTTTTGGATCTGGGTATAATATTGAGACAGCACTGATCGCATTTCTGGATGATCCCTGGTGGGATTGGAATGATAAGTGTATCCAGCCTGGTTCTCCTAGATTTCATAGCAGTTTCTGCTACCATGAATCATGGTGTCTTTCTGGACTTGTTCAGAGGGTTGGGGGTGGCAGGCACACGTTCTAGTAGTTCTCCTGTTTCCTCCAGGGTCAGTTCCAGTCAGGGTTGGTAGAAGGGAGAGGTCTAGCCCTAAGCCCCTACTTTGCAGTGTTCCTCAGGGCTGTATTCTCTCCCTGTTCCTATTTAATATCTGCATGCAGGATGAAGTCGTCTGTCAGCACAGACAAGGGATGCTGTCAAAGGATGTTCTGTCTCTGGAGGCTGTGGGCCCCTGATGAGGAGGAATAGGGCAAGACCAAGTGGCTGTGGGTTTTAAAGCCTCCCAGATCTGGGGACTTTCCATCATTGGTTCTGAATAGGGTAGCACTCCCCTAGTGCAGGAACTGAGGATCTAGGAGGATCTTTGTGCAAATCCCTCTTGTGTACAATTCCTGAGTTGAGAGGCCCTGTTCATGGTCATTCATGCCTTGGTTGCCTCTAGTCTGGATTACTGAGTTCTGTATGGGACTGCCCTTGAAGACCACTCAGAAGCTGCAGCTAGTTTCTAACATGGCAGCACAGGCAGTTATGGGCACACCTAGGGACACCCATGTATACCACTACTTTAAAAACTGTACTGGGTTCCATATGCAATTCCAGATGCTGGTTGTCACCAAAAGCCCTTCATGGCACAATGCTATGTTATTTGCAGGATCGCCTATATTTCTGCCTGTCCCATAACATATGACAGGGTGGGTATGCTCCAGGTTCCTTCTATTAAATAAGGTTATCTGATGGGACTTAGGATGTGTACCTTCTCTGTTGGGGCACTTGCTCTGTGGAACAACGTATGTCCCAAGATCTGGATGGTCCTGACCCTGCCAGCCTCTTGTAAGGCATTGTGATGAAATGTCTAGCAGACCTTGGGAACAGAGAACTGAGTAGGACCATTACAGAAAAAAATCCTTAGTCCATGAGAGAGAGGAAGCATGAGAAAGAGAGTAACTCCACCTTAATTATACTAGGTATAAATTGATTTGGAGAATTGCTTGGCAATTGTTACATTACCCTACTAGCAATCAAAATCATTTCAGAAATCCAAATAACTGTAGTTCTTGTTTCCTGAGTTTACCAGGCTCAAAGGGCTTGACAGATGCTGCAAAGGTGGTTTTTCCCTTGAGCACTGAACTAGGGCATTAGATGAACCCGTTTTCAGGGGATTTATTTATCCAGATTTATCAATGGCCTCAGATGTTTTTAATTTTGCTTTCATTTTTAATTGTTTTTAACTGGAAGTCATCCACCCAGAGACATACAGCAAGTAGCAGCTGTATAAATTGAATAAAGAAATAAATATTTCAGATAAGACTAATTAGCATTTTTGGTCTGCAGAATGCTTTTCAAGCTCAAAATATAGATTATACAAATAGTGTCATGGCCATGTGGGACCATGTATCTTACAAAGGTTGGTAATTTTTTGCATACTTTTTCATGAAATACAAGGGAATTCACTGCATCTTTAAGGAATCAACAATCTGAGAAAGCCATATCAGTTCCTGGCTGCTGGGTGGAACCCATTACTAAAGACAGTTGGGAATCACCACCAGTAGTAAATTCTGATCTCAACAGTCAGATCTGCAGCACGGAAAATCTGCAAATGAGCAAACTGTGGAATCCAGTGGCACTGAATGTTTACATAAATCCTAGTAACTACCAATGACAATTCAATCTACCCACATATTACGTGCTTTGCAGCTGGAGGGATGACTCTGAATTATCTGGCAACTAGACTGGTATTGTTCCATCTGAACCACCAGACAAAACCATTCAGGGGCAAACTTAGGAACTTAGGAAACTATGGCTTGGAAGTAAGAGTTAAAATTTTGGTTAAGTGTTAAAGATCTACAAGAGCTTCTCATGATCCCCTATGATTCCCACAATTAGTCAGGAGAAGCCATAACCCTCAAAATGACTGTAGATGCATAGACTGGTGAAGGCCAACTGGATCAATTTCAAAATGTTTAAGAAGAATAGATGTTCATGACCTGCACAATCTCACTTCCACTCATCTTTCATTTCATTATGATTGTGCTCTGAATATCCCAGGCAACTCTTCTGTTTTTGCCTTTCACTGTTGATATGCTTTTGGGAAAATATCTGTGCAAAAAAAAAAAAAATTATTCAGTTGCAGCAAAAAAATATTTTACAGATCTGCTCCCCCTGATTATTTTTCAAGTACAGAAGTTTCTTTAAACACATATACAAAAAGTATCTGTGCCACTAAAACAATATTCCCCAGACATTGCTAGGAACAGAGCTTTGAACTCATTTCTTGAGTAAAGAAATGTTTTCTTCAACAAAGTCATTTTTTTCAATTTGGCTCCATGAAGTGATGGGAAGAGACCCAAGTCACTCTGAGATTTTCATGTTAATGGTGGTCTTCAGCAACAGATGGTAAAAAGCTTTTAAATTTATATCAGCTTTACAGTCAGAAATTAATTCAGGTGAAAAACAGAACTATACTAATTGCATCACAATGAGTCTCTACATTACTCTAAGACTGTATCCATCATCATAAATTCTAAGGTCAGCTACTAATGTGGTTCATGATTGCAATTGCCTTTTCATACTATGCTTTCAATTACTTTAAATGTGTAATCTAATTAAATTGGCATTTGCTGTTTGTTACATGCAGTATATTTTTATAACTGGGACTAGCTTTTTCAGTAAGTTAGCTTAAGTCATAAAGCAAACTGTGGCCTAGTTTTGACTTCTTACATCATTATGCTGTGTCAGAAATAAATATCAAAACATATAAAGAAATTGTTATAAAATATCAGTCTATCCACATACCAGATGGGCTTCTGTTGTATATCTAGGGGAAACTGTTCTTTTTTTAAAATCAGTGGTTGGGGGGCATGGAGGAGGGTCAGTGATGTAACAGTCCCATCAGGACTGATTTTTTTTTTTCTGGGTATTTGAGTGATCGTTTTGTTTTGTTTCAGTTTAAGGATTGATACGTCTTATCTTTTTATTTTCCTGCCACCATTTGACAGGAAATTGTGCAGCAAGTATTTCATCAGTGAGACAAGCAGAGTTCAACAGCTCCCAGAATTGGAGGCCTTGTGAGAGAAAGCAGAGGCGAGTCCGTTGCGATCATCTGTCAAAAATATGCAGGAATTATTTCTACATTGTAAATGGCAGCAGTTTGTGAGCACTTTAAAATGAAACTTGCTTTTCAGCACCATCTTGGGAATGCTTATTAAGAAGTGAGGCCCACTAAGTTTAATGGAAGTGATGTGCATCACTTGCTCTTCCCCACCTAACTGTGATCCTCATAATGATCAGTTCCCACTTCGGTGGGACTGTTTTCATTTTCAAAGCATGCACATTACATGCAAAAAGTAAGTTAACGCCATATTTACTTTCATAGTAAGAAAGACAGCTTTATATTAAGTCCTTTATATTCATGTAAAGGACTTAAAATGGCCATATATCTATCAAATTAAACTCCTAGCATATAAACTTTTCCATGTGCTAGAATTAGGATTAGGAATGCCCCATGTTAATAAATCAGTGGCCAAAGCTCTTCAAGAATGTTGAATATGGGTCTTATAATCTTAACATGAAATTGATTCAACAGCAGACTTTTTATGTTTTTGCACTTTTCTCTCTTCACTTTGTTTTTATTTTTCCTCTCTTATATATCTTCCTTTATTTTTCTATGTCACAGCAATAAAAACATTTAAAGGATGGGAAATCAAAGCAAATAAATACATGAAGATATTTCACATGAGGAACATGTATATCATCTTGAGCTCTTTCTAGAAAAAGCGGGATATAAGTTGTTATTATTTTTAGTATTTTGATTGATCTACCTCAATTCATTTATCACCTACACTTAAGGATGTCCAGTATAAACCGCAATATAAAAAAATGATAAAATGTACATCACAGTATCACAATGTAACCCTCAGCCTTTTTTATACCTGACTTGCAATGTTGGTACATTGCAAGTATGTAAGTCATGTGGATTGATGTACATATCATTTGTCTCCCCTCCCCAACATGCCCACCTCTATGGATTCAACCCATCCATCCATCCATCCATCCATCCATCCATCCATCCATCCACCCATCCATCCATATACTGTATGTATGTATGTATGTATGTATGTATGTATGTATGTATGTATATATATATGTATGTGTATGTATATATATATATATATATATATATATATATATATATATCTGCCCATACTATAGCAAGGGTCCCCAGCGTAGACAGTATTGTAGTATTTGCTATATGGTGTCTCTCTACATTTCTCAGTCCTCTTTTTTTCCATCTGTTTTCTTCTTCACCCCTTCTTTTTTATTTCCCGTTCTGCCCTCTCCCTTACTGCTCCCTTATATTCTACTCTTCTCATTTTCTTCCTTTTGCCTAAAATCACCTATTTGTTCTCCTCAGCAAAGAGAATTAAAATAATATATTCAAGACCATCCAATCTTCGCAAGTCCTGTTGCGAAGATCACAGCTAAATTTGAGAGAAGAGAATTACAATACCAGGGAGCAGAACAGTAATTGTGTGCGACTGAATATACTTTTTCCTTTCCTCCCCGAGGAATCAGAGTCCTGAAAATAGATCTTCAGCTGGCAGTTAAGAGTCCATTTTAGTTGCATTACCAGATTTCTGGCATTGAAATAAGCAGCATAAAATATGTACTAAATGTTTCTCTGTAACATCTAGTCATAAGAATCAAGGTGATGATTCTCCATGCATGCTGAGGGGTGCAATGGGAAAAGGCCATTCACAGTGAATAATATCTCTGAATGTTCTCTTTTGTTCTTACAAATAGCACAGATGGTTATTCTTGCACAGTTATTTTCTTAAATTTGGGGACTGAAATGGAGTTCTTGGACTTCAAGGCTCAGTGCAAAAGAGTGTAGACAATGTGCATTGTTGTAAGAGTTAGAGCTAGGTTAGTGAAAACAGTCTGCTGTAAGAAACTACTTGTGGCCGGGAACAAAATAAAACCATAAACAACATTTAGGATGGGAATAAAACAAGTAGAAGCATTAAACATTATAACATGTAAACAGCAAAGAGTGAGCTGCGTCATAGAAGCAGATAGCCCAAAACCACTTGGGATGTTAATGGAGACTGGTCTGTGTCTGGTTATTTGACTAAGTTTTTACCTGGCATCTTTATTGTTTTTATTTTTTTTTTCCTACAGATTCTCTATTTTTTCAATGCGAGGTTTTATGCTTGTCTATTGCCAAGAGTTGATGGCAAGATGGGCAGTCATATAGATTTGTAAAATAAATAAATAAAACCTCTTTGGAAAAATTTCACTTGTGACCTGAAGCCAAACACTGATTGAGCCTTATGAATCTCCTCCTGAAAAGGAATTAGATAATAATAGTGAAATGTTTAGTGCCAGCAGTAAAGATAACTATATTTACATCTATCTGCTACCAGTTTCGTTTGTTAACTTAAGAGGCTAATAGGAAGAGTTCTACATTTGCTGCTGATTAATTCAGTTTTTTTTTTCTGAGTCATTCTTGAAAATTCCTAATCCAAGAAAAGTCCTAATCCAAGACTTGGGGGAAAAGCTTCCTTTCAAGGCCTCCTTAAGGACAGCCAGGTTGGGGCAACTTGAACCTCCAAGGGTGAGGGAATGGCAGAAATGACCTTGGTGAAGGTATGTAAAGACCACTAGCAAAACATTAATTCAGCCCAGGAAAACAAGATATCATGAGAAACATTTGCCTTGATTCTCTTTAGCATAAGAAGGAGGGAAGGGGAAACACTGTCAGGCTTTTAGAAACGTTTATTATAGCCAATATCAATAAAGTTCCAATATTTCATGTAGAATTCCTTTCCTGACCTGGCCTATCTCGAAGGGCTGACAAGAAGCATACTGTTCCAGAGAACAGGCATACCTCCTGCTTTAAGGCTGGTCACACCAACTCTGCCAGATCTTGCCAGATTGGCAGAGGCAATGGAACACAGGCAATCCTTTAGATTGCCAGTCTTTATGCCATGAAGAGCTTTATAGGTAATAACCAGCAACCTGAACTGTATGTGGAAGCTTACCGGTAACTTACTGCCTTTACCATCTGCAGATCTCAAAACTTGCAGGATGCTTATGAGTCTGTAGCATGCAGAGAGCTCTTTCAGCCAATCATTACTCAGTCCAAGCTAGCTAGTGGCTGAGCACAGAGAAGGCCAGCCAATGCGTGCCCATTTTTTCTATTTTCAGTGGACCATTTCCTGAGATTCTGGTGCTCCATGAATTAACAGCCCTTTTGCTTTCCTTCCCAAAAAGGAAAGCAAATTACTTCTACTGGCCCCCTGCCCCACAGATATTCACAGTTCTTGTTCAGAAGGATCCCCTCACCATTCCTCCAGCTCTGAGAATTGTAAATGATCATCAGAATTAAATGTTGCCTAATTTAAATAACATGCAATGCTCACAGTTCTTGTTTAGTAGGATCCAGTGGGAGACCAGGAGTGGGCAGGGTCACTGGTTCAAATGTATATAGTTTAGCAAATGTACAAGCATGAATTAAATTATATTATTAAAAAAAAACTTCAAAAAATTGTAATGAAAACAAACCAAAGGTAATTGCTAAGTATTATAAAGCAGCAAGACAAGAACCAGTATTACAATAGAATTATCTGTATCAACACAAATTGCAATTAATTGCAAGATTGAAATCAACCAATACAGTATGAAAGTGAACCTTGAGTGGCTGTAATTAGGTCACCAACATTTCCCATTTTAATTATCTGTTTGCAAAATGGAATCCTCATTATTGGGTGGGCAGAACATGTTGAACCTGACAGTGGCCCTAATTTTACAAAGGTTGGCCTTCATATTTAACATGAAGTCTGTATAAAACATTACAGAGTTGACACAGATCAGGAATAGCCACATGCATATATTCATCCACCTCTACAGAGGTCTTGAAGTATGATGGATATTTATTTATATATGTATATATATATATATATATATATATATATACATACATACATACATACATACATACATACATACATAAGTTCAATGTCTATAGCCACCCACTTGTAAATGACTCTGGGCAATTTACAAGAGTTAAAACAACAGAATAAAGTTTAAAACAATATAGAAGTGGCCATGATGGGGAGAAGGGACACAGCAATTAATAACAATCACTCAGTTCAGAAGTGGGCTCGTGTGACATCTTGGGCCACTGCCTAAGGAAAAAGCCATTGCCACCCAATAGAAATAGGCCAGTCCTCATCCCCAAATGCTCCTCTAAAGAGCCATGTCTTCAGGACTATCTGGAAGCACAACAAGAAGATATCCAGAGGCAAATTGTTTCACAGAAGTGTGGGGAGGGGATTGCGAAGAAGGCTCAACTACAGAAATGTTTTAATTGTAAATGTCAGAATTTTATTTGTTTATTTATCATATCAATTTATATAGCCACCCATCTCATCCACTGCAACTCTGGGCAATGAACATAAGATTAAAAACCAATAGAAAATAAAGAAAATAACAAAGAATAACAAACTAATACAACAATAACATGATGGCAGCCAAGGATGTCTCACTGAATCCATACAACAACAATCTTATTAAAAAATCATATTGACTCCATCCTTGAGGGAACATAAAGGTTTTCAAGGATATACATAATGCAGTCAGGGTTGGGGTCAAGCAATAGATAAAGATATGTGTTTAAACATTGGTTTAATTGTTTTGTCTATGACCTCCCTTAGTCATGCTATCAAAATTAAGAGTGAGCAGTAGACCATCTGACATCACCAAATGCCAGGACCATAGAACAGAGGTTGGCAACATGGCGTCAATGGGCAGCATGGCACTGTGCAAGCTCAGTAACTCTGGGCTTTATGAAGCTGTGAATGCATATGTGGGCATGTTCCCGAGGATCTAGTATTTCCCTGTAAAATTTTCTTGTAAAATAACAATAACAACACTGGTAACAGTGAAATTCTATGTAACCATCCTGCAGTTTACCTGGAGCATTACAAGGGTGTTTGAATTTTATTTTATTTTATTTTATTTTCTTCTTTCTTCTTTCTTCTTTCTTCTTTCTTCTTTCTTCTTTCTTCTTTCTTCTTTCTTCTTTCTTCTTTCTTCTTTCTTCTTTCTTCTTTCTTTTCTTATCAAGGTGTTATCTACCTCTTCAACCCTGGATATTTGCATTTAGGATATTTGCAGTTTAAAATATATTTTTTTATTTTGTTGATCTCCTGTGAGAATAGTCATATCACCCAAAAGGAGAGGGAGAAAGAGCTAAAACCTCTAGTCATGCACCATTATGCTGCAAGGCCATGACACTGCATTGTAGGAATCACGTCATTTCCCCCCTCATTTTTAGCATTTCATTTCCACTAAGGTAATACCAGAGATGAGAGTTCCTTCTTTTTCACACAGTGAAATCTGGTGAGGTGCCCCTTGGAAGATAGGGAGTGGTGGGAGGAACTACCAAGCTACTACCCCAACCCAGGAGGAAAGGCTAGGATATATAGACTGAAAGAGCTCCTCCTGGGAGAATAGGTTTGAGACCCCAGCCTTTCACCCTATGGACTCAGCTATTCTCCTAATAAGTATATACCAAGCTTTCAGTGAAGGAGAGAGGTCAAGCAATCGGTAAAGATACTCTCATACCGGAATCCTGCTATCACGAACAGAGCTGCCAAGTTCTTATTGACAGCTAATGCTTAAGGTGTCCTAATCTTGGGATGATGTCACGAGGAGCTCCTTTTATTCCTTGATCTTAATTTTATTTTTATTTTATCTGTTTTGTTCTGCTTTGTTTTATTTTGTTCTCTTTCGTTTACTTCTTATACGTGTACATTTTAATTGGCAGCTCTATATGGTCACTTTATTGCTCTTATTGTATTTGAGCCTGCTTTTATGTGTTGCTTTAGTGCTGTAACTACTTTGCTGCTATGGACTGTAAATAAATAAATACAGTTCAATTAATGAAATGAAATGAATTTAATGTAATGTTTAATTAACAGTAAGTTAAATGTAAAAAAAAATCATTAATGTTAATTTAATTCTGGTTTTTGGCACTGTTCAGGAATGTGGCCCCAACCCTCCACTCAACAGCCAGCATAGCCCTTGGCATACCCAATATTGTGCATTCTTGGTGTATAATAAGCACCCTCCCTTGTTATTCTAAGGCCTTGATAATGCACAATAGTTTTGCAAAACCTTCCCACTGGCAATTAAAGCAAGAGAAGTAGCAGTAACAGTAGCTAATGGACTTGGCTTTTCAACTGTCAAGGTTTTCTATTCAAACCCATTAGTAATCATAACACCGACTTAAAGCAGCTTCCCATACAGTGGCTCTACAATTGATTCTACTATGTTGCCCTGAGGTTGGTAGAGTCAGACTGTAGACAATATGGTTGCATCAATGAAGCTTGGAACAATTTGGAAAATTAATAACAGAGGCTAACATTGCAGTGACTCTAAGAACATAATATTGGTTGATTTCTACACTAATCGGGAAACTTAGGTATCTGGAGGGCTTAAACAAAATGAAGCGGATTCAGTAGCGAGCGTATATACAATATCTACACACATGGACCATAATTCAGTTAAACATAATTGTCAGAGTTAGATCACAATGGACTTTTACGCAGGGATCTAGGGCAATTCCTACGTCTATAATTCATTCTGGAAAAAAAGAATAAACCTTCCTTGAGTTATTTTTGCAGGGAATGTAAGTTCACGTTTTATTCATGTTTTTAAACCGATTCCATACAGTCTTTTGTAAGAAAGGACCCCCAGATTGTCTGCCATTTCCATTTCTGAGATTTTCACCTAAAATGGCTTTTATCTTATTGTTGCTATTATTGTTTGTTTGTTTGTCTGTTTGTTTGTTTGATCTTGGGAAGATAAGACTCACTTGGTCTTTCTTATATTTATATTGTACTTAGCTATAGGCGTGTTATAAATAAATTACAACTACTACTGCTTTTTCGTTAATGTATTTATTATTTTTTCCATATACTCAAGGCCATTTTCTTAATAGATTGTGTGACAGGCATATAAATACATTAATTATATTGCAATATAGCTGTGATGTGCAGCTTCCTCTGTGCATCTACCACACCAGAGTTTGATCAGCAAGTCTGGGCACCACCTGTTTTTGGAGACACAAAAGGGATGCTGACATTTAAAGAGAATGTATGTATGTATGTACAATATGTACAATATGTGTGTGTGTGTGTGTGTGTGTGTGTATAAAATAGGACAATTCTGCATTATAAAAACCTCTTAGCCAAGGAAGAACCCGTCAAACTGACAGTATGGCTCTGATTCTAAGTTAATGATAAGAACTGCTTGTGAATTCTCTGCAGTTTTGAATTTAGGGGAAGAATAGAATATACATATGATAAACCAGAAGGAGTTGGAAATATTTAGTTCTGAGAGCAGAAGAGTGATAGATCCAGAATGCAGGACATCCTGCTAGTAAGAGCAGTTGGACAGTGGAACCATTAACCCAGAGAGATGGTGAGTTCCCCTTTTTTGGATGGGGAACTCCCCTTTTTTGGAGACCAGACAGTCATATGTCTTGGAAGCTTTAATCTGGATTCCTGCATTGAGCAGGCAGCTTGCCTGGACGGCCTATATGGCCATTTCCAATTCCATGATATTATGAAAACTTTGCATGTGACCCACAGAGACCTTCAAGGGTGGCCACTGAGTAGATATGTTTTATCTGATAGAAGAGGAAAGATATTAATCTAGTTTTTGTCCTGCTTTGACCTACTTTGTCCAGGCCTGGTCCTGCTTTTTGGGAATGTAGTCCACAGCTGATTATTCAAAGGCCAAATATTATGCATTTTTGTAACAAGCAAATCCATAGAAAGTGAAGGATCAAAAGTACTTACAGATGTGTGGACTTCATTCTAATCCAAATTCTCAACTACAGTGCTGCTGGCTGGGGAATTCTGAAACTTCAAGTCTATACATCTGTTCTTTTTTTTAATAGTAATTTTATTAAAAATTACAAATACAACAATACAAACTAATGCAAACTAAAAAAAAGAATAAAAAATAAAAGGTGCAGAAAAGAAAAAATAGAAAGAAAAATAGAAAAGAAAGAAAAGATAAGAATATAGTAAATATATATATATATATATATATATATATATATATATATATAAAGAAGTGACTTCCCCCTTCATCACAAGTATAAACAATTTTATTAAGTCATTACCTTCTCTTAAAATACAATAAATAATATTTTCTTCCAATATCCCATCTCTTATCTATAAACAAATCTATAACGCATCGTCAATTCAGTCCTGGTATCTGCAAAAGCCCATTAAGGGTTACTAGAAATAACAACAATATCTATTTTAACCTTGATCAAATAAATCAACTTTACATACCTTCCTTTTACTTCTAACAATCTTGATCTTTAGTCCCTTCAAATAATGTCCTAGAACTTGATTTCTTTTCATCTTTTTCTTTGCCTTTTCTCACAAAATTCTTCAAAGCTTTAACAAGCCTCTTTTGTAAATCCAATATAGGAAAATTATCCAGGTCAATCTCTTGGTTTGTTATTTGTATATCCCTTTTAATTATTAAGACATCAGCCAGTGTCTTTTATATGTCCAGTGTGTCATCTTTTTCCATGTCATTCTTATAGCCTGTCATTTTTAAAACCACTTTCAAATCAATCTCAGTCTTGTCAGATAAAACATGTTCCTCTTCCATAACATCTTTTAAACACAGTATATCTATAGAAGCAGACACTTTTAAAATTAATTTCTGGGTCCATTGTTCAAAACTATCCTTCAATATGTCCAACGTTAAAATATTTTGCTTTTCTATTTCTATTTTTTTTCTTTCTTTTCTGTGCCTACTATTCTTTCTTTTTATTCTTCTGTCTTTTTTTAGTTTGTATTAGTTTTTACTGTTGTAATTATAATCTTTAATCAAATTACTAAAAAATAAAGTTAATACCAGGCATCAATTACAATAAACTAGACAGGGCCCAAATCAGCTTCTAAGAGAGTTATTCCAAGTAGTGAAATCTATGCCTGATGTTGTCCTACATCTGGAGGCAGGGCTCATAACATTTGAAACAAGGCCTGGTTATGTGTGTTCAAACATTGGCTAAAAGCTCATTTTCATCCTCAAGGTCTGACACTTCTTGTTCTGTTATAACCTTTACAAAATATATATTGTGCCAGTTTGTTACAAATTTCTTTGTTTCTTAGTTGCCAAATTCTTTTTAGACATTTCATAGAAAGTCTGATGGAGCCATTGAAACTGTCTACACATGTTCTTATCTACAGTCTATTTTATATATGATTCAAATGAACTAAAATTCATTTTTATAGCAAATCATATAACATAATTTCACCAAAAAAAAAAAAAAAACAGGTTACAAAAGTCAAGGTTTTTGCCCTGGGCTTTGCAAAGAGACAGAAAGATTATTATCACAAATTGCTGTGTGGATTGAGTGTTGTGATTACAAGTTTCATGGTGTTATTTTAATTGTAATAAATAATTGAGGAAAAGAATTGTCTAGAATCCCCTGTATGTAGTTCATGCAGCCTTTCTAGTGATTGAGAAACTGTCTGAGGATAGTCCCTAATGAGGGTAAATTCAATGGAGGAGCAAAGGTCTGGGGGATACTAGAAAATACTCAGAGGATGTTCTAGCAAGATATGAAAACCTTTATCTGTAAGGCATTTACCAAGTTACAATAAAATCAAATGGGATAATATGGAGGCATAGACTTACTCCATATGTTCTGAACATTTACTCTAAACATTACTTATTGTCTATATCCTATATTTTACCTCTTAGTCCAGTCAAAATTTCATATGAGCCAATTTGGTTGTGTGTGCAACTTCATTATGAATACTTCTGTTGTGTAGCCAACCTGCTTCCACAAGACTGCAGCCTTCCTTGCTAGACAGGATCAGAGCATACCCAATCCATATATACAGGTAGTCCTCAGATTACAACGGCAACTGGGACCAGAATTTCCATTGCTAAGCAATACAGTCATAAACTGCAAAGTCACTTGACCACATCGCTTAGTGACGGCAATCCCACCAGTCCTGTTTGCTGTCGTAACCCCAGGACCATGTGGGTTGTTAAGCAGGAAGAGGTGAGAGTCCCAGGCAAGGAGCACAATGGGTGCACAGATGCCATAGGGAGGTGGGGGGCGCCATGTGCAGGCACTTTGGAATGTGGGCAGGTTGACAGGGGCCACAGGCAGGCCAGCAAGGGCCATGGGTGGGTGCTAGGGAGTGCAGGTGGGCTAGCAGGAGCCATAGGCAGGCACTAGGGAGCACAGGTTTGCTGAGGAGGTACTGCAGGCAGGCCTGTGCTATGGAGTGTGGGGAGGGGGATCCCTGGATTCTCATACTTTGTAGTGGGGTTCCTCAGGAGAAAAAGCGGTGGGAGTGACTTACAGGAGAGACTTCCAACCTTCCCTTTGACTTTGCTTGTGGGAAGCCAACAAGGAAGGCCACAAATGGCAATCACATGACCAGGGCTCGCTGCAACGTCATACTTGCGAGATAGGCACTCAAGCACCCGGATCACGACCATGTGACCCCAGGGATGCTGTGACAGTGGCAACTTTACAGACCGGTCATAAGTCCCCCTTGTTCAGCACTGTGGTAATTTTGAACAGTTGCTGAACAAGTGGTCATAATTCGAGGACTACCTATACTTAACAAGTCATGGTTCACATACAAAGTCAGATTACCCAAACCCCTCCCTTTCTGTTAAAGAGAAAAAGGACTTGACTTTGAAAACTGCAGGAAAAACTCTGAGAGACAAGAAGCAAAAAGTTGGGTATCCAAGCTAGAAAAGTGACATTGCTTTCCTAGATCTCTTACATCCTTTAACGCTGTAATCTACAAGAATCTGGAAAGAAACTCTTGCTGCATTGATCCATTTCTCTACTGGGAATAGATAACAAATTTAATTAGAAATATGAAATGAGATTACTTTTTATATTGAATGTATATTCTTATTGAGCTTTATTCTATCTATACAAATTCAGTTTTTGTGCATTTTTATGCAGAATTTTGAATCTCTTTACATCAGAATTACCTTAAATAGGTGCAAACTTCATTTTGTGGTTTGCTCAGACTCTTATCTTTTCCTCCATAGTATTCGATTGGCGGTTCTGTTAACTTGCTGTCTGTGATTTGAGTAGTTCTGTAGTTTTAATTCCATCTCTGATTTGCATGTAACTACTTAAAGTTTAAAAAGATTTTTTACATTCTCTTTTTTCCTTCTTTAAAATAAAGTTTGATTCTATTCACCTCTTGTGAGATTGGTCTATCTCTCCATGAAGGTAGGGGAGGGACAGTTTCCCTAGCCACATGCCTCTTTGCTATGTGGCTAGGAGATGGCAGTATAGAATTTTCCCCTTTTTAAAAAAACTTGGCAGTAAGACACACAGGTTGTATGAGCCCTATATCTGTCAAACCCTGGGATTATGGGGAAAAATCAGGTAAGGCACTCCCCTAGAAGATAGGTGAAAGCAGCAAGAACTACCACACTGCTACATCAAGGCAGAAAATGGAGCTAGGATATACAGATCTAGAGGGTCCTGGGAAAGGAGTTTTGAAACTTCAGGCTTTCATCCCATGTCACACCACATCAAACTGCTAAATATTCCATTCAAATTTTAAATGTTATTTTTGCCTTCTGCCAATATTCTGAACAATATTAAGTCCATTAACCCTTAGCTACACGTTTAGCAGAAATTGTGTAAGGAGCAACTGTATTTCAATGGACAATAATGTAGAGTTAGAAGTGGGAGTTTTCAAAGTTTGGCATCTGAAATTGTTTTTAAAAATCCTTGCCTCACCTGAAAGTAAAAATTGGGAGCTACAAATCAACCTTTTAATTTTCAGTGTCTTAAATAAAAATATAAGAATATTAGAGTGGCACAGGAGCTGAGCAGACCAAAAAGGTCACCACTGAATTCTTTCTTGTTCTGGTGCAGAGTTGCCAGAAAGGTAGTATTAAAACTGCACAATGTACCATCTGAACATCTGTAACAAATACCCTTCTTAGGCATTAATGAGCATGTTACCAGCCATGACAACTGTCAGAACATCAGTTGCAATGTTGGACTATTCCTCCTCATTCTTGATGAGATCTCTTGTTTTCATACATGTCACAATACCTACAACACTGCAGCTCTTACGGAACAGTAAGCCAGTGTATGAATGCAAATCACATGTATGATTATGGTTCTAGATCTTTGAGAGTAGGGTTGGCTAGTAGAGGAAGAAATATTAGTGACTGCATACTGTAATGTTATTTGTCTACTCTGTGACAAATCTCCAATGGCATCAGTTACTTTAGTATGACAGAAAAGAGCCACTGGTACTTAGTACAGAAACTACCTTGAGGACATTGCAACTTGAAAAGGCAGAAGTCCAAGATGAATTCAGATCCTGGAATCATGGGACCAGATAAAAGTCAGGTTCTAAATATAAATCAGAAAGAAAGGATCAAACAAGAGATAGATTTGAGAAATATATCAGTCATCGGGACCATCCAATTATACGCCATTGATATGCCATTGGATATGCCAGGACTTGTTGCTCAAGCAAGGCTTAGCTGAAACAAGATACTTTTGTGCTGAATCTTCTCTGTTCAAGAGGATCCAGGACCCTAGGCAGAGAGTGACTCCAGGACTAGAAGACCTCCAAGGTCCCTTCCACCTATGATTCTATGAGACTCCATAACTTGAATGAATTTACCAGAAAAAGCTGCCACTTTTGGTTCTGTGTCCCAGACCTAGTAGCTACCATTGTCTTGTTCATCACCCTTTCCCAAATCCTGTCATTTGCAAATGTATTTCTGGAAGCTTGTATGAAGTGCTACTATCTTCAGCATGTATTGTGACGTTATTAGCAACTGAACATTTAGCATTAGGACCTGGGTTATTTGGATTAGAGCCTATGGCAGAGGTCATCAGTATCTGGATCTCATTCTGCTACATCTCATGCTGAACTCACACAACACCCATGCCTGGTTTGCGTCACTACTTACCCAACTTGTATACTATCTGTTCATTTGAGCCCTTCCTTCATGGAGGGTAAGAGCAGACCTTGGTGGTTAAAGACACCTCTGAAAAATCCCCAGGCTGATGCAAATCCTTAATGGCTTCCTCCATTTGACTTGGTGAGCACTGGGTGACTTAAATGTAAATTCTTTGCTAGATAAGGAAAGAACAAAGTTTAAAATGGATCTTTTAAAAGCATATGAATAGAGTCAATTTGTCTCATAATTGTAGAGCTGTTTCCATAAAGATACCATCAGCAGTCACTAATTGTATCTAGAAAACTCATTACATTATATGATTGGATTTTTAATTAGAAGTGCAGATGGCAGCTCATTTATTACTCTTCTATGAAGGTCTCTGGCTAGGAAGGAAATTCTCCCCCCTCCTTTCTCTCTTTTAAATAAGTCTACAGTGTGGTTTTCAGAACTTGGGTTCATGAAAAGGAGAAAAGATAATTGATAACTTACATTTCAAATGCACTATTAAGTTTGTTTCTTTGATTCCAGAAGGGAGAGCACAGGACATTTTTACTTTCCTAGCATTTATGTCAGAACTGCATTTTGTCTGCTGTGGTAGAATGAATCAGAAATGTTAGTTGCTATTGATAATAGGCAGATCATAAAAGAAAGAAGAAATGCTTCAAAAGAAACCCCAAAAGGTCAGCAGCAATAACACAGTTCTCTAAAAAGGCAAATCCAGAACTGCAGTAAAAGAGATATAAAGAGAAGCAAGGAAGATACTGATTAATGATGGCACACAGATAATATTTCTCATTAAGTGCTCAGAAATTATATATCATCATAAGAATACATTTTGCAATCATCATGATCTCTATAACAAAGGTGACCACTTCTGGCTAGCTTAATTACATATAACTTTTCATCCCTTACCATCTTCAGAGCCACAAGGATACACAAGAGAAGCAATATAGCCAGCCCTTGCCAGCAATTTGTAGCAATGACTGCAATAGCAAAGGGCCACCAGTTCCATTCTTGCTGTTATTTCTACACAGTTTTCTCCCCATAAATGATATCACAGAATCCAACTTTGGACTAAAGCTTCTTGATAACAGAGTATGAGATTTAGTTTCCGATTTTCATTTTCTCCACACTCAGTGCTGATCCAAGGCAGTTTGCTTTTTAAAGCCATCATTCATGTAGCAGTTGCCTTAATTAAATTTTAAAAGTCATTTAAAAATGCTTGTCATTGCTGTTCAGATACTGGGTATTGCCTTCATCTGTTCCTTCACTGGCATCCCTTACTTCAGGTTATGGTATGGCGTGGCCACGCCTGGTCATTCTGATACTGCCATAGGAGAGAACATATGTAGCACAGGGTTGACTTGCTGGGTTCTTGGGTTAGTTGTTCTCTAAGTTTCTGTTTTGCCAGTTGTCAAGGCACTGGCCAGGTGCAAGACAAGTGGTTCTTTTGGTTCTTTTAGATCCAGAGACAATGAACACACCAGTAGGTAAGGAGATTTTAAGCTTTATTATTAACTCTAGCAAACAGATTTAAACAGGAATACAAGAGCATAAGATAGAATTAAACAGAAACACATAAGCATAGTATAAAAGCATAACATACCAAGCAGGATGATAAAACTCTTCCTCTACTGTCGGGAGCTACCATAAGGTGACAGCGGAGAGACCCCAAGATGGTGTAGATAACACAGCACCTAGTCCCAAGGCCTGTGTCTACGCTCCCAATTCCAGACGCAATGCCAGGGCTTTTTATCAAAGTCTGGCACTGCAACCCCATGACTCTGTTTTGGAGTCAGGGGTTTTGAAAGTGACTTTGACTGGAAGTTATACCTGCTCCTCAAAAGATTCCAGAGCCTGGGAACTGTATAGATAAACTGGTGCTTAACCTAAACAATCCCAAGGGTTTGCGCCCCACCCCTCACTTCTAAGCAAAAGTGAAAAACAAGCCAGCTAAACATTATTATGACTCAAAGTGAGCTTTCTTAATACGTGCAGGAGAAATCAAACTATGTCACCTAAACTCCTTGAAATAACAATGGTTTTCTGCATTGCCACTACAGTTTCCTTCTCTTATATTCTGACATTCTTACAGCAGAATTCCCTGTTAGTTGCCTTCCAGAAGTACTGGAACATCAACTTCCAGAATTCTCATGCAGCATAGCTGGGAATCCTGGAAGTTATCATCCCATTACATCTACAGAATGTCAGGTTGGGAAACCTGTCTTAGTGTAGATCATATAATGCCATGGCAACCTTTTGATTGATCATCATCATCACCATCATCATCATCCCAATCTATTCCCACATGACATTGGATCTAGAAGCAATAGTCCAGATCATGCTCAATGAGCAGTGCCAGTAATGGATGGGACCATCCCTTCTCTCTGTGCTGTTTCCTATCTCACCTTCATTCCTCCTTCTCTTAGAGGAGGAATAGATCATTCTGTAGCAGAAATCTGAATTCTTGCTTGGCCATTATTTGTAATAGTAGCCTGAGAGCTGCCCTTCCAGGGCCACAAATATTGTTTTTAAAAATAGAGAAAAGGGAAGGAAAGGGTTTTTTTATACCCTTGGAATGAACATAACATTGGTAACAGTTTCAAGACATAAAAACCTGCAACATGAAAAAGACACCAATTTAATGCAACAGAACAGTGCAAGGAGTTTGTGTGTCTGAGCTTTCTTCAGTAGCATAATTAGAAAGGAAATTATTCAATACAGAATATAGGTTCTGTCACCTATAAAAGCAAATTGGACAAAATGGATTCCCATCTGCATTGTCCTGCTCCTGTTTCACACAAATGGCCTTATTTGCTCAGCTTATTTTCAGTTTTCCTGTATTGTAACAATGAGATTTGTATTGAAAAGGAGAAAGATAACAACCCATTCTTTCTTTTTTCACCTATGACGCATTTGAATTTATCAGAATAGCAGTAAAAATGAGATATTTCAGGTGACATTTCTAGTTGTTCAAGAGGTCAGCTCTAGAGAATATCACATATTGGAACAATTTCTTGCCATCAGCTTTTCAAAGAAGCAACACCGCAGGTAAACTGAAAACCAGCTTCTGCACTGTATTTTCAGATCAGTTCCCAGATGTGTCTGGGCCTGCCATATTCCATTCTAGCTTGCTACTATGCCATTAATCTGTTTCAAGATGTTCCAGCAGCCGTACACTGGAGACAACTTTCATCAAATTCAGATCGTCTCCACCCATGCAAAGTTTTAAAGGAAAAACAACTAATGAATCAATTACCTTTTTTACAGGTCTCAATTCCACTTTCCAACAATAGTGAACATGCATGCAGTTGCCCAGGGCTCTCTTCAGTCCTGCCACATATACCCCCAGCCAGATATGCTGTTTTTCTAGCTGAAAGCAGACCATGAAAGTAGAAAGGTTGTGCTGGTTTTCATAACTTTCCCATAGGAAAGAGGAGCTGCAGCTGAGCTGAGAGGAGGAGGAGAAAGCTGGAGACTAAAGAAACGTCTTCTGGGAAGAAGAGGAAAGATGGAACTACAATGGCTGGTGAAAAAATCTGGATTCTAGGCAGTGTTGGTTGTCGAAGGTACCCTGTTTCTAGGAAAGTCTGGGACAAACCTTTCAATGTAACTGAAGGACCACTGTAGGACAAATCTATCAAATGCAGATGGCTTTTGTGGAAAGACAAAGAAGGCAGAGGAGAGATCATATCCTGCCAGCCAGAGAAAGAGATGGACACCTGAGGGAGAACATACCAACCAGCATAATTAATCCCTTACTTATACTGTATCTAAGTAGGGATAGGATGTAGAAATAGCAGTGCTCCCATTTAGCCAACAATCTAGAATTCCAGAAGTGAGAAGATTTACTTTGCTAGTAGAGAAATAATCTTATCTAGAAATGTTTTGCAACTATATATCAGTCAAGTCTCTGTTGACTTTTCTTTTCTTTTCTTTTCTTTAAGGATTTATTGCCACCTTAGCTCTTATCAGTAAGGAAGGCAGGAAAGCAGACAGAAAAGAAATTGGCTTGTTTAGCTAAGTTTGTGTAATGAAACTTCCTGAAAAACAAAACTTGTTTTGCCTTGTATTAATAAAGAGAGAGGAGATTCATAAGAGGTGTCTTGGGTGCTTTGTCTCAGATCAAATGTTGTGAACCCCCTAAACTTTCATGACAACTATTAAGGTAGCTGCAGTTGAAACAATGAGGCTATGTTTCTCTCTGGATTAATCATACAATTTAGATAGCATGCAAAAGATTGCATATCTGTGTCTACCAATTCATTGGTTGTTTGTGAAAACTAGACCTAAGATTATTGTAAACTCCCTTGCATTTTTTGAAATAGGTAGTTCACAAAGTTTTGTCTATCTATATGCACACATTACTACCCTGTTGTCTAAAAATGACTTCATGGCATATTCAAAAGATGCCATATAATATATCATATTTCTAAGTGTACAGCTTTAGATTGAATGGCCAAATATGCTTTACCCAGGGTGTTTAAAAGTATATCCTGTGTCAATACATTATACATATACTGGCTGCCAAATTATGACTGAGCCAGATTCAAGGTACTGGTATGACTTATTAACCCCTACATGGCTTGGAATCTGCACATCTAATATAGTGTTTCTCAATTTCAGCATCTTTAAGATGTGTGGACTTCAATTCCCAGAATTCCCCATGCTGGCTGGGGAATTCTGGGAGTTGAAGTCTACACATCTTAAAGTTGCTGAGATTGAGAAACACCGATCTAATGAATCACTTTCTCACCAACGTCTAAGTCTGCTTATTAAAATGGGCATACCCACTTTAGTTTATCACATTTGCCAGGAATTCACTATGGAGCAACCTAAGGGAAGGTGTTTTGGTTATAATCACCCCTATGGTGGAATTCTCTCTTTCTTTAATTAGAGCACCAAGCCTTACAAGTTATCAGCACCATCTCAAAATCTATTTGTTCATCAACCAAACTGTTAATAGAATCTGTACTGTAGGATCTCATAATTTTTTGTCCTGGTTTTCAGGTGCTGAAAGATTTAATGGCATGCCTAATGTTGTATATATACAGTGGTACCTCAGTTCACGAACTTAATTCGTTCCGCGACTCTGGTCGCGAACCGAATTGGTCGTGAACCGAATCAAATTTTCCCATAAGGTTCAATGTAAATACGGTTAATCCGTTCTGACCCATCCGAATTTGGTCGCCAACCGATTTTTGATCGCGTCCCGAATCAAATTTCCCCATAAGGTTCAATGTAATTACGGTTAATCCGTTCTGAACCATATGTTTGGTTTTTTTTAAACCGCAAAAATATGACACAAAGTACAGTACGAAGAGAGAGAACGCTAACCTTGCTCGATGCGACTTCTGGCGTAGAGGACAGGAAGGCGGGTGGGGAGGCGGTTACTGCTTGGAGGGAGAGTCCCCCTCCCTGCAGGAAGCCGCGACCACGTGTCACGGCAGGGAAAATGGCCGCGGATCCTGTTCGTCACCCGATCCGATGTTCGCGACCGGAGGCAAAATTTTGCGACCGGAGCTGTTCGTGAACCGAATTGTTTGTGAACAGAAGCGTTCGTGAACCGAGGTACCACTGTACCTCACAAAGTAGTTTTGAGGACACATTGTGAATTATGCAGTATATTGAGGGAAACTGGTATATAAGAGGGAAACTGGTCCCCCAGATACTGCTGAATTCCAGTTCCTATCTATTTCTACTTCTATCTCTGCTCTCTCATACAGGCAGCTATTAAGCAATTATGGAGATTTCTACCTTCCAAATTTCAGCTACAGACCAGAGACTTTATTTTTAACTTTGCAGGACAAATCACTATGGAAACATAATGAAATATGAGAGCAATCTGGCTGATTGATGATGTTACAGTGGGGAAAGATTGACATGAAACATGGAGATAAATTTTGTGACATTTTGAAGCAAGACTTTGTTTATACAGTAGATGAATCATCAGGTCTAACTCTGGAGGCTCTAAGTGAGTACTATAATTCTGCTTAACCCAGTGCAAAATGAAACATGCTTCGGATGAGATGTATGATTCTCCTTGGTTCATTAACCAAGCCAAAAAGAAGGATGCCTCTCTTCCCATTAAATGGAAAAGCAGTAATGATGGGCCATAAATACAGATGACACTTGGGCATATGGTGGGAGAGAAGATGTATTTATTAAATTAGCAATTAATTTTTATTCCTATTACACGGGTTTAGGACAGGAAACATCAGCATAGCTGAAATCCCAAAAAGAACATACTTTAAGTCTCTGAGATTATCCCACATTAGCCTACTTACATGGAAATAAGCAATATTGGACATTATGAGAATTACAGTACATTTACATGAAGTAAAAGTAGAGCTTGATTTGAAGACTTTATAACAGCCTTCACCAACTTAATACTTCCAGGTATTAAGGGACTACAACTTCCATAATTTTCAGCTAACAATGTTCTTGGTCTTGTTGGCTTAGAATTCTGAGGAATGCAGCCTCAGCTTGCCTAAATAATGTCAGTTTGGAAAACACCAGCTTAAAGAAAGGTTCTAGAAACAAAAATGTATTACGGGTTAAGACTAAGAAAACGCAATCTCCATTTCACTCTGACTTCCTAATTCTACATATTTCAGCCATAAGATCTTCATCAGAGGCTCTTCTACAAATGTCCCTATCAAATGAGGAGAGATGGGTGATCATAGTGAAGAAAACCTTTTTAGTGGTGGCAGCTTATCTGTAGAATTAACTTTCCAAGGCGCCAGTTGAAAAACTACATTTTGGTTCTTTCAGCATCTGGTAAAGATATTATTATGGTTGGTCACACATTCAGCCAGATGTTTAGATTGGATTTGGCATTTTATCCATCTATCAAGTCCTTCCCAAGGACCTCAGATAGGCAGATGTTGTTTGATAGTGTTAAAGGTATTGTCGCAGGATATAAGCTGTTCCAAGTAAAGCTGCCTTTTGCAATTGACCGATGGTGATTTTGTCAATGCCGATGGGGTTCAAGTGATGCTCCAGATGTTTTGGGATTGCACCCAAGGCACCTATTAATAAAGGCACTATCTTTGCTTTCTTTTGCCAACATCATTCTACTTCTATTTGCAGGTCTTTATGTTTTGTGATTTTCTCCAGTTCTTTCGCTTCTATTCTGCTGTCTCCAGGTCACTATCGCATATCAAATGTCCACTATCCAGACTTTTTTATCTTTCTTATCAACAATGGTTAAGTCTGGGGCATTGTGTGGCAGGTGCTTGTCTGTTTGAATTCTAAAGTCCCAGAGCACTTTATCTTCGTCATTTTCTATAACTTTGTCTGTTTTGTGGTCCCACCGGTTCTTGCTTGCAGGCAAATGGTATTTCTTGCAGATATTCCAATGTACCATTGTTGTTACTTTGTCATGCTGTTGTTTGTAGTCAGTCTGGGTGATCTTCTTGCAGCAGCTGACTAGGTGGTCCACTGTTTCTACAGCTTCTTTGCAGAGATGGTATTTGCTCTCTGTTGCTGTCTTCTCAATTCTGGCTTAATATGTATTTGTTCTTAAGGCTTGGTCTTGTGCGGCCAGAATTAGTCCCTCTGTCTCTTTCTTCAACTTTCCTGCTCTTAGCCAATTTCAGGTCTTGTTGTTATCTGCTTTGCCTGCTAGTTTTTTTGTGTACTGGCCATGTAATACTTTGCCTTGCCATGTTTCTTTTCTATTCTTCATTTGGTCTTTCTTATAGGCCAGTTTGGTTTCTTTGTTATTCATAAGCCTTCATGGTGTACTAGCTTCAATGCATCTTCTTCACTGTCCTTCAGATATTCTTCCAATGCCCTTTCGTCTTCTTCAACTGTCTGGTACACTTGTAATATTCCATGCCCACCTATGCTCCTTGGTAAGTAGAATCTGTCAATGTCACTGTGTGGATGAAGGGTATGATACATTGTCATTATTTTTCTGGTCTTCCTATTCAGGGCTTTTAGTTCAGCTTGAGTGCAGTCCACTATTCCAGCTGTATATCTAATGACTGGAATTGCCCAGGTGTTGACTGCCTTGATGGTATTTCCGCTATTGAGTTTGGACTTTAAGATCTTCTTCACTTTTCTGATGTATTCACTACGAACCTTCTTCTTGACTTCAGTGTGCTTGATGTTGTCAGCCTGAAGGATGCCCAGGTACTGTACATTCAAGTTGGTCTTCCTTCTCTTACAATTTTCCAAAACTGTAGAATTACAATTAGGAGCTGATCTTTTGTCCCTCTGCTGTTTGGCCGGTTTCCTTTCTGCTCAGATGGAAAGAGCTTGTTTTCAACTAGGTGCTGTTGGACTCCATCAGCTACCACACCAGTTAGCAATCTGAAAGTTGTTGGCAAACAGGTAATTGGCCTGAGGTTGCCTGGTGCTGCCCCTTTTGCTGGATCTTTCATTATCAGGTATGTTTTGCCAGATGTTAACCAATGTTCAGTTTCACCTCCTTGCAGTATGTTGTTAAACTGCTGCTGCTGCTGCTGCTGCTGCTGTTGTTCCAAACCATTTCAAAACCATTTTTGGAACTTCGTACTTCCTATAGCACTTCCAGTATTCATTCAGTTTTAATAAAGTATCCATATCTGAGTAGAAACAATCTCATTTTAAGAAGCAATGACAGGCTAGATTGGAAATAAAAGTATTAGAATACTGGGAAGTTTGTGATGAGTTCCAATACTGCACAGTTCAGTTGTATAGAGTATAAACGTTTTCTACATATGTTACTCATTTGTCCCTAAGCTGGTATTTTTGCTACTTCTGAAATCCCTGGCTTTGTTCTCCCAGCCTATAATTTCATAAATGATAGCTGTGTTAATGCTTTTTGTCAGTTGGGCAATACTTGTTGATTGCATCAATTAGATTGTCACCATGTTTTTTAAAGTATAGAGTTGCCCAGCGGCTCAGATCTTAAAATATCTTCTGTTGTGCATTGTCTTTTTCTGGATCCTCTCCCCATTTCAAGCCCTCTTGCACATTTCCTTGTTCTCCATAAGAAAAGCTATCAAGCAATTTTCCTTTCCACAATTATTATTTATTTATTATGCAAAATATTTTTGGATCCTGGAGCAGTCAAAGTAAGAATCAAAAAGTCAAGATGGTGACCATGACTACAGAATTAAAATCCTGCCTCTTTTTTATGTGCAATGCATGTAAAAAGGAGAGCTTCAATCATAAAATCACAGCCACCATCTTGACCTTTTGACTCTCCCAGATCCCCTTGTGGGATTGTCAATGCATACATACTATACATATATACAGTACATATCCACCCACACATGAACATACACACCAGTGGTTCAGTTAGGAACAGCAGAGAGTCAGACAGCAGCAAATAGCAGTATTCTGGATTTTTTTTTAATATGCTTTTTAATAAACATTTTATAATTGACCAGATGGGCAGGTACATAGTTACAGATGATCATGTTATCTCCTGGAGAACATATTATTCTTTCCTCCAAAACAGTGAAGCTCATTTGCAAGTTAACAGTGTCTATCCCATCTGGAGTAATATCAATAGATTGGGGAGGATGGGAAGGTTGCAGTAAGACCATGAAGCTAAAAATCTACATTTATCTTGTGGCAGTCCTGCTCCATTCAATAAGCACTTATGATACTGTACAAATAAAAACAATAAAAAGTATAAGTTATAAACTACAAAAAGCTGCCTAAAAATGGGTCAATAAAATAATGGATTAATAGTAAAAGCAGAAAGTAGCATTACAAATTATATAATACTATAACTTGTTTAAAAGATTGACCTCCCACAAAGGGAACCAGAAAGTTGCTATGCAGAACAGGCAACAACATCACACTTTTTGAAAGCAGGACAATATCAGACCCACAAATTTCAGTTTCAGGCAGGCTTATTTGGAAGAAAGTGGCCTTTTGTACACTTGGCCCCAAGCGCTTTGCTTTTTATAAGAACCGACATCAAACGGAAGCTAGCACAGATGTTTCAAGAACCAATGTTATATGGTCCGTAAAACAGATACCAGGTAACAATCTGGCTGCTGCATTTTTCATCCACTAATACTCCAGATCTTTATCTGGCAAGTTAATGCAAAATCCAATGGGCAAAGCCTGTACATGTTCTTATCTACTGTTTTAGAAGCATACATATCTGCAACTTTCACCATTTATCTGCCATTGATGTCCAGATGTGGATTTGACCTTCTGATTATGGTAACTAAATGATATTGTTTATATGGTTATACATTAGGTCATTCCAGACCAGATGGGAATTTAACCATATAATCACAGTACCAGAAATGAACTCTTACTATATAGAGAACCTTTTTCTTATTCAAGTGGAAACATTTTGAGATGGAGTCATAACATGCACTCTGGTGCCCTCTCATGGACTGTTTTACTCCAGCTGGTTTTTATTTATTGAAATTACCAGTACTTATTCCAACTGTGTGAGAGAGACAGAGACAGAGAGAGAGACAGGCAAGACAGACAGACAGACTGCTTGTGTATGTGCACTTATCGGTGGGTGGGTGGGTGGGTGGGTGGACGGATAGATAGATAGATAGATAGATAGATAGATAGATAGATAGATAGATAGATAGATAGATAGATAAATAGATGCCATTGGTTTGGTTTGTTCTGTTTTGTTTTTTTAATGAAAGCCACAGAATTAAGCCAGGGATGATGTGAGAAATGAGCTAATATGGGTGATTGTTCAAGACAGTCCCTCCAAGACAAAAATTATCCATAGCTCGTTTTATGCTGGGTTTGGGGAGCAAAGAGGCCACTCTGTTTGCAAAACAATGGGGTACAACTATTGAGACAAAATAAAAAATAAGATGCCACTGTGCTGGCATTGCAAAATATAGGCATTTTGGTGCAAATTATACTTAGTGTGGTACTAGACAGGTGCTGCCAGCCAAGTCAGCAACAGACCAACTTGGCATCTGAGCTGTTGGAAAAGATGTTTTCCCTCAATGAAACTGATTAACATACAACATGGTTTGAGGCATGAGAATTTGTACAGATTGCTCTGAGACCTTTCTTGGCTTCCTAGGCATACAAATGAAAGAGGAAAATGTGCACTAAAGACAGAATATGAATAATAGCCATTTGTGCTAACAATAACTAGAAAATTACAAGATGAGTGGAATTCTATGCCCTAAAACTGTCTCTCATAGCATCAGGAGCTAAATTCTAATTCAGAGTCCACAGCTTTTATGCAATCAATGAATAGCACTCCCACTAACTCCATCTCAGGAGATAGAATGCTAACATTCTTAAGGAGATGGCTTATGTCATCATTTTAAAAAATGCATGTTGTACAATATACCATATCCACAAACAAGCACTTCATAACTAAACTTAAAAGTAATAAAAAGAATTGATGTAAATATATGGACTATTAAATTGCATAAAATCCACTACTACAACAAGGGATGCATCCTTAATTATTTTTCAGTATTTATCTTAATTATGAGTTTCACTGTAATTACCATAATGTAGGACAGTTATTTTGTATAAGCTTTTATTGTTTAAAAAATGTTTATTAGCAACTTTTTATTGCAAATATATGCAATAAAACCAGTTTTCCTCTTCACTGACCTAATGTCTTCTTTCAAGGATAATGTTTTATGCTAATAAATTTAAAACAGAAACAAATGGGAAAATCAGTAAGACACCTGTGCTTAAAGTACATTCACATAACTGTTTTTCAGTTAGAAATGTTTAAAATAAATGTAGCTTTCCGTTGCCTTTCTACAACTTTGAGAAGCATTATTAGAACTTCAGGCAAAGCCTTCAGGGATTCATACAACTCTCCCAGATTGTGCAACCCTCATGGACTGCTAACCTCATCTATAATGTCAACAAGGGACCATAAACACATAATGTCCATAGCACCTTTTTGTAAAAAAAAAATAAGGTCTTTTTCTAATTAATAAACAAATGATTAACATAGAAACAGATGTCCCTGGGCCCTTTAAATCATGAAACAGAAGAACCCTTGATGTGGGATAGGATAGCAGGACTGATAACCGAGTCAGCATTTGAAACTCACAGTCACTTTTACTTGTCTGAGAGGACAAGAAGAAATCAGGTTCAGGGACATTCAGCGATCTCTCTATCTACATTACGTCTTTCTTTAATCTTGAATGCATGTAGCCACTAGCTCAACATTCAGGTGCCACAAAGGCCAACCAAGTCTATGAGCAATACATGCAATACCAATCTTCCCAACCAACCCCAGCAACTGGTTTCTTGACACATACTGCTTCCACATTCAGCCGTTTTGTCATATTGAACCTGAGAACCTCATCCGCTTCATGTTTGCTGATTTGTTTGAAAGCCATCCACACTGACAGACATCATTGCATCTTCTGCTAGCAAGATCCCTTCTTTTTGTCTCTCTGAATCTCACATCATTCAGCTTTATAGATTTACCTGACATTCCAGTGTAATGAAGGAGGGATATATTTCCCTTCTCTACACTAATGTTATAAGCCACTACAGTGTCAAAAGCAAGGAAGTGTAGGGTGATGGAAAGGAGGTATATCTAATAAGGAAAGCCTCAAGGCCCCGACTGAGGAATCTTGTGGACCACATTAGGTCTGCAGGCTGTCCATCCTCCATCTTTGATTTAAACCAAATTCTGAAAGCCCATCTTATTTAATGGTTCTGCGGTTATTACCAATAACTGGGTTTTTTTATAGCATTACCTTTTCCATGCAGCATTTGAACCCATTAAACGGCATGCTATAGCCAAATGATTGTTACAGATGAACTTAATGTGTTTTTCTAATTCACCCACAGTCAAGATATCAGTGTATTTATTTATTCATTCATTCACTCATTACACTTATATCTTGCCACAATCGAATGACTCTCAGTGACTAAAATAATATAGAAAAATAGTTGAAAACATCTATGGTAGAAGGAAAATCAACATAACATTAAAACAATAAAACACTAAAATAACAAATCAAGAATAAAAGCAACTCAAAAAATAAATCAGAGATGGACTAATTTAATTAGAATGCCCTCCAGAGTAGTTTTGCTTTCTTTCTGAATTTAATTAAGGAGGGAGCCAGCCTGATCTCCATAGGGAAGCAGTCCCAGAAAATTGGTGCTGCTGCAGAGAAACAGCACCTCTGGCCTTAGCATCCTTTACCTCCTGAAAGTGGGACTCTTTCTGAGCAGTTTCTTCCTGAATGACCTAATAGGTCAGGCTGACTCCAGGAGCAAGGAGTCCTGCAGATAGTGCCAAGCCATAAAGGGCTTTATGAGCCAAAGCCAACACTTCAAATTGCACCCAAAAGCCTAATTGGTAGCCAGTATGGAGCCCATAGCAAAGAGGTAATCTGCTTGCAGTGGTAGGTGCCAGTCAGCACATGGACTGCTGCATTCTGGACTTATTACAGCTTCCAAACTGTCTTTAAAGGCAACTATGTGTAAAGTGCATTGCAGTAGTCTAACCAGGGCATGAATTACTGTAGCAAGGTGTCAAGTGGTACACCAGCCAAAGCTGGGCAAAGGCCACTCCAGCCCCAGCTTCCACCTGCTGCCCTAGCAGGAGCTGTGAATCTAGAAGGACCCTAAAATCATAACCTTCTCTTTCAGGGTAGTGTCTGCCTGTCCAGATTTAGCACTGGATAGGGTTAATGGACAACCTTGATGGATAATTAGCATCTCCTTCTTGTTTGGGTTCAGCTTCAACCTGTTCTATCCCATTCAGACCCTAAGAGCCTCCAGGGTCTGGGAAAGAATGTCAACAGCATCTCCACTACAGCCCAAGGTAGCAATGTAAAATTGAGTCTCAACAGCAATATCAGTTGACCTCACCCATATAGATGTTAAAGAGCAGAGGACAGAGGACTTCCCACTACCACTGAGTGAAACCACCTGCAGAGGAAGGGAATGGAACTACTACAAGAAATGCCTCAAAGCTCCAAGCTCTCAAAACATGTTTTCTTCAGCAAACCTGGGGATCCACTGGTAACAGTGAGCCTACATGCTGGTTATCTTGTACGTAACATCTTCCCTCTCGTGGTCTTGTTTTACCTATGCTTATTGTTTTAATGGGTTTATAAAATGTTTCAGTTCTTGGTTTTATTGCATGCCACCCAGAGTCATTCCGGGTGAGATGGACAGCCACATAAATTTGACAAATACGTAAATAAAATCCTATAAAGCAGTCTGGTATGATATTATCGTTGATGGTATTAAAAATCACAGAGATCTAAAAGGACCAGGGCACTTTCCTCATCCAAGTTCCAACAGAGGTCATCAATAAAAGTGGCCAATATGATCCCCATCCCATCCCATATCCAGGCTTTGAGCCCTGGCAGAAAAGGGTTCAGATAACCTGCCTCACTTAGGGCGCTTAGTAGTTGCCACCACTATCTCAACAATATTCTCCAAAAAAAGAAGACTGAAGACCGGGCAATAGTTATCTAAAACCCTGGATCCACAGAGGATCTTTTCAGGAGGGAGTAAACCACTAACTCTTTAAAAACTGTGAGGAAAGTAAATTTTTAGATGAGGAAAATAAGTTTTCAGAGTCTTCAGATGAATGGGAGCGCCTAAACAAAACTGAAACGTAAAGGAATGTGCAGCAGCCTTGGAGCTAGTGTGAACTAGCCTGGTTGTAAAACCTTATCAGAACATCCCCCTAGCAACGAAGGCATCCAAGGCATGAAGGAGGATGTGTTCTTCCTGGCACTTGGCACCCTGAATTGCCCCCTCCCTTTGTTTCTTCTTCTCAGTAAGACTATTGTTTTCTTTGTAGATAGTAGATAGCAAAGGGGCAGGAAGTAACTTGAGATCTTACTTACTTACATATGCCTGCATCATCATATGAATATGTATGTATGCATCATTTTTCCTTCCCCCTTTTCTGAAATGTATAAAAATCAGTGCATCTCTTTTGTTTGCAGGGGTGTCTCTCACTATCCTTTTTGGTGGGGTCCCCCCCAGTATGTACTGTTTAATCAACACTGCAATTATCCTTGATTATTTGTTTTTGTCCTGCGTTTTGATACCACAAACCACTGGTAAAACGATCTCCCACACAGAGGTATTAACAATCTCCTGGATCCAGGTGGTTCCATTAACCTTGGCCCCTGGAGACCCAAGATGAGCACAATCAAGCCAGCAAATGGCAAAAGATAATTTAGAGAATAGCCTAGGTTCATAAGTTAGAAGGAGTCCCAGGTGATATAACAAGATTATGCCTCAGTCACTACCAAAGACCCTGCCCATGAGAAGGGTTGTGGCCAAAACCTGGCTCACCTAAAGCAACCAAATCACTCTGAATATATAACATAAATGCATTAAGTATGCGAACAACTACAGTGTACATTGGACTCCCAGCAAAGCATTGGCAGCTGGCTGAGCAGCCCTGAGCAAAAGCAGAACCACAGCCTACATATCTTTGGCCTACCCCATTTCAACGACAGGACAAAGGAAAAGGCAGACATCGCATCAATTGCAGCATGGCATGGAATGTTCTTGATAACCCCATCTGGGGGACCTTATTATCTATCCCTTCCTACTAGGTCGGCACACTAGCTAAACTATCTTTGAGATATAGTCAGTGAATATAAACAATTTGGTTTACTGGGCCACTGGCCCTGATTCCCTCCCCTGTTGCCTAGCTCAGTTCAGCTTGCTATGAATGTTTTTTTACAAGGGCGCTTTAAGCAGTTCACATGTAAAGCTGGGGTGGGAGGAAGATATCTCATAGGTCTGGTAGTGAATGCAGCTCACATCTATGGGAGGAGGCACCTTTTATCACCATAGGAGTAAATACTCTGGTGAAATCTGAGTGATTTTATTGGCAAAATGCTGTGCAAATTGGTCATAGTAACCAAGTGGGAAATCATGGCACTAACCTCTTACAATTTGTTAGCTAAACAAGGCTGATGGAGAACAGCTTGCCAATGTAATAAGGGAGTGAAAGTAAAGAGAATTCTCCTCCCTTATCACCACAGTGCAAGACAGAACATGGACATGTACCTGTGCTTGATCAAAATCACTTTTCATCTTCCCTTACTAATGCTCTAGGCATAATTTCTGGGTTTCATCTATATACATAACTTCAAGAGTGAAAGCAGAAAAAAAAAAGAAATGGAAGGAAAGTGGGAGGGAAGAATACATTAAAAATCTATAAAATATAAACATTACATAAAGAATTTACAAAACATAAAAAGAACTTTCCATTACTATTCTTACAAGTCACATTAAATTGAAACAGATGTAAAGATAATCATACAACAGTTTAACACTTAACAAGTAATATTGAAATCAGATCAGAGGTTGATAGAACAGCCAAAAATAATGAGATTTAACAGCCAAAATAGTAAAAATTTACATGAATTATAAATTAACTAATCTGGAAACTAATTGTAAACTAACTTCATAATGAATCAAACAAAATCTAGTGTTTTAAAATCTTACGTTGAAATAAACTCAAACTTTGGCAGAAAGCTGTGTGCAGAATTATAGTCCATAAACAGTTTTCAAATTAAATTAAACTTGGTATCAGACTTATTTTTGTAGATATGCTCATTGCCAGCTAGATTGCTAGAGAACTCCCCAGGCATCTTCTGGAAACCATTTGGATCAGTCAGGCACTGAGGGTGGACTGATGAGTGGTTGCATGCTACAGAGATCCTGCGTGGCATTCAATGTCGTTTAGCTTAGGGCATGACCACGGCAAAGGAGTAATGCAAATTCTCTTAATATCCAGTTTATGTAATATCTCCTCCTAGAAAAACATAAAGGCTGACATATGACTACCTAAATGCATTGGGCCAGAAATTATCTGAGACAAGACTATGGTTGATGCTGGAGGCCATGAAATGTTGAACCCCATTGAATCCAGCCCCAAGCCATGGAATTTGAAGCCCCCACCTCCAAAAGGCAAAACTCCCCCATCAGCCAAGAGACCAGATCCAGACGTCTTGAGAAGGATCCCACTAAACAGCAGGTGATTAGTACCACAGCTGGATCCCCAATGGTCCAATTTCATACATAGGGACTCATAGCACAGGAGCTCAGCAGCAGCATCCCTGACCACTGAAAGAGTGTATCTAACACTCCCCTAGCCATAGCATCAAGGTTGCTGAAGGATCTGAAAGATCGTTCAGGGAGGGTGACATCACCATCTTCTCCAGCCAGGTTTTGGTAATAAATGCCAAATCTGCCCATTCATCTACCACCAGATTGTGAATGAAGGAGGTTTTAATACAGACAGATCTGGCATTAATTATCAGCACCTTAAGGCCACAAGCATAGGAATCTCTACCTTAGAACAAACCTGGCTGATGGACTTGTGCACTCTCCCAGCCTTCCTCCTGGATAAGTTGGATGCTAGTGGCCTCCACCTGTAGCGTCCTTCTTCCTCTCCTTCTGAGATGCAAAATTTCAATTCAATATGCTGGTTCAAAGCTCTTCCATCCACAGGAGCCAAAACTTTGCCAGTCACTTGAGGATAGTTCAAACCTTACCTTTCCTTTCCTTCTATAATCTATCCAAAAGCTGCCCAGAACGGTAACAATGGCAGTATCAACAGCAGAAGACCAAGACCAAACGCCAGGTTTGTAGCAAGGTGGTGCTGACACCCCTGCTTCCACTTGTTCTCAGATGCAGCAGACAGCTCACTCGTGGGGCAACCACAGCTGTGATGGTCTCCTGCTCCTGCCACTACTCCTAGACACATCATCATAATTGTGCTACACTCCACACTGCTTAAAAGGTACTGCCAGCAGGACACTGTCAATTTCACGACTGGTCCCCTTTGTGCTTGTCAGATCATAGTGGCCTTCCCAGCTTCCATTTCATTTGTTCATTTTGCTCCTTCAACACATTCCTCTAGCATGATCTCTCCCAGTCAGCAGCCCAAACTCAGTTGTGATCAATGGCCAAGCCCCACTGCTCCACTGATCACTTCCAAAAAAACCCACCCCACAACCTCCCTTACACCTCACCAAGAAACAAACATTTATGGTTGGATTTCCAAAAATGAGAAACACTCCTTCCTCCTCGCCATCTTGGGAAAAAAAAAATTGGAAATATCAAATGACCCCCAGATCTTTTAAGGCTTCCACTACAGTGACCTTATTTTAACTTACTACCATCCAACACTTTCAGTTTCAGAATGGACGAGTTCATACCTGCCAGCATATTGGATCAGAAACAGAGATATGGTTTGCTCAGGGGTGGACTCTATGCCCCATGCAAAAGTTTAATGCAAAATTATTTTTACTCACAGCAGAATCCAGACTGCACAAAGCCTTGCTCTGACACAGAAGAAGGGGGAATTATGTTCAGTCGTCATGCAGCAACTGTCTCTCAGCAAAGCAGGGTACAGGCCCACATTGCAGATCCCATGACGGAAAAAAATGTAGTTTATCTTTAATTATGGGTCTTTCGTACACTAAACAAAACACAACCATTCTCCTTTTTCACCTCATAATTACGGACACTTCATCTGGAAGGTGACAATTGCCCACTTGAGGAGGATTTCAAATTATGAAAGATGCTCTTTTATTAACAACGTTTTGCTTTTTTGAGATGCTTAATGACCAGAAATGTTTCTCTATTTTTGCCCCCATTTGCCATGACTGAAAAGCTATCCAGTGTGGTGTCTACCTTCAGCTTAATTTGATCTTCAGGAATTTATATGTGCCGTTTAAAATTTCAGAATAAATCCCTCAAATAACTCCCTATGACTTTTATGATAAAAAGCAACTCAGTTCCCAAAGGACTTCATCGGCATGAATGTGCACACAAGTTTGCAATGCTACCCACATCCTGGCACTGTGGTCATTCACTGTTTAATGACAAACAAATGCTGTAGCATATTTGCCATGCCAGGAATCAAAATATTTTCAGTATGATGCTAGCTGAGGAATTTCTCTGAGGTCTATTAAGTCCCCTCTTAAATTATCCAACTCTTTACATTTCAGTCAGTCCAAAACCAAGTGGAAAGTTAAACGTAACTCATCCCTAATAAAAGTACAGAAGAAACGGAATCTTGAACTGAAAAAAGAAAATCAGTGCAAATAATATAAAACACATATAAATCAAAATATTTAAGGCAGAAATAATATTTTAACACAATGAAATTTGGTTCATATTACGTTGGGTTTTGATGATCTCTTCAGGCCATGTCACATCTTGTACAGAAATCTTTGTATTTTTTATTTCTCCTTTTTTACATGCAGATTCTCTTCTCAGCAATTACGACCAGAATTCTGTAGCCTTATGTCAATGAAAGCTGTTGGGCAGCAGATAATAGTCACTTTCCTTGTATTTTTTTCTAATAGGGTAGGAGGTGTGAGAATGAATGATGATTCTGCTGGTTAAACAGAACTTTTGAGATGCTAACCACAATTGTAAGACAAGCTGCTAAGCCTGCTTTCCATTTCAAAAAGATTCATTTTTAGAAGATTCGTTGAGGAGCAGGATTTCAGTGCTCTTTCCTAGCTCTATTTAGTCACCATCTACTATCTACTCGTGTGCTTCTGTACGTATGTGTATAGTGCCACTTTTTAGGGAGACTCAGCTCACAAAGAACAAATATAAGCAAACCCCATACCTAAAAATTACACCCCAAAAAAACTTTTTGAAAACCCAGTAGCGTGAACTATGTCAGCTTCATGAAATATGCAGAAGGTCTGGCAGATAAATAAGTATGTCTGAAGGGCATCAGTACAGGACATCCTGTAAGCTTTCCAGGAATAGCATTCCATATATGGTGCTTTACCTACAACTGAGAAAGTCCTTGCAGCAGGCACCAGCTGGCATTGCTGCAGAAGTGGCTTCAGGGGATCCGAGGAGAGTTTCAGATCACTGCAATGTTAATGGTCCCTCAATTATCCCAAATCCGGTCATACCACTGCTTGTCATAAAAATCTAATCCTTCAAAAATTGGAAATCAAGTTCAAAAGTAGAGAAGCATGTTAGACCTTTGTAAAGAAAAGATGAGCTTGCAACAATTAATAATCCTAGACAACTCTTTTATATACGGAATTCGAGTCTCAGTTCCCTAGATGCAAAATGAGCATGAATTTCAACTTATGATAAACTCAGGAAAAAAATTGAATTATTGTTGCATTGCAATTTAAACGATTAAATTATAATAACATTAATGAGGAAATGCTTTGGGCACCTTCTAGCTTAGAATGGTTCATTGCGAGTGAGAAAAATCTAAAAAAGCTTGCTTCGAACTCTTGGGTAATCAGAGCATGTTTTCTTTAAGCCAGGAGCATCCTTTCCATGATGGATGGAACCAATTCTTAAATGTCTGCAGGCTAATGGAGACACTATACTCTGAAACACTCAGATTATTGAAAATTCTTGTTCCTTAGCTGCTGGTGACATGGAGGTTTCTAATGATCAGCCAAAGTAACATGTAGTAACAGAAAAATAACATAGATCAGCCAGGCAGAACTGAAAGATTTGCTCCCCAGTGACTGTCTAAGAGAATCTTTTATAATGCAATTTGTTTGTGATACCAAGTTGTAAGAGCATTTTCCTTCTTTCTTGGTGATGACAACACTTGTGAGGAGGAGGAGGAGGAGGAGGAGGAGGAGGACGAGGAGGAGGAGGAGGACGAGGAGGACGAGGACGACTGATGAGAGACATACAAGAAGTAGTTATCTGTATAGTTGTTGGCTGCTCTGAAGGCTAATCCCAGTTGTCTGCATTTGATGGGACTGCCAGTGAAATGTAGTGGCTGAGCATCATACACCTGCACAAACAGACAATGGCCAATGGATAAAGCTGTATGAGGTGGGGTGGAGCATTAATCCCCACAAATACAACCGTTTGTTTCCTGCTAGCAAGCTAATTGCATCACATCAGATGCTGAGAAAAAGTAGATCATTTTTTTTTCAGCCAGAGGCAGCCCATGAGTCATGAGTTGTTCTCCAGTATGGCACCATCTGCTGAGGCCCCAACAGATTGGGAAGAATAGTGTGCTGCTAGGCTTTTCTCTTTTAGCAATCTCCTGCTCGCTAGGTCTTCTTTGTACCATTCCTATAGTACTGTACAGTGTTTCTCGACCTTGGCAACTTGAATATGTGTGGACTTCAACTCCCAGAATTCCCCAGCCAGCATCAGAAGGCAGCCCACTGCATTTTTGTTATAGCCTAGCACAGAAAAAATTTGCACCAGTTATAATTTCAGATCGTCTTCAAAGGCAGTGCCATGTAGAGTGCATTGAAGTATATCCTAGATGTGACAGAGGCATGGGTAACTGTCGCCATGGCCTCCCACTCCAGGGAGGGCCATAACTGATGTACCAGTCAAAACTGAACAAAGCATGCCCCCCTTGCAGCATAGCATGCACCTGACTATCCAGCAATAATCATGAGTGAAGGAGGATCCAGTAGGTTTATGTAGATGATAAAAGATAATGATGAGAGAGATTAACTTTGTAGTACTCCACAAGGGAAAAACTACTAGACTGATGTCTCCTCCCACCATCAAGACCATATGAAACTGCTCACTTAGGAAAGAACACAACCAGTGCTTCCAACTTTCACAGGTAGTCCAGAAAGATACCATGGTCAGTAGTACTGAAAGATGCTGAACAATCCAAAAATAAAGGAGGAACATATGTTCTCAGCAAAGGCCATCAATCAGAGCATCCCATGTGTTACCATCCCATGTCCAAGTCTGAAGCCTGACTGAAAAGGATCTGCTTCATTTAGGAAGTAGCTCCACCATCTTCACAACAGCTTTCTGTGAATTAGCCAGATCCAGAGAAGGAGGGGGTACACCACTGCCTTTTTAAGGCAGCCAGCTTCATCTCCTCACCCAACATAGACCTGACCTCTCCTGGACGTAGCCAGTCTCAAACCAGGTAGAACATGGATCTAACCTACAATAGTAGAGCTCATTCCCGTATCACCCTACCATTTCCTCAGAATCAACAGGTTGAATTGTGAAGTAATCTCACAAGATGCTATTCTATCACTTTTTCTGACCATACCCTTTTGGAGTCTAGAAATGAGCAAATCTGAGCAATTTTATTAGCAAAGTATTGCACAAATGATTCACTGACTCACCCACTGACATAGTGAAGATTATAAATAAGCATCCTTCACTACCTTTATTACCACACTGTAGACCTGAACATGAACTCTTACTTATGTTCAGTTAACTTCACTTCTAGTTTTTCTCCACTGAAGTGTCAAGCATCTCTTCTGCTACTTCATCTCCTAGAGTTCCTTTGTAAACCAAGGGACTCCATGGGATCAGCAGACAGGACAGAGAGAAAGTACTCAAAGGCCAAGCAGCCTGGTTGCCTCTATTTCAAAGTTCAACAAGATACTCCCTGCCAGGCCACTGAGAAGTTCTCCAAGCACCTACAGGAATCTGACTGGATCCATACAGTGCCTAAAGCAAGCCATCCTAATTGCTTCTTTCACCATGTTGATATTCTGATGATTCAGATCAGGAGGTGAACTGATGATGGTAAAGGATTAATTCTCAAGTCATCCCATTACTCTGAGGTCAAGACATATGACTGCCTGTATGGGCTGCACCAGATATTACTGAAACAAGCCTATAGTTGCCATGGTGGCCATGAAATCCTGAGCCTTCCCTGACCCTCTCCCATGGTATGGAGATTGAGGTCCCCTAATATCCCCAACACCAACCAAGTAGCCCAACGATCAGGTCCAGAAGCTCAGGAAGGCATCCTGTCATGAGCAAGGCACGCAGCACACAAGTATAAATCACCCTCACATACAGAGAGATACTCACCTCAGAAGTGTGGACGCTGGCCGCTTTCAAGTTTTTTTTCTGGATCATTGCTATCCTCCCTATCCTTCCTTGGGATTATAGAGGTAGAAGCTGATAGAGGACATGCTTTCCAACAGGTGTTTCTTTGGTCTGAGCACTTAAGAGAATCATCCTAGCCTGTCCCATTATTTTCCTGTTTCTACCTTCCCAAACCTCCTTATTCCTTCCAAACTATTTCCAGTGTTCCTCCACAACTAGTCCCATCTTCTATTCCTGTTTACTTTTCCCACCACTAATACCATCCCAACCATGCTTTCTCAATCTGCTTTCCACCTTTTCTTCTTCCTCCTACATTTCTTTTACCCCTTTTTTCAAGCAGATCCAGTCATGGCCACCATTACCATCCAGCCTCTTAGTTGAGCTGTTTCAGACTGAGTCTCCACTGTCCAATCTGACATGTTGGAGTGTGGTCCTGGTCACACTACAACAAATTGGAGGCTGGCTGCAACCCTAACTATTAATCCATTCACTTCAGATAATTTTCATTGCTGGGTACATGTTGCCTGTCACCATATTGTTAAAAATGTATGTGCACATCAATAGCTATGTATGTGACTGAGAAACAAAAAATATAATCATGCAGATGTTCTGTATATCTTCCCAAGTGAGAAAGATTCTGAACAGCAAAAGCATTTATTAATTTTGCATAATTATCCACAAAAGCCATCAGCAAATTAACTTTTAGAGAGAAATGTGTCCCACATTATTCCCATACAAGGATAATGCAGTATTATTCATAATTCCAACTAGAACATTCACAGTATGTGAGTGTGTATTCCTGTTCATTGTTATTCAATTAGTAATTTGCAAAAACTGGTGTAAAGCTGCAAGAGAAATCTTGGAGGCTTACTGAATGAACATTAACTGCCATCTGCTGGCCACACAAATGTTAGCTTAGAAAAAAAAAAGCATATTGAGTTAGTTAACTTGCTTTTCCAAAATAAAATCTTAAAGCAAAACACGAGAAAGATTTAAATGGAGAAACCTGCAAAATGAAAAAAGAACAAAACAGAGCAAATAGAAGGTAGCCACATTGGACATAAAAGTGTCTAAATTCAATAGAATAGCAATACCCTTGTTCAGCTAATCTGAATGTTACAAAATGATGTGCAGAGGTTTTGCATTTCCAGAACAATTCATTCAGCAAAGTGGGTTGTAAGACCCAGAAAAAGAAGGCAGGGGAAACTAGCATTGACACAACAGAACTTGAATTTATCCACAGTTTTAAAATTAAATGTGGGATAAGATTGCACACATTCAAATTGGGCTTTACCAGATGTCATTATGCCTACTGATTGTCCCCCACCCCAGCTTGAAAAAGGTTGATTCTCCCATTTTAGAAAATATAATATCCAAACATAAGCAACTATGGGTGATGGGGGTGCAAGGGGCAAGTGACTAAACATGTGTCGCAACATCGCAACACAAACCCTGCCCCTTATGTGCTTGGGTGAGAGTCACAACATATATACAACTGGATGGAGTCACAATACACATTTCTGAATTTGATGTCTTTGTAGCTAGTGTAGATGCCTGGGAGTCTAGCTGATATTGCAAAGTACTTCTGTTCTTAGATAAAACACCCAGATTCCTTGACAGCTAAAGAGAAAAACAAGAGAAAGTCTTGGCTGATACTAAATTAATAAAGTTGGAGGTAATTTTGATGGATATTATCACATTGTCAGCTTGTCTAGTTTTATTAGAGAGGGCTAAGATCAGGCACTTACTCAGCCATGAAGTCAATATCCTTTCTCCCCCCAAGGATTCTGAAAATGTTGCTAGAGTTGGCTAGGATAAACCATTGGAGGCCAACTCTACAAGTAGTAGACTAATCACATATACTCGCTAGTACATTACCCTGAATTCAAGCAGATATCATCACAATGTATTCCCAGTATTGCAGACAGAACCTATTCCACAACTAATTTTGATAAAACTCTTAACACTAAAGCAATTGTCTGTGTGGTATGTAAAAATCGGATCATTTAGAGAACAGTAACTTCTATAACATGCAAGAAAATTAATGGATTCTTATAAAATAAATCAGATCATCAATATTCTGAGTTTGTGCTCTGATTTCAAGTAAGAGTCGTTCATGATAGGGAGACTTCCCTTCCTTTAATTCACATGTGTGGGATTAAAAGGCTCAAACTCCCTTTTTTTCAGGCAGCATAAAGAAGACTTTTAAACCCCTTTTTTTCAGATGAGAAGAATATTTTTAGAAGGGAAAGAAAGGGGGAAGAGAAAAACAAAGTAATGAAAGACGGTAAACCAAAACATTTTCTTGATAGACAACTCTTCCCATTATGTCACGATAGTACATTTTCCTTCCCACATCTCTCAGAAGAAAAGCATTACTTGAATCTTGTTCTTAAATGGTTCTCTGAGGTAAAAATAAATAAATAAAGGAAAAGAGAAGATACATAGGAGAATTGTACAGAGTAAGTGTCATCTGAAACCAGCTGCCCAGCTACACATAGCATATCTTGGTTGCAAAGCTCTAGAGCAGTGTTTCTCAACCTTGGCAGCTTTATGATGTGTGTACTTCAACTCCCAGAATTCCCCAGCCAGCATGCTGCCTGGGGAATTCTGGGAGTTGAAGTCCACACATCTTAAAGCTGCCAAGGTTGAGAAACACTGATCTAGATGACCAGTAGACATATCAAAGAGAGATGGAAAACTCTCTTTCAAGGATGTGCAACACACATAAAAGCCAGGCAGACGTTTGATTGCACCATTGTGATCACCATCTTGACTTTTTTGACCACGCTATGTCTACACCCCTGATCTTTATGCTGACATCTGGTTATTAGCTTGTCAGCAGCCTAGATATAGTATGTCCAACCAACCTCCCTCAGATAAAAGTCTGTAAATTGGCAGTTGCACAGCAAAGGCTCTACTCAAAGCCCACCTTTGTTAGGAGGAACCAAATTCATTCTAGCTCAGGTTTTAATCCAGCAAAGAGAAATACAGGAGTTCAGGCATTATTTCTTTATTTTTAGTTTTTAATATATGGAAAAGAAAAAGAATGATTACAGAGAAAAAGAAGAAAGCCCATAAGCTCACACATTTTTATTATTTATAAGAGTTTTCATATAATAAAAGACAAATAAAAAAGAGAGAAAAAAAGAAAAGAAAGAAAAACAAAGGAAGTGCAAGAAAAAGAAAATTAAGGTTAAAAAATATATAAACGACTTCCAACCTTCTTTTCAAGAGATAATTACAGTCTTATTGTCCTTCCTCTCTCTTAAATATTTTGCAAATCCTCTCACCTCTCATTTAATCTGCATCTTCTTTCCGCAAAAAGTCCATATATAAAGTTTCCAGTCTTTCAAAAAAAAATTATTATTCATTCGCTGACCAGATAGGGCAGTTTCACCATTTCTGCAGATTCTGACATTTTCACAACCCATTCCTCCACTGTTGGAATATCATTATTCTTCCATTGTTGTGCATACAATAACCTTGCTACAGTTACCATAGACAGTATCAATCTATCATGAGTCTTTTCTAATTCACTGTTCTTATTTCTTAGCAATATAATATTTATGTAGTAAACAAAACCAGATATTGTTATCCTATATTAAACAATTTCATTATTAATATTTAAGTTCCCATTAACGTGGGAAATTGAGCATAGAAACTCATATATGCAATCAAATATCTATTTGTCCATCATATGGGATTCCTAGTGTGGATCAAAATGCAGGACACAAATACAAAATAATCAAGGCTTCACTGCAGTGTTTATTGAGCAGTACGTACTGGAGGGGGACCCCACCAGAAGTCAGTGGGAGGCACTCCCCTACAGGCAAAATGGATGTTCTGATATTTATACAGTTCTACAAGAAGGGGAAGGGAAAAAGAACGTATACGCATACATATTCCTATGATGATGCAGGCATACCTAAATAGGCAATAGTTCTCAAGTTACTCTCTGCCCCTCTGTTATCTGTTAACTGCTAGTAAAACAATAGTATCACAGAGAAGAAGACACAAATTAGTTCAAGGTGCCAAATGCCAGGAAGAAGGCATCCTCCCTCAGGGCAGATGCTCAGGTTGCTATGGGAATGTTTGTGATAAGGAGTTTACAACCGGCCTGGTTCACATCAGCTTCAAGGATGCTTCAACATGCCTTTATGTTTCAATCTTATTAAGGCGATCCCATTCATCTGAGGCCTCTAAAAACTTGTCTTTTTCACCCAAAGATTCATTTTTCTCACACTAGCACTAAAACACTTGCTCAAGAAGAAGTCAATGGAAATCTAGAAAGAGACATATTTGCCATCCATTATATCATAGTCTAAAGCAGTCTATAGTCTATTATATCATAGTCTAATGCTGGCTGGGGAATTCTGGGAGTTGAAGTCTACCCATCTTTAAAGTTGCCAAGGTTGAGGGACCCTGATATAATAGATGGCAAATATATCTCTTTCTAGGTTTCCATTGTCTTCTTGGTTTCCAAAATCATTACAGTAGTATATAATTCAAAAGAACATAAAATTATCTACCAAAAAGAGCCCCTCAACACACTGTTTTTTTTAAATCTTTCAGATCTTGTATTACAAGAGGGAAAAAAATATATTTTAGGCACCTGTCAAGTGGCAAGAAATCACAAGGTGATATGTTATCAGCTACCTGTTTAGTGGTACCTCTCCCTCCCTTGTGACCTTGGCTAAACTAAAAGAAATAGTATAGATAAACTAGGTAGGACTAAGAAAACAATTCCATGGTTCCTCTTCCTTTAAACGGGGTTCCTAAACCTTTTGCCATCACACCTCCCCTTAGTGTAATCTTAATGTACACACTTCCCCTAAAAATCCAAACACCAAAATGAACACAAATGAGCAATGGAAACAATACAATGAAACTTTAATTTTAATAAAGACATAAAAAATAAGGTTTTTCACCCTCCCCTGGACTCTGTCTGCACCTCCTCAAGGGAGATACACCTCACAGTTTGGGAAACCCTGCTTTAAGGTCACAAAAAATACCTTTAAAAACACATATGTAAGCTCTTTAGATGTGGTTTCCAAACTATACAACTGTATGTTGTATACAGCAATAATCCTCTATTAACTATCCGTTAAATGACTGGGTAGAGTCAAATCATGTTTTGCTGGGAAAAAGTTTAAAGAGAAAGTAGAGAGACACAAATAAAAGGGCTGGATGGTTTAATCTGTTTCTGAAATATTATTACTTATCCATCCATGTGGCATCCTGACTGCAGAAATTAGAATTAGTTCAATTAAAGCTTAGGCGCATAAGGCTATGAAAATGTCAGACAGCAGTTAGATGACAGGCAATGTAAAAATGGCCTGATGGAACAGCTGCAAATTACTACCTGGCATAAACAGTGAGAGTTGCTAATGGCTAATTATGTTCCAGACATTGCAGATACCTGATCCTGAAGCCATTAAGACATAATTCACAATATATGCCAACAATATTCATTCTCTGTTCGAATGGAGTCGTGTATATTCGGCTGAGTGAAATTAAAGAAATGCATTTATATTTTTCATAGAATGCACACTCACATTTTGCAAGCTTACTTTTTAGAACTGCCATTCAGAAACCATCACAGCACTTCAGTGTCCTGAACCTACTTTTAGGAGAAGTATAATGATGCATACATGTAAATTTATGTAAATGTATATTAAATGAGCCAGTTTGGTGTAGTGGTTAAGGCACCAGGCTAGAAACCAGGAGATCAGGAGTTCTAGTCATGCCTTAGGCACAAAGCCAGCTGGGTGACCTTGGGCCCGTTGCTCTCTCTCAGCCCTAGGAAGGAGGCAGTGGCAAATCACTTCTGAAATCTTGCCAAGAAAACTGCAGGGACTAGTCCAGGAGTCAACACTGAGTCAAAGGCACTAAACAAAAATGTATATAAATTTATCTAAACCAAGATGAATTTTACCCATTTATACGCTCTGCAATGCATGCCAAGATGAATAAAATATTGATTGTGGAATTTTATTGTTGGCATATTGCAACATCTGACACTGAAAAGATTTGGGGCCATTGTGATCACATTATTTATAAGCATTAGTTATAATAGCTGTGCAGAAGACACAGCATAAAATTACTCAATCCTTGCAATTTCACTCCAAGATATACTGCAATTGCCACATAGCAGTCACATTTTTTGAACAGCTAAGTACATACATCAGTGACTAAAGAGTTATAATTCTAAAACCGTGGTACAATATGTAACTTTTCAGGACCAAGGATGACATTTGTCTTTTGGACAAAAAAGTGGGTAAAGTTATGCTAAATTAATTTTAAAAAAACTGAAATGATTATGTTATGCAAGGGATTCTTGGAGGGAATACAAAAATCAGAAAGAGCCTGGTAGCATCTTTTAAGATGAACAAGTTTTATTACAAGTTATAAGCTTTTGTAAGCCACAGCTCCATCAGATGAAAAAGATTCTTGGAAAGAATGCAGGATGAGAAAGGGTACCACATCTTCTATTCTCTGAGACATCCTCTAAAGGTCCACCAGAGTTGGGCAGCCAATAAATTTAAATAAATAAATAAACTGCTCCAGAATGGATAATGCATTTTCTCAAGCAATATACAATGCATGTAATATGCTGAAAGCTAAAAAAGACACTATAACTCTAGATATACTTGTCCATATTTGTTAGTTCCCACAGAGCAACAAGATCATTCTCTGGCTGGTATGTACATTCTAATCTCATGAACAAATGACAAGTTACAAATAAACCTACAAGCACTCATTTCCAAATCAATAAGCTGGGCTCAAAGAACTACACTTAAGTGAAATATGTGTTTAAAAGAAACAGTTAAAAAGGTGTTTGGCAATTCTCTGAAACAGATCTGTAAATCAGAAAGAACTTTAATGCAGCAATAATTTCTGGAGAGGAAAGAAAACTCGCACATGAATATATTTCATAGACCAAGAAATCTTGGCCATCCACTTTTTGCCTGCTAAGAGAAAAGTCTTTAAAGCCCACTCAAATGTCTGAGCCTGTCTGCCTAGCAAAGACGTTATATTCACAAGAGTTTCCTATTAGCACATAAAAAGCAATCAAACTGTAAGACTTCACAGAACCACAAAACTGGGATTCACCATAAAAGACAACCTGTGTGTCTCTTTTCCAGTGCAGGATGGAACTACATCATCTCTGAAGGATGACTGTTCACTTTCTGCTTATGTACTTCCAGTAGTGGAAAAGCTGCTACATGTCTATTCAGCAACTCTTCCCTAATATTTAGTGAAAAGCTGCTTTGGTATTTCCACATTTAGTTCTAGTCTTCCTTCTAGTTGGAGAAGACTCCTGAGAATACCACGAACAGTCAAGAAAACAAACCAAAGGATCATTGAACAAATTCAGAGTTGTCACTTGAGGCACAAATGACTGGGCTCAAATTATTCTACTTCAGATACATTATGCAAAGACCCAGCTCTCTGGAAAAGGCTCCAATGCTGGGAAAGGTAGAAGGAAAGAGAAGAAGAGGATGACCAGCAGCAAGGTAGACAGACTCAGTTACAGTGGTGATGAGTGCACCATTGGGAGACTTGAAAGACCAGGTTAGGGATAGATCATTATTGAGAAAATCTATCTATATGGTCGCTAGGAGTCAAAAATGACTTGCTGGCACATAATCAATCAGTCAGTCAGTCAGTCTTGCTTCTAGAGCAACAGATAACAAGCCTCTTCCACCATTCAGTGACAAGTCTTCAGATAACTGAAGACCACTCTCATATTATGTCAATTCTTTAGGTCCATAGCCTCACCCCATGTAGGTTCGAGACTCCTCAGCATCTTGGTCATGCTATTTTAGAATATGCTTCAGTGTGTTAAGCTTGTTCTTAAAAGCAGCACCAAGAACTGAATATAATAATCCATATATGGTCCAATCAGCAAAAAATAAACTGCAACTACTCTTCCTCAAAATTCTGACATTAGCTGTTTTTACCGTGTCCACTGCATTGCTAGACACCTGAACTGAATTCACATGTACTGCTCCCAATTATACTTATGTTTTTGATTTTCTGACCTGCCCTACTTTTACCTACCACAGTACAACCTAGTAATATGTGTGATCTGCAATGTCCCCATGATATTGCCTTCAGATCTTCTTAACTCACAAGCTGGGCAGCCTTAATCACCCTAGACGCGTCTGTATCCGAGTAGTGCTGATAGAAGGACACTCCCCCCACACACACACACCAGCCAAAACCATCTAGTGGCATCTGCAAAGTCTGTAAATCTGATTTATCTCAGTATCCGTTCATTCAAAAGGCGGTAACATTAGGTGACCAGTGGCAGATGGAATCAGCTGGATGTTTATTGACATTTCAGGCTTATACAGGCACACTCCCTCCCCTCCAGTCCCTGGTCAGACACATCTATTATCTCCTGTTGTCTCCCATCACTCTGGGCAATTTCTGGCTGCCATACTTTCAAACTGAGAGCCAGTTTAGTGTAGTGATTAAGGCACCAGACTAGAAACTGGGAGACTCTGAGTTCTAGTCCTGCCTTTGGCACAAAACCAGCTGGGTGACTTTGGACCAGTGTCTCTCAGTCCTAGGAAGGAGGCAGTGGCAAACCACTTCCTAAATCTTACCAAGAAAACTGCAGGGACTAGTCCAGGCAGACGCCAGAAGTCAAAAACAGACTTGAAGGCGCACACACGCGCATACACACACACACACACACACACACACACACTTTCAGTGGACTCAAAACTTGCTGTTCTGCCCCCTTGAAACAGTAAGTTGCCTGCCTGGCTTAGCTAGCCCTGAATGCATTAAAACTGAGAAATAACATTAAAAATGATTCTATGCTTTATTTCACTAGGAGTTTAAGGAATACTGTACAGGGTTACTATATCTGGGCTACAAAGCCCTGACCACTAGATGGCAGCAAATAAGTAACACCCGCTCCGGAGCTCTTCGTTGCCATCTAGTGGTCATCTGAAGGCGTGTCTGCACGTGTGTTTTCAAATCCAGCCATTGATTACGGCTGCAATCTTATCCTCGCTCCGTGTTTTTTTCTTCCTGCTAGGGCGGAAAGGAAATACGCCTTGGAGGCTGGCTCGGGTGCCTTTAGTTTGATTTAAAAATAATTATCGTTATCTTATATGATTAAGATCCAACGTAACGACAACGAGAAAACATACTGAAGATATTAAATGATACATCAGCAGGGACATTAAATGCAATAATAATAACCTTCCTTTATTAATATTATGTTAAATAATAAATCTTTTTTTAAAAAGACGCACTCCCCCTCCCATGAGGCACTGTGTCAATCTTATTCCCTCCAAGTCTCTGATTGGTGAGGTCGAGAGCAACAGCTCCTCCCCTCGCTTGCCTCCGTGAGGAAATCGCTGCCACGTCGAGATTCCTTACAACTTCGCCACTGTCCAATCCCAGGCAAGGCGTGACGTGCCCTGTCAGGCTCGTCAGGAGCATCTCTTCGGTTCCGATCATAGAAGAAAAGCGGGGCGGGGGGAGCCGCCAACCAATGAAGATGGAGGAGACAGCTACGCGGCCGCGCGCTGCCCGCCCCCCAACCGACGGCCCCCTGAGCCCCACGTGACCGTCCTCGTCGCCCCGTGCAAGGCATTTCCAGGCGCGCGTGCGCGCTTGGACGCTGCGGCCGCCGACATTCGGCGGCGGAGGGTGACGTTGCGCTCTTGGGTCGCGGGAGGCTGAGGAGGCGCTTCTCCTCGCCGAAGCGAGGCGCCAATCGCTGCCTTTTTCTGCCTGTCGACGGAGCGGAAGGGCGGCGGAACCGCCGAGGGCCTCCGAAACTGGTACCGAGGCGATGTGTTGGCAGTGACGTGAGCGCCTGCTCGGTGTCCGCTGGAGCCATGGCTGTGCCGAACTGGCTGGAGGCTGTGGCCATGCAGGCCGAGGAGGTGTCGGCCCGGCTGCGGGACGTGTTGTCGGCCGGAGTGGGCCTTCTGCGTACCGAGCTGGGCCTGCCGCTGCCTGCCAGCCTGGAGCCGCAGCATCTGCCCACCTGGCTCGTCCTGCTCTCCACGTCCCTTCTGGCGCTGCTGCTGCTGTTGGGGCTCCTGTGGGCCGCGGCCTGCGCCCGAGGAGGGGATGCTCGCAGAAAGCCTTCCAGGAGGGTGACCGAGGCGGGGGAGGAGGACGACGACGACGAGGAGGAGGAGGAGGAAGAGGAGGCGGCGGCGGCGACCCCGGGCCTGACGGGAGGCGGCAGCGGTGGCCCGAACAAGGGGGCTCCTGGGGCTGCCACGATGCTGTTGCTGAAAGGGGAAGAGCAGAAGAAGCGCAATAAAAAGAAGGCAGCGGAGAAAACTGGCAGGGTGGGTGCCAGGGCGACGGGTGTGAGAGTGGCCACCGAAGGGGTGGAAGAAGGTAGAGGGTGCTGGAAGGGCCTGGGTTCAGTACATTTTACCTCGCTAGGATTTTGTGTTTTCTGCATAGCTCTTCCGTTTTGAAAAGTTGCTCGTGCTTGCCTTCTTTACGCGTGTATTGTATCCTCTCATGCCTTCTCCGTGTTCTTACTGTCAGAAAATGGGTTGCCCAGAACAGTGTAGTAGGTCTTTAGATTTTTCATATCACTGCAATAATCTGCAATCTTTTAAGAGCCTTCTAACGTTGCAGTGGTCATGTGATTGCTCTTGTGCGGGGTTGCTTACTACAATACTACTGGTTTTCTAAAGTTTTTTTTTTCTTTATAAGTAATGTCATAGTAATTGATAACTATTTGGTCAGATGTTTTAATAAGAAGCAGTAAATAAATATTCCAGAATGCATGCATCTGTCAAAATAATTGTGCATGTGTGACTGAAATTTGAGGATCCATATCTGAGTTTCGTAACTTTTCTACACAGAAAATCTGTGAAGCAATAGCCCTTGGTTGGACTACAAGGTCAGACTTTTTAACATTTGCTCACTTGGTGTTGATAAAATGTTTCTTAATCAACTGATATTAAGGTTAGGTATAGAATTCAGTAATTTGATTCAGTTGAACTTTTTTTAGCATAAATATTAATTGCTTGATCATTCTGAATCAAGAAATATTTAAATATTCTAATGAATAAACATTCACAGTAGCTGTAATAGAAATATAATAGCAGACTTAAACATTTCTTTGCCCTTCTGCTGTTTGCTATAAAATAGTGCTTAAGGCTTTTAAATTTTGTTCAGAATTACGTGCGAAACAAAAAATATGTGTCCATATTATCAGGTGCAGTGGCATATTTGAAAGATCATTTATAGGCCTAAAATTATATGTAATGCATGGTAAACTTAGATTTCCAAAGTTTGTATCAAAATTTTATAATGCTTCAGATTCTGATACATGTGTTGCTTTTGTGTCAATTTCAGAAAGCATAAATAGCAGTGCAGTGTGAATTTGAAATAAAGTGACGATCTTGTGGGCATGATATTGGAAGCATTAATATGGTATTGGAATTTCATTAAGAGACATTGTGTTCAGAATTGTATCTTCTTGGTTATATTTGGATAAGTTCAACTATTTTCTTTATATAGTGAAGTAATTTCTGAATCAGTGGTTGGCAAGTTGATGGTCTCCAGATATCTTAGACAATGACTTCCATAATTCCTTAACTTTGATAACACTGATTGTGCATTGAAATCCAGGTTATCTGAGGAGCATCAGCTTGTTTACACTCGTTTTAAGCCAATGAATGGAATTATTATTGGTCTTAAAAAGAATTAGATTGCTTGTTCTGGAATTCATGCTCTGAAAGAGAAATCACAATTTGTATGTTTCTCTGAATCCACCTTTGCATCTTAATATTCCAGGGGAATCTGCCAACCCCTTACAATTGCTTTTTCTTCTGGAAACCTACTTTTTGGTAGAGCTTTGCAAAGCATTTGAAAGAGGTGTTTACAATATCCATTAGTGCAAATGAAGCACTTCCCTTGCTAAAGGAGCTGTGTTTTTTGCAAAAATGATTTTAAAAGTGCTGTAGTTTGTTTGCATTAATTGCATAGCAAAGCACTTCTTTCAAAAGCCTTGCCATTTGGCAATTTCACATATTCTGATAAGCTGCTTTTATGCTGTTCAGAAACTGGGCACAATTCAAGTTGCTGTTCTTGCTCTTACAGCCCCAGATTGCTAAGATAAAAGGAGGGGGGTCATTCAATTAGCAGGCCTCCTGTGCGTTAGACATTCAGTAGATGCCAGGGTGCATTGCCCCATACTGTGCAAGCAGTACTCCTCATCTGTTGCATACCTGTCTGTTATGTAATGTACAGAGGTGGAGGAAGTGAGTCCTTTAGTCTAAGGAGATAACCATCTTCACAAAGAAACAGCTGGAAACACCCCTATGGCAGGGTGCTGATCATGGAATAGGCTTTCCTTGTGCACTGCAGAGAAGAAAGGGGTGCAGAATGGATCCTGAAAGTGTGAGAGAGTGTCATAGAAATTTAGATACAAAGGAGATGAGGGAATGACAGAAGAGTGTTAACTGCTGAGTGCTTTCCCCCGCTCAGTGAATGGCATGGGAAATTGCAGTGATTGTAAGTATTGTGTATTCTTTCTCCTTTTAGATTTACAGTGGAACTTTTTGTATGCAATGATTATTCTGCTCTGTTCATTCAGGTTATAATTCTGCAAGACAAAGCTGATCATATTTGGCTACCAGTGATATTTAGACTGTGCAGTGCTCTGGATTTGAAGGAAGAAGATGCTTTGGAGCACTTGTAGACATCCATGTAGCACCTATTGGCAACTCCTTAAACATATCTTGTACCATACAGTAGCCACAGAGGACAGCTACTTTATTCCAGGAAAGAACATGGCTGCTTTAAGGAGTTGCTGACAGGTCTAATGTGAGTACCTACATGCACCTTTACCCATTCAAATCTAGAGAGCTGCACAGACCTAGTGTTAACAGTTATAGTGAAGTGCCTGGTCTTTGCCAGTTGAGAGCTTGCCTGCATGTAGAGATGTTCCTTCTTGGTGCGTGTGAAACAACATTCCCCATGAGAGAGAAGAGTGTTGAACAATAGAGTTCAGAGAAGACATGATATTCATATGTATGGGGAAGGAAAGAGATTTGCGATAGAAATTATTCTGACAAAGTATTACTATTTTATCTATGAGGTTTCTACCCGGCAACATTAAGTTCTAGTGTGTTGGTCCTGGATCCCCAAGACCTAGTATCTTGTACAGTTTTCTGACTATGCATTTGTGTTATGAGGCCAATTTGTTTTATGCAAACTACCCATTTTTTATAGTTCCCATCACCAGAATTCTGTTTATTAACTCTAAATGAAGTATTTATAAACCCTAAGTATGTTATTTAAAGTGTGTAATCTCTCTGTTGCATGCCATATCATCTTCTTGCTTATAGTATTTAATGGAATTCTGTACCACAGTTTTGCTCAAAAACTACTGAAAGCAGTTTACAGTTGACACAAAATTTAAATCCCTATTCTGCGTGCTCCACATTTGATCACACCTGATCAGTGTACGTTATGAAAACCATAGCTGGGTCCATAGCTTAGCATAGAGTGGAGAAAGTTAAATTTAGAACTGCTGTATTTGGACTGCATGTACAATCCTATAATCAACTTCAGTGGGAGAAAGGAGGGAAATGGCTGTCCCCATGTCAAGAGCTGCTTTGTCCGCATTATTGTGACACAGTCCCATTCTCTAACTCAGTATACATACAGTTCTTAAATTTTATAGTGTGTGTGGGGGGATTTTCAAACCTTGCTTTATTTACACACACAAACACACACACACAAAATGTTGTGTAACCTGGCTGAAGGACTAGATAACTTTCAACAGGGTTCTTTGTTTCAATCAAAATTACAAAGTTCCAACTAGAGATTTAACAAAGTAACTAAACTAGTGTTACTGGGTAGTGCAGCATAATATATGACGATTAGATCTTTGTAAAAAGGAGAGAATCTGGAAATGATCTTCCTGAAACAACTTGCTCTTCCAGCATATACTGTACACAATTTTACAGTTCTGTAACTAATTTTTAATAATTATATGACTAAAAATTGTGGCTTCTGGATGCAATCCAGGATCCCAAACAGTATATATTTATTTATTGGGGCTTATAACCCTTTGTTCAGAAGCTCTGGGTGGCATGCATAGTGCCTCAATTTTTCTTCACAATAACAACCCTTTGTGGTAAGTTAGGCTGAAAGAAAGTAAGTGGCCCAATGTCACCGAATAAGTGTCTGTGGCTGAGTATAGCCTAGAGCTTACTGTTCTTAGCGCTCTCTTGCTTTGTGTGTGTGTGTGTATATATATAAATATTATATGGGTGCTAGCCTTGATAAAGCATGAACTTTGAGGATAATCTGCATTTCTAATAATGCCTCCATATAAATTTAGAACAAAGAAGGTAGATAGCTGCTTTCCAAACATTAGTTTGGACATGTACCCACTGCTCAAGGGGGAAAGAAGGCAAAAAGTAGAGAGTTCAGGTGGTCAAAAGTATCCTAATAGATGCAAAACTAGAGAGTTGGTGGGGAACAACCTTACCAGTTTGTCTTGTGATAAACTTTTTTTTTTTTTTAATGATTGTCATGTGCAGTACGGCAGCAATTTCATGGGAGTGTCCATATCCTCTCAAAATTAATTAAAAAGTTCAGGAATCCTGCAGTATGCCACATGCAATATTTCCTTGGGACAAAATCTTGCTTTTGGAATGGGAGATATCAGAGTTTTTGCACTAGTCTTGCACAGATATCTGTCTTGAGTTCTACATCAAACTCATAGTTTTTAGTATCAGTCCCATAATTGTATTGTTTGGTTTTAAAACAATGTATTTTAATTTTAATTATTTATTTATTTATTTATTTGGTCGTAGCATAAAGTTATTACTCTGCACTTTTAACAGCTCTCATGTTTTCTACCAGGTCATTAAAATGAGGAAAATGGTACTGTTTAGAGGACAGCTTTTTCTTTTAGTTTGTCACTCTGTGCATTCTCTTTTGCATTCTCTGAATCTCTTTTTCTTCTTTAAAAGTTTACCTTAATGTAGCATGTATTTTTAGGATTGTTGGATTGGTTGGATCCTGTGTTGGGCTTTATCCTGTTACATGGCACAACTAATATCTGGTTAGAATAAATCATATCTGATTTGGAAGGGATGGTCTGTAGCCCACCTGAAAGAGGTAGTGTGCTATTCCTCATAAGTTTTTCACAGATCCAAGTGAGCTTTCAGTTTACCTGTCATTTTCACACTTCCTGTTCTAGATAAGATTTCCAGTATGTAGATGTAGCTCCAGCAAAACTGAATTATATTGATAACTTGAATCCATTTCTGGCTGTCTTCAAAACTTGTGAGGGACCAAAAACTACCTTAGCCACTGCACTTACATTGCAGTCTTCCTTAGCTGGATATATCAACCTGCATGGCTAATAGTCATACCAGTTATTTTCTGTGCCAGGAGAAAAAATGGATTTTTTTTCTTACTGATCATTCTCAATCTATTGGATCCCACACCATGATTTCTTTCTTGATTTTCTAGACATGAAATTGGAAGATTCCAGATTATGCTGGATATCTCAAGGATTGCCTACTTAATCCATATTAAATAAAAATTAATCTGTAGATTTTTCAGAAATGTGTTTCTTACTTTTCTACCAAATTACATTTCTATCATAATGCATATGATAGAAATCAACCCTGATAAATGTGTATATTTTTAGAAACGTCATTGAAGTCTTTATATGCTGCTTTTCTGTTACAAATGTGCCCCAAAAGCTTATAATGGTGAATTGAACGAATGTTCAATTTTTAGAAAGATCGGTTTAAGCTACAGTACCCCAACAGCTGGAATCAAAAGCTGGGTGGGGTTATATTAAAACAGACTTTAAAATTGTGTTTTACAGTCCTGAAAAGACCTAAAGCAGGGAAAATAGGATAAGCAAACAGTGTAATTATGTAAAACTTATTTAGGATTGTAATATTTTATCAGGGAAACTGTGAACAAAGCAATGAAAGTTCTGTTTATTGTCTTCCTGAATAGGAGACCTCTAAACTGCAACACTATGTTGCAGGGCTTTACTTCATTGTAATGTCATTCTTGTGAAACCAAATAGCAAATGCAATCCCAAATGGTATTTTTGTGACCTTGGACTATACTTAACTGAAAGCAAGCTTTAGATTAACTATGTTAACTTAGATTAATTGGTAAGGAAGCTGCATGTATTTCAGCTTTCCCTGGAAAAGTTAGAGTTTAGGTTATTTCATTTTAGATGTTAAAATAAGAGTATTGAGGGAGTGGAGAAAGGGATGTCAGTTAAAACACAGGCCTTCGCCATGGTTGCCCTGACACTATGAAACTTGCTTCCCCCAGAGATAAGGTTGGTCCCTAGTTCTCCTGGCATTCTGGAAAGTCCTGAAGAATCCTTTTTAAGCAGGCATTAGATTTGAGTTGATGGTGACTGGGTAACCATTTTTAGTTACATTGTGCTAGTTTGAAGGGGTTGAGTTTTCATTTATGGACTGTTTATTTCATGTTTTTATTGTTGATTGAATAGAATCAATAGAGGCAGTATAAAAATTTTATGAATAGCATAATAATAATATATTAATGATAATACTGCTGACCAACCTCTAAGCATTTTAAGCCGCAGTACCCGTGGATAATTGATAAGATACTGATAAAGACTTTTAATTTGTGAAATAAGCTGATTTCATTAGAATTAAATATTTATATTGCACAGTAATTAAGTATTTACTATAGATAGGCTTGTTCATGCTGCATAAAATTTATGATTTTTTTTAATATATATTCAGCTTAATGGTCAACCAGCTCATGAAGTGTCTGAAGAAATAATACAGACAACACGAAGAGAGAACCTGAAGCAGACATTGGATATGGAAAAGAAAACAGAAAAGGTTGGTTATTGGTTAATGAATGGTAAAAAGTATTATTTTTAATCTTTTAGTTCAAAACCAGCATTAAACTGGACCTTTGCTATATTTTGCTGGAGTTGGTGATTAGTCACAGTTTACTTTAATGACAAATAATGAGTCCCTTCCAAGAATGGTTTTCATATCAGTCATGATTTGTGTCTTGGAGACTTGTGTCAGGATGAATCACTCTGAGCCTAGAGAAACAGTCTCTCCTGTCTTCTGAAGGGCTTACAAAGTAACAGGACGCTTTATGTTTCCTAAGACTCTTTGCAGTGTTACAGCTGTGCAGAGATCAATAGAAGATTCTGGATTCTATTAGTAAATATCTTATATGCAGTAATTCTGCAAAAGCTTCTGACTCTCAGTTGTTTAATGATAAACAATATTTCTTTTTATACTAGATTATTTTTCATGAGAAAAATGAGGTGGATTTTTGCATGAAGTAACCATAATACAATTTTCAGTGTAAAGATCAAATTCTTGTGTTGGATATTTATTATTTTATTTAACCATTAGATGTATATCCAGCCTTTTCTGCAAAAGATCAAGGTAGCATGACTAGAATTCTCCTTCAGCCTTGCAACATTTACCCTGTGAGAAAGTAGGCTGATAGAAAAATAATAATTTACCCAAACCCCTTTTACCTCTCAGTCCAACAGCCTAACTATTAGACAACACTGGCTTTCATAGCTATGACCACCTTGTTCCTTATTTTGAGGTGCATATTTGTATCTTTAAACCAGTTTGATACCCAGCTACCGTCATTCTAATGTAATACAAAACAGATCATGGAACTCTTATAATCTATTTTCCTCTGAGTTCCTTCCCTATTTCAGATTCTGGATAAGGACAGCCAGTGGATTAAAAAAAATGTATTCCAAATGTACATATTAAGTTTAAAAAGACAGTTGTTGTTACTCAGGAATAGTGGGTTTATTTGTAGCTTTCAAATACTTTACATTTGTGCTCCATATAAGAAGGCCTTCAAGATGAACTTGCCCCTTCATTTTATGAGGAACATTTTTAAATGGTTCTCATTTGCAACCCCCTAAAGTTACTGCATCAAAGAATATATACCTTAAAATCTCTGTAGGAGATCGTATGAAATGTCCTGGCAGATATTTTTACAATGTCCAAAACCACACTGACATGCTAAACAGTTTATGTAGGCTAGATCAGAGGTTCCCAGCCCTTTGGGGCTAGTGGTCACTATTTTGAGACATGTTGTGAGCCTTTCAGTAAATGACTGCTAGGGACAGGCTTGTCTATTCACAGAACAGCTGTCATGTTGTTATGGCCAGTCATAAAGCCTCCATTTATCAAAAGGCGAATGTTGAAATGCTGCTCACAAGTCTACAAAATGGTCGCTATCGTTTTCATTTTCTTTTCCCTTTCTTTATTGGACAGGGAAGCATGCTTCAAACAAAGCATAAGTCTGCAGCTACCCACCATATCTTTTCTGAGAAGCTTGATTTGCCTCATTAGGGGTCCATGGGCTTTCTTGAAAATAAATATCATGCCGATGGCCGTATATCTGCCAGCTTCCTCTTTGTTTTTAAATTAAAAGATCATTTTAAAAAATTCAAATCATGTGGGACAAAGAGCTAGAGGAAGGTAAAATAAGATGCCATGGGCAGCATGGTCTGCACCCCAGAATTAAACTGAAAATAGTTTAATTGAGGGAGAAACCTAGTAACTGACAACACTGATAGTTGTCTTTTGTTGTTAGCTATCAGATTTACTATAGCAAAACAGTGGAAGATTAAAGTATATCTGCAAGATGATTGTGACCTCCTTACTCAAATGCATATTTTCTTGGGACTACATGGCTACTGCACAAGCCCCATAGGAGGCACCGTTTCTTCAGGGAGGCACCAACATGTGCAGGGAGCAAACCGACCTCCCCTCTCCAGCCCCTGTTCTATTTCAGAACCATCCCTGGAAGTACGGCTGGAAAAAGGAAGAGTACAGCAAATATTTTACTCATATTTCATCTCTATTTTTTTAATTAACAGTAGTTAATATATTAACAGTTATATTCCTAGTAGAATAATATACTTCTCTGTGGAAATATTTTTGGACATAGATTGGTTATGAAAGTTTGACATTTCATATTTCTTAAAATTACAAGTATATTTGTATATTTTCCTAAACTATGTACTGTTTTTAAAAAGAATATTGTGTATTTTTTTCTTTTATAATCTTGGTTTTTCAATACTTTCTTGATGCACATACATTTTTAAAAGTACTGACTCTTGTTATTTGGCATACTTCTTTTCAGTAATATTTCAGTATTATACAAGCCTTTTCAGAAGTAAGGCCCAGTGAGCTGAAAGAGGCTTACTTCTAGTTGTGTATCTAAAATTGGGTCTTTAAGGTATTTTGTCAGTTAAAAGTGTATCTTCCATAAGAAATATGAATCAAGGTACTGTTGTTTTTTATGAAACGAATGTGTCTGCATTTTCTAGTTCTTGAAAAATTGAATGTCTGTGTGAAGCAGTGCCCTTCTAGTTTATAACTTCATCATGTTTCCAGTGCCACTCCTGATGCTCACCTTCAGGCATTTTGATAGCATTAATTAATTCTGAGAGAAAATATTTTCCTTCTATTTTAGTCAAAGAAAAATAGGAAAAAAACAAAAGGAGATGCTAAAACAGCTCAGGATCAGTCACGTGGTGATGGAAAGGAAGCTGATGAAGGTACTGAAAAACACATTCTTTACATTTCCCTATTATTACAAGATGTCTTCCAGCTTCCAATGTAAATTTTGGGAGGAAATTGCAGTGGGAGGAAGAAATGGATGACAAGCATTACTTCCATTTTACCAAAAGGATTCCTCTGGATCCTGAGCTTTTTACAAATGAAAGGAACCTTTTTGTCCACAGAAAGCAAATTCTGGATGTGAGCCATATTTAAGGAATTCATAGTTCATCATATTCACATCTTAAAATGAGTAAATGTTTCTAATCTTTTAATAGGGTGATCTTCATATTAACAGGTCAATCTTTGCATAGAATTTTGGAAGTCTGCATGTTTGCTTTAAGAATCCTTTTGGAATATTAAAATGTATCCAATATATAGAAAGCGGAATTAAACATATTATTGCATATTAAATCTTGGGAAGCAGTCAGATACTTCGGTGTGTTTTAGAAATGTGTCAATTTATTTGTTAGCATAATAATTCTTCCTTAATCGTTGTAAAAACTTCATCTACAGAGTTTCAGGTCAGCCAGAGTTACATTTGCAACAAGGATATTCAAAAGTGAGAACTGCAAGATATACCTGTATATTTTAGTATGTTGTTGTAAGCCATGTGAGTCTGCAAAGGTTTGTCAGCATCCAAATTTAATGTAATAATAATATGAAAGACAATTGCTGGGGGTACACTTCTGATCGTATGTTACATCACAATCTGATAACCTCATTTGATAATTCCTGACAAACTTCTGAGTAACATCTTAAGTTTCCTTATATATACTTTGAAAAGTACATTACTTCCTCATTTGTAACCACTGCTTTCTTATGGCTCTTTCAGGAGCATGGGAAACAAAAATCAGCAACAGAGAAAAACGGCAACAACGTAAACGTGACAAGGTACTGACTGATGCTGGGTCAGAATCAAATTTACCATCCATGGAAATCCCAGTTACAGTATCCTCTGAACAGCTAACATCTGCAATATCGTTTTCAGTTGGTCCTAGAAAAAATAAAGGTGAATCATGATTTTTCTTGTACTTTCTTATTTCTCATATTTAAGGATAGGCAGGAACATCTGTAAGAAAAAGTAAGTACAGGTAGTCTCCAGTTTAAGAACAAGTTCCATTCTCAAGGTCTGTCCTTAAGTCAAATTTGTATGTAAGCTGGAACAGTGTTATTGTATAATACTGTATAAGTAGTATGGGGAATTAACTCAACCCATCGTGTATCTAACTCGAATCATTGTGTATTTAACTCAAATTTTGCTGTAGTAGGCTCCATTTTTAACTATGGATTGTCCTTAAACAGCGTTCTTAACCTGGGGACTACCTGTACTGTAATATAAAGAATGTTTCATAAAGAAAGCTCTTCTTTATATATAATTAAAGATGTTCTAAAATATTTATTGTTGATTAAAACATTGAGTGTAAGGATCAATAGATGATGTATTTTGATATACCATCAACCTAGAGCCATCTGTTTTGATGTATAGTCTTCCCATGTACCTTTCTCTTTTGTTAGTTTTGGAATTGTTCAGTTTACTTTAGTTTACTAAATTGATGCAAGTAAGTTAGTCCTTGTGCCACTCTAAATATCCTGTAATGTGTAATTTATTTCTAATTAAAGGACATGTAGTTTAAAATAATAAGATCACATTTTTATGTTCTACAGGTAAATTAAATCTTTATAACCTGCTGCAATAACTTTTCCTTTAGACAAGACCGTAAGCTTTTTATAGGCATTCTCAGCCTTTTTTGAAATTCAGGTGAATGAATGAAGGACATACCAAATTTGTAGCTAGTGACATTAAAAATATTACTCTAGTAATGCGCGCAAATGCACGCACACACTAAGTTGTTGTTATAGATACCTGACACTTTTCAAAATATCCTGGTGATCTCACAAGCATGATGGAATTGTATTCATTTTTCTTTGTTACTTGCATGATTTAGAGGATGATTATCTCATTTATTTGCCTGTTCATGTGCACTTTTTCCCTTACATATTGGCTAGGTTCATACACTATATTAATCCATTCTGGTTTGTGAGCTGTGGTTTATGGTGTAACATTATGTGTATATCCAGCCATTATGTAGTAAATGGACATGTTAGCAAACTGATCATTTGTATTGTTTATGCCAGATAAATTAATTTAGACAAGAATAGTAAATAACAGATCAGAATTATATTTTCATAGCAGTTTTGTTTATTACCTTTGATGCAAAGGAAATATAAATAAGCTCACCGCATTAAAAATGGAATATTTTGAATTATATATTACTTTAAGCTTTAGAATAGAGAATAAATCTCTAGCTGTGATATTTATGGCATGACAGCACAACTGCTGTATGAATAAAATTTATGTTTTCTATAACTCAGGTTTGTTCCATAAAAAAAAAAATACTGATCATCTAGAAGATATTAATGCATATTTTCAGTTGCCAACACTGTTGATCAAAAATACTGGTACTGTTTATAACTTTTAAAAAAGAGAATAAATTCACTAGTTCTGGACAAGTCATACATATCTACTAAGGAAATAATATCTGCAGTATCTCTTAGCATGTTGAGATTATTATAAATATGATTTCTGGTTTACTCTTAGGCCACAAAATCTGCATTTTTACCAAAATAAAACAACATTGTGTTCCAGAACGTGATGGCTAGATATTTTTTTGAACGAAATATAAAATCTCTGATTCTTGGGTTTAGGCTTTGTGCTGCCTATCTATCTGCATAAAACAACAGACTTAAGATATCTCCTTTGTTTTTAAATAAGGTGATCCGGTTTTGAATGTTCAAATTAGCAATTCTAAATCTGGAAAAGGTGATGCCACAATCCAGCAAGGTATGTAATTAGCGTTGTTGTTGTTGTTGTTGTTGTTATTGCAATGCAGCCCTTTGGAGTTCTGATACCACCTAGAATTTTGTGCATTGATTTATATCAGAGGCAAGAAATCAGACGTATCATAATAGTGCAAGATAATTCATGCTAGATATTGATGAATAGTTTGTAACTCTCTATCATGACCAGTTGTGAGGTATAGCATCAGATGTATTAGCAGGACGAGTACAATGCATAGTGAGAATGCCAGAGTTTCCCAACTTTTACCCAATCACTCAGATAACTAATGTTTTATATGAATGTTTAACACAAGGGCTATACAATTCTTTCCTAACTTATGTTGCATATTTTCACTTTCTGTATACTCTAGCCTTAATTATTTTCTATTAAAAAACCTTTTGTATATTATAAACCAGGCTCATGAATATTCAGATAATTCAAATGAAGTTGAGGTTTACATGAATTTCATCTAGGTTTAAATGAATATGACGTTTCAAGACTGATCTTACTTTACTCATAAGTAAATTTTACATGAGTAATTCTGTGATAGTTCTGAAATGTGCACAGTAGAAAAAGAGTATAAATTTAAATTAAATGGTCAGATTTAATTGTCCTCTGGATACTATTTGATAGACGAAAACATAACTCCTCTACTCATCCATTTCCATGTAATAACTGTAACTATAAACTGGGAAACATATACGTTGAAATTCAGCTTTTTAAAGGGACTTTAAGGCCATTCTGCAGTGATTGCTTTGGATAACTAATACAAGAGATAATATGCCAAAATTGAATAATCCTAAATGGAAGCCAGCAACAGTTTTTTCCCCTCTTTACACAAATCCAGAAATCATGTTAGCCATACTTTCCTATTTGTCTGAAGTGCGAAACTACTTAAATTGATATTTGGATAATTTAGATGTAACAACTGTGCTATCTACTTTGATTATCGTGATCAGATAATGAATAGCCAACTGTTGTTAAAAGAAAATTGTGGGTCAAAATGAATATTGAAGTACGAAGCCAGAAACAAGTTGGTTCCTAAGAACATAGTAGCAATGATAAAATATTATTGGAAAATGTTCAGATTATAATCTGCAGTAACATATGTTTATTTTATTACCACCTTTAACAGCAAACAAATGTTAAGCGTTTGTCCTCTGTTTAAAATTTCTTTCAGGAATGAGTGAAGGCCCCACAGTAAATGGAGGCAACTGGAATGAAAAACCTGTTAAGATTTCTCCTCAGATTAGTGCAAGTGAGGAGAAATGGACTCCAGTGTCATCTGCAGGTAGCAAGAGGAAGAGTGAGACATCAGCTTGGGGGAAAGATGCTGGAGATAATGGAAATGGGAAGGATTGGGGAGTATCCCTGGTTGGCAGAACCTGGGGTGAGCGTACTTTATTCCCCGGTATAGGTAAGCTCAAGTGCTTGTTTCTCCAGTGTTTTGTTTTCCTTTGTTGGTTTTCCTTTTGGAAAAGGGCTAAAACTAGAACTTAGAAAAACATAGGAATGTTTCCTTAATTTCCTGATCCTGGAATTGTTTCATCCCCTACTTTTCAAAGTACAATAAACTCTCAGTCTAAAAGGAGGGAAGGGTGTCAGTTAAAACAGAATATCCACTAAATTGTAATATCCACCAATTATAATAAGTATAATATGCTTATTATACTTCTTTAAAATGGGAATGATATTTTGTGCACATGCAGAAGCATCCAGATTTGTTTCGTTATGTGGGAGCCTGCCTTAGGAATGTGTTCCTAATTGCCAGTGGGGGGAAATTCATGATATGAGCACACACATACATGAGTTGTTGTTTTTGTTAACAGCTTGGTCTGGAGTGGATGGAAGAATTAATACTCCTGAACAAAGTTCTGCTTCATTTACTTCCTTGGGGCTAAATCCTACAGTCTCTGGTATGCTTTTAACAGACATTTTACAAATGAACTATATACTTGTTCTGTTCATGGCATAGCATGTTCTATTCTGGTAAAATCCAAAATTTCAACTATTATTGATTCACCAAGTTTAACTAAGTGTATTTTCAACATTTGGAAAAGGGAAGGAATATGCTTGTTCTTTTTATGAAAATAATTTGCTGTCTAAGTCAGTGAAGCTGAATCATTAGTGTTAGTGACAACAAAGAAGCAAATCTGATCCATATCTCCTGTATACAGGTAGTCCTTGGGTTACAATGATAATTGGGACCGGAATTTCCATCGCTAAGCAATGAGGTCATAAAGCCCAAGATTGCATGACCGCATCGCTTAGCAATGGGAATCCCAGCCCTCCCCGTTGCCATTGTTAACCGAATTCCACCAGTCATTAGGTGAGGACCGACCCCAATCCAAGCCACTCCCGGCTTGGTCCCTCCCAGCCCCGAGCCTCAGTAAGGTAAAGGTCTGCCTCCTCTTGAACTTCCCCCACCCACCTATCTCCCCACCATCTCTGCCCTTTTGGCCGCCTTGCACTTCACTGCCTCTGCCAGGCGTGCTGTCTGGTGCCCCACTGGCCCTGCCAGCCTTGCCACTCTGCACTCCAGTTACCCTGCCAGCCTTGCTGCCCTGCACTCTATTCACCCTATTAAGCCTGCCGGCCTTGCCGCCCTGCAGTCTATTCACCCTATTGAGCCTGCCAGCCTTGCCGCCCTGCACTCTATTCACCCTGTTGGGCCTGCCGGCCTTGCCGCCCTGCATTCTATTCACCCTATTGGGCCTGCCGCCCTTGCTGCCCTGCACTTCACTCAGCCTGCCAGCCCTGCTGCCCTGCACTCACTGGCCCTGCCAGCCCTGCTACCCCCAGCTGATCTTTACCACAATTTGGAGAATGGCTGGCGTGGCCTTCTCGCAAGGTTTTAAAAGCCTCAGAAGTCTTCCGAAACATCGCAATGGCATAAGTGGCCTCAGAAAGAAAGCCTGGCACAGCCAGCAGCTGCCTTGCATAAGGCCAGGCTGGACACACCTCAGCAGCAGCAGGAGGAAGACAGTGAAGGTCAGCTGGGGACAGCAGGGCTAGTGAGCACAGGGCAGCAAGGCCAGTGGAGTGCAGGGTGGCAGGGCCAACAGAGCGCAGGGTAGTGGGGGATGGCTGGACTTTGCGTTGTGGGGCTGGGGTGGCTAGCCATGGCACAGGGCTCGAGGTCCCATTCCATGGCACTGGTGGCAGCTGGCTGAGACTACTGAAGGATCCAAGCCTCTACTTCTGCCCCAGCGCCGCCTCCAAGGAGTACCGCTGTTTAAGGTGGCCAAAGGGTAGGTGGGAGGAGTTGTGCCTGTGGTTGTAAGTCTGGGCAGGCTGCCAAGGGCCCAAATTTTGATCACCTGACCATGGGGTGCTGCAACGGCCGTAACTTCGGGGACCAGGTGTAAGTACCGTTTGTTCAGTGCTGTCATAACTTTGAACAGTCATTGAATGAATGGTTGTAACTCGAGGGCTACCTGCATCTGATAACTGTTATTGTGGAATGATGACCCTACATATCATTCTCATGGAGTAACTGCGTATGTATTCTCCCTTTTTTAGGATCCAGTAGCGAATCTGTTTCCCAGCCTGGTACTGCAGATTTTCAGTGGGATTTAAATCGTAACCAGGCACCTGTTGATGACGAATGGTCTGGGTTAAGTATGTTCCTTTTTAAAATCTTACCTAGTTTTGCTTAATTTGTATTTACTTGCATTCATATTCTTATTCCCATCCATTCGGGTAAACAACATCAAATATTTATCCATATGCTTTCAAAATAGTTTTGCAGAAAAGCATACATGCTTTGATCAACTCTATTAATGTTTGAAATGTTCATCCAATCAAATTTAATATAAGAGGCAAATAAACCAAAGTTTTTAAACAAAAAAAATCTTATTTTTTCTTTGTTTACCAATGCAGCACCTACATGGCTATCTCTGTGGTGTTTATTCAGTCATGTTCTACTGTTTCTTTCAGCGTTATATCAATAATGAAAGATTTGAAAAGCAATTTTTAAAATAGCTTGTTCAGGGTTAGATTGCAATGTTGCTTCTAAATTTACACTTTTTCTTCTGTAGTGGACCATAATTGATTGCTCTAAAGTACTGATCCACTAGCCTTTATTTTTGTCATTCTACTTTGAACTTAAGGACTTTCTGTGTTTATAGAAGGTTGCCTTTAGCATCAGGGCAAGATCAGGAAACTGAGTTGTTTTGTAATTTATCATTGTGATTAGTACTTAACTTTAATGATCAGGTAATGATTTTTAAATTTGTTTTGAGAATGAATATTTCAAATTCTTACTCCCACATTTTTTGTTCTTAAGATACATGGTGTGAAATTACATATGTATTGCAAAATAGGGTTTCTTTATCTTACCTTACTGTCTTATTCAGTTGAACCACTGAAACCTCTTTATTTCTCACAGATGGGCTTTCTTCTGCTGATCCAACTTCTGATTGGAATGCCCCAGCAGAGGAATGGGGGAATTGGGTTGAAGAAGAAAAGTCTCCTTCCATTCCACAACTTGAAGAAGTATTATCTGAAACTCAGAAGGTATCAAGTTGACAGCTGCTGCAGGACTTGTTAGACAGACCTGTGCTGTTTGAGCTTGATGGTTCTCACTTCATAAAAAGAACTGTAAGAGAACACCCAAAGATGTCCCCATAGGATTGGCCGGCGGGACAAGTGTCCACATAGGTCATGTCACCAAAAAACATGACTTGTGTACATAAGTATGTAACGGTGGGATTTGCATCATGACGCCACCATGTGCATGTTATAATTTTGTTGCAGTTGTGGTTTGTCAATTTTTTTCACATTCTGTTAAGAAAAGTGCACATATGTGTGGCATCTGATAAGTATGTGGCTGCTTATTGTTAAATTATAACTGGAGAAGGGTTGAAGCTAAAATTTATATTAATGATAGCATTTGTATAGGGTTAGGATAAAGATGTGATGTTGATGGATCTCTCTGGTTTTATATTAGGTGTCAGATGAAGAGAAAGAAAAGCCAGAACCAACTCAACAAAGTACTACAAGTGGCAAATCAAAAAAGAAAAAGAAGAAAAAGAAAAAGCAGGGAGAAGAGGCTAACTCTCCTGTACAGGCAAGACAGAATAAGTATTTGCCTTTTGAAGGCAATTTAATGTGAACCCTGGGATAAGCCTTAGCTGGCTTACATCCATGTTTCTTATGGGTCAGGTTAAGTCATGGTGACACTTGATACCTAATCCACGCAAGAATTTATACATTTCTTCCCTTTGAATGGATTCAGTATAAATCGAGTTTGCATAGTCATGCTTTAAATAATTGGGATGGGCAATCTGCAGCTCTCAAAACTTGTTCTTAGTCTTAATCTGACATTCGGTTTCCTGCTGTTCTGAGACAGGAAACGTGAAAATTGTACTATAAGCTTAAGTCAAGCCTAAATTAGGTTAAGAAAGATACCCCTTTGACAAAATAGCAAATACTGATTCTGCCCACTCTGCCTTACGGCCATGCCCACTGAAGCCTTCTCCCCTCCTTAAAAAGAAAAGTATGTTGCCTGCTTCTGAAGTACACCCACTGAAATATGAGACTACCTTGAATCCCATTAGGTCTGTTCAAAACATGATTAAGTCTGGGTCCAACCTCAGGACAAAAGACAGTTTTCTCCTTTGTTTCATGTTTACTCATTGTATCTTAGAAGCTAATTAGGGTGGAAATGATGTGACTATACCATTTGAAAAAGTTTCTGTACTAATATTGCATGGTAAAGTTGTATCATTGACAGGTGAGCATAAAGTTATGTATGTAGATTATGTTTCTTACTGGTTTCCACCATTCATTCATTCATTCATTCATTCATGCATTCATTCATTCATTCATTCATTCATTCATTCATTCATTCATTCTATTTTAGTAATGCCCCCAAACTGCTTTCTTTTTAAACTAAATCATCTTTCTCCCCGATATAGGATTCTGATGAGCTAGAGAGACATGCTGGAGAAGAATTTCCAGAAGATACCTCAAAAGTTCAACAAGTGGAGATAACTTTCTCTTTAAAGACCGTCAGCACTAGTGAACAAGCTGAGGTATAAATTAAAAGGGCATGCTAGTGTCTGTTTATTTGTCAATCCTTCCTTCTTTAAGCTAAGTTGCAAAACAATTCCACCATTGTAAGCCTGCTGCACTAATAGCTTGAAACTATTAGTTAAATATGCTAAATTGACATTTTCAGCATTTGGATAGGCACCATACATTTTAGTTAGATTCAGGGAAACAGTAGTGATATACCGCTGACTAGAGACTGTGTCACTAAAAAGAATCAGCAAGAAGAAAGCATTCTCTCCCAGCGTTCACCCAGCAGTAGCGTTGTGGTACCATGACAGTTCACAGGTGAAAATGAAGGTACTACAAGCACCATATTGCTTGGTTTCAATCTAAAACAGTTTAAACAGCCCTTGATTCTTCCCTATCCTGTTTTCTTAGAAAAGTTAAGTATTACTTTCATGGGAATTTCCATCTAATAAGACCCAGAAATGGCTTCAATCACAGCAGCGTCTGGAAAGCAGATTAGTTCTATAAATATTTCTGGCCAAAATCCCAGAAAACGTATAAGAGAGAGTTATAACTTGATGCATAGAGCTACCCTATTTTATATGGTTCTAGTTTGATGCATTTGGGATTTTTTGCTTGGTGAGGGTGTTACGTATGGGCTTTGGTGTTCTATATGGTTAAGCAAACATTTCAAAAGATGTCCTGTCCACATACTTTCAATTGGATATCAGAAGATGTCAAAAACACAGTATTCTGATCTACAATGTCTGTTGTAGCCGAAGGAGATGTCCTCATTTGCTGTTTCTACTGAACTATCTGTACCTGTATCAGAGAGTGAATCTGAAAAGATAATTTCCCAAGTGCCACAGATGCTGCAGGAGGCAGAAGTTGTTATTTCTAATGTTAAGCAAAACAGTGTGCCTCCACCGCAAAGTAAGTAATTGCTTATATCAAATGCATACAAGACTTATAAAACATTATATTTGTATAGTTATTATAACTGTATTTTAAAACCAAACAGATCTTACTTCAGATGCAGATCTAGTATCCTGCATACAGATGTTTCACATTTACTCTTCCAGTATTTTAGTGTGTGGTAACCTATGATGAACAGTTTCTAAATGGAAATTATATCCATGTTGTAAAAATACATCACTAAGTATTACAGTATCAAAAAACACAAGTTTTACAGCCATAAAGACAAAAAATGCTGTTTAAATTCTGATATATTAATAGAATCTCTCATTTTTTTGTGTACTTTACTAGATTAAGTCAGTAGAATGCAATGTATGAATAAGTGTAATAAATATAATTTAAATACACTTCTTGATTTTTCTTAAATTTTTAGCCAAGTCTGAAGAGAGCTGGGAATCACCCAAGCAAATCAAAAAGAAGAAAAAAGCCAGAAGGGAAACGTGAATTTTCTGAAATGGACGTGTGTTGCAGAAACACTTGTCGTGGAGATTATGCTGTTTATGCAATAATTTGTGAAACTGTACAGAATTTTATATAACTTTCAACAGATTTTTTTAAAAAAACTGCTTTGAACACAACCATCTTTAAGAACAGGAACTGAAGGAAAAAATTGGTGACCTAATTTCACAGGAAATAATGGCATTACTGGAAGACACATTGAAGAATGTATTTTCAAGCTATGGGAAAAGTAATTTTTAAAACCTTGGCTTTAAAACAGTGCCCTGTTTACAACATATTATTTCTATTTCCTGTCCACTGGAGAAAGAGGATTTGTCTTAAATATCTCTAATGGTCTTTAAAACTGATACATGTCACTCTGAATGGTGGTATCTTGAATCTGTTTAATGCATAAATCAAAGAACTCTAGTCAAATTTGCCATATATTTCTAATATTTAATAAAATCTGCTAACCATGAAATTAATTATAATTACAGAGAGGCTAGTATCACTGAAGAGTTTATTCTTGAATAACCCCTCAACTTGAATGATAGTTGACTTCAGGGTAAGTGTGCACATGAATTGTGTTAGAACCAATCAATAAAAGCATTTTTCCAGCCAAAAAAACAGTGGATTAATGCAAAATTTGCAAAAATGTATGTATCAAGAAACTAAAAAAAAACTTTATTAAAACTACAACATGGTTCATGAAGTTGCTTCTGGTATTTTTCTACTTAAATTCTCAGATAATTTTAAGCTGTTGAGGCAATATGTTCAAGTGAGCCTCATGTTTTATTCCTTTCTAAAGTAGTTTAGTTGGTGCCCTTTAATCTTTGTTCCCAATAATTTTGAAAGCCATGATTCATTTCTCTGCCACTATTGCTTTTCTTTTTCTTTCTTTTTTCAATTGGATTTTTTTTAATTCTTCAAAGATGTGGTAGAGAATGAAGAGAGAAATGATGGCTTCAAGACAGATTTAATTGATGTTGAGACCACCTGTATCAGGAAGTGCTTTTTTACTGCCTTAACCTATGTAGAATCTGTACCTAGAGTTCTTAAATGGGGTTAGCATTTTGTTTTTTGTTTTGTATTTTTTTAAAAAATCATGCAACTACAGCAATTGTAAAACAAACCATCTTTCCACTTGTAATTATTGATTAAAATGGGAGTTGAACTGCGTCATTTTCAAGCACTATAATGACATCACGTTAAACAGGCAGGTATCTATGAATAGTGCATGCTCAGCCATGTACAACTGTATATAGCCTTTATGAAATGTTTGTGTGTGTTTAAAGGACCATAATTAACATAACTTGGTGAACATCTATTAAAGAAAAGCCATGATTATTTGATGTGATTGGCTTAGTTTTTTTTTTTCATGTGGCAGAAAACTTGTAACAGCTGTAACCAATGGTACTATTGACTCTCCCATAATGTCTAATTGTGTACATTTGAAAAGTTTCGTAAAATTAACTTGCAATGCAAGAACAATTAAAGCAACAAACTGGATTTAGTTGTTTTGAAGACAAGCCTTATTAATTGATAGTGTTCCTAATGAATTCTAATGTGCACAGGTATTAACTCCTGTTTCAGGAACATGGCAGATGTTTACATGTTCAGATGTTTGTTTAATTCAGTGACATTTCTAAATCAATTTTGTTAAAATAAATCTAGCAAATTGATAGCATTGTGTTATTTATGGGAAGGGAGCTCATGGATAATATTTTATCAGGATAAAATGGTATCCCTGAAAATACTTGGTACCCCAATAGAGTGTTCAACAATGAATTTTAAAAGGATGTTGAATATGCAGTTGCATCTGTTCTTGTTGTAATTTTTTAAAATTCCTTTTTCTGTAATTTTTAAAAAATTCTTCATATGTATCTTATGTCACATCATCAATTTCCCAGTATTTTAAACATAAGTTAGACACTCTTTACTTGATCAGATATCCTTTTGTAAAAGGCTGCATGTTATCCCATTTTAAGAACAGCTTTTCACACTGAAATGATTTGTTTAAGCTTTCCGTAAATCTACAATTATCCTTTACAAAATGATATTCATAACAATGGTAAAATTAGCCATTTGGCTAAGCCCACTGTTTTGGGATAGTTCTATGGTGTTTTTACAAATATGTGTCTCCTATTCAGGAGTTCATATTCAACCAATTTTGAATACTTTATATTGTTTTAGAAATGGTTGGGAAGTACTTGATAGTTGCTCACTGAAAAGTGGGAGTTTTCAAAATTCAGCTGTTCTCAGTTATTGTGGAATAAAGGCTACTGTTAACAGTGCAAATGTGGATGCACACTGAAATAATTTTCAGTGCTTATCTCATTGCTTTTCCACGTATCCCATTCCTGTGCAGAACAGGGTGTGCCTAATAACTAATGAAACTAAAACTTACAGGTGCAGTCCATCTGAACCTAAAGATGTCCTGTTTCTGATTACATCTACCACCATCCTAAATTGTTGTCTGATCCAGCCTTTTAATATAAAGTGTTCAGCTGTATAGACGTTTTCATTTATTCTGACCTCATTAGGATTTCTACATGTAGATGACAGGCTTTTCCTCAAACTTTAGAATGTGTAACTAATCCTGTTAAGGTCAAAATGACATCTTTGTCACCTAGGGGTGGGGGGATATTAAATATTCACAAAATGTGAAGATTTTAAGCAGTAAAAATGGGCAAGGCCATAAAATTATTTCACAAATGTAGCTTAGCTACCAAATTGCACAATGACAACAATATCCCAGAATAAAGTTGTGTCAGTGTAGAAGGCAAACAAAGTGTGCATCCACATTTGCGTTAACAGTAGCCTTTATAGCCAGATGTATCCAGGTATCTTTTTATGGCACAAACAGAACAAGCCAGCTAAATATAGTGAGTACATGGAATGTTTTCCAAAGAGTAATGTGGGTTTTTTAGTTCTATATTGTACACAACTTTACACAAAATATAATATGTGATAGGATAGTCATTGCACATTTAGTTTTCCTTTCTTTCAGGATATACTTTACTTACGATAAGTATAATAGGGGTTCTACATGTTAGTTAAAGAATTGGGTGAAGTTAGATGAAAACGTACTTTTTTATATTAAAAATTACAATATTTAAATATTTACTAAAGAATGTGCGTGTTAAGATTTCAAAACTATACAAAAATATCTTTAGTTTTTCTCTTTAACAGTTTTTTAAAGTTACATGCATTTTCAATTCTTTGCATAAGATCTAAGCTTTGAGTCAGTCTTCAACTCTTTCAGGTTTAAATCAGACTAGACATCCTAATATCAGTGGCAATAGAGTTTACATGGAAGTTTATTTTTTCATAATGCCCCTGTACACAATTGCTCTTTGATGGAGGGTGAGGTGCCAACAACTTGAAAGAGGTGGTGGTACTTCATCTCTTGAAGAAGCCATTTCTTGATCTAGTTGTATTGGGCAACTTCTTCCAAGTCTTTGATCTCCCCTTTTGCAGAAAGATTCTGGAGAGGTTGGTAGAGTGTCAGCTAAAGAGAAACCTAGATAAAGCAGATTATCTAGATTTATTCCAGTCGGTTCAGACCAGGACATGGATTTGAGACAGCATTAGTGATTCTCCTAGATGACCTTCAGTTGGATTACCCTCAAAGACTGGGAGCATGTGTCAGCTTTCCCAGGTAGACCAGACAGGAAACATGACCAGATGAGCTAATTCTACTTTATTGTAAGGCTATATTAACAGAACCTTGCAAGTCTGAAAGTACAAATCTCCCGTTGTCTTTTACTGCCTAATATATTAGGGAGGCTCCTTTCTGGGTTTCTTTCTCTTCCCATTATGCAGCTGCAGGCTACACTCCCTCTTATCTGATTGTTCCCTAGGCAGCATCACTCCCCCCTCCCCCCATCTCCCAAGGTCATTCCCACATACCATTACAGCATGGGACATCATTTTATGAGTGGGCAGCTCCAGTCAGTACTCATTGGGGTGAAGCAGTCAAACCTTTGGTTGCTCCAATGTAGAATATCACAGGGCTCACATATCTCCCCTATTGTCACCCTTACCAGGTAGACCAGACAGGAAACATGGCCAGATAAACTAATTCTATTTTATTGAAAAGCTACATTAACAGAATCTTGCAAGTCTGAAATTACAATTCTCCTGCCGTCACTTTTACAGCCTAAGAAACTAGGGTGAATCGCTCTGAGGCTCTTGCCCTTCCCAGTATCCAGCTGTGGGCTATGCTGTCTCTTATCTGACCATTCCCTAGGCAGCATCTCTTCATCCTGTCTCCCAAGGTTATTCCCGCATACCATCACATCTATATTGTTTAGCTTCTAAATAAAACACACTAGGAGATATTATCTTTTGGTTTGCATTCAGGTGTCATCAGAATATCAATGATACTCAGTTCAACAATGCTACCCCAGGCCAGGCCAGAAATGCTGTGGAAGTCTTCCTCTGGTCAAGGGAAATGATGAGAGACTGGATAGGACATAACAACCTCAAATTCTAACAAGACAAGATTGTTTTTCAGAAACTTCTCTAATTCAGTTCCAGTGACACTTTTGGATGGGACTGCACTCACCTGAAAGAGCACAATTTGGAGGTCTTCTTGGACTCTCTGCTCCTGCTAGAACAGCAGGTGGAGATCATAGCTAAGAGAGCTTTTCCCTAGCTTCAGCTTTACACCAATTATAGGCCCTCCTGGACAGTAAAGTCCTGGCAACAGTGACTCATGCTTCATTATCTCACATTTACAGTACTGCAACACACACTACCTGGGGCTACCTATGAAGATGACTCAGAAGCCACAATTTGTACAGAATGCAGAGATCAGGCTGCTGGCAGGCAAATTATCCTATCGCACAGTAACATTTATTCTTCAGTACTTGCACTGGTTATAAGTTTCTGAGCCCAGTTCAAAATGCTGGTTATTACTTATAAAGCTCTATGTGGCATAATGTCAAGTTGTTTTAGGGTCTGTCTTCTTCAAAATGATTCTTCTGATCCTGCAGTCAGGCTTCTCCATCATAGCCCTGAATCCTGGGATTATCTCGTTCCCAGTAGTACACCTCTTTGTTGGTCTTCCACAAGGCTGTCGTAATTATTTCATTTAGACTTTGAAGGATAATAGTAATTTGGGCTGTTGTTTTGGGTTAAGTTCACTGTTGGCTGTTTTATATATTTATTTATGCCATAAACCATCCAGAGCCATGAGATTGGCAGTATACAAACAACTGTAATAAATAAATTTTGGAAGACACATTAAAGAAAAAAATGGCTTTTCTTTAGATGCTATAAGCACAGTGACTTAAAATCATGCCAAAATGGAGCTCAGACAAAGGATCCTTGACACAGATAATATGATTAGAGCAGGATAATAAGAAGAATCTGTTTAGGGGCAGAGATTTACCAGAAAAGATTAGCTACTTACTTAAATCAGTTCCCTGTGCCAAATATTGTAGAATGATGTCATCAGCACATTTTAATGCATTTCATTGAGCAGTCTCCCAAGGAAAATAAAAGAAGTTATTATATTTAGAGAGTGCATGTCGGTGAGGCTTCATCACAACTGAAACAATGGTTTATATTTTATACTATTATAAATACTATAAGGATATATTACTATATCCTTACTTTTTATCTGAATAATGGTTTATCTGATTTATTATCAATTAATTAGTTTCCTTTGCATGGCTGTCTGAGATACTGCTCAGAAGGATCACTAAGATTATTTGATGCTTGCTATTCAAGGCTCTTAAAGAAGAGAGCTTGGGTCATATAGAAACAAAACCACAGATGGGAATAATGCCAAATCATCTCATGGGCCCCTGACAGAAATAGTTACATGTGTGAAGTTGCTGATTTCTCATGGAAAATATTACTTTTTTCTAAATAGAGACAAGATATGTTAATATGCACTTGGGTATTAAAGATTCAGATTGGAGCAGCTATGGTATGATCTAGTATGGTTTAATGGTTTCATACAGTTTTTTTCCCAACTGGGTGGCTATCAGAGTATAGACTACAGTTTTCCATAGGGGATGATGGGAGATGTAATCTAACACATCTGGACAGAACTAGATTAGGAAAAGCTAAGTATTTTATCTGAATGTATGTTGTCAGTATTTTGATGTATTCATACAATGGAACATCTTCAGGAACTTGGAATGAAAAGGGAATGGGGGCAATTGCTCCAATGATAAACTGGGTGCCACACAAAATATGATTACCTAGTTAAGTGGATGGATTGTTTTCCTTCAAGGCAATAAAATAAAAGTTGAAGTTTAAATACCCAATTCTATAATGTGTACAAAGACAGATTTAGTGCAAGATGAGACAGCAAATAGAGATGAAAATCTTAGCACAAATTCCTGCCTAGATATTTTACCCATTTTTACAAAAATGGCAATTTTCTGAAGCAAAAGCCCCTGTGCTTCATTCACCTGGACCTCCACCAGATTCCTGAAAATTCCAGACTTTGAGACTGTGAGATACAATCCACGCTTTTCCCAGCCTCTGCTCACAGATCAAAATTCTCAGACACTCCTTCCTGTCTTTGTTGAGTGTGTTGGGGAGGATGGGGCCCCTTTGAAGATAGAGCAAGAGGAAGGGGGCACCCAAGGGCCAGGGGGCAATTTTTTCTACCTCCAAAGCCGGCAGGGAAGGGGCTAATCTTGTCTCTGTACTCAAGTCATGTCTCACCTGTGTAATCGTGCACTAAATGTCTGAGTGTGCCCTTTGGCAAGGAGGCTACATTCACAACTAAAAGGAAGAAATCTAGCACATTTCAACAAGGGCAGACTTCCGTGTATAGCAGTCTTTCTCAACCTTGGGAGCTTTAAGATGTGTGGACTTCAATTCCCAGAATTCCCTGGCCAGCTGGCTGGGGAATTCTGGGAGTTGAAGTCCACACATCTTAAAGCTCCCAAGGTTGAGAAACACTGGTCTATAGTAATGAATAATAGCTGAACTTTTAAGTGGAGCGATTGATGAGTTCACACAAAACGCTGGGCCAAAATGTGATTGGCTAATTTGTAGTTACTTTGTGTTGGGTCAACCCAACACCATAAACTTGCCTTCTTTAGCTGTGGGGTTGAAAAAAGGAGCTGAATCCTACAAGTAAGCATCAGCAAAGTAGAGATGATGCAGGAGGTCCATTAACCCCAAGGTAAAATACCTTTCAGATTGTTAGGAGGAGGATGGGAGAGGCTGACGTGGGAAAGCATAACCTACTTAGAAACCCCGCAATTCATTTCGAAGCAATTCCCACTTGCCGGGCCGCGGGGTCGGTCCCGAGACGCGCTCGCAGCCTTTCTGGAGCGCTCGCGAGGGTCAGGTCGCGCTTTCGCCGGCGCCATCTGACCCCGCGGCCCATCCGTCCTTCCGCCGGGCGCGCTTGCCGGCCCTTTGCTGAGCAGTCTCGGGGTTCGAAGGCTCCGCCCCTCCTCTTCGGCAGGCTGGAAGCCCGATGACGTAATGGAACAGAGGGTTCCCCCCCTCCCGCCTCTCCAGCTGATAGAAGGCGCTGCTGGCTGGGACGCCGCCTCTTCCTCCCGTAGGTGTTGCGCCGGGAGAATCTGCTCCTGAACCGTGGCCAGGATCCGAGCGGCTGCTCCTCCTCCAGCGTTCCCAGGAAGAGGCTTGGAGTCGCTGCGAAAGGGCCCGGGAGGGAGTTCGGAAGGACGCGATGAAGATGCTGGGCTCACCTTGGACTCGGTTCTATTCCAACAGCTGCTGCTTGTGCTGCCATGTCCGTACCGGCACCATAATCCTGGGAATCTGGTATCTGGTAAGGAACGACGGGGGCTAGAATAGAATGGCGGCGGCGACCGAGGGGGCCGCAGAGCCCGTTCTCGCTTCTTCATGGCCGGGGGAACCACCTGCCCTCGGATGCCCCCTTCCTCTTGCCCCCCCACCAGCCCCCTGCTTGGCGCCAGCCTCCCCAACACAGAGGCCGCGTGGGAAGAAGCGGCGCACCGCAAACGCCCTCGCTCTCCCAGGGCTGGGGAGTGGGGCCAGGGGAAGAAGGACGCGTCCTCTAGGTCGCTGTCCCTCGGTACAGCGTGGGGGCGAACGGCGCTGAAGTCCTGTGGCTGCGCGGCAGGCTGGATTAAATGCAGTAAGATGCTCGGGAAGACTGCGTGCCTTTCCTCAGATCCCCAACGCAGAATCGGGCTTTTGCAAAGCAAAACGAGTGCAAGGGGGTTGTTCTCTCCCCGGCTTCCCCTCTGCTCTTCCTCTGGTGAGCTGAGCTGAGCTGGTCCCATCCTCAGAGGCTGGGACCTCTCCCCCCCCCCCCGCCCCCAGCTGAGTCTCTCTGCGGTGCTATGCATACCGAGAGCACAAGTGGGCACACTCAAAGAGCACAAGTGGGCACACTCGCCGGCTGCCTCTGCTCTTCCTCTGGGCAGCAGGGCAGTCACAAACTGGACCCAGTTGATCCCATCCCATCCTCCCTCTTCTCACTTGGACCCGATCCTCCTTGGTGCACTGTCCAGGAAGAAAGACTGACTGCCTCCCCTGGACTTCCCTCCCACCCCCGAGTGGCTACAAAAGAGGGGGAGGTAATGAGGGGGCAGAAAGAGCCGCTGCTGCCGCTGGCTCATCTGCCTTGGGCTTCCAGATCATCTGGGCTGCAAAAATCCAACAATGGCTCCTTGGCAGCCAAAAGCTCTTTTTGCAGCCCAGATCTGGTAACCCTGTACCTTACCCACAAGTACACACCCTCAGGGCTGGGATTCCAGGACACTCAGCCCCAAGCTAGCCAATCATATTTTAGCCTAATAATTAAGCTTCAGTTTGTTGTGCAGACCCAGAAACTGTATTTATTTATTTATTTGTTAGGTGTATAGCCTGCCTTTTATTTTGTATGTTGGATTGAGTAAAGCCTGATTCAGTTAACTATCAATAAGCTACTAGATAGATGATGGATAGAAAGATAGATAGCAAGCAGAGGGAGGGAAGTCCCAGACCGGGACCAGCTGAGCCCAATTCACCAGAAGAAGAGCATGGAGGAGGACAGGGAGTGAGTGTGCTCGTTTGCAATCTCTTTGCTTTGAAACAGACCGATTCTGGATTCTGCATGGGGTATCTAAGGAAAGGAATCCACTCTGCCTGAAAATCTCGCTGTGTTTGTTCAAATCTATGGTGCAGCCACAAGACCTCAGAGAAGCTCTTGCAGAGCAGGAGAAGATGGACAAACATGGCTTCTTCTACTTGGCAGGCCTTACTTGTGCATAAGTGAATTCTAGGCTTCTACGTAGCAGCAGAACTTGGCATAGGTTCCCCCGTCCTTCTGTCCTTCCCCAAGATGCTTGGCAAATTCCAGCTCTCCTTTGCTGTTCTGTCCGCCTTCTCCCTCTCGCTCCAGCTTGTTTCGATATCTTGGCTCCTTGCCTTGCGAGATGGCATCTTGCCCTTTTCAGCAGACGCTTGCTTCTTTCCAGTGAGACTTCTGTGGGATGCTGACTTCAGCAGCTAAGGCTGCTTTTCAAAAGAGGGGTTATTTCTGGAGAGCTAACCCTCTAAAGAGTTATTAGCAACATAATTCTTTTTGAGATACAGTAATTCCCTTTGGCTGCTGCTGTCTGTAACCCCACAGGCGGTTTCCTTCCTCTCTTTATAGAGAGGCCATAAAATATGCTAGGTGAAGCATTTAGAGAGCATGTCAGAAAAACAGAGGCAGAATAACATCCATAAGATACCTGACTTGGCAGGCGATGATTTGAAAGTAGTGGATGAAGTTGGATTTCCCATCTCCCCTTTAATTGTTTCTGTTCTGGATACGTGTATTCTTAATATATATATGCACATGTGTTAAATATGATAGCTGTGTCTGCATTCTGGGGAAAAGGCAGGATATAAAGCCAATAAACAAATAAATGATTAACTGTAAATCATGCTAAAACTACTATGCCTGCCCTCCAAAGCATGTATGTGTAAAATTAGCAATATATGTTGAAAAAGTTGCAAAAGGCATTCAGATCTGAGCTTCAGACACCTGGAAAGAGCCATATATCTGACATTCATTTAAAGATTAGCAGAGAGTGGAGTGATGAACCTCTGGAAGAACAACTTATCAAAATTTAAGTGCTGCTTTTTAGAAGATCCCTGGTTGCAGGTGGATGGAGAAGGCTCTGTACCTTGCAGCAGGAGGTCATGGCAGAGGGCAGTTTGATTGTGGATGTACTTATCCCCTTGGTACACATGATCCAGTCAAAAGCAGCTCCATGTTCCAGGGCTCTTCAGTAGGAGACTTACGTATATATTTCCTTAGAGCAGCTGTTCCCTGTCCTCTTTAACTGGGACTGAGTTCACTGAATTTATTCGGCTCTTTCTGTATTATCTGTTAAACTTATTTTTGTTGTCTATTATCCCTTATCGTTATAAGAATTGTGTGGCCCAGGATCATCCAATGAGTACCCGGCTAAGTCAGCATTTGAATACAGATCTCAGTAGATTGAGCTTAATCTTCTATACACCCTATTGTGCATCTGGCTGTCGGTATATAAGGTTGGGCTGCCCACAGATTTTAATGCAGCCGGTTTTGGTCTTTTTGTGACTGAAATATATATTTTGTACCTTTAGCAACAATGGAGCAAACATGTACTAAGAAGTATATATATATATTTTTTAATATTTTTTTATTTTTACAACAAACACAAAACATACATGAACAAACAAAACCATAAAAAAGCATTAAAAAAAAGCATCTTCCATTTTATAGCGTGTGTCAACCAGTTACCAACTCGTTGGTGCCCCTTTCATAATCTTAAATTCTCATATCATCTATTCAAAATATACTTGTATACTTATCAATTAACAATTATTAATCATTCATAGCTAATCTATAGAATCATTTATTACAAGAAATTTTAACTTTCAATAGGATTAGTAATACATTTTCATCTATCGATTATATGTGTATATATATAATAATTAATATCAAATTTCTATTATAAAGTTTCCTAATCCATTACATTACTATATTTTCTCATCCAATCATTAATAAAAACAAGTTACTTATCTTCTTACTCTAATTTCAAATCTCAATTTAACTCATCTCTGCACATTTCATAATTTTCAATAACTTCCTCCTGCATAAGTAATTTTTAATTTTTCCAATTCTTAAAAGTTACAGTTCTAACCAGTATCAGTTACAATATCAGTTACAGTTCTAACCGGGTTACAGTTCTAACCAGATTCTTCACTACATGTTTCAACAAAAATATCTCTAGTTTAAAATCTATATGTTTATATTCAACCATGTATAAATGTCTAATCTCTTAAAACATTTAGAATCAAATACAATTTTTAACTATATATCTCAGATTTATACTTTATTCCAGCGCTTGCATAATTTTGAGTTCACCCTTTTCATTCAATATCCCAAAATATCTAGCTGTTTATTCCTTTTCTATATTATTGGATAAGAGAAAGCAATAACAAATGTCCTTTCAAACATTCTGCTTTTGAAGCTTCTGTCAGTTCCATCATTGTTGTATTCCCCTCGTTTTTTCTTTAAACATCTGAAGTAGTTTCTTTCAATATTGTTTTACCTCTTCTTTTTGTGCATTCTCTTAGTACGATTTTCCATTATAATCTTGTATAATCTTTTTCTCACCCTCAGTGCCAAGAACAAGTCTGTCCCTCTTCATTTATCAGTTGATTAACCCTTTTAATTCTCAGTTTATAAGCCTCACAATAATTCTGTTTAATGTTTCTGATTTCTTGTACTATTTCTTCCTTTTCCATTGATCCCGTTTTATGTTTAATTAAATCCATTTTAGCTTCAATATCTTTTTTTCTTTTTTTTTTTTGCGGAAATGTCTGCAGCTCTTCTTCCAGTTTTTTATAGTCATCCTCAATAGTTTAAAGATCTTTTTCTGCATTGTGTTTCTCGTATAGTTTATTATATTGATGAACCTTCATTGAGTCAAAGGATTCTTTATCTTTGTTCTTGCCAAAAATAAGAAAAAAAAAATAAAAAAAATAAAAAAAAAGGAGAGGAAGGGAAAGACTAAGTCTCTTTAAAAAAATCCAACTGAGGGGGGAATAGAGAGCAAAGCAGAGCTTCTAGCAGAAAGAAGAGCTACTGCCACTAATCAGGGCTCTTGTGACTAGCTCAAACTTTCCATCTTGATATTTTCAAAATCGCTTTCAACTCCACTTTCTTGTTTATAGTTACGGATGGCACCTGTATAAACATGCACATCCCACTATCTTTTTAGAAAGCCCAGGGTCCTTGAGCATGCGTCACAATAGAAGAAAAAGAGCACTATGTTGAGCCTCTAAATGGCAGTGTAACTTTCTTTCATTTACTTTCTCTTAACTCCACTTTCCCCATTTCAAAATCAAAAAGTATAAATTTCTTACAACAATAAAGAAATCTTAGTCAAAAAAAAAAAGGCTTAAGATAAAGAGTTATTGAGTATTAAAAAGAAAAAGCCAATCCAGTTAAAAAAAAATTTTTTTTTTAAGAGAAAAACATCTTGCCAATTCCACTAAAAAGGGAAAGTTGAAAAGAAAAAAAAATTTTCCCCCCTTTTTTTATAAGGCTCGATCTCGCCGCTTAATCCACTTTTCTTCACTTTTAAAAATCTCTTTAAGTTACTTAAGGTGTTCTCTAAGAATAGTTGAATAGTAAAAGTCCATCTCACCCAGTTGACACCCTTCTCTTCCTTCTTCCTTTGGAGCTGCCCCGGCTTTCGCAGCCATTTTGGCTGGCTCTCCTCCGCCGGCTTCAAGAGCTTCTCCCGGGATCAATCTGGGACTTGCGGCGTCCCTGAGATCCGCGGGACGCGCCCTTTGCGATCGCCATCTCTACGGGACGGCTTAGGTCCATCGGGACCGTCCGGGGGAGGAGATATCGGCTGCCATCCTGGGAGCCCAGGATCGCCCGCCGTATCGCCGCGACGCCAGCTCCGCCCTCCTCCAGAAGTATATTTTTATTATAATGAAAGGCTGAGATGAATTAGAGATTCCTATACTGTAGAAGTAAAAACTTCTTTGAGGCAGGCTACATGTCCGTGCTCATGTCTCTGGACAACAGCACAGAAATGGTCTGCCACTGTCTTCTTCTAGAGCTTGTTTTGACTTCCCCACCTATCCTTCCAGCCTGAAGGACTCTGGCGTTTTTTTATTTTTGTTTTTTGTTTTTAATCAGCCAAAGTCATCAGGTCCTGCCTCCTTCAGGGGATCCTTGTGCTGTAGATGGACTGGAAGTCCAACAGATTAGAAGTCAGTGGGTAGGGGATCACATTTTGTTAACATCTTGCTGGTATTTAGAGGAAACGTATTTTCCACAAATCAATCAACTATGACGCTTTTCTGATTCAAGAGCCAACAATGATGTTTTTCATTTGGTACAGAAGACCAAAACATTTTCAAGCCAGGAATGATATCACGGGTTAATGCAGATTACTTCTTGAGATATTAATTGTCCTTTTGGGGAGACAAAATGTTAAAAAGGCAAATTTTGGCTATACTGCAACTTTGCCTAATCAAGCAGTCTCCTAATTTGTTGAACTCCAACACATCTGAAGGGGTTAAAATTTGATAAGGTTGCAGCACAACATTCTGGTTAAATATATAGATTTATATATTTAGGTATCTAAATATCTATATTTAAATATAATCTATATTTATAAATTTATAATCTATATTTATATATAATCTATATAAATCTATATTTATATAGATTTTCATATTTTAGGAATCGTGTAGAATCATTTCATTCTTACAAAGGAGGCTTTGCATCATAGAATAAGTGAGAAAGTGATTTAGCTTTTTATTGAAAGCTAAATTAACATACTGGATTACATTAAAATTATTAAAGGCACAGGGAGTCAGATCTGGAATATGTACAGGGCTAGAATAAAATTCCCTTCCACACCCTGTTTCACCTTCAGGGCACATCTGATCTTGTAGTAGAACCTTAATTTTCTCCTGTAATGTTTTCCAGAAGCTTTTTCTAGAATTGCATGCAATTTTAACCTTGCATCCAGATCAAATCTCTGGCCCAAGAATAATTGGCCTCCAGGCCTCTCTTTAAAAAAGCTTTTACAAACGTTTATGAATGAGCTCTTCAGATATGAAATGGCTAGATGATGGCTATTCTGATATTATGGAGTTGTCTTGAGTGCTATTAAGAATACTTTCTGTCTGGACATCATCTCCTGTGAATATTTATTCAGGATGGAAAATGGATGTGAGCCATTTTGAAATGCAATATACGTTGATGTTAATTCAACTTACAGATGCACTTATTTAAAAAGGATAAGAAAATGCTTTTTACTTGCTGCCTCATCTTATTTAGAAGAAAAAAACAACAACAGAATGCAAGGGATTAAACCTGACACTCTGCCAGGAAATCCTATTCTTTGCTATGGATCATCCACAAACTCACTATATTAAAATGCATTATTTATTTTCTGAACTCAAGTGACTTATTTGCAAGCTTGTAGCGAAATGGCAGGATTTATTGATTGATTTATTAAATCTATCTAGCTTCCCAACTCAAACAATGTGACTGTGGGCAGCTTACAAAAAAAAATAAAATAAAAACATGCACCATAAAATCAATAATAGGCAAATATTTGGGCTGACCTTAGTTGATCTCAAAAGCTAAGGATAAAGCCTGTTAGTACAGGGATAAGAAACCCCCTCAGAAAACCAGTGCAGTAGACAGGACTGGAAAGTTTTAAAAAATCCTGAACGAAGCAATAGCAAACATGGGAAGAGCAAAAGTGGGTGTACTAAGCCTTTACTTGCAATAGGGTAGAGCTATGTTTTTCTGTTGAATGCCACGTTCTCTCAGGAGAAATCTGGTGAGTGAGATGAAAGAATCACTATATGAGATCAATGCCAAAACTGGATGGGGCATTCAATTTTCTCTTGCTCTCTCTCTCTCTTACCACATATCCTCTAACACACATTTTTCCTCTTTCTGGTACCTTCTTCTGAAACCCAGTTGAATGGAAGGGACAGATAACTCCTCCAAGAGCCCTGAACTGTTCTCTTTCATAAGGAATTTAAAATTAGCCCGAGAGCTACATGATGATCATCCTTGACGAACAAGGACAAGTTGGCATTAGAATACAGGAAGCTGCATTATGCCTGCGTCAGATCAGGATTGTCCAAGGATTGACAAATTTCCTACCAGCCCAAACTGGAAATGCAGGCTGTGGAACCTGGGAACTTTTGCATGCAACCATGTGATCTATCAAGGATATTATGGCATGGTGATATTATACTGACAATATTTATACCTGGGAAGTTGACAGTGGCACCTCCAAATAGCTTGCTTTATTTGTTTGTTTGCTTATTATGGTTTTATACAGCTATCTTCCCAAAGAACTGTACTTTCAGTAGGAAGAGAGATTGTAAATGAAAAGAGTTTATAAAAATGCTGAGTAGTAAATTGATTTAACATAATCTCTTGAAATAATTAGGCTGCCTGGTATTGAATAAATGACTTTATTTCTACCTCAGTTCTCTATTGTTATAAAGGATATATTATACTGTTTAAAATCACTGTTAATGAGGGATGTTGCAGAGACTCCCAGAATCTGAGAAATGGGCTGGAACAGCTTGGAATGGCTTGAGTAGGAGTGCTGCATTCTTCTCCAATTATTTGCTGCTAGGTATGTTGGGGCTATGAGTCTCAAGAGTTCCCAGCCAGAATTATGCTGCGTAAGAATTCTGGGAATTGTAGTTCTAGCACACCCAGATGATAATAGGTTGGGGAAGGCTGAAGCTAGTTATCTCTAGTACCTGGTCTTTCTAAGCAGAATAGCTCATAGTCCTCTGAGAAGTTCTTGAGATCTTTGAGTCTAGTCAATTAACTTGTGCCTGAACAATCCTACTTTATTTATTATATTTCTATTCTGACTTTCTTTTGTAAAACTAAAAGTAGCATTCTTGGGATTTGCAGATATATCCCATCCAAAAATGATCAGGTAGAGATTTCTTCAGTATAAGTGTCCATAGCAAGTCACAGCGACATCAAAATGAGGACACGGGTGTCACAATGACGTCTGACCCACATAGAGTATATAAGTCATGTTATTTGCATGATGATGTCATGATAAGCATGTAATTGTTTGCCGCCCCTTACAGATACCTAATGTTTTCATTTAAATGACCAAAGACATGCCTGCTTCCTCTGTAGGTTCTCCATGAGTGCTATAGTTAACCCATATGGAGAAACATAGTTCTTCCACCCAACTCAGTCATGCAATCCAAAATAATCCTGCAGTTCTCCACCTAAAAGGATTAATCTATTAATGCTTACTGGCTGGTAATACTATCTGCTATTTGTAGACCTGCATTAAGTAACAACAAACACTATCTGCTTTCTCAGAGAAATCAGATAGCCTTATCCTTGTTCTTGGATACTGTGATCAAAAGTAAACAACCTGGTACTAGATCAGGCCATTATAAAAACAAGGAATGGATGGAAACTCTCTCTTGCCCAAAGGAGAATTGCTTCTAGTCCTTTCTATACAGTAAGTGCGAGAGAGAGGCACAGGAACTTGAACATTGTAGTATAAATGTAGCTCACCTCTGATAAACAAAAGTTGCTGGAATTCTTTCAGAATGGCTTCATAGATTTGTTACCATATACAGATAGTCCTTGTTGAGCGACCACAATTGGGACCAGCAATTTGGTCATTAAGCAAAGCAATTGCTAAGTGAAACCACAACTGTATTTACTATCTTACTTCAGCTTTTCTTTGCTTTACAGACCTGCAAAGGTCATAAATGTGAGAATTGGTTGTAAAGTTACTTTTTCATCATTGTTGTAACTGCAAACAGTTGCTAAATGAGGCAGTTGCTAAGCAAGGACTACCTGTATCAGAAATGAATTCTTGCAGTATTTCGTCTTGTTAATCAAGAGAGGCCTAACATTTATTCTTCCTTGGTGTGCAAGCAATTGCCACAAGTTAATTTTCCATTAACTTTAAAAACAGCTTTTTCATCATAGCAGCTCAGGCCCCTTTTGAAGAAAAAAGCTGGAAACAGGCTTCAGCATTTTCAGAACAGGGGTGAATATTGTGTCAAAATACTCTGAAAGATTAGTCCTGCAGAAGAATTTTCCTGCTTTAACTTTAAAAACAGCTTTTTCATCATAGCAGCTCAGGCCCCTTTTGAAGAAAAAAGCTGGAAACAGGCTTCAGCATTTTCAGAACAGGGGTGAATGTTGTGTCAAAATACTCTGAAAGATTAGTCCTACAGAAGAATTTTCCTGCTTTATATTGGAGCATTCTTCCAGCTCTGCAATATCTTTCTTGAAGTGCTGTAACCAAGGTATGGTCACACCATCAATTTCGATAAAAGCAGTTTTACTTTTGTTTCCAAAGAATTTTCCACTTATTTATAGCATGACTGACTGGATCAATATTTTCATTGCACTCAGACTGGAATTAATGAATATGTGAACTTAGGGCTTTTGACCCAAGTTTTCTGCTTTACATTTACCCAGTTTGACCTGCAGTTGCCAATTCAGTGTCCTTGCTTGGAGAGGTCTTTTTGAAGCTCTTTGCTATTCCTCTGTGTATTAACTAGAGGTGTATAAAACCTTTCAAGCTCAATACAGGTTATTCTGACCTTACCAAAAGTGTTCAGAATCTGCCCTGGACATTCCAGAGGTATTCTAAATATAACATGTCATTTTCAGGCTCAGAATATTTCTGAAATGATTGAAACCGCATCAGAACACTTCCAGGAAGTTCAGAACAGTTGTTTCAAGCCCAAAATAGGTGTTTCAATCTTGAAATGACTCACATTCAGTTTTTTTGCCCACTATTAGATATACCTACTTCAAATGAGTTCGTTCAGCAAACCTGGCCACCTCACACACTGCTCACTCAGATCATTTATGAATAAGTTGAAAAAAACCCACTGAAATCCAGATGTTGTGCAGTACATGGTGTTTGGGACATAGCAGAATGTGGAACATAGAGGGAAAATCCCACTGCTGATGCTTCTTGTTGCCAACCTTCCTATTCTCCAAAGTAACAGCACTTCTCTATTGTGGCCTGTGGCCAAGAACTAAAAATATACAAATCAGAAAATTAATAAAATTCTGCAGGCAACATAGCAGAATTTAGAAACATTTAGAGACATTCTGACCTGACAATAGGTACAGAAGATAGAACGAGTCTAGGTACCCTAGAAAAGTATAATTTAAGAAAATCCTAAAATGTAAATTTATAATTTAAAAAGTATAATTAACGGAAGTATATAATATGTATGAATGGTCCTATAGAGTATACAGCATAAAAGAAAATGGGCTGTGGTTCCAATAAGGCCTATCCCACACAAACAGTCTTCATATGGACGTTTCATATATTTCCCATCCAGTACTGATGTTGGTAATATATTAAAACTTGTTAGTGCCATAGCGTTTGCATATTTCAGTCTGACTTGTCTCTAGCTGCACTGAAACTAGCCTACTGGCTACTTAAGTGAACGCCTCTCGGCGGCCAAGTTTATACATCTTGCCCTTCTATATGTGCAATTTTCTGCATTAGCTCTAACTTGTCCCACTCAAACCCCAAAGTTGTGGATATCCATAATAATTCAACTTTTACACAACGGATCTTTTCCATTTGGTAGTAAAACTGTCAGCTAAAATTAAAGAGAGCAAGCCAGAGGGAGGAAAGAGATAATTGAGATTCTAAAGTCTCCAAAGCTGTGGTTTTGTTACAGGACCCTCTGGAGCCCAGGAATTAGCTGAGTAGGCATACCTCACTGTCTTCCCACCAATGGATCATCCTCTGTATGGAACAATCAGTGTAATGATTGCTGAGATAATGAGGTTTGCTACATGCCTGTTCTGGACCATAATAGAAACGATTTGGAGAAAAGGCAAAGAGATCGTTTTTATTGGATGGGTAGTTACAATCTGCTTCCAATATGCATTTGGTAAAGATCTTCTGCGGTAAATGCAACAATTAATTACATAGGCTCACAATCTATTACATCAATGCATGGAAACAATCCTGGAAAAGGAGTGTCTTATATACGAAAACAACAATTGCTTGTAGATAAATCTATGCCTCAATTGACCTTGACCTCATTTAAGGAAACAGCACGGTCATGTGCAGGTAATCACCAGGAGTCAAGCTTTACTGGAGAAAGTATTTTTTAAAATTATAAATACATTATAAATACATACTATAAACTGTATCTTTCCTGTTTCTTATACTTCATTTGCCTCCTAACATCTGTAGTCTTTATTATTCTACCACTATAAATTGTTTGAACTAAAGTCTTTGATTGGAAGAATACAATATACTCTTCTGAGGTATACTGCATATTTTAATTTCTTCCATTGACTGAGGACCACAACAAGGTTTAATACCACCTTTTTGTACCAATGACCCTATCTGACCCTGAAGGAGAGAGAGAAGGAGAAGGATCTTCAGCTGCTTCATTCTTCATTTGAACTATTGTCAGTAAAATGAGCATCTGAGTTAAGGGACTAGGGAACTTCCTGTTTCTCTCCTGTCTTTCTCTCCAAGGTTTAAGTTTAAATAGAATCTCCCCAAGGTTTAAATAGAAGTCAGCTTTCCTGTCCTATGTATTTCTTAATAAAGCTACCATTTATTTATTTATTTTTATTTATTTATTAAATTTCTCACCGCCCATCTCCCCCCAATGGGGGACTTCAAAAAAACTTATTAGCATTCATTGATAGCTGGGTTGAGTGAACCCTTTGCATTCCAGACAGCTATATTATGAAATTTTTTCTTTTTGAATGGGGCCTGCTATTTAATTTCTCTGTATCCTTTTAGCCCTCTTCATATGCTCAGGAGCTCATCCACTAACAAGCATTCCATCCACCTTGCTGCTGGACATCCTCTTCCTTCTACCTTTCCCAGCATTAGAGCCTTCTCTAGAGAGCTAGGTCTTCACATAATATGTCTGAAGTAGGATAATTTGAGCCTGGTCATTTGTGCCTCAAGTGAGAACTCTGGGTTGATTTGTTTGATAATCCATTTGTTTGTTTTCTTGGCTGTCCACAGTATTCTCAGGAGTCTTCTCCAACATCAAGTGACTATATAGATAGCCCTTATCCAGGATGATCTGTCCCTAAACCATCTCTTCAGGTTTTCCATCAATTTCTGGTATAATTGAGTTCACCCACCTTGCTGCTGGTCACCTTCTTCTTATCCTCCTGTCTACCTTTCCAAGCACTGTAGACTTCTCAAGAGAGCAGGGTCTTCAGTTTTTACCATATTGGTTTGAGCATATGCGTCGATAGGGTAGAGTAAGAACCGAAACCGTTTTTCTTAGTTTTGTTGTGGAAGTGGGTGCCACTGACTTCTCCTGTGATGTTTTTTCATCCTCCCAATCAGCCAACAGTTGTGGAATCTTTGGTGGCTTGCCATCCAGGTACAGGCCTGGGGCCAAGCAGCTTCTAAGATTAGACAAGGTTGGCTGAGTATTATAAGGCTATAACAGAAGATTACATACACACACTTCACAAAAGTGCTTCACAAAATGATGGGAATACAAAGTGGAGATCAAAGCCAAAGCAACCTCTGTGTTTTCATGACTTGGCTGTGTTCATATCCTACAAGGAATAAAATAGAAGTGTTAAATGAATGACACATCTTGGTGGGAGGAATGAGAAGTTGAGAATACTGTATGCCACAATAGCTCAGAAAACCTTAAAATATATCTGCAAGTCCATACCAAAAGCTTGCAGTAGCAGAAATGTAAGTTCTAAGCCCTGAAATTTAAATAAGCAGAAGGTCTATATGAGATATTGGGGGAAGGTGTGGGTGGGGAGGGCAAGTTAAATATATGATATGCTCCCCTCAACACTTTCCTTCATGCAAGGGCGGAAAAACTCCAAGAGACAAACCCTCTGAACACAAGGGAATGGTTTAGTTCGTTTGTTGCAATAAGCAGGGAGAATCTGCACAATCACATTTGGTCTCCAAGGAACCAGGCTCTTTGCCTTACTTTTTGTTTCTAACTAGCTTGTCCGTCATTCCTTCCTTGTTTCCCCATTGGCTGAAGTACTCCAAGGTTACATTCTTCACGACTGCCTCTTTGAAGTTTCCTGGTTTCTCCTATTACATGCATAACCATACATCGCATGTTCATTATAATTAGCTTATTAATTATCCAGGGTGTGTTAGCTACTATTCATTAGTTCATTACCCATGCGCATTTCTGTCTTGGAGCTCATGACTTCAGCTGGCTACGTTCCACTGATAAGAACTGCTTTAAGCTGGTTCCTATCTACAGCTGGTTTGGATCTACATCATCCTACTCAGTTTGGATACATCATCCTACTCACTTCTCTCAAATACATATTTGTAAAATGGGAAAGGCTGCTTACTTAAAAATCAGTGATAAATTTGCTAGGCATATCTTTTGTTAGGGAAATTGAAAAACAGTGAGGAGGAAATATCCATGGAGGTGAGAACTATTTTGGTAAAGGGTTCTGTTTCTCTTCCTCTCCTGCCCCTCAGGCTAAAGATAATGTATGCAAGATAGGTTTTGCTCAGAGAAACAGAGATAACAGGCTTGAGAACAGAAATCCCTTTTCTGAGGATTTGATGATGAGTGGTGGATTTTCTACTATGCTGCCCTGTAAGCATAATCTTCTTCTGCCTATGCTCAGCTTGAATATTTTAAAGTAAAACTCATTTATTATAAAAGGTCCCCAGTCTCCAGTGACCTCTCCATCCAAAGGCAACCAACTAGACAGGCACTATCATTTCTCAGAAAAAATAGGGTGCCCTTGGCAGTACGATGCATGGCACCGTAGCCTTAGAAAATGCTGACCCAGCTTTGGAACGCTCATGTCAGCAGCCCGCAGCATGCCCAAGGTCAAGTTAATGAATGGGAAATTCCTCTGCCGAAATAGCAGATAAAGAGCTGCTCAGTAGATGCACACAAAGTGCATCTCCATACCTTGGAATTAAGAACTAAAGATCACTGAGGGTTAAGACTTCCCTGAGTCCAAGAATATGGTAAGAAAAAGACCTTTGAGGATGCCTAGAATGACTTTTCCTAACCAACACTCTCTTTCTTCCCCTTGCACCTTGGAAATCTAGAATGGGTTGCTTCTTAAGGTGGCCTTAAATTGTCCTGGCGCTCAACATTCCCAAGCATCTGAGCATGCTCAGTCTGCCTTGCCACCCCCCTCCCCTTTAACATCTTCAGACCAAGCACACTGATTTACACCTTGCTCTTCACTATAGGGGATTTAGTTTGGTTTTGCGATGTGTAAACACAGAGAGTTTGGCTTGTAAACTCTGCTTTGGGGCTTCGTGAAGTGTGGCTTCTTCTGACTGTGTAAAAACAAACGGTAGCTTAAGTGTAATATGGGAATCAAGCCAGTCTTCTCTGAAATGGCTATTGCTTTGCATCTCTCGTGGCTCAGGAGACTTATAAGATGATGATGATGATGATGATGATGATGATGATGATGATGATGATGATGATGATGATGATGTCGAACATAAGCATTTTGCACCAGATGAATGGAATTGCTGAGCTACATGCGAAGTGATTAACTCAAGCTTTATATAACCAGAACTTTATTTTGCACAGTGGGCAAACAGCTTACTCAGCACGCTGAAGCTCAGTCGCCCTCCTTTAATCCCTTATGTGCTAATACTGCCTGCGTACTTGTTTGCTTCTGGAGTTCTCTTGCTTTTTTTCTCCTCCTATGATATTCCAGCCTGCTTCCAATGTCTGGAATCCTTTAGGGGATAGATTTATAGTTATTTCACAGGGCCAAGGTAAATCAGGATCTATCACTATAGATCAGTGTTCCTCAACCTTGGCAGCTTGAAGATGTGTGGACTTCAACTCCCAGAATTCCCTAGCCAGGCTGGCTGGGGAATTCTGGGAGTTGAAGTCCACACATCTTTAAGTTGCCAAGGTTGAGGAACACTGCTATAGATATTTTGCTGGACTTACATATCACGTGAAGCAGGAAATCATGGCTTCTAGGCTAGGAAAAGCTGGCCAATTTATTGCAGGCCCCAAAATGCCCTTCTGAATTAGTCCAAAGGCTACTTCCATCTCCTCTTTCTCATCTGGCCAGTCATAAGCAGTTGGGAAGCTGTTGTGAGCCCCTGAAGTACCAGAGAAATCATCCCCACTCGGGGAGTCCCGATGAGATGTTCAGCTTTTGTTTCTCAAAAAAAGCATCTCCCCTGTAATTATGTTTATTACAATGGCAGAACCAGTGAAAACGGACGGTAGCTTTATCATTCCCCGAGAATCATTGGGAAGGTGAGGCTAGATCAGTGTTTCTCAACCTCAGCAATTTTAAGACATGTGGACTTCAACTCCCAGAATTCCCCAGCCATACTGCCTGTGTGCTTGTTTGCCTCTGGACCTCTTTTGCTTTTTCTTTCCTCCTATGATATTCTAACCTGCTTCCAATTTCTGGAATCCTTTGGGGGATAGATTTATAGTTATTTCCCAGGGCCAAGGTAAATCAGGATCTATCACTATAGATCAGTGTTTCTCAACCGTGGCATTTTGGCTGGGGAATTCTGGGAGTTGAAGTCCACATGTCTTAAAGTTGCTGAGGTTGAGAAACACTGGGCTAGATTCACTGGCTAGACCCAGAATATCAGTGGTGGAACATTTTCCTTGATTGGGCAAAACAAGATTCAGTCCCCACTCCCAGCCCAAAAGAGGGTGACTTCCAATTGTTCTGGATGTTCTATAAAACTGAAGAGAAAGAGAAGGAGGAGGAAGGGAGAATTGCTGTCTCCAGCTATCCTCTGGAGTGGGCCCTGGCCCTGAACTGAAACTCAACATATTCAAAGAGGTAGTAAATAACTAATTTTGCTAGACTGAATTGATTTCATTTAGAAGTCTATATTTTTTTATTGTTGCCTTCCTTTTGTTCTTATACTTCTGTTTTCCCAATAATCAAGAGAAATTTGGCTTCACTGGTCTAATCAGGGAATTTCTCATTATAACCTCTCCCATGTGCAAAACTGCACAGTTCTACAGCTAGAGCTATACCTTCTGATTCAGAATTGGTACAAGATTTCTTATGTTCTGTATTTTGGGCTTTGATCAGGAAGATCACATTTGATTGTTTATTGATTGCTTGTGGTTGATATTTCTTTTTCATTCATTATGTTGTTTTGTTGTTTTCTGGTTTTAATTTCCAATTCACCACCCAGAGTCACAGTAGCAAGATGGGCAATTTATTTAACAGTAGTTTAAATAAATAAATTTTAAATACATTCCAATAAATATGGGGATATTGGACAGCAAGATACAGTTTAAAAACCAGTAGGAGAAAGAGAGTGAAGAATGCTGTTGAATTGTTGTGTTCAGTTGCAAAATACAAAGTAACTGGCCAAGAGAGACTTACTGCATGGAAATTCTCTAAATTCTGATCTATTTTTCCTGCTAATGTGCGGGCTCCTAAACCTTTCTCTCTGCTGCTATTTGTTTTTCAATATAGAATATTTTTCTTATCCATCAACCTAAAAATCAAAGCATCCTCCAGCAATTGAAATTTATCTCAATGTGTACAATGTGTATAAGGTTGGCATGTTTCACATGAACATATGCTAAAGTTTGGTTATCAGTAAAAGTTACACTAAGGTATAAACAATGTAAAATCTTGCTTTAGCAGTCTGTTGCCTAGACAGTTTTCTTGAGCTGAGCTATCTGTGGGCCAGTCCAATAAAGGCCAAAGAATACGGTACAGCAACCAAAGAGATAAACATTGTGGGTAAAATGATGTAGCTCAAAAACTGTCGATGCCACCCCTCTGTGACATTTAATCCAATCAGATTGCATTTGTCTTGCCAAATGGAATTATCATGCATCTAACATTCTAGAATGTTTGTGCATATTGGAAAATATTGTGCATAGGCCCATATTTTCAAATAAAATCTCTCAGTAAGGGCCATGATGTTCAAACTTATGCTTTCTGGATTTTCTATCCCAAAGTGCCACCTAACTTTTTATATCTGGCAGAATGGAAATATGTGGTCACTAGGCATATCAGAAATATCACCTGATTTTAAGAATAATCTTAGGAAATAAAAATAAGAAAAATGTTCTCTTCTAGTGATTTCCATTATAGAACACAACTTCAGGATTTGTGCTTGGATCTTCTGATTCCCCCCCCCCTTTTTTTTTCCTTTTCTTACCCAGATCCTCAATGCAGTGGTTCTGCTGATTATATTGAGCACCTTGACAGAGCCTGGCCAGTACCATTTAGCAGGTTCTGAGTTAAGCAATGACTTTGAATTTATGGATGATGCCAGTAAGTATATATCATTTCATTAGTAATTTACAATCTGGCTCCTGTTAAACTGACCTGATATTGTGCCAGGACAGCACTTTCAGGGCTGGCATAAAATTGCTTATGTGTATGTTTGGGGGCTGAACCTTCTCTGAAAATTCTTGTGACAATATTAAAGATGAGATTTACAAAGAGGACTTTAACTGAAGGTAATTTATTAAAACAGGCTGCCTTGTCATCTGAGATTTACCTTGGATAAGGTCTGGGCTTCAAAAAAACCAGAAGTCCAGTAGATGGCAGCAAAGAAATAGAGGAAAATCAAACACTTGGCTGACATCTAGTGGTGTTCTGGAGTTTTGCAGCCCCAACCTTGACAATTAAGATAGGTGTGGGTTTCACATACAGAATTACATCAAAGGATTGTATTAAATAGACACCTGGAGTGGTAATAGAATGGCCTGGTCTGAAGCTATTGTTTAATTACAGTTTAGCATTGCACACCCATGCCTCAGGCTCTGTGTTCACGCTCCTGCTTCTCTTCCAAGGTAGTGATGGAGGATCAGAAATGTTGGTTTCCATTTTCAATGACCAGGAGTTGTGTCTACAGGTGTTTTATTTTAGCATTTTCCTGGGTATGTCAGGGCTCAGAGGGGGAGAGCGGCCCCTTTTATCTTTGTAGTAGCCTAACCCCACTCCTGATGCCCCCGACCTCCTCCTCATGGAGCGGAGAGCTAAGAAAGGGAGTTACAGGCATCACGGAAGAAGTCTTAGCGGATTTGCATACAGCTAAACAAACAGGAAAAGGATGGTAATAGGAAGCATTCAATCCCCCAGACCCAACTAAACCTAATGCCATGGGAGGGGGAGGGGGCTGGGAGACAGACTTTAAAGAAAAGAAAAATGGCTTCCAATTTGGCAGGTTCATAATTTTCAGCCATTTGGTTTGTGGGGTATTAACATAAAGGATAAAATTTCAGCAAAATTTTAAGGAACCCATTCATTTTGTTCAAACCCATGAATAATATGGAATATTGACCTATTTAGTAAGAGCAAGGGTGAAAATTGTGCCTGAAGCCTTTGATTACATCATATTTTTCATCGTTAATATCCCTTTCAAGTTCTCTAATAAGAGGCAAAAGAAATTGGCTTCACTATCTTCAGGGGGCACAGAAAGTGTGTTAGACAACTGCATGCAGACCATGAGTTGACCACCATGGGATAAAATGGTTCATTTTAAATGTTGGTTGTTAAATAAGCCACAGTGGCTGTCTTCACACACCATGCTAGGCCCAGGCCAAACAAACCATTGCAATGTGTGAACTCAGGCAGTGATAAACTCTGGCATTGTCTGTACTTTCAGCTAAACATTTTACCTGCAGTCCTTATCACAGAGAACCCAGGCTTCTGTTGTTCCCATGATGCATTTTTCCAACTGCTGCTTCTGTCTTTTTCTCCCTGACTTAGGGCTTTTCACACAAGAAAGGATTTCTATTAACCCAAACACTGCCATGGTGGTCCAGGCCATTCACAAAACACTTATTTAGCAGCGGGACCTTTGAGGGACCCAAGATATTAAAGCAATTAATGAGGCCAGAGGTGTGTACTTGGGTCCGTAGCGTGCAGCAACACTTAGGGTTACAGTGGCTGTCACCATTTGGGGTCATCATTCATTTGATTAGCTAGGTACTCAACATAGTCACCTAGGGATTTCCTAGGGAATGCAGGTTTGCTGGATTTATAGTATAAGTTGGTTTTAAAACAACTAGGAATAACTTACAGCTAGCCAGAACTCATGAGCCACCCAGAGTCACCCGTTGGGGGGAGATGAGCAGCATACAAATTGAATGAATGAATGAATGAATGAATGAATGAATGAATGAATGAATGAATGAATGTAAGATTGGATAGGAAAAGAGAAAGAAGTGATCACGATGAATCAGTTCAGAATTAAATTGTCAGCACAGTCCTGCAGATATTTTACTCAGAAGTTCAATAGCTTTTTATTAAGTATCTTAAGAATAGAGACACTATGTCACAACCTGGATATGTTTATAGCATTCTAACCTGCAATGTATGCCTCGTTTGATTGCATTCACATATTACATTAAACCATAACATGGCTTGTTTGGTTTTGGCTTGGCTTGCTGAATGAATCCAAGCAATTGTGATTTAGTCAGTACATCATGTTAAGCAAACTATAGCTTAATATAATATGTGAACTCAGTCTATGTTTTTGTAATTTAAGAACATAAAGTAAAACTCCTGCAGGCTCAGGAATTGAATCAATGGTCCATCCTGTCCAGTATTTGAAACAAGCATATTTAAATGAGCAAAAGATGGAGGAGGAGGAGGAGGAGGTGGAGGGTGAGCAGCAGGGTAACTCATTTGTCTGGAGCTTCAGTATATTACACAGTGCAGAAGGTGGTCTGATAGTATTGAAGCATTAATGTGGGCAGGGATATTAGCTGGGTGAGGCCAAGAATATAGAGTTAAGCGGGTAGGGTTTATCTCAGGCGTGGTTTTCTCAGGCCAAAGAGCTGTGTGGTCCAAAATTAGTACCTTCTGCAAACATTAGTCTGAAATCAGCTGGACACATCACTGCAAGCCAAGTCCTCCAGCAGAGGATGCTCCTGCATCAGAAAAATGCTTTCTGGACCAAAGGAGAAGAAACTAGGCCAGAAACACCTACTAATAATACCAAGGAAAATCCAGTTTTGTCTCAGGCCAGTTTGTGCTTTCATAAACAAGGAGAGGCTTGTTTAAGAGAGAGAAAAAAGTAATCTTGATTCCTGTGGCCTCTGATACCACTGTGTATTGTTAAAAACATGGAATGCTATTAAGAGAACAGTTTCACTTGAAGTTCTGAATATTTTCCTTGGGGACCAATAATAGTGAACACACTTTATTTAGCAAAACAAAGATGCCAGCTTTTCACAGAGCTGTGACTGATTCATTATTTATTTCAGATATGTGCATTGCAACTGCAGTCTCTCTTCTCATGATTCTCATTTGTGCAATGGCCACCTATGGTGCATATAAGGTGAGGCATAATGTATGGCATTGTATTCTGTCTTAACTATCTTACTTTAAGAAACTGGTCCAAAAGCATCTAGTGGCTCATGGCATATAATGTTGCCATGGAGGCGGTGCTAGAAAAACACATCTGTTTATTTGCAATATTTGCAGACTGCCCCACTCCTGATACTTTGGGCAGCATACCACAAAACAGAAAAAAACACAAAGAAAGCTAGACATTCATAAAGGTGCTATATCCACAATCAGTCAGTTAGGGCCAAAAGCAGATAGAATAAGGATGTACTTTGCAGAATATAAGGAGGAAGGGCACTACATAGGCCTCTAGGAGAAGCATCTTCCAGAGCATGGCCCTGCATCTGAGAAGGCCCAACATCTGATTCAAGTCCCATGTACTTCCCAATAGAGGGGGAATTTTCAAAAGGTGCTATGTAACCTTTGCTACACCATGTATGACTTTGTAGGCAATCAACATCAGAATTATTCCTCAATGGCAGGATTGATCCACCAGCAGTCTGACTGCTGCATTCTGGACCAACTGCAGTTTCTGAATCATCTCCAAAGGCTATCCCATATAGAGTGCACTGCAGTAGTCCAACTTCATGGCAATCAAGTTATGAAAACCATTCCCAAGGCATTGTGATCCAAGTAGAGTTGCAACTGATGCACCGGCTTAATTGGGCCAAAGATCCTCTGCCCGCTGCCTCTGGTTAGTTAGTTACCTATCTAAACTAACTGCTAGGCTGATGTTATTGGATTGCCATGATGTTTATTGACAAAAAGCAATTCAGGCTTGGTAGGAATTAATCTCAGTTTGTCTTACCCTATCCAAACCCTGGTATCTCCAGAGACCAGTTCAGGATTTACATGTCATGTCTAACTTAGCTTGGGGTGTCAGTATACAATTGGTTGGTATACAGACAACACCCTATTCTGTGCCAATGGATGATCTCTCTCAGCAGCTTCATATAGAGGTTGAATAACATAGGGGATAACACAAACTCTGTGGCCCCACACTGAAACAACTAAGGACTTAAGCATTGCTGCCCCATGATTAGTGGCTGGAACTGCCCACTTGGGTAGGAGCATAACTACAGGTAGTCCTCGACTTATGACCATTCACTTAACGACCGTTTGAAGTTACAACAGTGTTGAAAAAGTGACTTATGACTTTTCCTCACACTTACAACTGTTGCAGCATCCATCCTTGCAGTCATGTGATCAAAATTTGGGTGCTTGGCAACTGGCATGTATTTATGACCGTTGCAGCATCCCAGGGTCATGTGATCACCATTTGCAACAGAGGCTTCCGACAAACAAAATCAATGGGGGAAGCCAGATTTGCTTAATGATTGCATGATACACATAATGACTGTGGCAAAAAAAGTCATAAAATCTAGCTTGACTTACCACATCACTTAACAACAGAAGTTCCAGTCCTAATTGTGGTCGTAAGTCAAGGACAGTGTCCACAACTTCCAAACTTTGAAAACAGTTCAGCAAGATTCCATGGTTGATGGTATCCTATACTGCTGAGAAATCCGTCAGGAATAATATAGATACACTCCCATCATCTAAGTCTCAATGAAGGTAATTTACCAGAGCAACCAATGCTGTTTCTACCCTATGACTGGGCCTAGATCCAGTCTGGCAGGAATCCAGATAATCCACTTTTTCTAGGGTTCTGTGTAGCTGGATTCCTACCTCCTTCTTAACAACCTTCCTCAGAAAGGGGAGATTGGAAACCGGGCAAAAGTTGTCAAAAACAGCTATATCCTTCCTTCAAGGCAGGTGGCATTATTTCCCAATATCAGCCACTCAGCCAGGACAGATATAGATCTAGACCACAGATGGCAGAATTCATATCACAGAAAACCCTACCCACTTGTCAGCCCTTCAAGATAGGCCAGACTAGGGAACCAAAGTTATGAATGATGATGCTACTTTTATTATAAGGTTACAGTAACAATCTTGCAAGTCTGAATGCACCTCCCTGTCCCTCCCTTTATCTACAAGAGAACTAGGGAGGGTCAAGCCTGAGACGTTTTCCCAAATTAGATTTCTGCCTCAAACTCAAATTTCTTTTGTCCAACCATTGTCTTGGTTGTGGCTCTTCCTCCTGATCCTCATTGTTATTCTTACAGCCCATTACACCACTTCCTTAAGCTCTACAAGCTCAGAAGAATCCCAGATGATACCACAAGACCCCACCACAATCATCCCAGTGGACTCTGCCCAAGTGGCATCCAACCCAAGAGCAGATACCAGTGACTTTAACTGCCAAGCAAGCCACAAATCAGTCTGGGGTGACTGCAGGTGCTTTGTCCCACTCATCTTTCCAGAAAAGGATCTGGGTAACTCTGAACAGATCCACCAGGTAGAATTCTGGAGACATAATTAGTGTAGAGAAGGCTATTACAGGTAGTCCTCGCTTACCAACCATTCGTCCAGCGACCATTCAAAGTTGTAACGGTGCTGAACAAGTGGTACTTATGACTGGTTCTCAAAGTTCCAGCCGTTACACCTTCCCCACAGTCACATGATCACGATGTGGACACTTGGCAACCAGCTTGCACTTACGACAGTTACAGCGCCCCGCAATCACATGATCACCATTTATGCCACAAGCAAAGTCAATGGGGAAGCCAGCAGGGACAGTCACAGATCACTCTGGTAAGTTCCCTTGGCCTCCCTGTGCTCATGTGGCGCCTCACCACCCATTCCCTGGCCTCCCTGTGTTCATGCAGCACCGTGCCATACATTCCCCCAGCCTCCCTGCACTCGCACAGCACGCACCATTCACTCCCCCACCTCCTGCACTCACAGAACACCACAACACCCCCTCCCCTGGCCTCTCACAACTCATGCACGGCCTGCACCAGGCCTCCCCCACACCCTGCAGCACCCCTGCATTCCTTACTTGGGACTCCCACCTCTTCCTGCTAAAGGACCCACGCATCTTGGGATTAGGAAGGCAACTGAGTCTCCCAGGATTGTCATCACTAAGCAACAGCAATTGCGATGGCAATCCTGGTCCCAATTGCCCTTGTAACCCAAGGACTACCTGTACACACATTCATCTACTATTATAGTATATACATGCACGCACATTCTTATTTGTTTAAGTAACCAACAGCATGTGGATATTACTGATTCCCCCTCTTCTGTGATAGGGCATACAAGTGCTATATCAGAACTAGATAAAATATTTTCGATTAATATTCTCTGAGAGTTTGGCCAAAGGGCAGGAATTCTGGGAACTGTGGTTGGAAACATCTGGAAGCACCAAGTTATTCATCTTAAGTGCTAAAATAAGAAAATGTCTAAAGAAGTTAGCTCAGATTAATTATAGGGGAAGGTAGATTCCCCAACCTAGCAGGCTCCAGTTATATTGGATTATAACTCTATGTGGCCATGATAGCTGGGAATTCTGGGAATTATAATCCAATATAAAGAGCACCTGGTTGGGAAAGAATTCCTTTTCTGAAAAACTTTTCAGGAAAACTTGATTTTAAGGGTAACCATTTCTATGTTAAGTAGTGAATATATATATATAAGTTATTCATAAGGTTCACCTATATTACTACAATAGTTTTCTTAACTGTGCCATTATGAATAGTAATATTTACAATCATAATTATATTCTGTAAAGAATATTAATAAAGAGGTGTTCGTTTAATGTATTTGTTCTGAAGTGAAAGAATATATGAGGTAGATCAAGATTAAATTATATTTTATAAGACTAACCTAAACCTAATTAAATATATATGTTGGTTTGGATGAAACTTGCTGGTCCTTGAATTAAAAGCCTTCTTTTGATTTCTGCCCATTGATTTGCTTAGAAAATCTCCATTATTTTATAATGTAGTTCTTTTTATGTTATGGACCCCTTTGACATGTTCAGAAAAATGATTAAAAATTGCATTAAGATTCTATAACTAACTATTCCCTTCTTTTTATTTTTTATGTTCAGCAACATGCAGCCTGGATCATCCCTTTCTTCTGTTACCAAATCTTTGATTTTGCACTCAACACTTTAGTTGCTATCAGCATACTTGTTTATCCAAACACGGTTCGGGATTATCTGCAGCAACTGGTAAAAGACTTTCTTATTCAATATTCAGATTGTTTATGTAAATAATTGTTGTACACTTCACTCTCAGACTATGAGAATAAGGTTTACCTGCCCACACATCCAGGCCAAACATTAAAATTATAAGAATATTAGTAGCCCCGTACATTCCTGTTCTCTGTCAGATGTCTATAGGACCTATAGTGCCCTAAAATTTCTTATAGAGAGCAAAGGTAGGGTTTGCCTCCTTCCTATAATTTGACAGCAACCAATCTTTTTCTGGTTGGAACTGGCACTTTTGGGTTTTTTGGGGGGAGGGGCTTTGAGGATGACAGCAAATGCAGATCAGAATTAGAAGTGACAAGAGAATCAAAAACACTGACAGCTGTGTCTCTAATCCCTAGTTTTGCTGTTATAGTATTGCCAATTTGTTTAGCATATGTGAATGTATTTGAATCAGAATGTCAAGGATGCTAAATCAGCTTCCACTGCTCCAGAAAATAATAGGAGGAACATTATACCAAGAGAAAGTATGCAGTGTCAAAGTGCTGTTTAATCCTCTATGAAGAAATAATTCTGTGCCCCCTTCTTCCCCTCCTATATTTAAGCCCCATCTTTTCCCCAGAGTGGGAAATGTCCTAAATTATATCCTGTAGAGGGGAAAAAAGCAAGAAATTTAAACAGTATTAATGTAGGGTTGTGGGGGAGGGAGAATTCTCAGAAATGGGATGTTGGACCGGAAAATGTATTAAATATTCCACTCAGAGGAACATGGAATTTATTGGAAATAGTTTAATACCGGAATGCTTTCACCTTTAAAGAGCTCTTTGCTCCAAGATTTTTTCCTTAGGGCAAGTTGTTTTCTTTTGTTTTTGTTCTTTAAAAAAGGGGAATAGCTCTAACTCCGTAGCAGCCTGGAAATGTTTAGTGATTTGCTGATCTTGGATTCCGGTCCTTCCCTTCTGTCAGAAGCCTAGAAAGACTTCATATGTTAAAAATTTGTTCACTTCCTTAACACTAAGTAATTAAAATCAATGCTCAAAGCCCTTTTATTAACAGGAGTTTGGTTCTTCCAAGTCAAAGCCCCACATATGTTAAGTTTCTCTCTTTCCTTTGCTTTCACTACTTTCATTCACTGCAGTCTTTTTCAAACTCGGCAACTTTAAGATGTGTGGACTCCCCATGCTGGCTGGGCAATTCTGGGAGTTGAAGTCCACACGTCTTAAAGCTGCCGAGTTTGAGAAACACTTTGTAAGTTCTGGAGGCCAACTCTAGGATGTCCGTGTGCTGAAGAAAATGTCTTCTACCACATTCATGCCTCTGTTAGAGACCCTCTGGGGAAGATTTTGGTGGTGACTGAAGGGCTATGAGTGGGAGGAGACAATAGTCTGTTCATGTAATATTAGATGGCAATTGCTAGAGTTGCTCTGAAACACCTCCACCAAATCCTCTACCCATAGCTCCGTTGTCTCAGCATTTAGCGACGTCTTCTCCTTTCTGTTAACTCGCTGTACTGTCAAAGTACACTTTTTAACAATATCTTTTCTCATCAGCTTTATTAGAATTACTTGTACCTGCCAAAATGATGAGAGACTTTTAATGCTCTTGAATAGGACTCAGAATGAGATTTCTACATTTTTTGAGGATAGACAGACAGATAGGTAGATAGAACATGTGTACATACATACATGTCCTAGATAATAATTCAAGATTGTACAAGATTGTGCAATGGTATCTGAGGCCTCAAAAGATCGCTAGTCTCTGTTCTAAGACAACAATCTCTGTATTGCTAATTAAATAGGACTTTTTGCAATGCATTTATCTTTTCCTTTGAGTTATAAATCAAATCCTTTTCCTATAAACTGTTCCTTACATAGCAGTAGACAGTCAAAATCAGAAAAGGGAGGCACAGTTTGCATGTAGTGATTATCTAATTATGAAGTACAGAAAAGCTCAAAATTTACAACTTGCTATATGTGGGAAATTTTATGCAATGATATGTCAGCCAAAAGCACTAGCAGAAAATTATCTCAACAGAAATAGTTCCATGAGCCTCTGTGCAGTTTGCTCTTTTCAAAATCTGGTTGCTGTATTTCAATAGAAGAGAATATCTGTAGCTCAGGGTTGAACTGTGGAGCCCTTGGTGCTCTCTGAGCTTTGGTTGTTTGCTTGCAGATGTTTCATTACCCAACTAGGTAATATCATCAGTGCTAGTGAGTGTGGGGTTTGTCGTATTTTAGTTAAGTCTAGTTCACAGGCCTTCTCCCTGTTCTCTGATTCTTGGACTTGAGTTACCAGAGCTGCTCGCCTCCTGGGTCCTGCCAAGTGTAGCTCCCTAGCAGACAGGACCAGGACAGGTCTCAACTACTGGTCCTATTGTCCCCATGAGTGACCTGCCCTAGCTTCCCGCCATATCTTCCTCTGCTCATCACAACTCCGATGGAACTGCCTCCCTCCTCCCCTCTGCCAGCTCCATTCCACCCTCCTCCTCACCCACCCTGGCCCTGGAATATATCTAGTCACCCCTTACCCACACCTAACACCACCCCAGCTACCACCTCAGGCTATTTCTGCATCCAGTGCTCACCCTACCCACCTCAGACTCTAGCAGAAACAATCCAAGAAAGATCCAACTTTTTAACTCTAAGGAAGCAATTAGTATCCAATTACTGCCTCATCTCAGTAATGGGCTGGATGAGGGAGAACAACTTGAAATAATATCTAGATAAGGTGGAAATGCTGTTGATAAAGAAAATGCTAGATTTTGGGACTGAGGTGAAACTTGATCTAGACGAGGTTGCACTTCCCCAGAAAGAACAGGCTTCAGTTTGGGAGTATTTCTCGACACTCCCACATCTGTAGATTTGCAGGTGGTGTCTGTGGCAAGAAGGCTGCTTGAAGAGTTATACCTAATGCCCTGATTGTGACCCATTCTGAGCTAGTCGGAGTTAGTGACCATTGTCCATATCTTGGATACAATCTATCTTGACTACTACAATGCAATTTTTGTAGAGTTACCTTTGAAAAGTCTTAGAAAATTACAGTTGGTGCAAAATGCAACACCCGGGCTGCTGACTAGCATAAGGTACAAGGATTATATGATGCCTGTACTAAAAGATCTGCACAGACTACCAATTGTCTACCAAGCATAAGTTAAGATGCTGGTGCTAACCTCTGAAGCCTTAAGTGGTTTAGGACTTTATTGTTTGCAGGGCTGCTTCTCCTGCTATGAACCTACCCAGTTTCTTTGATCAGTAAGCTTTTAGTTGTTAATTTTAAGTCTGGTTTTAATTTTGATTAATTTTGTTTTATCCATTGTATTTTTAATTGTTTTAAGCTGCCTTGAGTGTTGGAATAAACAGAAAGGCAGGGTATGCATTCAGTAATAAATGAATTATTATTATATTGTCCTGGACTGGGAAATGGGTCGAGTGTTGGGATGTTCATATTTCTTGTGTAACTTTTTTTTGCTGTTCCCCAATTTAGCTGCTGCCTTAACTACTGTTAGAAGCTGTCTATTAGTACATGCTCATAAAAAATGAGAGTCATTCTGTAGTAGCTATTCTTAAGTTTTTTTTCTGTCTTGCTCTTAATAAATGTTTAAACCTGTTGAACAAACTTTCAATTTTAAGCTTCAGCATGGATTTCTTCAATATGGTCTAAACATATCATCAAGTAATTAAAACTTTCCAGTAAGTTTGACTCCTCCAGAAGAGACAGGACCCTCTTCCTTTTGAGTTGGTGCACTTAGCATTCCCAACTAGTCTCCACTGAACACTGACTTAACTCCAGATCAATTTAGCTTGAGCAGGAATGCTGCATCATGTTCAGAACATGTCTTTGGACCATCTGACCATACCCAGTTCAGAAGTGGCCAGTGCACCTTTCAGAGGTAGCATGAGAGATAATATGAATCTTGACATATGACTTGCCAGGTTTAGTTTTGAGTTAGAATTGAGTTAGAGCTTAGTTTTCTGGATCAAAGGTCCTTAATTCAATCTATCTAATGTAATAGCATCCATAAGGGATGTGCATGAATTAAGAGATTGTTGAAATTGGGCAAAGTTTTGTATGAAAAGAGAGAGAAAACTGCCATCCTACAAAAATAGATATGTATTCCCAACAAAGTGAAGAGTGATTAAAAATATTGGTTCAGCACATAACCGCAGTTTCTTTTTAAGTAAAGAAGTGAAAGCATTATTGTATAATATTTATCTTCAGTCTGTTATACTTCATCTGGTGGGACTAAACAGTTGGTGCACTTCAGTGAAACTCCAGATGAGGAAAATGTCTTGCTAGCACTTGGCAAAGGAGAAAGGCATACAAAAACATTTGTGTCTGAATGAATCTGGCAGAAACATCAAATAATTGCTGCAGTCTTTGGGAATGAAAAAGAACTTCTTTTCTCCCTCCAGAATTCTGTAATTTAAAATGCAAATATAGAAGACCACTTCTGACTGCTTTGTAAAGTTACAAAAACAGATACACGCAAGTAAGAGTTGCAGTTTCTTCTTTATGGATGAGACTTCACCATGACCATTGTGTCCAGTTCTGACCATCACATGAAGATTTACATGAGGTGGATCAGGTTCCAGAAAAATGACATGAATAAACAAGGGACTAAAAACTTAAGTCCCATGAAGAGAGATTAATAACTTGAGAATGTTGACCCTTCAGAAGAGACATAGACATAACTTTTTTTAATAGCTGCTAGGATGTCATAGACAAGAGCACTGTCATCACCCTTATCATAATGAATGATCTTATCTCAGAGGCAGGGTGCAGAAAAAGGGTTTTAAGTTAAAAGAAGGCAGACTTGGAATGAATATTAGGTACAATAAGAGCACTTCGATAGTAGGACCAATGACACAAAGAGATGATAGGTATGTTCAAGCATGTGTCAGAAATGCTTTAACTTGGATTTCTGCATGGGGAAGTGGTTGGACTTAGTGCTCTAAATAGCCCCTTCCAATTGTGTGATTAAGATGAAGAAGATGATTATATGTGTATTACATTTATATTGCATACATTGTAGAAGAAATTCAAAGTAGGATACATGGTTCTTTCTGCTCCTTTAGTTTATTCTCAAAAGAATCTTTGGGACAGATTAGGTATTGAGATAGTGACAATTTCAACACTGTCTTAGCTGGGTGGAGATTTAAATTCCTGCCCAATATCCTAACTGCTGAACTCTAGCCACAACTTAGTGAACGAATCACAACTGCCTGGATTTATGCAACAGATTAAGTCAAAACCAAACAAATTACAATTTAGTGTAATTTGTACAATGTGTGAATCCAATCTATGATTCATACTTAATTCAACATATGGAACAGAATTTTGTAGCATCCAGAGACTCTGCTGGAGTTTGGTTTTTTATTTTTACTGGAAATGGAAGGTTAGGTATATAAGATGCACCGAATTCCCTAGAGACCTATGCAAGTATTCTTTCCCCAGGCACTATCTTTTCTTCCTCTCACATCCATCCCATGCAACTATGTAAATATGGTCCTTCTAGGGCTGTGGAGATTACTATTCCCAGTTTGTGTCAATATTTTTATTTAAGAAGGTTGAATGATGTTTCCAAATAAATCTTATGGCTCTGGAAACTTATTTTCCTCCTTGGTATAGGCTGCTATCTCTGCTTGTCTCCTAATCTTTTCTACTTGTCTTACCAGATTATCGAGTTGGAGACTGGAGATCAGTTTCGCCTGGAATGTCTCACTTAGGGACATTTGGTTGAACTTGGTCAAAAATCCACTTCAGGCTCTGTGGAATTAATGAGTGGCACCAAATAACTTGAAAGCCAATTTGGTGTAGCGGTTAAGGCATTGGGTTAGAAACTAGGAGACCATGAGTTTTAGTCTTGCCTTAGGCACGAAGCCTGTTGGGTGGCTTTGGGCCAGTCACTCTGTCTCAGCCCTAGGCAGGTGGCAATGGCAAACCTCTTCCAAAAAACCTTGCCAAGAAAACTGCAGGGGCTAGTCCAGGCAGTCACCAGGAGTCAACACTGACTCGAAGGCACACACATACCAAATAACTTGCTCTGCCTGACAGGATGGCCATGAAATTTAAAAATATCCTGATATTCACAGGATACAACCACATTAAACAAACTTTGCTCTGTAAAATATTAAAAAAGAAAGCAGGAAGTTTGATGAGATTGCTAACAATTTCCTTTTAATTTTCAGCCTGCAAACTTCCCCTACAAGGAAGAGATTATGTCAATGAATTCAACCTGCCTAATTGTCATTCTTCTTCTTTGTTTAAGTATCACATTGGCTTTCAAGGTAAGCATGCATCGATTAACATATTTTTACCCACCTTCTACTTAACAATATGAACTGGGAAAGATAGGAAAAGGCAGGAATTGCAGCAAAAGTTATTTGCAGACCAACACAGAGAAACTGGAATACTGTAGCAAGAATGGGGCTAAATCCAAAGGATTGCAAGGAAAACAATGTCCTAGCTTGATAACAGGGTCACAATCACATATGTGGGTGTCCTATGAATTTTACAGAACGAGCCAGCCTTCCCCTAAACTGGTGCCCATGAATTGTATTGGAACTATATCTGTTTGAATCCACCAGTACCAGGATGGTGAAGTCTAATGAGCTGTTAGAGTTGTTATGTGCAAAGCAGCAAAACATGCTTTTATTTCAAAAGTGTCAGACTGGTGAGCTGTATTCAGTGGCTTTGCTTTTCAGGGTGAAAGTAGGCCAAGATGATGAACTGATTGTTTCGGGACAGGGAAAGCCTTTCAGTGGGCATTACAAAAGCTGTCTTTTAAAAACTGTGAAAAGATGGTTGTAAGCTATATGCTCAATAGACTGCTTGTGTCCTTATTTTGTCTCTGACTGAGAGAAATACAAGCCTGGTGTATGTATGTCAGTGTTCCAATTTGAATTCTTTGTGCTTTGCATAAAGCTGATACCTATTTGTAGATTTAGGGGATCTGTGTGATAAAAGCCATCATCAAGTAAGTTGTCTCATTCCCCATTCATATAGCAGGTGATGCCTGTTCCCCATACTGAAATGAGAAGTATAATATCTCTGTGCTCATTCCTATTTTTAATTATCGCTATCTTAAGTAACAGAGGAAATCACTGAGCCTAGAAGCACGCGGCAGGTAGAAGTGGCCACCTCTGATAGATCAGTGCTGAGCTGAACAGTGCTCCCATAATTTTGGTCTCCAAGTTAAATCTTCCTTACCTTCTATTTTGACTTTGGCATATGTCTCCCATTGTTCAAAAGGGGTTATATTCCATATACATCTAAATAATACTTAGATGTATATCACAAATCATATCTAAATGATCCATCTAAATGAATTATGCTATTACTTAAATATAACAAGCTTGTTTTCAAAAAAAAAATACAGTATCTATCTCTTCTTTATATTAAATTTTGATTTAACTCACTGGTAGTCTTAATATAAATCCTTCAAGACATTCATTGTGAGATAGTCTAAGGGTGCGTTTAGCTTCTTTGGGGATTGGCACTTTTGGAAAGAATTGCCAAGATCCGGTAGTCTAAACCAGGCCCTAAATGTCATGAGACAAAGACAAATACAGGCCATCATCAACAGAATAGAGATGTCAGTATTTACCGTATTTTTCCGACTAAAAGACAATACTTTTTTTCTAAAATCCTTACCCTAAAAATTGAAGGGCGTCTTATTCAAGGAAGTCAGCCGAGAATCGCGCGGTTGCAAAACTGCCCATACTTTGTTTCTGCAGAGAGGCTTCCTCCTATTGCTAGCCTCCAATCACGAGTGAAATAGCTTGTCTCCCAAACAGACTTCCTCCAATCACAAGCCTGATGTAACTGACGTCAGCTGATGCTGAACAAACCAATTAGAGGAAGGCTGTTTGCAGAGACATGCTATCTGCAGTCACTCGTGCTTGAATGTAATCAGTTATGCAAAAGAGCCTGGAAATAGAGCTGCAGAGAGACGGTTTGGACCTCCTCCCACCGAGTGTATCAGGTCAATGTTAACTAATTACTAAATAAAAATGTGTTCTGCGCTATCTTTAAAATATTGATTTCTTAATTTTGGGTTGGAAAAGTGGGGGTCGTCTTGTACATGGGGGCGTCTTATTTTCAGAAAAATACGGTAGCTGCTTTCCTACTTATGGACCGTTGGGCAGGATTTGCAATGCACAATGTCAAAAATAAGCAGTGTTTGGAAACCCTTGCCAGAATTTGTGATATTGATTGTATCCACAATTGCTGTGTGTCACAGACTAATAGAAGATAAATTGGTGGTAACATGTATTTACCTCCTTCCCCCATATTCTCCTCAGGGCAATCCTCAAATCTAGAGGGTGGCCCTCCCAGATTGATTTGGGTTGCCCCCAGTTGTAAGGGAAACATCTCTTACTTGTGCAAGCAGAAAACCACTCCTTTTTGTTGGGTGTGGACCAAGGGCAGGGACTGTGGTGCCAACATGTGCCAATATGCCCACAGATTCTTCCTTGATGCCCCTTAGTCTCCCTGCATCATCTGATTTATTTTATTTTTTAAAAAGTTTCTTCTAATTAAAAAGATGAAATTGGGAGTTAACATGCTGCACAGTGAAATGCCAGCCTATGGCAGAGTCTTACAAAAGTCTGATAAGCAGTGTTAGAAAATAAAATTAGTGAGTGAAAGCAGCACAATGCTTTGTTTGGAAACAAGGGTAGTAAGAGGGCTAGAGGTGGTTGTCAGGGAACTTATTAGCTATTTTGTGCCTATACATTTTGCTCTTCACCATCCTAAAATCTGCTCACAGTAATATATAACTGTAATTAACTTCTTATTTATACAATGATGTATAGATACTTGAAGATTTTTTATCGCTCTTCTCCACTTTGCTATTGTTTTCTCTCCTTGTTTTTCATGATGAAATTATTAGTGCAATTAATTTATAACCCCATTGTGATTTCTCTTCACCTCTTGGGTGCAAGTTATTCAGACTGAATACTACTTACGAATCTTGGATATGATGTTTCTCCTGATGCGGAAGGTTTAGGCTTCTTTGCAACCACCTTGCACTTTTGGCTCATTTTGTATTTAGGGACCTATAAACCTCAACTCTTGTTCTCATCAGGGTTATTCTTAAAGTCACTTGCCTCCTACTTTAGTTGTTTGTTCAAATTTTCATTTGCTCCAGTCTCATTCAGTTGTCTGCCATCCGCTGATTACTTGGCCATCTGTATCTTGAAAAGTAATTTTGAATTAGGGAAAGTTTTGATTGATACCTTCTCTTCTTGGAAAATGAGATGGATTGTTCTATACTTTGGGGGTCATGGAGATAAGGAAAATAATCTTCTTTGAAGTATTATTTACTTTCTTTTATTAAAGATGATTTTTAATTTTGTTATTGTTTAAGTCATCTATTGAAGCCTTGTGCTGTGTTAGTGGCCCTTTAAAGCTTTGTAAAACTAACCACTGGATCTTATTAATCTTTGGCAAGACACACAGCACTGCTTTGTGGTTTCCTGTACATGGAGATCTTTTATGTTTGGCCATCCTTACTTTCTTCTGCAGCGTTTTTTAAAACATTCAGCAGATTGCATTTGCTTAATCCAAAAATAAATGATTCCACTGAGCCAGTATATGCTAATTAATATTATACTTAATCATGTTTAAGAGATTACCGTAATGTTAACATTGGTAAAGGGAAAAGGTTAGTAAGATAAAAAACAATTGCTGTTTTAGAAAAGGGAGAAAACTGAAATAAATCCTCTGACTTTTTAAATGGGCTCCTGGACTTTGTTAATAGAATGTTCGTTTGTTTGGAATGGAATGGAAGAGCAAGGAAAACACACTTGGTTGTGTTTTTAAAAGTTCCAAGGGTTTGATAATTGCTGATATTTCCTACTCAAATAATTTTGTGGAATAGGATTTTTCAGATTAAGATTGCCTGATCTCAACTGGAGAGCTGGTTCGTTGTACTAGTTAAAAGTACTAGGCTAGAAACTGGGAGGCTGTGAGTTCTAGTGCTGCCTTAGGCACGAAACCAGCTGGGTGACCTTGGGCCAGTCCCTCTCTCTCAACCCAGGAAAGGAGGCAATGGCAAACCACTTCTGAAAAACCTTGCCAAGAGAACTGCAGGGACTTGTCCAGGCAGTCACCAGGAGAGATGACCGACTTAAAGGCACCCCCCACCCCAAAAGGTCTCAGCTGCAAAAAAAAGAAGAACCGCTAGATGGCAGCAAACAGTTAAAGGAGTTTCTGCATCTTTTTGCTGCCATGTTTTTATGTTTTGAAACTGGTAGCCGAAGTTCGGCAAAATCAATGAGTTGTAGCAACTCTCAGGTTCATATGTGTCCCATTCCCCGATACACACCAAAAGAAACAAAATGCCCTACTTTTTGCATAGGGTACTCTGGGCAGTGTACGGCAATTAAATAAACCAATAAACATTTAAAAACAAGCATTATTAAAAATATAAAACAATCAATTATTGAAAGTACAAACCACCAGGCACAGGAGAGAGTAGATATTAACAGTGATGGAGGCATCTTAAAATGTCGCCAGTCCCCTGGGACCCCAGGCTTGCTGACATAGCCAGGTCTTGAGGGACTTACAGAACAATAACAAGGATGGAACTCTCCTCCCTTTGCATGTGTGTGTGTGTGGGGGGGGAGCAGAATGTTCCATAAGGTGGGCGCCATGGCAGAGAAGGCCCACCTCCTAGGACCCACCAAGCGTAAGTCCCTAGCAGACGGGACCAAAGCATACCCTTTTATGCACTATAAAAGCAGTTCATGGCAACTTAAAGGTCTTTCAGCAGAATGAAAGGCTTTTAAGGACAGATCAGCAGGGAAGAGGTAGACAAAAAGAATTGCCATTTCAATATAGTTCTGCATTTATGTGGGTGGTGTGTTGGTGTGTAAATCTCCAAGGCATCTGGTTTTGCTAGCTTACTGAATTTAGTAGATCATATTCTCAGATACATGTGGTGGGTGATGGCTGTACCAGGTGTCAGTTGTGGGTGAGCTGTCGGTGTTTGTTTTTTAATTAGAAACCCTTGTGAGCCAATTGGAAGCCCCTTTTGGACTTTTTGCAAGAGACAGAAAAAAATGAAATTATGATTTATGGATTTGATGATTAGTTAAAATAAGTTATACAAAATACATGTGTTACGATGTAGCTTTAGAGTAAGAGGTCACTGTATGATTTATCTATATCTGCTGTATAAGAGGTCAGAAGTCATTCTTTTTGTAATTTTTCCTTTCCTTTCTTTACTTTTCATCACTTTTGTATTCTTTATTTCTAACTTTCTTGTTCTCTATTTATCTCTTCGATTATTAGTTCTTGTTTGCTTTTATCTTTATGCTTTTATAACTTAATGAAGTTCTTATTTTAAAAAAGAAACCCTTGTGAGTCTGGCTTTCAAAGAAAAAGACGGAAAAAGTGTAGATTTGGAGTGCTATGACTGTGCACATTTTTGTGACTTTTAAAAGAGTGTGTATATTCCATTGGCTCTGGTTTATATCACTAGATCTCATTAATCCTTGCAAGCAAATTTACAATGAGATTAATCCTCACAAGGAAATATTTGAAGCCTTGATATGCATGTAAAATAGGAAGGAGAATATCCAGATTAATTTTCAAAGGGAACTTACTACAGCCTTTTTACTGTGAGCAAAGGCACTTGTCTATAATGATTTAAATAGTTGTTTTGCTATTTTCACTCCCAACATTCCAGTCTTGGCCTAACCCTATTTTTAATGTGTTATTTTAAAGATCTTTTTTGTTAAATTTAACTATTTTAAATAAGTGCAAAACTGCTCCCGTGAAAGGAGAGGAGCTTTGTGATTCATCTATACTAACCAACGTTCTGCACAGTTGGCTTTTGGAAACAAGACAGAATGGAAAAAAGAAATCTCTTAAGCAGCATATAACGCATTATGGCAGCTTCTCCAATTAGAGTACCCTCCCAGAAGTCCTAGGCCAGCACAGTCATAGCTGAAGGTGCCAGAGTTTGAGAAGGCTGCACAGTGGTGAAGAAATTTAGTGCATAGTTTAACATATGTCTTCTTCCTCTTCTCCACCCATTTTCCTTCCAGGCCTATTTGATCAGTTGTGTATGGAACTGTTATCGCTACATTAATAACAGAAACAACTCCGATGTCCTGGTCTATATTACTACTAATGACACAGCGGTAAGCTTGTTGGGGTTGACTGGGGCTTTGAGAGTTTCCTGAGTTTGGATGGGAAGACCTGTTTTGGATGGTACAAAATCCAATGGGATGGGAACCTTCAGTGATGCAACCTTTGACCAGCATAGCTGCTGCTTTCCTGGGTACTTATAGGGGAATGATGGGTCCTCTTATGCTGAGAAAACAAGTTGCCCACATCAGACATCACTTTCACCGGGCTCTGGATTGGATCTGTTCACCAAGGAAAGATCAGTTACTAAGTTAAATCTTCATCTCTGGAGAAACTGTCCGTAGTTCTGGATAATGTATGTTTGGGAACATCGCCAGGGAATGCTTTTGTCTTCCTGTGTCATGCTTAGGCTTCACAAAGACACCTGGTTGGCCATTACTAGTAACAAGATACTGACTAAAAGATCTTTATAGTAAGTTCATGTACTGTTAAGCCATGATTTGATTTTAACCATGGTTTGTTGAATAATCCCAAATTAATGTGGTTCAGACACTGCACTTGGCCATGAATCTTTGGTTATAAACCATAATGGCTCATAGTACATTAAATCAAAAACAAATGAAGTATACTATGGCTTAGGTTGGTGTTTAAACCCAGATCTGACAGGATACTTTCAATGGTCTTATATTTACAGTTGCATTGTTCAGAGAGAGAGAGAGATCCTTACCTGCCAAGATGTGCCCAAGCCTTGTTCTTATGTTGCCCATCCTTCTGCTGCTGCTTCCCTTATTCTCTTTTCTGCATGCCGTTATTTAGCATTTCCTAGTTAATGATCTGTTACATGCCTTTTATCTAAACCTGAAGTTTTGAATATCAGAATTGGAACAAGCCAACACTTAACAAAACATCAAACTAAAATTTCAGATCGTAACTTGTTCCAACCTTGATGCTGAAGTAGATATTAGGGTAAATGGGACTTTAAAAAAATCTTATAGCAGGCATCCTGAATCTTGCATTCTCCAAAAATGTTGGGATGACAACACCCAATACTGGCTTCCAGTTGGCCTATCAACTCTGAACTGGATCTCTATCAGTAGGTGCTGGTTCCTATGAAGAGCAGGAATATCTACAGTCTGTTCCCCTTCTTCCCCCAAAAGAGTCTGTTCTTAAGCCTGGGAAGTCTTAAACAAAAAGAGTATGATCAGTGATAGCATTGTAAATTTCAGAATGTTCTGGATTCAGAAGTAACAGTGCAATTAAATCCTTTTGCTTCAATTCCCAGAACTGTCCACACCCTGATATGGAAGATCCAGGAACATAGACATTTTCCCTTAAAATGTGCTCTGAAATAGACCCAGTAAACCCATTTCTTGGAGATGTCTTTGTAATGACTCCCAGATGATCCTGCCACAGTACACTGTATATTTTATATGTCACTTCCCCTGATAAATGCATGTTCTTTGTCTAGAGAGAGTTCTTCTGTTTTCTAAAAGTTAGTATTGTCTCTATATGTAGGCAGCTATATATTCTCTCACACACTGCATGTCTTCTGGGGAATGCTTTGGCAACACAGAGAATTCAAAGCTATAAATTATCTCTGGGCAGTCCACTTCCATCTGTAACTGCTCCAGAGAGGGTTGCTTCCTGCACAGTTAAGCAGGAAGACAAACTGGGCCGTACTATTTGACCGATGATATTTTATTAAGAAATAGCTCCAGCTGTCCATAGTTTATGTATTTCAGATAGACTCTTGAAAAACTATGTTCTAAGTCCTGTGAAATATTCAATAATGGTTGCTTGCTCATTTATTCATTCACTTTGCTTGTATGGTGCCCGTTCCCAGAGCTGTGGTGGCTCACAGTATCAACATATAAAATGATTATCCCAAACCCTCAAATATATATAACAACAAAAGGAGCAAAACAAAACACAAAAACCAGCTTCAGTTGCAACATACCCTTTTCATGTCTAAGAACAGGTAGGTCTTCACAATTTTGCTAAAGCCCAAGAGGGAGAAAGCTGACCAAATCTCTGCCAGCAGGGTGCAGCTGCTGAAAATGTGGTTTTGGGTAGCTGTTCAAAAGGCGTGGAGAGAAGAAAGATCTCTAAGGCACTCGGCAGTGCAGAGGTCTTGGCAGATCTCTTGTCTCCCACCAACACTGAATGGACAGTCGTGTGAAAAAGAAAGCACACCCTCTTTGAGTTCTGTGGTTTTAGGTATCAGGACATCATAAAAGTCATCTGGTCCTTAGCAGTTCTCAGAAGTAGGTAAATACAACCTCAGATGAACAACAACACATGACATATTACGCCATGTCATCAAGTTCTGAATATCAAAAAAGCAGTTAACAAGCAATTTCCAGAAGTAATTAAGAAAGGAAATGGGCAAACCCAGTGTCTGTTTGAACCATGGCTTGGGCAAAGCTGACTTTCCCTCAGCTTCCAGAGCTCTTAAACCCACCGGAGGCCACTATTTTATGGCCTCTTCATGGGAAGCCTTTGTATGGAGTGCTTGTGGGCAATCCCAGTTCCTCCCCTTTATCCGGAGAGGAATTCTGAGGCGGCGATCCATTCACTGTCTCCTCATTCTGCTGTGGTCATTGGCTCCACTAAATGTGGAGCCGTCTTCAGTCTGCCATTGCTTCCCTGGAAGTCCCTCAGCAGCATTTCTCAAGAGCTTCACAAGTCTCATTCTAGCACGTTGCTACTCCTCAGTGGAAGGTGGACTGGTGCTCCAAATCACCAGCTGCCTCAGTCAACATTTCAAACTGAAGGGCCAGCTACACCATCACCTAAAAGTTGGGGAACCTAATGCAGAAATTCCAACACTGAGTTCATCTGCTGATGGTCTTTAGCTTGCACACTTGCTATCTCAGATATCATTATCATCAGAGCTGGAAAAGGCTGAAGTTCATTTGGCAGTCAGTTCAATGATTTGCCTTTCCATGTTTGCACTGTGACATTTGACTGAGAAATAACGGCTTCCTGCTGCTGCTAAGTGCTCATCCCAGATGTGCTGGTGTGAAAAGAATGTCTTCTGTAACACAACAGTGATTTAACAAAACAAAACAAAAAAGTCCACAACCAATGTGCAGAGTTTTATTTGAGCCAATTTCACTGATCAAAACATATGGAAACCACCTGTAGGGACTATTTGCTGTATTCCAGTTTGAATTGGCTTGTTCTTGAACCATTTCCGTTCTGAAATTGCTCCACTGAGTCTTGTTTTAATGTGTGATGCTGCAAATCAGCTTTAGGTTCCTTGGCTCCAAAGTTATAGATCTACTAGCTAAATCCACAACTGCATATGACAATGTAGAAGACATCTTCCTCTGCCCCATTTCTTTCAAAATTCCTGAAAGTGCGAGCTCTTTTTCAGAAGTAATTAAAAAAGAAATGAGATCTTCCTGGTTGTAATTCAAGGCTGAAGATGGTTTGCAAAGATCTGCACCTTTGTGAAAATATGAAAAGTCCCACAACATTGTTTAAGATTGAGGGGTCTACTGATTTAACTTGCAACCCTGTGGATCACTGGCATGTGTTAAATTTACAAAGCAGGAATATATATACAACACAAAAGGACTGACTATACAGCATCTATGAACTGTGAAAGTGTTATTTCTACCCAGTAATGTCTGTGAACAATAGTTGAAAATGCTCTGAAGAGGGAGGAGTTGTAGGAAAATGGTCTGAGGGTATACTGGAAAGTTACAGATTAAAATGTTTTGGTTTTAAAAAACGTTATTCATCAATTAATTTTCCTGTTAAAAGAAACACTCTCCTTATAAAAGTTGACTTTTTTCCCCAGTAGTAATTGTTCTGTATGTGGGCTCTTCCATTTTTTGGTGATTATCAGCCCACTCAAGTGGGGCTTCTGAGAACCCCTGCTTTTAACCATACATTTTTCAGAATCATCTTTCTTTCTCCTCAGGTGCTGTTGCCATCATATGATGACCCTGGAAATGGCCCGGGCAAAGATCCTCCTCCTCCTCCTTATGTGTCTGCCTAAGTGTGAAGTGCACCGAAAGAACCAATCATATTACTTTTCAGAACATCCAAGCAATAGATCCTTTCACTTTCAAGATGGACGTGCAAGATCCCAGATTTATTTATAGATTATTTTAAAAATGTGTTTTGTGTTTTTTTCTTTTGCCTAAAACATCACTGAACTGGCTTGGTTTAACAAAGTTTACTATAATCGCACTGTAGGTTTTTTCTTCATGTAACCTGTATTTTTAGTCCCACCCTACCTGTGTGTGGAAGTTTTGCTAGTTTAAATTGCAGAATTTCCAAATCAGTAGGAAGAATCATGTCTCAACTTACATCTCTCAGCTGCATTTAGATTTACCCTTCCATTAATCCAGAGGCAGGCAAACTGTAGTCACATCACCCTCCCCACCAGCAGCTTATATCACACTGTTGACGTTTGGAGGCAAAATGACCAAATTTCAGAGGAATTTCAGGCTGTAGGGTGGATCAAGGGCAGAGAAAAACATTATTTATCTCCCTCCCCCACAAATAGGGACATATGTTCCTTTTCCTACTCTAACCCCCCCAACTTAAAAAAAATAGAACAACATTATGGCCCTGCTATTCCAGAAATCATAGGTCATTAAGAGGGATCCCATGGTTCTTCAGGCAGCCATGTCGCATTCTTAAATATTGTTCATCCATGTGTAAACTGAATGGCTCTTTCTGTTCATAGAATGGACAGGCTCAGACTCCCTTTTGGGGAACAAAAAAGTGTCTCTTTTTTTTTCTGAAATAACTTTATTAGGTTTTTTTAAAATAATGAGATAAAAACAAGAACTAATTAAGATAGAAAGTAGAAAAGAGAAAAAGTAGAAAGTAGAAAAGAATGAAAAAGAAAACAAGATCAAAAGTGCAGAAAGAAAAAGAAACGCAAAAGAAAAGTGACTTCCAACTTTCTTTTACAACAGATATACATATAAAGTTGCTTTAAGCTCTTACTCTAGGTTTACAACATAACTTTCATTTTTTCAATTGTCTACTATTATTTCTAATCAGGGATAGAAGAATGTCACTCTCCTCATTCCCTTGTAGCTCCTGATCCTGTGTCAATTCCCACATTTTTCCAGAGCCACTTTACAGCACAGCACTGATAAAAAATTACTGCAAATCATCTCCGTGTTATAGAGGAAGAGGTAGAAACCTTGGCTCAACATCTTAAAAGTTTCTTTACAGCAGGGCTTGGTTACCAGTCAGCTCTTCAAGCATCCAACAGCATCCTGCAGTCTTCTCCCCAAATAATTAAACATGAATAGCCAAAATTGCTTCATCTCTAAACTGCCTGAGCAAATTGTGTGAAATCTTGAGGATCTCATACCCAAGAACTCAACACAATCACATGAGAAGGTGATTTTTGTGTAAAGTAAAAAGGAAAGTTGTTTAAAGGTGAACTGTCTTATAGGATGGACTAAATTTGATGTGTTCCAGTATGGTCTTAGCTGACAGCGGCTTTCTTCAGTCTGATGTTTCCATAAAAACTGAACCACAGTTCCCATTATCCCCAGCTGGAATAGCCAGCCACTGTGCTGACTGGAGGATATGAAAAGAGTTGCAATTTAAAACAGTGGGAGGGTGCCAGGCTGGGAACTACAGATCAAGACATTTAATCTACTCCCTCAAGGGCAAATTGAGCCAATCTCTAATACAGGTTGTCCTCACTTAACGACCACAATAGGGACTGGAAAATTGGTGGTTGAGTGGGACAGTCATTAAGTGAGTCACCACATAACCAGACCTGATTTTACGACCATTTTTATGATGGTCATTAAGCAAATCACCACAGTTGTTAAGCAAATCACATGGTCGTTAAACAAATCCAGCTTATCCAATGGACTTTTTTGCCAGAATTCACTTAACAACCATGATGATTTGCTTAACAACTGATGTTAAAAAATATCACAAATCACAATCACTTGACCGTGGGGGATAATGCAACGGTTTGTGACAGTCGTAAGTGCGAGTACAGGTTGTAAAGCACTTTTTCTGAGGCCATCGTAACTTTGAACTGCCATTAAATGAACCATTGTTAAGCGAGGACTATCTGTATAGTGCTTCAGGTTTCTTTATCCTGAGGTCAAGCTATTCATTTTCCTGCTGTCAAAGTTCTAGCAATATCCTTTTGCCTACTTAAGGAATCCTGCTCAGCAGTTACGAATAATGGGAACAGACAGTGTTTAAATATCATTGATTTAAATAGATGTTTTAAACAACTTTTCAAAATCCTTCCCTCCCCCACTGAAATCAAGGGTAATGCTCATATCCTCTGTGACTTTGGATCAGACTATCCATTATTTCAGTCACTTTGTCTAAGTGAAAGCTAACTGAGCAGTCAAAATGTTTGTGATGTTTTGGGAAATTAAATATGCCATTTTAGGGTCCCTGTACTAATGCTGGAAAGAGCACTCTTAATGGTTACCTTGACCACATCATTCTGTGTGGGTTCTGCTGTCTGCTTTAGTGTAAGAATTTAACACTCCTATTTGTTTGCATTTGGATAAGTCCAGTGACAGTGCTAATGCCTGGGACTGTGGCAAGTAGTAATACTAATGCTTTCAATATGTCTTACAGCCATTATCATATAACTTCGTAACAACCTTATACGGTAGGCCATTATTTCCATGTCTCATTATGTTATTTCGAATACTCATAAATAAGCTGCCTAGAGTTGCCTTCATGACTGAGGCAGCATACACATTGACTGAAAGAATAAGTTAATAACATCATTCTTACAAGGGAACCATTAAATCAGTTAAACATAAATATGACTATCTTCAATCCTACTGATTTCAAACCTGTGTTTCTTAAACATACTGGTGTAGGTTTGCCTGAGAAGTTGGAATATAATCAGAAAGCTATAAATCAATAGAATTATTGTTTACTTTTCATTCCTTAAAAATGGAATCCCTCTCCCTTTCTGAGAGGTTCATGCATTACACTAAGCCATAGTTTGCTTAAATGAACCACAGTTGGCTTTGTACACATGCCAACATTAAGAAAGCCAGATTGTGGCTGGCTGTGATATGTAAACTCAAAAAAAAGATTATGAAGAAGCTGGGGACAATTGTTCCAGGACACTTCTCCATTTGGCCTATGCATAAAACAGATTATATATTTATCCCAGCTGTTGAAAATCGTTGGTAGAACACATGCCTTAAATGCAGTACATCAAAGGTTCAGTTCTAGTCACACTCACATAATCTTCCATTTTTCCCCAACAGTTTTTGAAATGTTTGTGGAACTGGGAAACAGAACTGGTGGGTAATGGAATGAGAGCACTGGAAACAGCAAATTTGTTCCTCCTTGGGTGATTTAAAAGAAAGAACTGATAGATGCCCACACTTCCAGTGCAGGCAATTTGTAATTATGTGCTAACTTGCTGATTAGGCAATGAAGTGTATCCTACTTGCTAAATCAATGCACTGACCAGGAATTCTCCACATACAGTGGTGCCTCGGATCACGAACGCTTCTGTTCACGACCAATTCGGGTCACGAACAGCTCCGGTCGCAAAATTTTGCCTTCATTCGCGAACGCCGGATCGGGTCACAAACAGGATCCGCAGCCATTTTCCCTCCCGTGACACGATCCGCGGCCATTTTCCCGCTCCTGACATGTGGTCGTAGGGAGGGGGACTCTCCCTCCAAGCAATAGCCGCCTCCCTGTCCTCCACACCAGAACAGATTAACGGTAATTACATTGAACCTTATGGGAAAATTTGCTTCGGGTCGCGACCAATTTGGGTCGCAACCAGAGTCACGGAACCAATTAAGTTCGTGAACTGAGGTTCCACTGTAATAGGTTTTTCTTTTGTTACGCAGATCACTATTACACTGGATTAGGCCTTACAGCCAATTTAAATTCCTATTTCCTTTAGTTTTGGTTTGCCTGGGCTGGATGTTATGCTAGGTGTTCATTTTGGTTTACTATTTTTATTTTGTGAAATTTTAAAACATCTGTATGAAAGTATACATATTTCTCATTCAAAACTTGTGGTAAAATTATCTCTAATAAAAGGATTATTTCCTCATATGTTTGCACGTTTCAATAAATGTCCTTATTAATACAAGTATCAGATCAGAAAGATCTGAGTTGAAGTTCTATTCAACTATAAATCATTGAGTGAGTCATCTGAGAGATGATGATTTGGGGCCAATCTATCTCAGAGTTGCTGTTGTTAACGTAAAATGATGTAGGATCCTCACATACATTGCCTTGGCTCCTAGAGGGAAGGTGGAATACAAATGTAAAATCAACTCTTATGATGGAGTTCTTCTATTTATGTAGTTTAATGCCCCTTCACCATACTTTTATTTCTTTCATTATTTCTCCCCCTTTTCAATTCCCACTGCAATCAATGTTGATTTGAGGAATGACAGTCAAGGTGTTCACAGGAGGGAGGGTCAAAAAAGTCAAGATGGCAGCCTCTAGTACACTATCTTGAGGATTTTTTAATCTCTCCATCCCATGGACACCCCTGTTCATAGCTTAAGCTGTTTCTGAAGACAGAGCTAGGAGACAAATGAGCTGGGGGTCTTCCCCCCAGCACTTCTCGTTTCTAAAAGAAGGATGGCTAGAAAGCTAACTGTTGTGCTCTTCTAGGGAGAGGAAAGAATTTGTGGGCAGAACATTAGTTGCAGCTAATGCTCACATATGGACGTTGAGCACAATTACTGGTTTTTTTTTAAAAAAATGCAGAGAGCTGCACATTCACAGACAGTTAAGGATTTTAAAAAACATGGCAGTAATTGAAACCTGCAATTATAGTGCAATAGATTGTGAAAAAGAAAGACCTTCCTAAACTCTGTTCTGTACTTAATAATGGAATGTATTACCTCGTGATCATGTTTTAAACACAACGATGCATCCTATGCATTGCATTTTGAATGTTACTACCACTTTTTTTGATGATCTTGTATAGCTTGCAGCACACAGTCGTTGATGTGGACCGAATAGAGATATTGGCAATCCTGATGTTTAGCATATATTACACACAGAGCAATGTATGATAAATCCCCTTTTTAAAAGTAAGGCATGTAAGTTGGCCTGCACAGATGTAACAGGAACATAGTGTGCACCTATCACTGTTCCCATGCACTAGAATTTAGTACTCCTGAGAAGACATACTACCTAGCTCTCTTATGACTCTTGATTCTTTTGATGTTCTATAGCCTAGTATTGTACCAAATTTAACACTCTTATTTTTTTACCTCTTGTATTAAATAAGTTTCTATCTCCATTATTGTAGATTATTCTTGGCACTGTTATTTCCCACCCAGCCTTCTCATTTCAACAACTGTTTTCCTTGGATGTGTATTTGTATATTTGGCACAGACTATTAGAAGTTGGGAACTCTTATTCTGAATTACTTCATTGTATAATTCTACCTTTCCTTTAAATAGCTGTGGGCAGTATGTATGGACTAATTCCATTTATTTCCTATATATGTTTAATATATTAGGCAAAGAAAACATTATTTCATAGCTGATTGATAGTACTGGTACCTTATGTTTCCTTCAAACAAAAATATAAATTTAGCCTATGTTCTGGGGCACAGGCTTTAACACTGGTTGATTCATCCAGGACTTGTACCTGCTTCTTAAAAAGGGAATTTGTTTACACATACAGGAAACAAAATATGCCCATCACTGAGCATCTGCTGGTACACTGCATAGTTGATAGGGTACAGACAATAATAATTGCAAGGTAGTGTCTTGATTAGACATACTGTATGAATTTGCAGAGACCTTGATCATGTTCAGGGCAAAACTAGGCTTTGGTGGAGCTCATGGCCAAAACTAAGCCAGACTGTCTTAACAGGAAATTCTGCATGTGGCTCAGGAATGACTACAGCTGGAAATCTGATCTATACTTCATCTGTCTTACTAAACAGTGTAATATGAAAGTCTGAACTGACCAAAGCCATCATGGGCAGTGAAGGTCAATATCTATCATCTGATGACAGCCATGGCATATGCAACTTGGAATGTAAAGGAAGAGTAAATAGTAAAGGGTATTAAATGAAAGAAAAGTAATAAAAATAGATATGTTGTTTATGATATAATAGATATGAAGGCAGTCCGATCTTGTGAAGTTGAGTACATGCTTGGAAGTGAGGGTATGGATGAAAATTAAAATGGAGAAGACCCTGATGTTTAGAAAAAATTGGCTAACAGAAGACAAGGTGAGCTAGATACTGTGACTGACATGAGCTAAGTTTAGAAGTCAAAGATGCAGTTATCCAGAGACAATCGTAGTAAAATGATGCCCATCAGGTCATGAGGTGGAAGTAACTGAACAACATTCTATTTCAAAATTATCCCTCACTTGCCCCAGTACTGACTGGGTTAGTGGGTTCATACAACATGCTATCTCTGCCACTGACATGATTAAGAATGCCATATTAATGTGCCTCACTCTTAACATTTTATAAATTCCATTTTTTTTAATTTAAAGAATCTACTTGCTACTATTTTTTTCTTTCTTACTGATAAATTGTATTTGCAATTATTGTAGGATATAGTAATTAGGAACCAGTCGGCTTCATTACAAACAGCTTGTTTATTGCAGCCACAGATCTCGCTATACACAACGGAAGAAAAGACAGGAAAGACAGTATCATTTATATTATCAACATTTACTGGTTGGAAATTGTTAGACTTTAGCAGAACTCCTTTTCATGAACAATGAAAAACAAGATAAGATGATGCAGGATCACAAGTAGATGATCTTACTTACCAACCACCACTTTTTAATTTTAAATTTATTTATTTAAACAAGCACACCAAACTTTAATGGATTAATCATTTAATTAGAAATGTTTCACACAATAGTTTTATGAACCTCAAACTTATAACCCGTTATTATTAGAAAGCAACATTTCCAAGGCACATGTTTTAAAGCTTTCTAATTTAGACAAGTTAGTATTCTGAAGATGCTAGTGCAAATAGAAGTGCTGTTGTAGAAAGTAATCTCAATGTGATCCAACTTATCAAATAATAGGTTATAAATTGTTAATAAACTATATTATGTAGATTATATAATACAGTTACATATACTGCATAGGTAATGCAGTATACTTACAATGTATTAACCACAATCATTACTTTGCTCTAATATTCAATATCCAGGTCATGACACAGGTGGGTGTGTGTATGTGTGTATGTTATTTTCTAAACAGTAATTATATTAGGTTCAGATGTATAACATACATTTCTGGCAAGAAACTGCATGCACAAATGTAAGTTGTACATTAATGTAACATTAATGACTGAATGCATGGGAAAGTACCGATCCATTTCAAAATTGGAACATATTGATCATATATTGGTAACTCAAGATTACAAATAGGAATGTAGACACTGGTAATAAACCTATTGTGCACATTAGTACCAAAATCTATCCACAGAATTTAATTCTACCATGACACCAAAGATTATTTTGTTAACCTGGAAGCACTGAAGACTTGTAATGTTTGAGAGTTTTAACAACTAAATATATATATATAATAAACAATTTTCCATCTGAATGACTGGAGCAGAAAAAACAAAAATTGATATATTCCTCATTTGCCTAATGAAATGCCTAAATGTCTCTTGGGAGACAAGAAGCAATCTTGTAAATGTTTTGTAACTGACAAGGGAAAAAGATTGGAATTATATTGTTAATGTATTTCTTATATTCTAGATGACCCTCAAAGCTAGTTTCTATGGACAGGAGTCTTCTGCCCCATTCAGTGATGAAGCATCCTTCCTAGCCAAAAAATATTAGCAAAAACCATAACTTTACCCTCAATACCTAGCATGTGAGAACTAAATCACTATTGGGGATGAAGGAAGCAAAATAAAGGAGAAAAGAAATCTGTAGATTTCTCCATTGCTCTTACAACAGGTTCTCACTTGAAAAGTGCTCCTTCAAGAAAATAAGCGGTGACCTCTTATCTAGTCTGAGAGGCACCACTAGGCCAGTGTGTCTCTTGCAGTATTTTCATCTCTATAAGTAGCAGTGTCCCAGCCTAAAGCAGAGTAAAATATTTTCCTAATGTAAGTGGGGATGTGAGGAGAGACATCTCTGTTATACTGTTATTGATCACAGAGACCAAGTGGAGTAGACTGTGACATCCTTCTTACCTCTGGCAGTTATGAGGGTAGAAAGACTGATGAATTTGTTTTGCTAGGCAACAGACTGGGAAGCAGGGGAAGAAAAAGCAGAAAAGAGAAGAATCCTGCATGGATTTAAGCCTAATGTTAGTTGTAAAGTAACACCAGATACAACTCAGGCTATAGCTACTGAGTTGAAAGAAGGCTATTACGGTGCTTATACATATTTTCAGAAGGGAAATGACTTAGGGCGCTGCTATAAAACACCAAGAGGCTGAGACTGAACTGCCACACCCTATGAGCACCTGAATAAATAAAATTGAAAATAAAGGATTAGCTGCTTTTCTCAAAATCATAGACCATTTGAAATGAATAAATGGTATTTTATTTGAGATAGCCAAAGTACTGGCTAACAGTAGAAAATAGGCAAATATTGTAGACCTAATAGGCATGGGAGGTGGGCATCCCAAGGACCACTTTCTTCAGTATGCTCTTCCTTGATCCTCTGTCCGTAATCAGAGGCCTCTTCCAGATCCCTCAGATACGAGGAAGAGGAGAAGGATCAAGGAGCAGGGTCTTTGTGGTAGCAGCCTCCCCTTTCCACACAAGATCCAAGGGACCCCTGCACTGTCTTTCCTTTGAGAAAATGTTTCTTCCTCTGAGGTATTCCCAGAACAGCTGAGGATCCCTTTTAATCTCTGATTTTCTTTACCTCAGTCCCCCCAAAAAGAGTCGTGGTTCTCATATTGCTTGGTATTTCATGGCTGCCAGTAATCTTGTGTTCCTTTTGGAGAAAAGTCGGGATATGATTTTTTTGAAGAAGACGAAGTAAATAAATAACAGAAGGCTTAGCATCGCAACCCAGGAGTAGGGCAGAAAACGTCCCTTCGACGACAGCCAGCAGAAAGTGGGCCGCCTCAATAACAGGCAGGGCTCGATTGGGCTAAAATTCTTTAATGGTGAATCTCAGCCGGCAGATAAAAGAGAGGCAGGGAGGGGAACGTTTCCTTCTTCCAGGCCGCGGCTCTGGAGTTGCTTCTCCTCCCGTTTTCCGGCTCCCCGAGGTGGCGGCGCTTCCCTTCTGCAGAGCCTCCCGGCGCGGCGGGGCTTGACCTCCAGCCGTCTCTCCTCCCCTTCGCGCAGACGGACGAGGGCTCGGCGCCTCTCTTCGGATGGGACGGGGAGACAACTGCGCCGCCGGCTCTGCAGCACCGTCAACCGGGCCGCGCTTCGCCTCGACGCCGCCGCTGCCGCCGCCTCCCCTCGGGAACCGAACCCACCTGCGCTGCAGGTAAGAGAGGCGCGCGCGGGGGGGGGGAGGGGTGTTTTGGCGCCAACTCCCGTCCACCTCGCCTCGGGCGCCTTCTCGCCTGGGTGGGCGGAGGGGACGCGTTGCTTGGCGCTCGGACTTCGCTTTCCTGCAGACCTGATTCCCTCTGGCCTGAAGGGGCACTTCTGGGGGGTTGGGGGGGCTTGCCTGTGGCAGAAGGAAACCAGGCTGGTGACCCCGGCGTAGGAGAGGCGCCAAGCTAGACGCCGAAATGACTCTTAAGCTGAAGGGGGAAAGGTTGTATGGGGTCGGCGGCCGGTCCCGTCCCCTCTGTAATACCTTAAATCAAACCTGCTTGGAGAAGGGAGGAAATGCCAGGAAGAAAAAAGTTCAACAGGAAAGGAGTGGCAAGGAATATTACTAGTGGAACTCGTTGTATGAAACCTTAATATAGGAGATCAAAAGTGGAGAGGGGACAAATGGGACTGTGTGGTATTTTGGGGGAAGCACCCAAACCTTCCTTTGCTGTCATGTCCGTGTCTTTTAAAACCACAACCTTGAATTGTCTTCCCTCACGCTCCAGGGGATAAGTCTTGCCAGACTGACCTCAAGGGATATTTGGCACCGCTCAAATATTTCCACTTAGAACACTCATTCCCACAGCTTTTCATCATTTATTTCACTTAAGAATCTTCATAGCAGGGATAAGGACATGATTCTCTAACAAAGTTTTTGCCTCTTGTATGCAAACAGCAGCATTTGTTGCTGAATTATCTAGTATTGAAACCAAATTAGTGCTGGTGCTGAGTGCCTCTTTTCAGTGCTGGCAATCAGCCTCCCTACATATGAAGAGTCCCTAAAAGTGGTTTTGAACATATTTTCTGAATGTGTATTAAGTGCTGCCTCCAGAATAATACTTAGTGCTTGAGGCTGGATCTCTTAATGGGGTCGAATGGGCACATCCATGTGAAAACATTGCATGCAAAGTAATAAGTCATGCAGTTTTCCAGAACTTTGTCCATGAACACAACAGACGTATTCATGCTTATATCTAGCACATTTTGCCTGACCATGTTTCCACACGTGCTTTAAAATGTTTTTGAATGTCAGTAATGGTAGCTTTTGGTGAGTGTTACACAGCAGTCTCTTCTCATGAACTTAAAAGGTTTGGAAATAGATATTCCACCACATGGAATATATAGTCATTTTCCCAATTCTGTAGTACTAGATTCTGTGCATGTCCACTAATAAATTAAGGTTCAGGAATTTCAGTCGAGCTTATACCAAGTGGATGGTATTCGGTAACTGTCAGCAACCCAATTTAATATACACTGTATTGTGAAAACATTGATTTCTGTCAGGAATTCAGCTTAAAGAATTGGTTTGAATAAAGTATCTTTTATCTATCGAACAATGGAATATATCTTACTGGGCAGGAGACGAAAGTCATTACAGACATTTGGTAAATCTGGCTTTTCCACATACAGTACAATACAAATTAAGTAAAGCTGACCAAGCTAGGAAGTCAACTGCTTTGTACTATGTACTTTTGCATTTTGTGAAAATGAGTTTGTGTTCTGGAAGTATTTTCTGGAAGAAATTTATTTTGTGTTCTGGAAGTATTAGCAGCAGATATCCCAGTGGATATTTATAGTAAGAGGAATCTGACTTTTTGTATTCTCAGTGTGCATTGACTTTTGGCATCTATACTTCAGATTCTGCTTGTGATGAATGAAAGGGTTTCTTGACTATTATATTTTAGTAGGAAAAAATATATCAATCAGCAGATCTCTAGGGAATCCAAATATCTTTCCTTATAGAAATATACTTGCTACTTGGTTCTCTTTTTTATTCGTTTTGTTATAGTTCATGAAGGAAGCCTTTAGATTATCTAAATGTTACTAGCAAAGAATTGTGAATTAGCTAGCACTTAGCAGCATGACATCACAAGAAGACAGTAACACAACTTTTCCTAGCTCTTGTCTTTTCCCTTATTTTTATACTTGGATACTAAAGCATATAATATAGCAACTTTCCTGAAACTAAATTAAATCAGAGTCTACTCTGTCTAGACGGGAGACTGCCATGTACCCTTCCTTAAGTTCATAATGGGAAAAGATGGGGTACAGAAATACTGCGTAAATAAATAACCATGTAGAGAGTTCTTCAGCTTTCCCAGTAGCACAGTGAAATTGTGCAGAGCAATAATAAATGCTTACACATACTTTTCCTAGTGTTTATCATGTATAAGGTTTTTGAAAGCTTATTGAATTTTAGTCATTCAAAATGTATTTTTATTGCATTGTATAGCTTTAAGTATTACCCCACCTAGCTGATTGTGGGTGATCTCAGAAGCTATCTCGGTCTTTCCTGGTTAGTATTTAGATGGAGGGTCATCCGGGAATTCCAGCGCTGTTGGCTAGAATTTGAAGACAAAATCTCAGAAGATGAGAAACGTGACAGTTCTGTACTGTAACCAAGAAAATTTCATGGACATGACCATGCATTCATTAGGAGTCAAATTTAGCTTGAGAGAACTTTACTTTTACTTTTCTTCTCAATGATTATGATAGGACAGATGTAAGCCAAAAGACATATTGAATGCTACTTTTTTTAAAAGGACCAAACGTAAAAATAGATCTTAAAATAGAAAAGTAGCAGGGGGAAAGATAATACTTAACTTTAAAATAAATGTAAATAAATGTAAAACAAATGTAAGAAAATAAATGCAGCAGTCAGTGAACCATTTTTCAACCTGATTTCTTCCAGATAAGTTAGACTTCATTCTCAACCTTTCTGACCAATACATTTTTTTTTGTCATTCTTCTTTCTGTTTAATTTTTTCCCCATTTTTCAGTTTTGTTTCTGTTTTTCCTTGTATGCATATAGTATTTCCTTTAATAGTGTGATGGTTTATGCATACGTTTACTATCAGATGTTATCAACTATAATCTATATACTACTAAAACTCTTATGCCTGTTTGATACTTGGTAACCATCAATTGGATGAAACAGTGCATTGTAGGGCAACAATTTTTGAGCCAAGGTTCCTCAAATGGGCTAACTTCCAGAATGCATCCAAAATCGAGGACCCATGACTCCTGTGGAATTGAAATTTGGCAAATATTATAAAACATTTTATAACATAAAAATTATTATAAAACATTTTATGACATAATATAAAATGTCATAAAACATTTCCTGCAGTCCATTCCTTATGTTTGACTATGCTATGCAGTTCAATATGAATGACATGGGCTGTTTTCAAGGCAGATACATCTCTGGATTTTTAAGAACTTTTCCAGTGAAGGCAGTGCATTAGAAGCTCTGCCATTGCTGAAAGCAGTGAGGAATGTGGTAAGGAATCTCTGACATGATGATCCAACAGGTCACAGGTTGTCTAGTGTTTTTATAAAATTCAGTAATTTAAAAAAAACTTTGGGATAGCTCAGCTGCAGTATGACATATGAATACCAGTGTACTGCAGAATGTTAAGCAAAGGCTTGGATAACTAGGTACATCATCTGATCTGATAGTCTTTGATACTATATTCCAGTTACTGCTTTTGAGCCAATCCATGGTTGTTGTGAGAATCTTTAAAAGAATGGGATATGAAAGGATCAAGGTACCCAAATATCTGTAAAAAGTATTTTTCTAATGCATTCTAAAGTTTCTGTTAATGTTATTAGGTCGGGATATATGTTTAAAAAACAATATGGGAAGAAAGGTTTATTTTGTTTTTCTGGCATCACGTGGTTTGGTGAGAAAGTCCATAATTTCTTTCTCTTGTTACAGAGGTCTACCCTGATTGCTCCATTCTTTCCTATTCTTGAAAATGAAAAGAACTATTTTATATTTCCTTTTGCTGGTTGGACTTTTTCCTGTTTCAGCCAGAGAGCGTCATCTTCCAAGAACACCTTTGAGTCAAAGAAATGATGCTCCTTTTCTTGGTAAGTTGCCGTGAGTCTGTAAAACAAAGAAATGTGTACAGCTGAATCTTTCTAATGTTTGCAGATGAGAAGTACAGGTAGTCCTCGAGTTACAACTGCAGTTGGGACTGGGATTGCCATTGCTAAGCTATGCAGTTGTAAAGTGCGATGTCACGTGACTGCATTGCTTAGCAAAGGCAATCCAGGCACTCCTGGTTATCAGGTGGGAAGTGGAGGGAGTCCCAGATAAGGAACGTGGGGGTGCCACAGGAGGGTGGGGAAGGCCCTGGGAAACCCGGCGCAGGCTGTGTGCAAGTTGGGGGAAAGGGTGCTCCATGCAGCACAGAAAGGCCACTGGGGACTGAGGGCACAGGGTACGTCACAGGGAGGCCAGGGAAAGAGAATGTGAGGTTTGTGCATGCATGTGTGTGGGTGCAGGATGCCTGAGGAAAAATGGTGCAGGGTGTGTGCAGTTGCAGAGAGGTCATGGAAAGAGGGTGCAGGGTGCATGTGTGTGATCGCAGGGAGGCTGTGGAAAGAAGGTGGGGTGCATAAGTGTGTGCAAGCGCAGGGAGGCTGGGGAAAGAGGGCACAGGGTGTGCACGAGCAAGGGGAGGAAGGAGGGTGTGGTGCATGCAAGCGAAGAAAGGCTGGGGGTGGGGGAGACTTACCCCAGCAACTTGCAACCTTCCTTGCCGGCTTCCCATTGACTTTGCTTGGGGGAAGCTGGTAGGGAATGGTGATCACATGACTGCAGGATGCTGCAACTGGTCATAAATGCGAGCTAGTTGCCAAGCACCTGAATTTTGTTCGCGTGACTGCAGGGGCACTGCAACAGCCAGAACTTTGAGGAGAACCAGTCATAAGTCCCTTTGTTCAGCACTGCCATAACTTCAAACAGTCACTGAATGAACAGTTGTAACTTGAGGATTACCTATATAGGGACTTTGGGGGTTCTTTTGTAGAATAACTGATTTTAGTGGAAGAAGGAATAGCAAATGAAGGGGAAATTAGATTTTTTGTTGGACTGGTCACTTGTTTTGAAATAAATCAGTAAGATATAGCAAGTAATAAAATTAGAATTAGGATTTAGATGAAATAAATTAGGGCACAAGCATATATTACATATAAATTCCTATAACATTTATCTAAAAGAAAACCCACTTCTGAAGAAGGCATTGAGATTACAAAAATGGTAAGGGAAGTGTGTGCTTAACAGTTTTCCTTTCTATTATTTTTCTTTTCTATATTTCAAAACAACCTTTCTTCTCTTAGTTTTACAATAAAATTTAGAGCAGGAAAACAGTAGGCAGAAAAATAGTTAATTCTCTTCATTCCCTCCACTGCCTTTTCAACCAAAATTTCTTTCCGGAAGTAGCTTTTATAATTTGAAATGTCATGCTGGGCTAATGTTTCACCCATCTGTATGTATTTTCTACATTTGGGCTTCTAATGAAGCATGCATATTGGAAAATACTACCCTCAATGAGATTGTCTGTTTGCATTATGTTTGAAATATGCAATAGTATCTTGGAGTAAACTAGAACAACAGATCTCTGTTGGAAGCTTAACTAGATGACATAATACATAGTTTCTCTTTCCATTGCTGATGTATAACAAACGCTTGATTCCCAGTAGAGGCTTTGCCTCCAAATCACAAAATGAAAACTATTTTTTTCCTGCCTCACCCAATTTTTCCTTTTGAAATCTAGATTTAATGTACCCCCATTTAATAAATGAGATTAAGATTTCAGATTATTTAATGCAATGGATCAAATTTCCATCAGACATCCCTCTGAAATCATAGATCTGTTGCATCTAACATAGTCTGGATAAAGCAGATATATTAATTTTACATTAATGTTATGTCATTTGTGATAGTTCATATCATTTGTATAATGAATCAAAGCAAAGCAAATGTAATGCTGTCAGAGCAGAAATATCAAGAATGAGTATTGACATTCTGGGTATCAGTGAACTGAACTGAACTGAAAGAGGTCACTTCATGTCAGATCAGATCTATTGCAGACAAGAAAATCATAGAAGAAATGGAGTGGCTATCATTATTAACAAAAGGTTGTCGATGCTGAGGTATAAGCTCCAAAATGATAAATGATCTCAATTTGAGTGCAAGGCAAATCTTATGATGTATGCTCCAATCACAAATGCAGAGAAAGCAGAAGCTGAATTGTTCTGTGGCAACTTGCAACACAACACCCAAAAAGATGTCATACTAATTATAGGAGACTGGAATGCAAAAGTTGGAAATAAAATAACATGTGGAATATTTGGAAACGTTGGCCTTATATATGAAATGAAGCAGGAGTCAAATTAATGCAGTTCTGCCAAGAAAATTCAGTGTTTATAGCCAATATAAGACCAACCAACCAAAGAGTGACTTTGCATGGACGTCATTAGATGGGCAACACCAAACCAAACCAAAAATGACTAAACAAAGGTGGAGAAACTATTCAGTCAGCAAATAGTAAAGCTGTTGCAGTTCCTTCTTATAAAATTATAACTAAAACTAAAGAAAACAAGCAAAATGACCACAACTAACAGTATAGTTCATATGATTATACAATAAGGTAAATAATAGATTTAATTGATTAGATTTGATAAATATAGTACCTGGAAAACTCTGAACTGAAATTCATGACAACAAGATGAAGTGAACAAAAATATCCAAATGTACAAAAAGAAGATGAAATGGTGCTCTACTGATAAATTGAAAATAGCTGAAGAAAAGCAGAATGCAACAGACACAGAAGAAAATGTGCCCAATTAAATAATGAGTTCCAGAGGAAAGCAAGAAGAGGCAAGGAATTGTATCTAAAAAGCAATCAAGGAAATCTTTTATACATAGATAGTCACAAAGAAGACAAAGAAGGCAGTGTTCTACTGGAGAAAGAAGCTATGATTGCATAAATATCTGGAAGAACTTTCCCCAAAATATCCCCAATCAGTAAGATTTGCTCACTGAACTAGAGCCAGACATTCTGGAAAATAATGTTAAATGGGCCCTAGAAAATACTGCTAACAGTGAAGGTGTAGGAGTTAATGAAACTCCATAGAAGTGTTCCAAATCTTACAAGATGGTACAGTTGAAGTACTACTTGTAAGCAGTTTGTTAGCAGATATAAGCAGTGGCCAAAGACCAATTTATTTTTAATACTCAAAAAAAGGAGTATTAAGGAATGTTCAGACTATCAAAACATTATCTCACATGCTAGTAAAATAATGGCCAAGATTTTACAATCCAGACTTCAGCAATACATACAACCAAAATTGTTCAATTTACAATCTGAATTCAGAAAAAGCAGGAGTACTGAAGATCCCAATTGCTAGGATCTAATGGATAATAAAAAAAAAGACAAGGGAATCCAAAAAGACATCTATATAATACACTGTAATACAATTGTATTGATTATACAGTGCAGTACTACTTTTGTCAATGCAGAATACAACAAATTGAGGATAATCCCTAACAACAAGCATATACTAGGCTACCTCAGATGCCGACTGAAAAACTTATATGATAACCAAGAAGCAACAGCTAGAATAAAACATGGAGCAATTAAATGGTTCAGAATTAAGAAAGGAGTGCATCAAGATTGTATACTATCTATTCATTTGTTAACTTACATAGAGAAAATATCATGAGAAATGCTGGACTAGGGGAAATATAAATTTTAATAACTTGATAGGGAAAAACTTCAACCCTATATTTGCTGATAATGATACTTTTATAGCTGAAAGCAAGTAAGATTTAATGAATCTCCTGTTGAAATTGAAAAAAGAGAGTGAAAAGCTGATTTGGTACTCCAAATTTAAAAACAATTAAGATTATGTCAACAGCAATATCAACCCAACAGATACAGGAAGAGAAGAAGCTAAAATAGTAAAAGACTTTATCTTGCTAGGCTCAGTAATTCACAGTGATGGTGACTATAATAAAGAAAGAAAATAAAATTATTGAAAGAAAAACTATGACAGATCTAGATCAAATATTAAAATGTAGAAACAAAGATATGTATTATCAAGGCCATGGTTTTTCAGTTGTAACATGGTTATGCAACAATCATCAGAAAGGGTGAACAAACAGAAATTGATCCCTTTGAATTGTAATGCTAGAGAAAATTGTTGATAATATTTTGGATCAAAGAATGATTCAATGCTAGATTAAGTAAACTCAGACTGCTCACTGGAAGCACTAATAATGAAGCTAAAGTTTAAGTATGTTAGTTACATAATGTTAAAACAAGAGTCATTAAAGGAGACTTTAATGCTTGGAAGTATCGAAGGCAATTGAAAAGGAGGTTGACAGATGACAACAGGCTGCATACTATCATTAATGACTCAAGCATGAACTCACAAGAATTCAAAGATGCCGTTATTGAAAGACAGTCTGGCGAAATGAAGAAACTGAATGACTGAACGACAAAAGTTAAGCATATTATGCAAGCCGTAGTCATGTGATTTGGTTGGTTTTAGCTTTGTGTGTTGTGAGATCCATCGCTATAGTTTGTAAACCATGGTTTATAGCTTTACGTTATATGTTAATATGGATATTGTGGATTATTCAATAAAACATAGTAAGAATAAGCTGCAGCTTAGCACAATGCATCAAGCTAACTAATATTCAAGGAAGTATGACTCAGTTGTTCCTCTTTTCAGTGCTAAAGTCATTTGATTAGGACCACCAAAGAAGCTGATTATGTTTATGTTATAGACCACTGTATTCTTACAGAGCATAGCTAAAGGTATCTCAGATGTAGCATGGCAAATAAAATAGGAAAACTAAAGGTTATATTTTATGTACCATACTAACCCATGAGGTACTGAATTAATTCAGTTGCCTGGTTTGCGTAACACGTTGCATCATAAACTAACCATAAACTGAACCATAGCCAACAACCTTTTGCCCTAGCATTTTATGTGAATCAAACTTGAGTGTATTTTCTTAGGCAAACACAGGCTAGGAGAAGCTTGGATACAGCCAGATGTGCAGTCAGAGCAAATGATAGAGAGAGAGCTTATAAAGTGTTATTTCAGTTTAAGGAAGGAAATACTTTACCTTTCTTTGACAATGCATTGTTCAAGAGAAAGCTTTCTGTAGGCCATGGAAACTATATAAGAAATAGAAGGTAACTGGCTCCTTATGGTGACTTGGCTGGGAGAATTCTTTATAGGCTTTTTTTTCAATGAATTGGTGAAATGTGTGCTAGTATTTCTGAAAAATACAGCAGAATAAACAAATGATGGTGCTTATGTTGCTTCAACAATAACTTAAAAAAATAAACACCTATATATAGGAGGCTATAACATTAGATACTTACCACTGGTTAGATGCTATCTATTTTTTTACATACTAGCATACAATGTTCAACTCCAGTTGTATAGCCCATATTAAAATTCTGGTGGAGAAATCCTGTGTGGATTAAAAGTTATATTTTAGTATTTTCTACCTGGAAATAAAACTTCCTACACTTTTTAGACACTTTTATTTTGGAGGTGGTTTACTTTATAAAGCTGATTATATAAATTTTATCTTGTTTTGTTTTCATTCCAGAAAATGTTTGCAGTAATAAACGTCTTGACCTTGTGTTCATCATTGATAGCTCTCGTAGCGTTCGCCCTTATGACTTTGAAAAAGTGAAAGAATTCATCTTAACCATCCTGCACTTTTTGGACATTAGTCCTGATAACACTAGAGTGGGACTAATCCAGTATGCCAGCACAGTCAAAAATGAATTTTCACTGAAGACTTTTAAGAAGAAACAGGATATAGAGAGAGCAGTGAAAAGAATGATGTATCTTGCCACTGGAACCATGACAGGATTAGCTATTCAGTATGCAATGAACATTGCATTTTCAGAATCTGAAGGGGCTCGGCCACTCAGTCAGAATGTACCTAGAGTTATCATGATAGTGACAGATGGGAGACCACAGGATCCAGTTGCAGAAATTGCAGCAAAAGCCCGAAATTCAGGAATCCTAATATTTGCTATTGGAGTGGGAAGAGTAGATATGAACACGCTAAAGTCAATTGGGAGTGAACCTTATGAAGACCATGTTTTTCTGGTTGCAAACTTCAGCCAAATTGAATCACTGACTTCTGTGTTCCAAACTAAAATTTGTGGTAAGGTACTAAATATATATTTAAAAGGCTTCATTAGAAATACTGCTTTAAAAAAATGCTCTGTATCCATGTGTATATAATCTAAGAGTCAAAGCACCTAATCTAACTTCCAAACCTCCACTGGAATAGTGCTTCTTTGGCCTGTTTTTTAAATACTTGTAGAGTAGGCCATCTGTACCTCTGGTGGGGAGGATGATCCATAAAATAGGGGCCACCACTGTGAAGGCCTATCAGCTGGCCCACAATCCATGAACTTCAAGGAGAGAAGATCTGAAGTAGACATCTAAATGCCCAGATAGGCAGATTCAGTTTTGGCAATGTGTTGCCTGGTACATTCCTAGTGCCATGCCATAAAATACTTTTATTTTGGAGGCAGTTTACTTGTGATGAAGATAACAAGACTGTTAGGATAAATTCTGCCATCTATACAATTTTAGGCGTTGTGACTGCATGGTGTTTCCTATTCTGAAATTCCACTTTCAGGAGATTTCTGGCAGTTTCACATGGAACCATCAAAATCTAGACCAGCCTTCTCCCAGGCTGAGTATTATAATAACTAGCACTTTGAATTGGGCCCAAAAGTATTTTGGTAACCAATGCAGCAACTTCAAAATAGGTGATATTCTTGCTTGATGGGAGAATAACCTGTCCCAACTGGTGCCCTCCAGATGTGTTGGGACTATAATTCCCAGAATTCCATTAACCATGCTGGCTGGGAATTCTGATAGTTGAAGACACAAGATATCTGCAAGGGGCACACTAAGGAAAGCTGATTTGTATAAGAATAATTGTATATAAAAATAATGGAATTATTATCACTAATTGAAGTTATAATACTAGCTTTCTCAATCTTGATCTCTACAGATGTTTTGACTACTACTCCTATTATTTTCACCCAGCATAAACAATACTCACCCTGGGAGAAGTCTGGTCTAGATTTTGATGATTCCATGTGAAACTGCCAGAAATCTCCTGAAAGTAGAATTTCAGAATAGGAAATGTCATGCAGTCACAATGCCAAAAATTTTATAGATGGCAGAATTTATCCTAACGGTCTTGTTATCTTCATCAGCAATGCAGAACTAGTCACAGTTGTGTTGACACAATAGTCTTAACTTGATTACTTCATTAAGTCATTTTCTAGATTCACACAATACATTGAATCCTAAATATACTAAACTAGCAGAGTTTGTACAACACACTATGTCTTAAAAATCAACTAAAGTTGAACCTAATCAAACATAACATGTCATGCAAGTGCAGCCACTAAGCTTTTCACTTATTTGGTTAAACATTTATTCACTCAATTCAGTCAACATATCATGTTCATGTGCATATGTTAAAAAGCTCTATTGAACTTTAACACAGTATGATTTTGTGTTTGAAAATAACAGGATGGAAGGAAAAGTAGTAGTAGTTGTTTCCTCTTTCCTGGGCTTTTAACTAAGCACAGTACAACATAGCAACTGTTGAAAAAAAGAGTTATTATTTGAACTAAAAAAGCAAAGTATGTTAAATTTAAGAAAATGGTACTGCTTGAGAAAAGGTGGAAACAAAGCCATTGCCCTTACTGATGGTATTTACCAAGGTGACATAAACAGTACATTAATCCAGGTCTAGCATCCTAATGCAGCCTCAGCAAGCTTTCTACACGCCCACCCCCAAATTTGTGACTGCAAATATAACAGGATTAAGGCCTTTTAAAACACAGATGGGGGTGAGTACATGACAGTGTAGAAACTGCCCACTTGCTTAGGATAAGATTGCAAAAAGCATCAGAAAAAGATCAGGTCATTTGGTGAAAAAAAATAGAAAAAGGATTGTAAAGAAAATAGTGCAAGAAAAAAATGTCAACATGAATGGAATGAAAACTATAAATGGATGCTTAATTTTTTAAAAATATATTTGGTGAATGGAATCTGGAAATACATTTATAATAAATAAATCCCTCAGTCTTCCTAAAAATGTAGCTCAGTTCTTAGTTATCATTGCCACTCATGTGATTGGTATTTATATGCCTAAAGTTTATAGATTTATAAATCTTACATCATCCATTAACAAAGTGTAAAATCAGTATTGATGAATGTTCCATCACTTTAATATACATATTTTCTGTTGATACTTGGGGGGGGAGGGGTATTCTTGTGTTTTTATATATCAGTTTTAATATCATTAACTGGGTTTTTAGTCACATTCTTGTGCTAACTTATGTATTGCTTTTTTTTCCCCAGTCCAGCATATGTGTAGTATAACCGAGCATGGTTGTGACCATTTCTGCATCAACACTCCTGGCTCTTATGTATGTAAATGTAAACAGGGATATATTCTGAACTCAGATCGGAGAAGCTGTAGCAGTGAGTTTCATATCTTATCTCTTTCATAGCTCACCATTTTATAAATACACTTTATGGTGGGGATGTACAACTTTTTGGTCCAAGGGCTGCATCAACTGCAGATTAGAGGTGTGCAAATATATCTAGTCACATATTATACACACACACTGTAAACCAGTTCATAAACCCAATATTCATGCACATTTCCCCCCTCTTTCCAGTGACTATGCTTACAATTCCATCTGTGATTTTGAGCAAAATTAATGGGTGAGAATAGAAAGCCTCATTTCTCTCCTTGTCAGTTTTGTGATGTTAATTATTTATGGAGTAATATTGATCAATATGAAAACATTATGTCTACTGTGATAAAGTATTTAACACAGATGAATATGCAAAGCTGGGCAATCAGTGGCCTTCCAAATATTGCTGAACAGCTATATTCTTCACCATTGTCTGTGTTGGTTGGGGCTGCTGGGAATCACATTCAGCAACAGTGGAAGAGTCACAGGTTGCCTACTGATACAGAGGTATTTTTGTGGGTGAGGATCTTGTTTCTCATAACTTGCCTTAGAAATTGTAATAGATGTATAGATTTGTTGTGTGCACTAACAGCTGAAAGTCAAATTAACACATTTTCACAGGACAGAATTACACATTGCAGAAAATACAGGCATACAATTGAAATAACCATCAAGCTTTCCTTTCCGTAATTTCTAATAAAACATATCTCATGCCTTTTTCCTTGCTCCACATCACTGACTGCTTGACAGTAAGGCTAGCTAGCTGCCTTGCAGGTTGCTGCAGTATGCATTAGAGAGTCGACTCTAAAATCAGTGTTTTTTGTCCAGTGTGAATTCTAGAGCATTGTGCAAGTCTTATGCTATGAAAGTCTTGAATTAAGTTTTTTCATAGTTCCTTTCCTCTTTTTCCCCAATTTTCTTGCTTCTTTCAGCGTTTGTTATTTTCCTCAAAGTAATCAGAATTTAAAGAAAAACTTTGATTTTAGACTCTAAATTCCAAACGTATTTTGAAATAATGTTTCATATAATATCTATCATTGCTGCTAGTAATAAGAAACAAAACAACACTGAATATATTGTCTGATTGGCTCTTTCTAGACAATATGGTAGTTAGCAGTGCCTATCTAAAAAGTAGACTGTATCTACAGTATTGTGTAACTTGCGTTGCACGTGGTAAAGCACATTACAGTTTAACTTACAATGTTGTATGAACCCAGACTGTAGGTCAACATACTATTTGTTTTTACTTAGCATGTTGGACAGATCCAGTCATTAGGATTTTTTAATCATGGTTGACAACACATTATACAAGGAGCCTAGTCATAAACCATAGTTAAAACAAATCATAGCTTGGGCAGCATATAAACAACCAAAAACTCTGATGATGAAACAGCTTATTAGGTTTACATTTATGCAGATCCAGTGATTGTGTTGCCTTGTTTATGTTTGTTATTCATTAAAATATAATATACCATCCTTCCAGAGTAGCTAACACAAAATACAAGATAACCTGCATAGTCCAAAACATGCAGTTCAAAAATAGTGGGTTTTTGGATTTGCTTTTCCTTTTAAATGCTCAAAAGCATATAAGAGCAAGATTTTTTTCTCATAGCTTCCAGTTTCTAGAGTTGGATTAGTTTTGTTTATATTTTCAGATAATGAATTGTCAACATAAACCAGATGTATTTAACTAAATGCTGGCGCTGGTTTTTAGTTCTTTTCTATGCTAAGCTTTCAGTCCTCATATCATCCAATAATAATATATTTAAAGCATTATGTTAAATCCACATAACACTGAAGTCAGTGACAAAAGTATCTGGTAATGATTATTAAACATTATATCTATGTAGCTAACAGATAGATAGATAGATAGATAGATAGATAGATAGATAGATAGATAGATAGATATACACATACACACACGCATGCATGCATGCATGCAAATTGCATTAATGTCCACGTTATTGACTTGTACGTGAAGTCTATTGCAGGATTCTTGTGTAAATGGTTTGAGGATTGCAATTTTCAATACTTCAGCTCCCCTTGAAATAGGTACATAAGCTTCCATGAGAGTTGGAACCTAGAACACTCAGGGTCCCATTTCAGTGAAACCTATGTGCACAGACCTCTCTGTTATAGGTATTCATATTCAGCATATGGATAATGGGACTTAATATCTACATGATATTGGAATAGGGTTCATCCTGTTACCTCGTAATCACATGAAACCCCATCACCAGACTAGCATGAAACAAAGGGGCTATCTTACAGTGATTGCTAAAACTGCATGCAAGAAAAGAGTAATTAAAGTATGATCTTCATATTCAAGTGTGTTTTTCATGCTCAAAAGAATGAGTACTCACAAAAAGGTGATTATATCACTATGTAAACTATACATGCATTTCTAAAACAGCACTACAGTACAGCTGTTTTCTTTCCTCTCACAGTTCTTGGATCCAATTTAAACTATACTCATACTGAAATCTGAGACTGCAATCCAGTTGCCTAGGATGAAATCCAAACAAACTCAGGTCTTCCTGTGTAGTAGACTTGTATAAGATAAAGTAGTAAATAAATGAAATTATATAAAGAAAAATATGCTAAATATTGACAGTACAGTGTTGCAGTTTCTTCCATCAGTAGTGTGCCAAAGCTTTCCTAGACTGAAGATTAATTACTAAAGATGGCTTTGCAGTTAATTAGAATTTTACAGCTGACTGACAAATATACTGTAGTTGATCTGTAAAATCTAAGAATTTTATTTAATTTTTATTCATCTTTGCTTTAAGATGAGCATTTTACATTTTTGCTTTGCTTTATCATGAGTATTCAGGATTTTAAATAATCTTGGTTTTGCCATTCCATTTAAAAAATAATCCCAATCCCACTTTGTGGCAACATCTACATTTTGGAACTCTTTTCCTCCCAGCTTCCTCCCTTGTGGTATTTCACTTCAAGGCAATGGCAACCTTCATGTTTAGGCAAGCTTGTTTTGTTACACATGATTTTCTCCAATGCCTCTGCTTAGTCTTTACTACATTGTGTGCGTGTGTGTGCGCACGTGCATGTTTGTATTTGTTTATAGTACTGTGCCTCCGTTGACTAAAGTGCAATGGTGGTATGCAATCTTGCAATGAAATTGTTTTCAGGCTTTCTACATTTGAAGAACCAGCCCTACATTAACTTAACTAATCAGGAATTCCTACATAGGAGGAAGACAAAAACATTATGCTACAGGGACACTGCTTTGTCAGTGAGCACTTGAAAATGAAATCCAGAGCACTGTCATGTGAATGGATTTTGGGATCAGTGTTCATAATAAACTATACAATATAATTCTAGATATAAATAATGACATCTCCAACTTCTTGCTATGGAGCAAAAACTTATGCAAAGAGTTTGGCTTTAAACCAACTGGTTATCTGATTATAACATTTGCTGCACATGGAGAGAAATTCTTGAAATAGGGTATGCTAACAGACAATAAAAGGATTTTATATAACAAAACATACAAAAACACGTTTTATGTCCAGTGGTTCATTTCTTGAATAAAATAATGTTGCCAGTTCTAATTTAATCCAGAAGCTGAAAAATTTATTTCCATATATTTCTCATTCTTTTATTTAATTATACTTTCCTAAACTCTGATGTCCATCTGAATGCCAAAACCGAATGCAAACAACCACCAATTTCTTGCAGAAATGCAATAACATTTTACCATTTTTAAATTTTTTCCAGTCCAGGATCTATGTGAGATTGAAAAGCATGAATGTGAGCACATATGTGTGAATACACCTGGATCCTATGTCTGCCAATGTTACGATGGCTATGAACTTGAAGAAGATGGGAAGAATTGTTTCAGTATGTATTTGTTTTCAATTTGTTTTCAATTAAAGTACCTGCTGATTTCTGTTATTGCCCCAGTATAATGCTGTATCATTTTAATTGTTTGTTGCATTCACAGGTTTCTGGTGAGATTGTTGACTTCTTGCTTTGCAACTGTAGGTTCTCTGTATTATATAAGAGGTTTATTTGGATGTTTCCTCAGTTTCAGAGTAGCTTAGAATGGAATGCATGGTTCAGCATAAGAAAAAGAATGAGACAAGGATGCATGTTTTCCCCATGTCTGTTTAATTTTTACAGTGAATATTTTATACGAATGGCAGAATTGGAAGAGATGTCAGTGGGAATCAAAATAGGAAACTGAAATAGGAATTAGAGATATGTAAACCCTACCTCTTCCCTCTCATCCTCTATGCCCAGTTTTGTCTTCCCTGTCCTTCCCAGTGTATCTGTGTCTTCCTTTTTTCTCATTTCGATATTGTTTTTTCTTTTCTACTGCTTCTGGAAAGAGAGCTCCTAGAAGGAGAGAGGGAAATGGATATGTTCATGTATACTTGTGTGTTTCTGTACTTATTCAGTGAATATATTTTTGCCCCACCCCTGCTCACCTTAGGAGTGTGATTTTTGGCAGCTATAATACACACGTGCATATATGCACATACAATATGATATATGCACACATTTATTAGGGAGGGAAAAACCTCCAGGAATTATTTCAGCAGGAGTTGGCAACCTTAATTTGATCAGGTATGAAGCAAGACACTGCATAGGATTTCTGTCTGTGTTATAATTATCTATTCTTCCTTTTAAGGGAAAACCCTATTTTTCTGATAATTTTTGAATAACTATTCTTGTCTAGAGTCAGTAATAATTGCTGTATAGAAAACTGTTTTAATACCACACAGATGGTTTCAAAAATGAGTTCAGATAGTGGCACTGAATACAGTTTATATTTTACAAATAATTGTGTGAAAGCCATAAAGCTGGATAAGTTGAGAGGGAAAGAGTTTAGTTTTTTTTCATTTATGTACAATGCTTCTTTTCTATAGTGCTTTCATATACTATATAAAACACTCTAGATCAGACGTAGCTAATTCAGATCTCTAGAATATTCAATGCTGCTAAACATCTCTGTGTTATCCCTGGAAGATACAGTAAGGATAACACCAACACCACTACCACCCCCACAACTTGAGCTTGACTCTTGGTGACTTCAATGACAATTCCTAATTAAACTGGAAAAAAGTATTGAAAAAGCTGTCACTGAGTTTAGTCCTGGGTCTAATATTCTTTAACATTTTCATTACTTGGATAAAGATGTGGAAAGAATGCTTATCAGATTTTTGTATGACAGAATGCAAGCAAGGTAGCTAATATACTGAAAACAGATTTAAAATTATCTTGTTAGAGAAAAGGGCATTCTGAAAATAACAGAATACAATTCAGTAGAAACAACCCCAAAGTTTCTCATTTAGAAAACAAATAAAATGAACACTTGTCATCTGGGCTTGTCATTCTTCACAAGCTCAGTATGAGTCAACAGTGTGATGTGGCTGTTAAAAAGGCAAAAATACTTTCAGACTGCCGTGAAAGGAAAGCCTTACAGTGGCCAGCATGAGCTCTTCCTTCCCTTTGTTTTCCCTCCTGGGACTTTAAGGCAGCCTAAAGAGCATTGCACCACACCTAGTTTCCAATTATAAGAAGAAAACCCTGAGAGTACTGAAGTGTGTGTGCGCTTGGAGGTGGGAGTGGTGTGATAGAGCAGAAAGGAAGGATTAATAGCCAAGGGAGTGGAGTGGTTATCAGCTCAACAGGCAACTGGTGGTACAGGAGGAGCAGGCTTGTACTTCACCAAACCAGTAGCAGACAAACTAAAAGGAGAAGCAAAGCCCAGCAGCTTCACCATTCCAGCAGCGATGCTGAGAAGCTACAGTCAGCCAGCACAGGCTGAGAAACTACCAGGTGTTTCAGCAGCAGTTTAGAACAATAGCTGACAACAACAGAAGCCAACTTGAAGGTGGCTAAAGACTTTGGTGTAAGTTCAAGCAACAAAGAAAAATAGACTGTTTAGGAATAAGAAATACACATAGGTGTAGGCATAGATGTTAGTATAGGTATAGTATAAGATAGCATAGGCTTAGTAATAAATGGTAAGGTAGAAAATAAGTTTGTTAATTTTTATATAATAAAAGCTTCCATGGAAACACAGGGATGATAAAAAAAACAGTCTGTTTGTTGCTGGCCTGTACTGTTTCTGAAAAGGATCCCCTCACAGTTGCATTAACAGAAGTAGAGTTTCCAAATCTCAGAAAGTAATTGTTGGTGGGATCTTGCCTTAAGTATTATGTCCAATTTTAAGCACCATGCTTTAATGATTCAAGCAAACTGAAACAAAGAAAGGCAAAGAGGTTGGTAAACTAGAGAAAAATAGGGCTCTTCCATGCAAGGCCTTTTGTGCCATTCCCACAGTGAAGCCATGCCTCTGAATCCCATGCTAGCATCCCAGATGGGCAGTTGAAACAATTTTCTGTTACCCCAGCTATTCAGAAACAAATCACAAAATTTCCTTTTTACGATTAGATCTCCTTGAGCTCTCTGGGATTAGGGGAAGGGCCACTTTCCAATCTGTGGGAATAGCTCCATGGGTATCTCCCCTTCAGCTATGAAGATAAATGGTAGCTTCCTTATGGCACTTTTTTCAGCCAGATTGGCTGTTGTTTTCCCCCACTAAGAGACCAATTTCTGAACTTCTTCATTGGCTGGAAGAAGGGAATGCACATTGGCTCTAGTCATTCCCACAGCAGCTTTAGCTAGGATCATTGCAGGCTTTTGCAGAAATAGATCTAAGGGGTTGGGAAGAGTTTGTGAGAAAATATAATTTGTGGGGTCACAACAGTATCTTCCAAGTACCTGAAAGGTTCTTAACACAGAAGGTCAAGCCCTATTCTCCATCATCCTAGAGTGCAGAACCTGCAATAATGGTCTTACATTATAGGATGGCAGCTCTGTTGAATATTTGGAAAAAAATCTGAAAGTAAGGCTGATTCAATAGTGCTTACTCAGGGCTCCCATTTTCTGGATGTGTCCATACAGAATCTGGAGAGTCATTTATTGGGGATGCTTTAGTTTGGATCTCTTCACTGGGCCGTGTGCTGGGCTTGATGGCCTCAATGGCCAACTCTATAATTCTAGACTTTAAAAAAAGAAGCAGAACCAATATTATTAAGGTGGTTAAATATTGATCACCCTTTGTCAAAACGTTCTTTTTAGTACTTTATACATTTGTTTTTATGTTTATACCCCTATATTGCTGCTGTTGATGGTTTCAAGACATAGTGATACATTTTCCCTTAAATAAATTTGTACAATATGAATTATTAAAAAATGCCTTACAAATTAGAGAAGAGACAACTTGTTTTTATTTCAAAATAATTTCTGTGATATATGCTTTCCTATTGAGTGGGGTTTATTATTGAAACTAATCAATGAATCATCTCCTAAAATGTGGGGATGATTATATTAGATTTGTGTTAATATTACATCTCATGGGACAATTGCAAATGTATGTTATTTAAGGGAAAGCTGATTTATTATCTTAATTTCCAGTAAATAATCCACATTTTTTCTGCCTGGATACAGGAATGTCTTTTACGCAGATAATTAGATGAAAAGCTTAAATGTTCTCTATTCAAATCAATTGCTTTAAGTCACCGCGAGTACCAACTCCCATTATGCAAAAGAATATTACAGTATGCTTGCCTGATTAAACATATTTTAGTCTGCTTTTCCAAGGTTGTCTAGACTATGGCAGAGTTATAGTTGTGGGATTAAGGGGAAAATGCATTAATTCAAGCAAACATTTAATTTAAATTAAAAGTACAGTAATGTAATTTAGGAGTACAGTAAGAAATGCACCAAGATTTAGGAGTTAAGTCGCAATGGCAGGAAGGATTGATTCTCTAAGGTTTGTATAAAACGGGATGTACTATTTTGATGGATAAAAAGGAAAACATTATCTTTTGAAAAGTTCAAATAATCTTCTAGGAAAGCTACTTTGTGAATCCGTTTATCCATTGTTTAGAATAGTTCTGTGAAAACTGGTATTAGCATCATAAAAATAAATAATACTGTTCAACTTCATTTATCCAAAATCCATGGAGAAATCCAAACAATTTAGAAAAATAGGAGTTCTTTTTAGCTAGGTTTACATTGGGGAATTTGATAAGATTAACAGTTTATTTTATTAAGTAGAAATTTTATGAAATAGAACTCCAGGAGTTATATATAACCATATGTAATTTTTCTGAGTAATGATGTACACCTTTCACATATTCTTTCATAAATATTTGCTCTTTTTATTATCTTCCCTTGTAAATAAATCCTTGTATTTTGGTTATATTCAGGGACTATAACTAATTGTTTCTACTTGCAGAAAAAAACAGTAAGAACCAGCATAGTTGAGAAAGATCCAGATTCATATCCCTGATTGCTGCAAAGTTTACTCCCTAACACTAAGCCTAAATGATAATTTACTTCCCTAGATAGTTATAAGAATAAAATGGAGGGAAAATACTACATATGCCCCTTTGAGCTTCTTAGAAAAAGAGGATTATTGTAATAATGTAAATAAATTAGTGTGAACTGCTAAATCACCATAGACATGGTAGCACAGAGGGCCAAAATATTTTTTCCAGATATAGCTACAGTTTCCAGAAATAGCTATTTTCCAGATCTGAAACTGAGATTTTAAAGATTTTTAGGAATCCTTCCCTGTTCCACTAACTCCACTACGTCTTACTTATGGCACACAGTTAAGATATTTTTGAGGGAAAGAATTGGTGAGAAGCATTGAAGGTGAAATACTTTCATAGTTATAACCTAGGTTAACATGACTTAAACATGGAACATGACTGCTCATACATCTGGTTCCTGGCTAGCAAACAGCTAGTTAGTTTGGTCTTAATGTTCTTTCAAATGCAAGGCATGTGCCACTTCCTTAATTAACAAAATAACATTTTTAGGGCAATGTTCTTGAGTTAACTGAGGGCAGAAGTGGTATATAAGTTTGGACATGCAAACTGGTTTATGGTCTGAAGAGCTGAGCTGCATACACACGGTGGGATAGTATCATAAAACATGCTATGTGTTTCTACACATTGTAGAAAAACTTGACTCAAGAATGCCATTTTTGCTGACAGCTCCATGTTAGGCATGATATGCTGAATGATAAGTTAATAGAGTAATTGTAACTGAATCACTTATCATCAGAGCCAGCTTCCAAATATTGTTCAGTATTTACTGTACATTGTTCTGTGAAATGATGTGGGGAACTTTAATACTTAACTTTCACTATTTTGGCTACAGTGTTACATTCTGAATTGTTAAGAAGAGTAACTGAAGTTCTATTAATTTCAGTAAGATTACTTTAAGTCAGAGTTCAGACCACACAATATATGCAGTTAACAGACTTTCAGTAGTGAGCTTACCTATGGCCTCATCTTTCTTGTTGCATGTATCTGTTTAATGGAAGTAATAGTCTTACTCTGTTGTATGGACCTCAAACATATTCTTAGTTTTATTGTAGTTACAGCATCTGGCTTATAACAATCCATAATAGATTGGTAGAATGTAGTAAGACTGTAGTCTTGGTTGAAGAGTTGCATGTACTGGTGGGGCAATAAGATGATTACCTGAGCATGTTGTGGAACACAGTATTTCAACTCTTAATAATGACAATAATATAAATATATGGACAGAAGGGCCATCTACAAATAAGCTATGCTTTTTTATTGTGCTACTAAAATTTATGTGGAACTGGTCTGTTAGTAAGTGAAGAACTAGGTACTATCAATATTATATACATTCAGTTTTAAAGTTCTGCATTAGAGTCACTTGTCTTAAATTTGGTCTTGCTTTGTGCTTCAGTTGTGGACTACTGTGCTTTGAATAACCAAGGTTGTCAACATGAGTGTATTAATACTGAAGACTCTTACTATTGTCAGTGCCATAAGGGGTTCATTCTAAATCCAGATAAAAAGACTTGCAAAAGTAAGTTATCCACATCTCAGTTCTGTTCTTTAATATTTCAAATGTTATATGTAACCTTGCATACAACGCAAGGGCCTAACTCAGTATTCCCTTTGCATGCAGAAATTAATTTCATAACATCTTTGATGGAAGGAATCTCAGGGGCCAGTTCCTATAAAATACCTTTTGTGATTTCTAATTCTCAGTTGATTTAGCCACAAGAAAAGTGTCAGGTGTCCAAAATAGACGTGGAGGGCAATGCTCATCAAGAAGACAGGAGAATCATGCATGCACGCATACATACATAAAAGGCTATCTTCCAGGGCCAATGTCAAAACAAAAGAGTCTGCTCAATCCAGGAGTCTGGTTTAGGTAATGAGAAAAACCAGATCCTGGATTGAGCAGACTCTTTTGTGTCTGCAGAGGTCAGTGCCAGCAACTAGATGGACAAGGGCATGCTCATAGCAGACCTACACAACTAATAAGACCTGGGGAGATCCCTACCCAAGACCATTTAATCTCCAGACTTGTCATTGAGATATTGTAGATTGTACATACAGCAAAACCTGTGTCAGGAAAAGAGGAAAACTGCCATTTTAGTTTGGACGTTGAAGCATATGTGTGTGCATGTACCTAAGAGTGAGAATTTAACCTGAGCAAAGATTAAAATTTTATAAATATAACAGAAAGGAGATTTAATTGCAGAAAATACATTATTGGGATAGATAAAACTTAGCACCAGCTAGCAACATCCTATCAGGAGGAGAATCAAAGAGTGTATGTCGTGAAGAAAAGGCAGAAGGAAGTGACCCAAGGTCTCTTAGACCAAGAGCAGGCAGAGCGATGGACAATGAGGAGACACGCAGTAAATCCATAACCCTCTATCTACACCCTACTTTTCTGTTGTGATCATTACATCATGAACTGCTGAAGAGTCAGCATTTGAGTCAGACACTCCTTAAAAATGATTAGTGAGGCACCTTTCTGCCACCAGTGGAGGATGAGCAGAGAGGGAGGGAAAGAAACCCTTCCTATGTTTCTAGGAATGCCTGTACATTTTGTATTGTGTAGTATTTATATGAAGAAAATGCTCTGCTTTCAAACAAATCTTCAGAGAGAAAAAGTGCTCACTAAAACTGAAGCATTAATATTCATTCCATTCTGTATATTTGTATTTTCGACTACTGTTCTTTAAGAATTTCTTCTCAATCTTCAGGACCAGACCATTGTGCTTTGCAAAATCATGGCTGTCAGCAGGAATGTGTCAATACAGATGAATCCTATTTTTGCCAATGCAAGCAAGGATTTACTCTTAATCCAGATAAGAGAACTTGCAAAAGTATGTTGTCCTAAAGTGTATAGTAAGTTCATCTGCTTTTATTTATCCACATCACTATTACAACTCATTTCCTATTACACTATTCTTTTTTCAATTATAACTTTAGAATATGCCTATGAAACTGATTCTTCCTACATTTCCTTATAATCCTCAGTTCAGTCATTCCTGTGTACAAAGATAACTGTTTATTCATTCAAGTACATGTTTATATACTTTTTATTTTGTCAAAAGCTGTATGACTGTGTGCCAATTAAAGTACAATGTGTGCGTAAAAAGTCTTCCTAGGGAACAATTTCCATTTCCCTTGGAGTTCTATCCAAGGCCAAACCTAAACATTAAAAAAAAAAAAAAAAGTGCACTAGCCAAGGCTTGGATGATTAGAACAGATTTTATATTTTTTTTAAATAGGAAACTGATGCAACACCATGTTAATTAAGCAGATCATCAGAAATCACAGACTTATGTTTAAGTAAATTGAAAACTCTAACAGGGTAGTGGGAACTGGGGCCTTAGGACTATATGTGGCCCTCAGCCTAATTTCATAAGCAATTGAAACCTCATAAACTTCTGAGAAGAATTAACTATTCATTTCCTGCCAACCTGCTTTTTAGAGGGAGAGAATTAAGTACTGAAAAGAGAACAAAAGAGATAAAAGCAAGAGTGTGAGGAAAACTTCTTCATGAGATGGGCATTATTTAAATTTGAAATATAAATAAATAAATAAAAAGGGCTTAGAAAGACTGAGTCCCACCTATTATTTGCTATAGACCTGCTCACCATTCAAATGCTTCTTGAGACAGATTACTCCTGAGAAAGTGCTCTCAATAGAAAAAAAAAGTCTGCCCTTGCTCTACCATATAAAAGCGTCCTAAGTTAAAAGTTGGTTTCAGTGTTGCATGGACACCAGAAGCATGTAATCCCCCTAATATTTTATACCCAGACATTTTGATCATCTGTCTTAATTTTTCCAAAATACAATACCCTAGAAATTCCACTGTTCTAATGTCTTATAAGTAAATTAAAACAAGGTAACCGCTACCCTATTTTTGTGCCAGATCCAATACAGTTTTATCCAATGTAGATTAGAATAATGGACTTCCTAAGCCAAGGCATTGGGACAATTGAAATTACATCTGCAGCTGTGGCCACTAAGAGCCCAAAGAAGGGGTGTCGTCATCCCAACAGGCCTTATCACTAGCAGTGAGTCTCTACAACTACTCAAGTTTATTGTACAGTGCCAGGCCTGCTAACATCAGTAAAAAAAAACTCAGTTTAAATGCCAGATTAGAAGTACACAGACACATTTGGGTATCAGACCCCAAAGTTTTGGAAACTCTAGTCCTCTTGATGCTCCTTGCACAAACACAACTGCCTTCAAGAGCCTCAGGTAATCTTTCGTTCTGCTTTTGCTTTCTGGGAACATAATGAAAGGTGAGGTTTTTAATAGCTATATGTGCTGATTATCAGTATTTTAACAATTTTTCAGCATTCTTACTTGACATGTTTATTAGTTTTCTCTTTCCATAGGAATAAATATCTGTAGTTTGGGAAAACATGGCTGCCAACATGAATGTGTTAGCACTGAAGAATCATATATGTGCAAATGCCAAACTGGATACATACTGAACCGTGATCGCAAAACTTGCAGAAGTGAGTATGTTGGATTATCTGAAGGAGCGAATTGTTGTATCAGAATGAATTTTGATATAAACAAGTGTCCCCTAGGGATATCTTGACTATAACAATGTTGTTCTTTTAAAATGTTATCAAACTTACCAAATGACTTAAATATGTTTGCTTATCCCACAAATAACAGATTTGCTACAAAACCCTAGAAAGAAGAACAAATTATTGCTTGGGTACTTGGTCTTTATTTCTGAGGTACAGTGGTACCTCGGGATACGAACTTAATCCGTTCCGTGACTCTGGGCATATCCCGAGTTGGTCGTAACTGACGCAAATTTCCCCATAGGGTTCAATGTAAATCCGGTTAATCCGTTCCGCCTTCCGAATTTGGTCGCACCCCAAAGCAAATTTTCCCATAAGGTTCAATGTAATTACCGTTAATCCGTTCTGGCGTCCGCGGACCACGCGTCAGGGGCGGGAGAACGGCCGGGCGCCGTGTGGTGCAGCAGGAGAACGGCCAGGTGCTGCGCGGCGGGAGAACGGCTGGGCGCGGCAGGGCGGGAGAACGGCCGGGCGCCGCGCGTCGGGAGAATGGCCGGGTGCCGCGCGGCAGGAGAATGCCGGGCGCCGCACCGCGCGGCAGGAGAACGGCCGGGCGCCACGCCATGGCCTCCGTACCCCAAGGCGGAGTTCGCACATCGAGGTAAATTTTTGCCGCCGGAGCTGGTCGTAACCCGAAAAGTTTGTTAGTAGAGGCATTCGTATCCCGAGGTACCACTGTATAGATGGTAGCCAAAATAGTGAGAATGCATACAACTTTTTCATTTGTTATTTCTGGGCCTCTCCATTTACTTTTTTGGGATATCTCTGATACATAAAAAGCTCTCTTGATTCATGTTTGCAATTCTATAAATTACTGGTGAGAAGACTTTTTCATTTGTGACATGTACTACTACCTGTGGGAGAGTAAGTATAAAAACTATTTTGTAGCAAACTCAATATAAACTATTTCCCTCACTTTTTTTTTTTTATATACATAAACATCTTTGCGAGTTCCTCAGTTTATGATGAATGAACTCATGGAAAGGGGGAGAATGACCCAGTTGGAACTAAGGACAGTGAACAAAGTCTTCAGCCTGCATTACATGTGAACATTTAGTTAATTTTGGAAGTTCCTAAACATCTTGCTATAAATTATTAAATTATTAAATGGAAGAAATATTAAAATAACAGGGAGGATTTTTTTATACTAAAACAGTTCCATATTTTACAGAGCTTTTAAACCTATTAGAAAAGTATTATATTACTATTATATATGTAACACATTATAGAAAAATTAAATTCTCTTTCCTTTGATCTGTTAATGTACTTTACTATCTCTCTGTTGTAAACCTTTTTTTGGGGGGTGATTTAAATATGAATTTCGGCTTCTTAATGAGAAAACTCAGTTTTGGGAAGCTGAAGCCAAGTTCACACTGCAGCATCTGGCAAATAAGCTGCATTATTAAGTTAGATGTTTTGCTTTGCATGACATAGCAATCTATAATCTCATTTTACACTTAATTCTGGTGATACATAGTTTTCCTGTCTCTAAAGAATCTTTCTATGTAAACCAAGCAGTTCTCTTTATGCGATTTAGTTCTGCTGCAGCAAATATGTCTGACTATTGCAAATTCTAGAGTGTAGCTAACTTTGCATTCATAATCCCATTGTGTCCCCACATTGTACACAGCATTCCCATCTCTTAACAAAAAATATCCCTATGGAGTAGGTTGTCCTGAGAGAAAATGACTTACCTAAATTATCCAATAGCTTTCCATGGCTGAAGGGGGACTTGCATTTGGTTCTCCCCAGTCCTAGTCCAACACTTTAAGCGCTATGCCTATTTCAACAAGAAGAATGAGGAAAGTTGTGGCATTTTTCCCCACCTTTTTGAACTGCCCATGGAGACAAATGGCTGGGAGGTGATGTTTAAGTTATCTCCCTCTGTGTGTGATGGTCTTGCTCAGGATCAGGCACCCCTATGCTTACAGTAACTACTGTAACCAAACATCAATTGAGCCCTTAAAAAAATAATATAGTACTAACTTTTCAAATGTTTCAAGACCCATTCCACATTTTTGTTCATTCCATTTCTACCCTGCTGCAATCTAATTGACTCTTGTTGGATAATTTACTTATTGAGTAAATGTATATAGCTGCCCAACTTGTATAGTCATGACTTCAGGAGGCATACATCAAATACCCACCCTCCCCACAATATTAAAAATAAAAACCATACAAAATCAACAAAAAATGAAATCCATAAACCGGGATCCTCAAACTTTTTAAACAGGGGGCCAGTTCACGGTCCCTCAGAATGTTGGGGGGCCGGACTATAGTTTGAAAAAAACATGAACAAATTCCTATGCACACTGCAAATATTTTATTTATTTGTAGTACAAAAAAAAAACAGGAAAAAAACAATACAATAATTAAAATAAAGAACAATTTTAACCAACATAAACGTATTAGTATGCACAGAGGATCCCTCCCGCAGAGTATGAGGAGAGGAGGAGAGCCGCCGGACCTGGCATACCTGTCATGTAGAATAGTCCGGCTCTGCGATCTCCCTCCTCGTGCATTGCCTGCAGCTCCCGACACAGCCCTGACACTTCCACTTCTGACAGACAGCAGCGGCGGCCAATCAGGCGGGTGGGTTGGATAAATGACCCTGGTGGGCTGTATCCGGCCCATGGGCCATACTTTGAGAACCCCTGTCATAAACCAGCATATCAGCAACATACAGCTGGAGCTCACCAACCATACACCACCTCCTAGAACATAGCTCATCTATTGTCTTGATCCAAAGCCAAGTTTTTAAAGCTTTCCTGAAGGCCAACATGGTCAGAGCCATCTGAATCTTGGGGGGGAGGGAGAAAGGGGAGAGTGATCATTTCAAAGAAGAGGTGCCACAACAGAAAAGGTGTGTTCCTATGTCCCATCAATGGAGTGCACCCACCTTGTGAAACCATGTGGGATAGGCAGAAAAAACTGGAGACAAGCCATTGTGCAAATAACCTGGTCCTGTACCTTGTTGTGCTTTGTAGGTAATAATCAGCATCTTGAATTGTACCCAGAAGCCAGTTGAGAGCATGTGCAGCTCATGAAGTAATGATGTTACATGTGATTATTGTAGTACAGACAGTCCCCCAGGTTAAGAATGAGATCTGTTCCTAACTCTGTCTTTAACTCAAATTTGTATGTAACTCATACTTACGAACAGGCTGCCTATTACTAAAAATGGCAGATGGTGTTCTTCTTTGAGCCGACGAATCGCTGAAGCTGAGCAATGTTTTCATGAACCGCTGAAAACAGGCTGTATATTAAAAATCCACAGCTTCAGCAGTTTGAGGAGGGATGCTGTCCGCCTTTTTAGTAATAGGCAGCCTGTTCATAAATATAAGTTGTCCATACATAGGACGTTCTTAACCCGGGGACGGTCTGTACATCTATAACTATCCACACTGCTGCATTTTGGACCAATTGCAGTTTCTAGACGGTTTTCAAGGACAGCCACGTGTAGTAGCTAGGTGTGTTCCCCAGTAGCTGTAATTATCATTGTAGACTGTAGAAGTAGTGACAGGGAAAGACATCCTTACAGACTGAAAGATGCTGAACCTTTATGCTCTTCAGGGCGAAGTGAGCACTATTGCAGTCAGGTGTTTGACAGAGGTGATAAGGATAGCAGCCTCTGCATGGACATGTTCAGCTCAGTCCAGAGTAATCAAATTGCCATTATCATAGCAAAGCAACTACTGTATTCATGGAATCACAAGGGAGGGGTCGAACTTCCCAACCACTGTTGCTGTTTCTGCAGTTTTTGTCTGTTTCCTTGGGCAGCAATTTTGTCCTTCTGATACCCACTTAGTATGTTTGCCACCCTTTTCAAACCACACAATTATCCTTTTCCTAACCTCGGTAGGCTCTAGCATAAACTGAGAAATAGCTCACTGGATGGCTTTGTGGGTCAGGATAGACTGCCTAGCTGCAACATTGCAAATAAAAGGTTTAGCTTCAGTCAGATTTCAAAATGTGGAATGGAGCCAGAAATTCACTGGTTCAAATCATGTAACTTACTGGCCTCATGTGGACACACCAGTACAGAGCTGCTACTGCAGCAGCAAAAGAGGCTGCGTGGAAGAACTCTGCATGTTATTTTGGTTGTTATATGAGGATAGATTTCAGATTTTTTTTTTTTTTAATGGAGGCAAATGTAAAGGACAAAGAGGTATAATCTCTAATGGGTGAAAGATTCTGTTTCTGAAGTTTTAGTATACGGATTTTTTATTGTTTGAAAATTCCAGTATTCTCTCTTTTACTGTTTAACACGCAACAATTCAGGAATAGACCACTGTGCTGAGTTCAATCATGGGTGTGAACAGCTCTGTCTGAATACCAGAGAATCCTACATTTGCCAGTGCTCCGAAGGATTCATCATTAATGAGGATCTGAAAACTTGTTCACGTAAGTCTCTTGCCTGAGATGTTCTATAGAATTAAACAGAAAAACAAAATGGGGCTTAGACTGTTTTGCATAATTTCTGGGAAAGCTTTTTTCAAGTAGAATTTAGAGTAAATTGGCAGTGATGGGATTAAATAGTCAATGAAAGAATGTGCTGAAAACACAGCAGTAAATTCAGGTTTCATAGAAAGAAGAGTAAAAGAGGAGGTTTACTTTAAAACAGTAAGGGAAATGGAAGTAAAAAAGAGGAAGGGTATATTTGAAAACAAAGAAAAGAACTATTACCATTCTTTTTTAAATTACTGCAAGAATTACAGATGTCAGGAAGTGCAGCCACTTGTGGAAATTATGTGTACCTCAAGTGATATGCATACTAAATGCATACTAAATGCAGAGCTAAATCTAAAAATGCTAGGGAATTCCTGGAAGCTTGGCATTCAGACAAATCAGCCATCAATAGACACATAGAGATAATCCACATTTACACACCATTCAAAAGGGACAATAAAAAAACCTAAGAAGGAAACAAAAAGACCAAAACGCATCCTCCCCAGCAGCCAACAGCCAGATAAGCAAGGATTAATGCCAGACAAACAAGCAGAAAACAATACCCTAATCAAGGAACTACCAAGGAGAAAACCACCCACCCACCAACAATGGCAGGGCAAGCTACTATATAAAAACAGGGAGCAAACCCCACACTCACTAGCACTGATGATGTTACCTGGTTGGGTAATGAAAAGTCTGCAAGCAAACAAAAAGCAAACAACCAAGCTCAGAGAGCACCAAAGACTCCATCTGCATACTACTCATTGAGAAATGTTTTAGGTTTTTTAAAGACACCACAGTTTCATGGATTCATCAAACAATTGATTATTGAAACGATTCATTTTGCGGTTAAAGATTTCTTAAAGCTAATTGTACTATAAATGGAGAAGAATACCAGATATGCTGATAGTAGAGAAGTGTCTATAAGTGACCTCTGTCTGCCCTCAATTTGGCAGTGATATATAATATAGTATATTTTGTATAGTAAAGTATAAATCAAAAGATTTTAAAGATTTAAAATATTTTTCAGTCCTTAATTATCTTGCCTTCAGTTTTTTTTTTCTTTTTGCTATTTTCTTTATATCTCTTTTCAGTTTATAAGCCACATGGGGGCAGGGACCCAGTCCATCACTGGCCATGTTCACCTAACATTAGGACAGGCACTCCCATATCTTGCCTCCAATCACTGGAGTAATTTAAAAGAAAAAGAATCTATGGTGGCAGTGGATTACTGCCACTGTGTATAGAGATATGGGGGAGCTAGCCCACTGCTTGCCCCTTTTCCACCCACCCCTGGTTTTGGCACTGTAAAATTAAAATTAAATTTAAAAAGGAAACAGGGTTGCTAGAGGAGACTTGTTTTCTTTTGGCTTCTCTAGGAATTTGTCTCTGCCTTTGAACCAGGAAAAGATAATTAAACCTCCAAAAAGAGTTTAGAAGTTCACAGATCATGTATTTTAGCCCCAAACAAAGATAATTAAACCTCTAAAAAGAGTTTAATAGTTCACATATGTATTTTAGCCCCAAACAAACGCAGGGCACTTTGTGGCTCCAACAAACAAATATCAGAGTCAGTTAACTGGATCAGTTGTCTGGATTAGTGTTCACATAACATATGGGGACAATTAACCATGTTCTGTGTGAACAAGGCAAATTTTTAACAAGCACATTATAGAGCATGTACTTATATAAATAAATTAATAATGCTTAAACTTGTCCTCAGGAGTGGACTATTGTTTGCTGAATGACCATGGCTGTGAACATTTATGTGTGAATACTGGAACATCTTACATCTGCCAATGCACTGAAGGATATGTGCTTCATGGTGATGGGAAAACCTGCAAACGTAAGCTTGATTTTAGTTGAATTGTTTCTGTATCTTTTAGTCCTTAAATGTGTATTGTACAAAACAAATACAAATACAAAACAAATTAATAAACTTGTAGATGGCTGAACTTGCAAGCTGAAAGGCTGAAAGTTTCAAACCTGCTCTCCCAGAATACCACTGCAGAATACCAAAGCACATGCAATGTTCCAGTTAGACCTCAAAATGGTACTGGTCCTCTAAAGACTGCTTGTTTACTATCCCATGGACTCCATAAAAGAAAAGACAGTAAGGAATGATTATAGATCATAGGAGATTTGAAAGAAATTAAATACCCTCATGCAGAACTTGGGGGTATACATAAAAGATTACCTGAAATACACAGAATTCCTGACCTTGAACATAGATACTACGAGAGACAATAAAGGTTAACTAATATCACATAGCAAAAAGGTCTAACACCAGATCCTAGCTGAAATGTTTATGTTTTTTCATAAAAATAAATAGGATTCTTAAAATAGGTGTTTCTCTTACTTTATGTGGATTTTTCTTTTTCTTGGAAATTTAAATCAATTGATTCTGAGGCCTTGAAGAGATGTGAAATCCCACTAATTTGCTGCCTTGGGTGAATGGTTTCTCCTTTTGTTTCAAAAGGACTCAAATCTCCCAAATTCAGCAAAGAGGGAAGAGCTTGGGTAATTTGACTTTGAATGTGACCAAGCGCATGTATCTGTACTTCTAAATGTTGATAGAATGTCTGGGCCTGTCTGGCATGGAAGTGGCTTGGCTGTGAATTTCAGTGCTGTCATTTATAACAAAACTGCCATTATTGTTTTAAATAACTATAGCTCCTATAAATTAAATAGTTCCTTATTGGCAAGAAGTATATGTCGACTTGGCTAAGGTTTTGTTTTGTTTTGCTTTGTTTTTTGTGAAATAAGGCAATGAATAGAAATAGGGATTATGAGGTAGGAGCTGTTGAAAAGTAGAGCAATATATGTTAATTTTAAAGTATTTTGGGGTGTGTTTTTTTGGTCAATATAATTCATTGCATTGGCAATTGTTTTCAGGTAGAGATCTTTGTAAGTTGGTGGACCATGGATGTGAGCATCTTTGTGAAAGTGATGGTGAATCTTATGTCTGCAAGTGCCATGAAGGATTCATACTAAAGAAGGATAGAAGAACCTGCAGAAGTAAGCAAACATCCCTGAAGAGGGTTCATCATGCTAAAATAGGAATGGATAATCAGCCCCACTCCAGGTTTCATGCCCCTGGAGAAGTCAGTTTCACTGTTGCACAGCTCTTGCCAAAAAGATTGAAGTATTTTTGGTCAATATAATTCATTGCATTGGCAATTGTTTTCAGGTAGAGATCTTTGTAAGTTGGTGGACCATGGATGTGAGCATCTTTGTGAAAGTGATGGTGAATCTTATGTCTGCAAGTGCCATGAAGGATTCATACTAAAGAAGGATAGAAGAACCTGCAGAAGTAAGCAAACATCCCTGAAGAGGGTTCATCATGCTAAAATAGGAATGGATAATCAGCCCCACTCCAGGTTTCATGCCCCTGGAGAAGTCAGTTTCACTGTTGCACAGCTCTTGCCAAAAAGATTGAAGTATTTTTGGTCAATATAATTCATTGCATTGGCAATTGTTTTCAGGTAGAGATCTTTGTAAGTTGGTGGACCATGGATGTGAGCATCTTTGTGAAAGTGATGGTGAATCTTATGTCTGCAAGTGCCATGAAGGATTCATACTAAAGAAGGATAGAAGAACCTGCAGAAGTAAGCAAACATCCCTGAAGAGGGTTCATCATGCTAAAATAGGAATGGATAATCAGCCCCACTCCAGGTTTCATGCCCCTGAGGAAGTCAGTTTCACTGTTGCACAGCTCTTGCCAAAAAGATTGAAGTCCAATCAAAATCTACTTCCTTATGATTTAAATTCACCTTTTCCTGTTCCATCTTCTAGACTAACTATGAACAGTTTTTCCCAACTTATACATGTCAAACCTTCAGGCACTTGAGGACTCTTATCATTCCTCCTTGCAGTCTTCTCTTCACCAAGCTAAACATATTCCAGGGCTTCCAACCTTTCCTGATGATTTTTTCCTTCCAGGCCCTTCATCATCTTGGTTGCTCACCTCTGGATACATTCCAGTTTGTTAATATCTTTGCAGTGCCCAGAACTGGATACAATATTATAGGTGCATAATATTACAATACAATATTTTAGGTGTATTCTGATCAATACAGAATGGGGAGGAAAAATTGCTTTTCTTTATCTTTTCTAAATGCTGACAAAATGACTGCTTAATAATTTGTTCAGTATCAAAGGTTTTGTTCAGTATCAGCAATAAGATGATGTGTCTGTAGTTACCAGGTCCACTTTTCCACATTTGTGAAGATAGCTACAATATTTGCCTTTCTCTGTGATGCTACATACCTCTGTGATGACTGACACTAGATACTTCCATGATTACTCAAAGATCACAGAAAAGGGCTCCAAGATAACATAATCAAACTCCTTTAGGACCTTCAGATATAATTAGCCTGGTCCAGGAGATTTAAACTCATTAATGGTAGTTGGGTGCTCCCTAATTATCTCATTATTGGTTTTGACTTGCTTACTCTCTCCTTGTGTCAATTGTTCTGCTTAGCTTTATTTGAACACAGTTCCCCTTTGGGGAGAAAAACAAAGCAAAGAGTTGAGGAGCTCTGCTGTTACCTTATCACCTGTTGTTTTTTACCATCTTCTAGTAGTGGCTCCATTGCTTCCTTTTTCTTCTTTTTACTACTGATGTAGCCAGAAAAGGCCCCTTTGTTCATTTTAGATTCATTTGCATGCCTAAATTCCTTTTGTACTTTTTAACTTTTCTGTAGATATAAGCTACTTGCTGATATGCTTCCTTGGTGATTACGCCCATCTTCCATTTCCTTTGCTTGTCTCTTTTGAGTCTTACCTAGGTCAAAAGTTTCTTGACCCTCTGCATCACAGTGGTTTCCTATGTTTTCCACACAATGTTTTTCCACTGACATGTATGGTTATACTTTCGATATCTTATTGTTAAGGAATTTCCAAGCCCCCTATTGCTTTCTTTGATCGGACAATTTCTGTCCTCAGTACTGGGTCTTGTACTTCTCTAAGCTTGTTGAAATTGGCTTTCTTGAAATCCAGTGTGTATGTACAGCTAAGAAGTAAGCTTTACCAGAAAATAATTCTTTTAATGTATCATATCTTTAGCAAGTTTTGATCAGAAATCTCTTTAACTATACCCAGATCAAGATGTTTGCAAGTCCATCAACCATGGGTGTGAACACATCTGTGTTAATAATAATGATTCATATGCCTGCAAATGCCATGAGGGATTTGTATTATGGAATGATGGGAGAACATGTAAAAGTAAGTAATATTTATCACCATCGCTATTATTTGTTTATTTTATTATTGGAAAATGTCTCACTCAAAGAAATGATGACCATGTTCAGATATAATACTAAACCATTGCTCAGTGTAGAGATGTGCAACTTTTAAGGAGAAAAAAGCTGCACTTGGTCTTTGAGTAATTTGCTAAGAGCTGTAGTCCCAAAGATAGGTGGAGGCAGGGAAAAAACATACTAGGACCAAGACAGAAACTGAAAGTGATTTTTTAAAATGAAATTGGAATTAATTTACAGTAATTTCAATTAACTTGGAACCAGTTAACATGATTGTTGTTCTTGTATTTAATTAGCTTGCACTACCCATTTGTTCAAAAGAAGCCCAAATAGCCATTGGTTAGGTGTGGTGATGGGAAAGGTGCATCATGAAGCATCAGAGATATCTCCCTGCTACTTGATTGCATAAGTCCTCCCCAATGGTTAGGTGCTGCTTGGGTTGAACTGTCTTTCAAAGCCATCTCTCTAAGCTGAGAATTGGCTCCTATATCTGGCAGGTATAAGAGGATAGCCTGGCTTGAAAGAGCCAGATTCTCTCACTGCCCAAAGCAGAATGACTCTGGAAGTTGCCCAGAGACCAGAAGGTTAGGATTTGGGTGTGTACCTGCAGCACCCTAAAGTATTCACTAAAGTGGGGTCACCTGATTGCACCATTGACAGAGTGGTTAGTGAAATATACTGAATTGTTTCCATGGCAAAACTAGTGTTAGCATAAAGGGGAAAATACTACTTTAAAACCAGAGTAGTTGAGAAGACTTCAGATGCTTCAGATAAAGCAACATTGTGAGGATATGGTTAAAAAAAAGTTGTTTAAGTATGTTTTTCCTGTTGTTAAGTGTAAGTGAGGAAAGGCTCTTAATTCAGCTTGACCTTCTTTCCTCCATTAGATCCTGACTGTAAAGATTAAAAAACAAGAACTTGTTTTAACTGTTTTGCCATTTTTTAGCAAAAACATGTTAATGTTGATGATCTTTAATCTATTTTTATGTAACTCCATTGAACGTGTCTGTAAACATATTTGCATGCATAGTAACATTTTGTATATCTCTAAACGTCATGAGGGATTCATATTGGAAGAGAATGGGAAAACATATAAAAGTAAATAATCAGATCTTTATTCCATTTACTTACTTACTCAGTTTCTTCTCTAAGGTTTTAACACTACGTGCTCCTAAGTGATGCCTCGTTTTGCTTGTAGAGTACTGCTCACTAAACTTTTTGAAAAATGGCAAGATACACTTTGTATAAAATTAAGTTGACATAGATTTCACAGCATCCAAGAATTACATACATACAATTGCATTCATACAAAAATGTCCAGTCTTTACAATATCAGCATTAGTAATCTCTATAACCTATAAGTTGATTCAGGATAAGAATACAATCAGATTTATTGGTTATAAAAAAAAAAATACCACACCAATATTTTTGATTTTTACATTTATATAACTTAACTGCATATAGCCTTACATTACTTATTCCAAATTTACTTATTTATTTATTTATATTTCAAATTTAGATACCGCCCATCTCACAAAAAGTGACTCTGGGCGGTTCACAATAAAACACCAATAAAACAATATAAAATACAATAAAAATAGAATAAGAATCAAACATATACACAAATAATATATTCCAAGATGTTGATGGTCAGTAAGATGTTAACATATGAGAGCATCTTCAAGGTGCTAGCCACCCCCAGGGTTGGTTGCCCTTTTTTTCACCCCATGCCAGTTGGCAGAGCAAATTTTTCAGAAGGACAAGAGGGTTGGGGCCTGCCTCACCTCCGGGGGAGAGTATTCCATAGGGCCAGGGCCACGGCAGAGAATCTTTTACGTTCTCAGATATGGATAAAAGCCTAACTTATTTCTGATAGTTTATTGTATTGCTTTTGTTATCAAAATGGTGGTTAGCTATAAAGCTGTTTATGGCATGAGGTCAGTTTATTTGTGGGACCACCTCTCCCCAATCATGTCTACTCACCCGATCAGGTCCAGCAGGAAAGGAATGTTATGGGTCCCATCCATTAAAAAGTGCCACCTGGCAGGACCCAGGAAGAGAACCTTTTCTGTTGCTGTGCCTGTCCTGTGGAACATCATCCCTGCGGAGATCCATGTTGACCTTTCTCAAGCCCTTGAAGACATGGATGTGTCCTTGGGCTTGGGGATCAGAATGTCTATTGGAGCCTGTGAATTAGTTTTATTGAAATATTTCTATGGTACTTGAATTGATTGTTGTTGTTTTATCTCAGCTGCCAATTGTCTATTTGTTCTCTATTGTTTTTGCTGGATTTTTTTTTATTGTTAGCCATGCAGAATCACTTGAATAAATAAAAAAATGAATTTTACAGATATAATAAATCCTTAGGTTGAAGAAATAAATTATTTGTCCTGCTGACAATGTTCCATTATTTCATTACTTTAACAGGATGTACTGAAGGCCCAATTGATCTGGTATTTGTGATAGATGGATCAAAAAGTCTGGGAGAAAATAATTTTGAAATTGTCAAGGAATTTGTCTTGGGAATTTTGGACTCTCTTACTATATCTCCCAAAGCTGCACGTGTTGGTTTGTTGCAATATTCCAGTCAGGTCCGCACAGAATTCACCCTGAAACAATTCAACACAGCCAAAGATATGAAGAAAGCAGTGACACAAATTAAATACATGGGGAAAGGATCCATGACTGGGCTTGCACTGAAGCAAATGACTGAGAGAAGCTTTACAGAAGCAGAGGGAGCCAGGCACTTGTCAGCAAATGTTCCCAGAGTGTCTGTTCTGTTTACAGATGGACGGGCCCAAGATGATGTTTCTGAATGGGCAACTAAAGCAAAGCAAAGTGGTAGGATGGATATTTATTAGAAGTGTAAATTGTAAAAGAAATAAGAAAGAAAGCTGCAAACATAGTGCTGCTATTACTATGTTATATACAATGCATTCCGAAAGTATTCAGACCCTCTACACCTTTTTCAATTTTGTTATGTTGCAGCCTGATACTACAATCGTTCAAATTCATTTTTTTTCTCATTAATCTACACTCAGTACCCCATAGTAACAAAGTGAAAACAGAATTTTAGAAATGTTTGCAAATGTATGAAAAAGGGAAAACTGAAATATCACATTGGCATAAGTATTCAGACCTTTTGCAGTAACACTTGAAATTTAGCTCAGGTGCCTCCCATTTCTCTTGATCATTGCTGAGCTGTTTCTGCACCTTGATTGGAGTCCATCTGTGGTAAATTAAATTGGACATGATTTGGAAAGGCACACACCTCTCTATAGAAGGCCTCACAGCTAACAATGCATACTGTATCAGAGCAAAAGCCATGAGGTCAAAGGAACCTGCAGAGCTCAGAGACAGGATTATTGCAAAGCACAGATCTGGGGAAGGCTACAAAAAAATTTCTGCTGCACTGAAGGTTCCCAAGAGCACGGTGGCCTCCATAATTCTCAAACGGAAGAAGTTTGGCACAACCAGGACTCTTCCAAGAGCTGGTCGCCCAGCCAAACTGAGCAATCGGGGGAGAAGAGCCTCAGTAAGAGAGGCGACCAAGAACCCGATGGTCACTCTGACTGAGCTCCAGAGATCCTGTGTGGAGATGGGACAAAGTTCCAGAAGGACAACCATCACTGCAGTCTTCCACTGATCTGGGCTTTATGGCAGAGTGGCTAAACGGAAGGTTCTCCTCAGTGCAAAACACATGAAAGCCTACTTGGAGTTTGCCAAAAAGCACCTGAAGGACTCTCAGACTGTGAGGAACAAGATTCTCTGGTCTGATGAAACCAAGATTGAACTGTTTGGCCTCAATTCTAAACATTATGTCTGGAGGAAACTAGGCACTGGTCATCACCTGCCCAATACCATCCCAACAGTGAAGCATGGTGGTGGCAGCATCATGCTGTGGGGGTATTTTTCAGCAGCAGGGACTGGGAGACTGGCCAGGGTTGAGGGAAAGCTGAATGGAGCAAAGTACAGAGATATCCTCAATGAAAACCTGTTCCACAGTGCTCAGGACCTCACACTGGGCTGAAGGTTCACCTTCCAACATGACAGTGATCCTAAGCACACAGCCAAGACAACACAGGAATGGCTTAGGGACAACTCTGTGAATGTCCTTGAGTGGCCCAGCCAGAGCCTTGACTTGAACCCTATTGAACACCTCTGGAGAGACCTGAAAATGGCTGTCCACTGACGGTTCCCTTCCAACCTGATTGAGCTTGAGAGGATTTGCAAAGAAGAATGGCAGAAAATCCCCCAATCCAGGTGTGCAAAGCTTGTCACATCATACCAAAAAAGACTCGAGGCTGTAATTACTCCCAAAGGTGCTTCAACAAAGTACTGAGTAAAGGGTGTGAATACTTAAGTACATGTGATATTTCAGTTTTTTCTTTTTAATAAATTTAAAGACATTTCTAAAATTCTGTTTTCACTTTGTCATGGGGTACTGAGTGTAGATTAATGAGGAAAAAAATGAATTTGAACGATTGTAGTATCAGGCTGCAACATAACAAAATTGAAAAAAGTGAAGGGGGGTCTGAATACTTTCAGAATGCACTGTACCTTGTTTTTAATCTAGAGATTTTTATTAATTTCTCCTAGAAGAAAGGTGCTGGACAATCTCTAAGAGTGAAACGCATACTATTTGACATTAAAGACAGTTTGGAAATCTCCCCCTGAATTCAATATAAACTTTCAGTTTCCAAAGCCACATTCTCGGGTAGGATGGGAATGAGGGCCTGCACATCTGCAGCAAAACTCGTTTGTCAGTATTGCCAATTGTTAGCTAGTTCCATATAATGCAGAAACTATATAGAATATACAGTGGGGCAAAAAAGTATTTAGTCAGCCACCAATTGTGCAAGTTCTCCCACTTAAGAAGATGAGAGAGGCCTGTAATTTTCATCATAGGTATACCTCAACTATGAGAGACAAAATGGGGGAAAAATCCAGAAAATCACATTGTCTGATTTTTAAAGAATTTATTTGCAAATCATGGTGGAAAATAAGTATTTGGTCAATATCAAAAGTTCATCTCAATACTTTGTTATATATCCTTTGTTGGCAATGACAGAGGTCAAACATTTTCTGTAAGTCTTCACAAGGTTTTCACATACTGTTGCTGGTATTTTGGCCCATTCCTCCATGCAGATCTCCTCTAGAGCAGTGACGTTTTGGGGCTGTCGCTGGGCAACACGGACTTTCAACTCCCTCCAAAGGCTTTCCATGAGGTTGAGATCTGGAGACTGGCTAGGCCACTCCAGGACCTTGAAATGCTTCTTACGAAGCCACTCCTTCGTTGCCCAGGCGGTGTGTTTGGGATCATTGTCATGCTGAAAGACCCAGCCATGTTTCATCTTCAATGCCCTTGCTGATGGAAGGAGGTGTTCACTCAAAATCTCACAATACATGGCCCCATACATTCTTTCCTTTACACGGATCAGTCGTCCTGGTCCCTTTGCAGACAAACAGCCCCAAAGCATGATGTTTCCACCCCCATGCTTCACAGTAGGTATGGTGTTCTTTGGATGCAACTCAGCATTCTCTCTCCTCCAAACACAACGAGTTGAGTTTAGACCAAAACATTCTACTTTGGTTTCATCTGACCATATGACATTCTCCCAATCCTCTTCTGGATCATCCAAATGCTCTCTAGCAAACTTCAGACGGGCCCAGACATGTACTGGCTTAAGCAGGGGGACTGGCACTGCAGGATTTGAGTCCCTGGTGGCGTAGTGTGTTACTGATGGTAGCCTTTGTTACTTTGGTCCCAGCTCTCTGCAGGTCATTCACATGTGGTTCTGGGATTTTTGCTCACCGTTCTTGTGATCATTTTGACCCCACGGGGTGAGATCTTGCGTGGAGCCCCAGATCGAGGGAGATTATCAGTGGTCTTGTATGTCTTCCATTGTCTAATTATTGCTCCCACAGTTGATGTCTTCACACCAAGCTGCTTGCCTATTGCAGATTCAGTCTTCCCAGCCTGGTGCAGGTCTACAATTTTGTTTCTGGTGTCCTTCGACAGCTCTTTGGTCTTGGCCATAGTGGAGCTTGGAGTGTGAATGTTTGAGGTTGTGGACAGGGGTCTTTTATACTGATAACAAGGTCAAACAGGTGCCATTACTACAGGTAACGAGTGGAGGACAGAGGAGCCTCTTAAAGAAGTAGTTACAGGTCTGTGAGAGCCAGACATCTTGCTTGTTTGTAGGTGACCAAATACTTATTTTCCACCATGATTTGCAAATAAATTCTTTAAAAATCAGACAATGTGATTTTCTGGATTTTTTCCCCCATTTTGTCTCTCATAGTTGAGGTATACCTATGATGAAAATTACAGGCCTCTCTCATCTTTTTAAGTGGGAGAACTTGCACAATTGGTGGCTGACTAAATACTTTTTTGCCCCACTGTACAAATTGTTGTTGACTGAAAACTGAATGATCGCTAAACAAAACCCCAATATATTAATGAAATATATTAATTTCTACATTGCCTTTGTGAGACACTCATATAAAGTATAATATACAACATAAACAATCAAATTGTTTTACAATGAAGTTAAAATAGCAGTATAAACCAATAACACTGGAATAACATAGTTGTAAGTCCTCCTAAAACTCTGAAAGTAGTTTTAAACCAGCATAACTTTAAAATATTGAATCAAAACTACACAAAATAGATTTTTAATGTCCATATATATTATATATGTTCAGAAGTAAGCTCTGTATGATTGGGTCTTACGGGATTTGTTCCCAAATAAAAGGGCATTGGATTCCAGGCTTTTAAACTATATTGATAGGAACCAGGAGTTCCACAAAACTGGGGGTAGATTCATATGTCAACAGGATAATATATGATGATTTGTAAAATGCCTTATCATAATGAATATCTAAAGCAAGCTAAACTAAGCACAGCAACTGTTATAAAAGAGTCCTTATAGTGTTATATTACATATTTAATGGCAAGTATGGATTGCGACATTGGGCATGCTGCTAAAGATGAAAAAAAACTTGTATAAATATAATATGATGGTAATTGGGTTTAAAATAAAAAATAAATTTAATCTTAAATGATAATAAAACATTTTAAGAAGCATGTTTTCAAGGGAAATAAAAATACTTGTTTTATAAATACTATAACCCAACATAGTTGGATTGTGTGGATAAATCAGATTTGATTACATCATTAAACCTAAGATATTTATTGTGACCTAACTTTTCATGGGCTAAATCCTGTTTAACAGATTTATCATTGGTCCCTGGTTTAGGCCTCTCTGTGGCAAAATAAATAAATAAGATATAATCAGACTCTGGGTTGGCTCTAGAACATTTCTTTTATACATAGAAGAGTTCCTTTATTTTCAGAAGAAAATGAAATGCAGTGAAGTCTCTCCCAGAAGGAAAACAGGAAGGCAATCTTGGCTGATTCTCCTGCAGAATGCCAGCACTACCTTCTACATGTTCCAAATGAGCAAAAGGAGAATTGGTACAAATTACGTCTTCCTGCAGCAGGAATGTCCAATGATTGAAAGTCTGCTCGCATGAAATCTGGAAACAGGCCTTTGTTGTTTTTATTGGATCAGGCACCTGTGTTTCTAGGGAAGATTTTAGGGTGGAGGGATAGATACATTGCAAGCAATTGGGTTTTAGATTATAATGTTATCCAGATTTGTCTCATGAACAACCTTCTCCAACTTAGAACCTTCTAGATGCTAACATTCTCAGAATTCAAGCAGTATGTTTGCTGGTCATGATGACTGGGAATTCTGGCAGTTGTAATCCAAACATATTTAGAGGAAGTTGGAGAACACAGTGATCCATAACAACTAGATAAAAATATAAAATGTTGAAACACTTATGAGTGAACTGGTCCATAGAATGCCAGTCTAAATGAATTTGTTTAAACTTGAGACTCCCCGATTGTCATTGTCAATCATAGTAACAATGATAATAGGCAATGACTAAATCCATATTGTACACAAAACCAATTAGATATAACCAACTTAATAAGAAATGTGAGGGGCATTATATTTTGGTTTCAACCCAGAGAAAGATCATGATACATGAAAAGAATGGGGCTTATGTTATTCAGAATTAATATACCCAACTGATTTCTATAACATTAAGTACAACTAGCTTCATCTGAATTAGAACCCTTGCATTTATTGTTGTTACTTTTTAAATACTGAAGATAAGTCTTTGAATCCAATTCTTCTCTATTAATTAATGGTGCCTTAATGCTATATCTCAATCTTGAACTGTATTACGAAATTAAACTTGTTTCTTTTTTAGGAATCACTATATATGCTGTTGGAATAGGGAAATCAATTGAGGAAGAATTACAAACAATTGCATCTGATCCTGTTGAAAAACATGTTTTTTATGCTGAGGAATTCAAAGCCATGGAAGAGATCACTGCAAAACTGCAGAAAAGAATCTGTGAAGGTACTAAGTAAGCAACACATGGTATTCTACACGAGAAAACAATATAAAACTAACGCAAATAGAAATTTGGGACCTGAGTCCATTGGAGTTGGACACCTAATAAATTTAAATAAATAAATAAATCTGCCCATTTGTTCCAAGCAACTGCATAATTGCTGGGATATATGTAAAACATGAGCAATAGGCCATTAGGAATAATATTTCTGTAATTTATCACTTAGGGAGTATATAACTATTCTAAGGCCAAAATCATAAATTAAAATGTCTACTACTTCTGTCAGTTTAACAAAAGCATGATATGTATAGCTCAAAACTCCAGGAAAACCCTGCCCTTCGTATACACTGCATTATGACACATTGCTGAAAAACATCTGGAGCCATCTGTGAAGGAATACAGGATGGAAATTCATTAATGTAAAAGGACTTTCCACATGCTCCATTTGTGCTGATCTGGCAGCAGTGCTACACTGCTATATTCTCACAGTGCCATCCTTGGGCAGCCAAACTAATTTGCTTCTGATTTGGCTGTAGTGCAGTTCACATAGCAAAATTTCTATTTTGCAAGTCACAGTAAAGGAGCTCTGTAGGGCTTAGAGACCACCTGTTCTCTGGTCTTCAGGAATTTGTTCCCCACCCTGCCTTCCGCTGCCTCTGAATCCTCTAGATTTCTGAGGCAACCTTATTAGCAAGTCAGTCTGAATCCTTCTAGTCAGTTTCACAATCTCTGTAAAAACAACACTCTTTCAACTTAAATTACGTATTTATTTAATAATCTGCCTGACTCCTAAACAACTATGAGTGGCTTACAACTTAAAAAGCAATATATAAAAATACAACCGACCAGAAATACAAAATAATAAAAAACAAAACAGAGCAAACCAAAATAAAACACAACAAAGCAAAACAAAACAGGTTCCAGTCACCCTGTCCCCAAGGACTGGGAGAATAACAAGGTCTTCACTAATTTCCTGAATGACATAAGGGCAGGAGCCATATGAATGTACTGTTTGTATAGGCAGCATACACCAAACCATTGGCTCACCCCATCTTCCAACTCTAGGCTCAAGCTATTAGTTGGCTGTACAGCCAGGATTGCATTGTTGGAGAAAGTAACTAACTGCAAAGCCACAGTGTTATGCCATCCTCACAGCTTTCAGTGGGAATCCATATGCAGCAACAATTACATCTTGATGGCCAGGCAGCTTTTGCTTCAGATTTTTGTGCAGAACGACCCAACATGTATTGCATGTATTGAAAACACAAGGGCAGGGATAGTAATTTATTTTTTCTATCTGGAGCTGGAGCAATGAGGGGGATGGGGGGGAGGTATTTGTTTTTGTTGTTTCAATAGCAGCCATAACTTAAGGGGCAAAAAAAATTCCTGGATAACATTTTTAGTACTCTCCTGTTGGTCAACAGGAGGCAGCATTGATTGGCTGTGTTTTTCTTAGCATTATGAAATTAGCAGAAGAATACCCAGCTGGCTTCAGAACACTTTGGAAGGATTGGGAAGCAGAAAATACACTGTCTAGATGTACTCCCATATTTTTTTAAGTTGGCCTGATGGTAGCATAAAAAAGTATGGTTGGGAATCTTGGGGTAATACTGAATACTGACATATGCTGGCAGAGCAATTGATAAAAAAAAATACTTTAAATACATATTTTTAGGCATTATAATGTTTCAGAATAATTCTGGCAGAAAGAAGGACTTGGATTCCTCTTTCTGTACCATCTCTTAGAAAATATTTATGAAAAAAATAGGGTGTTCATTTATTAGCTCCAATTTGTTCTCCTTGAAGCCTCTTTTTTCAACTATATAAATAGATTCAGCTCCATCCTTGCTCTCTTTTGCTTACTTTTTCACTTGATTGATACCTGTGGCTCAAATATTATTGGATTTCAGCATTCATCATCTCTGATCTTTGGTCATTGAGGCTGGAGCTGATGGGAGTCAGTCCAACTCCACGCTCCTCATCTCATTCAAGTAATATTCAAGTTATAGCCTCTGGGGTCTTTCAGATTATTTCCTATGTGCTTCCAAAGAATTATGAGGGGCTTTTTAAGAAAAAAAAAAAGTTGTGTTACATATTCTCCATGGAAACTCTGTTCCTGGAAACATTTTCCCAATCTCTAAGATCGTAAAATCAAGATCAATGACCCAGCTCACATCTGCATTCTCCTGGCTAAATATAATCAGTTACAAACAAAATGACCCTAATTTTTTTGTTGTTGTTCAGTCATTAAGTCATGTCCAACTCTTCATGACCCCATGAACCATATTGCACCAGGCCTTCCTGTCCTTCACTGCCTCCCTGAGTTTGCTCAGTTTCCTGCTCATTGCTTCAGTGATGCTATCTAATCATCTCATCCTCGGCTGTCCCCTTCTCCTTCTGCCTTCAATCTTTCCCAGCATCAGGGTCTTTTCCAAGGAGTCCTCTCTTTGCATTAGGTGACCAAAGTATCTGAGCTTGAGCTTCATTATCAGTCCTTCCAATGAGCAGTCAGGGTTGATTTCCTTTAAGATTGACTGGTTTGACCTCCTAGCAGTCCAAGGGACTCTTAAGAGACTTCTCCAGCACCACAGTTCAAAGGCATCAATTCTTCAGCACTCAGCCTTCCTTACGGTCCAGCTCTCACAGCCATACATTACTACTGGAAAAACCATAGCTTTGATTATGCGGATCTTTGTCGGCAAGGTGATGTCTCTGCTTTTTAATATGCTGTCTAGGTTTGCCATAGCTTTCCTCCCAAGGAGCAAGCGTCTTTTAATTTCATGGCTGCAGTCTCCGTCTGCGGTGATCTTGGAACCCAAATAAATGAAGTCTGTTACTGCTTCCATTTCTACCCCTTCTATTTGCCAGGAATTAATGGGTCCAGATGCCATGATCTTAGTTTTTTTAATGTTGAGTTTCAAGCCAGCTTTTGCACTCTCCTCTTTCACCCTCATCAAGAGGCTGTTTAGTTCTTCTTCACTTTCTGCCATTAGGGTGGTATCGTCTGCATATCTGAGGTCATTGATGTTCCTCCCTGCAATCTTAATTCTAGCTTGTGATTCTTCCAGCCTGGCATTTCTCATGATGTACTCTGCATATAAGTTAAATAAGCAGGGTGACAGTATACAGCCTTGTCGTATCCTTTCCCTATTTTGAACCAATTGGTTGTTCCATGACCGGTTCTAACTGTTGCTTCTTGGCCCGCATACAGTTTTCTCAGAAGACAGGTAAGGTGGTCTGGTACCCCCATCTCTTTAAGAATTTGCCACAGTTTGTTGTGATCCACACAACTGAAGGCTTTTGCATAGTCAATGAAGCAGAAGTAGATATTTTTCTGGAACTCTTGTGCTTCCTCCATGATCCAGCGAATGTTGGCAATTTGATCTCTAGTTCCTCTGCCTCTTCAAAACCCAGCTTGTACATCCAGTAGTTCTTGGTTCACATACTGCTGAAGCCTAGCTTGTAGGATTTTGAGCAGAACCTTGCTTGCATGTGAAATGAGCGCAATTGTGTGGTAGTTTGAGCATTCTTTGGCATTGCCCTTCTTTGGAATTGGAACGTAAACTGACCTTTTCCAATCCCATGGCCACTGTTGCGTTTTCCAAACTTGTTGGCATATTGAGTGCAGCACTTTAACAGCATCATCTTTTAGTATTTTAAATAACTCGGCTGGAATATTGTCATCTCCACTAGCTTTGTTGTTAGTAATGCTTCCTAAGGCCCACTTGACTTTGCTCTCTAGGATGTTCAGCTCAAGGTCAGTGACCACACCAGCATAGACATCAGGGACATTAAGATCTTTCTTGTATAGTTCTTCTGTGTATTCTTGCCACCTCTTCTTAACCTCTTCTGCTTCTGTTAGGTCCCTGCCTTTTTTGTCCTTTATCATGCCCATCTTTGCACTAAACGTTCCTTTGATATCTCCAATTTTCTTGAAGAAATCTCTAGTCTTCCCCATTCTATTGTTTTCCTCGATTTCTTTGCATTGTTCATTTAAAAAGGCCTTATCTCTCCTTGCTATTCTCTGGAAATCTGCATTCAGTTGCTTATATCTTTCCCTTTCACCCTTGCTTTTTGCATTCCTTCTTTCCACAGCTATTTGTAAAGCCTCATCAGACAGCCATTTTGCTTTCTTGCATTTCTTTTTCTTTGGGATGGTTTTAGTTGCTGCCTCCTGTACAATGTTATGAACCTCCATGCTAGTACTTCAGGCACTCTGTCTACCAAATCTAATCCCCTAAATCTATTCATCACCTTCACTGTGTATTCACAAGGAATATGATCTAAATCATACCTGAGTGGTCTAGTGGTTTTCCCTACGTTCTTCAATTTAAGCCTACATTTTGCATTAAGAAGCTCATGATCTGAGCCACAGTCAGCTCCTGGTCTTGTTTTTGCTGTCTGTATAGAGCTTCTCCATCTTTGGCTGCAAAGTACATAATCAATCTGGTTTCGGTATTGACCATCTGGTGATGTCCATGTGTAGAGTCGTCTCTTGTGTTGTTGGAAAAGAGTGTTTGCTATGACCAGCTTGTTCTCTTAACAGAACTCTATTAGCCTTTGCCCTGCTTCATTTTGTACCCCAAGGCCAAACTTGCCTGTTATTCAGATTATTTCTTGACTTCCTACTTTAGCATTCCAATCCCCTATGATGAAAAGGACATCTTTTTTTGGTGCTAGTTCTAGAAGGTGTTGTAGGTCTTCATAGAACCGGTCAACTTCAGCTTCTTCGGCATCAGTGGTTGGGGCATAGACTTGGATTACTGTGATGTTGAATGGTTTGCCTTAGATTCACACTGCAATCATTCTGTCGTTTTTGAGGTTGTACCCCATTACTGCCTTTCCCACTCTCTTATTAACTATGAGGGCTACTCCATTTCTTCTAAGGATTTCTTGCCCACAGTAGTAGATATAATGGTCACCTGAATTAAATTTACCCATTCCCATCCATTTTAATTCACTGATTCCCAAGATGTTGACGTTCAACCTTGTCATCTCAGACCCTAATTTTACTCATGTTCAAAAGTTATTCTATCAATTTAATTTTTAAATTACAAAATCTATTGCAATATCTGGCTTGTTTGTAGTTGACTATCATAATCTGACTGCATTTGGCAATAAATCCTACTTTATTTCATTTTGGCAATATTTCTTCTAGATCTGAAGGATTACCAGGATGGAACCACAAGTGCACTTCATTCAATGAATTTACTTTCTGAAGGTTTGAAATCATCAATGTGTGCATGTTGTTTTAATTTGATTTGATTATTTTACACTCTGCCCTTTCCAGAAAAAAGTTAACACTGGGTCATTTTCATTGTAATAATATTTCTTAGTAAGATGCAAAAGGTGTAGAGTAGGTTACCAGCTTTAGTGACACCTGTGCCACATGGAGCAGTCCCTAATAACAGTAAGAACAGCAGCAGTTTTGCCACATTTTGGCCAATAGGACACAAATGCAACCAAAGCCCATATTTATCCCAAGCATACTAATTGTACTCCATGCAGGTTAAAATCTTTAATGTAGAGATTACCTTGCAAATCTTTATACTCTTTGATATCCACCAACAAGGAAGAAATATTTTGAAATATTAAAGTCAACATACACATAAAGAAACCTCTTCAGAAGAGGCTGGATGGAAATATAATCTCATTTCTGATCTCACTGTGTTATCCTCTGCAGAACCTGAAACATCTACCTTAGCAATCACAGATGTTCTTTCCTGTTCCAATTTTGCTGTGCATCATAAATATCTTTTTAAAGAAAAACAGTTACGGACAAAAGCTGCAGGTAAAATTTATTTCCATTTAGATCACCTATTACTTAGCATAACTATAATAATTTATCTTCTGTCATATAAACAATTGTGCTACGCATCCACTTTGATTCTCTAGGATTCTTGGGATATATGTTGCAGTAGAAGCAGCTTCCCACATATGTCCTTTTCTTTGTAATTATCAGACCACTGGATTTTCCATTTAGTAATTTGATACCATGGTTTATCATTAGTCTTCTTACCCCAACCTTGGGCAATTGCATGTTTATTATAGTGGTTACCATAAGTCAGTAATAAAATACATGCATTGCATGGAACAGTCCCCATTTTAATCTCTGGTGTCTTTGCTTTTCTTCAGCCATTAAAAAAAGAGAAACAAAGGAACTTTTCTAAAATTCTTCTGTCACTCACTTTATGAATTCCATTTTTCCAATGAGTTCAATGGGTTGAAAACAGAATAAATTTTATAGTGATTTTGTTGTTGCAATGAAAATACATTTCTTCATTTACTATTTAACTAAATATACTCCACCTATTTTTTTCCAAATGTCCTTCAGATGACAAGAAAGACCCATGCAAATGTGAACATCTTATGGATTTCCAGAATTTTGCAACTACTGAAGTTAGGAAACTAACTCAGCAACATATCCTTTCTATATAACTATTAATTTTTTGTCTAGATTTTCAAGTCAATATATTTGAAAATGAACTATATTTCTATTTCTCTGCAGAGAAATACAGTTGATTGAATTTAGACTGCAGCCCTGTACTCATCCACTTGGAATTAAGACCTTCTAAAATTAACAGGACTTAACCTATGAGTTAAGTTACCTGTAAGATGTACTTTAATCATAACTGGGCAAACTTACACTAGTAAATTTAAGGTATGTGGTCTTGCTCTAGAGGTAAAATGGAAGGCCCATTGAAAAAAACTACGAACCTTTCCTCACTTCTATTTAACGGTGATGCAGTCATCTCTTTTCTTTTCATGTCCTTGTGACATTGCTTCCATCCAGTCCTCAACCATGAGGCAGCTTTAAATCATCCTTCATTATGGTGTTAAAGTCATGTTTCCCACCTTACTTTGACACATATTTTGCCCTAGATACAACCTAATGCACTTCATTGACCATTATGTTGGTAACACAGTCATGTGACCAATAGGGGATGGGATCAGCCTGGTACCTAATGATCACACCACATCTGGTTGGTGTGGGTACATAACCTCCACTTTGGTTCCTACACCCTGTCTTTTAAGGCTATTCTGTTTTGTGCAATAGGAAAAACCAGTCCTTTCAAACTGAAGGCTCTACTGTACTCACCAGGTCTCCAAGCTGATCCCCAATTCATAAACCTGGATTATCCTGAATAGCACCTGACCAGCAATGGCAGCAGGAGTGGAGCTGTATGGTGAAACAGAGAGAGAGCTATCTCTACTACTCCATGGTGCAATTCTCCCCACACCTGCCAGTTATGTTCCAGTTGACTATAGCTTTTGCTGGAATAGCACTAATCCTGTGTCCAAAAGGAACCCAATTATCAGCTGATAGTTTAAAATTCCACAATTTTAAAGTGCTGGTCTAGTCATTTGTCCAAACACGCTTTGTCCCTAAGCCCCAGTCCCATTCTATGGAAAGGAGATTAATTAGTGGATGTTTTCTTGCCAGCTACTAATTATATGTAATGTAATTGTATGTGCCTTCAAATCAGTGTTGACTCCTAGCGACTGCCTAGCCTCTATGTAATAAAATAGTTTTATCTATCCATCCATCCATCCATCCATCTGTCCATCCATATTAATAGACATTAATACCTGTCACAATCATATAGACACTCTAGGCAACTCACAGAGAACCAGTTTGGTCTAGCGGTTAAGGCACCAGGCTAGAAACCAGGAGACCATGAGTTCTAGTCCCACCTTAGGCACAAAGCCAGCTGGATGACCTCGGGCCAATCACTCTCTCAGCCACAGGAAAAAGGCAATGGCAAACCACTTGTGAAAAACCTTGCCAAGAAAACTGCAGCGACTTGTTCAGGCACACCAGGCATCAACACTGACTTGAAGGCACAAAAAAAGAAAAAGAAAAAAAGAGGCTTATAGCAACAACAGCAATTTATAAACCAAGAATTGAAAGTAAACAAACCTACTTTAAAGAAAGCATGGAGGTTTAGACTTGAAATGCTATTCAGAAAAGCTCTGTTTTAAGAAGGTTCTGGAAGGTGACTAGAATTGAGGCCAAATGTGCTTTCTCACAAAAGGCTGTTCTAGAGGGCTTGGCTAATGATGGAAAAACACCTTGGTCCCCCTGACTTCCCAGAAATAGAGCCACCAACTGCTTCTCCTGGCATGATCAAGCTGGTCAGGCCAATTCCTGTGGAGAGATGTGGTCTTGAAAGTAGCCTGGTGCCAACCCATAATATAGTACTTTTTCCTTAGTTACATGTATTTGAAAACTACTTGCAGATCTTGGTTGCTAGAGTCCAGATGACCACTAGGTGGCAGCAAAGAATTTTACTTATTTCTTTGCAACTCACTGGATTTTTGCAGCCCAGATCTGGTACTTTTAATTCTGCTCTCTGGCAAACTTCAGGTTTATATAAGCATGCACTACTCTTTTTCTCAGCATTCTGTTGTTGTTCCAGTCCGTTAGCATTTCAGCTCATAGAGGGAATTATGACGATGAGTAATGCTAAATCTCAAGATTGGTTTTGCTGCCTTTATTTTCTTGAATGGCAACAGCGTAAGTATTTGGCCTGCTAGTACTCTGTAGCAAATACACTTGTTAAGAGTATTAGTGATGATGAAGCACGAGCCCCCTCTAGCTGCAGTTTCAAAATACAGAATGGCAGTTTATATAATGGGGGTGGTTGTTCAGTTAATTTACTATATGACCTGATGGGCATCATTTTGTTAAGATTCTCAATGGTTATTTCTTTAAATAAGCTCATTCTTACACCATGATTGTGTTTTCTGTTGACCACTGTTTCAGTTGCCTTTGATTCTTCCAAGCATTAGGATCTTCTCAAAGACTTTTGCACTAATCACTGTGGGCTGGATGGTATATGGTATCCTTAGGCCACATTGATTGATGACACCACCTCCCACCAATGCGAAGATTTGTATTTTTAGAATGATTTGGAAGGAGGTGTGGTATTGACACCTACTAAGCTTTGGTGCCTTAGGCCAGCGCCTACTTAAAGACAGCCCTGGCCCTAACATTACGTATCCAAAATACTTAACCTTCAGCTTTGATATTTGTGCTTCCAATGAGCAATTTAATTTTACTTCATCTAAGATTGAATTTTTATTTTTCTTGTGGTCCAAGATATTCTCAACAATTTTCTCCAGAGACCACAATTCAAAGGCATTTTGTCCATCCTTTCTGAATGAAAGCTCAGGCTTTCAAAGTCATGTTACAACTGGGAAAAGAAGAGCCTTGATAATACATATTGTTGATGTCAGTATGGGATCCCTGTTTTATGTTTGATCTAGATCTGCTAGTCTTCCTCCCAAGTAGTAAATGTCTATTTTATGCCTATGGTCACCATCCCTTTGAATATTTGAGCATGGGAAGACTAAATCTGTTACCATTTCGGCTTCTTATCTGCCTATTTGCATTTGCATTGCATTGGCATTGCCTGTTCATATAATATTTTAAAAAAAATACTGTGTGATGAGGTTTTGCATTTTTTCACCTACAGTAAGCTAATTTATTTATTTATTTCAAATTTGTTCACTGCCCATCTCACTAGGAAGTGACTGGTCAGTTTACAGTAAAACAAAAATAAATATTAATTAAAACACAATAAAAACCATATTCATACATAAATAATATCTTCCCAGGTGTTACTGGTAAAAAGGATATTGACATACAGGAGCATCTTCAAGGTGCTAGCCACCCCCAGGGTTGGTTGCCCCCTTTCTCGCCCCATGCGAGTTGGGAGAGCCAGGTCTTAACCCCTTTCTGGAAGGTTGAGAGTAGGGGCCTGCCTCACCTCTGGGTGAGGCCGGGGGCCACAGCAGAGAAGTCTCTCCTTCTGGCCCCACCAGTCAACATTCTTTCATTGACAGGGTTTGTAGCATACCCTTTCTGCTTGACCGGGTGAAACAGGTCAATATAATGGGGGTGAGACAGTCCCTCAGGTAACCCAATCCTGGTATATAGGGCTTTAAAGGTGATAACCAACACCTTCAATTGGGCCCGGAAGCAAACTGGTGCCCAATGCAGCTCCTGCAGCAAAGGTGTAACATTCCATCTTTGGGGCACCCAAAATTACCCACATGGCTGCATTTTGAACCAGCTATAGCTTCCAGATATTCTTCAAGGGTAGCTCCATGTAAAGTGCATTGCGATAGTCTGTGTGGGAGATGTTGTCAGGTTCAGCTCAAGAACCACAGCGAGACAGTCCAGGAACAGCTCAGTTACTTTATTAGCTTACACCTAATAGTATCTTGCCAGACTAACTCTAAGCTCCCAACGACAGCAACTATAACCCTGAATCCCTTAGGGAGGGGCCAGTCTCCTTCTCTTCACTTTCACACGCTCCAGCTGGGGGCTGAGATGATGTTTGGAATGTCTCTCCCCCTCCCTGTAACCTTGAAGCTCCATTCCAGGATCCTCCTCGCTCATGCCTTCCATCACAGATGACTAGGGCATAAGTGACTGACTGGAGGGCCTCCTGATCTAGGAAAGGGCATAACTGGCATACAACATGAATTTGGGCAAAGGCCCTCCTGGCCACAATTGCCACCTGCCCCTTGAGCAGAAGTTGTGAGTCCAGGAGGACCCCCAGATTATGCACCGGGTCTGTCTGGGGTAGTGCAACCCCTCAAGAACCAAAGATGGTAAATCCTGGATTCAGAGGAGCCCCCAACCCACAGCCACTCCATCTTACCAGGGTTCAGCTGAAGCCTGTTGTTCCCCATCCAGGCCCCCACAGCCTCCAGGCATGATGAAAGGGTAGTCACAGCATCATCAAATCACCTGAGCTGGAGATGTATAATTGGGTATCATCTGCATATTGATGATACCTCATCCCATGGTGGCAGATGGTCTCACCCAGTGGTAGATGTTAAAAAGGAGCAGGGAAAGTACTGAACCCTGCGGCACCCCACAAAGGAGGGGCCACGGGCTGGACCTCTCGCCCCCTATCAACACCGATTGGGACCGGCCCTGGAGGAAGGAAGCGAACCAGCACAAAACAGTGCCACCCACCCCCAACTCCCTGAGCTGACCCAAAAGGATGCCAATTTACTTGCTTCCTGCCATCAAACTGATAACATATCTGAAGCTGTGTCTTCCAGCAATTTTAATTTCAACTTTTATTCCTGGCCCAGCATTTTCCATGTCCTGCATATATGCAGTTAATTTAAATTAAATAAGGCAACAGCGTACAACCATGGCACGCTCCTTTCCCAATTTAGAAGCATTTAGTTGCTCCATATTCCATTTTAGCTGTTGCTTCCTGATTATCATAAAAATTCTTCAAAAGGCAGATGAGGTGGCTGGTATACCCATGCTTTTAAGGGCTAATTTGTTGTCTAAATGGTCCAACTGTGGTACCATTATATAAATGGTTTGCATTTTTTGCCTGACTTGAGAAAATGCTGAGCCAGCTATTTTCACCAATCCTCCCACCCCAGAAAAAGCTATTCCTGAGTCTTGGTGGCTCTTTCAGAACTGAATGGGAAGCGAGCTGGCAGCAGCAAAGAGGAAAGGGGCATTAGCAAAAATTGCTAGCCTAAATACTTGTTCCAAGAGAAGCCTGCAAGATTCTTTTTCACAGTGAAGATCTCATGTTCATAAAGAGAGAAGCTTCAATCTTACCAGTTAGTTCTGGTTATTTTCTAAATACAACTACAGCTATTTAAGTGCCAACACAGAAATGGGCATCTAAAGAAGTAGCATTCACAAGAGCTATTACAATGGCTGACATGATGAGATAATTCTTTAACATTCCTTCACAAGCTTGAATATTATATATACAGTGGGGCAAAAAAGTATTTAGTCAGCCACCAATTGTGCAGGTTCTCCCACTTAAAAAGATGAGAGGCCTGTAATTTTCGTCATAGGTATACCTCAACTATGAGAGACAAAATGGGGGAAAAAATCCAGAAAATCACATTGTCTGATTTTTAAAGAATTTATTTGCAAATCATGGTGGAAAATAAGTATTTGGTCAATATCAAAAGTTTATCTCAATACTTTGTTGTATATCCTTTGTTGGCAATGACAAAGGTCAAATGTTTTCTGTAAGTCTTCACAAGGTTTTCACACACTGTTGCTGGTATTTTGGCCCATTCCTCCATGCAGATCTCCTCTAGAGCAGTGACGTTTTGGGGCTGTCGCTGGGCAACATGGACTTTCAACTCCCTCCAAAGGCTTTCCATGGGGTTGAGATCTGGAGACTGGCTAGGCCACTCCAGGACCTTGAAATGCTTCTTACGAAGCCACTCCTTCGTTGCCCAGGCGGTGTGTTTGGGATCATTGTCATGCTGAAAGACCCAGCCACGTTTCATCTTCAATGCCCTTGCTGATGGAAGGAGGTGTTCACTCAAAATCTCACCATACATGGCCCCATTCATTCTTTCCTTTACACGGATCAGTTGTCCTGGTCCCTTTGCAGACAAACAGCCCCAAAGCATGATGTTTCCACCCCCATGCTTCACAGTAGGTATGGTGTTCTTTGGATGCAACTCAGCATTCTCTCTCTCCTCCAAACACGACGAGTTGAGTTTAGCTCTTTGGTCTTGGCCATCGTGGAGTTTGGAGTGTGACTGTTTGAGGTTGTGGATAGGTGTTTTTTATACTGATAACAAGGTCAAACAGGTGCCATTACTACAAGTAACGAGTGGAGGACAGAGGAGCCTCTTAAAGAAGTAGTTACAGGTCTGTGAGAGCCAGACACCTTGCTTGTTTGTAGGTGACCAAATACTTATTTTCCACCATGATTTGCAAATTCTTTAAAAATCAGACAATGTGATTTTCTGGATTTTTTTCCTCATTGTGTCTCTTAGTTGAGGTAATACCTATGATGAAAATTACAGGCCTCTCTCATCTTTTTAAGTGGGAGAACTTGCACAATTGGTGGCTGACTAAATACTTTTTTGCCCCACTGTATGCAGCATAGTGCAATTAAGAACACCCATATGTATAAGGGAAATCACTTATGGACTATCATACCCAGAAACACATCCAAATTGCACCCAAATACCCATATTCATAAATAAACATAAGGGCACTCCTGCTAAATCAGACTAGAAGTTTATTCTGTTTCACTTGATGCCTTTGGGAAATCCACAAACAGGATATTACTACTGATGCAGGTGACAATGCACTTTCCTATGTAATCTCCACTAATAATGGTTAGTTAGATTACAGTTCACAACAGAATTATTTGAATACCACTGTAGTCAGAAGAAAATTTAAGTTCCACTGTACCATTTCTTGATCTTCAGTAGCCCAGCAAGGATTTCTAACTCCAGCTGTTTATCAATAACAGCGACAAAATTACACCACCCTACCACTGCTGAAATGAAAGTGTCCAAGAACTATTGAATACTGGATCTTCTGGAAATACAATTCTAGATGTACAGCAAGCTCTGATTGATGGGATATCAAGGGTTTAGTTTTAAAAGTAACTGTAGATTTCCCAAGCCTGTTCATTATAGGTGTAGATGTTCTCAGTATTAAATACTGAACCTGTCTGAAGTTGTTTTCCTTAACTTGTAATTACTAGAAGAAATGTCAAAAAGAATGGAAGCCTTGGAAAATCGATTAAGATACTAATAAAATGTCCTTAGCAGCAATATGTTTGTTGGATATTTATACACAAGAGAATGTATCAAAGCTATGTAGGTATGTATGTCTCCCACAGAAAAGGAGAATTTATGACTCCAGTAATTTAGAGTACCATGTAATGTTGTATTTTTGCATTGACCACAGTACAGAAAAATTACAAACTGTTTATAAAACTGTTTTTTTCAATTGAGAAGCTATGTAAAATAATAAAATAGTGCTATAAAAAGACAAAGCCTGGAAGGCCAAATATTGTTTAGTCTTGGTTCTAATGCAGACTGGATGCAGTCAAGTGTTACAATGGTTTTCCTACACTTCTCATGTAACAATGTTAATATCTGCATTAATAGCAAATTATTATTTCTCTGTGCTTAGACCCTTCCTACAGCCAGCACTTATCTCCATAAGTAATTGATGATAGGGAAATTGGGGCGAAGTAACCAGCATATTTAGGGCACACTCTCTACATTCATATTAACCACTAGGTATTTATATTTGGGATGATGTTTTGGGAAACACATACAATGTATAAAATTTAATTTTATTGCTAGAATGACATACTTCAAAATGCTAAATGCCTTAGCTTTTTAAAAAATATCCTCAAACAGATATATCACAAGTATTCTAACAATGTTGACCATTAGATAATTGAAGGAATAGATAGCCATCACAAGGGGAAATTCATTCATTCCAGAATTAACATTTGCATTATTACTTCAGAACAAATGAACAAGTGCCTCAGCTCTGAATTATGCCAAAAATAAATAATGTCCAATCTTATATCCTCTTCCACCATCTATTATTTTGCTTTGTAAAACTTAAGCTATTCTGTTTGGTTTTTCTGCTTCTAAATAGAAGGCTGAATTTGCTTAACCATATCCCTAATTTACTGTTAACATGGGGGGGGAGTCCCCCAAATAAAAAAGTCTCCCTCGCTGATAAAAGAATCAGCATGAGACTCAAATGACTAAAGGCTGCTGCAAAGGATGAATTACTCTTTGAAATCTAGCAGTTGCTCAGATGGGCAGTTTCTTGCTGAATTCTTTCTACAATACTTACGGGACTTCTTTTTTCTCTCACTTCATCCCAGTTTTGTTCCCTTTTTCCCTCTTCCTAGCACACACACCCTTTCCTTTTACTGTACCTATCTCCAGCCTAGCATTTTTTTTTCTATGTTGCAGCAATAGCAGCTTCTACAAGGTGTTGCAGGTCTCCCAGCATTCTCAGAATCCTTTTTTCCACATTCAGTTTGGAACACTGCACAGCCCTAATTAGAAGATGGTTGTTCCTTCCTTTCTGCATTTATACAACTAAAGTGACTCTAGGTTGTTTCCAATCACAAAATTAACCATTCCTTTAAAACCCACTGCTGGTTTTCAGATGTTCTACACAACCTTAATATGCGTACATACGTACATAGACATTTATGGAGGAGGTGGTCCAAATTTGGTGGGGAAGCTGGGCACTGCAGAAGAGTTTGCGTTTATATATACTCTTTTCTGTCACCTCTCCCTTTCAGATGAATAGAGTACTTGATCAGCATAGCCAACATGTGACTATATTCTTTAATCCCACTGGGTCTTTAATTCCCAAATAGTTTATTTTCTTTCATTTTGACTTGTACCTTTACTATTTATTTTCTCCATCAATCTTTGCATACAACTTGTTGCGTCTGACTTATGAAAACTCATACCAACAGTAGATTTATAGCCAGTTTTATTACACAAAATTTAAAGTCTGTTAATTTTACTTCTCGCTGGTTTGTTCTGGCATGCTTCTAATGATGTCAGAGTCACCTGTTGGGGAAAATCATATTTCAGTATCAAAATTTCACAATCACTTTGTCATGTATGCTGTATTACAAAAATTGTCTTGATAACCTTATTTGAAGACATTATTCCCAATGTTAGATCATACTACAAAGTACAATAGGTGAATGTTACTTGCAGTTAAAAACCAGAACTAGGGAGACAAACTAGCTCTGGGGACACAATGCATAGTGGTAATATAGCGAATGTCTAGCCTGTCCTGATTACTAACAAATCCAGAACAGCGAGAATATTCGCATTTATCTTTGCATCAAGATAAATTGACTTCTCATGTCCAATACATATGGTTTAAATCATTAGCCTCTTACAAATTACTTTCCAATGTGCTTCAAGAACATTCAGGCAAAGAATGAACTTTATTAATTACCAGATACTTAATTCTACAGTTATTTGTTGTACTGGACCTACAGGCCAGGTATCAATTTCAATGTCCTCCTGACAAAAAGATTTTCTTCTGATCAGGACCAAGGTTATTCTAACGAGGATATAAAGCTTTATTGTGCTTATTACATTTTAACATGTTGACATTAGTTTATTAAATATTAAGTAGTAAACAGTCATCTCCCCAATACCATCTAAGTAATGAATTAAGATCAGCTTTTATATTTTTAAAAATGGACTTGGCTTTAATTTTTGTATTTATTCGATGAATTGTCATTACTATGATTGCTTTATTTAACACTATCTTTTAAAACCATTCATGTAGAAGGAAAAGTGAGATAGCAATAATCTAAGAAAATGTTGGCAGTTTGAACCTTTTAGAAGAGCAAATACCAAGTTTAAAGCATTTAACAAAACCTAGCCATATCAGTCCTTGATTCTGTTAGTTAAATTATATTTAAATTTAATCAGTTTGAAATTGATAGATGAAATATCATTGTTCTTTACCAGTTAAAAGTAAAAAACTAAAAAAAAAATCAACACCTTTAACAAGTTTATAACTTTAGCCTGAATGTATTACCTTATATGTATATATAAATATGTACAAATATTTATATTTATCAATTGGCTGACAGGTGCACTGATACTTTACAAAACAAGTCCACCACCGTAGCATGATGTTACTTGATAGTTCTTAAATCACACATATGAATAAGATTATATGATTTTTGCTCTAGAAAACACCATTTTTTATTAGCATGTTGAAGCAGAGTTCTCAGTTCAGTAAAACTGCTAGAGAATCCTAGTGAGTAGACCAGGATAGAGGCAAATCAAATTGAAAAAAACAAATCAGCTGTATCCAGACACCAAGATACTAAATACAACATACATACCTGGGTCAATTATAGCAAGTGTACATACTCTGTAGTACTTCCCACAAGCTGTTCCCAGTTCAATGTTGTTGCCACTATAGTGATGCACACCAGTTTTGGCCAACATAGCATAGTACTCAATTTCTGATTTTCTAAATTAACACAAATAAATACACAGTACTTAAATTATTTGGCTTTGTTTCAGATTAAGTCACATTTTACTTCTACTAAATCTGTTGGGACATTAACAGAACTAATTTTTATTAATTTTATTTATTTATTTATTTATTTATTTAACAAACTTATATAGCCACCCATTTATCAGAAGGAACTCTGGACAGCAAACAAAATAAAAACAAAATACGACTATTTCATTCAATCTCAATTTATTCTGCATTAGTTTTTTATGGGACTAATGCATTACTAAGGTTAGATTAACCCTATTTTAACTTGCAATATAGGTTAGACTATAGATTTGAGGAGTATACTGTTTCTCTCAGCTATTAGTGGAAAACCGTGATGACTGGTTCTGGCAATATTCCATCTATCTAGTAGAAGGGTATAGGAGAATTATACAGGCAATTTTGCGAAACAAGGTCTCATAAAGGCTTTATAAATTGTATGTGCCATAGCATAATTGCTATGCACATGCAGAACACACTCTTTATCAATTCTAACACTCCAATATATTTCCAGTGAACAGATCAACCTCTAGAAGTGTCATAGTGTTCTTCTAGAAAACCCATTGAGAACTTTTAACTTCACATCACCTTATGACACAAACGTCTTTCTGCATTTTTTTTTTTTAAAATCAAGTTAGTAACCTACAACATCACAAAATTACAGGTTGGAAGGGATCAAGTCCAACCTTCTCTCATTGCTGGAATCTAAATTAAATTTCCCCCCAAAATAGATATTCAGCCTCTGGTTGTCTAATGTATTTGAAAAGCTAAATACAGGAGCCAAAAAAGAGCTACATGCCAAGTGTATCTTTTGCATTTGATGGTCAGGACCTTTTATCAATACTGTAACGAAGTAGCCATTTTATTTGACCCTTTAATAAGGCTGCTGTTCAAAAAGTGCAAGCTTACCTCAAAGCAGGACAGTTATTGGCTAGGATGACCAACTTGGCTTTGCCCTGCCGAATCATTTTCAGAGTTTGTTTGTATCCAAGTACGTATTTACCACTTTTCATAACCAGCTGAAGCCTAGAGTTTATGGACTCTAGAGACTTTTTCTGTAAAAATTTAAAAAAAAACACGGATGTACAGATTTTTTTCTGCATCTTATAATGCATAATACATTAAAATGTCTTATCTACTTCCTCCCTGGATACCTGGCTCTATACACTGACCCCATCACAAAATGTCACATTTTATTTAGCATTAATAGTTTGTAAGTTTTTATTACATGTACAATACAGCAAAAATATCTAAAAAGAATCCCAATTAAAACACAATTAAGGTTCTTTAAGTTTTCTCTCAAAAACTCAGTCAAGAGTTATTAGAACACAATTTTATCTTCCAGTCTTAAAAACTAAGTGGTTTGAGAGCAAAAGCTAATTGTGCTTGTAATTCCATTAACAGTTCTTGTTCAATCATCTACCCAAACCACAGCATGTAACTTAAAAAGACAAATCATAACATAATTTACTTAACCAGTAGTGTTAAATCCAAATAGTGGTGCTTCTTTTCATACTAATATGCTTTCAAAAACTAAATTCTTTAAATGTGCCTGTAGACTGAATACATTTATTCAAAAACATGTCACTTTCAGATGTACCAATTTTTTATAAAGCATGCTTGCCACGACATACCTACACTAGTTAAGATTTATGGGTTACTATATATTAAGACATTGTAATGTATCTTTTATCTTTACATTATTATGCAAAGACTGTTAGCAACCCTGCCTCAGTAATATTTAAACAGCTAAAGGGAGGGCTGGTGTGGCCGTGTTCTTGAAGTTTTGTTTCCTAACGTTCCTAACGCTAAAGGGAGGCTATAGCAAAACCCTAGCCACATATATTTCTCACAGCTGCAGCAATGCTTCTATCTCCCATGCAATTCCTGTCCGCACGTGCGCATATAGAACACATTCAGACGCAGCCGGCGTCATGCAAAGCCTATCGCCATCACCCAAGAGAACCAAGCGATCTACAGACTCTTACATGCATCTATATCTCACAGCATCTACCTTTGTTATCTCATATAACAGCCAGCACGGAAACACTAACTATGGCAGAAAGCCCCGAAATGGCTGTGCCTTCAAGGAGGCTGAACAAGGCCCCTCGCCATTCCCGAGGTGCCATCAGTGGCTCTCTTCACGTTACCATGAGCAACCCTCCACCCCATTTGACCTGAAATCTGTCGTCGAGAGCGAGGCACAAACAGAGGCCTTCCACAATATTTGGGATTCCTATTCCCCCCACTAAGCTCTCGCCTCTGCCCTCGGAGTTGGACACAGAAGCCCCAGCTACCCCCTTTATTGTTAGGGCACGGTGCGGCTGACTGGTTGGCTCGCTCACTCACCGTCTTCTTGGCGGCCACCATCTTGCCGGCTCACGTCGGCTCTGCCGTTGCCTGCGCAAAAGAAAGAGAGTCAACACTGCGACCGAGCGCAGCCGTTAGCCACCCGCCCCTCGCGCACCGTGCCCAAAGCCGCCCCACTCCTCCAAAGGCAGAGGCCCACTCACCACAGGAGCGCCTCCAAGATGGCCGGGCAACGAGGAAAAGAAGGAACTCCTCCGCGGCAACGCGCCCAACCACGCGGATCGGCGCCTCAGACAGCGACTCTCGCGAGAGCAGTCACCTAGCCCCTCCCCGTCCGAAAACTCCCGCGGCTTTCCGGCTGGCATTGAGGATGCGCGCGCAATCACCGCGCGACCGGAGGGCGTGATAGACGCAGGAAACCTTTTCATAGGTTTGTGGATCGCACAGGCTCTATTCCGGCCTACGGTGCGACCTTTCCCCCTCCGGTTGACTGTCTACACCAGTGTTTCTCAACCTTGACAACTTTAAGATGTGTGGACTTCAATTCCCAGAATTCCCTGGCCAGTTGAAGTCCACACATCTTAAACTTGCCAAGGTTGAGAAACACTGGTGTAGACCGTCAACCAGGGAGGAAAAAAGTCATGGTGTCTTTTAGAGACTGAACACTAAAATAGCGCTCCCACTTGGGTGCAGCTTGGTGGCCTTTCACAGAAAAGGAGCGAACTTCACCTACTTTCTTTCCTCTGTGCTGTGCGTAGCTCAGTCAGCCTTTTAGGATCTCGCAGTCAAGGTGATTGGGGAAAGTAAGAAATGCATAATCGGAGAATGTCAGCTTGGCTGTACAAAACTCCTCCGTAAAATTTTAGGCTTTATTGGCATTTCGAACAAAGGTGATATTAGCATTTTAGTGAAGCATCCATGCCTCCTTTTAAAATTTAGGAACCCATGTTCTTCCTTTGAGCCAAAGCCATTTCCTTTGATGTACAAAAACTAGCCCTTTCAGGGACCATCAGTCAAACAACAGGGCTGTATTCTGAAGTCCTTCATTAAAGTTGCAAGTGTTAAAGAAACATACCTGGGTGGAAAAGGAGATGCCACATATTTTAAGGGTATCTATCTTTTCTCATGCCTAACAAAACAAAGCCTTTGTTGCACATCATTGTCTTTTATGGTTTGATTTGTTGCTTTCTGACACATCACATATATCAAATGTATATATCATTTGTGTACTATATAAAGACTTGACTGCCCCCTTAATAAATGCCTTTTGCTTTGCCTGAAGTACTGTACTTCCAATAATATTTGGAATCCTGAATATTTTCAAACAAAAATTGCAACGCTATACAGTCTTACTTGGATCTTATGCATGAGTAGAAGTACATGGGCTTTTGTCTCAGCAGGTGGCACCACCTAGTCGCCTTTGGCCTTGGGAGCACAACAGGACCAGCTTGGTTACGGAGACAATCAGGAAACATCATGTCTCCAGGCTAGGCTGAACAATCAAAAGATATCCTAGAAAAAGGCAGTGGCAAATCAGTGTCATGCTGTTGCCCAAAAAACTGCATGGTTTTATCACTGTAGTCACAAACTGACTTATTTGAGAGGGTAATGGGGTAGGGTTAAAAAAAAGAATGTTTGCAAGGTTGATGGAAGTAGAAGAATGGAAACATAATGGGGAAAGTTGATGGGCCAGATTGAAGAGATTATTGTAATAGCTGAATTTTTGCAAGATCCATTGCAGTTGAAAAATAATATAATTCTCTATGAAATAGTGAAAGCGTATATGAGTCAAACAGACTCATCAAGCTTTGGCCCTAGGGTTTATTTTGATTGTAAAACAGGGATGAATAATTGATATCTTCCTGACATTTTGGACTGTAAAATCTGTCATGTCCCACTATAAAGGAAAATAAAGAAGCCCCTTTGAGCATAAATGCTAACCACATTCTGCTATTTTCCAATCCAACCTGGATTAAGAGTGAATTTCTTTCCTATAAGATTTTTTTGCTATACATTTTGTTTTAGGAAATAAGCAGTGGACCATAAATATTTATATGCAGAGTATTTGTAAACGTAAGTTAGCTTTTTGAGATCAGCCAAGTGCTGATTAAGTGCATCCATCTAACTCGTGTTCAATTCTTAATATAGGTAGACAAATATTTATTGGTATGTCAGAGACTTGACTGATAACTCCCATGACTGGAAGTAGTAACTGAATAATACAATTCGTTTAAGAGGAACAGAATTAATATAAAGATTCAAGGACCACACTGGGATTAAAAGAACTAAAGCTAATATAATGCATCTATTCAAAATGAAGAGAACTGCTCAGTGAAAATGGCAACATGGTAACCAGGAGCAAGTAAAGGATACTTCACTTAGATTCCTGCACAGAGATGGCAGGTTGGACTCGGTCTGAATGGCTCCTCCAATTGTATATGACACAGCCTGTCCTGGTCCTTCTAGAACAGGCTAATACATCCAGTACTGTGGTGCATATTCTCTTGAAAAAAAAAACACCTGAGGACTTCCAGGAGAGTAACAGCAGATCAAAGATGGCTCCATTTTCACAGAGCCGACGACTGCAGCAGTTAAGAGGAGTTGGCGAAAAGCCTGGCTCTTCAGAACCACCTCCAGACAAAGAAGATGACTGGGTCACCCAAAAGTACTCCTTACAGAGGTTCCTTGTGAAGAAATTGCAATTTAGCAATCTCCAGTGGAATGAGTGCTCTGGGAGTCACAGGAAACATTGAGCCCAGGCCACGGTTCGGAGCCTCTAAAGAGACATTAGATTTGCTTTCACTTCCTCTTTTAATTAAATCAGAATTTACTTATTAGCGATTTACTTGGAAATTAAAAACCTTCTGAAAGGCAAGCTGCTGTACACCGAAAGAATTTCCTTCTATCCTGGGAGAAAGAAGATTTAAATAAGTTTAAAGAGTAAAAAGAAATATTTTAACTTTTGGAAAACAGCGAAAGGGAGTTAAGAATGTTGGCTGTGGACAGTTAAGGGGCCAGATAGATTTGAAAGAATAATTTTTTAATGGGCTGTTTTAAATTTTATAAAAATAAAGCAGATGATTTTGGAATTAACTGTAAGAAAACTTATTGTGGGAAAGTTTTGGCTCTGAAAATAAACAAAAAATAAGACTGGGCTTTGAAGGTTAACTAGAGGGAACCAGAGAGCAATTAAAGGAAAAGATATTTCTTAATGTAATGGATGAACATTGTTTTACTATAGAGTAATTTAAATCTGTTTGGGAACAATGTGTTCAGGACTTATTTTTAACATTGGATCTAATAGAGGATATAGAAGAAGAAAAGATTCTACTGAATAAAACAGAAGCTGCGGATGATTTGAATAGGGATTTTAAAATGGACTTTAAAGAATTGCCAGACTATAAGAGAGATATGGAAGATATGGAAAAAGATGTTGTGGATTTGAAAATGGACTTAAAATGTTTGACTACAAGAGTGACATGAGAAAGAATTTGTAATGGATATACAAACTATGCTGGCTGATGTTTTAACAATTATTGGGCTATCCTGATTATAAATCAGAAGAGTGACTTGGAGAGTTATCTTATTTTGGATCCACAGAAGGGAAGCACTAAATCTCTGAAGTTGCTACTGAAAAAAGACAGGGAGAAAATGATAAGAAATCACTATGTGGGACTTTATTTGAAGAAGCGACTGAAGATTAAGCCTCTTAAAAGAAGAAAAAGGATTTCAAAGTGGACATTTGACTAGGGTTAAATTGTATAAATTTTGATTTGGGGTTGTTGTAATTGGAATCTTTTTTTTTTTTTTTTTAACTAGGATTGCAAGACAATGTAAAGTTTTTTTCATTTGGGGATCAATCTTTTACCTCCTACTTGTAAGAGAAAGTTATGGATAAGAATGTAAAAGGGACCTATTGAATTTAGTTTCAAATATATATGTTACTATTACTGATACTCGTTATACCTGTGGGGATAAATGTTTTACTTATTAGAGAAAGTTGTAAGTCAAAATGCAAAATAGATTTGTTTAAGCTTAAAACATATAGGTTATTACTACTGGTGCTCTTAATGCTTTTGCTGAGTAAGACTGATGGATGAATCTTTCCATAATTTGGTTATTGTTTTAGTGATGAGAAATGGGAAGAAGAGGGGGTTTTTTTCCCCTGTAATATTACAGAAGGTGCTAAGTTACTGTAAATGCTTATACTTGTTTGGAGGGAGGGAGAAGTCACTTTTTCTGTTTTTTTCTCTTTTTTTTCTTTCTCTTGCCCTCTTCTTTTTTGTTTGTATACCTTTTTGAATTCTGTATTAGCGTTTAATTACGTAAAACTAATAAAAATATTATTGAAAAAGAAAAAAAAGAAAAAAACCACTTAAAAAAACCCATATTATCTTGAAAAAAAAAACCACTAGAGCCAGTTTGGTGTAGTGGTTACAGTACCAGGCTAGAAACCAGGAGACTGTGAGTTCTAGTCCTGCCTTAGGCGTGAAAGCTAACTTTGGGCCAGTCACTCTCTCAGCCCAACTCACCTCACAGGGTTGTTGTTTGGGGAAAATAGAAGGAGGAGGAAGGAGTATTAGGTATGTTCGCTACCTTGAGTTATTTATAAAAATAATAAAGGTGGGATAAAAAAAAATCTAAAAAAAAACAACCTGACAGTAAAATTTGACAGCCAGTCCAGTCAACCTTTATTTATGGAAGAGGCAGAATCTTATTTTTTTCATTTCAGGCAACAAAATATCTTCATTCTATTAAGACAGCTGCATCTGCACTGAGAGGATGAGGCTATCAAGCTATTTTTCTTAAGCCTGTAAGACCCATTGAAGTCTATTAGGTTGCAAATGGACTAGCATGCTGTTGGTAGAACCAAAAGGGCCATTTAAGTTAGCTGTATTATATGTTCATTTGATGTATAACTGACCTTACTACTGGTACCTTTCAGCTCAGTTTAGTACTTTACCACTGTGAACACTGTCATCCTAATACCATATTCTGAATCTGCTAAATACTGCGTAAAATTAGCAGACGTTGGACATTTCTTTCATGCATTTCCCTCATTAAACAAACCACAGGGCTTCATCAGAATTCCATTTCGGCAACCACCCTAATTAATTTTCTTCCTATGAGATTAAAAGTGGCAGACTGAGGTTTATGATAAATTATCAAGTATAAAGGAAGTGTAAACATGTTCATTCAATTACCTCTGATGCATCTACTGTCCTATTCATCTAGTGTCTAGAAACCGAGTAGACCTCACTGTTCCAAGTCCAGCACAATGAGAATTTTGGAAGGTTGGAATCTGCTGAATCAACATAGACATTTTTGTCAGTCCATCATCAATCAAATAACAATTTTTTTTAAAATCTGGGAAAACAAAGACTGCAGGAATGTAGACAAAACCTAGGAGCATATCCCAAAACATACATACAAAATTTGGTGTAGTGGTTAAGGTGCTGGACTCGAAACTAGGAGACTGAGAGTTCCAGTTCTCCCTTAGGTACGGAAAACCAGCTGGGTGACTTTGGGCCACTCACTCTCTCTCAGCCTAACCCACCTCACAGGATTGTCGGGGGGGAAATAGGAGGAAGGAGTATTATGTACACTGCCTTGAGTTGTAAAAAAAAATTAAGGTGGGATACAAATCAAATAAATAAATAAAATCCAGCCAATAGATGGATAACAACTTAAATACATGTGTATTTTTATTTAGAGTATATTGATGCTACACTCCTTTGACAGCTCATGGTAGCTTATAGAAATACAGCTAAACCAGATCTTAAAACATTATTAAACTAAAACAATACATATATTTCAAACAATTTGTTCCACAATATGACCTATATAATGGATCAAGCAGAATGAACAACTGATGTTAGATATCTCCAAGGGAAGGACCAGCAAAATGTGTGCCATTGATCTAAGGGTGCAGGGTGGACTGTACATTGGGTGGTCCTGTAAGTAGTCTGGCTCTAAGCCATGAAAAATTGTATACCCTCTTATGAGCAACTTGAAATAGGCTTCAGACTCAACTGGCAACATAGGAAGTTAACTGGGGCGTTCAGGAAGCACCACTCTGTTGCATTATAACACCCCATCACATGCTAGGCATTTCTGTTAGTACAGACTAGTAAAATCAGTTGTACGCTAACAAGGAAGCTAGCATGGAAAGTACCAGCAACAACCTGGGGAAAAGCCTCAAATTTCAGGAGGCAAGCCCCCGCAGCTTGTCACGTGCTCAATCGGAGCACATGATCCCTTGTGTTTCATGTATTACCATATATGGTTATGGGCTTGTATTAGGTAGTGTGACGTATATATGCTTAACCCAGCCCTCTGATGTACTAACCCAGCCCTCTGATGTACTCAATAAAAAAGGTTTCCAGACTCCTGTCTGGGCGCTCTCATCCCCCTCAAAGGAGAATCAGTTTGGTGTCTTCTTTCCCCTCACTCGTGAGGGGCCCACTGTAACTGCGTGAATGTTACACCACTCACCACCCATGCTGTCTCATTCTGGGCCAGATGCAATTTCTGAACAGTCTTCAAGGACTGTTGATGTCCCACAAGGAGCACACTACTGTATAATAATCCAGTGTTAAAGTTATCATTGCATAAGCCACTGAAGCCAGGTTTTTCTCCTCCAGACTGGATTGCAGTTAGTTTAGATTGTAGTTAGTTTAATAGCTGAAGCTGATAAATTATCCTCCTTGCCACTGATATTATGAGGCTGTCCAGCATCAAGACTGTAGAGGAAAACTATCAGAAGACTTTTGTACATCGAGGAGACAGGACTGGTGTGCCACAATTGTCTCTTCTGCTCTTGGGGTCTCCTGAGCCATAGTAGCTATAAAGGTTTATAAAGAGTTAAATTTATTTAGCTGAATGATGTTTTGCACGAATGGTTACTAGCTAAGGAAGGTACAACCTTGGAATTTGGGGAGTATACCAGGAACGATAAAGTGCTGTCCACCCGCTTTAGGTTTTAGCTTATCTTTTGGAGGAATATAAAATATCATAAGACATGCAAACAACAGGTGTAATTAATTATCATGCCATCCTTAGCTGCCCGTAGTGATCCTCTAAGTTAAGGATAAAAAGCCTCGGAGTCCTGATCTTGTGGGCTTCGATGCAGACCTAATTCAGGAAGGTGCTGCATGCTGGCTATATTGGGGTCTCTTCGTTGTCGTTACTGGGGCTCCCGACAACAGATTGAAGGAAGCTGCTTGCTTGGTAATGTATTAATGCCCGCATATTAATAAAGATCATTTAACTTCTCTCCACTTGTGTCTTCATTGGTTCTGAATCTTTATAACTATAAAAAAAAAACCATTGCCTTTGGCAAAAGAAAGACAGATCCAAAATCACCCACCAACTGCAAATCTGATCTTTAAGGAAGAATGCATCCCATCCAGGACAGGCATTTATCTTGAATACTGAAGTCCAACCCTTGCAATCAGTAACAACTTGTCTTATCTGCACTGAGTTTCAATTTATTCTTCCACATCCAGTCCCTTATTTTCTGGAGGCAGAGGCCTTGGTGACATCTAACCCAGAGCCTGTAGGAAAGAAGTGTTTATTTTATTATTTATTTACATATCAAATTTGCCACCGCCCATCTCATTAGAAAGTGACTCTGGGCAGTTTACAAGAAAGATAAATATTAATTAAAAATGCAATATAACCATTGGTCCTAAATAAATATCTTCCAAGAATTGATGGTAGCTAGAAAGTATTAGGCTTGAGGAGCATCATCAGGGCACCAGCCACCCCCAGGGTTGGTTAAAACTCTGACATCTCAAGCATATCAATAACAACTAGCTTCAAACCTGCAAATAATCCTTCCCAGTGGCTTCATATAGATGTTAAATAACATGGGAAACCAGATGCAAATCTTATTTATACACTAACAGCCAATCCATATGTACCCCAACTGAACTACTAAACCCGGCCTATTTATCCACAGTCCACATGTATACTTGCAGGTCATGTACATAATGCTGTCTGGCTTTTGCCCCAGCTGCATTTGTCTCTCCCGTCAACTCTCACCCAGGGATAGATTATAAAATGACCTGTAACCAATCCCATGCTGTCAGCCAGGAACAGCCCAAGTATCCCTAGTAATATCCATACCGCTCCCTGGCAAAAGAGAGAAAGCCGTTTCCCTGAAACTCCTCAAAGGAGTAACCCCCAAGGCCAACCCCCAGCAGGGACTGTAAAACCTACAGGGACTGTCCCACCACATGTTCTAGGACTGAGCCAAACATCCATCCATCCTTGCAGAGGTCTCCAGACCAGGTGCTAAAAATATCCAAGGCACGCAGATGCAATGCAGGCTGCTGGTAGCGGCAGAACGGCAAGAAAGGAGGTAAAACGGCTAGTGCTCTGAGGCCTCCCTGGGGACTGCCACTCTTTCATAGACCTCCTTGCCAGGTGGCAAAAATTTTGGTGGGAAACACTTTTAAGATATTCTGATATGCCAGCCTTCGCCCTTGTAAACGTCCATTCTTCATTTTGATTGTGGAGTAGGCCGTTGATCTTGATAACACTGGATTCAGTTTTTGAAAAAGGGACCATGAAAACAGCAGTACTGTACAAGATGGACCAACCAGCACGAACCAGATTTTTTTTGTCCCTAAAATAAGATGCAAATAGCATATGACAAAGTACAGAAGAAAAAATGCATTACTGCAGCACATTATTTAAACATGGTGACATACGGATGCTCTATATATGTTATATCCACATGGAAAAAATATATAAGCAGAATGATTATGTTAAGAATTTGTAGAAATCCAGAGATAGTAGAAATTCCATTTCCCCCTCTAGATTTGGAGCAAATGTTTGTTTAGGACTTTTTTTTTACACTAGCATAATGTCCATATGGAAAGTTCTTCCCCATTCATGGTTGCAAAAGCAGACACAATTTTATCCATTTAGCTATGGCTATATTTTCCCAATATATGTAGGTCTCGATTAGTGCTGATAAAGAATCCCACAAAATGGTTGCATTATTCAAATTTATACTATTCAAAGTGATATTTCTATGGAAGATAAGGTAACTGGTTCCAGTGTGACAGAAATAGGCAATGAAAATTTTTAAACTTAAATTTTTATATGTTTATTAACGAAACACAACAGTAAGAGACTACAAGAATAGTTGGTAATGAGGAAGTGGTAGCAAGATTGCTACCTAGACTACCCCTCAGCTTTTTTACATGGTTTTATTGTTTATTATTACTTTCTAATGGAGTATAACCTGCCATGAGATCTTCTGGATGGATCTCATAAATATTTAAAATAAATCAGCTAAACAAAGGACATGCTGGAAGATAAACCCATATCCAAAGTGTACCTGCTATCTCCTGTAGTTCTTCAAAATGAGCCTCTTTGTTTCTGAGCTTTCCTTGAATGGAACTTCCTGTTCTCCATTTTGCACACACAATGATTAGCATCTAGAACCCCAACAGCAACTAGCATGTACTAGCCTCAACTGCACACGTGCTACCCTTGCATTAACTGAATTTTATAGTCTTTTTATGTATATAGTCTTTTATATAGTGTTTTTTTTAGCTAATTTAATGTGGATATTTATATTTTTTACTGTTTTTGATGTTTGATTTTAATTGTGAGCCACCTAAAGTCATCCTCTGGGGGAGATGGGCAGCATATAAATTAAATAAATAAATGAATGAATGAATGAATGAATGAATGAATGAATTTTGGCTTGCATTAAATTCGACCTGGTATTAATTTATACTTTGCACTCAGTCAAATATCACACTATTCAAACTCGCATTAATCACGACCTACTTGTACACTGAATCATAAGTTATCTAATAGGTTCTAGGGCAGTATTTCTTAAACTTTTTTTCTCTCAAGATCCCTTCCCACTCTTAAAAATTATGGGAAACCCCAAAAGAGCGTTTGCTTCTATGAATTACATTTATCAATATTTACCATATTAAAAATTAAAATTGATACATTTGCCACAACTACCTCTTCTCACAATTGTTTGATGGGATTTTAATATTGTATTATTTTTTAACATAGGCTGGCAAATAATTTTGATTTCGCGGACCCAAGGGGGTCTTGGGGGACCGCCAGGGATCCTCGGATCACACTTTGAGAAACACTGTTCTAGGGAATCTAACCTGTGTGCTTACTTTAGAATTTATTGGATTCTACAGATCCAGAAAACTGGACTAATTCAGTCAACAATGACCAAGTTAATAAGGGGTGAGCACCTCTTTTAGATTGCACTCCCACCCTACATTACTGAGCCTCAGGCTGTTGGTGAACAAACTGCATTCAGAATAGAATTCAGCAAGGAACATGAGGGGTTTCTGAGTTCCAAACTGTGCTGTTTCAATATAAAGTTGTGTGAAAAAGAAAGTACACCCTCTTTGAGTTCTGTGGTTTTATGTATCAGGACATAATAAAAATCATCTGGTCCTTAGCAGTTCTCAAAAGTAGGTAAATACAACCTCAGATGAACATGATATTACACCATGTCATCATTTATTTTACAAAAAGAAAGCCAAAATGGAGAAGCCATGTGTGAAAAACTAAGTACACCCTTACTGCTTCCACAGGTATGAAGAGGCTAAGTAGCAGCCAGGTGCTGCTAATCAAATGCCCTTGATCAATTGACTACTTCTATCAGCAAGTGTGACTACCTCTATAAAAGCCGAAGTTTGAGGAATTTGCTGGTCTTGAGCATTGAGGTGTGTGTTAGCATAATGCCAAAGAGTAAAGACAACAGCAATGATCTTAGAGAAGCCATTGTTGCTGCCCATCAATCTGGGAAGGGTTATAAGGCTATTTCCAAACAATTTAAAGTCCATCATTCTACAGTGAGGAAGATTATTCACAAGTGGAAAACATTCAAGACAGTTGCCAATCTTCCCAGGAGTGGACGTCCCAACACATTTACCCCAAGGTCAGACCGTGCAATGCTCAGAGAAATTGCAAAAAATCCAAGAGTTACATCTCAGACTCAACAGGCCTCAGTTAGCATGTTAAATGTTAAAGTTCATGGCAGTACAATTAGAAAAAGACTGAACAAGTATGGTTTGTTTGGAAGGGTTGCCAAGAGAAAGCCTCTCCTCTCTAAAAAGAACATGGCAGCACAGCTTAGGTTTGCAAAGTTGCATCTGAACAAATCACAAGACTTCTGGAACACTGTCCTTTGGACAGACGAGACCAAAGTAGAAATGTTTGACCATAATGCACAGCACCACGTTTGGCAAAAACCAAACACACCATATCAGCACAAACATCTCATACCCACTGTCAAGCATGGTGGTGGAGGGGTGATGATTTGAGCTTGTTTTGCAGCCACAGGACCTGGACACCTTGCAGTCATTGAGTCAGCCATGAACTCCTCTGTATACCAAAGTATTCTAGAGTCAAATGTGAGGCCATCTGTCCAACAGTAAAGCTTGGCTGACATTGGGTCATGCAACAGGACAATGATCCAAGCACACCAGCAAATCTACAACAGAATGGCTTAAAAAGAATCAAGGTGTTGCAATGGCCCAGTCAAAGTCCAGACCTCAACCCGATTGAAATGCTGTGGCAGAACCTCAAGAGAGCTGTGCATAAACAAATGCCCGCAAACCTCAATGAACTGAAGCAATGTTGTAAAGAAGAGTGGGCCAAAATTCCTCCACAACAATGTGAGAGACTGATAAAGTCATACAGAAAACAATTACTTCAAGTTATTGCTGCTAAAGGTGGTTCTACAAGCTGTTGAATCATAAGGTGTAGTTTTTCACACATGGCTTCTCCATTTTGGCTTTGTTTTTGTAAAATAAATGATGACATGGCGTAATATGTCATGTGTTGTTGTTCATCTGAGGTTGTACTTAGCTATTTTTGAGAACTGCTAAGGACCAGATGATTTTTACTATGTCCTGATACGTAAAACCATAGAACTCAAAGAGGGTGAACTTTCTTTTTCACACGACTGTATCTTACACTCCAAAACCTTTAAGTGGCCTTACTCTAGATCAGCTACAGCTGAGCTGAATTTAATTATATATATCCTCCCATTCTCAAAAATTATTGTTTAGTTCCTACAATAGAAGCATAATGAATTATACCAGTCTGCTTGTAGAATCCAACAGATATCCAATAGCTAGACATTTAAATAACTTCTGTTACATTTTATGTGTATGACTACATCTGAAAGAGTCATGTACTTTGTACAGTATTCAGTAATGTTTGTATTGCATGTGAATGTTTTCTAATCTAATACAAAAGCTGGACCACCTGAAGCCACAGCTCTTTAAGGTAATTGAAGAACCTACAATATTTATTTTGCTTTTCTTTTATCAGGAAATAAACTAGTTTTCCAAAAAATACATCATAATGGTTACCATGTCTGAGCACTGCACACCAAGTCACAAACAACAAAATAAATGTACACCTGCTTAATATTGCCTAGGTCAGGGCTAAATGGCATCACACCACGTGCACACAACACTCACACACACAAAGGTAAGATGCACAGTCCCATCACTAAAGCACTATGGCAGGCAAAAAAAATCAACCAAATGCATGAAAAACAACAATAAAAGCTAGGGTTGGCCTTGCCATACACAAATTTTAGGGGCTCCCTGTTTGGCCCTGTTTGCTAGTTAAGGGTTGCAGCGCCCACCAGCAGGCCAGCCCCAAATAATCGGAAGCGGTGTTTGCCACCGTGGCAGCCACACCACGAGACACGCCTGGCACTTCGGGACCTACACGTGCCCTTCCTGGCTGAGGAAATACAGGCCCACCTACCTGGCGGGACTCTAGTTGGTTATGGCTATGGCTGCATTTAGCGCACTGACGCGGTCGCTGCTTCAGGCTATTTGAGGCATGATGAAAGGGCAGCGAATAGTTCCTGAAAATGATGACTGTCGCGTCAGAAGGGATTTGGGGTTGGGGCATCCCTGGGATCAAAGTAACTCAGCCCGCCTTGACGGCGAGCTGGACGGGGCCGCTTGGCGAAACGCCCCAGACCGTCTGCGCTGCGTTCGGCGCATCTAGCAGAAGCGGCGCGCGCGGCTGCCATTAACTCGCTCGCTCTGCCGCTGCCCAGTCTCTGGCCCGCAACAGACGCGCCTGCGCCCCGCACCAGGACAGGGCATGCCAAAAGTCTGAAACGAGACTCGCTGGAAACGACCCCTCACTGAGCCGTTCTTATGGCAACCGAGCTGGAGCGATAAACACTCTCCCGCGCGAGCGTACAAGAAGGAAGATCTTCGGAAGGCAGGCGCGGCGCGGCGCGGAGGGAGGCGTGTGGTTTGGTTGGGCTTTTTACGCGTCCGAGGAGGAACCACCTGTGCGTATTCCCTTTTAGCCGGAAGCAGAGAGGGAAGTCGCCGGGGTCTCGCCTGCAGCCGCAGCCGAGAAGACTCACCTGGGTGCCTGGCGCCCTCTGGAACCTGTGCGCCGTTGAGCGCGGAGCTGGTCCCAGCCGCGCCATGGGGTGCTCGAGCAGCGCTCAGACCAAAGTCAAGGACTACAGCCGGCAAACTCCTAAACCCCCGGATGCCAACGGAGTGCCCCAGTGTGGTGAGTGGCGCCTTCGCTCCGCGGCTTTGGACGTGCGCAAAAGTGGAGGCGGCGCCCTCGCAAGAGCTACCCCTTAAAGAAGCAGAATGTGGGGAAAGGGCCGTAAGAGAGTCAAGGCTGGAGAAGCCTGGCTGTCAGGCGGGCTAAATCATCGCGGAGGAGGAATAGCGATTTTAGGAAATGCAGCTTTTTTCCACGTCTGCATCTGAACAGCTGCTTAGCTGCTTTCGTTGCTTCCTCTCCAGGATCAGATCATGCCCTCTTCTGTAGTTGGCTGTCCTAGTTTACTCCCCCTTTCTGTACCCCATTCCCGCATCGGATGATAGGTAATTTCCAGCCTCCAACTACAAAGGTTAAGCTTTGCTCTGGTCTTGCCCCTGTGCTCACTATTGTCCATTCTCTGTGGCTCATGGAGGAAATCAAAAGAGGAAAACCACTTAATCGTTCATTATGGCTTGACCTAGTCATAAAGTTCCATTCTAAAAACATGCAGTAGATCCTGGGGAATAAATCCTCACTTTGTTGAATGATGCTGTTTACAAAATTGAGCACAGGATTATTAGCCTTATTTGTAACTAATAATAATGACTTATGGGTCTCTTGGGAAGTTGGTTTGTCCTAATGGTTATTTTCAGCATTTTTTTACTAAATCAAGAAAAACAGTGGTTGAACTGGACTGCTCGAATTCTAAGATGAATTGCACTGAAACTAATAAGTATTATATATCAACTTTAAAAATAGCTATGGAAGATATGCTTTCTTCAAAATAAATTCATATAGTTGCACACAAATTATGCTTAGATTTAAGAAAATATTGATGATACAAATTATTTGGATTGCACTCTTGTGCTCACTTTGATGTGACAAATTCTCACTAAATATGGTAAACCTTACTTCTGACTGAATTTAGGGTTGTGCTTTAAGATCCATGTTCTCTACTTTTGTAAAGTCTTAATTCAGCTGTCTCATTTCTGTTTTTGAAGAACTATATAACTGCTAGTATGTGACAATTTTAGTTAAGTTTTTTAAAATTTATATTCTAACTCTTCTAAATTACCTCTTAAGCCATCTGGTATGCTTTGATAATATAGCACATGAAAGACCAGTGTTACATGCAACATACACTGTTAGGTCTAACCATATTTTTACAACTGTACTGTCAGGAAAGCAGCATTGAAATATGAAGCAAAGTCTGCTAACTTGTGCAGCTTTTAATGCTGATCTCAGAATGGTGGCTATCCTTGAGTACAGTTGTATAAATGTGTTCCCCAGAGTTACTTTCTGTTAGGTACCCATTATTAGAGCCTGGTGGTTCTCAATAGCTAATCTTTGCTGCAAGACGTATAGGTCTTTACTGTGGCTTTTAATACCAATATAGTCAATAACCATGTGGTCCAAAGCTTCTTGTAGAGGTTGGAAGTTGTGGGAGATTCTATGAATGGATGTAGTTCATATTTCACATAAATAGACTTCAGAATTATTGCTGAAGATATTGATGCTGAGAAATTAATCTTTGTCTCTTTGAAAACTATATTGCAGTGTTCCATAAGATTTTGTTCCATCTTTCTATGCCATTTAACGCCTTTCTGAAATTTCCAGAATAATTTGCCTGAGTAAGTGGGGTTATGCTAACTGGATCAGCTAATTTGGACTCAGTTTAAAGACTGGATAAAAATACAGAAACTGAAATTAAGTCCAGATAAGCTGTAATTGTTTATACTGGAATGTGAGACAGCTAGCCAGGAAATTCTTGTTGTAGGTCTTAAGACAACTTGGTGTGTTCCTGAATAAGGTTTTCTCTTGATTTTGGGATGATACTTGTGATCAGGACAATAAAAATGTAAGAAAGGGTGTGTCATTGGGTGAGAAGGAATTTTCTGGGACTTTACCTTATTATTTCAAGATATGTATAGCTCAGGGAGACTCTGAAGTAGCAACTATATTTATTCAAGATGATGTAATTTACAAATACTTCAGAAAATAAACCTGAATTGTCAATGTAAAATGTTCTCATGGGACCTGCAAAAAAAAGTTGGGCTATGAAGTACTTTTGAACAGCTTTCAGTATTCCAGCCAATTAAGCATCTCTTCTCTTAAGATGCTCCATTCTGTTCTTTTTACTATTTGGACTTTTACCCCCAAAAGATAATAGTTTGTATCTATTAAAATGCTCTTTTAGGTTGCTTTTTTGCCCCTCCCCTTCAAGGATTTTTTTTTTATTTTGTATATGTGTGTATACTGTAGGAAACTTAGCGTTCTTCCACTGTATCCCACTACAGTCAAATGACTCCTGGTGGTTAGCATGATAGAAAGAAAAACAACTGTAAACATCCATAGTAGGCATAAAAACTAAATAACAATGAAGTCAAAGATAAAACAACTAAAACATAAAAGCACAGATGGCCCAATTTTGTTAGAATGCTCTCTGGAACAGTTTCAGCATCTTTCTGAACATAGGAAGAGGGCAACTGGATATTTTCTGGCCTTAGCTCCTTCACCTATACGTAAGCACGGTGGCTATATTTAAAATACATTCAATTCTGTCCATATTATTTCCCAATAATTTATTCTTGTAGCAAAGCAACTTATGGTACCCTAAAGAATAACAGTTTTATTAAGTTATAATAAAGCATATGGAAGGGATGAGAGGTGAGTAAATAGCAAATTCAGAAGGAAATAAATGCAAAAAGTTCATAAAAAGATAACTTCGTGATTAACAGTGGCCACAAATATTCATTTCTGTTTCTCTTTCTTTCTTCTTTAAAACACACACTTGATCAACATTGTAAAATCAGATGACAGCTTGCCTATCACAGATAAAAATGACACAGTACCTGACCAAACCAAACTTGAAACAACGGAGGAGGTGGAGCTTGGATCTTCTTGGAAAAAATCAAATGAGGATCTCCCTAAAGAGGAGCCTGATGCTTTGATTCAGGGAATAACAAAATGTGCCCTTTCTACCTGTCACAGAGTAGATCCTGAGGGCACAGAGCCTCAGCTAATGGCACCAGAAGAGAAATTCAACAGAAGTCAGTCCTTATCTCTAGACCTCCTTGAAGCTGGTGGGCCTCAGGCTGTGGAGCCAACAGGGTTGGTTAGCAACCCTCAAGCTGCCTCAGAAGCTGCTGGTTCTTCACCTTCAGAATCTGTCCAGAATAAGAAGCCTGAACCTGTTGAATCCTCAGGAAGTGGCACACCTGAGTCTGTAACAGAGGAAAACCAGTGTCTTGTAATGGAAATTGTGAAGGAACTGCTTATGGATGAAGAGGAACAGCTAACGGAGGGTAACAAATATGCTCTTGCAGTTTCAAGGGGCCGGGTTCTGTCATATATGCCGTTTCCTCTGAGCTCAATCAATTTTTTTACATGCAAATACCTGGGAGCAGAAACTTTTGCTTAGGGATTTGAGCTATGTCTAGCATTTAAAAGTCATAAAAATAGTTTATCCTGGAAAAGTAATAAAAATGTCTATAAGGGCTGTTCCAGATTGAATGACCCCAGTGCTACCAGGTGTTATTTATTTCCTAGTACCAATCTTGTTTGCTTCTCCTTCCAATAACTCTTACTAGATAAGGTGGTAATTAGATAGTGACTTTGGGTGGGAAAGCTCTATCTAGGGGTATATTTACATAATGCAAATGGGACAAAATCATCTCCACTTTGATCTGGGGATGGATCTGCTCACTGCTAATGCTGATATCTTGTTTCAGATCAGATCAAATTATTCTGATGCTTATATGTATCATATAAGTTCAGGCTTCTGGATTCACTTTTTTGGCAAAGTACCATATTGCATTGATATAGGGTACATCTTGTTCAGTCCTTAGCAATGATTAGAAAAATGTGTTTTGAGAAGATAATGGAAAAGAGAAAGTAATGGTCATCCTGCATTTTTACATAAGACATGAAAAACTATTTTTTAGGATAACTGTGGCCCACAAAGATACGTTCTTATAATGTACCAGTACGGTGACAAGATCTATGAAAAATGTGTCCTGCTGGAAACAGGATCTATAGGTTTTTTTATTGGATTACTTTAACAAAATAGATAAATATTGGGGAATGGGAATTCCATCTATATGGATCTATATGTTTTGACTTGAAATGCCAATGGATCAAAGTGGTTTAATATAGCTTTAGTAATTTGACTTCTAAATAGTTTTACCGATTATTTTTTCAAAAGAATCAGCCACAAACAAGCTAACATAAAGGATAAGAATAGTTGCAATGATAAACAAAGAGCATTTAATGACTGAATTCTTAAGAAACAACAAGTGCCTCTATCTCAGCTGGCAGAAACTAGGTTTCTCTTGCACTTTGTTTTTCATATTTAAAGAAAATCTGTGGCTGACAAAATGACATCCATAAAGTGTTGAGACACTCAGTGCTCTTTTCAGTGTTCCTTGCCTTGATCTCTGTAGTTACTGTACCAGTAACTAAAACCAGTAACTTTTCTCCTGAGACAGGAGAAAAGATGGAAACTGAGACGCGCCATGAGATAATACATGGGGCCTCGGAAACAAAAGAAGAAACTGGAGAAGCTACAATGGCCACAGAGATAGGTATGTTGATGGAGAACATAAAAATGTAATATATTAAGAACGCAAAATGCTGAATTGGTATTCTTGTGTGTTCTTGCTTATTTAAATACAGCAGATATTCAGGTAGCAGCCTGCCAATTGATATGTGCATCTGCTTGGGATTTCTTTGAGTAAGTATTTCACTAGACATGATGGATATGCGTATTTAAAAGAGAACTAGGGGTATAGGATGAATCAAAGATGGAAGAACCTCAAAGTTCATATAGTCCAATGTCCAATGTACTAGAATCCCTGAAAGATGTCTATCTGCCCTATTTGAAGACCTCCAGCAAAGAACTCACCACTTTATGTGACAGCCTGTTCCACTGACTGACAGCTCGTACATTCAGCAACTTCTTCCTCATATCTGGCCTGAACCTCCTTCCTTGTAGTTTTAACTCACTGGTTCTGGTCCTGCCCTCTGAGTAGAGTATATAGAGTAGAAGTCCACTACCTCTTCTGTGTGACAGTTCTTTATTTGAAGACTGCTGTCATTATTTCTCCTCAGTCATCTCTTCTATAGGCTAAACATTCCCAGATCTTTTAACTGTTCCTCAAAAAGCTTGGTTTCAAGACTCCTCACCATCTTTGTAACCCTTCTCTGAATACACTCCAAGATGTCACTGTCTTTTTTGAACTGTGGTGTCCAGAACTGGACAGAGAATTCCAAATGGGGTCTGAGTAGGACAGAGTATAAATGCAACAGTTAAATCCTATGATCTAGGCTTTATGCTCCTGTTAACGTAGTATTTGCCTTTTTATCAGCTGCAACGCACTGCTGGTTCATGTTTAACTTTGACTTGTTAGAACTTCCTGGTTTCCACATTCCTATACTTGTACCATTCATTTTTTCCCTATAATCCTTCTCCTTGCCACTCTCCTCCAAAGATTATTCTCCAAAATTCTTTAATCATAACTTTCTGCACCATGATAAAGAAATAATGATGCAGGGGACAAGCTGCATCGAAGCAAGCTGCAAGTTGGAAGATCTAGCATTTAATTCCTGTGCCCTCACCCAGTCAGTCGGATCCCTCTTTTAAAAGTGAAAGTATCTAGTTTGGCCTTAAATCTTTTGATGTAAACCAGCTAGTTAAGAATAATAGGCTGGAAGTACTTGGAAAATGAGATGCTTAATTAAACACTCTTAATTCCATAGTTACTATTTGCCAAACTTGTTTAAGTAAAGTTTGGATTATTGCCATAGCTTTGGGATTTCCCATCCTCACTCACTTGAATACCTGGAAATCAAAACAAATAAAGGCAACAAATTAAAAAAGATGAGAAGAAAAGCAAAAAGGTCTGTCCTTCAATGTCTTTTCATTGCTCCTGATGGCAAAGTATTTAGGGGGGAAAAAGCCCTCATCAGGTGAAGCTTGACACCTGATGATTTCATGGATACATCCATGTAGTTTCCTTGACAATAATATGGAAGTAATGTACCACTGACTTCTTCCAAATTTTTTTTTCTTCCCAGTCTGATTCACTGCCAAGGTATTTTTTAATTGTCTCCCATCAAAGTACTAACTAGGTCTTACCCTGCTTAGCTTTTTGAGATCTTCCAGGGCTGGCTACATGCTACCACAGTGCTGAGATACTGGAAAGTAGTATTTGTTATTAAAGGTTAGGCATTAGTGATGCATTAGACCATCTCAGAATAAATGGCTTTTAGTTTTGAAATATTGGCCTAGAGTTCATAACATGGTTTGTCTTGGTATGTTCTTATTCATTGTTTATAAGCTGTGGTTTGTTACTTAGTGTGTTGTATAACCCTAACCATTATGTTGGAATAAATAGTGGCAGAAGACTGTATTTGCCTTTCTGTCGCTCTTTAGGGAGTTGTCTTTTCAATCTTTCAAAATTACCATCAAGAAAAAAAAAGTTAATGTTCCCCTCACTCTTTTTACTTTTTCTTTAAAAAGATTTCTAATCATTCATTTTCTCTATAAGATGTAAAAAAGTTTACTCTTAATTAGAGATGTAAAATGTGTGGAAGCTTTGAAGAATGGAAAAAGCCATTTTTTATTTCAAACTTGGCAGTTTAATTTTTAACATTCTTTACAGATATTAAATGACCTTAATATATTACACCAGTTGGTTCTCTGTTAATTAGTTTAGCATTATAAAGCATTTAAAAATACTTCTAATTTTTGTTACAAATTGAAATATGTGCTAAAATCTAAGGCAAGCAGCATCTCTTCATAATCTTTCTGTTTTGTTTTTTAGGAAAAATATTCTTTTTTGAGTATTCACATTTCTGCTCTTACAAGAGAGAACCTGAAAGATTTCACAGTTTTTATAGGACAAGTTTTATTGACTGAGCTCAGAGTAATGCAGTATGTGTTTTTTTTTCTTTATACATTAGTTTTTATTTCAAATTTCTTTTTTATGAACTACAAACTGGGTTGTTTCCACTTGTGCTGATTGTTAAGCCCTTCAAATTATCTTCTGTCTTGGTGATGTGCAGGGAGTGAGTTCCTTTACCTGGTGAGAACATATAGTCCTCCAAGGTAGGAACTGGTCTTTGATCATGCTGAGTAGAGGTGCTGGAAGCTGTAGTTCAGAAAAGTTTTTTTAATTTTGGGTGACTCCAAATCAGTGTTGATTCTTGGCAACTGCCTGGACAAATCCCTGCCATTTTCTTGGCAAGATTTCCAAAATGGTTTGCCATTGCCTGCTTCCTAGGGCTTAGAGAGAATGACTGGCGCAAGGTCACCCAGCCAGTTTTGTGTCTAAGGCAAGACTAGAACTCACAGTATCCTGATTTCTAGCGTGTTGCCTTAACCATTACATCAAACTGGCTCTCTTTCAGAAAAGTTTGGAGTGCTGCAAATTATCCATCCTTGATCTAACTGGATCTCTAGGTTATCTATTCAGTTTTCTCTGGTTAACAAAGGATCTCCATTTCCAATCTGAAATTTATCTTTTTTTAAAGCTTATTCCATTGTAGGCATTTTTCTGACATAAAAAGCACTAGCAAATTTTCATGGTACCTACATATGCCTTTACTTCAAAGATTATATTCGTCTAAGATCTTTATCACTTTTTAAATTCTACCATTATATTACAGAAGCAGCTAATGAAGAAGAATGACCCATGGCTTCTGGCTGGACTTCACGGCTAGATTTTATGGCTTCTGGCTGGACCTCATTCTTAGTTGCTCAGTTAATGTTTATATTCCTGTTTGACAAAAATCTAGTTTTTATAAAAGCTTGTATGGACTTATCACAACTACTGAGTACTAAGGGAAAAACATTTGAAGGAATTTTAATGGGGAAGTCAAGTTGCCAAGGCACCATTGAGGAACTGCAATGTTAAACCATCACATCTGCCAGAAAGTGCCTTCTGCTATCATTTCAATAGAACTATGAGTTACAGATCACCTTTACTTACTTCAGTTAGAAAATATGAAGGATAATATAGCACAAATCATATAAATTGTAAAAGTGAGTACAGGTAATCTTAGATCTAAGAATGTACTGTACATGGTCTAAAATAGAGTGAGAATAACTAAATTCCAGTGGAGTTTTTGCAGCCATGGATTATTTAATTACATTAGCACATCTCTTGGGTGAAGTTTCTTGTAAACATATAAGAATTGTAATCCCCATCTTGAAGGGGACCAGATGGGGTTAGGCTGATTTATAGCATTAAAGTTTGACCTTATTTCTTTATATGGTATAGGGAAGGAAATACAAAATTACCTTTTCCTGAAAGTAATGGAAATAGTGACTGTGATCTGCAAAGCACTTGGATGAGAACTAGTGTGGATTAATGACACTTAAAAATTGGAGGAGATAAAGCATATGAAAAAAACAATTACCTTGCATCTAATAATAACTGACAAGCACAAGATATATTTGATTACATCACAATGATAATGGTAACACATTTTTTAAAAAATAATTTCTTTAAAAGAAATTTAAATATGGCTAGGATTTTAATTATAAATTAAGAAAGTAAAAATTACAACAAAATGAATGACTGGTTTCAGTTTGCAATGATTATGCATTGATGGAACACATTTTAAGTATTTTCCTCTTCAAATATATGCACATTCTATTTTATAGATCTTTTCTGTTATAGTAAAACAAAAAATGAATATTATAAGCCTTTGTTTTAAAGAATGAGACTTAATGCAGTACAGATCTCACAGCTGAACAGTTGAGAGAAATGTCAGGCTGAAAATCAAATGAATGATTGATTACAATATTCTTCTCTAAACTATGCAACCAATAAACTTGAACAGAGCTGTGCTTCACTCATTATCAAAAACAAATTTATTCTTTGCTGCTATATGTGTAATGTGGCTGGTCTTATGCCTCCTCAGAAGTCTCAAATGTAACCTTAAACTTTGAAATAAATAATATATTTGTGGAATGTGGTAATATTGACCAAATATGGGGGCTGTAACCCTTCTATGGGTATGGTAGAAAATATATTACTACATAGTTGGTGCAGCTTGGGAAAATAGAAAGGTTTTGGAGCTGATAGACTAGTGTTTCTCAACCTCAGCAGCCTTAAGATGTGTGGACTTCAACTCCCAGAATTCCCCCAGCCAGCATCCCAAATAGGTGGCCATCCAGCCCCCATTTGAAAACTTCCAGTTAGAGTCCATCACTGTTCTGCTTAACAGCTCTATTAGGAAATGCTTCCTAATATTCAGTTATAGTCTCAGCCAGTTGGTCATTATCATGCTGTGTGGAAAAAGAAAAAAGATCTGGGTACAATGCTTTTGTTAATGCAACCAAGACTATTTTTTTAGCTGCCATATCACTATTTCCTTGTGTGCAGCTAGTGGGCCATGGTATTCCTAGATGCATTTCACATGCATTCCCACCCAATCAGTTCTGTCCAACCCTGTACCTATTCATCTGATCTTTCCTACCCAGATGCAGGTCACTTGTTGTGGTTAATCATTCTGTTGGATTTGGCCCAGTATTCAAGCCTTTTGAATAGTGACTTTATCCATAAAGTCAGTCCCCTTAACTTTATAGCATTTGCAAATTTGATCAGCATCCCTTCCATTCCATCTTGCAGGTCTTTAAAAGAAGATGTTGAACAGCACCAGGCCAAAGACAGAATCCTGAGGGACATCACTCAATACTTCCCTCCTGAATGATGCAGAACAATTTATAAGCATCCTTTAGGTGTTGCAGTTCCTCTGGGTGGATGGCCAGTAGTAGCCTTCTGCAGTGATATCATTTGATTCTTATGCTGTTCATCTTACCTGTATGCTTTGGACAGGATTTATAGTATTCAGGAACAAGAATTCCCCAGGCTTGTCTACGTACAAATCCTCTCTGCATCCCTTTATGCCAGATCTACAGGTAGTCCTGGGTTAACTACCACCCTGTTTAGCAACCATTCAAACTTACAACAGCACTGAAAAAGTAGCTTTAGAACTGGTCCTTGAGCTTATGACCATCGCAGCATCCCCGCAGTCACCTGATCACCATTTGGGTGCTTGGCAACTAGCACACATTTACAAGAGTCACAGCATCCCACAGTCATGTGATCACCATTTGCGAGTTTCACAGCTGGCTTCCAACAAACAGTCAGTTGAGAAGCCAGCAATAATTGACAAGTGGTCATGTGATATCGTGCTAAACAACCATGGGTGATTTGCTTAAGACCCATAGCAGAACTGACATAAGTCTGGCACGGTCATGTGATGTTTCACTTAACGACCGCATTGCTCAGCAATGGAGTTGTCAGTCCCAATTGTGGTTGTTAAGTGAGGACTATCTGTATTTCTTTACATGACAGCCAGTTTGATATAGTGATTAAAGACACCAAGCCAGAAATAGAGAGACTGCAAATTCTAGTTCTGCCTTAGGGTCAAAGCAAGTTAAGTAACTGTGAGCCAACCACTCTCTCTCAGTCCTAGAAAGAGGGCAATGGCAAACCACTTCTGAAAATGTTGCAAAAAACCCTGCATCAATTGTCCAGGCAGTTGCCAGTAGTCAGGACTGACTCAAAGACAACCCCTCCCTGAAAAAACCATCCTTTACATACATACCTATCATACTATTCCCTGTCAGGATAAGCTATGTTAAGCAAAGCACATAAAAGTAAACCACAGAAATTAGAGGCATGAAATTAAAGGACAGTACTAGTTAATACTACTGTTTTCTGACATTTTGGCCAGTATGTCCCAAGTACAGCCAAAGCCCAGTTCTCTCTCAAGTATGCTCATGCTATTCTATGCAAGCTAGAATCTCTAAATTTGGATCCCATCTTGCAAGCCAACATACTCTTGCTTGCATATCAACGGCTATGAGATAGATGCAATACAATCATGGGAAAAGTTGCATAATATCAATCCCAGATTCTAGTCACATGAAAGTTGGCAGACTTGTTTCCCTAGGGAGTGTCATTGTCTAAAAATTTTATCCTAATATTGCAAGAAATCATTGAGCATTTTGAAAAACAAATTAGAGGTGCCTAGCATAACACTACTGCTCTAATTGAAATACCTATTTTTCTGAATTTGGTGCACTCAAAAGGTTATTTGTGAAAACATCCATCAAGAACTATCCGTCACAGAAATAGTTATAGCAATTTATTATCAGCTATCATCAAAAAGTGGAGGAAAAAAACAGTCTGAACATTTTTGGACTGAGATTCCAATCCGGACAGTCAGGCTGTTTTCCCCTATACTGAATTAGGATCCAAACTGAATCTTCTTAATTGAGCACATCCCTAAACTTGCTATTAGAAGGTCTACTTGGAAAGCCCAAATACACTTTTATAACAATCAGAGAAAAAAATTCAAATGTGATGTTGTCATGTGATTGTTTTATTATTAAGCATTTCTCCCCAAAAGCCAATTGGTTGTAAGAAAAATTAGTTGGATAAACATTACACAAAGTACATAATCATGTCTTTCATTACAAAATTTGTTGCAGCTTTTAACATTAGCTTATCTAGTTAATCAGGCAAAATGTGAACTGCCAAGTTTAATGACTAATTTTCTCAAAAGAAGCCAAAACTGATGTTATCAACATTGATATGTGTTACAGCAATTTGATTTATTTTTCATGGGTTTTTCTTCTAATGTTTTAAAGTATACAATTCTGCTTAATGTAGTGCACAGCTAGAAGTTTATTTTGACTCCTGAATTTTATAGAATCTACCCTCTAAAATTATCTATGTCAAGTTTATCTGAAGCAGTTCTATTGGCTTTTTCTCTCAAAATATGCCTTTAAGTAGCTTGCAGTATTCAGTCTTGTAATGACCTTCATTCATACTATTCCCCAGTGTTTCTCAACCTCAGCGACTTTTAAGATATATAAACTCCCAGAATTCCCCAGCCAGCACACATCTTAAAGTTGCTGAGGTTGAGCAACACTCCTATACTCTGAATAAACCGACAGCCTTAATGGTACAATGGTGCCTGTGAGTCAATTTGCCCACCCAAATACACCTAAATGCTAGAATCTACCAAAAAGAGTCAGATTCACAGTTTTGGAATGATCATTATTTTGAGAGAATCAGTAGCAGAACTGAATCGTACAGGTAGCGAGAATGACCGTGACAAAAGAAAACACAGTGCTGTTAGATTTTAGCTGCTGAGGCATCTTGAAGGGGCCCCAAAATGGCAATGGCTTCAATTTCCACACAGGCACCCTGGAAGAAAGAAATACAACATATAAAAATCAGGGCAGGGTTGGTTTGATTAATGGAGGAGTCCCCAAACTCTGCAGCACATTGACCCCTTCACGAAGTTTTAGATTTTTCATTAACCCCCAAACATTTATTATATGAAAATAATTTAATAAATACTACTTTAACCAATAGTACTATGAATAATAACAACAACAACAACATTGACCACTTGGATAGACCCATCAACCCTTGGGGGTCAATATTGACCCTGGTTTAATGTATTTAACCCCAATTCTTCAGCAGGTTACAAGGATAGAAAATACACGACAACATTAAAAACATCCACAGTAAACCCTAAAGTAATCAATCTCATGTCACAAAGCCAGAGTTATATGCAAACCAAATTAAATAATAAACCAAAACTGGTGACAATTACTCTCCACAGGCCCTCCAGAAAAGCTTGGTTTCAATCAGTTTCTGGAAGGCTATTATTAAAGGATCAATTTCCCTTCCGGGAGAGGCCGTGCCATCACCAAAAAGCAACATTTTCTGGCCTCAAGCCCCTCACTTCATGAAAATGGGGCATCACTACCAGTTTCTCCTAGAAGACTCATCTGAGACTGACACCAACTGGAGCAAGAATTCTGAGGGTATCTTGGTACCAAGCCATATAGGATTTCATAGTCGAAACTAACATTTCAAACTGCACCTGCCTGCAAAATATGTGTAATCATGTTCAATACAACAAGGACTAGTTAATAAGTACTAATAATAAATTGAACCAAATGCAGTTTCTGTATGGTCTTCAAAGGTAGCCACATGAGTTTATTTACAGAAGTCCAATCAGGTAGGGGTAAGGACACGAGTCATGGTAGGTCCAGTCACGTACACAGCCAACGTACCAGCTGGAATTAGGTGACGGTCCTCCTGGCCATTCTATGCATCCAGCAGAACTATGAGCCTAGGTCACAGGTCTGCTTCCTAAGGGGCAGTGCCACCAACTTAGAAAACCCTGGAGCCCACAAAGGATGGCAAACAACAGCAACTTCATCTTACTTGGGTTGGCCTTTAACTTGTTTTGTCCCATCCAGACTCCAGGCCCTGGGACATAAATTTAGCATTTCCAGCCAGGTCTGGGGTAGCAAGATAAAACTGAATATTATCAGTATATTGATACTTTATTGATAGATGCACCTTGGAGCCCCTGATGACTTCTGCCCACAGCTTCATGTAAATGTTAAACAGCAGAGGGTATAGTGCACCAGCCTGACTGAGTGCACTGATCTGGTTTCCTCCCCATTTCTTTCTCTCTTGCCCCTCTCCCCTAAAGTTTGCATCCCTTTAGATGGATTTAATCCTCTCTTTGTGGTGAAAATCCAGGAGTTATCCAATGGCGGTGTTGCGGTAGCAGAAAATACTGTGTTTTGTGCAAATTAGAGAAACTCCCTTAATTCAAGTGAGAGGATGCAGAAAAAACAGCAAGCTATTTCAGAATAAACACAGACAAGATTGCACTGATTGCACTGATAATAGAAGTGGCCAGTCTCTGAACTTCTAAGTTATGTTTAAGAACATAACAAAAATGCAAAAAAAGTGTTTGCATTTTTTTCTAACCTGCAAAACATTAAATTACCAGTTTTTATAGAAATAAGAACCGATACTTACCTTTGGAAGAGCCACAACCTGGTAAGCTGCGCGAGCTGGAAAGTTGCACTTGAAGACTATATGGAGTAGACAGATATCTCCAATTAATCAACTGACCGTTCAAGTAGCGAATTATATTTACTTGGACTATACTAAACAGCAAGTTATCAAGTTAGGCAAATAAAAAGCCCACTGATTCTACATAGGTCCATGTAGAATGCAAGTAGATACGTAAATCAGCAATCTAAGAATTTAAATCCCCATTTTTTCAAAAGAAAGCATGTTCCTAGGCAAATGTGTTTGCAAGGTATGAATAATGCCAAGTGAGGTCTTACAAACCATGAAGATTTTTAGATGCAAGCAACAGAGTTTAGCCCCATATAAAGCATTTTCTAGCTATAGCCAAATCAAAGTATTTACATGTTTTTTAACAGTTTACACAATGCAAATATTCCTTTACAGTCTCTAGTCAAGTTCTGGTGCTCCTTTGTACTTTGAGATAATATAATTCATAAACTTCTCCAATATATACCCAAATAATATTTTTATAGCCAAAGATTGTTAACTAAGAACTGTGAGGTGTAGAAATATATTCTAAATCCTCACAGTTGCTGGAAAAAATGTACCTTCAAAGCAGAGATATGGATTTTCCACTAAATCAAGAGTCTGGTGGCACCTTTGGCAATTGCATCTGATGAAGCAAGATGCAGCTTACTAAAGCTGATGCCCTTGAATCAAATTGGTTAGTCAGAAAAGGTGCTACTAGATTCCTGATTTTTTTGCAACTATACATGGATCTCCTCCTACAATTCCTACAAGATTTTACTCTTAAGTATCACAGTCCAAGATGGAACTAGGCACAAGAGAACTCACACAATTTGATTTTCAGTAGTTTAATGCTCCATGGCTTATGGTCACATAATGTAACTGGAGTGTTTCTCATAGAGATAATCCTTTCCACAGTGATGTTATAGAGAAGGCCAGAATATTTCACACCAGCGTAATAAACTGAACTGAATGCAGTACAGTCCAATGAGCTAAATCAATATACAATAACAAGCTTCCATTTATAACTCTGTAACTTTGTTCTATGAAATATAAACATAAGTTCCTGGTTGCAGAATGCTGGCAGGAGCATAAGGACATCTTTGGATTTATCTTCGTCCGAATACAAAATCTAGTAAAGAAATTGAATTAATATGCAGCCACCAGCCATACTTACATTGCTTGTAGACTTCGTTAATGTCATTAAAATCCTTCATGTCAGTCATCAGTACGGTAGTCTTTACCACTAAAAGTGAGGAAACCCTGTTTTAATTATGCTTCAAATCACCCAGCTATAAAGATTTGACAAATTAATAAAATTAAGACTGAACCTTCATGCATATTCACTTCAGAGTAAGTGGGACTTTCTTCTGAGCAAACCTGCATAGGAGTGTGTTGCAAGTGTCTTGTATAGCAAGTGACTTGGAACTGTGTTTCTTTTTTATAAACAGGCCACCCCATTTGGGATGGATTTGACAGGATCTTTTTGTGGTCTCTAAATGTGTTGGACTTCAGCTTCTATAATCTTTCAGCCTGCATGGCTGTGGATCAAGATGCCTAGATCCTTATTAAAACTTAAATGCCTTATCTCTGGAGGGCAACAGATTGTGAACAGTAACTCTACAGTAGAGATGTACAATCTATGGTCCCAAGGCTGCACACATTCTCCCCAAACCTTGGATTTGGCCCCCAGAGACTTCCAGAAGTTGTTACCAATTAGTAGCTTTTAATTAAACTAAGAGTCAATTCAGAGCAGTGGTTAAGGTGCTCGCCTAGAAACCAGGAGACAGTGTGTTCTAGGTCTCCCTTAGGCATGAAAGCCACTTGGGTGACTTTGAGCCAGTCCCTCTCTCACAGCCCAGTCCACTTCACAGGTTTGTTATTGTGGGGAAAATAGGAGGCAGGAGTGTTAGGTGTGTTTGCCGCCTTGAGTTATACATAAAAAGGCAGGATAAAAATATCATCATCATCAATCATCATCTGTCAGCAGGGGACAATGATACTTGATTGAAAACTGTTCATAGAAACAAATTTTGATTACCTTTCAATGTTAATGAAGTGAAATTTAGGTTTCATCCTGGCCCCAACCATTACTTTTTGGAGTGCAACCTTAAACCTACCATCCAAAGGCCAAATGTGACTCTTGACCCAGAAAAAAATTGCACAACTTTGTTCTTTCTTAAGAACAGGAGAAGTGGTCTGTGTATGGACATACTTCTATTCCCTAAAAAGCACACAAAACCTTATTGAGTTTCTTGTGATTTATTATCCTTAAAATCTTTTCCAACAATTAAAACCTAGAGTCTGCTAGGATCCAGGCTCAGCAGATTTGGGAATTTAATGCACAATCCAGAGCTTGCACCAAATCAGATTTTCTGTTTTGTTTTGATGAAACGGGCTTTAAACTGTTCCTGTGACATCCAGTACCAGTTTCCATCCCAGTCACCCTAAATTTATTCATCCCAGCAGCTCCTGTCTTGTGCATCCCAGGACACTACCATTCCTTTTTTTAATGGAACCTCTGTTCTTTTTCATAAATTCAGTTCCTAAATCCCATGTACTACGTATTGCTTACATCCCATGTAGAGATGGAACTGCTAACAGAAATATGAGACTTCAGTAGTAGAAAATAATCAGCCAATATGCAAGTTCTTTAAAGAGTAAAAATACCTTGTGGTCTTGGCACCTATCTATTAACCAATGGATTTTCTTCTGTGCAGCTTAAATAATAAGACCTAGTCCTAAAAGTAGATGCCAAATGCCAAAGGATTGATTTACAGGTGTTATGAACATTAATTCAGCTTGTCATATGAAAAACAGAGATTACTCTTCAAAAAGAAAAGGTGTACTAACAGCCTCCAAAACCATAAAATCACTAAATTTGGAGGGGAAAGATTATCAAAACAATGTTATCAAACAGAAAACTTGCAACATTAACCCACTGTTCCAAGAAGTGACACTATATATATGTATGTATGTATGTATGTATGTTTATGTATTACATTATTTCTATACAACTTTTCCTCATGGAAGTCCAGAATTGTTCATGAGATTTAAAAAAAAAATTAAATAAAACCATCATAATAAAACAAACAATGCTTTAACACAATAAATAAATTTATTTAACACAATAAATAAACAAACAATAAATTAACTGGAGGAACAGCTAGGGTTCCACTGCAGCAGTTATCCACAACAATCAACTAATAGCTATTCTTTCTTAATTAGGGAGAAAGCACACTTTTCCCCTCTATAAATGTATAGACAAGTTCACTAATTTACTTGAGTGTAAACTTACCGTTGTGGTAGTCACAGCCAGCAGCTTTCAGAATCTCCCCAACGTTTCGGAGGGCCTAATGAGAACACAGTTGGATTTATCTGAACATACCCACGTCATCCCTTGAACTCAGAAGACGGTACAGTGCAATCATATGCAAACACCATAGTAAACCATCATGAAACACATGGGAAAACAGCCTATGATAATGAAAAAATACTAAGAAAATATTAAGTGACTGAGTTCCCAGTGCAAAGAGAGATTTACTTGAGTTCACTGAAATCAACTTTCTCAAGATAGGAAAGTACGTTTGCAACAAATGGAAATTACATAGCAGGGTATTTTTTTTCCTCATGCTGGACTGCTCTCTAAGGATTACATTCACAGGCCAATTTGCAGTGTCAGTCCTGAAGGAAACACAATTTGAAATACAGAAATAGTATGGAAAAGGGCAGGTGTTCAGGTCTGCAATGGTTCCTGGAAGACATAGGATTAACTGGATCTGTCTCTTGCACACTCAACTCATTTGCTCCGTGTGCTCCTGGATGCATTTTATATGTACATCTTTTAATTTAACAGTCTATTGTGGCAGCCAACACATACACAAACACCATATGGTTTTTACCATTTAATGTCTCAAAAACTTTAGGAAAGATATATTAATACTCTCCTGCCCCTGGAAGGTTTGGCCATAAAAAAACCAGGATATGGAACGTGGGCTTCTTTCCTTTATCTTTTATGCTGAAGTCAGCCAGCATAAATGCCCTTTCACTAGCCACAATATCAGGAAGGTCACTCGGTTTTACAGTATGTCAAACTTTGGTTGACCAATAAAAGTTCATGATTTTGTTAATGGAAGTAAGAAGGCAGAAGCTACTAAATATTTGACACTAGAGGGGTGGGGGGATTTGGTTCACTCGCTCATTGTTTTGCTGACAGAATGCCTTTTCTTTGAAATTACAATTAATTCTAATTACACTAATTGTAATTTCACCTTATTGCTGAGCTGAAATAATGACTATTTCCATAGCGAAATATTACACCAGACCCTCTATTTTGAACTTTGTGGATAGATATGTCCTTTTCATACAACAAATGTTACATTAATAATAATATCAGACTTGCTAGTGGAATAAGTGAGGCCACATTTCACCTGGTGGGCTTGTTCTTTTGCTCCTCCTGGAACGAGTTGCCCGTCTGAGGGATCCATACCCAGCTGCCCTGCAATGTACATTGTCCGATCTACCAACACTGCTTGGCTGAAGTTCAGCAGGACAGTAAAAAGAGGGAAAAACAGGAAATAGGGAAGAGGACAAGAGAGAAATTGATTGATTTGCCATTTGGATATATAATTATTGCTAATAACAAAAAGCCTCGCTAGGCCACCTTTAAAAGCTGTCTTTACTTTCACCACTTTCTATCTATAGAAATAGGCAGCCTATTACATGTAGTTCTTCCATGGTGGGGAACACCCAGAAAAAGCAATTTCTCTGGGCTCTCGTGTGGATTTTTTTCCCTTGAACATGTAAATTTGTTCAATGCTGAAGAATAAACCTTTTAGCTTTTAAAACAGGGTGTTTCTTTGTTCACTGCCAATTTCTACACAGCAAGAATTTAGTTCAAAAGAATATGACTATCAGAATATTAAATCATGCATCAAAGTTGAGTTAATAGATGTTAATAACCTCATCCCAAAATGGAACAATTATAGGGTACTGTACAAATATGGTTTTAATTGTAGCATTAGTCATATTGTGTGGCTAACATGGCAATTTACTTATATCTCTTCTTTAAAAATGCAATGAAACCCAGTACTGTAAGTCCAATTTTGGGGGGCGGGGGTTGAATAAGACCTAATTTAAGTTCTACTGATGTTTTTGGTATTGATGTTAATACCGCTGAAAAGAAATACATGATACCAATTAATCAATAGTCTGCAGAGTTGATGTTAACAGGATTGGGATGAATTATAAATATTGTAAAATAATAAATATTAACCAAAATGGATATTTGGGAAGTAAGCTCTCAAGTTCTCTTCTGGTTCTTCTGACCTGCCTAACTGACTGTTCAATAACACCACTCTCTGCATTAAGTCATATGCCAGCTGAGCAAATATCTCTTAAATGCTTAAGAGCACTAACCAACTAATTTGGAGCAGCATTTTGCAATGTTCATATGGGAAAGCTTTCAAGTGAATTTAAATAATATAAGTCTAGTCTGGGACCAACATTTCTGTTTATGTAGCCACATACTGAAAGTTTAAAATAATTTTTAAAAATACGCAAAGCTAATTTTGTACAGGAAAAGATTCAAATTTCTTTCATTAATGAATTCATGGGAGTGGGTTTATCCTCTAATAACATTCAACACATTTTTTTTGTTTTTCTGAAACATTAATATTAATATTAATTAATATTATCATCATTTCTCTTGTCCTATTCCTACAAATGAGACCTTCAACAAAACGTGACAGTGTGGAATGTTCCTATTCCAATCACTTCTACTTCCAGATGCGCCAACCAATATGCCTTCTTCAGTTTTCCTTAGCTGTAAATTGACTGTGGCCTCACTGAAAAATGCATCGTTTTTGTGTTTCCCTCCTATAGCTCATGTCCTACTGAATCAGGACAGCTTAACTGAAACCCCCATCACCTCACACTATGTTGGTAAGAACTTCCTGAGGCTGGAATTCAGAGCATCCTTCAGGACCCTTGTTGCCCAATTTTATACTATACTTCACATCTGATGAAGTGAGCTGCAGCTCATAACAATTTAATAAATTAATTACAATGAATAAAAACTGTTATTTGGAAAGGATGCTACCAGACTTCGGATTTTTTGTTACGATAGACTAATATGGTTCTCTTGCTACGATGTCCATATATTGTTGGCAAGAAAAAAGTTTCTGCAACACAGGAAACTTCCAACAAATTAGAAATCCCATCCCTCTTCCTAAAGGCTGTGCCATGAGAAAAGATTTGCTGTTTTTTATCCCTTATATTTTACACTAATTAGCTTTTTGGAGTCTAGATGGCGTCTGTATGAATGACTGAAAAGTGCAACAACAGCAAGCTAGTCCTTTTATTCAGTGAGCCAATTACAATTTAGTCATTCACAATATCTTCCATTCTACAATTTCAATTAACTTTGCAATACTAATTAAAATTCACCACATCCTTACTGGAAAAGTAAGAAATGAAGAAACAAAGCATGAATTTGGACATCCTTGACCAGAAAAAAAGAATTTGGGATGACAGCCAGACTGGCTGTCCCGACTAAGATGTTGCAACAGGTGGAAAATGCTATGAACATGCATTTTTTTATTAGTTACTTGAACAAATATTTACAATATTTTAGCCTCAACTAAAAACAGTGGAAGTCATAAAAGTAGCAAAAGGCTATGCCTATATCTATATTTACTGTTAAAGACTAGCATTTATAATTATAGCTGATTCATGTTGATAGAAACTAATTATGATTTCTGTCCAAGTGTCTTTACACAGTAGTCATCCTAGCGCAGAGAAGAGTAAAGTGAATCCCAGTGAAATACTTCGGTTAAAGGTGAGCACAGTGAATTTGCAAAGCTGCTTCCTACCAATCTGAGTTGCCTGTGTTCTCCAACTGGCAGTCACTCTCCGAGCATTTAGCCTCAATCACTGCTGCTACGCAAATCTTTATTTTTGCATAAAAGAGGATATTGCTAATCAGAGTTCTATTTTTTTTTAATATGAAGTGTATTAAAGATTTCCTTTGAACTAAGCATACATTGAGCTTCCTATATAGTTCATAGCTGAGGCAGCAACAATACATTGATTTGGGGAACAAGGCCTAAAAAATATAAGTAAGTATAGTATTAGGATATTTTTACTAAACATAAACATAAAAAGGTATACTCTTTGAAACCAAACAGGATTTTCTTATGCCCTCCTGAGAAGATAGGTACTTTTTTACAAATTTTAATTTGCACACATGCAAAAAAAAAACCTTGAGGAATCTGAATTCAAGCAAACAGGAATAGCAATCCTTAACTTTACTCATTAACTATGTCAGTTGAGCAACTCAAGGATTATTTTGTAAAAAATACAAAGTGAGAGATAATGAAAAAGTAAATGTAAGAAAAATCAATTCCAGGTTATACATTTCTTCTAATATTGTGACCCAGATTAATAAGAGTTTAATTCCCTTGATTTAACAATTTAACAAGAGCAACAAAAATGCAGCAAAGCTTCCAAAACAAGACACTCCAAAACCCTAAATAAGTAATCTCAGTCCTCATACCTGGTCAGCAGAGAGACCTTAAGAAATGAGAAGTGCCACAGTCAGGTTGTAGGGAAAATATACCACAATTTAAAATTTGACTAGATTTACTATTTTTGTGGCATTCCTAGCAACACTGATAGAGCATTCCATCTGCTCAAAAGCAAAATTTACTAGATTCAGTCCTACTTTTCTCAGATAAAGACTGCAGTCTTAGTGGTGATGTGCTCAAAATAAGTGCAAGGGTACAGATATCTATTCAGAAGTAAGTTTCATTGAGTCCAGGGGATCTTACCCCAAACAATTAGGCATTGCCCCTCAGAGCAGACAGAAAACAGACTCCTGGGAAGCCTTGAAGGGGCTTTTGTAAGCATTGTTCATTAGATGTATGTTTAATTGGCACTCTACACATTGCTCATATGCTTTGCACCTATGCCACAACAAACCCATTCCTATTCCTACTTTCATGCCATATTAAATCTGGACATATTTCAGACGCCATAATGCCTTTGAGCACATGCATCGGGGCACTTGTTTTAGGGCTACTTTTAAATGCCTTTCACTGTTGCATTTCAGCAAAGCAGCCAGAGCGGCCAAATCAGGTTAGACCACAACACGTTCGCTTTCTTTCCCATGTTGAGGAAGAAACTTCAGCCCATCTGAAATCCCTCCCCGGGGAGAAGGCGCAGTTATCCTTCTTCTCCCCGCTGGAACCGACCCAGGAGGAACCAATTGGGCAGGGGTCACATCTGGTGGCAGCGAGTTCCACAGGTTAAGCTGCGCCAAGAAGCACTTTTTCCCGCCCCCCTCACCTGTAGGGACCCATCGCAGCGGGAGCCTTTGCAGTACAAATGATCTTCTTCACTAACGCAGCCATAGCGGCAGAAGCAGCGAGAACAGCCTCTTCCTCCGCAGCAGCCACCGAGCCCACAAAGCCGCTACCTCCGGGCTCCTGAACTTTACCCGCTCCGAAACTCAGCCCCGCCCCGGCTCCCTCGGCACCGCCTCCCCGCCTCTCGCTCAGCTGCTTGAACGCGCCGCCGCCCCCTCGGCCGAGCGTTCCGAAAAGCGCGCGCGGTTTTTCCCAAGAGCCATTGTTAGGGCCTTCTCCGCCCACCGTAGGTGCTGCGAAGGATTCTGGGGGATGTGGTCTCCCAAGTCGGAGAGGGCGCAGGAGCGAGTCGCGAAGGCTGCTCCTTTCGGGGGAAGCGGCTGCCACGCGATTGGTGGAAGGAGGGAAGCGGATCCCGCGAGGGAAGCGCCCCGCCTTCTTTCGGCCGAGCTGGAAGCCTCGTGCGAGGAGGACGCGGCGGGAGGACGAGCCTCGGGCGCCCGGATTGGCGAGAGGGTAGGGTGCCCAGGGGCCGCGGGGAAGGGAGTGCCCGAGGGCGCAGTTAAGGGAGAGGGGAGAGCAGGGTAAAGGGGAGGATGGCGCTGCAGCGGGAGGAATGGAGGGTTGGCCGCTTTTCACCAGCTGAAAGACGCTGTGTGGCTGGGAGGCGCGTTGCCCTTTTCCTCTGAATTGCCGGGTACAGTAGCGGTTTTTAGTGCTCGGCTCCGTTCATGAATTGATGCCCAGCTTCCAGTGGGTGACACAGCCTGTGCATCATTTTCGTTGGGGCGACTCCATTTTCTTCCGGGTTTCTGACTGTTTTGGGTGGTAGAAAATGCCTTCATTAGAATCCTGCTGGTGCTCTGTTCGGTAGGCAAGGATGCTGCGGAGACTTAATGCTGGTGAAAGGATGGTGCGCTCCCCGCTCATCAGCATCAGTTCTGGTGATTAGGCAAAACCGCCCAGAGTCGCTCTGCAGTGAAATGGGCGGTGACAGATTTGAAATATAAATAAATAAATAAATAAAATTTTAAATGTGCCAAAGCAGCAGAGGTCTAGCAGCAGCTTTTTACAGCATTTGCGTGGCATTACTAAGACAGATGCTGACATATTTCCCTGCAGCTTGACAGTGATACACATAAATGTAAGAGAGACCATTCACTGCAGCTCATTTTTTAAAAAATATATTTTTGTATAAGTGTTTCTAAATGCTTCCAGAGATGTGAGAAGGAAGCAACGTCTGCACTTTATGAATGTATTATATGTGCTTATGAATCGTATTTATTTTTTATGTTCGTGCGTTAGTATTACAGGGCCATTCAATTTTGGGGGTGGGTTGTTACTGTTAATCTTAATTCTGTAGTATTTTTTCAGGTTGCTCTTTCAGTAAAGAATCTGTTGGAAAAAATGTATATAATGGACAACTCTAAACCATTGCACATGTGTTATGGCTTCCACTGTGTGTGTTTAAACCACTGACAATAACAGCTTTTATTATGCAATCATTTCTACTGCAGAAATGTCAAATGCAAAAGAGAAAAGGAGGGGCAAGAAAATGAAAAATCAACCTGCTAGTGTGACCTATCCCTTTGATGGTGGGCCAAGTCACAATGAAGCATATTTTTGGAAGGGAGGTGACAGAACTCCTCAGCGGAAAAAACAAGGTATCTATTAGGTTTACTAGCTAAATCTTTGAACAGTGTTGGATTTCTTAAAATAAATCTAAGATGTTTGTCAAGAAGTCTGCTGGTGGTCATTAGGAAATATTATTATTAGGGAATGCTAATAATAATATTATAGCTATAGGCTAAACTGGAAAGTTGAAAAACTATACAAAAGCAAACCATTTCCATATTCTGCCAAGAAAATGGCATGGATGTGTTGTCCATGAAGTCACCAGGAGCTAAGCTGTTATTTAGAGAGTCCCCAATCTACTAGCATGGAAACATTCATTGTGATTAATTAATGAACTAAAGCTCCAGAATTTCTGGAACAGCCTTTCCTAACCCTGTTTTTTTTTTTAAGACTTCAGTTCTCATCATTCCCTACAGTTGTGGATGACAGTAATGAGAGTTTAGGTTAAAGCATCTAAAGTAATTAAAGTATTAAAGCCTACTTCAAACACATCTTGATTACATGGCTGCTTTTTGACCACAGTATAGAAGTTGCTTGCCATTGCTTTCTTGGAGCATGTTTTTCAACTTCACAGTCCAGCTTATAGCCCTAGAATCCTTGTAGAAGAACATGAAGACCAAAGCATCACCACTTTGTATTACCTTTCCATTTTCAAGTTATTTTTAAAACTGTAAGAACAAATGGTGGTTTTCCCAAGTATATGCAGGTTTCCTGGCAGTTTTATTGATTGATTCATTTGATTTGATTTATATTCCACCTTTATTTTGGACAATTCAAGGTGGCATGCATAATGCTCCTGCTTCCTGTTTTCCCACAACAGGAACCCTATGAGCTGGGCTGGGCTGAGAGACAATGACTGGCCCAAAGTCACCCAGCCAGCTTCTGGGCCTAAGGGAGGACTAGAACTCTAGTGATTTGCCACTGTCTTCTTCCAGGATATTTTTTCAGTTCTCAGTCTAGTTTTCAGCCTTAGAATGCTTTAGTGGACTCCCATCCAAGTACAGGTAGTTTCCAGGTTAAGAATGCCTGGTTTAAGGACAACCCATAATTAAGAACAGAGCCTATTGTAGAAAAATTTGAGTTAAACATACAATGATCCAAGTTAAATACACAATACTGCTTATACAGTATTACAGGTAGTCCTTGCTTAACTACCACAATAGGGACTGGACAATTTGTCCTTAAGCAGGACGGTTGTTAAGCGAGGCATCACGTGACTGCACCCAGTTTTATGACATTTTTGCAGCAGTTAAGTGAATCACTGTGGTCGCTAAGTGAATCATGATCATTAAGCAAATCATGCAGTTCCCCAATTGATTTTGCTTGCCAAAAGTTGGCTGGGAAGGTTGCAAATGGCAATCATGTGACCACGGGACACTGAAAACATTGTAAGTGTGAGCTGGTTGTCAAGCACACAGATCGCTATCATGTGACTGCGGGGGGGTGCTGCGATGTCATAATTACAAGGACCAGTTGTAAGTAGCTTTTTAGCACCATCATAACTTCAAATGGTTTCTAAATGAATGGTCGTTAAGCGAGGACTACCTGTATACAATAATACTGTTCCAGCTTACATACAAATTTGACTTAAGGACAGACCTTGGGAACGGAACTTGTTCTTAAACTGAGGACTACCTATACTTATCCAGTCCAACCCTGCTTAGCTTTTTAGATCAGTCAGGGTCAGCTAGGTGCCTGCCTGCCTGCCTGCCTGCCTGCTAGACTAGAACTTATGGTCTCCCGGTTTTTAGACTGACGCCTTAACCACTACGCCACACTGGCTCTAATAGTTACTATACCATAGCTGGGCCTAATAGTTATTCTTGGTATGAATATGGTTTACATAATCTCTTTGATCAGTGCTGACTATCTGTAAAGGGTACTGCCATACAGATATATTCTGCAGTGTAACAACACACTGAAGTATAAATAATTTCAAACTCTTTTTTAGAGAATGACAGGATTTAATTTTTATATACCTAATTTATCAAATAGACATTTGCTGCTAAATGATTTCTTTTGTTATATTAGTATGCGCTCTGCTTACATTTCAATCATTTTATTTTATAATATAAAACTTTTTCCTGACTTATCAACAGATTTGCATTTTGAAACCTCACAACAGAGCTTCTATCAAAAAGCTTCCCATGAAATGCCTAAATGCATAACAGGTGAGTATCCAAGAATAGCTGGCCATCTGTGAAATGTAGATGTTATAAAGTATACCAGAACAGTCACTTTTAATCTGGTTTGAACTGATCTTAGACTTTTCTGTACATTTTGTCTCCGATCCCTGCTGTGCTTTTTCTGTAGGCCTTCTTTTGTGCTGAACTGTAAAATTATCCAGAGCAAGCCTTGAGCTCACATATCTTATCATCTTCACAATGGCCACAAGAAAAAGAACTGGAAGCTTTTGTTTCCAGTTTTGATCAAGCAAAGCAGTTTTCTGAATTCTAGATTCTGCAGTAAGCTGCAGTTAAAGCTTGGGTTATGCAAATAGCAGTGGTTTTAGCAAAACATAGTAGGCTTTGATTTAACAGCTGCTTAAATTAATGTTGCTAAACTGTAGATAATTAAAAGCAAACATTTGGGAACGCCTTATAGCTTTGTTAGAGAAGTAGCAGGGAGTGGGGGAATAGGCAAATCAGAGGATCTCTTTTCTTGGGAAAATCATTTCATATAATGGTTATGCATTTTTATGTCAACATAATTTAAAATTGCAATAGAATTACCATTAAGCTTATTCATGAAAGAAATAGGCCTGCCAGCTATATTTCTGATATCTCCATCCCTATGCAAGTGGGTTTTCTGTACTTTTATATATTCAGTTGTATGGAACTCTAAAACGATGAAAAAGATTTTCTTCAAATGTTACTGCTTCAGAATAGAGAACACCATCTCTAAGCATCTTTGGATTTTTTAAACAAGATTTCCTTTTCTAGTGTCTCCTTTTGTGCAAGCTCGAGCTGCTGAAATTAAGGCTATGCTGAAGGCTGTTACACAGAAGTCTTCCAATACTTTAGTGTTTCAGTCCTTGCCTAGACATATGAGGAGGCGAGCTATGAGTCACAATATTAAACGTTTGCCACGACGTCTCCGTGAACTTGCCAGAATAGAAGTGAGTTTCTTTTTTCTTATTTACCCATTTTAACTTCTTCCATAATACTTTGCACACTAAACAACCTTCCCCAACCTAGATGTCCTCCACATATGTGGGACTTTAACCTCTAGCATTCTCCAGCCAACATGGCCATTTTTAGAATTCTGGAAGCTGACTTCTATATATCTAGAGTCACCCAGGTTTACAAAGTTTGTGTCTAGAAGAAAATGTGGAATTTCTTTTTTTTTTTAAATGTATAGTATTCTTAACCACAGGTTCTTAAGCACAAAAAGTGTTGTGGCAGGCTTCTATGGGATATTCAGATATTTCCCCCATCCCCCTTTAATTTTTGCTGGTGACACCTTCTTGAGGGTGTTAATTGTTTTCTCAAGATAATCCTTTTGGATCTTTGGGTCACTGTGCCTTCTTCCCCTTCTCTCCTTGATCACAATTCACAGGCTATCTGAATTAGTTTCCATTTGATAAACAGTGCAGTGAATCATATTATCCCTTGCTTTAACAACATAGGCAGAGAAACCGGAACATCAGAAAAAAGCACTCCCAAAGAGCAAATGCCGTAAAGCCAGGCGACGTCATATAAATTTGGTGTCAGAGTTCAATCGCAGGCAGAAGAAGAACATTTGGCTGGAAACACACATCTGGCATGCCAAGCGGTTTCACATGGTGAAGAAATGGGGATACTGCTTAGGGGACAAGTCCACAATGAAGAGTTATAGGGCTTGCTACCGAGCCATGACAGAACATTGCCTCCTTCAGGTACTATGAATGTATCCATTCTTAGTTAGCTAATCCATTTGCCTTTATAGAAAATTGCATTCCATGGGTTCTTTCTTTACCATATTCAGAGGCACCTTTGGGCAAGAAAAGACTGAAATAGGCTGGTCTAAATCTGAGAAATACTATGTACCATCTGTGTTTTCATGTCTCCAATCATACTGGCTCTTGAGTTCTCAATATTAAAAAGCGGAATGTTTCATTCTTCATTCTTACAGAGCTGAGGCAACTCAATTTAACATTTGGCCTTTGTACAACTTGTAAAAATAGCTTGCTGTTGTTTCTTGTAGAATACAGGTTGACTGATATTTCCATCTACATTTTTTAAATATTTGCAACAATTCTTCAGACGTAATTATCTCATCTGTATCCCGTCTGTCTAGTTTCCTGATAGGTACATTAAGCTGTGTGCTTTTTCTTCAGACTAGTCAAGGCAGTAGACTAGAGTGCTTGCAGTAGGAGACTGGAAGAGTTTTCTTGGAATGCCTCACCTAAGAATGCAATTAATTCTCTTCCACTTTATGTTTCTATAGCCAGTTAAAACAACTCTGTTTTTGGAAAGTTACTGGGAATTGGCAGCTGTTGGCAGCTGTTTTTTCTTTGGGATATTTATATATCCCCGTTTTTCTTATGGTTGTTTGTTTTGTTTTTCTTTAGTTTGAGAGCCCTAAATTAAACTGGAAGAGAAAAGTACAATTTTGTAAAATGTCTAGTTTCCTCATACTGTTCTAGCAAGCCAAATTTATTTTTTACAGGCTGAAATTCAATACCTTTTCTTTTATATCAGGATTTATCATACTACTGTTGTCTGGAATTGGTTGGAAAAGAGGAGATGCTTTTAACGGCACTTGCTCGAATGTGCAATGTAGATGCAGGTAATTTTTCCTCAAAAACCATAGGAGTCTATCATAAAGAGCACCTTCAATAGTTTAGCAGTGTAGTTTGAGTATTGTTCAAAAGCAAGAGCTCGGCATATTTTCTACAGCCTTTTGCATTCTGGTATTATCCTTATTCCACATTGTCAGTATTAGCTGGCTAAGAAAATGACTTTTCTTTTTTAGATTTTTTTTTATCCCACCTTTATTATTTTTATACATAACTCAAGGCAGCGAACATACCTAAAACTCCTTCCTCCTCCTACTTTGTCCACAACAGCAACCCTGTGAGGTCAGTGGGGCTGAGAGAGAGTGACTGGCCCAAAGTCACCCCGTTGGCTTCATGCCTAAGGTCAGACTAGAACTCACAGTCTCCTGTTTTTTAGGCCAATACCTTAACCACTACACCAGACTGGCGCTCTATTTGCAAGTATAAATACAAGCATACAAGTATTTACAAGTATGACTATTTACAAGTATAGCTTAGAAAAAAAGAGGAAAAACCTCTTAAGCACTTTATTCCCATTCCCCATGACTCCTTCCTCCCCCCAAAATAACTTGAACAGAAGTGGAGCCTATCAAAAAAAGGATTGTAATGGGTGGATGAGTAAAAAACAGTCCCACACGTTGTACTCCGGTTCTCCCCTGGCCCGCCTTTGCTCTACATTTGAACTTTCAAGGGATATTTTGGGATAATCGTTTGGATCTAGATAAGAACAGTTTGGAATCCTTGGGACGTTATTTTGAAGTGTACCTATTTGATGTCTCCTTCCTCAGGGCCAACATTTGCAGCTGTTTCTTGTCTCTCTGGAAAGCGCCAGGGTTCCCTTGTGTTATATCAAAGGGATCGGTATCCTCAGGATGCAATTGGTCCAGTTACTTTCCTTTGGAAACCCAGGCAGGGGTCTGGTGACGCTTCTGAAAGCAGGCAGCTGTGGATATGGACCCACCCAGCTTTTAAGCAGGTACAAAACTCACCATGTTTTTCTTGGGTGAAATATTACAAACGTGTAATGCTTTGGGCTGATTCATTTAATTAATTTGCTGCTGGCCCTCCCTCTATAGTGGAAGATTGATTCAGATTATTATTTTTTTCCCTCAAAACATCATGTTAGCAACCAGCGCATAGAACACTTTATGCACATATTGTGAAGGGAACCTTTTTACTTTCTGCTCTGTCATTTAGATAGTTTCACTGGAAGTTGCCTTATACCAGGTCAGGGTATTTATGATCCAGCCCAATAGTATCTGTTCTGATTGGTAAAAGCTCCCCAAGAGGGTAGGCAGAAGTCCTTGTTTCACCAATTGGCTGATACATTTGACTGCCCATCCTAGGTAAGCTTGTGTGATGGAGTGGAATTATGAGGGCCAGGCTCAGGGAGAAAAACATTTTCTTTCATCTCCTGAGGAGTGTGGGAAATACAAGAGGATGAGCCTGGCACCTCCCTGAGGAATTTACAATGTTGTGGTTGGCATTACTTGGGTGCTGGGGTTTCAGTCTGGGAAGATTCTTGCTAGAGGTTGTAGCTAATAAACATAGCTGGACTGAATTTACATGGTCTGTTGGAGTTCCTTGGGCTAGGCCTGACAGCTTGGAGGATCCTAAGGGAATCCTATCAGAGGCCAGATATTTCTTGGACGACATTTGGGATTACGAGATGACAGATAGCTAAACAAGGCTTAATACTGGTGATGACAGATGCTTCTTGGAGGTCACTCAGAAGGAGTTTGTATCTCAGCAATATGAAAAGAGATCTTATGAAATTTGTCTGTTTTGGGTGTCCCCTATGATTCCATGTCTTAAAGGGACTGATGAATTCTGCAATTACTAGATCCCCTGATAAGGAAGTGGTGAGAACCGAAAGAGCCGTGTGCATGTTGAGTCTGAGGCATGTGATAGAGCCATGTTATCCACGCATGATTCTGGAGTAGCGGATAATGGCACAGCAGCACATCTATTCTTCTCTTTGGGGTTGATATGAAGGGTAAGGCCAGAAAACATGGCATCAGCTGAAAAAAAACCATAGTCTTCTGGCTACAAAGCATGTATTCCTTTACTGAACTATGGTCTCTTCTGAAATAATAAGGCAGAAAAACACTTTCTCTTCTGCAGTACTGCTGCAGGTTTTTAAAAGAGATTTTAGACAAAGTTGTTTTATTGTCAAGTAGCAACTAAAATATGTTGGAAGCATGCCTTAGGTTGAAAGCAAGGTCAGTAAACTAAATAAGAATTCTGAGAATGAAGTCCATATGTAGGTCTTAATTTCCAACCATTTATCAAAGGATAGTGCTGTTACCCTGGCAGAGATGTATTAAAGACGATTCTCAGATTTATAGTCCTTTTCCCCTGCTCTTCTGTAGGGCATACTTTCTGAATTAAAATCAGTCTTCCAGTGTTCTGAGCCTGTGGAAATCTGTAAACCTGAACCTGTGGTAACATTTTCACAAGAGGAAGACAAAATGAACGTTCTTGAACATGCTGGCCACAAACGAAAAAGGGAAGATGAAACAGGAGAAACAGTTGTCCCAGTGAAAAAAATTATTGGCAATGGAACCAGAGATCCATACCAGCCGTATTGCTGGTCATCACAAACTACTGGAATTACTATAAGGTAGATACAGACCTTTGCTACGTTTTCTTAACAGTTTGTTAATTTAAGCTATTTAAACTGCCTTAATAGTTACATAGATTTCTTACCTCTTTCAGTGATTTGACAATGGAGGTTCTCCGATATCGTTTGATAGGTCCCCTCTCACATTGCGTCCTTACAAAGGCACTGAAAGTTGCACTTGTCCATACAGTAAGTGAATCAGTAATTGGAGTATTTTGTTTTTCTTTTATGTTCAAGATAATATTTAGTTGTGATAGTCAAACACTAAAATTCAGTACTGCATATCCCTAATTATAAATGTTCGTATTACAGAAACATGCTTTCACAAATTGTCTAAGGTGTGCTAGCTTATTTTGGGTTATCTGTCACACTACTGGCTTTTGAAGGAATACAGGATAATACATTACAGTATAACATGTTGAACCATACTCTAGAGCAGTGTTCCTCAACCTTCGCAACTTTAAGATGTGTGGACTTCGATTCCCAGAATTCCCTAGCCAGCTTTGGAATTCTGGGAATCTTCAAGCTTCCCAGGTTGAGAAACATTGCTCTAGAGTTTCTATTTAAAGCCTAACTTAGAACGTGTGCTTCATTTTCACAAGATTCCAGGCTGAATTCCTGGCATTTCCCAAGGTACGGCCAGAACATATTTCTGTCTGCAACCTTAAAGGGCTATTGTCAGTCAGCGTAGATAATGAACAGCAGTGTGGACCCATGGTTCCCAGAGTTTAAGATTCAAAGGACTTTTTTTTTCAATATTACATACTTTCTGAAAACTCAGCAAGTGCATATTTATTGCTTTCCTTATCAAGAGTGTGGAGGCCCGTGGACTAGGTAATTCCATATAGCCAGACCAGTACTCTACTCATATTCTCATATGCTCCCTAGCTCTCTGTACCAGAGGGAAGAACTAACTTTATTAGCTGACTATATTTTCTTTCTCATTCCTCTGATCACTGACTTCCTAGGACCTGGATCCTACAGATCCTGAAATCAACAGTTGGTGGGTAGAAAATTGTGGAAATCCTGATTTTGTATCTCTCCACCATCGTCAAGAGACCATCTTTGAAATGTTGCAAGGTAAAGACTAGTAGTATAGCAGTCTATAGAAAGCATAGTAGTCCTATGCTTTCTTTCTGTAGGGGAAGCCATTAGTCGATTTCTAACATTACTAGGACGTTAGATTGCTTGGAATTGGTTTAAGGAATAGGTGATGGTACTGAAATGCAAGTCAAAGAGAACATGACCCTTTTTGTCTTTGAGGGACATGTTCACTTATGGGAAAGTGCAAAAATAATTTACTGGCTAGCCTGAACAGGTGGTTCAGACCTTTCCGGTTCCCACAGCCTTTCCTCACAATCAACGTGATCTTCACTGGTCCTTTTTCATTAATAGTATCCTGTATTAATAACAAACTCATTATCTGCTTGCTGATAAATATGTAACTAAACTGGCACTGCCAGAATACAAATGGGGAAATATAAACACTGGAGAGGTGAGGAGGGAGAAGTATCGAGAATAGGGTATCCTGAAAACAAGGCACAGCTGGCTGCTTAGAATGCTGACTAAGAAAATTACATACTGCAGCGTCCCCTCTTTGATTATTTATTAATTTATTGGATTTGTATGCTACTCCAGTGGTAATCAATGTCTGAGCAACATACATACCTGATACAGTATTTGGATTAAAATAATGCAGATAAGAAGTATATATAAAATACAATATCTTAGGTACCATTACAATCAATCCCAGACAACATTCCCCCTTATAGGCAAGATCAAGAGAGCATCTCATATCCCAAAGCAAAAAATTCCAGTCTTAATGACTTTCTAGGGAAACACAAGGAATCTGTCAGTTGCCTGGAACAGACTGATGGAATAGTCCTTCCTACCTGTGAAGGCTGGCAGCTCCAGTCACCTTCAAAACAATCAGACAATCATCTGACCATAACAAAATCACATATTTATGTCCCCACCCTTACGTATGTCACATCTCATCTGCTGACCTGAGGCAAGGCTCATGGTGACTATGGACTTCCAAGATGCCTCTGATTCATTCCCCAAGGAAGGGAAATCATAGTCCCCCGGCAAGATAAACTTGGGGAATTCCACTGCTAACTGTAGGCTCCTAGAACCCACCTTCAAGAACCAAGCCTCACATCTGTGGGACTGTCGGACAGTGCCTGTGGTCACCAGCAGAACTTCCCACATAAGACTATCCACCCACCTCCCCTGCATTTCCAGATACATATTCACGTTTTGTTTTGAAATATAAGCAATCTAATATGATAAAAATCTGAAAAGGTCAGCAGCTTTCTCACAACCTGATGTCTTCTAGATTGATTTGGGTTTCAAATTGTACATCTCTAGCCAAGATGGTCTTTGATACAAGCTTTAATCCAACATAACTACACAATACCAGGCTGAGGAAACGTGACTTATACCTGGGAAAGTATTGTTTCTCCCCTGTTATATATATATTTCTCTTTTGAAACAATGAACTGTAGAATAAGTAGCCAATTGGCATCTCTGTTCTGGGTTTAATTTTGGAAAAAGTCCTCCTTGATTTCACAGCAAAGAGAATGTTGGATATCTTTTCCTCAACTTTTGTTAGGTACAAGCTTTGTAATGTAATAGTTGTTGACAAAACTTTATTTTTAAAGATGCATCTTTTTTTGTGTATTTTAAGGTTTAGGTTCGTCAGACATTCCATCAGGTACTGTACTGGGTTTGACTGTTGGGGATCCTCGAGTGAATTTACCAAAAAAGAGATTAAAAGCCATGCCAGATCCAGCAAAATACCAAGGTAACATATCATGTCCATAATGTAACTGCAGAACAATAAATAACCTATATCATATCAGATTAAATGTATGTGTTTTTAAAATTGCCATGGGACTTCTTAGGACTTAGAATTCAAATAGATGTGTCCATACCAGTGGGCATTATGTAGGGAATATAGTGGCGAGGAAGGGACTTGGCACCAAACTGGTCTTGTGCTCAATGGAAGCCTCTGTGAAATGATACAGATGATCCAGGTTCGAATCCTGGCGAGGCCAACAGGTGCTGCCACCCAAGATAACAACTCTTTGTTTCTATCTGTTTAAATTATTCCAGAAATAGATATTTTAAGAGAAGTTTTAAGAGTTCCTGGCAGCCAGTGCTTGCTTCACCACAGAAACTATTTTTCCCCTATAATTGGAGTAATAATCATAGTCTGATAATTATAAGTTATAGCTTGGAATGGATTCTTAAGATCATGATTTCACTTTTAACCATTTCTTCGCACGCAGTAGCTTATGGTTTTTTTAGCAGCGCAAATTTAACAGTCTGTTTACCCTTCTTCATTTTGCCATCTGTCTCCCTGGAGGTTTCTCTACATTAGCTGATACAGATAACTGATAATCAAACTGAATAATACAGTGAAACTTGCAGTGAAATCATAAAGGTTGAAGGATCCATTAAGGCAGTGTTGTCCAAGCTTGGCTACTTTAAGATGAGTGGACTTCAACTCCCAGAATTCCCCAGCCAGCATGGCTGGCTGGGGAATTCTGGGAGTTGAAGTCCACTCATCTTAAAGTGGCCAAGCTTGGACAACACTGCATTAAGGCCACCATGTCCAGCCCTCTGCTCCGTGCAGGAATAGCTGAGCATCCCAGTTAGATGGCTGTCTAGGCTGCATTTGAACGCATGCGATGAAGAGGACGACCCTTTCCAGCAATGGTTTACAGCAGCATGATAGCTGGGGAATTCTGGGAGTGGAAGTTCACATGTCTTAAAGTGGCCAAGATTGAGGAACACTGGCTTACGCTGTCAAACTGCTCTTAATGGTTTGGGAGTTTTTTTCCTAACATTCTGCTGGAATCTGCTTTCTTATAGCTCAGGTTGCACAGCTTTTTAGAACTGGAAGCTGCAACATGTCCCCCCAACCAATTAGAGGGCCTGGGATCACTGGGGAATTGATGTCACCGGAAGGGCAGGACATTTTCACCTGTTTTTAGGGTTTTTCAGGGTTTTAAGTATGAAAAGGGGAGTGGAATGTCCCCAGAAGGCAAACCGCTACCATTTCTACCCTTAAAAAAAAATCCTCCCAAATCAGGCTATCAAAACAGTCAAATTCTAATGGTGTGTCTTGGGTCTGGGTGGCGGGGAGTTTAAGGGTATAAATTGGAGTGGCTTGCCTGCCAGAGGGCTCTTCCCATTTATTCTTCAGGAAAAAGGCACCAGTGAAATCTGGCTCTTTTGCTGCCACATATCAGCTGTGTGATTTCAGAACTCAGCAAGGCTGCAGGAGACCATGTATGGCCCACCTTCATTGTATCTTAAACTGTTATTCCAGGTCCTTCCCTGTAAAATGATAGACAACAGGTCTTGGCATCTGCATTACGCCATTTCAGGTATTTAAAAAATGCTACCAGAGGCCTCTTAAATTTTCTCATTCCCGGTTCCTTCAATCTTTTCTTTAGAGGACTTAGTTTCTAGTCTACAGATCATCTGAATTACCATTCTCTGAATCTGTTACAGTTTGTCTGAATCCTTCTTAAAATCTGGTGCCCAGAACTAGACACAATACACAATGAGGTGGGTTCTGACCGGTGCCAAATAAATTGAGAATAATACGTTCAAGAATTGGAAATTGTACTTCTGTTACTGCAGCCTAAAATTGCATTTGCTTTTTTTTGCAGCTTACTGTGCTATTCAATAATTGTTCGTTAACTACTGTTCAAATTCTTTTTCACAAGTAACATTATCAAGCCAAGTATCCCCAATCCCAGACTTGTACATTTGATTTCTCCTTCCTAAGTAAAAGACTTGGCAATTTTTTCTGTTATTCATTATTATTGGTCTGTTTCTCTAACCTGCAAGATTATTTTAAATTTTATTTATGCCTGCTAGAGTACTAGCTGTCCCACTTAATTTTGTGTTACCTATAAATCTGGTAAGCATTCTGTCCACCTCCCTCTCCAAATCATTAATAAAAGTACATGAACCTGACTCCGAGCCTTATGGCATTGAGCTCTTCTTGAGCGTGATTTTTGAGTCTTCTGTATATCTATTTAATTGTCATGCACCCCAGCACATATTTAACCAGTTTGCTCATCCTATGTTTGCGTGCCATTTTGTCAAGTTGTTTGCTGAAATTCAGGTATTACAGCATTCCCGCAATCTACTAAAGAAATTACCTAATCAAAAATGAAACAAATGCAACAAGACTTGTTTTTGGTAATTCATACAGATTTTTATTAATCACTGTGTTATTTAAGTGATTACTGATTGATTCCTTTATTATCTTAGAATCTCCCGAGACATACTGTCAGATTGATTAGTCTGTAGTTTTTCAGATGTTTTCCTCCTTTTTTAAGATAGAGATGTCAGACACACCATAAAACAAGTTACTTCCAAGTTCTAAAAGCTTTATTAAATGTTAGTTCAACAAGCAAGTAGAATTCAACCAATAGCATACATGGTACTCACTTAGATTCACATTGCAATGCCGTGACCATTTTAATCGAGCCGTCAGGTAAACAGCTTGACCAAAATGGTACCGACCCCCTCAGATGTAATCCTTTTTATCCTTTAAACCACAGACATGACTCCTAGGTTTAGCAACTGATTCGTTACCATACCTTCCTGTTCTATTCCCATCAGCAAGTCGCTTAGTCTTGCATTTGACTTTTCCTGTCATTGCCCTACAGGTCACAAGAAGCTAACTTGGCTTTATCAAATGCAATCAAAACTAACATTAAAACATATAGAAGGCTACTAAATTTTCCTCTCACAGAGACAACATTTACCCTCCTCCAGCTATATAGCAGTTCACTCACTCTCCATCTTCTTGGCCAGAAGTCTTCTTAGCTCTCTCATCTGGGATCCTTCAACTGGAAAAACCAAGGATAGACACTTGGTTTTTCTATACAAGCATATCTCTGTTGCTTCCAGCAGCATTGGCCAGAAGCAGTCTGCATTATGAAACCTTACTTTCTAACTTTGCCCAATAAAGCATGTTTCATCCATTTGTCTAAAACATTAGTCTGATATTTAAGCAGGGATTGGTTTTTTGGGGGGGAGGGATAATGACATTATTCAAGACTGGGAAAGCGGGTAATTGGGTCAAACAGCTTAAGGACCACTGTTCTGATCTAAAGAATGTGTGCAAGATTGGTTTTTGCACAGCTGAAGTGTTTAAAAATTCTCTTAACAGGAAGTTCACCAACACATTTGACTATACAATTAGGAAAGAATGCCATGCTGAAGACCAAAGAGGCACTATTTTGCTGGATGAAGCTAAAATCAAAGTCACAATTTCCCATCTTTACAGCTGCCATTAAGGGATTTATGTACAATGTATTCTGACTTCAGATGCACTATAATTAAGATGTCAGTTCTACAGATTCCTGTAAAGTTTTTGTTAAGTTAATGAGGACTCTATTAGAGCTACAAATATTATCAGAATTATTTCTTCCAGCTATTAATTTGCAAACTTTTCTACTTGTACAGTATAATGGTAGTCTTTCCATGATGACAAGATTCTCCTTTTTTCTTTTCTTTTAGAAGATAAAGTTAAACAACTGATGTTAGAAGGTGTATCTGAAGAATGTGCTCAGAGCTTTCTTTGGGACTACAATGTCCGTAAGAGCGTCACAGACAATAAAATGTCAGAACAGGTAGCTTTCACTTAATTAACAAGCCCCGCTCCCAAATCTCTATGTTTACGCAAAGAAATTCATAAGCTTGATTTTTTCCTAGGACATAAACTTCCATTCAGTGGTGTTGCTGTAATGGTTAGATTATTGAACTTAGATTGGGAAAAACTATGTTCAGAACCTTGTCTGGTCCCCAAGCTTTTCTTGGGTGGTCTCATCTATTTTGAGGTGTGTGTCTATTACATTGATCTCAATCCTTTGGAAGAAAAATGGGGGAAGTATTTTATTACAGTTTTGTGTGTGTGTGTGTGTGTGTGTGTGTGTTCTCTGTTTAAATGAAGAATGCACAAACATGCTTTTCAATAATCTGTGCATGGAATGAAATTCACTTCCTCTGTTTGCTGTACTTTGTCTAGAATCCACATGCCGAGAGTAGCTTTCGGATGTAATCTGAAAACATGGGGAAAATATGCTATTACTTTAGTTTAAATGAAAATGTATTTTTTATATAGACTGGAGGGCAGCCCCTCCAGACCTCTGCTGGTTTAAAATCCTACTATTTCCTGTGTCTAGAACCTCTACATTGACAGAGCCTGGAGTAGGTAAATAGTTGTGGATCCCACTTGATTCAGAAACGAAAAAACAGAACTTACAGAGCATAATGTGTTTGCTCTGTACATTTTTTTTTCTTCCATGAGTTAAGTTCTTTAACTTAAACCATGAGCACTGATGGGAGTTGATGTCCAGCAATGTCTGAAGCATTACCTGCTGTCCACATATGTTAAACTTCCTAGCATTTTTATTGCCTTCTTTCTTGTTTTCAAGCTGCTGCTCTCTTATTCAAGCCATGTTTATTTTCTGCATAATCCATAAAATGTGATTTGTTTCTCACTGTTCTATTAAAAGCATAAACATGCAAGAAATTGACAGTCCTTTGCTTCTGCAGTGATCTTCCTTATTATTTCCAAGCCATCATCCTGCTGTACTCTCATCTATTTTTCAGTGTACTTTATAGGCTTCCAATATTTCTTTAGTGCTCTGATCTTGCCCTTCCCACCTGGAAACATAAGAAAATAGGGATAATTATGGTCAAACTGAAAACTGGAGCAATTGATGACTCCCATTCATGGACTGATTTTTTTCCCCTTCGATACAAATTGTCTTTATTCTAATAATCAAGTTATTTTTGATTAAGTTCTTTCTATTCAGCTTTAAAATAGATAGGAAAGAAGAAAATGGAGATAAAATTTTATAACCATTGTGACTTAACATATAGATGGATTATGAACCTGGGTTTCTGTAGCTTTTGAGTGTATTAGGTGGGAAATACACAAAAAATGTCATCTAAATCCTAAAAAGATATAACTCCATGTGTGACATGACTGTTCAGTTTGCATATTATCCCACTTTCTGTGGGATCTATGTGTGTTTTAAGTATTTTCCACAACATTAAGTACTGTCTTGAGACCTGCAGTGTCTATTAATATGCTTATAAATCTAAAGTTTCTGTTGCATTTTCCATGTTGAGATGGGTGTTGACTAAGTTATAGTATGATGTCCCTTCAAGCATTGTGTTGCACCTCTAATCAGTTGGTTAACCACCATCTACAAGAACTATTTCTCCTGATGTTAAAAAGAAGCATATACATTCCTCCTGTCTTCCATCTGAGAACTCTGAATAACATTTATAGGACAGCTAAGCAATCTCTCAACCAGTTAACCAGACTCATACCTGCTCAGCTACAACTCAATAATTATCTCATACTCCCCCCATCTGTGTTGTGGAATTCGTTAACATGGAAATAACATACCACAAAGGACAACTATGTTCATTGGAGGACTGCCATGGATGGGGACTATGTTCCAACCATGTATTTGCACAAGTGTTTTCTTCCTTTTCTCTCTCATTTATATTTTGTGATCCTCTTACTAACCACACTGTCTGTGTAATTCTGGGAGTTGCAGTTCTGAACATATCACAAGAAGGTTGGGAAAGGCTGTTCCAGCCAATCCAGCCTAAAAACACTTCTGTGTGCCCTGTTTGTACCCAAATGCAAATGTTATAATAAAACTTGCTGAGCATTTTATTTTCATATAATGTAGCTGCTAATCAGTATTGGTTCCCAGAAAATACAGTTCAGAATGTCTGCTTTACCTTTGTGGTCCAGCCTCTGAAATTGACTTTGCTTTAATTTCAGTGTCTCTTAGGAATATCTGTGATATTCAGTGTTTCATAGGAACCTTAATATCTCAAGGGAACAATGCATGGTAGTAAACTTATCTAAACTCATGGAGATCACTTTCAGTTCATTAGCAACTGTTCTTTAGCAAACTCATCTGTTGATTTAAAAATGATACAGTCCAAATATGTATAGTTGTTTTAAGAGCTGAATATGTGATCAAACTAACAATATTTCCCGGAGGGGGGGGAAGGAATATTCACATAGCTCTCCATAACTCTGCCTGTGTAAACCCATTTCCCTGTTTGGTATTTGGACCAAAGAGAACAAGTTGGCAGGCGTACAAGTGGTAGTACACATAATTCCTCCGTACAAGGAGGTATGTAGGGGAATTCTTTGTTGGAGAGCTCTTTACATGTATATAGTGAGATGGGCAGTGTATAAATTTGATTAATAAAATAAAATATGATTGGGAAGTATTTTCCCTGTATCCAAACGCGAGATAGAAAACCATTTTAGTTGCATAGCCCCGCAGTCACCTTCTCAGGGCTCAAGCATATACAGTGTAACATAACAGGCTCTGTCTCTTATTGCTGAAGCCTCTTTTAATCCAGACTTCAGAGTGCTTTGTCCCCTTTTGTCCTCTCAGGATTTGAATCATCTGAGAAATAAACTTTTGGTACCTGGATCACATCTTGACTTGGGCCCGCGAGAATCCAAGATTCCTATACTTCTGGTTCAACAGCCTGGAAAAATGGCTGGAGATGATCGACTGGGATGGGGAAGTGGCTGGGATGTTTATCTGCCCAAAGGTTGGGGCATGGCTTTCTGGCTTCCTTTCGTAAGTGATGTTTCAAACTGAAATAAGGAGAAATTAATATAAACTATGTATTATATAACTTCGGGGTCCTTGGTGCTCAAAGAAGAGTTTGCCTTATATTTTCCACTGGAAGTCTTTATATGGTTTTATATATGACTGCAACTTCTTTTCCAATTTTATTGTGGAAACAAAAGTCTGGACAATCTAACAAGCATGCATGCTGGGTATTCGCTCCCTTGAATCAGCTTGTGCTCCTTTCTCCACTGAAAAATATATGGTAACTTCAAGTTACAGATGCCTTCTCAAAAAATGCTTTACATTCAAATTCTATTTTCTCATAAAATTATAAGTGAATTAATATATACACCACACACACAACATACAAAGATTTATTAACATATTATGACAAGTTATTTCTCTGAATACTGGGCATCCATATTTATAAATGTGCCAGTAAATAACAATTGTGATTTTTCCTATAAAAGAACTTCTGTATCTCTTTATCTCTCCCATGCTTGCACATAGATAATATAGTGTCAGATGGTGGAGAAAACCTAAAAGTGCAAAAATGCAACTCAAAAATTACAAGAGTTATAAATCTAGAATAATGGTTGATTTTAATTTAAAGGCAGTACTTTAAATGTAAATAATTGTACTTAAGAATATAAGTAAACTGAATGTATGAAAGAAATATACTTATTTATGCACAATATGTTCTTGACTTTTAATAAAGGGATAAGTATTGCCCATGAAACCTAGATAACAAAATCAAAAGTGAAGGCATATTATTGACTCCATATTAAACTTAATGAGCATTATTTTATCTTACTGGCTTCCAAGACCATGTCATTGTCTTGCCTTATAGATATATCAAGGTGCAAGAGTAGGTGGCTTACAACAAGCTTTGAAGTACTCCCTGTATAAGAGGATACCCCATGTTCCTCTCGATTATCCGGACTGTCCTGCTGCGAGCCAGTTTGCAAAGGAACTAGAGGAAAATCTCCTTGAAAAGTTTAAAAGGTAAACATCTCACTGAGGTATTGTGATCAACCAATCTGGTTCTTTGACATGCAGTATCGTTTTGTTACTCTGTTGTATGCACTGGAGGGGATGATGACGACGTCTTTTTCCCTCCCAAATGAAGATCCCTAAAGGGGGTAAAGATAAAACAAATGTAGACGGGCATATCATGGATGGCATTGTAATCACATTTATTTGGGAATTAGTCTTTAAAATGTGCTGATTTGCAATAAGTAGCTGCAGTTCCATTTCTTCCTAGTGTGAGAATGCATGGAACAACACTTTTGAAGCTATGTGGGGGCTTTCAGAAGTATTGCGCTTTTGATTACATATGATGCTGGAGTAATTGCTTTTATATTTGGAGAGTTTATTTCGGTGTGTAAAGTAGCCTCTTAGAGCCTATCTCTGTATTTTTATGATTGGGACACAAGTTCACAGATTTAGGTGAGCCAGACCACCTAGATTCAGCAGCTCTTGGGATCATAGATGATTACAGTGAGCCATAATAGTAAGGAATGAATTCATTCTGGCATATTTGGCAGTATCTTAAGTTGATAGGCAGCTCAGTGTTGAGAAAATGAAGTCTATCCGGTCATCATCACTGAACTAAGATAGGATGAAAAACATCCAGTGTCAATAAAGCTTCTGATTTAATCAGGTATCTGCAGGTACATAAACGTTTATTTTTATGTGTCTGTTACCTATGCACACATGTATCGTGCAACTCAGTATGTGACTGAAGATAAAAACAGTTTTAAAAATATCTTGAAGTTTTTGTAGGAATAGATAATTTTGTATTGCATTATGTGCTTTGCTGCCTCTAAATAGGAAATGTTTTTGTTTTTTTTTATCATAGGCGTCCTCCCGCAAAAAGAGCCAATTATATTAAACATGGGACTTTGGCTCCATTCCTCTGTCCATGGGATAAGCTCACACAGGATTGGGAGACTAGAAACAAAGTCCATATGAAGTCCTTACAGATACCGGCTTTGGACAGTGAAGATTGCGTATCTGAAAAACTTGTCCTTAGTGATCCCAGCTCTAGAACAAGTATGGTAGATGCTCCAACAAGCAAAGCAGACCAGCAAATAGATACATGCTGTCAAATCATGCAAGTGGAAAATGAGGAAAAAGCGATAGATGCATGCACGACAGATGAGGTCATTACAAGTCAGGCCTTCTGTATTCTCAGGTATGTCAAACAAATTTATGCCTTGTTAATCCCAGTTGGGTGATTACCTTACATGCTGTGTGAATCCCTACAAGAGTTTACATGCATTTGTCTTGAAAGAAGAACTAGATCTAGAGCAATTCATTGTTTTCAGCATACAAAATGTTCACTTTAGCCAGGGTAGGTCATTCTGCTTACTAGCTTTGTAAGTCATTCTGTTACTAACTTTTCTTCAGTTTACTGATTGTAAAGCTTTGTCAGCACAGTACAACTGTTGGGATTGTCATCCCCTATGCACACAGAGAAATACTTTCGGATGGAATATCAGTAGCAAGAAATACATATCCTTTGCTACACCTTGCATCTTTTAAAGGTTGTTCCTGGTGAGCGTGCCAAACTTGCACCCATCCATTTTACTAAATTCAAATGAGAACTTAGAAATTTGTTTTTATATATTCTTCATTTGTGTGTAGAACGTGTCATATTATTCTGTTATTACTAAATAGGTTATATAGTATAGTGCAGAGGAAAGCAGCGTGCAGGTGCACATAGAGCCCCACCCTTCCCTTCTCACATTTGCAGCCTCCTAGTGCCCTGGGATCATGCGGTTGGAGGTTGATGGAAGAAGGGTCCAATTTCAGCATCACAAAAGATTCACACTACACATTGATCTAGAAATTAATCACATTTTAGCCCAGCATATTGTGTGAACCAAGACCATATGTTAATCTATGGAATAATAATAATGACACCATCAAACCATCAGACAACAACATCTGCCTATCCCAGGTCCTTGGGAAGGACTCGATAGGTGGATAAAAATGCCAAATCCAGTCTAAACATCTGGCTAACTGTGCCTAATCATCATAATAATAAAGCTGCCTTTTGCAATTGACCCGATAGTAATAGGCGCCTTGGGTGCAATCACAAAACATCTGGAGTACCACTTGAAGACCATCAGCATTGACAAAATCACCATCAGTCAATTGCAAAAGGCAGCTTTACTTGGAACAGTTTATATCCTGCCATGGTACCTTTAATACCATCAGACAACATCTGCCTATCCCAGGTCCTTGGGAAGGACTCGATAGGTGGATTAAAATGCCAAATCCAGTCTGAACATCTGGCTGGCTATGTGACCAACCATAATAATATAATAGTAATAGTTACATTTCTCCTTTCCTTCAAGAGCTCAAGATGATGTACATAGCATCCCTTCTTCCATTTTCCCCACAACAACAGGACAAAGATAGGTTGGGCTAAGAGTGACTGGCCCAAATCTTCTAGTGAGCTGCTGTGCCTGAGGGTGGACTTGAACCTAAGTCTCCGTGGTCCTGGTCCCCTGAACTGTTGGGTGACCCAGAAAATTAGATTAATTCATAAATCTTGGTTTAGCTAACAATGGGTGTGTCAGGAAGGGCAAGATAAAAAAATTAATGAAATATTTTAAACTCTGAACAAATTCTGTTCCATGAAGTCAATGTAAATACAGTCTATACATATGCAAATTAGAAAGTTCAGAGGTAATACTGTTACAAATCTTTATGAATATCTCATATACTAATAATGAATTAATTATGTTGAGTGTTCATCCTTTTATAGCCAAATTGGCATCACCCAATCAAAAGAAAGAAGTGTTGATGGACTACAGAGCACCCAGGTTTTCCAGAGATAGAAAAACACTTTAAATTTTATTATTTTAAGTACAGTTTATATGCCACTCAATCTCCCAAAAGGCTTTACGTAGTTTAATACACTCTGATGTAACTGCTGTACATGAGACTACATGTATTTGTAGGTCTATGAAAGAGAAAAATATAATGAAATGAGAAGGTGGAAACATGGAATAAATTATTCTAGAAAAACATCATGACTGACTAGCTGGCTAGAGTCTGAACTGGGAGCATTTCATACTGCAAATTCTCCAAAGTTCTTAATTTTTTAGTTTTTTTCCCCCTTAAACTAGAAAAAATATCACCTACTGTATCCTCTCAACAGGACCAGAAAATTATTAAGGCAAATATCAGTTTGGTGTCAGCCTCCATCTAGCAAAAGGCGGTACCTACACCACCGTGCTTCCAAGCTGAATGAGAAAGAGCTGGCTGAAGATACCGTAATGTCTCTTTATCAACATTATCCCAGGGCCCTGGTGTGGGTGAGCTTGTCCCTTCTCAAAAAAGGTAACCCTGAACTGCACACAATGATTTGCGTTCCAGCAAAGGAGGACTTGCTTCAGCTTGACAGAGACCGGCTTTATTGTGGCCCTCAGGAACCTAAGCACAATGATCAGTTTAAAAGCAAGCTGTTGAAACGAAAGGGAAGAAGAAAGAAAGAGAACACTGAGAAGGTAACAGAAAAGAGTGCCTTGAAGCCCATGAATGTAACAGCAGCTGAACAGGAAGATCTAGTTTTGGGGTTATGGCCTCACCCCTTACCAGATATTGTATCTCACTGTTCCAGAGTTCTCTTGGGCTTTGTCACTCAAGGGGACTTCTCATTAGCCTCTGGCTGTGGTGAAGCTCTTGGCTTTGTAAGTCTGACAGGTTTCCTGCAAATGCTGATAGATCAACCAGCAGACAAGAAGGGGCTTGTACTGTTGAGAAATCCAGCTTCATTGCAGTACAGATTTGCTAGGCTTAGTGTTGAAGTCTAATTTGCCTTGAACTTCAGTAACATTTAAGAGTACTAAAGGCAATCTGCAGCGAACATACATGTTTTTCTTAATTTAGACTCAAGCCTTCCAAAAACGAATGCCACCTTTGTTTATACATAACGTGAAACAGGCTTTAAAAATTCTTGTCCGTGGTTGATTCAAGTACCTGCTCCCATTATTCAGGGGGATATAAATTTTCTGAAAATGTATACATGCTTTTAAAAGTTGCTTTAAAAGCAACTGGCATTCACTGTATGTTTAAACAAGGAGTTCCTCCCCATCGTCTGAAACTGCTAGCCCTGACGTATTAAATCATATTCTTTTGAATATATTGCTGGAGCTAGCAGTGGCTTGTGGAATCCACGTAGCAGAGTTCTACCTGAAAAGAGCATGGTGGTACAATATCCCTTTTCACGCTTGTCTGAATCTGACACAACATTGAATGAAACCGAAATAAATAAAGCTATGGACTGTTAACTGCATGAAGGATTGGCTACCCATTTTAGCCTTGGCTGTTCTGAACAAATTATATTTATGTGGCTATCTTCTACTCTGGAGAAATCTTTGCAATGTTTAAGAGAAGGTAGTTTGGCTTCTCTTTCAAAGTGTGCTGTCTTTCATGATTGGAAAGTAAAATTGTGTTACTTTGCTTTAAAGGTGAACTGATTTGTTTGAAATGAGAAGTAACATTCACCAGTCAGTATATTAGAATGTTTTAAAGGCAATAAACATTCTTACAACAGAAGGTTAGTGTGTGTGTCCATGTTCATACGTGTTGCATTTGAATTCTCATATGAAGATAACTTGTGAAGTTTTCCTCTCTCCTCCCAGGATGGCTCTGTTATGTAGATCCAACTGAATTCCTGACATGATTTCAAATTGTTGTTCAGATCTTAAATGATATTTGAGTTTTTGTTTACGATGTGGTGGAATTACTAATAACGTGCTTGTGTGTTTGAAGACTTGAATCAAGCCACAGTGGAAAATATATAGTAGTGGTACTGTCACATTTTGACTGGCAAAAAAGGATGAAATGAACCCTTCAGTAATGCTTGGGAATTTAACTCTTATTTGAATCATAAGCCTTATTTTATATTAAGATGGATAACAGCACATCTGCATGGACTGTTGGTTTTAAATATTTACATTCATTTTGATGGATTTAACTTTTTTTGGTCTTTGATGAAAGAGCCACTTTTTCAAACAATGTTCAGCTATTTTTTGGTATAATTCTGTAAGGACATGTTTATTTCATTGACAACACAAATGTATGTTAGGACAGTACATGAAACAGATGTATCTTGTTCTCTCTTTTAAGGTTCTGGTTAAATTTTTATTATATCTCTAGCAGAAATTGTTGTTTAAAGAGCTAGCACCTTTTGTTAAAAAATCAAATTCAAATTTTAAAAAATTACAAGATAAATAAATAGCTGAAAAATGAAAAGAAAGTCATAATTGCCAATGAGAGAACAAAGACTGCTTTGCTGAATGAAGTTCTCATAATTTGATGAGTAGAATAATGATTTACTTTGTTTGATAGAACAATATTGAAGTAGAGAGTGATGTGATTATTAAGATCTAGAGAACTTTGAGCTTGAAAAAAACACATTTTCTTATGTTTTCTCCAAGAAGTTTATGGTGATTTGTATGTCCCTCCCCTTTTATCTGTGTAGCAACAACTTGTTTTGAGAGATTGGCTGGATTTCAGTATTCTGCTAAGTCATAACAGGTTTGCTTGGTTTTGGCTTCCTTGCTCTATAAATTGTGGTTTATGGCTAATTTTAATGTGTGAACCTAGCCAGTTGTGCATTGATCAGTAAACCATGTTTTAGAAAGCATTACTTGTGCAACATGTGAACCATTGAACGATGGACTGTTGGCTCAAGGACAAACAGGCTGAATAGGGTTTTGAACATTTTACCCAGACTTCCTCAGGTTGGTCCCTCCAAATGTACTGGTTTTCAATTTCTCCAATTCTCTTGCTGTTTGGGAATTTAAATCCCTTAAATATATTATATTTAAGTTAATTTAAATCTCTTATATCTCAGGAGCATCAAGATGGGGAGAGCTGCTTTAACCATACTTATTCCATAAGATGGTTAGAATCAAAGTTTTTACTGTTCAAGCTGAAGGTATTGCTTCTTCATATTTTTAAAAGCTGTTCAGATGTTTTAAGTTTGAATCAAACTTGTATGATTCAAAAGTGTGCTGTAGGTTGACTTTAAATATAGGCCAAAGCTTGTGATCAGATAAATGCATTCTAGGAAGAAATTATTAATAGTCTGTTCCAGAGTCTGTCTTTGCAACCTTTGGTAAGTATAAGTATAACTATAACTACTATCCACTGTTTTAAATGCTGTGTTTTTCCAAGTAACCAGCTTTTCTATTTAGTTCATTAAGAGATATTTCTCCTTGTGCTAAACCTGACACAATTCATCTATAGATAGTAACATAATTGAGGACATTAATTATGCTAATTTAACATGCTTTGAATTAACTATATCATAGATAGTTACATGGTGGTAGTTGGTAAAAACTAAAATCTACTTTTTTTCTTTTGTAAAAAGTAGCAAAAAGATGTTAAGTGCACTTTCATGAATTGTAGTTAATCCTGCCAATACTGAAACAGACCACTAGATGTCCCCACAGGAAAAACAATGCCCTATTTTGGCCCTCATAAGCTGCAGACCAAGGCATCAAAAAGATATATGCAAATAAATTTGTTTAAATAGTTTAAAGAGTGTGCTTCTTACAGTAACAATGACTGCATTCAATTACTCTTTCATACTGCATTTTACTCAGTGATGATCCTTTTTTTCTGTCCTTCAAATTAGGATATTTTTTCTTGACTTACTGGCCTCTATTCAGAGCACACTGAGATAATAAATCAAGAGTCAACAGTCAGCTAGTTAGACTTTGCAATTTACTACCTTAAACAGGGATTAAAATAACTTCCTATGGCCTACTGCTATATTTTTCCCTTTTTCCATAGCCAATTCTCAGTTCAGGAATGGATAACTTTTGAAATAAAGGAAAACAGTGACGGCACGGTAAAGAATAGGGATTATGTTTTTTTTTAGTTTCTCATCTTTCTCCTTTTCATTGCTTTAGCTTGCTGTTCCCAAACCTGCTGTTCTTTGGGTCTGTTACACTACCACTTATATCACCTCAAGCAAGCCTCCAGTCTGCTTTTTACTTTTTCTTCATTGGGAAGGCTAATTAAAGATACACACTTCAGAAAGGAATAATACTTCAGTAAGTCTTTTTCCAAATGTTCTCTACTTTTTTGTTGCAATTTAGTGGTTATTCCCATTTTTGCAACCCAGGTATGGTAGCCCTATCTCTTTAATTCCAATATGTTGGTTCTAGAGTGCATGAATAAAATGTAAATATATGAGTGTTAATATGGGCCACTGAAGATTTATAGATTTAGGCCATGGAAGCCTAAATCTATACATATTATATAAAAAAAAACCCTAAGTATGCTACGAGTAATGGTGATTTTTCTTGCAAAAAGTGCAAGAAAAGAAAGAAAAAAGATATAAAGAAGTGGCTTCCAATATTCTTCACAGCACTTTTAAGTACAAATATATTTTAACTTCTCTCTCTCTAATATTACGTCATATTACTCTTCTTTCTATAATCTATCCTGTCTAATCATCAAAACCATAAATCACAAGTTCATTTTTTTCATTTTTACACAAAAGAGGTTTCCAGTCACCAATAAATGTAGATTGTGTATTTTCTCTAATCAAAGAAGTCAAATTATCCGTTTCAGCAAAATCTGTCAACTTCACCAACCATTCCTCCATAGAGTGTAGTGTCAAATCTTTCGATCTCTGTACATATAGTAATCTCGCTGAAGTAATCATATATTGAAATAATCTTCCATGGCTTTTTTCTAACTGTTTATCCATTAGTCCTAAAAGGAGAAGTTCTGGCTTCAGCTGAATATTGATCTTTAGAATCCTTTGTATCAAAGTATATATTTGAATCCAGAATTTTTTTAGCTTTTTTACATGTCCACAAGCATGATAAAATGTCCCTTCATGCTGTTCGCATTTCCAATGTCATTTGAAATGCCTTTATACATTCTAGATATTTCTCTGACATCATGTACCGACAATACGTCATTTTATGAACATTCTCTTTGGGATCATGACACAATGTAAATTTCAACCCTTTTAAGCACATATTTTCTCATTGATCCATTTGTACAGGTAGTCCTCAACTTAAGACCATTTATTCAACAACCGAAGTTACAAATGTACTGAAAAAAGTGACTTACCACCAGTGCCCAAAGTTACAGCTGTTGCAGCACCCCTGTGGTCACATGATCAAAATTTGGCCGTTTGGCAGCCCGCCCACACCTACAACTGCAGGGGTGCTTCAACTCCCCTGACTGGCCTATTTCCCCCTCCCCCATCTAGGCCCTCTTGGCCCCCTGGTGACCTGCACTCCGCCACCCCAGCTGACCTTTGCCATCTTCTTGCTCCAAAAGCCCCTTTGCAAAGCGGCTGGGCTTTTGCTTTGTGCTGGGGGGGGGGCAAAAGCAGCACCTGAACAGCCCTGCCCAGGAGTTTTTTGCAAAGAGGCGTTTTGGAGCAAGAAGATGGTGAGGGGCAGCTGGGGCAGCGGAGCACAGGTGGTAGGGTTCTCGGAGTGGATGGGTGGCGAGGGCGACTGGGCTGAGGCAGCTGCAGCTTCCTGTGGCATGGCAAATAGCCCCAGAGCTGCATGGTTCTGGGTCTGCTTGCCGACCTGCAAGGCAGGGTGCAGAGCAGCCAGAAGGGCAGAAATGGGGGGGGAATAGGTTGGGGGGGAGTGTTTAGGCAGTCCCTTATCTTACTGAGGCTTGGGGCTGGGAGGGATCAAGCCCAGAATGGCTTGGCTTGGGATGGGTACTCATTTAATGACCCGCAATTCTCAGTTAATGATGGCAACCAGCACTGACAGGATTGTGTTCACTAAGTGATTTGGTAATGTGACATCTCTCTTTACGACCACATCACTTAGCGACAGGAATTCTGGTCCCAATTGTGATTGTAAGTCGAGGACTACCTGTATATTATAACCAAAATTCTTAGTCCACTTTATCATACATTCTTTAACCTGTTCTCCCTCTGTTTTAAATTTCAACAAAAGTTTTTTAGCAATTACATGTTCATCATCAGTACTCGACTGTATTTCAAATTCTGACTTACTTTGCTCCCTACCATAAATCTTTTTATCCATTTTAAATTTTTCAAGTAACTGTGAATGGGAAAACCATTGACAACTATATCCTTCTGCTATTAATTGTTGTCTTGAGAACAAAATTTGATTTAAAATTCCTCTTGATACTTTTCCAATAAGTCCCGGTATGTCAACCATTTATGTTTATCTGCCATTTCTCTTCTATAATATGCTTCTTGAGCTGAGATCCATAAAGGTCTTTTCGGGCACAACCTGGGTTTATATCTATGCCATATTCTCAATATGGCATGTCTAATAAAATGATGTTTAAAGTCCACATTAATTTTAACTTTATTGTACCATAAATATCCATGCCATCCAAACCTCAGGTCATGACCTTCTAACTGTAAAGTTCTCTTGTTTTTCAGCAACACCCATTCTTTCATCCAGACCAAACAACAAGCAGCGAAATACAGTTTCAAATCTGGTAAACCTAATCCTCCAAAACCTTCATGTTTTAATTTGCCCGATTTAGTATTTGAAATTTTAAAATAAAGCTTGAAAAAAATCAACAGCCTAAAGCAAAGTCTTAAAAAACCCGAATAAATAGCAAGTTACCAGTACTAGAACCTCTGGATGAAATAAACTGAAAACATAGTACAGGAACTTCCCCACAAACCAAGGCATCTCCCTCTAAAAAAATTTGAAATAACCCCCTGCTTTTTTGCTTCAGATGACCCCAAGAGGATACCCTTTTCTGCTGTTTCTGAATTAAAAACCTTCTTTACACCAGAAGCTAGGGATTTAAAAAAATCACTAGAAAAAGGGGAAAAAAGGTTAATCAGTTTTTATTTAGCTGTCAAATAAACCTTCTACTTCTGGACCATTAGTGGAGGAGGCTCTGAAAAAAAAAATGATTATCTTCTTTGCAAAGATCTGCTTGCCAAGATAAATGCAGAATACAATTTTGTACCATAACTCTAAACAATCTCACAATAGAACTAGGTTTTTGTACTGGAAGGAAATGGAAAGCCACACAATAAGCAGCTTTGATTTCAAGCTTGTATTCTGGTGGCACCAAAGAAATCTCACATATAAATGTCTCCATAAAGACTGCTATACACTGATTTTGTCCAGAACTTTAAGGGGTGTTTAGGAATAATGCATTCTTTCTACAAGATAAGCACGGTAAACAGGTCCTGAATATGTTATGTAGTGTCAACATTCTGTGGCATGTTGTTTCCAGAAATTTCCAAATTAAGTAATTCTTGTCAGAAGTGAGTAACTGAAGTTTTAAACTCCTTTGTTTTCTGATTGAAAACATCAGATTTCTGCTTCAGCTTCAAAAAGGTGTGATTCATATTATACACTTAAGATTGGTATCTGTATACTCAAACTGAACTCAATTTATTATTATCAAAGATCAGCCACGTTTTATTTATATACATTCAGTTGTCCTAAAAAGAGCCAGATTGGTGAAGTGGCTAAAGCACCAGACTAGAAACCAAGAGTTCTAGTCTGTGAGTTCTAGTCCCACCTTCAGCACAAAGCCAGCTGGATGACTCTGGGCCAGTCGCTCTCAGCCCCAAGAAGCAGGCAATGGCAAACCACTTCTGAAAAAATCTTTGCCAAGAGAACTGCAGGGACTAGTCCAAGCAGTCGCCAGAAGTCAAAACTGACTCTAAGGCAGGGGAAAAAATGTTCTAAAGGATTTTAAGTCTTAGGAAAGAACTTTCAAAGTGATAAGTAACTATGTATTGTCGAAGGCTTTCACGGCCGGCATACGATGGGTGGTGTGGGTCTTCCGGGCTGTGTGGCCGTGTTCTGGAAGTTTTGTTTCCTAACGTTTCGCCAGCACCTGTGACCGGCATCTTCAGAGCGCAGGAGCCCAGACAGGAGCAGTTCTCTCTGTGCCCAGGGTGATGTGACCCTTTTGTGGGTATTTATAGAGATCTGAGGGCGGGGAAGGGGGGGATCTCTATAAATACCCACAAAAGGGTCACATCACCCTGGGCACAGAGAGAACTGCTCCTGTCTGGGCTCCTGCGCTCTGAAGATGCCAGTCACAGGTGCTGGCGAAACGTTAGGAAACAAAACTTCCAGAACACGGCCACACAGCCCGGAAGACCCACACCAGCCATGATAAGTAACTCCTCACAGCTTTCTTACTGTACATGGTTTACATGGGGATTTTCATTTTCTCCATTTCATTTTCATTTCATTTTATCTCATAACAATCCTATGAAATACGTTGGGTTGAGAGAGAGTGACTAACCCAGAGTCACCCAGTGAGTCACCCTGGCTGAGGATGGACTAGAATCTGGGTCCCCCACTCATAATCCAACACCTGAACCATTAAACCACACTGGCTCACCAAATACTTCAGGCCCCAATTCTACACGTCTGTCTGATTTAGAAACTATTAAAAGACACCACTATTCCTGGATCAGGATCTGTTGTCTTTGATATTTCCATTCTTTGACATAATCATTCAGGTTTCTGTGAAAGTGGCTGTTTTGAACATTTTGTGTGATTCTACAATCAGCCACTGTGCAGAATCTTTTTATGCCTATAGATATTCAATATTGGTGCACATGTATAAATAGTTGCTTGAAAGTAGGTGTCATTGGACAAAGTACAGTGAGGCCTCTAGATTTGTTGAATGTGTGTGGAATAGCACTGAGAGTTGTAAGGGCATGAGGAAAAAATAGAAATACTAATAGTCAGATATGTAACTGCAATCCAGAGAGCCCCTGTGGAGATTTCTGTTGGGCTTATCTGATTGATTTTCATATCTCAAATTGTGCTTAAAATGGCCAAGAACAACTATCACACCTGTCTATCGAAGATCCCAGCTTCAGTTCTTTGTATCTTCCATTAAACAAAGATCTCTCATTTCATATAAGTTCTTAAAGAACAGCTGCTGCCAGAATTGATCATATCAGGGTAAATAATCCCACTCAAGGAATATGAAGCTGGTTCTTCTTTCAGCATGTGGACATTTCAAAGTTGTTGGTTTTTACCTCAGATTTTCTTTCCTATTTTATTAAGCTCTTCAGTTTTATTGAAACTTTGTGATATTTTTATTGTACATTACAAGTCTTATGTTTATTGTATGGTCACTCAGAGGGCTGGGCTGGTAAATAGAAAGTATGATCTATTAACTAATAAATAAATGATAATAGTTTGATTGCTATGAGGCAATCTGGTATATTGCTGTGATTACAATGAATTCAATAAATACCCTGACCAGTCTTTCCCAACACAAGGATCCAGTATGGATACTCTTGCTTGTTTTTTGTCTACTTGTCTGTTTTCTTTTTATTTTGTTATTTTTAACAAATATCAGTCATGCTGCCTTGGAATTCTGAGAATTAGAACTCCAACATTTTGAGGGCACCAGATTAGAAGAAAATATCCTGGATTACTTTCCAGTCACAATAAACTGTTAGGCTTTTTTCTTGTCCTTTATCATTGGCACAGCTGATGGCTAAGACTTCAAAGAACTATTTTTAAAAACTGGCACCTCTATCACTCTAGTTCCTTTAAAGTGAGGCATACTACATGACAGTGCAATGGATTTTAGGGCCAGAATATGATTGCAATGCAGAGTTTAAACTTCATGTTGCCTCTTATGAACTGTGTAGTATCACTCATGAAAACATTGATTTTCAACTCAGCTTAATCAGATCAGTTTATCTGATCTGAACTTATTTCTTTACTTGGAAGCAGTGTCCTGGAGGAGTGCTAAGGGCCAGGACCTGAGTTAGTATTCTCAAACATATTGTGACTTTCTAAAGATGTGACTGCCTTCTGTAGTATTGCAGATTGTGGTGTTCTAGTCAGTTGCTAGATTAAAGAGTTAACAAAAGCTATAACTTCTTTCTGCAAGTCATTTTGTCAGCATATTAATTGTATCCAGGCTTTCTAAATACTTTCAGAGTGCAATAGCTCTTGTAAGTCAGTTGGCAAATATATCAAGGGTCTCAAAATTGTATCTCAAAAAATGTATCAAATTAGCTAAGAACTATAACCAGATCTTTCCAAAAGAAAGCAGATGAAAAAAGGCATGGGAACATTGAGGAAAGCGCAGGGAAGCAGTTCAACATCTTCTGCAATCAGATTTTTGAAAATCTACTTTTAATCCTACAGGAAGTATGCTGATTGTAGCTATAAGCAACCTTTTAAACCCATTTGTTGGCCCATTATCCAGTGTCAAATGCATGTGGAATCTGATTAGCTGAATTGTCTGTATGAAATTTATTTGTTCGAGGTAACGTTCTACATTAATGGGAACAGGGGACTGGAAGTGCGTCCATCCATTGCTTTTCTTGCATGGGCTGCCATTCCCTGATGTACCAGAAGGACAAGCATACTAAAAAAGTCAAGATATACGCATTAATAGTGAATAACTCTGGTTTAAATCAGTAGAGAGGATCTCAAAGGATCAGGTTTACAGACTGAATCTTTACCACCTCTTGCAAATTTAAAGAAAAGTAGGATTATGAAGTTGATAGACTGAGCCTGTATCCTGAGCAGTAGTTTAATGGTAGCACTGAGTATAATGTGTGAACCCAGGCAAAGAATCATTATGGCCAAAGAGAATTGGATTATGAGAAATTGGGGGTGGGGGGTAGGAAAGTACATAAATGTGTCAATTCATATATGTAACATAACTTAAAGATTGGTTTCATATTTCCTATCTGTCCATTGCTATGTAAAAAGGAACACCATCCCCAAAACTTCTTCACACAGGCAGGGGCTTTGTAGTATCTTGAGACAATTATCAGTGTTCCCACATACTAACTTTTTCCAGTTCAGTGCTCTACAACCACCTCCACCCCAGCAGCTGAACTCTTACCCTCTTTCTCTCCCCTCTCAACCTCCCACCATCCTCTTGCACCTGATCCATTTATTTCCCTTACATTTTTCCTTTGTTTGCACACCATATCTGATCTTGGGTTTGGCAACAATAATATGCATTTTTTTCTCTTCCAACAAACTGTGGAAGAGCCTCAGATGGAGACAGGCCACATATATTTGGCTACTTACAATGGGCAATACAGTACAAACAAAACAACTTGTTCTAGCTCTAACCTTGAAGGGAAGAAGAGGTGTATTACAGATATGAAGATATAGTCATTGCCAACTTTTGTGTAAGACTTAGGCAGACTGGAACTGAAGGAGATGCTCCAATAGTCTGTTTTGAGCTTAAGGGTTCTGAAAACTGTTCCAGTTCAATTGTACCTCCATGAGTCCCTTTTGCAGGAAAAGCTTGCAAGGAGGCACAATATGGGCTTTCTTCACCTTGCCCATCCTAGGTTGCCAACAGATTAAGAAGCAGGAATACAGTAGCTTTAGAATTACCAGTTTAGTCTAAAACCAGAGAACTTATTGTTAATAGGAGGCACTTTGCAGAGCAAGCACATTTCATTCTTATCCCACATTCCTCAAATAGTTTTGTAGAATTTAGAAGGAGGTTCCATATGCTGGGCAGTATGCTGGGAAGCCAAAATGAAACATGACTTCTACTGGACATGTGCTTCAGCTTCCCCTAGGCACTTCCTGGACAAGATAGACCTTAATCTGACCAGAAAGACTGCTATTATATCTTGACATTGAGATAAAACACTTTCAGTCATGAATTAGAATTATTATTTCACATGGATGAAGTAGGCAGGCAGTTTATATATGCAATTTGTCTTAATCCTGAGTAGCCTAAATGGAGTACCATTAGTCCTGCAAGTGTTACCGACATCAGAAAAAGAAAAAAAATTCTTGTGTTTGCCCTGAAGTTTATTGTTTTTCGTTGATATTTGCCAGAAGACATCATTATCCTTCAAATTACAAAGGTGCCAATCTTGTCTGTCTTAAAGTTTTGCATGTTGCTAGATAGTAGAATACATCACAAGGTGTCTAGATACTATCACTAATGACACAAGTATAAGATTACAAGAATTCCAAAGATCAGTTACTAATGGACAGTCCTGGAAAAATAAGGCCCATTGGGTCATGAAGAGTCAAAAGTGACTGAATGACAAAACCACAACAATAGTATGCTGCAGAAGCAAAGCATTGATAGAGAACAGGATGAACATTACCATGTTTTTCTTTTAAACTGCTAGATAGTAAATTTCAAAGCAAAGTGTGCCACACAGTGCCAAGATATTGTCTCTTCCTATGTAGAAATCACTAATACACTCTTGGATGTGGTAGCACTTCCCCATTCAAGAGTGGTGCGCATTCTGGTGATCCTCTAGGACTCATAATTCTGCTTGAAGAGCAGGTGGCACCTGTGGTCAAGGGGGGCTTTGAACAAGTTGCCCCCTTTCCTGGATTGGGTGGATTACTGTAATGTGCTCTACAGGGAGCTGCCCTTGAAAACCACTCAGAATCTTCAACTGCTCCAAAATGCAGTGGTGCAAGCAGCCATGGGCATGCCTCTATGCCTGTGTGACACCTCTGCTCCATGAACTACACTGGCTGCCAGTATGTTTCTGGGTGCAACTCAAGGTGCTGGTCATCACCTCTGAAGTCCTAGATGGCATAGGGTGGAGTTCTTTGAGGGATTCTCTCTCTCACAGTCTCTGCCAAGCTGGGAGAAACAGTGCCATCTGTTGAGACCCAGGAAGTGTGCCTTGTCTGTTGCAGTAGCTGCCCTCTGGAATGAGATCCCCCTGAAATCTATGTGGCTTCCACCCTGCTGGCATTCTGTAAAGCCCTGAAGACCTGGGTTTTCTCCAGGCCCTTTGATTAAGTTGGATGGAGACTTTTGATGGATGCGGTTTCGTCTGTGTGTGGAGTGACCAAATCCCATCTTGTTTTGTTTTGTACTGTATTTTTGTTCATTATATTATGAGCACCCAGAGTTGGACGACACCTAAATTTAAATAAGTAAGTAAAATTATTAAATTCAAGCAAGCTCATACCCAAAATATGACTATGGTTGAATCTTGGCACCAGTCGAGAGATCCCCATGCTGAGAAACCTGCTGCTTGCTAATACAGATGGTTTATCTACATCTGCTGGGGAATATGCAAAGTACTTACATTATTGCATAAGCCTTGAAAACATGTAGATTTTAAATTTCCTGAAGGCCAGGAATGGTTTATTTTGAAAGGATAGATTTGATATAAGCCCTCTATTAGGAATGCAGGCTTTTTTAAAATTTAAAAGTGGAATTTTAATTGTGTGCTATATTTTATCTTGTAAAAATATCTCCATTCGGTTCTCTTTTTTATTAACACAAATGCATCAATACTGTCTGTGGCTACATTGTTGAATAATATTGTAGATGAAGCAAACAGACAAACAGAACACATCAGAGCCATTTTTATTGCTCAGAGCAGCCAGGGAAAAGCCGCACTCAAGCCTCCACCATAAATTTTAAAGCAAAAGCATTAAAATACTTACTTATCCCAGTTGTGCCTTAGAACTCTGGAGAAGGGCAATGTTAGCATATGTAGATAGATCTGTCTTGAAAATGAGGCAATGAAATACAGCAAAAGGTTTTTATTACCAACAGAGGCTTGTAGGCATTCTACCAGCTGCTTTCTCTTTAGGTTTCTAAAGCAAATGGAGACTCCAGTGCACGCTACAGATTCTTCACCTGGGACATTTCCTGGTGCATAAGGAGCATATCACCTTAAAGGACTATATATTACAGTTTCAAAGAATAAAAGGTACCTTAACTTATTCTCCAGGAAAGAACAATAAAACATAACAACAATAAAAGAACGAAAGGCATATGAGATACTACAGTGCCTAGACTAGCATCAAGAATGAGCTGTGCATATTACTAGTTGCTTGTGTTTGGACATGATGGTGTTACTAGGACCCTTGTTAATTTGGGCCAAGCTTGAATGCATCCCTTTCAAAGCAATTATTTATTTCTTATCTCTTTTTAATCGATCACATTCAAAACAGATTGATAAGAGATCTGAAAGGAGATCTATCCTTTTCCAGAGAACATTGGGGAGAATGGGGATCCCTTGAGGTTGAAGCCACCGTGTTCCAAGGCCTGGAGATCAGTGGGGATAGTTGTTTTCTCTTCCTACTACTGCACTGCAAATGAGCGTTCTTATACCTGCTGCAGTAGGCTCCAGGGCACATAGCTGCATCACAAAAGCTGGTGACATGCTGGGTACAAAGGCGGCTTCCAATGCATTCAAGTTGGCTTCTAGCGCCTTCAGAGTATCAGTAGAAAAGAACAATATCCACAGATGTTATAGCTGCTGCTATGAAGCCTTTGGTGATGGATCTCCCTCTCCAACCAAAAAAAGCGAAGTAAGTAATATCTTCTGAAATATCCTTCCAGAAACAGTAAGCGAAAGCAGATTTTAGGTCCTGGTCTCTTCATGGGGGAGGGGAAAACAAAGACTTCTCAAGGCTGTCTGCTGGAGAGTCTGTGGCAGCCTGGATTTCTCTTACATTAGTATTGTGAAGCAGCTCTACTACCCACATATTATAGCTTGAGGTTTCTTCAAAAAAGAAAAAGGCCCTCTTCCTCTTGAACACCGAGAGAAGGGAATGAAATCTGGTTTCACTTTGTACGTTTAGATACTAGTTCTGTCCCTGCACCTCTTTTCAAGAAGTGGACGGAATGCACAGTGAGTTGCTATACAGAACAGCTTATTCATTTTGCCCCATCCTGAGACAATGCTGTTTCCCATTTGAATTCTGCTCTAACTCCTTTTCATGAGGTCTCATTTGAGAGGCTGCCATAATTAAACTTGGCATCTATTTTTGACACTCCCAATCAGGCTTTTGTGTACCAGAACAACAACTGCTCAAGCTTTCAGTGGCAGAGAGTAACAGTGTCGCTTCCATTATTTACTCTTGCAAAGTTTTTGAAGACTGGGAAGTTAATCCCTTGCAGATCATTTTTTTTTTAATTCTACTTTCCCCCTCTGGAAATACATTTTACAGAGAGCTGGGAATGCTAGCTCAACCTATGTAATAGAGAGGATGATAAATGTTCTCAGTTGTGAATGGCCAAGAAATTGGAGTTTTTTCAAAAGCTTTCATGTATATTTTTGAGCAGCTGTGATTTCAAAGACATTAAATAGGTTACCTTGGCTACTGCTTGGGATGAATATCAAGACCAGGATCTGTGCGTATGTTGTCAGTACATGTGTGTAACCAGAAATTTTGCCTGAATCAAAGCATTTATTCATTTTTACTACACAAATGATCAATAGACTAGATTAATTTCAGTATCACCTGGCTTCCAACAGCGCTCTTTCTAGATTAATATAAATCAGCTTCCGAAATGGCCAAAAACAGCATCAGTAAGCCTTCTCTGACATACTGATTTATCCATGATTACATTAACATTCAAGCAAATTAACCATAATACTAGGTTGGATATAAAAATCCAAATTGTTTGCCTTATGTAGTATAAGAATCATTGCTTTTCTTGATTGCATTTATATACTGATTAAAGTTGTTATACTGCTGATTAACAAGGTTTCTTAGAGATTTACACTACCCTCCCTTTTCCAAATAGTGCAGTATCTTCCATAAAACTGGTATTAAAATATTTGTTGTACTAAAATGGCTCCAAAAAACATTTTAACAAAATTGCCCTGCTCATGCACAGAAATGTAAGGGAAAGGGAGATAGGGGAAGAAAGTCAAATACTGTATTGCTGTCTACAACTGTAAATTTCTTGTGGTGAGCACTCTGAGTTCCAAACTATTTCTTTCTGTTTATGATACACCTAACATATTACCAGACTTCAGAAGGATGTTATCTTAGCATAGTTGTTTCAGTAATACAGAGAGCACTTTTGGAATTGTAAAACCCACAATGGGCTTTTTCAAAATTGCTGCCATGGCCAGTCACAAACTTAGAATAGCCAGATTTGGACATCAAAATTCTGGCTGACTACGGGATGGCCATAAGGAGTTAGTGTTTTCTGTATTGCTCTGTTGCTATCTGGGAGTCTTTCTGCTTTTTTACAGCCCAGATCTGAAAATCCTGCCAGTCTACCAGAAGGCCAGCAGGGGACTCTGCTCCTCAACCCATCCTGCTGGTCTTCCAAGATATTCTCTACCCGCTTAGCTTACCTCTGGCACCAGGCTGCCAACACCCACCATTTTTGTTTTTCCAGGAATGTCTCCAGGGTACATCTGAAGCTTAACAGGACGCTTGAAAATCAGTATTATATTGGAGTCTGTAGTTTTGTTTTGTTTTTCCCATTTATTGGTTTATTTGCAATTCAAACATGCACAGCAATCCAATCAGGTGCAGCTAGGGAATATTCTAAGAGCACACTGGTATAACGGGTGTTATATTGGAGTTCCCAGTAATAGCCTCCTCTTCTTCTTCTTCTTTTTTTCCTAAAGTCCTAGGGCAGCAGAAACTTAACATTCAGTTTGGATTACTTTTGATCTAAGTTCAACCAAAGCAGTGACTCCCCCTTTGCCAGCATTTGGGGACATCTAATTTTGCTCCCCTCTCCTCTCATGGTGAGAAGGCGGCTATCTCACGCAAAGCAGCTGTGCAGACTTTTTGCAGGTGGGATCTTTCCATTCTCTTCCCACGCAAAGGGTAAACTCAAAGGACTATATTTGTAGCCTCACAAAGGTGGCAAAACCCCACAGTGAAAAAATCTTCAAGAGAGCTGGCCTGAAAGGGACATTTGGCACAGACTTCCTGATTAGCTTGCATTTCTAAAAATAAAACATTTAAGTACAAGTAAATTTTTGGTCCCAGGCCAGAAACCAAATACAAGATAGATTAGTTTAGCAGCTTATTTCACTACCTCATGCTGCAAAGTGTGCGATACTCCTTCTCCCACTAGCCTGTTTTTATTTGCCATATATTTTCTTAGGTTCTAGAATGGTGACTTGGGGAAAAGGGGAAGGAGAGAATTGGGAAATGCAAAAGCTGTTTGCTTTTGGCATTGTTCAGACCCCCTTTTCTGTTTTTGTTAGCAGGGGCAAAAACTCCACTAGAGACCACAGGGCTTTGTGGAGAGAACAATAAATGGCACTCCAGCAAATGGAGTTGAAAAGAATGCCAAGGTTGTCACTCCCCATCAGTGGTTTGGATGGATTTCCTCCTCCGAGAAACATTTAGAATGCTTGGGGCTAAATTGTGCACAGGCAACAGGTGGTTTGCTTTACCAAAGGGCATGTGTAATGCTTAAGTGAACAAGAGCCAAGTTCCAGCAGATGGGCTCTTGCTCACTCGGCTTCGTGGAAGGATATTTTTCATGTTATGTGTGGAAAAGAGCAGTAACCCTGGTTCACTGGAAGAGGTCTTGGTCACAAAAATAGCCATTAGCAAATGAGTCATCCCAATCAGAGCACAAACCAGCTAGGCTCCTCGTGGAACACATGTTAAGCTAGGCTTAGCAGAGATGAGAGCAGTTGGGAATTTAATCAGAGCAGGGGGATAACCAACCACTGATTTAAATTATTTGCATTGTAATCCCGTTGATTTCCCTGAACTTTCAATGATGTGTGTTTGGAACTGAAGACATGGGCTCTTAATCCACTTGGAGATGGAGAGGCTAACTATCTTTCTGCATCCATTCACTTGCTGGTGGTGCTCCTGTTACTGTTACTGTTATTATTAAGCATGTAATATAATATTCATTTGCATTGCTTTTATATTCCATGCTTCTTCTGGGAACTCAAGTTAGTTTTCTATTTATTTTATTCCCCACAACAAACTTGCGAGGCCCAGTCAACCCTGGTGTGCTCCATGGGCAAGTGAGGATGTGCTCTTGCATGTCCCCAGTTCCCATCCAATATCTTAATCCCTACACCACCAGCTCCCATTGATTTTTTCCCCCCTTTTTACTCCGATCATGCAATGCCAAGTGTGATCATGAGCCAGAAAAAGGTTCTGCTCCCCTTGCTGCCAAAGCTGGCAAGGCAGAGTCAAGGGCGAGATGATGATGAGCCCAGGGTTGCAAGAGAGACTGGATACCTGGCTTGTGAAGATTTGATGTTGCTATGGACAGGCAAATACTGATGCAAATATCCATGTCCATCTGGGTTGAAAGCAAACAAACAACAAAATTGGCTGAGAGGTTGGTGAGGATAAATAGCGACATTGGATGAAACAGTATCTGTCATCTGCCTGTGTGCTGCACCCCAACTGATGAATCTGAAACAACTTGTATCCATAAATACTATCAAATATGAATGAATTAGGTAGGAGAACATTTCCACAGGAAAAGAGCATGAAGTACAAAGATACCCAACTTAGGGATGCTTATTTGTCAAAATTAATCAAGTTACTAGGTTACCTTTCAGCTGTTTTTGAACAAAGGCAATTCCTGGATCAAAAATGAGACCTTATACAAAGTAGTAAATGGCATCAGAATTCTATAACCGTATGTCAACAAAGAATCTTATGTATTTAGATAATCTACCATGTTGTAACTTCCTCCTTTGGGAGAAGTTTAGCTATCAAAAAGGTAAGAAGGGTAATCAGCCTCAGATAGAGGTTATGCTTGTAAATTAGTGACTGCCAATTCTTCTTTTGTTCCTTGTCACAATAATTTGATCACAGGCTATTAGCAGATAATAATATTTAACTTCTAATTTTTGCAGAACAGGCTACTTGGCCTAGCCAAGTCCTCCCTCATTATCGGACAGATTCATCATGTTACATCAGTGCAAAGAGGTGAGTCAGTACCATTAAGCTGGTGTTGCAACAGAGGAGCAAGCCGAGGCCAGTTTGGTGCCCTTCAGATGTGTTTGAATTCTGGACCAATTCCCAACCAAAGTTGTTTGTTGAAGTCCAACACACCTGAAGGCACCAAATTGGGCAAAGCAGACAAAGCAAAATTAGAGCTAATATCCAGACTTGGAGAATAACTTACTCAGAACTTGAACCATAGTCCCAATTCATTTGTGTGTGTGTGTGCGCGCACATGCACGTCCATGCACTTATACACACAATTGGTCAGCTTCATAAATGACAACACAACATTGGTGCTAAAAGATTACAGAATATTTGCAACTAGGGAAGAACTGAGAAAATGACTGAATAGTTGGCTTGACAGTGAATGTAGCCTGCTGCAGTTTCAATGCTCTGTGGGAAGTGGCACATGGCCTCTGCTTCAGTGATTAAGCCAAGGCCTAGATTCCTCTAAGTCCCATTAGGGGGGAAAAACTGAGTGTGTTGGGCTTAGCTTCCAACATCTGTATATTTACTTGCCAATTTTGAAGTTACAAAGTTCAGTTCCTGGAACAAACATCAACTGCTCAAGCTGAATCTGCTTGTGTCTGCTGCTATACTGTTGGTCCAACGCTATTGATAAGTCCATAATTGGGACAAAAAACATTACCGGGAAGAGCCGCATTTTTTAAAAATAGCGTAGCATGAAAGAGTTGCTTAAAGTTTTCCTTCTAAACACCGTGAGGTAAACAAGAGCTGGGCTGAGAAATAAACGTGTTTCATTTCATTTGCCACAACTTTTAAAACTGTAATTAGCTGATGAATTGCATTGGAGCACAAACATGTATTCTTGCATACATAAGCTCAGGCACAATTCTGACTTACTCTCCTCCTGTGACTCTCATGAAATGGCAGTCAACAAGACTTTTTGTGTAACTCTAGCAATTGGAAACCCTTTGGCACATTTATCTCAGCCCAAGAACTGCAAACAATAAGCAGTAATTGCAGAACTAATAGTCTAAAGCAGTGTTTCTCAACCTTGGGAACTTTAAGATGTGTGGACTTCAGCTCCTAGAATTCCCCAGCCAGCCATGCTGGCTGGGGAATTCTGGGAGTTGAAGTCCACACATCTTAAAATTCCCAAGGTTGAGAAACACTGGTCTAAAGGGATACACCCTATTCAGTTTAATGAGCTTCTGCTGAATGTATTTGTGGTAGTCAAGGGATCCTGGAAGATTATGAAAAAAAAAAAACAACCCAAGAGCTGCGAGGGTAAAATAATCTGATACATAATTAATGGGTGATAAAAGCATGGTGAATCAAAAACACATAAATGGAAACTTTTTTTTAAAATGGAATTTCTCTTTACTCTTTGGTTGGAGTCTTAAGAGAGGCACTTTCTTTATATAAAGAACCATAGGATGGGTTGTTCAAATCTGGCTGTATTGTGCTGCTCTTCTTCTTCCCTGTGGGGATTAAAATAACAAAAAAATGTTTGGAGCAACTATGATAAATCAAATCCAACATGTTTAATTATTTTCCTTTTAAAACGTTTCTCACTATAGGCTTCACTTTGTTTTGCTGTGATAGACTGTGGCAACAGGGTGGAAATAATTCAATTTTTTTTTAAAAAAAAAGTGCATTAGCAATAGGAAAGAAATTAAGTGAAAAGTAATTTTTATTAAAAATGATTTGAAGAGGTATCTGATGTGGTTTTTCTCTTCAGCCATCCCGCTAATGGTTGTTTTTCAGCTGTGTGAATAGGAATGACAGACAAAATATTTCCAGACTCTGACTTACCAGGAATGTGTCCACAGTCTATATAAAAAGTTGTCAAATGTTCCTTGCTTCTGTTCCGGGTTATTATAAAAACGCCAATAAACGTCAGAGAAGACCTGCAGAAGAGTTGTCAGATTCATGACATTCATGCAACGACAACTGGCTATCTTCCAGATGGTTTTGTCTATAACTCCAACAAGTCCACTGGCCATGTTGGCTGGGGGTGATGGGATCTGAAGCCCCAAATCATTGGAACTTATTGTGGGCTTTTCTCTGTGGCTGAAAGATCTGGAAGTCAGGTTTATCTAGGACACATAGGGTGGAATCTAGGACAAAGTTAATACTACCTCAGTAACCCTCTGAAGAATGGTGGGCTGAATGTAAGGGTGCCCTTAATTCATAATACCTCTCAAGTCATACCTGTTTTTCTCATGCCTCCAAAAACCAGTATGCCTAGAAGATAACAGGCAAGGCTGCTTTGTATAACTGGAGTACATCTGCTATTGCTGGTAATCTCAGAAGAGCCTTAAGCCTTTTTATCTCAGAGATGCACTTTTAAAAAGTGAACTGACTAGTATACGCTGGTTCAGCTGCTGATAGCTACTGGAGTTTCACCTGAGTAACACTGGATAATGTAAGAAGCTGCTCAGAGATGAAAATGTTGCCTTTGGGTAGCTTTGATGTGGTTTTTGGTTTTATTTTACTATGACTTGGTTGGTGTTTGGGCTTTTTTTTTTTTAAAATCAGAAGAAGAAATCCATAACTGAGGAGTTGTTCTGGATTTGAGAAACATACTTTGCTGGACATTATTCTGCAGCCCCTGCCCTGTGAAGTGAAATAAGTGACTACAAGGGACAAGTAGCAGGAGTCCCTTTTGAGAAAATCTTCTGCAATAAAGCCCTCCTGGGTTCTGTGGCAATATCTTTGGGAGGGCTAAGCTAAAAGAGTCTACATCTCCCTGGCAGTGTGATCATTTGTTTTTACTTTATGTGTCTGTATAAGTGGTTTGAATATATTTTATTCTCATTATCTTTCCTGTGCTATTTATTAATACATCCTAAATTGTTTGTAATGCTTAGTCTGCCCAGTTTAATTGATGAATACTCCCATTCATACATGGAATTAAAATGGAATAAAATAAAACCCATGTGTGATCCTTCTTAAAACTATCCTCTAGCGTGAGAAGCAGTAGTCAGACAGGCGAGCCCAGATTATCTTCTGTAACTACAGACTGACTGGACCCATTTGATGGAACCTGTTGCATCTTTGTTCCTCCTCTTACTGTAGTTAAGAACTTGAGCATAATTTTGAAAGTAAATGACTTACCCAAAGAGAAACATGAAACCGCTCAGGATATCTGCGCCTTGGAACTCCTGATAAAATATGGCTCCTTGGATTGAGACAAAACCCAAAACAGCATCTCTTAAATTGCAGTTACATTTGACAACAATGACATTTCCTCTAGCCTCAACCAACAAACAAAAATGCCAAACCTATAATCCATCCAGCCATTTCTCATTTGTTCGCAATTACGACGCTGATGAAAAAGTAACTTTGCAACCAATGCCCGCATTTACAACCTTTGCAGTGCTTCTGTGTCCACCATTACAGTCAGTTAATATGCATTGTCCTGTGCCTGCCCCATTTTTATTTTCTTTTTCCCCTCCTCGCAAAGCAGAGAGATTGCCTAAACAAGCTCTCTCTTCCTGCGCTGCTTTTCTCCACAGTGCAGCATGTCCCTAAAAAGTGCTAACTGCAAGTTCAGAAGCTCAGCTCTGTGACCTTAATTAGTTGATTAGGACCCTCTGGTGGGCTCAGGCTGCTGCCTGCATTAGCCATTAAAGACCCTAATCAGTTTCACATTAAAGGATTTCTTTTGCCTCCTTCTTTTGTGGCTCACAGCGAGCACACTAGGCAAACAGCTGACACTAGCACACTCCTTTTGATGTGTATTCCCCGTTGTGTGCCTGCTTACTCTCTTGTAATCCCTTCCTTTCCAATGAATGTAAATACAAACATCAATTCCCTTCTTGCTAATTATCCCAGCAAGGGGTGAGCATTTCCAAGGGCGGTGGTGGGGGGAGGGCTATAAGATCTGCTCTTTTATCCAGCTTCCTCATAAGTTGAGTTCCAGAAACCTTTCCCGCCGTTTGGGCCCAACCGGCTGTTTGGGGTCATATCCTTTGGATGCTGTAAGGCAAAGGCTGAAGTAAAATCATAACCACGGCCATGGTCATGTGATTTCCACTTAGCGACTGCTTTGCTTAACAACTGAGTTGCCAGTCCCAATAGTGGTCACTAAATGAGGACCACCTGTATCTATCTCAGATACCAAAAGGTACTTCTGTTAATACTACACTTCTTTATTCATGCAGGAAATGTGTTAATTTTCCTTTCCAGCTATGCCATATTGAATGCTATTTGACACAGATCTGTCATCTGGACAATGGTGTTTTCTACCATAGAAGATGTGGTAGCAAGAATGCTCAGCTCAAAAAGTTCCAGGGCATGTGAAGAATGCACATGGTCTTCTGTAATGGGCATTAAGAATAACTATGAGGAATAGGAAGAAGAGCCAAAACCAAGACAACAGTCAGATAAAAGAATTTTGGGTGTGAGACAGAAATGTAATTTGAGAAAACATCTGAGACTTGACCCTCCCTGGTTCTCTTGAAGATAACAGGAGGGAGGGGGGAAGCGTATTCAGACTTGCAAGATTCTGTTACTATAACCTTATAATAAAAGTAGTATTAGCATACACAACTTTGGCTTTCTAGTCTGGTGTATCTCAAAGGATCAACATCCTCTTAATGGATGCCATTCATTCTAATTGCTTAAAGGAATATGGAACTATAGCTCCCCTTTTATCCTCTGGCTAATGCAGGGCACAATTTTAGCAATGAAGATTAGGCCATAAAAACCTTAACTGTGTGTACTGTTACTGTGTACCATCACAATTAGTAAACTGTAACACAACAATTGGTAAAACTATCATTTTAAGTATGAGTAAGTTAAAAGCACAAGCTTATTTATACACACCTGTAACTATTGATATATGGTAAATAGAGTTTAAAAAACCGAGAGAGAGAGATTGAGATTCAAATATGCCAGACTCCCAAGGGTTCCAATTCATTAGGGCCTCAACTTGGAGGCCACCAGGCTCCCTCCCTACCACCACAAGATGGCAGCAAAGCGATAGGGTTTTCTGGATCTCTTTCCTGTCATCTAATGGTCATCTGTAGTCCTGCAAAGGTTATGGGCCCCATAAGCATTCCTAAACTTGAGAATGCTGAGCAGGACAGCTGAAACCCAGTGTTTTATTAGAAAATGTACTCAACTGTCCAAAAAAAGGACATAAGCAGAGGTTGCATGGGGCATCCAATAGGAGGGAGGAGACAAGTGGCAATTACCAAAACCATTCTAGTAATCAGTACTTTAATACGTTTGTTCCTAAGTCACCATGAGTGAGTTGGGAGGCCATATACATTGCTTTTGAAATAACAATAAAAATAAACAAAATTTGTATATGGGCAAGCCTCCACAGCAGCCATTTCACAAGAACATGTGCAAGGTGTTCTCAGAATTCCAAATCTGCCTACCAACCCAACAAGATTGGGGACCCCTGCTTTAGGACCTAATCATTAAAGACTTCCAGCTCATGAATCATTCGCACTTTACTCAAATAGCTGATTACATTTAAAGAAGGTTGTACATTTAAAATATTTCCTATACAATAGCATTTTGAACTGATTTATAAAATATAAAATGGAAAATAAATTTAATAAATTAAAAAAAAAATTAAAAACCCCATTCAGTTAAAAGGAAGGAAGAATTGACAACAAAAGCAGGAGCAAAAACATTTATCCAACATTCACACAAAAAGGCCTGGGAGTAAAGACATTATTTTTGGAAGGGAAGATTACATCTAATTTAGAAATAAAAGATACCATTTAATATCAGAAAAGAAGTTTATCACTAGTGCTTCTTTTTTAATCGAGTATAGAAAATAGCATCTTATTCCAGAAAAATATCAGCGCAAGAACTGTTTCAAAAGTTCAAATTTCATCAGTATTGTACAAGATCTTAATTTAAAAGGAATATTAAAAGAAATATTTAAAAGGAATATTAAAGATTACTGTTTCTGTTTTCTAAAACTGAAGAAAATTCACAATGATTACCTCCTTTAATGAAGAGATATGAAATAAATAGCTCTCTAGATATTACTGGATTACAAACCTCATCTCTCTAACTTGGCCAAGCTATCTGGACCTGATGGCAGTTGGAGTCTAACATCTGGAGGGCCACTGTTCTGATAAGCATCAAAAGTTATTTTGATTAACACTGCCAGGCCCAAAAAATAAAGTAGCACTGGGGATACATGATCACCACCTTGAGCAAACTGTAAAGGTAGTTGTGACAGGTTCAGAAATCATCCAAAAAGAAAGAGCTGTACTCAGAATAATCAAGTATCCTTGCAAAAACTGGACAAATTTGTGTCCTGCTGTAGCAAGTACAATTTCTGAATACCCTACAAATGTACCATAGAACAACTGGGCCTAGAATCAGCTAGTAGGAATGTAATCCTGAATGTGATTCTAAGAGGTTCCCAGATGTTCTCAAAGTACCATCAAGTCTAGTTTGGAAAATTGTAAAGGAAATCCAGATTGCAAGCATACTGGACATCACAGACATGTATCTCAAAATTGAGTTTAAAAATGAGAATGGGGCTAACATGTCAATAACATTCTCAGCCTGAGTAAATAGGGATAAATTCTATCCTGAAATTAAAAATCCAGTTGATTATCTCTCTAATTCAATGAATTAAAAAGTTTTTAATTGCCATGATATGCTTTGGGCTGATTAATCATTCAGGGAGTTTCCAAATGAGCTTATAATAATGCAGTTTCTCTACCTTTTTCACAAATTACTTCGTACTCAACACCCTCTTAGAATCATTCGATGTCCTGCCTCTTTTTGGTAGTGCAGTACCAAATGCTACATTTCAGATGGCCAGTTTTGCAGAACCCAGATGGCGGAATGCCTGAGCCACAGTAATGACTATGCTTAAGTGAGAACACATGCCTATTTTTGTGGCTTCTGGTTTTTTGGGTATTTATCAGTGGCATCCCTTGGGCAGGGTGTCAAAAAAAAATCAAGATGTGGTCACAGCAGGGTGGCTTTGCTTGCGTTGCCACGATGGTCCTCTCGACTATATTCTCCCCTCCCCTCCTCCCTGCCACGCTACTGCTATTTACCCAAGGGACCAATAGATGCACGTAGCTAGCAAGGACACATGGAGAAAACTAGAAGCCTTTCCAAACGTTAGCTGTTCTGCAGAAGACCTCTTCTGTATGGCAATTCCTTAATAGTAATGATAACAGTTTCCCAGTAACAAATATGGCACGCAGGTGCTATAAGTAAGTTGCTTCGTTTTAATTTTTAATGGGACTTTATTCAGGTCAAATTCAGTATGAGTAAGGATATTTAGGAGTTGGCCCAGAAGCACAGAAAATCAAATTCTCCATTTGGTTACATCATTACAGCTGTTTTGGGTAAATCTTTCCTCCGGATCAAATAACACAGGCCTATTTTAACCCAGCTGCTGAACCAATCTGTATTTTCAAACTTCGGTGAGCTCCAAATAAGTAATCCATACAAAATAATGGAATTCCTGTATGGAAATCTCTTGAACAAACCAATGACAGAACAGACCCCAGTGTATGTTAAAGGGATCATAAAATTTAGAGTAAGAATAACTTTCTGGCTCACTGAAAATGTAGTATATTGGTCCCATTTTGCTTGCTTCTGCGTTACCTCAGCACACAGTGCTTGGGAACTGGAGTCTCTTTTCAATCATATCCATTCCATATCACCCAGGATAATGTTACTAACTTAAAATGACCTTGGATTAATTCTAATTTCTTCACTTTGGCCTTACAAGTATAGCATGTTGAAACAGAATAGGACTGCTTCAAGCACATGGTTGGCTGGCAATTGCTTTAATGCTGAAATTACTTCAGCAGGCAAGAGAATGGGAGACCACAATGTATATTAGAAAAACATTCATTGTGTGTCACTGCAAATACTTGTGATAAACCAATAAAGCAAGATAGATGAAGACCATTGGTGTTGAGAAAATTACATTTAGATTTTGGTGCCCTCTGAATCAATTGGCCTATCCAAATTGGATCTTCAGACATTAGACATGTTCCAGAAACAAATAAATCCTCAATGGCAGAAATCAGCACAGACTTTAATGTTTTATTATGACAATGATGATCAGTAGAGCTTAAGAAATGTTTATGTTTGGTTGCATCATGTCTCCAAGGGAAATTGTTTTAATGTTAAGATGGGTGGTGGAGAGAGGTCCCAGATCTTTGAGGGAATCCTGGCCATGCACAAGAGGACATACTGGAACACCCCCTTGCAAAACCTAATTCTATTCCGCTCCGTCCCTCCCAGGATCTCTGTTGAAACTAGCCATCCTTAGCTAGTCTACGGATTGTGGTGAAGGTAAGTTTCCAGTACAACAGCACCCCCAGGGTCCTTATCAGCTGTCAGCCAATCACTTTGGGGAAATTTTTATGGTAAGATCCCAACATCTTTTGAAGCATGAGGTTTCCATCTTCCCTTACTGCCCTTTTTAAAAATTACAATTCATTTATTTGCTCTCCTCAAAGTTAACAGGCAACCCTGAGAGCTGAGCCTGCTCCCATCAATAGTGTGCCTCTGCTTTCCACTGCCTGGACAAGCTAGAGCAGTTTCCAACTTCTGCCCTTGATATTATTGGTCTATAACTCTCATTCCCACTAAACAATGGACACGAGGCTTGGGAATTCTAGAAGTTGCAGTTCCAAAGTATCTGGAGGGGGCCAGGTTGGGGGGAAGGGTGCTATGTAAGAATACACGATTCTGGAAAAGCTCCAAGCACAAGGAGTCTCCCCTCTATTCCCAGGTCTGGGTGGAGAAGGGAAAAATGGATTGATGCCTTTATTTGGTCAACACCTACCTGCCAGGATAGAACTAAGAGTAGAGAGCACATAGTTCAGTGGGATAACTGCGGCTGAACCGTAGATCTCCGTTGCTTGATTCAAGAACCTGTGAGAAGAATGTCAGTGTCACATCCGTATGAATTTGAAGCCTAAGACATGGTTATCTGCTTTTAGGAATTTCAACGTTTCTTCCTTAGAAAAACACTGTATCCTGAAATCAACTCATCCTGTACTACATATATCTTAAAAAGATTTTTAAAAAACACAGCAGGTGGCAGCACCTAGCAGACCTTGGCTGATCTTGAAAAAAACCAATGGACCTTCTTAGCATTGGGATGGGAGACCACCTGGAAATGCCAAAGGTGTCAGTCAGACTGGGGAAAAAGTCTTGGAAGCACTGCCAAGAAAACAGCATAAATGTGTCTATGTACTCCTCAGAAATAACTCAAGGGAGATTTTATTTAATAATGTATTATCATATAATGAACATCACAAGAGCCCTATTTTTTCCCCACTCTTTATGCTCTAATACTGCCTTCCCTGATTCGGCATTCTCAAGATGTATTAGACTACACTAATACTCCTTGGGAATTACAGGAGTTGTAATTCAACATATCTGGAAGATAACATCTTAGGGAAAGCTACCCTAAACTTAAATTAATACCTACCTTTCAGAAATCTAATGAAATCCTATGCATATTTGCTTACTAAAAGTCACAATGAAGCTTATCTCCAAGTAATCACCTATTCTACTTGAAGTTGATTTTACCAGGGGAAAAAAGCGTGAAGTATTGTATAATATTTATAAATATTTATCTTTAAAAAAATAAAATAAAAATCAGGATTAAATCCAAAGCAGTACAGATCCAACTGGAAAAAAGAATTGGGCAGAGATCTAAAACAATAATCAGTTCTAAAACATAAAGTCTTATGTTTCTATGACTAAAGAGTCTGATGTAACTTACAGAGCCATTTTATGCTATTGGATATTGCGCACGTGCATGGATGTATATGTGCATATTTGCAGTGCTTCCAACATCAGAATGAATACAGTAGCATGCAAAAGTTTAGGCATCTCTGGTCAAATGGTTTCAATGAATCTCTAAGAGGACAGAAAATTACCTAACTTCTACATGGTACAAAGTTAAACATACCTTTCTGTGATTTAGAATATATAATTACTATGTATATGCAATCATTTACAGATTAAAATGAGAAAACAATGAAAAGAGCAAGTGCATAAGTTTGGATACCCTTCCAGTGGATTCAGTGCTACTTAAAAAAAATGTCATTAAAAAGGCCCAAAGAGATGATTGACTTTTTAGACTTACAACTGACCCAGAGCAGACAATTCCCCAGATCGACCTATATTTTGATGCTTCTAACTTCTTAGATTGTGATTATTTTCCTGTCTATTCAATAGTTACAGGCTCTTCCAAGCAGCTGCTTGCATATTTGAAAATAAAGATAATTCACTCTTCCAAAGCATGGGAAGGCTATAAAAAAATCTCTAAATGGTTCCAACTAGCAATTTCAACTGTGAGAAACAAAGTTACATGAAATTGTTGATGTCAAAGCAAGATCTGGAAGAAAAATCTGCTACTACTGCCCGAAAATGGGTCAGATCTGCAAAACAACCCACAAATCGCTGCAAATGACTTGCTAAAAACTTTCGGTGACACTGAAATAGCTGTTCATCACACAGTGTTGCTTTTACAATTACCTGTATGACTTACCAGAAGCAAACCTTTTCTCCAACCTCAATCCAAAAGTCATTGTCTAAAACATGCAAAAGTAAAAATGTGATAACCCTGAAATATCTTAGAACAAAGGGCTTTGGAATGATGAAACAAACGTTCAGCCACATCCACGCAAGATACATTGGGAGAAAAAAAGTGATGTAATTCTAGGGGGGAAAAAACCCTTACCAACTGTTAATCTTGAAGATAGTTCTATTTATGCTTTGGGGTTCTGTGGCAGCCACTGGCAAAGGCTATATTGGGCAGATGGAAGGAAACATGGATACAACTAAATATCAACATATCCTAGAAGCTAACGTCCCACTCTCAGTGAAGAAACTGAACTGGAAAGATGTGGGATACTGTAGTGAGACAAATCAATCATTGGAGCATTTAGTTACAAGAAAGGAGGTTAAAGTTTTGGAATGGGCTTCATAGTCCCTAGACTTTAATGTTACTGAAAATCTGTGGAGAGATCTCAAAACATTTAGTGCTGGCTAAGAGAGTAAAATTATTTCTGAGATAGAAGGGTTCTGCAAGGAAGAGTTAGAAAAAAAATCTGAAAACTAGGATAGATTATTCTCTATCTAATAGCTAAGACAGATTCTTAGCTAGGAAACATTTAGAAGCTGATATTTCTGCCAGAGGCATTACAAAGTACTGACCTCAAAAGGTGTTCGATTCTCTGCACCTGCCATATTCACTGTTGTTGTTGTTTTGAATCTGTAGACAACTCACATTTATGCTACGTATATGTTAAAATTTGCAGAAAATTTGTGCAACATGTAAACGTTGGGTCACCTTATCACTTAAGGATTCACTGACAAATACAATTTGACATGGGGGCACTAAACTTTTGCATGCAACTGTACATTATATTCTAATTTTATTAGAGTGAATGTGGCCATTGGTTATTTAAAGGTAATCAAACAGAACATACTTCATTTTATAAGCAATGGCACCTCTTTTCTGACCACCAGGGTTTCCAATCTTTTTAGGCTTGTGGATTGTTAAAGTACATTAAGCAATGGTGAAAATCTGCTACCGTACCCTGTGTCTTAAGAAACTTTCATCACAATTTGAATGTAAAAGTCTTCACCTTGCAGAAGATGGTGTGCCCTTGAATGATATGATATCCCAAAGTAGCCTTTCGATACCATGTTAAAGTCCAGTTTCTAATCTGTTTTAGCCATTAGGAATGACTGTAGCTATTTTAGCAATTACTGAGCAGTCTCCACGGATCCCACAAAAATTTTAAACCTTGCATATTCATGGAATAGTCAAGATTTCAAAGTCACTGCAAATTCCTCTGATTTTAGCTATTTGTTCCAATGTCAGTCTGAGGAAATCCAACACAAATGTGTGAAAATGCTGCAGAAAGCAAAAACAGATGGTCCACTAAAATAAGTTGGGCATTAAGTTTGTCTGCAAGCTATTCTTTGGAACAAGTAGAGGCAAAAAGTGTGAATTGCAAAATTCTTGGTTCAAATCCTTTTTCAACTTTCACTGCAGTAAATGAGATAAGTTAAGCTGCAAAAATGTAAGAAGGACTTTGCTGTATCAGATAAAAAGTCCAGGTCCTTCTTCCCATAGCAATCAACCAGATGCCTTTGAGAACCCACCATGAAGGCCATAAGTCTCTCCACTCTTGTGGAGCTGATAGTCTGGAGACTTCTAAAACCAATGACAGTAGTGGTCACTGGCAGACATCTCCTATATCATTCTCCCAATTGGAAGCCCTCCACATATTCTAGGAATACAACTCCCAGAATTCCTGACATCAAAGAACCGTGAATCCTGAGAATGCTAATCCTAGCACTTCGGGAGGTGTAATGGTATGTGAGAATGACCTTGGGATACAGGGGGAAGAGCCATAGCCAGGGCAATGGTTGGATAAGAGGCAGCTTAGCCTGCAGTAGGAATCTGGGCATGGCAAAAGTCTCAGAAGGGACCCTCCCTAGTTTCTTGGGCTGTAAAGGCAGTGGGGAAGAATTGTACTTTCAGACTTGCAAGATTCTGTTAATGTAACCTTACAATAAGTAGAGCTAGTTCTTCTGGGTGTGCTTCTTGTCTAGACTACCTCACAAGGCTGACAGGAGGGCACTAGAATGGGGAAGGCTGCCTTCCTTGACTGTATCTAATTCCCTTCTAAAATTGTCTGAGCTAATTGACCACACTTCTATTGTTGTTGTTGTTCAGTCGTTAAGTCGTGTCCGACTCTTCGTGACCCCATGAACCATATTGCGCCAGGCCTTCCTGTCCTTCACTGCCTCCCTGAGTTTGCTCAGTTTCATACTCATTGCTTCAGTGATGCTATCTAACCATCTCATCCTCTGCCGTCCTCTTCTCCTTTTGCTTCAATCTTTCCCAGCATCAGGGTCTTTTCCAAAGACTCCTCTCTTCGCATTAGGTGACCAAAGTATCTGAGCTTGAGCTTCATTATCAGTCCTTCCAATGAGCAGTCAGGGTTGATTTCCTTTAAGATTGACTGGTTTGACCTCCTAGCAGTCCAGGGGACTCTTAAGAGTCTTCTCCAGCACCACAGTTCAAAGGCATCAATTCTTCGGCGTTCAGCCTTCTTTATGGTCCAGCTCTCACAGCCATACATTACTACTGGAAAAACCATAGCTTTGACTATGCGGATCTTTGTCGGCAAGGTGACATCTCTGCTTTTTAATATGCTATCTAGGTTTGCCATAGCTTTCCTCCCAAGGAGCAAGCGTCTTTTAATTTCATGGCTGCAGTCTCTGTCTGCGGTGATCTTGGAGCCCAAATAAATGAAGTCTGTTACTGCTTCCATTTCTACCCCTTCTATTTGCCAGGAATTGATGGGTCCAGATGCCATGATCTTAGTTTTTTTAATGTTGAGTTTCAAGCCAGCTTTTGCACTCTCCTCTTTCACCCTCATCAAGAGGCCCTTTAGTTCTTCTTCACTTTCTGCCATTAGGGTGGTATCGTCTGCATATCTGAAGTTATTGATGATTCTCCCTGCAATCTTAATTCCGGCTTGTGATTCTTCCAACCTGGCATTTCTCATGATGTACTCTGCATATAGGTTAAATAAGCAGGGTGACAGTATACAGCCTTGTCGTACTCCTTTCCCTATTTTGAACCAATCGGTTGTTCCGTGACTGGTTCTAACTGTTGCTTCTTGGCCCGCATACAGATTTCTCAGGAGACAGGTAAGATGGTCTGGTACCATCTCTTTAAGAATTTGCCACAGTTTGTTGTGATCCACACAATCGAAGGCTTTTGCATAGTCAATGAAGCAGAAGTAGATGTTTTTCTGGAACTCTCGTGCTTTCTCCATGATCCAGCAAATGTTGGCAATTTGATCTCTAGTTCCTCTGCCTCTTCGAAACCCAGCGTGTACATCCGGTAGTTCTCGGTTCACATACTGCTGAAGCCTAGCTTGTAGGATTTTGAGCATAACCTTGCTAGCATGTGAAATGAGTGCAATTGTGCGATAGTTTGAGCATTCTTTGGCATTGCCCTTCTTTGGAATTGGAACGTAAACTGACCTTTTCCAATCTCGTGGCCACTGTTGCGTTTTCCAAACTTGCTGGCATATTGAGTGCAGCACTTTAACAGCATCATCTTTTAATATTTTAAATAACTCAGCTGGAATACTGTCATCTCCACTAGCTTTGTTGTTAGCAATGCTTCCTAAGGCCCACTTGACTTCACTCTCTAGGATGTCTGGCTCAAGGTCAGTGATCACACCAGCGTGGACATCAGGGACATTAAGATCTTTCTTGTATAGTTCTTCTGTGTATTCTTGCCACCTCTTCTTAATCTCTTCTGCTTCTGTTAGGTCCCTGCCTTTTTTGTCCTTTATCATGCCCATCTTTGCACTAAACGTTCCTTTCATATCTCCAATTTTCTTGAAGAGATCTCTAGTCTTCCCCATTCTATTGTTTTCCTCAATTTCTTTGCACTGTTCATTTATGCACTTCTATATCTTAGGGCAATTAAAGATCCACATCCTTATCTCCATCCTAAATTTCTTCTCTGGCAGTTTCATAAAATGATTCTGAATTCTAGTACTTAAGAAGAAGGAAAACCTGATCTAAATTTTCCATACCTTACAGGATTTTGTAATCTACTTTTATGCCTTCCCCTTATCTGCCTTTTTTGAAAGCTCCAAGAATTGTAGCTTTTGTAGGGAAGACCCTAGCAGCAGTTCCTCCTCCCAGTCTAAAGATAGGCACTACCATCATTCCATTTTATCCTTCTAATAATCTTGGTTAGGCTATAGAGGGGCTATAGATATCAAACTTTGCACACAGAAGGACCCAAGCTCAATCTCTAGCAAGACCCATTAATAAGACAAATTGATGGAGAAAATTGCAGCCTGAGATCCAGTTTAAGTATACAGTATTGAATTGGAAGAACATGACTTGCAATACAGCTACTGTATATAAATAGGGAGTGACACTCTTCAGGGTACCTAGTGAACTTCATAGCGGAGGGGAATATGGACCCTATAACACATTAATAATTATTTCTTCTCTGATCATACCCCAGTGATGTTCAAACAATTCTTCTGCCTCTGGGTGACCACAACTGATGGGAATAAAGTTAAAGTTTATTGTTCTTGATTAGAATGGATATGGCTGTCTTCCCTAGCCTTGTGCCATTGGCCAACTTCGCTGGAGGACATTGGATCAGAAATCCAAAACATCGGGAGGAAAAAAAATTGAGGAATGCTCCAGAGCAACCTTCTCTAAACAAGGTCTTCTAGATGTGTTGGGATTGCTATTCCCAGAGTTCCCAACCAGCAATCTTAACACATCTAAAGTGAACTAAGTTAGGAAAAGTTTGAAAACTCCATGTGTTAGAATATGGCTTTAATATTCCCGATTCACATTTAGAAAACAAACTTTGCTGACAATGGGGAGCTGTTTTATAGAGATGAAACCAAGGAATAAACTTGCAAATACCAAGCAGAAAGGGAGGAAAGAGATTAAGGTGAACAGAAAGGTGGGTGTTAATGACTGACCACAGAGCTAAAAGCTACCTTGTTGATTCAACAAAGCAGTAAAAAAAATAATAAATGTAAGATTTAGTTGGCTTGAAATCCATAAGAAACACAAAAGTGTGTTTAAGAAAACCTGCCTAGCTAGTTAACAGCAATATAAAGCATCATAGTCATAAATCAAAACTAGAAGAGAAACTCATAAATGCATCTGTGTCTGAAATAATCAGTGTTGAGTTTGGCAGGACTTGGCTGTACTTTTCAGTTATAACACCAAGTGTTAACAAGAAAAATGGAAAAATGAGGAAAACAGTATATTAATATACATTTTATAAAAACTTACTTGACTTGAAATACACAAGTTAATGCCATCAGAATAAGCATAAGATAGAAAATAGGGTATGTTAACTGCATGTTCCCCTTCACAGAAAATGTCAACATGGCTGCCACAGCTTTCACTGAAATGATGGTCAGAGATACTGGAGAAAAATAAAAACAAGCCGATTCAAACAGATAATTAATAAATATGATTTTATCAGTCAACCAATTATGAGAAATTGGTAAGTATGCTCATATATTTATCAAATAATAATAATTACCAATGGCCTTGTACTGAAAATATTTAAGAATTTATCAACACAGAGATGGTAGCTAATTACATATGAAGAGCCTCTTTTATCTAAAGTAGGTGAAACATCAATATGGGGTTGAACTAAAATGAACACGTAAAACACCAATGGATATTGCCAACATTGAGCAATGGGCAAATTGAACTTATATAAAGAGTATTGTATTTCTGTAGATATGTATACAGTACGGTTATAATGTCTGGATCAATAAATCTTTGGATTTTGTATCTATTGAATAAATAGGTTTTCTTTGTATGATCAGCACATTTTACAAGTTCCCCTATAAGTCCCTATAAGTCCTAGTCTTTCTTTTTCACAGTGGCATAATTCATCTAATCATGCCGCTGAATTCATTTAAAGAACAAAATGATCTTTTGTCAGGGTACATAAAAGAAAACATAATCTTGTTCATTCCTAATTCTCTGCCCAGCCTTCCCACACCCATAAATTATACCACTAATATATGCAATATGTGCCTCTTTGTTAAGCCTACTTAGATATTAACTGAAAAATGGTATTTTTCCATAATACAGCACAACCATTATACGTGTGTATATAATTTGTGGTTGCCCTTTTATTCACAGGGGCAATTTCAGATGTTTGGCACTGTTCTGAAACTCTTTTGTCCATCATGAGAACCAAGGTGAAATAACAGAGGGTAGACCTCAGCAAGTTAAAATGTTGGCATTTGGCTTTGCGGAACGAGAGTCAACTGATGTAATTTTTTTCCCAATAAAACTTGCCACTTCCATTCTTCCTGCTGACAGATATACTGCTAGAAGGTGAAGATATTAAAACTGATGGCATTATCAGAAATGGTAAGACCATTTTCACCCTTATCAGGCCTAGGGAGCCCATAAAAGCATTTAATATTTAAATGCAGCAATTATTTTTCTGTTCTGGTTAACATGGAACCAAAGGAGGATGAATTGGGTTGTGGACTCTGATAACAATTTCTACTTAGCTGTGACTGCAGCAGCTGAAAAAAAAAAGATGACGTCACTTCCAAAAGCAGAACACACAGAAATCCTTTTCATTCTCCCTGTTTTGCCCCTTGAATCTAACCATATTATAAATCCCAGATTAAGCATGAAGCAAGATGCTGTGCAGTGAGTCATTTTGCAGAGCTGCATTGCCCAAACCATCTACAGATTTGTCCAAACTCTTTTCTAGTCTCATTCCAGGAAACATAATTTTTTTTCATGCCTATGAAATACAGACCTTATTAAGGCAAGTGGGTCAGATATAAAAAGCATTCTTATTTTCTCCCATTCTCCTTGCAAAGGCAATCGGTACATATGGAGCATGGAAGAAAACAGAAATAAAAAAGTCTTTTATAAACTTTCAGAAAATACTTCTGTGACAAGCTATCTTTCCAAAGCCATTTGCTGGTTCAGTGTCATTCTGGATGGTCTGGACAGGTAGCTGATCTGAAATGTTTTTTAAGGAGAATTAGATAAAGTTTTAAAGATGAATTCACAGCAGTTGTGATGCCAGGTATACAGTACCAGCTTTCTCCAGACTGGTAACCCATAGGATGGGATGGGATTGTAACTCTTGTTATTCTCAGCCAGCGTGGCCAGCAAATTCTCTACCACAAGAGATGCAGTTATAAGAGACTTAAATGTCTGTAAAAACATTTGGAAATGCTTGTAATATTGCATCGTACATTGCAATATTGTACGCACTGTATGATATTGTAAGACCAAATTCAAAGTATCCAAATCCACCAGCAGAGTAGCATGTGATCTCTTACAAAACATATTAGAATGTTGTGTGAAACATAATCCATGGATTAAACTGAATGCAAGCAGGGAACCATAATGTGCAAATGTGAATGATGTAAAATTGTTGCCTAACGTTGACCATGGCAAACTGAGCCAAAACAAGTACTCTTATGGGCTGTAGCAGCTTCCCCCAACCCTGTGTCCTCCAAAGGTGTTGGATTACAATTCTTGGAATTCCTGGGTACCATAATCACATTGACCTATGAATTCTGGAAGCTGAATGCCAATACATCTGGTACTAGATTGGGGAAAGCTGCTATAGCCCATTAGGACCTTTATTTGTTTTGGCTCAATCTGCTGAAACCAACCTTCAGCTCAGCACACCCTGCAATGTGCATCTAGGTTCCCGAGTCCCAGTCAGTGCCATGTATTTGTGTGGGTTTAGCTCATAAGAGTCCTCCAGGGATCTAGCTGATTTTCTAGGATGACCAACAAAATCATGTTTCACCTTGAGTGTGCCATGAAGAATACAAACAATTGCACGATCCTGAATTGTATATTTACTTTAACTGTGAACAGAAAATACATGTGCAAATGACAGCACATGTCTCATGCTGCTCATATAACCACATGGCCTATACATGCTTTTGCTGAAAGTGCTTAATAGACTCAAGTTTTTCTTATGACTATGTGGTTTGTTTCAGCCAGAGCTGGTAAGAATTTCTTTCTGCATTAACAGAATGCCACAGAAACTCTAATTCACTCCTCCTGAGAGGAAATGGGAAAGCTTCTTAAGGTATAAACCCTAGAAACCTAACCAAAAGCAAGTTCACAATGCCCAGCTTTACACAGGTAAGACTACATCAACAACAAACACCTGGAAGTTCTGATGCTACAGCATCAAAGCTAAGCTAATGTGAGGCTCATGAATCCCATCTAAACAGAAATGTCCTCCAACCCTGGTCCACATAACTGCATGATTTAATAATAAATACTGTTATTGCCAGCTTTCCGTACACTATGGAAAACTGTGAGACATAGTTTGACAGGAAATGCTCATGAAAATAGTGACACTGAAGGAGAGGGTAAAGCTTCCATTTAGAAAGCACGTTTAGCAGCCAATATGATCTCTGAATAAGCACTATGGCTGGCAGCTAAGTGCTGAATTTGACTGCAAACTGTCCTGTATACAATCTTTCTCTGGCTATATAGAAAAATGTAAAGATTGTGATTTGGCTCAAACACACTTTCAGAGCGGGTGAGCAGGGTTCTGAGCTGATAGTGGTGACTGCAGGTGGTCAATTCTATTATTTTGTAGAGGAGCTCAAGGTGGCGTATATAGCACTTCCTCCTACCATTTTTCCTCACAACAATAACCCTATGAGATAAATTGGGCAGAGAGAGGGATTGGCCCAAATTCACCCAGTGGGCTTCCATGGCCCAGGGAGGACTAGAACCTAGGTCTGCTCCTACTTGAACACTTTAAGGGATGGACTCACTGGCCCAAAGTCATCCAGTGAGCTTCTGTGATGGAGGGGGACTTGAACCCTGGTCTCCCCAGTTCCAGTCTTAACACTACACTATGCGGGCTCTGAGTATTTCTGAATGTTCTTATATAAAAACCTATAGGAGCATTGAGTAGAGACAGAGGACAGGAATGTTCTGTTCAGGCTCCCTACCAATTTATCACCAGCCACCAAAATGTGGTAAATCGACAAAATACCAGTGTGCATGTACTTAGCACGAAACACAAGATGAACTACATTCTTACCTAATAGTGCTACCATTGTTAACAAAACTACAATGTGCTTTGCTTCCCTTCTCTTGTAGAAATACAAAAGAATGCAGAAAGTTATTATTTCCACGATCTGAAAATAGAAAGGATAACAAGCTTAAATTGCTAAAAAACCAAAAAAAAAAAGTTTCCCACAAAACTTTTAACACAATCTAGTTTCCCCTTTTAAGATGAGTAAGAAGAGTAACATCATCACCATTTATCAAGTAATTATCTCCATAAACATTTCCAAGGGCTAAGATAAATTCCCATTTTTTCCTATGTTTTCTTACCCTTTCACATGCCTTGAAAGATTTAAACAAAGGAAGGAGCAGTGGGGGCAGGGGAGTTTTGCTGTAATAATCTCGCAAACAAAGGCATCCAAGTTTAATAATACTGAGCCATAAGTGTACCTAGCCATCTTGGTTAGGAAAGGAAACAAAGAAGGCCAGCTATAATCTAAATGCAATGAGAGCACTCCTGTGTAAGTAAGCTGCAGATTCTAATTCCTAAACTATGGCCTATTTTATTCATCATTCATATTAATCAGCTACCTTCATTTCTTCTTAAACTCTAAACAATAAAACACAGAATAAACTTATAGTTCAGTTCAACACACCTGCAATGCATTTGTAACCATATGCTGGCTTTCAATCATTGCCTAGCCAACTACCTGTCAAAAGGTTGCATAAAAGAAAAATATACCAGCAGGGTTTAATCGTATGCTAAGGGGAGGCTGCTTTGAAAGACATTTTACAGATGGGACTGCCTTAACACTACATATAACCTAGACCTGCAGTTTCACAGCTAACAGCAACATCCCAATCTGCATGACATTCCTGCTCAAAGTAGTTTTCATCTGGGTCATAGATTGCTCTGGAATTAGCTACTGAATTTCAGCCTTCACCAACCTGATCTCCTCCAGCTATGTCGGTCTATAACTCTCACACACACAGCCATGCTGGCTGAAACTTATAGTACTGGATGATGTACAAACCCAGAGGGCACCAAATTGGGGAAGATGGTTCTACAGAGTAACTTTACAGCATTAGTGTGGAGATTCTGGAGTAGCCCTAGTAGAACAAGGCCATACACTTACAAAATTCTCTTATGGAGTCCTCGATCTATCAGGAAACTGCCTTAACCAGGCTTGCACATTTAGCACAAATCTGAGCAGTTGGGGTAAGCAACTCTTTTAAGTTCTCAGAAGCATATCTTTTCTGTCACCAACCACCTGATTCTCCAATACCTGGAGATGCCTGGAATTGACTCTGGAAACATCTGTATGTAAGCCAATGCCCCAAGTTATGATTCTTCCTTCTTGGGCACTGTGCAAAACAAGAAGAGGAGGACATGGGTATTCATTAAATGTCCATCCTCTCCATGCTCTGGAGTTGACCTATGCTTCTGAACTATAGCCAATAAACTACTTGCCACTTCTACTAATGGACAGCTTGTTTACTTCTGGTCCAGATGAGTTTCACATGTGTTCTGTCATAAATCTGTTCCATCCCATTTTCCAGATTCAAAATACGCATGAAAATTTAGATTTAAACTGTATGCATTTTCTGCTAAAGTATGTTTTTGTATGTGTTTTTGAGCCAAGAACTCCACTGAGAAATTCAGAGAAGTGCACAATTCAAAGATAACTGTTTTTGAACTGCATATTAATATGTGAAATGCAAATCATGCAGCTTTGCTCTTTAAAAAAGATCAATTAGGTTCATCAGCATCCTGAGGCACTTCTTACTTTAGGGTTTTCAACATGTATTTTAATAGCGGTGTTTAGAAAAGAAAAATCTGAATCAACGCAAGGGCTATAATCATTCACTGTCCTAGTTTTCATAAAAGAGCTGCTGCTTCTCCCTTCTTGTCCTTACTTCCATTTAAATAAATTTACTACATTTACAACTATATCTCTATTGTGTGCGTGTCTGTGTGTGAGAGAGATTCATTTATATACATTTGGTGCCACTTTAATATAAAAATCCATTTGTAGTATGAAAAATGAGTGGGTAAGCAATCCCAAATTTTCTTTTGCTCCCCCAGCCTCAAGTCATTTTTCAGCTGAACTTCATACAGTTTGTCCCAGAGGCAACAGAAATATAAATCATACTTGCAAAGCAATTTCCCCCATAGCAAGATAATAGACACTGGAGGGAAAGCCTTTTTTTTTTTCCTTTTAAACAAAGACTGATTTCATGTACATCTTTCAACTCTTTTAGATAGGAAAAGCACCATTCTCACTGTTATTTCTTCTTAGAACCATTTTTCTTAACAAATCATGGTCTAGCCATCACAAATCATAGAGGATGAAGTTTGCTCTCCATCTTTCTTCTATGCTACAGAGGGCAGAAACTGGCACTGCAGAAATTGCATTCTCAACTATTCACTCCCATGTTTTATTATACCAGCCCCCTCCTCATTTTCATAGAGCTCAATGGCCCCGAAAGCTTTTCTCTTCTGCAAGTCACAATGATCGAAAAAGTTCCTTCTTTTGTTTTTCTGCAGAAAGACTGAGAACATTTACACAATAGATCCTGTGATAAATGTCTTAAAATAATTTTGATTTCTGTTGTAATCAATTTATATATATATATATATATATATATATATATATATATTCAATTTTGTTGTGGCTTATAATCAGTAAGTAGAAAAAATAATTTAAAAATAGAGAAATAAAAGAACCAATTAGGTACAATCTTCGGTCGCTCAGCTTCCGCACTTGGAGCTTGTGATTCCTAACTCTAAACTTTCCTGGATTGGTCTACAGGCTAGAAGATGAAAAAAGTGCCCATTTTTGGCAAAGAAAATTTCCACTTAAAATTCTGAAAAAACAAAAGAGAACTGAACACTTTGGCTCTATGCTGTATTAAATCTTTTAATCATATTTATTACAGATTGGGCCATGCTTTCTTGCTTCCTCTCTACTGTGCAAATGCTCTTTTTCCTTTCCAGATTGAATCATCATGCCATGGTACATGTTCACTAACATTAATGCAATTCATAGAGATCGTCAAACCAGAACCTACAGCTGGCATTTGAAGCAGTGTTGCAAATGTCTTTATTCACTTCATACTTGCATTTACATGCAGCTCCTGAAACCTGCTTTTTTCCCCTTTCCTGTGGACCTGGCATCATACTTCAGCTTTCTGAAAATCAGCAGGAGAGCTTGCACACCATTTTGAGGTTGGAAACCCATGACAACTATAGTGTGAGCCAGAAAATAAGTTTAATTAAAAAAAAAAAAACTTCTCAGCAAAATGCAGGTTAAAAAAAATCTTATTACTAGGGATTCATCTGATTGTCTGAAGAGTCTTTCACTTTTTCAGTCCTTGATTTAAGGATTTCAAATAACCAGTCATATGATTTGTCACTAGTTTGGCAAATTGTGATTTACGATATATGGAACCCTAACCTACAGAAACATATAAATATCACTTTTGTTACACTAACCTTTTTATGCTATATTGCTTCTCATGGAGAAACACTCCAAAATTCACTCTACTTCACCAAAGGAATGTGGACAGAATAACAGCTGAAGTGAGCAAATATCAACATCCTTATTCTAAAGAATGTGTTGCAGAAGAAATAGCTTTCGACTCTTCACCAAGATGCCCAAATTATCCTTCATATATCATTTGGGAGTAGCAATCTTTATGTATCCAAAGTGGCACCCTTCACAATCCACCAGACAGAAGATAGAGAAATCAGAGGGGAGGGGAAACAGAATGAAATAATCAAGAAAAACAGCAAGACTGAACAGGAGCAGACTACTGTACAGTGCAAAAATTTGTTACAGGTCATGCTTCTATATAGTGAATTAAGAATTTTACACTCACCATATAAATCAAGAACTGCCAACTGACTAAATTACTCTGTATTGTTCTTGCTGTGACTTTCTGGGTAACGTGAGGCGCAAAGGTCACCAACAGAAATGTTCCTGCAAGAGTCACTGTACCACCTTGAAATAGATTTAGACAAACATTTTTTTTCTTTTACTGCATTTTTAAAAAAATACACAAAAATGAATGAAATCAGATTTTTAAAAATGGTAATATACATCTGTCCAATGGATAATCTAATTGTTAAATTATATTACCAAAACAACCCAAAAAAAGATAAACAAAATGACCTCTCAAGAATTATCAACTTGTTAAACTGATACAAATCACCTTAATATATCACATATACATTTAATAACAATTTATCAAATTATACATAGAGATTCATCTATTGTAAAATATTATAAAATCTATGCCAAAGGGGAAATCCATTTAGATAAACATTTTATTTCTATACCACATACAATTAGAAAACCCCCAAGCAACTTTGATAAAAAATGAAGAGACCGTGATTATGAAGCAATTTCGTAAATGATAAAACAAAGGGCCTCAAATTTAAAAAAAGGTATTACATGCACAGAATGATAGCTTGTGTTTATTTCCTATACAGAAGCCTTTAAATTTCGGATCACATTCCCATCCATAAGACATAATGCGAGCAACAGTAAATAAAATATCATTCAGCATTTCAATGGAGGGGTAGAATTTCAGCTATTTAACTAATTTCTATCAAGTAGTGACAGCTCTTCTTAGAGGAAGAATATTTAAAAAGTGGATCGGAGTGGGAACAGGAACAAGCACACCAACACAAACTCTACTTTCTATCATATCACTCATCCTCCTGTTAGCTAATCCAGAGCTGTAGGCTAGACTGAGATGTTGAAAACAACTCTGGAAGAAGGCAACCACAACCTTGTTCTTGCCAAAATAAGTACAGATAATCCTCATTATCTGCAGGTTCTGTATTTGCGAATTCGCCTATTTGCTAACATTTACTTGTAACCCCAAAATCAAGACTTGCAAGGTGTTCCTGGTTATTCATGGACATGCACAGAGTGGTGAAAATTGTAAGTGACCACTCTGCACACATCTGCCTACTCTCAGTGATCTCGCTGGTTAAAATGGCCATCAAAAGTAAGATTTTATTTTTATAACATACTTTAAATGCTTAACTTTTTTTTTTCAGGACTTTACTTGTAAGAAATATATAAACATTAAATAAGGTGTCTTTAAACAGAAACACACATAAAACAAGGTTATGTACTGAGCAGTCGACAAAAATGTTGTGGCCAGAGGCTTGTAGGAACTTTACCCTGTATTTGCTTAGGAGCAATGGTTCGGTACTCACTAATTCAGTGTTCACGGCGATTTTATAAAATGTAACTACCACAAATAACAAGAATTTACTGTAAGTTACCAAGAGTTGAAATTGACTAAAAGCAGTCTTCGCTTTTCTACAGGGCTATAGAATACAACTGAGATTGTCTATGGAGGAACCAGAGGAACAGGCCACAGCACTGACTAAATGGATAAGATGGTGTTCTTTTCAAAGCTTAAAAACCCTGAAACTCAAGTTCTTTAACCCTACACACACACTGGAAGGCTCAACTACAGAAGCTCAAAACAGTTTAATGCCATCTTGAATGGGAAAGTTTTCTTTAAATGAAGAATTCAACAGTGGACAGGACAGGTAAGTGAACTCCGAACTGGCTGCTCCTGATGCTTTGGGAATAACTTCCCTCCTCTCCTATCAGTCAAGGATAAGAATAAGGGTATCCCTCAAGACTTGGTTATGTCACCAGGCTTGGTTAGGTCCCAGGGAACCAGCAACATTTCAAGGTGTCTCCCGTATTGTGGTTGATATGTGGTTGATATATTTACTCTCTCCTTGTGGTTTGTATACTCTTTTTAACAATTTTTAAATTTTCAATAATGATTGTCTATATTCTTAGAATGATTGTTTTTATAATGACTGTTTTTATAGTGTTGTTTTATTTGATTGTTATACACTTCCCAGAGTCACTTCTTGTAAGGTGGGCGGCTATATAAATTTGATAAATAAATAAATTAAATAATGGTCACTGCTTTTGGAAACTGTTAGAAATGTTCTTTACCCTGAAGACTCTGAGCAATCCCTTAGCAAGCAAGGAGCACATCTAGACTGGAGTCTTCAGGAGGTTGTCCAGAGTCCTTTCCAGGGAGAACTCTATACTATGATAGGACAGGATATGGAGACATCCCCTTTTCCACCCAGATCCTATCAGAAGAACTACTCAAACAAAAAGATGTAATGCATCCATGTTACATTGGACACTGGCTTATGACTAAGTATACTTGAACATGCAAGCATACAGACATAAACATGTCCTTTTCTGCATCAGAATGTCTTCTGTGGTATTGGTGACCAGCCAATATAAAGTTGGCACAGTGGAATCTAGGGTTTTTTGGGGGAGGAAGGTCTTCTTTCCTTCAAGTTTAAAATTCTCTGCTTCCACAATCAATGGAGAATATGAGTTTCTGGGGTACAAAAGACTGCACAGAATATTAATGGGATCATTTGAAGGAGGAGAAAAATGCAGAGGCGTGGCAGAGTTCTATATAGTATTTATGTGCTTACACAAATCCTCCCAGCAATCATTCTCTTTGCCATGATATTGCTAATGTCAATGGAATGCATCAACATTGTTAAAAACCTCCATGACAAAGACACTCACAGAAATAAAATAAATCAGCACAGAATGCTGCTTAAGACTATGAGCAGTATATAAGAGGAACATGATCAGCTGAGAAGTAAATTCTCCATATATCTCATTAATCAAGAAACTACTGTACATATTCCAGGGTTAGTGCAATAGTACTGTTTTTCCCCCCTGCAAACATCTACAGAGGCTATTCTGCAGCCTGTATTATCTGCCCTGGACTCAAAAACCAGCCTCCTCCAACATAGGAGGAGGGAACTCTGAGAGTTGTAACCCCAAAACATCTGGAGAGCACCAGCTTGGAGAAAGCTGCCCAAAGTCATTTACTGCAATTTGTGCAAAAGGAGAACACTTCAGAGAATCTGAGGTTGCCATGCAGATGGTAATTCTGGGTAGGAAAAAACATGCAAACAAACTATGTGCAATGGCAGACAAATATCTATTTTGCTGCATTTAAAGAAGAAGTGATAGGTAGTTGTGGCTTCTCAAAAGTGACACAAAAATTTCACATGCTACACCCAGTTATTTGGAAACCTATTGGTCTTTCTACCTATGCTCTTGACCCAGTCATGGTCATATAGTTCTACCACTTAGCAGATCAGCCACACCACGATTATCTTCTCCTTACTCACCTCTGGGTCACTGGAATTGACTCCCACTGAGATTACACTTGGAGTTAGATCCCTTAAAGGTTTGTTGTTGTTGTTTAGTCGTTAAGTCGTGTCCGACTCTTCGTGACCCCATGAACCATATTGCGCCAGGCCTTCCTGTCCTTCACTGCCTCCCTGAGTTTGCTCAGTTTCATACTCATTGCTTCAGTGATGCTATCTAACCATCTCATCCTCTGCCGTCCTCTTCTCCTTTTGCCTTCAATCTTTCCCAGCATCAGGGTCTTCTCCAAAGAGATCTCTCTTCGCATTAGGTGACCAAAATATCTGAGCTTGAGCTTCATTATCGATCCTTCCAATGAGCAATCAGGGTTGATTTCCTTTAAGATTGACTGGTTTGACCTCCTAGCAGTCCAGGGGACTCTCAAGAGTCTTCTCCAGCACCACAGTTCAAAGGCATCAATTCTTCGGCGCTCGGCCTTTTTTATGGTCCAGCTCTCACAGCCATACATTACTACTGGAAAAACCATAGCTTTGACTATGCGGATCTTTGTCGGCAAGGTGACGTCTCTGCTTTTTAATATGCTATCTAGGCTTGCCATAGCTTTCCTCCCAAGGAGCAAGCGTCTTTTAATTTCATGGCTGCAGTCTCCATCTGCGGTGATCTTGGAGCCCAAATAAATGAAGTCTGTTACTGCTTCCATTTCTACCCCTTCTATTTGCCAGGAATTGATGGGTCCACATGCCATGATCTTAGTTTTTTTAATGTTGAGTTTCAAGCCAGCTTTTGCACTCTCCTCTTTCACCCTCATCAAGAGGCTCTTTAGTTCTTCTTCACTTTCTGCCATTAGGGTGGTATCGTCCGCATATCTGAGGTTGTTGATGATTCTCCCTGCAATCTTAATTCCGGCTTGTGATTCTTCCAACCTGGCATTTCTCATGATGTACTCTGCATATAGGTTAAATAAGCAGGGTGACAGTATACAGCCTTGTCGTACACCTTTCCCTATTTTGAACCAATTGGTTGTTCCATGACCGGTTCTAACTGTTGCTTCTTGGCCCGCATACAGATTTCTCAGGAGACAGGTAAGGTGGTCTGGTATTCCCATCTCTTTAAGAATTTGCCACAGTTTGTTGTGATCCACACAATCAAAGGCTTTTGCATAGTCAATGAAGCAGAAGTAGATATTTTTCTGGAACTCTCGTGCTTTCTCCATGATCCAGCGAATGTTGGCGATTTGATCTCTAGTTCCTCTGCCTCTTCGAAACCCAGCTTGTACATCCGGTAGTTCTCAGTTCATGTATTGCTGAAGCCTAGCTTGTAGGATTTTGAGCATAACCTTGCTAGCATGTGAAATGAGTGCAATTGTGCGATAGTTTGAGCATTCTTTGGCGTTGCCCTTCTTTGGAATTGGAACGTAAACTGACCTTTTCCAATCCCGTGGCCACTGTTGCGTTTTCCAAACTTGCTGGCATATTGAGTGCAGCACTTTAACACCATCATCTTTTAGTATTTTAAATAACTCAGCTGGAATACTGTCATCTCCACTAGCTTTGTTGTTAGCAATGCTTCCTAAGGCCCACTTGACTTCACTCTCTAGGATGTCTGGCTCAAGGTCAGTGATCACACCAGCGTGGACATCAGGGACATTAAGATCTTTCTTGTATAGTTCTTCTGTGTATTCTTGCCACCTCTTCTTAATCTCTTCTGCTTCTGTTAGGTCCCTGCCTTTTTTGTCCTTTATCATGCCCATCTTTGCACTAAACGTTCCTTTCATATCTCCAATTTTCTTGTAGAGATCTCTAGTCTTCCCCATTCTATTGTTTTCCTCGATTTCTTTGCATTGTTCATTTAAGAAGGCCTTCTTATCTCTCCTGGCTATTCTCTGGAAATCTGCATTCAGTTGCTTATATCTTTCCCTTTCACCCTTGCTTTTCGCATTCCTTCTTTCCACAGCTATTTGTAAAGCCTCATCAGACAGCCATTTTGCTTTCTTGCATTTCTTTTTCTTTGGGATGGTTTTAGTTGCTGCCTCCTGTACAATGTTACAGACCTCCGTCCATAGTTCTTCAGGCACTCTGTCTTCCAAATCTAATCCTCTAAATCTATTCATCACCTTCACTGTGTACTCACAAGGAATATGATCTAAGTCATACCTGAGTGGTCTAGTGGTTTTCCCTACATTCTTCAATTTAAGCCTAAATTTTGCAGTAAGAAGCTCATGATCTGAGCCACAGTCAGCTCCTGGTCTTGTTTTTGCTGTCTGTATAGAGCTTCTCCATCTTTGGCTGCAAAGTATATAATCAATCTGGTTTCGGTATTGACCATCTGGTGATGTCCATGTGTAGCGTCGTCTCTTGTGTTGTTGGAAAAGAGTGTTTGCTATGACTAGCTTGTTCTCTTGACAGAACTCTATTAGCCTTTGCCCTGCTTCATTTTGTACTCCAAGGCCAAACTTGCCTGTTATTCCGATTACTCCTTGACTTCCTACTTTAGCATTCCAATCCCCTATGATGAAAAGGACATCTTTTTTGGTGCTAGTTCTAGAAGGTGTTGTAGGTCTTCATAGAAGCGGTCAACTTCAGCTTCTTCAGCATCAGTGGTTGGGGCATAGACTTGGATGACTGTGATATTGAATGGTTTGCCTTGGATACGCACTGAGATCATTCTGTCGTTTTTGAGGTTGTACCCCATTACTGCCTTTCCCACTCTCTTATTGACTATGAGTGCAACTCCATTTCTTCTAAGGGTTTCTTGCCCACAGTAGTAGATATAATGGTCACCCGAATTAAATTCACCCATTCCCGTCCATTTCAGTTCGCTGATTCCCAAGATGTCGACGTTCAATCTTGTCATCTCATGTTTGACCACATCCAGCTTGCCTTGGTTCATAGATCTTACATTCCAGGTACCTATAAAATATTGTTCTTTACAGCATCGGACCTTCTTTTCGCTTCCAGATACATCCACAGCTGAACGTCCTTTCGGCTTTGGCCCAGCCGCTTCACTCTTTCTGGAGCTACTTGGAAATGCCCTCCGCTCTTCCCCAGTAGCATATTGGACACCTTCCGACCTGAGGGGCTCATCTTCCGGCGTCATATCTTTTAGCCTTTTAACATTGTCCATGGGGTTTTCTTGGCAAGGATACTGGAGTGGGTTGCCATTTCCTTCTCCAGTGGACCACATTTTGTCAGAACTCTCTGTCATGACCTGTCCGTCTTGGGTGGCCCTGCACGGTATAGCTCATGGCTTCACTGAGTTACGCAAGCCCCTTCGCCACGACAAGGCAGTGATCCATGAAGGGCCCTTAAAGGTTACAAAGGCATTAAAAGTACTTATACTTCAAGGACCCCCTGTGAAGCTGCTTTAAAATAAATGAAGAAATAAATTTTTGCCTGTTATTTTGAATGTATGGAGGTTAATATTAATATACAGTATGTCATGGACCTTTTTGTTTAGATGCTCCTAATTTTATAATACTGTATGAAGTTATCATCAATGGTAATATGTTATTGCATTAATTGCCATTTTCTAGATCTGTACAGTGCTTAAGTATAAGTGCATAATAAACTGAACAACTACTGCCAGGACTAATAATATTTAGTTATGACCAACCTTGTTGAATTTAATCATAAGTCTCTCCAGGCCTCCTGCATTCCACACTAGTCAAGCAAATGCTCCCAACATGGGCATCATCAGGACTAGAAAGTGGCAAGATAGAAGGTTTCTAAAGTAGGGACCCGGAGCAAGAGAGGCAAAGGCTGTGCTTGGCCACTGAATGGTATGCTATGGACCTCACTACAACAAGGAAGCAAGCAGAACCTGACAAAATTTAAATCTAAATTAAATCTAATCTTATCTAACATTAAATAAGTGAATGTGTCACTCTACGTGTATTTAGCAGTTTTCCACTTCTCTTGACAAATTATTTGACACCAATTTTTGGAGAGGGTCTGAGGGGTGTACCCAAAACATTCAGGACCAGATGTGTTTCTGGAAGCTCAGGGTATTCTCCAGGGATTAGTGTGATCAATCAGAATGTCCTGTCTGCCATTTTCATCATGTTTTGCTTAACAGTTTTTGTGGAAAAGGAAAAAGATGCAGCGACCAACGGGGAAACACAAAAGGGAGATGATTTTATCTAGCATAATGTAACATTCAAAGCAGGAAGCAGAGCAGTTGTACTATCAATGCCTTCTTTGCAAGCATCGTAATATCAGTTTTTTTCTTATAGCGAATTTGGAGATTACATGCAGCCGTTATGACTCATACTCATTAGACATCAGCTATCCCTGGTGGGTGTAAAATACATTATTTTTTGCTTTAGCTCAATTCTCAAAGGCATGCCTGTGTATTATTTATTGTGCAAAAAATCTTGAGCATATCCATAATTCCCAAATCATAGGAGCCATTCCTTTTAAAATAATCAGCTCACTTATCAGCAAAATAATGAAGACATAAAACTTATTAAGAAATCATATACTGTGTATGTTTCACATACAGCTGACAGAAAATTCTCCATTCATCTGTAATATTTGTGGAGACAATAATGAGGTGAAAACAGGATGACCTTTTTTGCACAATTAGCTTCTGAATCGGATCCTGGAATTTTTTCTAAGAAGGCAAAAATTAGAGTGTCCCATTTAGAAACATAAACAGATGCTACAAAAGGATAATCATAATAAAGTTTGAGACCCTCAGACATCTTTAATATGTTGACAACATTTGTAAGTAACTGTTGTAGTCTCAATGCCAAAAATAACATTGGGCTGCTAACTTATGTAAAAGAATAAAGATATTAATAAATTAATTCTAAAGCATGGTAATCCTGTTCAGCAAAAATATTGTTTTGAGGTGGAGAGAAAGTTCAATATACAGTAAAGATTCACCAGCAAAATCTTCTTAAAATGCTTTTGGAAGTGACCAAATTAGTATAAAAAGGAAAAAAATGTCCATTCATATTAATTTTTAAATTGTGCTGAATTACAGTGAAGGTGATGTGTTTGCAAAGCCTCATGTTTTCATAATGAACTATACATCAACTAAAGATTTGATGGTGATTGTTTACAGTACTTACCCAATATACTTTCAGATCTAAAGTTCTCTTTTAGGAATAAGACAGCTATAACCGCACTACCTGGGAAACAAATATGCATTATTATTACATAATAAGACAACATATTTTTAAAAATCCAGCCAGTTTTGGATAAGTTATTTGGATAATGACTACTGTAATGGGCAAGGCTAAGTGGGGTTAATGGGGAATAATGGGATACTAAAGTAGGTACTACATTTGCCATGGGGAAGGGTTGAGATTGTAGGGATGCACCAACAAAATCCTTCCACCATTTGGATAATGCAACAAGTATTCTGGCCTGTCTTAGCTGTGCTAAATTGCCCACTGGTCACAAGTTTAAGTTTGAAGAAATAGGACTACATCTAGAAAAATCCATAAGGATATAGGACTTCTCCACTGTTTAGGAGCAATACAGCGGGGATCAAGATGGTGGTTCTGGCAGCATAATCAAGGCCTTGCCTCTTTGTACATGTGTGTGTCAATGCACCTACAAAAGGAAGGGTGTTCCATCACACTGCCACAACTGCACATCTCCTGTGGATGCCGCTATTCGGGAGACTGTGATGGTAGTTTTAGTTAGGATGTTTTAGGACTGTAAACTGCCAAGAGCCACTTTGTAGCTGGTGGTGTACAAATCATACAATTAAAGAAAGAAAACTTCTTACCTACTCCCCCATTAATTCACTGAGCACTCGTGATCTGAGTCAAGGCTTTCTGGCAGTGGAAACCACTGTGCAATTTTGCATAACGGTGTGGGCACCAACATGTAAAAGTTGTAATTTCCTTTTTCTTAATGCCTACAATTTCATGACATTTTGGCATTCAAATTCCATGGGGGAACAATGATGAAATCTTGGCAATCTTGTAAAATGTTGGCCATTTTTAATAAACATTTTAATTTTTCTTCAGTTTGGCTTTGGTGTTATGTGCACACTGTGTTGCTGAGCTAGGACGTAGAAGGATCATGATAGTCAGGTATTCAGTCCATTTGTAATCTTGACATGATTAAATTAAAGACAGTAAAAATGAATAACCAGTGGAGAGATTTGGATTGTACAAAGCAATAATCAACTAAGGCACCAGTGAACAGAATTATGTCCACTCAGATGGCTTCTTCAGTAAAGCCCTGGCCCTTTACCAAGCTCCTATTTTGATGTATTCCTCATCTTTGCATCTATAATTTAAAGTGAGTCACGTGAAGGGCACTGGATGAAAGTCAACTGACTATGCCTGCCAAGATAGCATTTACATAGCACATTAGCTCTCTTACATGTTAATCTGTTCAGGACCCAACACAGCTTCATTCTCTTCATCAGTTGCATATCACCCTTGGGCTCATACCAGGCCACAGATTGTGGTGTCACAATAATATAATCTGTCTGACTGTGACTTCTCTTCCTCTTCTACCCCACTTCCTATGAAGTATTCCAGCTACTGAAATTCAGCTCACTTTTAAAAGTCCTGTGGGTTGGTGACAACCACCAGTGTGGTTACCGCAAGGACACTGTTGTCCTCTTGATAGTGGCAACTCACAACATCTGCATTTACATCTATTGGATAAATACTTAATGTAACTCTATTAAGTACAGAGGAGACAAGCTTATTTAGCAATATCTCCCTGCACGTAATTAGCACACACAGAAAAAATAATTCCCCACCATTGTAATAAACTGTTGCATTGTATTTGCAGGAGCCAAACTCTCAAATATTGTCAGTTGCATCACCCTAGGACTCTACTACCTAATGCTTATCTCAGTCTGCTACAAACCTTCATCAAGCTTTATGCTACAGTCAGGTCCAGAAATATTGGGACATCGACACAATTCTAACATCTTTGGCTCTATACACCACCACAATGGATTTGGAATGAAACAAACACAATGTGCGTTAACTGCAGACTGTCAGCTTTAATTTGAGGGTATGTACATCCAACTCAGGTGAACGGTGTAGGAATTACAACAGTTTGCATATGTGCCTCCCACTTGGTAAGGGACCAAAAGTAATGGGACAATTGGCTTCTCAGCTGTTCCATGGCCAGGTGTGTGATATCCCCTCAGTACCCCAATTACAATGTGCAGATAAAAGGCCCAGAGTTCATTTCAAGTGTGCTATTTGCATGTGGAATCTGTTGCTGTCAACTCTCAAGATGAGATCCAAAGAGCTGTCACTATCAGTGAAGCAAGCCATCATTAGGCTGAAGAAACAAAACAAACCCATCAGAGAGATAGCAAGAACATTAGGTGTGGCCAAAACAACTGTTTGGAACATTCTCAAAAAGAAGGAACGCACCGGTGAGCTCAGCAACACCAAAAGACCCGGGAGACAACGGAAAACTGTGGTGGATGACCGAAGAATTCGTTCCCTGGTGAAGAAAACACCCTTCACAACAGTTGGCCAGATCAAGAACACTCTCCAGGAGGTAGGTGTATGTGTGTCAAAGTCAACAATCAAAAGAAGACTTCACCAGAGTGAATACAGAGGGTTCACCACAAGATGTAAACCATTGGTGAGCCTCAAAAACAGGAAGGCCAGATTAGAGTTTGCCAAACGACATCTAAAAAAGCCTTCACAGTTCTGGAACAACATCCTATGGACAGATGAGACCAAGATCAACTTGTACCAGAGTGATGGGAAGAGAAGAGTATGGAGAAGGAAAGGAACTGCTCATGATCCTAAGCATACCACCTCATCAGTGAAGCATGGTGGTGGCAGTGTCATGGCGTGGGCATGTATGGCTGCCAATGGAACTGGTTCTCTTGTATTTATTGATGATGTGACTGCTGACAAAAGCAGCAGGATGAATTCTGCAGTGTTTTCGGGCAATATTATCTGCTCACATTCAGCCAAATGCTGCAGAACTCATTGGACGGTGCTTCACAGTACAGATGGACAATGACCCAAAGCATATTGCAAAAGCAACCAAAGAGTTTTTGAAGGGACAGAAGTGGAATGTTATGCAATGGCCAAGTCAATCACCTGACCTGAATCCCATTGGGCATGCATTTCACTTGCTGAAGACAAAACTGAAGGGAAAATGCCCCAAGGACAAGCAGGAACTGAAGACAGTTGCAGTAGAGGCCTGGCAGAGCATCACCAGGGATGAAACCCAGCGTCTGGTGATGTCTATGCGTTCCAGACTTCAGGCTGTGATTGACTGCAACGGATTTGCAACCAAGTATTAAAAAGGGAAAGTTTGATGTATGATTATTATTCTGTCCCATTACTTTTGGTCCCTTAACAAGTGGGAGGCACATATGCAAACTGTTGTAATTCCTACACCATTCACCTGAGTTGGATGTACATACCCTCAAATTAAAGCTGACAGTCTGCAGTTAACGCACATTGTGTTTGTTTCATTCCAAATCCATTGTGGTGGTGTATAGAGCCAAAGATGTTAGAATTGTGTCGATGTCCCAATATTTCTGGACCTGACTGTATATCTTTGCCAGTCTTTGGGAGATTATTTCTCATGATTTCTAGCAAGAAGGCTTTACATTTAGGGAATATGCTTATTTCAGCTGTTCCTTTTTGAAAAAAAAAATCTAGCATATTTTATTCTGCGAATGACCCATGAAAATAGGAAAACTGACCTGCTATCAAGGGATTAAAAAGAGAAATAGCTGCCTGCAAAAATGTGCTTCTTTAGTAGGAATTCCCCCTCCCCAGGAAACATAATTCCCCCACCCTTAAGTAGTTTAAATGTAATTGCTATAAAGAGATACTGAGATCTATATACAGTTAAAAAAAAAAAAAGAGTGATCTTTTTGGAGATGCACTTAAAATATGTATCTACTTAGATCATCACTTCATGTGAAACATTTAGGCTGACAGCTTTCGCAAGCGAAAAGTACTGGTATCCAAGCAACGTTAAACTACATCAGAATGATCGAAAGGAGTGAGTGTGTGGGGGAAACACGCTAGAATATAAATTACTTCTCCCTCCAAGATCTATTTCTCATCACAATGACAGACTTGCATCTCAAATGGATCCCCTTAGATTGCAGGGGTCAGGGAGTGGGCCCTGAGTCTCAAATAGCCTCCATATAGAAGACTAGATATTAGTGGGAAAGAAGGTATGGTAAGTTCTTTCCTGAAACACTGGCAATCTATGTGGAAGAATTTATATTGTGTTTTTGGAGAGTACTCTACAATGTGAGCATCCCCCAGCAGTATACAGTGGTACAGTTCTGATATAACTTATCAGCTAGGCCCAAATCTTCTCTAAAGATGAGATGTCTCTAAAGATGTCTCAAGTTTACTCTCACTATGTCATAGAACAAAAATTAATGACATGTGGGTCATCAGCAGGGCTTATACGATCCCTGGGGTATGACTGTGTGAAACATATACTTCTGCAGAGACTGAACAATATCGAATTCCAGATGGAAGTCAAGAGTTTAGTACAGGAAAGCAGTCAGTTATCTTTCCTCACATTTCCCAAGTTAAGGAAAGCTTTTTTCTGGGCTAGACATAATATTTTGCCTTTGGCACTATTGCAAAGAACATATTCTAAGATCCCATGCAAGACATGTGTTTGCCCCTGTGGAACCAAGGGAAACTGAAACAGTTCAACGTGTGTTATTTTACTGTAGCATCTATAGCAGCATTTCTCAACTTTGACCATGCTAAGATGGGTGGACTTCAACTCCCAGAATTCCCCAGCCAGCATTGCCAAGATTGAGAAATATTGATCTATAGGGACATTCACCCTGCTTACGTCTAATCCCTGCTTCATCAGTACCCTGGAAGAACAGATATATTTTATATGATTTTACTTTTTTCAAACTCTAAATCTATATCCCAAATTGACTGGACAGCCCATTGGGACCCCATCAATATGCTATCTCACCTCCTTCAAGACACAAACACCTGGGCAGTCAGAAAGACTAGCAAGTTTATAGTTAAAGCCATCCAGCTGAGAGCTTCCTACCTAGCTCAGACTGGGGTCAACTACCAAGGATATGATCTTACTGGATTATTTTACTGAATATTTTTATATATTCTGATATGTTGTATTAATTTTACCCTATTTTACTATTCTGATGACATGTTATGATTTGATATGGTCATTTGACTAATCAATAAACTGAAACTATAACCCAGACTGTAGTAATATACTGGGCAGCAGCAGTGAAAATGAGGCACCAACTAATGCAAGGTCTCTCATAGTTAAAACTCAGTTTATTTGTTGACCACCTTGACCACAGTTTATTTGTTGACCACCATCCAATGTTTTATTTTATTTTACTATCTTTATAGTGTTCAGTATTTCTGGCCCTTGGACATAATGAAGTATTTTGAAGTTTAAGATCTGAAGCTTAACTAGCATCAGCCCTTATTTTCAGTAGCATCCTAAGTGGTTTCAGCCTGTGTGAAGCCAATCACATGTACCAACCATGCTCTGCTTCAGCTTTTACTGTTTCAGAACAGTATTCAGCTTGGCAGGAACAAACTGACAACAGTAAGAGATCTGCATGGATTTGTTTTATCTATGACTGTCATTTGTCTGAAGAATTTGAGAACTACTCATTATATACACTAATAGCAAACTCAGTTCTCAGTGCCAGACAAAATGAGACCAGCTACCACTCAGAAAAGGACCTCCAATGTTGCCTGAGCATGACAATCCCATGACATAGCCACATGTTTTCCAAGGAACCTTAAAACAGTATTGTTAGGGTTCACCCCTGACTAGCACACATTGAGTGGAGGGACAGGAAGTCTCACCAATGACAGCCACACTTCCTAATGGAGCAACAACCGTGACTGGAGCAAATCCATAGGCTGCAAAGTTCCCAATTTCTCCAATCCCCATAAGTATAATTCCACACCACCAGAGTTTACTTCTGTAACAAGGTTTCTGAGTGGTTCGTTGGGTCAACCGAAGATGAGAGTATTTCTGAAAGTAAGATATAAGAATGAAAGACATGGAGTAATAGATTAATGGTAAGTGAGCATATTAATATGGTACTATAAATGTTTTTTTCACCTTTGTGAAATAAGACAACACTGTGGATATTATATGAATCTTTGGTCCCTAAATAAGAAAAAAGTGTCAGGATGAGCTGAAGTTAGTATTCTGTGTAAGTGGTTTGTAATGCTTGGATGTTTTGGACTTTCAAACAAAAGTATTTCTTTCCCTTCTCTCTCCCAAAGGCACTTCCAATATAACCAATTTCTTCTCAGCGATATAGAAAACTTAACCTAGCAGTATAGGAAAAAAAAATAGAAAATTCTGTATGAAATCATTAAGAGGTTTTCAACTTTTTGATCCTATAAGTAATTTTATTCCTAAGATTTGTATCTTGAAGGTGATATAATATGTTCTGCAATCTTCACAAGACTTGGTGGCAAAATTATAATACACGGAGGCCTCTATCAATTGTTAAGTGGACTAATCAGCAACGCACAGATAAATTGACCAAATTATTCATACATGAGAGGAAAGAAAAATACAACTGAGACCTTTTATAAGAATTGATTGCCTTTCATTGATTTTCAGAATACAAATAGTTTAGATTTGCTTTAACACAGAATTGTTCCTATGATTTATTTATTTCATTAAATTTATTATAACTGCCCACTCCAACAGACTCTGTTGGTGTTAATAGAGGCTGTAATGCTATACAACACAGACATTAATTCTGAAAAATACGTATAGCATAGCTAGTAAGTTGGATCAATATTATTATAATAGTATTGTACATTTTTATAAACATTTCTTATCCTTAATGTAGTTCTACATTAAGACATTTTTGCCCATGCATTGCCCATATAAGTTTTGCAAAATCATTGCACTTATGCATATTACTATAAATCAAAAAGAAACATGGGTCATGTTTTACAAATATATATGTATACATACTGTAACCACATTGCAACAATAATGTAGCTCAGTATTACTTTATCTCAGAGCAACATTAACTAATACTAGACTTAGTCAATCTTAATTCAGTGAAATCAGTTACACTTAAGGCGTCACAGCTAACTTAATCTATTATTTCAAAAAGCCCGCCCTAAGTGTGACTAAATTCCAATCTCATCTAATGCCTCCAAGTCTATACATAGTTCCACAGCTTGTAAATGCAATGAAGGTTTTCATACCTGCAGATTCAATGAGATGCTGATAAGAATGTTTCCCGTGACTGCCAATAAGATGCCTAAGAGCAAAGTCTGAAAAATATACATGTAATCCATGTACAGTTAGAGAGAATTCTCAAAGCATCCAGCATATATTCCTATATCATTTGTTTTTTAAATCTTTCTTAAATCACGTTATTCTACAAATTAGCTTGAGAAGACTACCAAGCAACATCAAGTTTAAACTTGCTCTGGGTTGGTATTAAAATATCCATTGCTCTCAGGCTATATATACTATGTGAAGGTATGTATGTATGCACGCAAGCGTGTCTGTATATGTATATACTTATACATACTGTATACATACACACACACACACAGCTATTTTATCAGAAAGCTAAAGAGCCAACTAGAGAGCTGACCCAAAGTTGGGAGTATTATTCCAAATAATTATTCCAAGAACTGCATTTACTCCTTGGAAAAAGTGTCAAAAGGCACATGCCAGTAGGGAAAGGGGGACAGGGTGTCCAAGTGCATTTCCTGACCATGCTACATACTCATTTGGATAACAAATCAGACAGCAAATCTGACTAAAGATTCAGGCTGCAGCTATTGAAAAATCTTATAGGATGGAGCTAGAATAAAAGGGAGGGAGGGAAACAGGTGCAAACAGTTCAGATGCAGTACAGATTTTTTTTTAAAAAAAGTGCCTTGAGGCTCCAGAAGACTGAGTAGCAACATTCAAAGTTACCTGATTATAGCTGAACTTCTATAAATGGTTTTTAAGAACTGCTTAACCCCTACCTGAAATAAGCCAGTAACAGAGCTATCAAAACAGATTTATTAATGATTGATGTGTGGGAAGTATATTTATACTATCATAAAAATGTCAACATCCAAGATATCTCAGAAGATATTTCCTACTTATAAGAACTCTAGTACTAGAAGATAGTTAGCTCAGCATTCTGGTCATTACCAAGTCAGAAGGTTACAGGAACAGATGAAATACTCACAGAAATATGGCAAGCAACAGAAGAAGTATTAGTCAAGGTCCTAAGCTATGCCAGCTAATCTGGAGAACACCACAGTGGTCAACAGATTGGAAGAGATTAAACTACATACCAATACCCAAAAAAGGAGACTAAAGGGAGTGTGCAAACTGTTGTACAATATCCTTAGTTTTACACACTACCAAAATAATACTTAGGATTGTCCAACGCAGATTAGAGCCCTACATGGAAAGGGAGCTGCCAGATGTTTGGATGGCTTTAAAAATGTCTGAGAAACACAAGACATTGCTGATGCAGGCTAGATAACTGAAAAAGCCAAAGAATACCACAAATAAGTCACTATGTGCTTCACTTATTATAGAAGGGCCTTTGAGTGTGTTGATCATGCCAAGCTGTGGAATGTGCTTAGAAAATCCCACATCATGTTCCAGGTTCTGTCTGTTACAGTGTGTCATCTGGTGGAACCCAGGTAAGCGAGTTTTTTCATGGTGCCCGCTCTCTGGAACATCATTCCCCTAGAGATGAGACTCGCCTCAACCCTTCTGGTCTTTTGTAAGACCTTAAAAATCTGGTTTTCTCATTGAGCCTGGGGTCTTAGATGCATGGTTGAGCCCTTATCATGGATTTTATTCTGTTTTTAAGTAGTGTTAGCTACCCAGAGTCATGTGTTTGAGATGGGCAGCCATATAAACTGAATGAATAAATAAATACATCTCATTGTCCTCATGAGAAACCTATACACAGGTCAGGAAGCCACAGTACAGACAGAACATGGCGAAACAGACTGGCTTCAGGTTGGCAAAGGAGTGACATAAGGCTGTATACTCTCCCCTTATGTATTCAACTATATGTTGAATATATATTAAGGGAAGCTGGATTGGAAGAAGATGGACATGGTTTAACACTGGAGGAACAAACAGCAATAACCTTTGCAAATGCTATATTGATGATGCTATGATAGCCGAAAATCCAAAGGATCCGCGAGCTCTAGTTATAAAAGTCAAGACACACAGTGGAAAAAATGGGACAAATATTGAAAATAAAGAAGACCAAACTAATAACAGGTTCAACAACCAGTCTTTGAATTGTCAATGAAGATAACAAAGTGGTGGATAGTTTCTGCCTTTAGGATTAACCATCAATTGTAAAGCATCAAGCAGCCAAGAAATACATCACAGACTAGCACTTGGTAGTGCAGTCATGACGGCCTTGGAAAAAATATTCAGATGCTATGATGTGTCTATGTCTACAAAGATCAGAATCACGCAAGCAATTATATTCCCTATGACACTCTATGGAAACAAAAGTTGGACTTCAAAGAAGCAGTATAGAAAGAGTACTGATGTTTTTGAACCTTGATGTTGGAGAAGACTCCTAAGAATACCATGGACAGGCAATAAAACAAACTAATCATCAAACAAATCAACCCAGATTTCTCACTCGAGGCACAAATGACAGGCTCAAATTTTCCTACCTCAGACACATTATGTGAAGACCTAGCTCTCTGGAGAAATCTATAATGGTGGAAGGAAAGAGAAGAACAGGATGACCAGCAGCAAGGTATCCACTCAGGACTCAGTTTCAATGGTGATGTGCATTGTTGGAAATCCAGGTTAGGGACAGAGCATCATGGAGAAAAATCTATCCATTGGTCACTAAGAGTTGACACCAAATTGATGGCACATAATCAAAACATGTTTTATCTCCGATACATCTTTAAAATCCATCTGTAAACATAAATATACCTCCTTCCCTGCCACCTACCTTCAAAATAAACTGACTCCCTTCCCATCCATTTTAAAAGTACCCTGTTTCTCCTCTACTCTTCCATGTTATTTTTGCTGGCTGATGACCAGTTAGCCAGAGCATCTAATCATGGACACTCCAACACTAGAAATCAGGAATGAAGAAAAGGACATAGCTTTGCAGTGGGATTCAAGAGTAATGGGGAAAATAAAATTTAACTCAATGATATTTTGTATACCTTGCATGAACTTGTTATTACATTTCACCTGCATTACAATCAGGGCTTTCACCTGGCCATTCCAAAGTACAATACTACAGAAGTAGTATGTTGATTCATACTTTCCAAATTGTAGGTTTCTGTAAATTCAGTAACATAATGGTAGAAAATAAGAAAAATACTAAAGGGTTACATGTACTTAAAAAGGAAAATATTTAATCAGGAATGACTTGGTAAAGCTCTGTTGTCAGTAAAATAGGATGAAGCATCTGAAAAGCTAATGTAATAATGACAACATCTTTTAAAAGAATATACTGCAAAGTAGACAGTAAATATACATATAATAAATATGATGTAAAAGCTAAGTTTTCACCAACAAAAAGAGCTGAGAATTTTCAAGAAAGATACTTCACTATGATTTAGTCATTATGTGCCATGAAGTCATTTTCAACTCCTAGCAACCACACAGATAGATTTCCTCCGTGATAATTTAGCCATACACTGATTAAAAATGGACATTCTCCAGTTCATTTTATATCTTTCATGTCATTTTATATATAATATTTCATTTTTTACTTATGAAAAGTATGCATACTGTCCCTTTCTACAAAGGATGATGCTTCATCCCCAAGAAACATGCTTAGCAATAGAAGCAAACTCCTTTCTGTGCCTTTAATTATAACAGTGCCTGGATTTTCATTTGAAATAAGAACCCACACATGTTCAGAATGTGGTGTGGGGAGAACAGGATCTGACTGGTAAATTATATTGTGTTTATTTGAGCACATAGCAGTGGTCCTAAATCACAAGCAGAGAAATGTGAACCGGGCACCTAATCACCGAAGAGATACACAGCACAGCCTAAAGTTACCCCATTTTAATCCCCAGACTAAGGTTCCTGCAGTGCGGCACTGAGTAGGAACCTTATTTATACCCAAAAATGAAGAATCCCTCAAGGGAGTGGATTCTTGGGGTCTGCATTCATGCCCTTCCCAGCTGCCTTGCAGCTTGCCCTGGCTTTCTCAAACCAAGGCTGACTCTGTGAATCTTCCACATGAGAGCAGCGTCTAGCTCAGATTGGCTTCATCTCACTTGGAGAACATCCCGGTGAGTTTAATGGATTTCACTTCAGAGTAAACCTCTAAAGCAGTGTTTCTCAACCTGAGCAACTTTAAGATGGGTGGACTTCAACATGGCTGGCTGGGGAATTCTGGGAGTTGAAGTCCACCCATCTTAAAGTTGCTCAGGTTGAGAAACACCGCTCTAAAGGATTGCACCATGAGCCCCTTCGGGAGGGCGTGAGGAAGCCCTTGGCACGAGCTTCTCCTCTCCTCACCTGCTCATTCGCGACATACCAGCCTTGGGAAAGAAACTCCCTGCTGCTCGCCTTCCCTCCCAAAGTGGCGTTTGGGAGTAAGCGTGGCGGTCTCATGGTCGCCCCGCTTCTCCGCGGTCTTCAGCTGCGCGCCTCCGAAAGCCAGAACGCGCCCCCGGCGATGCTGGGAGCTGGAGAAACCGGTTTCCAGCCCGCCTGAAAACCCTTCCTGGGGCCGGGCTGTTGGGCGATGGGAAGGGCTCTCGTCTTCCTTGGCCGGATGTTTACAAAGCAGGTGTTTGTACTGGGGTGGGGCTGACCCCAAAGGAGTCCGGGACTGGAAGGGGCGTGATTTGTTGCCTTTTTAAAAGGTGAATCGGGAAGAAAGCGAGTTGCCGGCCAAACGAGGCAAGGCGCTTTGCTGCCGCAGAAGCTGTTTGCTTTGGCGGCTGAACTTTGCTAATCTTGTCTTCGAGTAGCCGCATAGAATTTAACTCTCTGACTTCTGATAAGTAAGTGCCGCGCAAGGCGTCTCCTAGAAGAGCCACGCCAGGAAGGCCCCTGGTTTGAAAGCAAACGGCTGAGGCAACGGAGTGGTTGGTTTCAGACGGCCCTAGGAATGCGTGGGGCCGAGGGGTTGTATGCTTTCTGCCGGAGCCCTTTAAAAGGCGAGCAAGGCTGGAAAAGGAGGGCACCCCCCCCCACAAGTCAGTTCTAGGTCTGTGGCTTTGTAGCTCACACCAAGATAAATTCAACAGTTTCAATTCAGCATAGTCTCAAACTTTAATGGATGGAGTTAAGGGTTAACACACACACATCAAATTAAGGCTACATCAACATGGAGACATGCTTGTCCCGCCAGCCACTGTCCCTGGATAGCGTGCTTGTATGCCTCTATGCCTCTACCCTAAGATCAGTCCCTGGTTGAGGTACTCCAACGGCAGCTTTATGTGGTCTGCTCCTCCACCTGACCTTTGTGCTGGAGCGAGTTGTGAGACGTGGTCAACGTGTAATGTGTAGGTTGGGCATGGGGTGGTAGGCAAATGTGACTTACATCTTATATGGGATCTACAGATCTGCTCTGACCCTTTCCTACGGCACCCCAGCACTGCCCCAGCCGCCCTTTCAGGATTTGTCAGTGTTCGGATGGGGCTGTGGAATGGTGTCCCCTGGTTGCTTACTCCTCCCTTTTGGGAATTTTTGGGTTGACTGAATGATGGGGTCATGTGAGCACAGCAGAACCTCACATTTATCTCCGCAGTTCATTCATTTCAGCAATGCCAATCGTTCCTCTCTGTTAGTCCAACAACACAGTGCCAACTCTGCCCCACAACTGCTTCTCAACATGTGTGGTATGTGCTGAATTGTGGAGCCATTGGGGATACTTTGGGGGTGGTGTGTGCTGTTCCTCCATTTTGGCCTGTGAGGATGCCATTATGAGGGATTTCCCCCACAGTGGCATTGCATGGGGAGCCAGGAACCACCTGGAAGGAAGTTCAGGGAAATCTGGATTCTGGAAGTGACAGCGACATTGTGCTGGCAGAGGAGAGCAACCTCTAGCACATAGGACACAGCATCGCATGGTACAATCCCACTCAGGAAGCTTTGTTGGAGTCCACTGAGGAATCTGCACAGGGTGATGTATGTACATAAAGAGGGTCTGGCACAGTTTGCAACCCCTGTTTTCAGATAGCAAGGACGTTTGCCTTTCCTTACAGTCATTGGGTCAATGGCACAACACCCTCCCACCCTCCCCCCGACTCTGCAAGTCACCAGCATGATGAAAATGTAGGGGGGAAAATTAAAAAGTGATCATTGTGTCAGTGAGTGGTGACATCACACGTGGCCACTGACATTTTAGGGTGTGGGAATGCAATAGCCAATCATGTCTCCTGGTGCAGTGCACGGCATAGCTATGAAGAGAAGAGAAGAGAATTCCAGCATTCCTGCTCTGTCTGGCTCTGGCAGAGGATGCCAGCTGTGTGGATTTGGCCTAAGCCATCATGTGGTTTGCTTGGTTTTGTCTTAGCATGCTGTGTTGAACACAGTTATAAAAGGTCGGGCAAGTTGTTCAAACCCAGCCAACTATTCATGAAACCATGATTAAATCATGCCTTGGTGTAATCCAATCCAAGAACGCATGATATGGTAAGAATCACTGCAGAGACATGGTGGTCCCTGAATGGCTGCATATGGGATTTCTTCAGACACGTTGTCCATTGGCCCGTGGTCAAGGTTGATAGGAGCAGATGCTTAATAAATAGTCGTGGGCCTGCAGACTGGAAGGGGTAGTTCTGTCATTAGGACACTAGCTATAATTAGGAAACTAGGATTTGTTTGAGAAAAAAATGCCAGTAACATTTAGAAAAGAATGACCATTTCTTTGGGCCTGGTGCTTTAATATTGCCCTCCTCCCATGGCTACAAAGCAGCTGCCGTTTGCTTACATTGGGGCACAAGGAGACCATATTGTCAGGCAAAACTCTTTGATTGAATAATGAGATTGGCAGCCAATCTTTGCTCTCCTCCAGGGTTGGTTATTTATTACTGGGCAACAGTCCCAGAAACACAGGCCATCCAGCCATAATAATAGCAGCAGTCTCTTCTAATGCATCTCAGCTCGTTGACTGTGAGAAAAAACTCAAGGCTCCTTTGGCAGGGAGCACTTGTATTACTACTGAGAAATATTTATACCCATAATTAGAAGGGGAAGTGTGAGGAACGAGAGCAAATGCAAGGAAATGCATTGAATGTGGTGGGGTTTAAGCATTTGAGCTGTGCACGGGATAGCAAGGTCTTTCTCCTCTGAACACTTGAACGCATGTAAATAATGCAAAAGAATTGTGATGGCAGGGAGCAGAATGGGAACCATGGTAAATCCTAAAAGAAATTTGAATAGGTTTTTTTAACAGGTGAAAGATGATTCAAAGCAAACCAAAAAAAAGGATTCGTTTAGACTGCGTCAGTATTGATCAACTCGAAATACCTGTTAGATCAGATTCTTCATGATTCGTATTGTGCTACTGCTGCAGAGGTTACAAGCAGGAACACTTTGCACACAAGTATCGTAGCTATTTGCTGTCTAAACTTGTGTAAAGCTGTGTTAAATTGCAAACTAATGCAGACAACCTCATTTGTAAATGGAATATCTTTTGCATTACCTTACCAAAGGGTTTACAATCAATAAATGAGAAGAGACAGCAAAAATCAACCATAGTATCACAACAGCCATTTCTTTCCATGTTTGTGTTATCTGCATTGGTCCGATATACTTGAAAACATTTTCTCCTGATGTCTTAAATGATGAAGCTATGGTGACAGAAATTAGGGTTGGTAATAAAATGAGGAAATTACAGTTCCGCATTATATAATTATAGTTCTTATACATTCTGAATAATGCAAAGCAATGAAACATCAAGTGATTAAAACTGCAATCTTGTATATATTTATCTGGGAGACACCCCCGTCAAATTCATTGGGGTACATAAAATTCTCGTGGGTAAAGCTGCAGATCTGTGCAGAGGTGCATGGAGGTAACCTCCTGCTGAACTGTGGGTTTTTTTCCCCCCAATAGGCATGCAATCTCTTTTTTCAAATGTGTATGTTACCTGTGAAGCTGAACAGTTATTATGTGGGTTTTATTATTCCTAGAGTAGACTACAGCATCCAAAGTATACACCATGCATACTTCTTCACTTAAGAGCTCGCCAAACATAGCTATGTAAAGTGAGCAGCCTGTTTACAATAAACCACTGTACTAGTAGGGACTCTCTGCTATCAAATTAGAGAGAAATCAGTATTATAGTAAACAGAGGTCAAAGATCAAACCCACAATTTCATATAAAATTCCAGTCCATGTACACAAAATATTACAATTTTTAAAAAGTCCAAGTCACAAGACCATCAACTACTCTTAAAGATAATCAAAAGCAGGGTAAGAGTAAAGGAAGTGAAATTTAAATGTAATTTTAATCCAGAATTTAATGCAAGGAACAATCATATAATGGACCTCTTTTAAATCTTGACAGCTCACTGTCAAACAAGCTCTTTTGTTAAATGGCTAACTCTCTTCTTATTCAAACAATGTCTTTAAAATGTCAGTTGTGATAATATTAACATATCCCCAGACTTTTGATCTCCTTGTCTGATGATGTGAAATTGGCTTTGTTTGTTTGTTTGTATGTATGTATGTGTGGGGAGAGCTACCCATTACATATAAGCTGTAATATTCTGTTTGGTCTTTTTCATCTATGAAAAATCAAGGGCTAAGCGAGCTGAAACTGCAACGCCACTGTCATTTTGCCTTTGCTATACTGTATGTCGTACGACAAGTAGGGGAATACAAATTATGATTCTTATGTACCAAGCATTTCTTTGAACACTGAAAACTAGATGTCAGAGAAAAGATTAGGCTTAAAGGAAGATTTTTCACATCTATTTCTCAATGTGGTAGACATGTTTATTAGTAAAGAAATTCTGGGACTTTGATCAGATCTGAGATAATGCCAGTCCCAAACTCAGCCTTTACGTGTAGCTGGTTCCATGGGCATCTGCAGGGGGAGCAAGAGACATCCCATACATCATGACATCATCAGGCAAATTATATATTGTATGTCATTATGATGCACCTGGGACAAATTACATAGTTTATGACAGGACATCATCATGGTTACTTCTGTACACCTCTTGTTCATACATAACATGAAGGCTTAATGTGATTTGTTTGTGTTGGACTTAGCATTATGTTCAAATCCATTATATGGCTTAGGGTTATGAGTTCACTGGGCAATAATTATTTGCTGAACAAACTATGATTTAAAAAACCTGGAACAGCATTATGTGTGAATGGAGTCACTGATTCCTGAATTATGTTAAGTATATCTGTTTAATAACCATCTCTGGCAGATTTGAAACTTGTTTAATACAGTTTGGTGCAATTTTATTACCAGGAACAGCTCTGATTCATTTTAAACATATTTAAACATTTTAACTCTGATTCAGTTTAAACATTTTAAACATATTAAACAATATGCTCTAAACCATGGCATGTTAAGAAAAACTCCATTTGAACAGACCTCCCTCATCATTTGTATGTTATTACAAATTCGGCCAAGTGTGTATGGGACCCAGGACAATCTTTCTAAGTCGTAGAATCACAGGATATAAACATTGGAAGGGGTCTGGGAGATCATCTAGCCCAACCCTCTGCCCAGAGCAGGATTCCACTATTACAACAGCCGCAAGAGATCGTTTAAAGACCTTCAGCAAGGGGGATTCACCACTTCCTGAGGCAGACTGTTCCATGATTGAACTGCTGTTGGGAAATTTATCCTGATGTCCAATCAAAGACTACTTGCTTGTAATTGAAACCCTTTTTGATTTCTGGAACCACTCTGAAAATTCTGCGCCATCTTCTCCATGGCAACTCCTCAGGTACTTGGACGTGCTATCATGTCTCCCCGCAGTTTTCTTCAGGCTAAATATACCCAAAGCCTCAAACCATTGCTTACAAGGTTTCCCTTCCAGGCCCCTTACCTTCCTGGTTGTTCTTCTCTGGACACGCTCTAGTTTGCTAATCTTCTTCCTAAAATACAGTGCCCAGAACTGGACACAATACTCTAGGTGTGGTTTGAATAATGCAGTACAGGGAGGAATGGTGATGTTTATTGATCTTGACTGCAGCTGCAAAGAAAAAAAGTGGATGTAGTGCTAGGCTGCATTACATTGTTGGCTCATGTTCAACTTGCGATGCACTCACATTCTGTTTGCACATCCAGTAAGGTTCCATCCCACATCTGCTGCCTTTTTCCTACCCAAAAGTAGCATCTTGCATTTGTCGCTGTTGAAATCCATCTTGCCGGTTTCTACCAATGTTCCAGCTTGTCAAGATTCTCCTGACCCTTGATGCTGTCTTCTAAAGTCTTTGCCATCTCCCGATGTTTCTGTCATCTGCACATTTGATAATCATATTTTCTAACCCCACATCCAAGTCATTTTTAAATATGTTGAACATAAGCCTTGCATAACAAATTCTTCTTAACTTTGTTACTTGTTAGTCATTTTATCATTTTTATTTGCATGTTCCCATGAAAGTTCTGTGGACAAATACAGTGTTTGTTTTTTATACAAATCATATGAGTCTGCTTCAGTGGTAATCTGAAATGATACAGTTTGGCCACAGGTTTGGAAGGACTGGCATTCAGCTCCAGATAATTTGACATCCTTGTTCTGTGCAGTAATCCCTGTATTTCCTTTCAGAAAAATGCATCCATCGTATTTTGTGTACCTTGACCTTCAGTACCAACCAATGCAACCAATGGCATTTTTATAAAGTGAATTTTTATAGATCATGGCAAGGGATGGTCGTGATCATAGCTGAAGCATCTTAGCAACACTTAGCAACTCATTGTAGAGATGTACAGGAGTGCACAAACTTGGTATGGCTATATCCTATGCTCTTTAACCCAATCTTTGAAAATAACATACACTGTGCATGTGATATTCAGTAGCTTTTGGGGTAGCTCGTCATGTGAACTAAGTTATAGAACTCACATTCAGCTACACCAATAGTGTTCAAGTTTCTGTAGGACATTTTCCTACCCTGATCAATTTATCAAATGTATATTGACCATCTATTTGATGATGATAGGGTGTGTTTGAAAGAGAACATGGTTAGACCTGAACCTCATATTATGATGCTAGACTTCTGATGACTTCATGAAAACGTCTATGGAGTTCTCTGGACACAACTCAGAAATAGTTTGCCATTGTCGTCTTCTGGGAAGCTTTTTTCAATTTCTCCATCTATCTTACAATTATGGCATTTCCTGGTGGTCTTCCATCTAAGTAACAAGGGCTAACCTTTGAGTTCAGAGATTTGGCTAGGTGCTGCCATCTAGTGGTTATGTATGCTAAGAGAGTGAATTGAAATGATGAGACAATTCTGCATGTGCATCTTGAAAAAGGTAGAGTGATAGACAAGCTATTTTCAGGGAATCTATTTTTCAACTGTAATCTGTTCAACAAAGTATTCTAAATTTTATTTAGCTGTTTAAAATTAAAAATACATGCGAGGTTGACTAAATTGTACTTACAGTAGTAAGAGACAAAGACTCAGAGCTGAAAGAGGTCTTAAAGATCAACCTGCTGCTTAGGACAGGGTCCACTAGAGCAGTGTTTCTCAACTTGGCAACTTTAAGATGCTGGCCAGGGGAATTCTTAGTCAACCTTGCGTGTATTTTGAATTTAAAAAAACACACTAAATAATAGATGCTGGGGTAAAGAATAGGGGCCTTGGAAATCTTGGAATGTCCCATACGTTATAGCAGATCTAGTTCCCCAGTGCTAGTTGATGCCCGCTTACACTCCATGACTAAAATCATAAGGGTTGACAGTGCGATCTAAACTAATAGCAGTAATCGCTCTTAGGGATCTCCCTTTGAGGTACGCTTTTGGAAGTGGGCAAGGGCAGCCAGTTCCCTTCCCCACTGCTGCTGTCCTCCCCCACAGACAGGATTGCCTCCATCTCAAATTAATTTCAGCTTGGATGGTGCTATTGCACTCTCTTTTCCTTTTTAAATGAGGAATGAGATAAAGAAGTTGAATCCAATGAATTCAGAACCTGCACACTTAAGAGGTTTTTCAGACCAAACCCTTTGCAGATCAACCACGAAAGATCAGAAAATAATGCAAATGTGCAGATTATCTATACAGCACCTTACTGAGACAAGAAACCTCCCCAAACCTATTTTACTTCACCAGATTAGTTGGGTAATATACACGCACGTTTCTAATTAGAGCTCTGGCTTTTTGCAGTTATAATTCGAAGGACAAATAGGTTTGCTCCTTGGTGTGATCCTCTGCCATTGTTATTCCAGCCTGCTAAGACTCCTAGACAGGGTCTGCATCTCCCACTGCAGACATCCAATCTGCAAAACACATCTCCCTAAGCATAATCCTTGCATGCAGAATACTGGGATGCTAAAAATAGCTTAGTTTTTGCAGAAGAATTGAGAAGGCATTCAGAAAGCCAGATGGCAGGCATGCAAATATAAGCCATATTATCTACCCTGGTGGTTTTCAAACAAACTTCCCTCAGGGACCTTTCCTGCACTGATTTTTTTTCGCCTTTACTAAGCCACCACCCTTACATTTGCCACTGAATTCCTGTGTGTTGTGGGGATTCTCAGATGTCTTCTAGAATGAATCTCAATTTGCACAGTGCAAAGAATAGCCATGTTGTGTCCATCTCTTTGAAACAAAACTTGCAACTGGGTTTTACAATAAAACTGGGGTGGGAGAAAAGCTGGGCTGGGGTGGGAGAAAAGCTAGGTGTGACACCAGGATAGTATTCAAGAGAATAGCATACTGTTTGCCAGGCCAGAAGTCAAGGGAAGAAAATAAAACAGAATGAAGTTCTCCTTAGCAAAAGGGTTTTAGAAAGGATTACATTCACCAGTTCAACAGTCCCTCCCACCAGCATGTTGCAATAGTCAAGCTGGGATGTAAGGAGGGTACGTATGTAATTGTTGTCAATGATCACAGTGGATACACATGTTGTTAATTGTGCAAATCCCAACTAGCTGAGATCAGGGCCAGTTTAAGAATTTGGGGCCCAAACCAACAGAAGGTTTGGAAGACACCTCATCTCGCCCCCACCATCACGCTCAGCTCTAGAGTAACATCACAGATGGATTCCAGCCAAACAAGAGGTTAAAACTATGGATTCAAAATGGAATACCCACAGTCCGAACTAAAAATTAAAGATGTAGCTGGAAGAAACATATTGGAGATAAATTCTTAAAACTTATTAAAAAAAAACATTTTTTTCCTTCTTTAGAGAGAGAGGTTTCCTTTGTAGAAAGAAAATAGTTTATTTCTGAAATTGTTTTCCTTGCTTTCTGTTTTCTACAGTTCTGTAAAACTGTTGTCACAACTGCCTCTAATCTTCTCTTTTACAAAGCAGAACAACAACATCCGCTACCATGAGAGAGTCCTCCTGCTTCGAAAGCAGTATCTTAGAGACCACCTTCCTACCCTCCATTTCCTGTCCTTTCATCAGTGAGGACCTGTCTTCTTAATCCACGACTGCTCAACTTTCACAAGAGTCTTTGGTGAAGAAGCTTTTGGAAAGGCCAAATGTTTGGTGTCCTCTCCATCCCTCTCTCTACACGCCTGTACATGCTGTCAGGCATGGCAGTTGCTGAGCATCTTGGGAATTGAAGTTGGAGTGCACATCTGGAAGTCACCAAGGTTGGGAAATATTGAAATAAAAGGTTGTTTTCTAAAGGGAGACACCACCTGAATGGAAACACACTTTGCTTAATTCAAAAGGACACATGCAGAGCACAAACACACACATACCCCACACAAGGTTTTGGTTAAAAATGTTACTGAAGCATTTTTGAAAATGATCAGTATATAAAATATATTTTCCAGAAATGTCATGTGAAATTTGCCTGCTTTCATTGGGGAGGCCAATTTTTTCCTATTATGAATTTGATTCTATGTTTAGAATCTACGGGACATTCCTTATCATATTTATTATGTTTTCAACATATTCTAGCAATTTGAAAGTTGAAAGGTCAGTGCCTTGTCATCAGGAACTGATCTTTCTTTTTGAAAATAACATTTTTGCTATGTGTATTAAAGGTTATTTTATATACAGTATTTAGAGATTGTCTTCTGTTTCTTTTCCTGCAGGGATCAACATGATGGAAAGAAAAAAGAGCACCCCAAATTGAAATCAAGTGGTACTAAACAAGGAAGTTGATTATAGATGGAAGAGATTTATGGGGATTTCAATCAGGGAGGCTTATGGGCGTAACACATGAAGACGACTTGACTTGGTGGTTGTGGATAATCTTGTTCCATGTCCAGTTTTCACACATATGGAATAAATGGAATCCACCCGTATTCAAAGCCCCCAAGGCTTTCTTCTGCTTTGTAATTTACTCTTACAAGATTTTTGTTTCTAAGGGACTGTAATCCCACCGCATATGTACGACATGGTGGGGGTTAGGCAATGCCACTTTCTAGCTGATTGAAAATAGTTGGGCTGTCTGAGCTGCATGGAGAAGTACTGTACATGATGAATCCACATAAATCCAGCTCAAAAGTTTTGGCTCCATAAAAGAGGCAAAGCTGGGTGAACCCAAGAATTCTTTATTTGATCATCATAAAGTCACTATTACAAAGTATAGTATAAAATATAGTTATTAAAGACAGTATTTTCCTCCCCAAAGAGTGATGAAAGTTGCTATCTATACAGTGGGTAGAGATTCAACCAAGTCTTTAAGATCAGTTGATGTGTTATACAGGAATCTGTCTCAAAATTCCTTATTTATTTGCATTAAACTTTTAAAGCGGTGATTGTAGAATCCCCCTATCAGCCTTTTTCACCTTGGTTGGGAACTGTATTCCAAATCAAACTGGGGGGAAGCTCTTTACATGAGAAGGGAGAGGAAGGAAGTTATTGTTTTTATTTATTTATTTATTAGGTCTCTATAGCCGCCCATCTCAACAGGTGACTCTGGGCGGTGTTGTTTGCATAATTGTTTTATTATGCAGCTTTCTTCTACTCCCAACACTAGTACTGGAAATGGAAACCAAGCTGGATATGAACATTGTTTAAAGCAGAGCTGGGCCATCTTTTGGTGGCCAGATGCCATATTTCACGTTTGGGGAAAGTCTAAGGGCCATATTGGGTTGTGTGGTGATATGAAATGGGCAGGGCCATGTCAGAATTATCATAATTTTTTTTAATGATTTTCTGGGAGGAGGATTTAAAACCAAAATGAAAGCTATTTTGGGGCTTTCATTAGTTCTTTCTACATGCCTTGTTCTTCTGCAAAGTGCCGTAGATCAGTTCTGAGACAGGAGGAGCAAGTGTGCAGTAGCAACCACAGTGGTAGTTCCTGAAACCCTCTTGGTTGAAGGCTACCCTTAGAATCTTGATTGGCACAACGATTGATTCATGTGGCTATAATGCTGCTCTAGTAATTACTCCTCTGAATTGCTTAGAAAAATGCTTCTGTTAAATCAAGGGACTGCAACTTTTGGATGACAGAGGGGAAAGGATTCCACACATGTGGAGTCCTTGGGGTTCTCTGAGCTTGGTTGTTTTCTTGCAAACATTTCGTTACCCAGCTAGGTAGCATCTTCGGTGCACAGTGCACTTCAGCACCGAAGATGCTACCTAGCTGGGTAACGAAACGTTTGCAAGAAAACAACCAAGCTCAGAGAATTCCACAGTTCAACCCTGAGCTACACATATTCACTTCTATTGATTCCACACATGTTGGGGAATCCGGGACTGTGGTGGGTGAATGCTACTGTGAAGAATATGGCTCTATGCCCCCCATGTTGACAGGACCTGGATTTTCGCTCCTCCCCCATTTTATTTATTTATTTATTTATTTATTTATTTATTTATTTATTGGAGGAGGTTGAAGGGCATTTGTTTGTTTCTAAACTTGTTCTACTGCCAGTTATCAAATTCTTTTTCAAACTGAGTTCAGCATATTTAAGGCTTATACTACACTTTGACTTCTCTGCGTAAAAATGATGGGAAACTGATTTTTGGCAATTGCAGTTAGAGGGGGCTCTGGAAGCTTTCAAAAATTACCTTTGGGAGTTGGATGCAGTTTGGGGGCCGTAATTTCTCTACCTTACCATTAACTATCATCTGAATGTTCACAAGCTGCCCTGATCTCCACAGATGAATATGTAGCTAATCCCATGAAAGGAAACCAGAGTGGTCTTGCAGTAGGGACAAGCAAATCTCCTGCAAGAACATGAATGGTAACTACTGTGAAAGCACAGAGTCTAGGATCAGATTTATGAATATCTAATTCTAGATCTCATTGTGCTATCAGGTGTCAATTTCATGGAGAGCAACCTGACAAAAACAGTTAAAGGTTTTCTGACGGATGTCCATCCTTGCCTGTTGAAGGGAAGAAAAAAAGGTTTTGTGAGGTTTCTGCAATCTTAAACATAATCAGAAGTGATCTCAGGGGAACTCAAGGGTTATATATTACAGAAGCAGGCTATTTGCTCCATTAATTTTAGTAAGAAGGCTAAATTCCTTGCTGAAGCCTAAATAAGAATTAGCTGAACTTAAAATGGAATTCATGGTTTTTGTGACTTACTTTCTGGGTACATGTGCGTGTTTAAATATAAACTAAGAAATAGCCACTTCATAACAGCTGTTCTTATGCCAAATATGGTAATCTTGACAATGCACAGCCCAGGGTGTGCTATGCCATAATTTTACTAGTGAGAGCAGTAGTGCCACTGGCATCTGGCTGCTTCCCTGGCATCCTGTCCACCATTCCCAGGCCTTGAAATGTCTTGCAGTTACAGATATTTGGCTTGAATGTTACGGCTTAAGAACTCCTTCTGTAATGCATTGTTCCTTCCCACCATGCACAGATATTTTCCATGGCATCCTAGCGCTGCCAAAGCATAAGAGATGATGTTACAATTGTAGGAAGAAGGGAGGGTGATAGTCTTTGAAGTGGCTTTTGATGAGATTCCACTTGATGAGATTGTGCATGACGCTAACCACAAAGGGAAACTCAACTATTCATTGAACAGAGAGTGATTTTAAGTCAGAAGCAGCAGCAGGAACAGAAGGGTGTCATTAAAAACTTGAAGTGCTGGTCCAAGTGCAAACAGGATAAAGGCTTTTGCTCTGTGTTTCAAGTTGCTTAGAATTATTCATGGACAATATCAATTCAACTTCCCTGAGCACACCCCCCCCCCCCGCCCCGCTTGAAAGCAAAGGTATCATTATCATTTTTATTTTAAAAATTAACTTATTTAACTATTGATTACACCATGGAATGACAAGACAGATTCTTTAAACAGTGATACATTTGCCATTTCCAATGGGGTTGTGTGCTAGCCCCAGACCAGTTCAATCTGTTCTTTGCTTGCATGTTGTCATGTGCTCTTCAGGGTCTGAAGGAGGGAGTGTACATGATACCGATTGAATGGCTCTCTCTTTGACCTTCACCGCTTGAATGCATGGATGAAGTGCCTCCATACAGTCATCCAAGAAACCCTCTTTGCTGATGACTATGTGCTTCTTGCACACAAAGAGAGTGATCTACAGTTGATGCTGAACAAATTCTCAGAAGTTGCTATGCTCTTTGGCCTGACTATCAACCTGAACAAGACTGAAGTACTTTACCAGTTCGTGCCAAATACCAACCCCATAGAACCAAAAATCACTGTTGACGACACCCAGCTGACAAGTGTAAACACCTTTAAATACTTGGGAAGCATCATCTTGAGTGATGGGTCTTTAGACAAAGAAATTGACTCCAGGATCACCAAAGCCAGCCAGGCCCTAGGGCAGCTGCATACTAGAGTGCTCAATCAACACCACATCCGTATTTCCACAAAGCTGAAAGTCTACAGAGCTGTAGTTATCCCTTCTCTCCTATATGGATGTGAGTCCTGAACTCTGTACTGAAGGCACATCAAACAACTGGAGAAATTTCACATGTGTGCTCTCCGCTCCATCTTCAGCATTCATTGGCAAGACCATGTCTCCAACCTGGAGGTCTTGGATTGTGCAGAGCCCACCAGCATTGAGTCTCTGATTATCAGAGCCCAGCTGTGGTGGGTGGGACATGTCATCAGAATAGATGACCACTGTATGCCTTGCCAGTTCCTCTATAGTGTACTGGAGTCTGGGAAGAGACCTCAAGGTCAACCACCCAAGCACTACAAAGACGCTGTGAAAGAAACTCTATGCCACTGTGATATCCAGCCAAGGGAACTGGAAGCTGCAGCTGCTGACAGAACCTGCTGGCAAGCCTTGTGCTATGAAGACTCCACCGACAGGCACCACCAAAAATTGATAGAAAACTGAGTGGTGTCACAGAATAACACCTACAGTTACTACAACAATGGACTTCCAGTGCCTCCAACGTGCTAGACTCTGTGCTTCTGGACTGGGACTGCAGAGCCACCTCCGTGTCCACAGATGAACTGCAACAACCGCGTGTCTTCTTTGAACCCAAAGGACTACCATATTTAACTATTGATTATATTATGTGCCATCAGTTTTAAAACCACACTCATCTTCTTCCAATCTAGCCTCTCTCAATATATATTCAACATATAGATTGAATAAATAAGGAGAATATATAGCCTTGTCTCACTCTTTTGCCAACCTGGAATGGAACATGTTTCCATTTGGATGGTGGCTTCCTGTCCTGTATATAAGTTTCTCATGAGGCCAATGAGATGTTCTGGGATTCCCATTTTCCTAAGCACATTCCACATCTTGGCATGATCGACACAATCAAAGGCCTTTCTATAATTAATGAAGCACATATTGACTTCTTGTTGGTATTCTTTTGCTTTCTCAATTATCCAGTGTGCATCAGCAATCATGTCTCTTGTTTCTTGGCCTTTTCTAAGTCCAGCTTGAACACCTGACATCTTCCTTTCATGCAGAGCTGTAACCTGCATTGGACGATTCTAAGCATTATTTTGCTAGTGTGTGAAATTAAGGATATTTTGCGAACGTTTGCACATTCTGTTAATTGGGTGCCTGCATATTAACAAGATGTCTTTTAAAAATGTTTTAATACATTAATCACTTTTAAGCCAATCTCCATAAAATGGAAATAAATTAATTTTCTTTTTCTGTCCTACCAGATCTGTTTCTATCCCCTGTCAAAATCTTCTCTATGTAGGATTTCTGTTTGTATTTTCTAAGGAAGCCTACATATTGACAGTGTTCAAGTAATAAACAACCACAGTGTCACACAAATGAATATTCTATTTGTTGTAAGTTTTACTTTACACAAACATTCAATTTTAAGTCTCATTTGTGCAAACAACCTATTGGACTACATTTGTTCGAGTTTAAAAGTGGGAATAGTTTTCTCCTTTCCCCCCAAGGAAGATAGCTGTAGCAAAGGAATAGGATTGGTATATGTTAGACATAATTCAGAACACATATAAGAAATCTCTTGTTACCCAATTTTTACCATGCATAAGAGCCCTATTAAAACTGTAAATTGACAGCCGTTCTATACGCAATATTATTATTTTTTCACAGCAGCCAGATGGTACAGAGCAGATGATTTTTTGCTTCTAAAGAGGGACTGCATTTTAAACAGCTCAGCAGTCTGAAACGTGTCCTCTCCTGCCACGTGGGGAGGAGGCTATGCCTCTGACCCCACAGCAGAGCCACCATCACCTGGAGACCCCTGCCTCCTTGTTCTAATCACTGCCCCAGGTTCTGCCAAAGCAGATCCAGCATTCAGCTGCTTTCTTTACATTTGCCTCACTTGTTCAAGAAACATTTCAAAGAGAAAGCAAACAGCCAAGGCTACTGTTACCAAGGAGCTCAGCTGTGCCAATGTACTCTTCATGTGTAATTTCCCCTCGTATTTTCTACTGACATTTTCCTGACACCTTGGCTTGAGAAGCCATTTTGTCCTCAGAAAAAAGGAGCAAGAATAACAGCCTCAAATATCACAGAGAAATCAGAGCCTCAAGAATAATTGGGGTCCTCCAATGATTAGCCCAAAGGGGGATTATGTGTCTTCTTGATTAGATCGAACATAGAAATATGTGCAAATACTTATTTAAGCCATGGGATCACAAAGGAACTTGCAAATTCAATGCCTTGGTGAGGAAAAAATACTCCAGCCCTGACCTACAACTGGCAAGGTAGTTCAGGTCATGATATCTATTTATTATTTGTAACATTTGTGCCTTGAAATGTTTTTTCCCTCATAACTTTATGTATCTATTTGTCCCTTCTTGCTTTGGATTGGGTTGGGTTTTAGTCAATCAGAATGAATTTGTAGTTCATAACCAGGAACTTCTCTGAGATTTTCTTTCATTCCACCATCACTTGCTGTTAATCTAGCTGCTCTGCTCAATTTGGAATCTAGCATCAAAATGATTGAGTTTTTTGTGCTCTTTCTCTTGAAACCTGTAATTGCAGCTGAGTCTGAGGACTTTTGGTCATTTTCTTTTGTACCTGAACTTCCATCATGTTTGTGGGCTTTTGCTCAGCTATAAGATTAAGCCAACATTCACCTGGTCTCCAAAGCTGTTCCTCATGATTATTTTTTCCTAGCTTTCCTTCCTTGAATATCTTTTTTTGGAACTTGCTTTGTGAGATCAGTTTATGTTGTATACACAGAAAGAAGGTTTTATGCAGAGTACAGTGCTAACTGAATCCAAGTCTGGCTCCATCCAACCACATTTTACGTGTCAGTTGCTACTTTTCAGATCAAAAGTTGGAGTGATCAGATAGACTTTAGAGCAGTCCCATTTATTTTCGTATCAAATCCTGCAGTTCTAAGAGCAAATGAGCCTCCTTTTGGTCTTCTCATGAACATCAGAAGAACTTATGATAGAATTCTATCCAATATATAATAATTAAAGCTTTTTCTCTGTAGTAGTGTTTTCAAGGTCCTTTAGGTGACTTGAGACATCTTTGCCTCCTTTACATTCACAACATAAGCATGAAGATTTGAGAGGAGCCTGCACTCACACTACTGTGATTAAACCAGAACAGATGTGTTTTGTGTTGCCCTTGGTCAACAAAAGTTAACTCTACGTGTGTACATTTTAGTTCTCCTTGCTTCCCTAATTTATATCCATTTTGCCCATTACTGTATGTTCACCAGCACTCAAGATTTTCTCATTTTTACAGCATTTGCTTGCTTTGCCATTTCCAGAACTTCCTTCCACTTCTTATTTTGCAAATACTAGCTTCTCAAAATTTCACCTTTTTCTATTTCTCCCTAGGGGCATTTGGAAGAGAATATTACAGTCCGTGTGCTTAGATAAATATATTTTCCCTTTGTAATATATGTTCCTGATTATGCATATTAAAAAAATGAAATACGTTAAGTTTGGATTTGAATGGGTGTATAAGCTAATGCTCCCCACTTCAGAAGTAGTTATTCCTCATTGTTGATGCACAGTGCATAGTTATGTTATATGCATGTTACACTTTTGCAAAAGATTCTTCATTCTGACACTTGATGTGCCTGTACAACAGTACAAATATGATATACATGTGAATGGTGCATGCATGATAATACTACAGCAGCCCAGAAAACACTGACTCTGCAATGGGCTGGATTCACAGGATGTTGTCTTTCTGGGAAGGAAGACAGTGAGGTCTGCTGGGGGCATTTCCCAGGAAACCAGCATCTGGCCGTGATGAAACACTGGAGAACATCTATATAGGTATCAAGCTTTCTTTGGTTCGTGCACAAGTATGTTCTAATGTCTGCAGTGCCAACACATTTGTTGCCATTTTAATGTTTTCTTAGGGCTGACGGGCACTTTCCTCTTTGGGTTTTGTTTAAGTCTTTTGTCTTCCTGTTTCAGAATTCAGCCCAGTTCTCAGCACAATATTCTCAGCAGGCTGAAGAGGCTTTGTACTACTCTTTTGTTTCCCTGTAGGTTTCTGAAGGAAAGGACTTCGCCCCTGTGTTCACTAGCGGCAGCAATATGTATTGTTGAAATCAGCATAATCCCATTTACTCAAGTAGCAACTCTTTTGTTGAATTCTCAGGGAGAGCAGGTGCTTTAAAAATATACTTATTGGCATGTCTTGACTCTCTTCATTAAAAGCATGGAATCATGACGTTGGAAAGATGGCAGAGGTCACCTAGTCCATTCTTGGCACTCTTACACTTTCAGTGCTAAAATCTCCATTGTGAATGGTCACATTAATATACTATTTTAATCTGGTGTAAGGTGTCTTACACTTGTCCTTTCTTTTAAACTGTTTCGTTTGGTTTGGTATTTCTGTTTTTTATGTTGTTAACCACCTCTATGAAACGAAAGGAAGATATGCACTGAATAAATGAATGAGTAACATCCCTGATTGCGGTGAAGTCTGTAGTTATCCTCAGCTGAGTATGCTTCATTGCAACTCTTTTGCAGGCCTTTACTACAAAAGAGAAGAAAAACAAAATGTTTTTCAAATAAAACAAAGATGTAAGAACAAATAAAAGAAGCTAACAAACAAAAGTTCAGTAATTACAGCTATGTGAAAATTACTACAAGTCAGTTTTTAAACAGCAAACTGAACCTTAACCATATGAAATCATATTGTTCAGTTTTTTCCTATATACCAAGAAAAAGTGAATTCAAAGGCTGCAAACAGGCATGTTTCATCAAGCCAAGCTTTGAAATCTCATATACAAGTGTCTTTCTATAAACACATAATGATATTTTTAGCAACAATCCATGCACTGTAAATCTTGAGTTCTTCATAGCTAGATCAATTTCAAATTTTGGAAGATAATTTAGCAATGCATTAACATCATTAAAATCTAAATATTCTTCCAAGAACATGGTTCACAATAATAGGAATTTCAACCAATACAAAGCAATCAAGTGTTTACTGAAGTGCCTTCAGTTGATTGCATCTCCAATATCAAGCAGACAACCAATGCTTTTTAACCATCCATTGAAGGGTCCTGTTAACTCAAAAAAGTTTTTTTTTTAATTAAACTCAAATTAAGATCATAAGACATATATTTAAGGTGCTTAAAAGCTTAGGCCATTGATTTTGTAAATTGAGAGAATCCAATTCTCTATTTCAAAGTTCTTGTAAATTAACAGTATTTATTTTAGTAAAGTTTATAAATTGATAATAAAATTAAATTGTATCCTGGAGTACATTTAAAACCACAAGAGTTTCAGAGGCTCTCAGTGCATCTGATTCAAAGAATATAACAAATGTTGTATCTGAGGATATTCCCTTTCAACTTTTTTGCAGTCCTTCATCTTCAACATGTGAAGATTGACAGAACAACCAGAAGTGTGGAGGCACTGACGCAGAGCTTGCCTCTAGTATACCCTTTTGAATCTTTGACTGTGCAGGATAAATATCTGCTCAAGACTTCTTCCCCTTTGTGATTCAAACTCTGCTACAGGCAAGAATGTGGGGTGCAGGACAAAGACTCTCAATGACAGTTATAGCTATTGGAGACGAAGATTCTGCTGTAATGTTCACAATTTCAAAACAGGCAGAGAAAGATGTTCTCTCATTAGACATTCATTAAAGAGTAATATTTAAATCAGAGCTTCATTCCATTGCAATTGGCTTAATTCCCCTTTAGAAATCTCTTGTGGAGGCTTAAAGGACATTCACACAGCAGAGATCTGTGGGCAGCTTGAAAATTATTTTAATAAGTTATCAAAAACACTTGTTTAAGCATTGCCTAAGGAGACTTTCTTCCCTGATGTAGCCAGTACATAAAAGCTCTTGACTGAAGGTTCACTGAAAAATATTACATTTTTTAAAAAAAATCTTATGAACTTTCTGGTCATAACAGACTGAGGTATGGCAGTCTGACAATGGGACATCTTCCGATTTTCAGTAAGCATGAGAACCCCAGTAATAACTGCTGTGGAATTTTTAGAAAAACCCCAGAGTGATAAGGAGTACTTACACAGTGCAAAGACTTGGCTATTTAATCCAGGGTTGATAGACAATGCAACCTTTTTGCCTACATTGGTGTAATTACTTTTCATAATGAAAAGGGAAGCTGTATTTTAATAAAGTTCTGGGAAAAAAATCTTTCTCACTTCTCCCCCCACCCCTAGCAATAAATGAATTGTTCAATGAATAAACATATGGATCCAACATATAGGCTGGGCTCCTCATAATGTCAGGCCCCTTGCAATAATTATTCATCCAGCTCAATTAAAAGCTTCTGCATTAATCAGCAAAGGAAGCTCAACAGTTTTTCCTAATCAATGGTTTTATTTCTAAAATATTATTTTAACAGAGTATTTCCTGTAATAGTTTCTATTGTTGTCAACATTGATTTAGGGATGGGTGCTTTCATAATGATGTGAAAATCCTTGCCTAGGGATAAACTAGGGATTAAAGCCTTGGAAATAGAAGAGATCAAAGGGCTATCAAGGACATTGCTCTCATTCCTAGACAAATATTAAAAATAACCATACCAACTCCACATCTATTATCCCTTGGACCAGCAATGTTCAGGTTATAGCAGTGAGACCTCAGCTGTCTCCCATAGGACAGCCTGCATAATGCAGTGGTTAAGGTGCAGGGCAGGGGTTTAGGGAGACCCAAGGCCCAATCAGTGATGGCTCTGACTAAGTGACTTTAAGCTAGTTATGATCCCTCAGCCAAACTCCTCTCACAGAACTCTTGGGGTGAGGATAATATGAGTTTAAACTCCCAAATATACCACTAAAGTAAAGGAGGAAACAGGATATGGATGTATTTGCAAGTAAATAAATGGAGGAAATTTTAAACTCACAAATCCCCACTAAATCAAGGAGTGGAATCAAAGAGCTGATTCCTCACCTACATTTCTTTAAAACTCAAAGGCTAGATTCTGATGACTTTTAACAAAACTAAACATCTTGTAGCAGTTTTCTTTCCCATGGATGATATAAAATCTCCTTGTCTTCTTGCCTCCTAATGGCCTTTGCATCTGGGAGATAAAAGGTGGTTCAGCACCTCATCAAAGAACAAACAGAAAAGTATTTAAGGTTTTGCGTTCAGTTGTAGCTTCACTGGAGAATCCCAGGGGCTAATCAACATTTAGGGAGGTGGTAGATGTGGGCTTGTCCAGAAGAGGACTTGGTAGTAAGAACCATCCATCTGAGATGAATCAGCTTTGATCTATAAAGGCTTATCTAAAAAAATTGTGCTTCCCTTCCAGGTGCTGTTAGACCAGTGTTTTTCAAACTTGGCAACTTTAAGATGTGTGGACTTCAGGTCCCGGAATTCCCCAGCCACCATGCTGGCTGGGGAATTCTGGGAGCTGAAGTCCACACATCTTAAAGTTGCCAAGTTTGAAAAAACACTGTGTTAGACTATTTGTTGCATTCATTACAATGGAATAACATGGTTGCCTTTAACTTGTTTAGAACAGATTTCAAGTCACCCCCCAGATGGGTTGAGGTAACGGCCCCCAGAATTCCCAACCAGTATGCTGGGTTGAGGAAGACTTCTTTATAACTCATGGAGTTAAACATTGTGATCAATTTGCCAGGGGAGTCATGGCAGAACCTGTCCTTACTGGAATTCAGTGATATATATTTTATGAAGTATAAAAAATAAAATGAGTTGGTGGTGGCAAAGACCACTTCCCAAGATGTAATAATGGAAAATTCCCTTCAAGAATCGGTGTTTAGACCTCACAAAAATGCGCAGCAAATTGCACTGTGATTTATTTGTCAAAGTCTTTATAGGCTGGGCGTTACTTTACCCCACAGCTGGAGTCAATTTTTAATATTTAAAAGTGGAAAGAAAGCAAAACCTAAACACATACAGATTTGTCTGTTTTAGATTGTGCCTTTCCCAAACATTACTGTTTAGAACTGAATCCTGAATGTTTCTCTGGAGGAAGGGGCAACTTGTATTATAATCTGGGCTGGGCTGATGAGACCAAAAGGTCTCTTCAACTGCACCTTCTATGATCTGAGATCCATAACTTCTTCAGCATCAGAACACTGCTATTGCATTATTTTCCCCCTTTTCCTGAGAAGAAATATGTGTCAGATATATTTGTCTTTGTTGTCCTGTCTTTTATGGGGCAAACACTAAATATACTAGGTGTGGTACAGTGAACTGTGTTTAAAACTCAGCAGTTGACTGAACAACTGCCAAGGAAACAGATTAAAAGAGAAAGAGAGAGGTGGCATTGCTGATTTACATCAGTCTTGAATCACACACAATTAGGGCAATTGCTATAGCATTGTACAACAAGAAATTTTCCCAATGTCCTTCAACTTTATTTGCTTAGCCAGAAGATGCAAACAGTGTAACAGCCCCAACGACAAAGAGATCCAACCTCAAGGCACATCTTGCAATCAAAATAAAAGAATCTGTCTTTGGCAATTTATTTCCAGCTGCTTTTGGAAATGTTCAAGATCAATTTGAGAACTAGGCATTGACTTGTATGGGCATCCTTTACTATTTAGTCTAGATCACTCTCTTCACTTTTCAATTCCAAACCAATTCATATTGTTTAAGTGTGCCTGTGATCATACCACTGACAAATGCACACTGTGGGAGAAGGCATTTTCTTTTGTTTAAGTTTCTATGTCCAGGCAGGTAATAACTTAAAATCATAGAATCAAAGAATGTGAATTGGAAGTAATTTAGTACAAGCATTTGCTTAGTGCAGGATTTAGGATGTAATGTCAGCATCCCTGACGGACATTTTTTTTAAAAAAACAAGCATCTGTTACATGCATTCTGGTTGGGTAGAAAAGGTATGAGGAAGCTATTCCCTATGCCATTCTTCTGATAGTCAGTTTCACTGTATCATGGCAATTTTGAGCCACTGGGTTAGTCCATTAGCAGTTCTAGCCCATAGATTTTACCCCACCAAGCATCCCAAATAGCTTAGCTTTGGAATGAACTCTTCTAAAAATCCATCTTCTTTCCACCAGTTGGACTGGGGTCATGAGGAAGGAAAGACTGAATTCTTTCGTCCCCTCCTGCAGTTACTAGAAAGAAAGGGGAAATATGTGCATTAATTATGCTTAGGTGTTTTCCTGTATGTAGCTTCTAGAATTATGGGAGATGGGGGAACTGTAGTCATGGCAAGGGGATGGGAAAGGATTTGGCTCCTTTCTCCTATGGTGTAGCTCTGACCCAAAATACACAGATACAGACACAGATACTTGCGTAATGTAGCTGCTTTCAAAAGAAATCACATTGGGGGATTCCATCATGATCTTAGATAGACACCCTTAGCTTGAGTTGAGCTGGACTCTTGATAATGACAGGAATCCACCCACGCAGGATTTTTGGCAACCATATAGTTGAGGTTGTTGCTGCATCCTTCTGGGATCTTTTTTGACTTTCCAACTCTTCCAGTCATTCCTAGTTGTCTCTCATCCAACCAAGCCTGACCTGACAAGGTTGGTCAATTTTTTTCTCTGTAACCTTGTGAATCCACTGCCAGTCCGTGTGCGCTAGATGAGCTAAGGCTGTTTAATTCTAAGTCATTTAAAGTGGAATCTAAAAACACCTATAAATATTGTGTGAATCAATGTAACCACATGACTTCCTCTGCAACTATCATGAAGGTATCCAGAATATCCATCCATCCATGCACAGATAGCAAATTGCATCAACTGGTCAAAGCAATCCATGTACATGTGACCACCTTCATGCAAGTTCCTATAAATCTGTTGACTGGGTTTACACACTGGATTAAGCCAAATTTTGAAAGCATAATTTGTTGAACAAGCCCCATTGCTCTAGCTCACATGTAACATTAAGCTGAAATAGGTAGGTTTACATGTCACACTGACAAGCCCCATTATGATAGTGGGATGTGGGAGGTTAGCCAGCCCCTTAGCTGAAAGTATCTGACCCTGCATTATATCTGCTGCAGCTTGTCTTCATTAGCAGGAGACCTCATTCAAAGGTCTACTGAGCTGCTAGGCTCTTCTCACTAATTTTCAAGTAGTGAGTCACTCGCCTAAAAGAAACAAGTGGAATCTTCTTCTCATGCACAGATTTACCACTTCAGACCTTGTCTCTGAAGCCTTGTTTACACACAAAGCGGATAAAATAGGACTAATAGCTTCCCCTAGTGATAGAAGGGGCTGCATTACCGTCTTTCTGCAAAGATGTTTTAAAAATGACAGGGGATTTGTTTTCAATGTTTCTCTTTCAACTGAACCCAAAAATCTCCTTGCAACTAGCCAACCTGCCCAGTAGGAGATGGGCTCGTTTAGGATGTTTCCCTGGAAGTACGAAATGCTACGTGCAGGGAGGGGTGCTTTTTCGACATGATGCAAACATCCCTCACTTGCGATATTAATGATATCTCCAACACTCCTGCTGCATCCAGCTTCTGTTCAGATCAGGCCTTAAGTATGGGTTGTGCAGTTTGGGCCACGAGGGTTAGAGGAAGGCTTTGGCTGCAAGGAATATGGTTGCCAGAGCCCCTCCTAAGATTGCAATTGCCACTTTTAATGTGACAAAAGAGCACATGACAATAAAGAAGCAAGAATCGTATGAACTGCATTTAATAATTAAATGACATTTTAATCACATTATGTGTAATCCAATTTAAGTATTGTTCTTTCTACCAGACTCGTTTATTTTGGGGAGGGTGGCCCCCGCACCCAAATTATAGACCTTTGCTGCATCCCTCCCCCCCAAGTTGCTGATCGTTGCTTTAGATGGGGCCTTCAAAGATGCCACCTTGGAGAGTTTCCACTCGAACTGGTCCTCCTTGCAGCAACATGCAGGATGTGGGGAACTGTTTGTCTGTTTCCTCCATCTTGCTGCTCCAACCCACTGCTCTGCACACTTCTGCAGCCTCTCACAATCAAAACAGGACGTGGTCCATAGACTCACTTGGAGGGATTCTCGCATCCACAAGGAGCCTTGCAAAGCCTCTGTTGGGAGAGATGGAGTATCAGTTATTATTGTCATGGAGATAATGCCAGGCGAGGGAGTTGAGAAGCATTACGATCTTTCTCAGGCTTCCTCTTTTCCCAGACTGATGCTCTGTTTGGTACAAGACTCGTGCCAGATGACAGCCGCTTCCAGCTCCGCAGAGACGCTCTGTGTTTTAGTAAACTGCATATGGAAACATGAACACACTTGGAAAAACAAAGGCATGTGCCTTGCATGGCATATCACACTTCATGGCCAATTTCAGCCTCAGAGCTCTATTGTTCTGCTGGTGATTGGCAGCAGTTTCCCGAAATGCTGCCATGGGTGTGTTTACCAACACAGCTCTATTCTTTAACATACACCATATGTCGGAATTACAGAGATGAAGGAGAAGGCTCCCATTTGGTAATGCTGATTGGACTTTTTCTTTTTTTCCCCTTTTCCTTTTCTAGTTTTTATATTATCTTCCCCCAGTGGAGCCAAAATGGATGCCAAATGGAGCCCAGGGTAGATCAGAAAAGCGATCCATTGGCCATGAGTGCATCTTGCTCAAGCGGGAGAGAGGAGCCGAAAGCCATTCTCTCCCTTAGTGGAAGACAGCTCAAGAGAGTCTTAATTTTGCCCCCAGGCCATGTCATTGGTGGCTTAAACCTTGGCTTTGAAAACAGTACCAAGAGACATTCACAGCTGTTGTGCTAAACTGTGTTGGGTTGTTTCTGGCTGTGTTGGACAACAGAACAAGAAGTAAGTTGTGAAGTTCTGTCCTCATGGTTCCCAAAATGAAATCATAAAGTAAGACTATCATCATTTTTAGCTATAGACATGGAACCTTTATATTCCAAACAGCACAGGTCAGAGCTGGCTTAGGATCCACTTCCATTCCAGAAAGAAAAGCCATTGGGCTGGCAGCTGAATCTGTCTTTAATCTTGGCAAGGGGAGCTGCATTTTCAACCCTGGACTAGATTCTAGTGTGGTCCAGTTAGGTAGCAAGCAACTACATTCCTGTTGGTTTGTATGATATATCTACTAAGTTAAAAACAAATGTAAAATACTTCATTCTTTATGTTTAGCATATTCAGTTTCTCTTAAATTAAGCTACCTTGATTTTTCTCATTGCTTAATACCTTGATAGTGAGAAATAAAGTTCTTGTGTTGAGTAAAAGACATTCAACCCAACTAATTCCATTCAGAAAGACACAAGCAGGTCTTTCCTAATATCAAGTCTGTTTGCACAGCCTATTTTATGTCTGGAAATGATATTCCCTTCCGTCTATATGCAGTCACAAGAACTGGGTGAAGATAAAAGTCTCTGCTCCAAATTTTGGTTGATATGTAAACACGGAAGCTCACAGACATCATAGATTAACTGCTTGTAAATGTATAGGAGTTTTGCTGGTTTGCAATCTTGCCAATATTTGGTATTAACAATAGACAAGGAAGGACGACCTGGTTTCTGATCCTTGCAGAACCCCATCTGACCACATTTGCTAAAAATCAGCACAGCATATTTTCCTGCAACATACATACAAAAACTCTAGTGTGTCCCCCCAAAAATAGGGATAGAAAAAAGAAAGAAAACATTCCATATTCCTCCCCATCAAGGCCAGAAAAATACAGATAACTGTGTCTTTTCCCATGCATACAATTCAACCTTGTCCACTTTCCATCCTTGCTCCACCCAGTGAGGTCCATGTCTTCCCCCAATTGTTGCATGTCTTCCACAGCTACCAAACTATTGCCCAACCCTTGTTTTGATATTAATATAATTGGATTTCCTTGTCACTGCAACAACTGGATCAGCACTGTTATCATGAACTTTAACTGTAGAGAAAAATGGACTAGGAGGATACAATTTAGAGTGCCCCCAGATGTTTAGAACTACATTTTCATTAAGACTGAAGGGAAACACCTCCTGACTTCGGATTATAGGAGTTGTCATTCAAGACAGCCACAGGAAACCAGCTTGCCTATCCTTGATTTGGACAGAACCCTAATTTAAATCCTAACTTAGGTAGAATCAGATTTAAAGAGGTAGCAAATGAAACTGTGTCATTCAGAAATTCCAGTATATTTAGAACACAAACCAAGGTTTCCCATTCAGACATAGCAAAATATGGTGATTTTGTTTTTATAATCCTCTTTGCCTACATCCGAGGTGGTGTATCATCTCAATGTTCAAAATCAAAACAGCTGCTTTTAGTCCCGAATCTAAATTTTCAAGGACTGTTAGGGGGGAAATTTCTTTAATAATGATAACTATATCTCAACTCCAGAACCAAGATATGTGATACATTCTTTAGCCATTTAACACGTGGGTGCTTGAATGGAATTTGGAGGTTTATCAGGCAGAAGAAACAGTTCCAATAGAAGAAAATATATACATATACATAGAGATAAACCACGTTTTGTTGTTGTTCAGTCGTTAAGTCATGTCCGACTCTTCGTGACCCCATGAACCATATTGTGCCAGGCCTTCCTGTCCTTCACTCCCTCCCTGAGTTTGCTCAGTTTCATACTCATTGCTTCAGTGATGCTATCTAACCATCTTATCCTCTGCCGTCCTCTTCTCCTTTTGCCTTCAATCTTTCCCAGCATCAGGGTCTTTCCCAAAGAGTCCTCTCTTCGCATTAGGTGACCAAAGTATCTGAGCTTGAGCTTCATTATCAGTCCTTCCAATGAGCAATCAGGGTTTATTTCCTTTAAGATTGACTGGTTTGACCTCCTAGCAGTCCAGGGGACTCTTAAGAGTCTTCTCCAGCACCACAGTTCAAAGGCATCAATTCTTCGGCACTCAGCCTCCTTTATGGTCCAGCTCTCACAGCCATACACTACTACTGGAAAAACCATAGCTTTGACTATGCGGATCTTTGTCGGCAAGGTGACGTCTCTGCTTTTTAATATGCTATCTAGGTTTGCCATAGCTTTCCTCCCAAGGAGCAAGCGTCTTTTAATTTCATGGCTGCAGTCTCCGTCTGTGGTGATCTTGGAGCCCAAATAAACCACATTTACACACCATTCAAAAGAGACAATAAAAAGGCTAAGAAGGAAACAAAAAGACCAGAACACATCCTGTCCAGCAGTCAACACCCAGATAAGCAGGGATTAATACCAGACAAATGATCAAGCAGAAAACAATACCCTAATCAAGGAACTACCAAGGAGAAAACCACACCCCCACCAATGCTGGCAGGCAAGCTACTGTATAAAAACAGGGAGCAAGCCCCACACTCACTAGCACTGATGATGTTACCTAGTTGAGTAATGAAACATCTGCAAGCAAGCCACCAGGCTCAGAGATCACCAAGGACTCCACAAAAGAAACAGTTTTAAACAAATAGTGATTTTATGTTCATGAGAAGTGAATGATAGTTTTACAAGAAATATTTAGACTAAGAATTTTGGATTGGATTCAAGATAGAAGCTATGTTGTGGATCACATTTTAATGTGCATCAGATCCTTAAAATCAGCTGTGCTATCCTGATTTGGTGTGTTGCAATTTAAACATGTTTAGCATGGGAAAGGTATGCATTTTGATAAAGTAATGCCCACTAATAACAGTTTGGAAATCTCAGTTTGGAAAACAGAGCATCTCAGTTCCGTGATACTGGAAAAATATTCCTTTTTACAGTACTATATAATAAAAACAGCATTACAGTTCTATCTTAATTGATAGATTGATTGACTAAATTTTTAAAACTCTCCTTTCCTTAAAAGTCGAAAACCACTCCCACCCCCATAAAACTAAAATTCTAGAACCAAGCATAACAGTAACATAACTAAAAGCAGAATTAAAAACCCATGATCATGTAACTCTAGAAATTTAGAATTGGAAAGAATCTTGAAAATTACTTAGTCCTCCCACTCTTTTCAGTGCAGGAAACTGTCAATGACAGTATCCCTGAAACATGACTGCCCAGCTTCTATTTATTGCTAGACACCATTTTCTATCTGCATAAGGATGCAAAAATGTTGCAAAAAGTGTGCGCGCACATATTGGGAATCCTCCATCCCCACATATTCCCTAAATGTACATTTCAAGAGTGCAAATCTTTCAGACAATCACAGTCCTTGGCCCCTTTTGCAAAAATGGAAGGCCTCCCTCTCAGCTGCCCTAGCAAAAGGCATAGTGAAGCTAGGGAGAGAAGACACCATCATTTCTTTTTGAAGTGAATTTTGTGAGATTCTGATGGGAGATCTGCATTTATTTCTTCTTTTAGAAAAACCACAGAATCCCCAGAATTGTTCAGCTGGTGCGTATTATGCAAACGAAGACATTTACATATCTTTCCCTGTCTAAAGCTGGATAGCTTGCTGGGAGTTCATTATCCAAGTTATTTTGACAGCCTTGGGGCAGAGGTAACAGAGATTCCTAGAATACTGGTTTTACTACCATCTAGGAGGCTGGGTCATGAAGAAATGGAAGTGACTGAATGTCTGAAAGAAACATGAGGTTGGGCGATGGGCTTTTTCCCATATGGTTATCTACTCTGTATTGCATTATGTATCTTGTTCAAAGGCAAGATACCCACAATTGCCAAATGCTATGGGCAGTTAGGATGAAACCATTACCACTCTTGTGGTTTTTTGATCACGGAACCACATGGCACCAAGAATAGCCTATAAGCCTGGAAGATGACCATATTATTTTCCTGCCATTGCCAATGTCATGCTGATTGCACTCTTCACTGGTCATCACCTTCCTATGATGGGTTTGGGTTTTTTTGTGATCTCTGTTCCTTTGCTTCCCCCAAAACAAAATCTATGAGCTTTCATTAACCAAGTTGTCTTTGGTTTTATTTTCTATGGGTTTGGACCATTCTCCATTGTCGTAATTACTGCTGAGCTAGAAGTTAACAATCTGCCCACCATCACAGTAGGCTTAAGGGACAAAGCTGCTAAAGAAGCCTTGTACTGTTCCAGGGGATGGAGATATTGAAGAGACAAATAGAAATAGGTCCTCTCCTAGCTGCCCCATTGCCATTCTTTTTTTCATCTATTTCAATTACTATTTACACTTTTAGAAGGGCACATTAGTTGTCTTTAGACAATTAATAATCTATTTTGCAGGGCAAACACTGAGTCATACTGTGACTGTTTTCCTCCTGTCCTTTTCGGACCCTTTGCCATGCCTCCATCCTGAAAAATTTCCTTAAAAGAGAGGCAGGGAATGAAGAAGAATAACACTTAATCTTTCCCACCTTTCTTTGGCTAGTAAATAACTTGATTTTGAGGTTATGTCTTAAAAGTCTGCCAGGATATATAGCTTAGAAAGCATGTAATATCTTCCACTATCTTCATCAGTGAGGTGTGCACTTAATAGGAGAAGCCCAGCTTTTCATGCTTTCTCTTTGGTCTCATTTTAGTTACGTTTATTCCATTGTGCTAGATTTTGTTATTCAGCTGCATTAGTTATCTCTGCTCAACATCCATCTCTTTGACAACATTACTAACCTGATCTGAATGTCTTAAAATACTATGAATAATGGTGACTCTAATCATACTTGCTTGAAGGAAGAATGGGACAGAACAAACAAGAATAAACCCACATGAAAATGGCATTGATCAGAAAGACACATATTCCCTTGATTTGTTTTTTTGTCTTCTATTTAAAAGCTCTCAAGCAGAAATGCTGGGGGAAAAAACTTTTCTTGGGATATTTGGAAAGCCATATCAATAGATGATTCAACAGATTCATATATATTCATTTTCCTAACTTTATTTTCTATCCATGGAAAGCTAGAAAAATTGAAGCCAAACTATAAGCATGATGACTCATTGCAAAGAACATGTTCATTTGGCATAGTCTCAGCCAACCCCTCCACGTGTTATGAGATGCTGGAGAACATAATGAATAAAGATGCTGAAGTGGGACAGCCAATGGGTTAAGTAGGCGTCAGAGAAAAAAACATACACCAGAATGTAGTTAGTCATTAAAAAAAAATGGTAAGGCATGGATTGCAATATAAATATTAAACAGTTTTTACTGCCTGGATCTTTTACTTAATGAATAAGTTAAGTTTAAGCCACCGAACATACTGCAATAATGAGCAAACATTTTAAAAAAACCAAAACCAAAATACATCATAAACATAATGTGATAAAAATAAATGTTGTTGTAGAAACACAGCAGAGTTCAGATTAATGGTGCAATCTTAACAATTAGCTAATAAAGTGGTATCAACATTAGTTTGCTTTCAACAGGAAGGGCATTTTAGAGACTGGGAATCATTTCAGAGAAGGGACTTTTCCCAGTTCCTACACAGTGACATTCACAAAAGAATCTGAAAAACAATTTCCCCTGAAAATCTTAAGAAATGACAGGTAGTTGGTATAAGTTCTGATGTGCTCTTTCAAGTATTTGAGTCCTCCCTCCTTGAAGTGAAGTGGGTGGTTTCTAGGGACAGGGCCTTGCTGGTAATGGCACCCCTATTAATAAAGTCCTGCCCTTTAGCGCTTTACTTGGCACCACAAGTTGTCCTTTTGAAACAATTGATAAAAACAGATATATATTTTCTGGTTTTAAATCATTACTGTAGTCTTACTTTTGAATTGTTACATACTTCCTCTATTGCAAAATGTTATTGCGTGGCTATTATATTTTACAATGCGCATAACATTAAAAACACAATACTTTAAGCCCCCTCGGCAACTTGCATTGAAATGTAATTTTTTTGTTACTGTTTGTAGGTGTGCTCTTGACTCCTGGCGCCTGCCTGGACTAGTCCCTGCAGTTTTCTTGACAAGATTTTGGAAGTGCTTTGCCATTGCCTCCTTCCTAGGGCTGAGAGAGAGTGACTGGCCCAAGGTCACCTAACTGGCTTTGTGCCTAAGGCAGGACTAGCACTCACGGTCTTCTGGTTTCTAGCGTGGTGCCTTCACCACTTCACCACGCTGGCTTGTTGAAAGATAGAATAAACACACTTAAACAAATGCATATTTTAATAAAATAAATAAGATGTCATCAATTTGCATTTGCAGTACATTGATTGTGTCATTCAGCTTTCCCAAACCAGTGTCCGTCAGACGTGTCGAACTCCGGATCCAATGCTGGGTGATTACAGGAGTTGAAACCTAACACATCTGAAGGGGAAGTTTAGAGAAAGCTGGTCTAATTGGTTTATTAGCAGTAATTATTTTGCACACTGTCTTGTATATCCAGTCATAAGAAAAGTATCCTTGGAAAAAGAATGCATACATGGATATGAGAAATCTTTTTTTTCCCCCTTGAAATTTTAGATGTGGGGGGGAAAAACCCTACTTAATAGAGACTTTTGCATTGTTCCCATTTCACAAAACCTAAAAATTTTAACCTAAATCAACTTGACAGTGTCCTTTTAAGCTTTTCATGATGTGGATTCTTTGAGTTATTGTTCACTTGTCTGCTTTTCATTTATATATATTTTCTTTCAATGCAACAACAGGCTGGTTTACTTTTAATATCACTGTAGCACGCAAGCAATAAAAAGAATGACATGTCTTTCAGATGTACGAGTTTTTTACTCTATTAAACAAGGCCTAAAAAGTAGCAGGGATTCTTGAATCTAAGGAAGCATGGTTTTGATTTTAGTCCTAACAAATGGACACTGGGCCATAATTAGAATGGGCCCATTGAAATCAATAGGTCTTAGAGCAAGACTCATTTAAGGACCATGTGTTTTAATAGATGACATTGTTCTGCCATACTCCCATGCACACACGCCCACTTTAAGAAGGATTCAGAATAACTGAAATGGGCAGAGAAGGGCAACCATTTTAGGGTGCATCTGTACAAACAATAGTTCCACTTTGTTCTGTTGGTCAGGCATCATCTCAAGTTCTGCATCCATATTTAGGTACATGCTTTAAGAAGAACTCCATCTCTCTAGAACAGTTTCAAAAAGGGGTGATGAAGATGATCTGGAGCTTGCTAAATACATTCCATGAGAGGATTTGAGGGAACCAGGTACATTTAACCTTGAAAGAAGACAACTGAGAGAGAGATGAGAGAACTCTCCAAGTACTTGAGGGGCTGGGAAACACAAGAAGGCCACAGTCTGTTCTCTAATTCCATAGAGAACAGGCTTATGTTACAGCAAGGCAAATTCCCCTACAGACAAAAAGGCACGTTAAGTCTCCCCTGTACCCAGTGTGAAAAACCTGGCAGAAGCAGGATAGAATTCCCCACCTATCTATTGCAACCCCCTCCACTTTTGCAGGTTAAAAACCATTCTGAAAGTTGTTGTATCCAAGGTGAGAAGAAAAATATATCCCAAACTGAGGAGAAATAACTAAAATGGAATTGGGGCAGGTGGTGTTTCTAAATACCCCTCTCATAGACATACAGTATTATGGAGGACTCTTGCAAAATCCAGATAAACACTAGGTGGCAGCAAAGAGTTGGAGCCTTATGTGTCTCTTGGTGGCCATCTAGTGGTTGTCTGGATTCTTGCTGTCCTAATTCTGTGGAACTGAAACAACCAGTTTTTAACTCAGAAACTTTCTCTTGGATAAGAGTTCTCTTTCAACTGCTCCATAATTGTCTACATGTATCAGTAGTCCCTTGGTGGAATTAAGATGTCACACTACCATTTCTCCAGAAAAATAAAAACATTGATGGACACTATTTCTGGCATAAATTCACCTGTGCTTGGCAGTCTGTTTCTCACTCCCCCACCCACTCTGACAATATAGTCATCCCTATCAAATTTGTTGCATGGGTTGTGATGATGTTCCTGTCACATGATTGTCTCTGTGAGGACCCTGAAGAACATCTGACCAGCCTAGAGAAAAATAACCCAAGTTGGTTTGACTGTATGTTAAAAAATAAAATGTCCAATGCAATTCAATTTCCAGGGAATATAAAGTGTTCTTTTTTTTTGCAAGCACTTCTGTTGTTCAGGAAATCAGTTAGTCCACTGAGGACATACCGCATTTTTCCATCTATAAGATGATACTTTTTTCTAAAATCATTACACTAAAAATTGAAGAGCTTCTTATGCAAGGAAGTAAGCCGAGGAGAGAACCACGCGGTTGTGAAATTGCCCATACTTTGTCTCTGCAAACAGGCTTCCTCCAATCATGAGCCTCCAATCACGAGTGAAACTGCCTATAGCTTGTCTCTGCAAACAGACTTCCTCCAATCACGAGCCTTATGTAACTGACGTCAGCTGATGCTGAACAAACCAATTGGAACACATCCCCTTGGAGGTGGAGAGCGTGTAGGCAGTGTGCAGATGCGACAGGGACCGGTAATGTCAGAGCATTCTGAGCCCATAAAGATGTCAGAAAATAAAAAAATAAATAAGCAAACGTCTTACTCTGCAAAATTCAAACTGAATGTAATCAGTTATGCAAAAGAGCATGGAAATAGAGCTGCAGAGAGACAGTTTGGACCTCCTCCCACTGAGTGTATCATGTAAATGTTACCTAATTACTAAATAAAAATGTGTTCTGCTTTATCTTTAAAATATTGATTTCTTAATTTTGGGTTGGAAAAGTGGGGGGCGTCTTATACATGGGGGCGTCTTATTAACGGAAAAATACAGTAATTATCAGTGTGGAAATGTGAACTGTATGTAGGAAATTTGGGAGCTTTAATTTAGGAAAAAATGACTGGGGAGGACTATGGTAGAGGATGTATAACAGTATGTGTAATGGGAAATGTCTTTCTCCTTGCTTTGTAGCATCAGAATTCATGGGCTTCTGTTTTAAGTTGCTTCTCTCTTCACAACAGCGTGGGAGGAGATTTCTGTAACCCTACCCTTCCATCTGCTGTGCCATTAGATCTCATGCCATTTCCAAGGATTCCTCAAGCCAAAATGGGCTACCAAATGATACTGGGGCCTTAACCACTACAGTTTGGTGTAGTGGTTAAGGCACCAGGCTAGAAACCAAGAGACCTTAAGTTCTAGTCCTGCCTTCGGCCCAAAACCAGTTGGGTGACCTTGAGCCAGTCACTCTCTCTCAGCCCTAGGAAGGAGGCAATGGCAAACCACTTCTGAAAATCTTGCCAAGAAAACTGCAGGGACTAGTCCAGGCAGTCGCCAGGAATCAACAGTCCACTTGAAGGCACACACACACCCACACACACAAAAGATACTGGGAGAAGATTCTGGTTAATGAAAGGAAATATGCCTTTTCACAACTTGTTATGAAATCATGGAATGCGCTGCCCTAAGGTGTAGCTGAAGGAGCTACCTAATGCTGTTTCTGCCAGTGGTGCTAAGTCATTAAATATAAATAATAATAATAATAATAATAATAATAAATATAATTATAAATATAATTATAAATAAATATAATAAATAAGTGGTGCTAAGTCATTAAATATAATAAATAATAATAATTAATAAATAAATATAATTATAAATAAATATAATAAATAAATAAGTGGTGCTTAGTTATTAAATGTAAATCCTGCTTTGGCATGAAAATTTACTCATAACACATAAGCATAAATCCAAACATTAAAACAATAACCTTGAATTAAAATGCACGAACAGGACTAATGTGGGTACTAATAATATCAAGTTGCTTGAAAAAGTATCTGAGAAAAAGCCCATTGTAATCCTATACCAACTTAACTGGGAGAAAGCCCCATGGAATGCAACAGGACTTATTTCTGATGAAATAAGAACACTTTTTTTGGAACCAATTGTAAAAAGAGTTAAGTTTTGGGTGCTTACCTGAAAAAAAGGAAAAGAGGACCCTTTGTTGCTCTCCCCAGGATCTATGTAGGCTGTGGTCTTCCTGTCTATGTAAGTCATGTACACTTGGGAGGAATGAGAAATGGCAATGAGCCCCATATATATTTTTGCAGTAATATTTTACATGTTTACATGTTTCAATATTTCTTGACATTGTCACACTCCACAGGACAGGGACTGAGAATATATGACCCTTCAGGTGTTCTTGACTACTGTTCCCATCAGTCCTGATTGTGGCTCTGCTATCTAGAGCTGATAAAAATAGGATCCATCCATCCATTTAGAGGATCGTGTGGCTAGAGCAGGGTTTGTCAACCTTAGCAACTTTAAGATATGTGGACTTCAACTCCCAGAATTCCCCAGCCAGCCATGCTGGCTGGGGACTTCTGGGAGTTGAAGTCCATATATCTTAAAATTGCTAAGGTTGAGAAACACTGGGTTAGAGGAAGGGGAAGCGGGGGGGGGGGGAAGCTTGTCTGTGAAATTGATAGAAACCACATTGGTGGTAGAAGGTAATTATTTGATTCTGAAATGCATACCATTCTATTTGCTTGGAGGTTATGGTCAGCTATCATTTTCTTGTTATTTCTCTCTCTCTCTCTCTCTCTGTGTATGTTGATTTTATTTCAAGACCAGTATGATTGCATGTTCACTGCACAGCTTTCTTTGATTGGAGGGGCACAGGCCTGTATTATATCACTGACAGCTATAGCATTAACTGTACAATGGCATGGAAGGGTCATGATTACCCAGAGAGAAAAATAAATGTGTATGCACTTATTGGCTTATTTGACTTGGAAGCTCACTGTTAGGTATGGCTGCCCTGAGCTTTATAATTGGTATAAGAGAAGCTGCTCAAGGAGTGCAATCAATTTAAAATATTTAAAGAGAAACATGCATGAGTAGACAATCTATCCTACTTGCTTTCCAGAGGGTGGCTGTTCCACATTACTTTGCTATAAGCAGTAACCATCTCTTACAAGATTTCCTGGGGCCCATTGATCTACAAAAGGGCAGTAGGTTTCACGTAAAACAGGGTCACAAACAGTAAAACTTCAGACTTTCTTTTTTGCTTTCAGTTCCACTTTATAGAGTAGAACCCATAACAATTAGATTAGCTGATTTTCCTTTACCACCTTACCCCATGGGGGGGGGGGCAGGGAAAGGAAAGGGGGAATCCTTTCATCTGTGAAAAACAGCACATCAGAAAAATGTATTTCTGATGTTAATGTCACTCTTCAGCCAGCTAGCAGTCAGATGTATGTTTCTGGATTCCAAGGTGTTGTTCATCTAAAATAATCACAAGGAAATCTTTTGAACAGATGTTCATAATAGGAAAACTGCTAAAACCCATAGCCAGGACATACAAGAATATAACTCAAACATAAAATAAAAGAACCTTTCATTACCATCTTGGTTCTGCAGTGATTTTATAATTAATCCAGTCCATTATTTATGTTTAAGCAACATTTAATAACACACATGAAACTTGCTTGATATGCTTTATGATGATGACACGCAAACACCCAGCTCCTCCCTACGTGGCTGGAGTTGTTAGTACTCCCATCTAGTCTGTGGGTTGTTAGTACTAAGTGTGCCATCCATAGGAATAGGATGCAGAGAACATAGCCATAACAAATTTACCACCAACCAGGACTAACTGGATTGCGATGGCTGGAGGTTGCATGTGACAGGGGGAGGGGGGCATCTTAACAGCTGACCTTGGGTGAGTGACTGGGAAGCCAGGAACTACCAGTTCAGGATACAATTTCTGTTAAACCCTGTGTGGTGTAGTGGTTAAAATAGTGGGTTGGGAAGCTTCATGTTCAAGCTCACCGTCAACCTTAGAAACTCACAGGGTGACTTTGAGCCAGTTGTTCTCTTTCTCAGGTTTGTTGCTGAGCAGATAAAAGGGAGATCCTCATGGAGGCAACTTTGAGCTCATGAAGAAAAGGCAAGATAGAAATTGAGCAAATAGTTACATAAATAATATCAAACATATTCTAGCTAAATGCCCATAAAATAATCAAGTTGGGAGGGACCTTGGATTTGAATCTATTGGTGGTAGAAGGCAATGATTTGATTCTGAAATGCATACCATTCTATTTGCTTGGAGGTTATGGTCAGCTATCATTTTCTTGTTATTTCTCTCTCTCTCTCTCTCTCTCTCTCTCTCTATGTTGATTTTATTTCAAGACCAGTATGATTGCATGTTTGAATCTATTTTGGCATTCCAGCTGCAATGCAGAATGCAGTTGTAACATCTCCAACAACTATTAGTTCAATTTCTGCTTAGGGACCCATAACAAAGGAATCAGCAGGTTCCTCTATGTCCTCTCAAGATGTTTCTCTGAATATTTTGCCATAATCTGTTCTCCTATAATTGTCACCTGTTATTTACTCATTGCTAGAAGTATGTCCCTCTCCTTCTTCAAGGAGTTCAAGGCAGCATATGTCATAGCCTTGCCTCCATTTTTCTCCCCAAACAATAAAGCTGTGCATTACATGTTTCTAAGAGATAGTGACCAGTCCAGTTTACCCCAAGAATGTCCATATCGGAGGATGGATTTAACTCTCTGGTGCAATAGAGGTGAAACTTCTGTTTTGGCTAAAACAGCCCTTCAGATACTGGAAGGCAGTTGATTGATTGATTGATTACATGCCATCAAGTCATTGTTGACTCATAGAGACCACATAGATAGATTTTCTCCATGACAACCTGCCCTAACCTGGTCCTCCAGTTCTTCCAACACTGCACTCATCACTACTATAATTGAGTCCATCCATCTTGCTGCTGGTTGTCCTCTTCTTCTCTTTCCTTCCACCTTTTCCAGCATTAGAGCCTTCTCCAGAGAGCTGGGTCTTTGCAGTAGTTAAACATTATTACCAAGTTTGTTGCTTTTTATTTTTATTTTTATTTTATTTATATGTATCTTTGTTTTAGGTTGCATGTATCTGTCCTTGTTCATCTTCCTGAGAACATTTTAATTAGAGCAACTCATAAATGTTGCAAAAATAAATTTTTCTGTTCCTATTCTTTGTTCCTTGATAAAATGCCTTGCTTTTTCAACTGCTTCTTTGAACCAGTGTTTCTCAACCTTGGCAACTTTAAGATGTGTGGACTTCAACTCCCAGAATTCCCCAGCCAGCCATAAAAGTAAAAGAGAAGGTTTACCTTGCTGTAGACATGCTTAGGGACAAACACACAATGAGCTTGATTGTGGATTCCATCAGATTTTTCAGGACTTACAAACTGATTGTAAAAGTCTCAAAAAGGGTTTTTTCCATATTGGGTAAATAGGCAACATGATGATAAGTGAGATGATTGGAAGTAAGTGTCAAATGAAGTATTTTAAGGCAGACAATTCACAAAACCCAATTTTGCCTAGGCAAAGATAGGATTTAAACTAACTGTGACTATCTGGAATTTTGATGGGTAGCTCTGTGAAAACAGTGACAAGCTCCATGTCAGGGATCATTAAAACCAGTAGTGGAGATAAAACAGTATCTTCTTTTTAAAAAACCAAATGATATGGCTGCTTTTCAAATATTGGGCATGGATCTGATTGTCTTGTTGGGAAGGGTAGAAAAGGAAGGCAGCCAAATTTTCAAGAGGTGGTACATATTTTGAATGAAAGAAAACTAAAGCTGGTGATGGAATTGTGAATGGTGTACAAAAAGTGAGAAGAGAGGCACTTCCCCCTTTTTTCATAATATAAGTCAGAGTCACCAGTGAATTGGCTGCCAATATAATCAGAAGAAGCAGCGATTCTTCACTCAGGGAACTCTTCAGATGCAGCAGCGTGATGGTTAGCGGGGCATTAGACAATTTCATGAAGCAAAGGCCATTAATATGATTAGGTGGTTGATCACTGCAGCTAAACTTGTTTTCTTTTCAGAAGCAGTACATCATACGCCATATTTTGGCCAGAATAGAAATCCACAGATTATATATAAGCTGAAATAATAAACAAACCCAGTCAAATGCCTTTAACTAAAATTAGACTGGAAGAAAAAGATCCTTAATGCACATTCTAAAATTGTATGTCTATCTTTTGGAACAGAGTTCAATAAACGAGGCTATCACTGAAATTGCTCCATTTCTGCTCTGACCTTAGCAGTACATCTGTGAACACAGCTTCTGTGGTCCACCCTAGAGTTTGAACCTAAGTTATTTCAAGAAGCATCAGGTGGCTGTTTGAGAAAAGAAGGGGAGACAGAAGATATTAATCTGTCTTCCAAAATTTAGTTCAGCACTTAAACTACACTGAGCTGTTTCATTTTGTTTCTCTTTCTAGTGTATTAGAAGTATTAAGTATTACTTAGCATATTCTCCTTTTTGGTCTCAGTCTCTATCCATTGTGTTAAGCTATATGTATAATGTTGCTCTAAATAGAGAAATCAACTCAGGACATTAGTTTCATTCTAGATAAATGTATTTAGCCTTGCAACTCAAAATCTTTTAACTCAAAAGCAAGCCCCACTGAACTAAATGGGGCTTACTTCTGAGTAGGCATGTATAGGATGGCTCTGTCAGATGTTATCTAGACATTCCTAAAATGCACATTGTTTGGATTCAGACACATGTAAAAAATGCTTAGGATAGGATCAGGTCCAGCAGAAGAGGTATGTTGTGGGTCCCATCTGCAAAGGAGTTACATCTGGTGGGCCCCAGGAGACAGGCCTTTTCTGCCATGGCACCTGCCCTGTGGAAAGTCATTCCCCCCAAGATGAGACCAGCCCCATCTTTGATATCCTTCCAGAAGTCCCTCAGTATATGGTTATGTCAACTGGCTTGGGGATCTCAAGGAAGTGGTGAATTAGTGAGGTAGCTGCATTGCCTATAACAGTATCCTCTCTGCTAGTCTGTTAATAGTAACACTGATTGATATTTTTAATTGCAGAATGCTTTTTAATACTGTTTATTTGATGGGTTGTTTTTTATTGTATGCTGCCCAGACTCATGTTTTGTGAGATGGGCGGCTATATAGATAGGATTGAATGAATGAATGAATGAATGAATGAATGAATGAATGAATGAATGAATGAATGAATAAATAAATAAATAAATAAATAAATAGGTTGCCAACAATAAGGTTGAACCTCCTGATGCACTCTAATCTGTTTAGGTGGGGAGTTTTTTGCTTTTGTATCAGGAATTTCTCCCTTCAGCCCTGAATTCAGAAGAATCAAAAAGGAAGGTGCCTTGGATCTTCCCATGCAAGTCCCAGAAACAGACCAATCTTGTACAAATGTTGAAACTTAAGGGGTGGCTGGGAAACTGCTCAGCTTTGCACATGGGAGCAAATTCTCTTATTAAACGAATGAAGCCATATCTCTAGGTATAATAAAGAGTTTATTGAGAAAAGGAGAATGCAAGAAAACCCAGGGAATCAGTAACTACATGCAGAATTCCAAATAAAGTCCATACGGTCAAGTTTAGCTAAAGTAATTACTTCCTTCCTTCTTAAGTAAGGTCTTGGGTTTCAGGACACGCTCAGCATTCATTGCAGAGAGTATAGCTGAACAGGGAGTATCTGGGTCGTCACCTTGGATGTTATTAGGCCTGCCTGCATGCCTGCCTGCATGCCTGCCTGCCTGCCTGCCTGCCTGCCTGCCTGCCTTCCTTCCTTCCTTCCTTCCTTCCTTCCTTCCTTCCTTCCTTCCTTCCTTCCTTCCTTCCTTCCTTCCTTCCTTCCATTTCACTGGATACAAAGAAAAAATGAAAGCTAGCATCTTTGGGGACACTGACATTTTCTCCGTCAAACAAATACTCCATCTCTGATGTCCAGCAAATCAGACGTTACTGAGTGGCTGAACCTACTTTCCTAAAGAGCCATGTTGGAATTACAAGACAGTCTAGTTTCCACCAGTTGTGGCTTTGTATTAAAAATAATATAGGAGATGCTTTTTTTAAAGACAAAAAGCAAATCCCATTTATATAGGCCTCTCAACATGAGGTTGAGTTACCAAAGATTTCAGCTGGCACTTTTATGTTATAACAGACCTAGGGGGTGGTTCTCAAACTTGGTTTTGCCTTGGCATGTTGTTTGAACTTCACCTTTGAATGAAAGTCTTTCCCATCTCTAGGGCATAGATTGGGATGTCTACACATTTGCTTTATTAATATCATTTGTCCACTAGCTAATCAAAGAGATTGGCCCTTTTAATAGAGCCTGATATCCTTTTAATGTTATCCTCACTTCGCATTCTAAGATCTTTGCCTTCCCCAGTATTTCATAAATAAATTCTGAACTCAGAAGTGATGAAACAGGTTTCTATTGTGCAACACAAAGGCCAGGAACTTGAAAAAGGTTTGTGACCTTTGGAAGCTGGCCATGTTTTGTCATTTTGAAGTTGAAGAAAGGATTCTGCATGCAGTTGAAATAAGAACTCTTGGATTAATGATGATTTTAATAGTTGCTTTTGTTAGGGTTTGTTGCTTTTACTGGGATTTAACCAATTTATTTTTTGTCTTTCTCTATTTACTATTCTGTTATGGCTTTCAGTTCTCTTTGTGTAAAAAGGCAGGATCTAAATAAAAATATAAAAGGAAGGATATAAACTGAAATAGGAACAGAACTTTAAAAATCCAATTGTATATGGCCTCACAGCTGTTTATGATGACGGGACAGGAAGTAGGCCAAAAGACATGTCAGTCATCTCCACAGCAGGTGATTGGGCCACCTATCCATCTTCTCTGACACCATAATGATAGGGGAGGGAGGAAGCTGGCAAAATCCATGTATTTATTTGAAGTCAAATTCATAGGCCACCCCACTCATAGTGACCTTGGGTGGCCTACAGTTCAAAACAAACCAGAACAATGCAAGCACGAAGAATGCAATAACCGGGATTACAATAACAATCCCATTGATATAATTCCCACGGCAGCACATGCTTCCTAGCCTAGTGCCTGGAGAAAAAACCAAGTCTTTAAGCAGGGTTAATGCAGTACTATTCTGGAAGGCAAGTGCTGTGCACCAGCCCAGAAGTCTGTTCAGCTGGATACGGCCCTCTACCCACCTCCTGGACCATTACACCATAGCCATTTTAGAAGGGAAAGCGAGGGAAGAAGGAAGGCAACGACCACCCCAGCAGCTCATTCAGATCTGAGCCTTCCTCTTTCCTCCCCAGGGCCATTATCCACAATAGCCTTGCGGGAGGGATCCTCAAAGTGACTTACTGCATTTTTATTAGCTGTTGTTCATAGTGCTTATAGGCTACTTAGGGAGGACCCTTATTCGGAACATATGATATAAATACTTGCTTGTATATAAATAACAAGGATATAAATACTTGTTACAAATAAAAAATAGCTGGAGACCTCAAAGAGACCAATTTGCTGGTGCAGTATCCCAAGAGAAGAGAGACTAGTGCGAATTAATTCAACTTCAGAAGGAGGTACTTCTTGGTTTTGGTTTTCAGCAAATGTATTTCTTTTATTTCTGCACATGTTATGGAAATACCACAAAATACCGGTGTTATATAGAAAAATAAGTATACAACAACCTGAGATCAGCAAATACTGTCAGGCAACTCACTTAGGCATCATTTGCCCCCAAATAATGTGAGTCAGCTCCTTTTTTTGAGTTTTGGGTATCAGGAGCTGAGTGTATTTAAGTAGCTCTTTTATTTACAACAGGCCCAGAGAACTTGGGGGCTGGGAAGCATATATGAAATTCTGAGAGCCTGTGATCAGCATGGTCACAAAATGGATGCCACATTAGATGCAGCCACCATCCCATTTACTAGAAGGCAAACTGATGACTTTACTCTCTGAAACATTATCTAACCTTTCAGGAGGCTCACTCACTTTGTCTTTCCTTCTGAGCAAATACCCACAGTTCTAACCAAGCCACCCATCATATTTGTACTATAAGAATGCTTAGGAGGCCATGTGTGGGCCAGAGGCATTCTTACAATGAAGATGATGCACTTTCCTTTGCATTCTAACGTCTGATTTCTTTAATTTTTAATTGAAAGAACACAACAAAAATAACATGGGATGGGGACATACAGGAAAGAAGTTTAAGCATTTCTTAAATTTAATTCCTACTAATTGTCATTAGTTGTGGTCTTTGGACAAAGATGCCGCAGGTTTGGGTTTTAGGGGTGCCATTACGCTCGTTGACTATCAGCATGCTCTGTAAGCCACTCAGAGAAATACAAATTACTTTTCCATCACAGTTAACAATAGAACTTAGGCTAAACTCTTATTCTCTGGGCAGGTTAATACTTATGTTCCCTGATACAGATAGTCAAAGGCAGAAGATGTACAAACAGTACCTTATCCAGTTAGGGTCCTTAGATCAGAGGGGATGAACGCCACCCAGAATAAGAATATGAGTTTTACACTGTCAATATCATGCCATCATTCCAGTGCCTGGTAATATTTTGCAGGGATAGCAGGAAATCTTGTGAAACGGCAAAATAACAATCCCAAAAATATTTAGAGAAGAGACATCATAAAGCAGCAGGAATCAGCTAGGATGAGTCGTAGGTCAAGTGCAGGAAAAAATACTGGACATAGCTAAAATATTGGGGAAATGTATGGAATAAGACAAGGGAAAAACTGATGCATTTTAACTGATGAAGTTACAATATCAGTCAGTACCCTAAATAACAGGCTGTGTGCCAGAGTAAAAAAAAAGTAGATTTTTTTCAGAGACAAGATGAGTAGCTTGTGATTGTTTCATAGTGTCACTGAAACTATGAGTCAATAGAAAACAGAAGGGATTACTAGTATGGAAAGGGAAACAGAAATACTTGTCAGCATATTGGGGTTCACGCATACCATGTAGCCTAATCGTAGTTTACAAGACATATGAAAACAAATTGCTCATGATGACAGAGACTGTTTTTGTATCACTTGCACCAACTAGATTTTAGACTTTCTTACAACATTTTATGATATAAGAAATGTATTCGATAGTAACTATAGAAGTGGTTGTATGATGTGGTTTTCATGTTTTTTTTTTTCTGCCAAGGTGTGTATGTGTGGAAGAATGAGTGCGTGGGGAAGGAGGCATCTGGAAACTCAGTTAATATCTGCCTCTCTTTCCTATTTCATCACATCATCTGGAGAGTTCAACCCCCTAGGGCAAGATGCCTAAGTGTTCTGTTTGCTCTGGAAGGGGTTTGATTTTTCTGGAAATATAACAATACAAATACTTCACGTAATGGCCGTGAATAAAACATTTTCTAAATACATGCAATGTGAGATGCAGCTGCAAGCTTGTAGAAGCTAAATTCGTGGGCAGAAGTGACAAAGCACTCTTATCTTCAGGAATGCCAAAGGATAATGGATCCATATTCAGTCACTTTTAAAATCCTGGGTTTAATTAAGGTCCTTTCATTTCAATGGGCTTACTCTAATGATATTAAATCTGAATCCAAACCTATACTATATAATTATACAAACATGCAAATCTTGTAGTCAATGGCAAGCATTAGCATTATGGCAGGATAAACCAGCAGCTCTCTGCTATTCATTAATTCAGCCCAACTTTTTCAAGTTTCCATGCAAGCCTAAAAATATGTTGCTGCTTTAAGAGTCATGTTAACTTTAGTAAGTGCATTCCTATGGGTTCGAAGAGAGTATGATATCTTAAGAATATTGATATTGTGTACATAGAGATAGAAGGGCTCACATGGACAAGAAGGCTACACTACTATCACTCCAGATGTTCATCAGATGGCAAAAAAAGAAATGCAGAAAACTTTGCTTCCATCTAACGGCCATCCAGATTTCTGCAACCAAGATCTGGTAGCTCTGCTTCAAAAGGATGCTGAATTCACCTCCTGGACCTTTCTCTTCCCCAAAAAATCTAGAAACACAGAGCAAAACATATAGCATGAGATTAAAACTGGACAGGCCTCTTAACACTCCTCCAGCCACTCTTGCCACACCTGGAAGCAGCCCCCCAGGCTCTTACTGGAGGGGTGGCAAAGAAAATCAGGGAGGGAATGGCTCTTTAGCCTCCAGATCTCCAATGCTATAGATCAGTGTTTCTCAACCTTGGCGACTTGAAGATGTGTGGTCTTCAACTCCCATGCTGGCTGGGGAATTCTGGGAGTTGAAATCCACGTATCTTCAAGTCGCCAAGGTTAAGAAGCACTGCTATAGATCATTACAGGGGCTGGAGAACTATCAGCTTGAGATAGTTTCCTCACCCTCATTTGCCAGCCTGCAAAGAGATTTTCAAGAGAAGAGAGGTTGTTTTTATACGTATCAAACAGTATTCTGGAAGGTCACTGAGTCTCTGTCACTGCTCTCCAGGGTCATCTGTGTGGGTGGTGGGCTATTACTGTCAAAGAAAGTGTTTCGTACTTTATTGACCATAAACACACAAATGCACACGCACACAGAGTGGCTCAGCTAGCTCAGGGACAGGTTTTGATAGTGGACTAGCCATCTGTAAACATTTGTTTCCTTCCTTAGGAACAACAATTGGTGGCTTGTTTTCCAGTTAACATCTGAACCCACCAATCACTTCTCTTGAGTTGTCACACATTAAATCTGTGGGGACAGCACTGGTTGCAATGACAGCAGTGCAAAGTTTAGTAGCATTTCTTTGTGTATCTTCATAGACTGAAGGAAAGCGCATTAATGAGACCATATGGAAGAGCCAAGTTACATGCAGATTTTTTTCCAGAATCACAGGAAAAGTAGAATCTTTATCATCTGGCATTTGCTATAGCCTTATCTTTTAGATACTGGGCCAAGTTGCACAGCAGTCTACAGAGCATATTCCTGCCCATCTGCCCTCACTCCGGGAGCTTTAACAAAAGCCTCCTTTTTCGTGTTGATGATGATTTTAAGTTGTTGCAGAAAGAAATCAGAACTTCTGCCTGGTTTGCCTCAACCAAATCCTCTTCTACACTAGGCCTTGCTTTGTCAGTCAGCGTAGGTGCGAAGTTATTCTAAAGCCTCTCTTTACCACGGAGGGGAAGAAAGAAAGAGCAAACAGCCTGGCTGTCAGGCCTGCAGCTGTGGTTACATCACAACCAGAGGTTTTTATGAGCAATACTGGACCCTTTTAAAGGCAGAAGCTGATGCTCCAAGGTCCCTAAGAGGATAAATTCACTATGGCTGGCCTGAACATGAGCTTTATAATAGCATTTGCAGCCCAGGCTTGTTCAACAGCCCTTAACAGTTGGATAATTTTACATTTTCTAAGAAGAAAATGTCAACAATTTGATCCTTTGTGAGTTGGCCCTTGGACACTTCATAAATTTGGCTGGAGAACCTAGTCTTATTTATAAGCACAAGGGGTTGGTATGTCTGCTGTAGCTAATTTCCCATTGGGTCTGTCAATGATCTAGTTACAGCTCCTTAATTGCTTGCCCAGGCTGACTGAGCCTTGTGTCAAAAGCAGGCTCTCATTAGAAAGGGAGGGGAAGAGAGCATGGGGCTGGGTGGGAGGGAAAGGGAGTCCATTCTATAGAGCCGTGTTTCTCAACCTTGGCAACTTTAGGATGTGTGGACTTCAACTCCCAGAATTCCCCAGCCAGCATTGCTGGCTGGGGAAGGAATTGAAGTCCACACATCTTAAAGTTGCCAAGGTTGAGAAACACGGCTCTAGAGCAACCCCTTGGGTCCTCTGCTTCATTCAACTTCCCTTTTGAAAAGGCAGTTCTTCCTACCTCTAGGAAAAAGAGCAGCAGACATCATCTTTATTATCACCATCATCTTGAAGGGGAAGAATAACAATTGCACCTGACACTATATTGTTAAATCAGGGGTGCACAATTCCCAACTCTAGGCTACCTGCCTGATTTGATACTCTTGACACGTGAAGCAGAAGTAAACTCATGGAATGATGGTTCATAGATTTTAAGAGTTGAAAGGTTACTCAGAAATTGTATTTTCTAGTCCCTTTCTTAATGCAAGTTCTGAAATACAGGGTACAACTGAAACATTCTCAGGAGAAGCCTGTCCAGACTCTACAAAATCCATCCAGTGAATTCTTCTCATGACCTTTGCTCCCAAGGTTATCAGAGTCCAGCAAAAGGAGAACACATTCTCCTTTCTGTCCTCATGTCTTCCGTCTGCATGTAAAGCCTTAACGTCAAATATTTACCAGACTTTTAGTGTCTTGTTTTTTGTTTTGCTTTGTTTTTCTAAATTTTGGTCTGTTTTCACAACAGCAGTCATTCAGATTTTCATGTATTGTGACCTTGTCTGCTTCTTTCTTTTCCTCATCCATCAACAGACTCAACGGCCTAGATTTACATTATTTAATTTATTTCCTGACTCCAGCAATTGGCTTCAATCCAGCCCCTTTAAATCTATGATCACTGTAGTCTGTAGATCACAGGACTCATCATATGTTTCTCTGGTGAAATTTGAAAAGTGCGTTGTCCTTGATTCTATATTATTGCTATCATATGTTCTTGAAAATAAAGATTTGCTGGAAAAATATTGGGATCGAAAAACCAGTCTTTCTGACGCTGGAAAAAATAAATTTAATATACATGTAGGCCTAAGTACATTTTTTTGTAGTTTTTTCTTGTAATTTTTGTCACTGATGCCAAGAAAGTTAAAGCGTTAGTGTGTCTTCCTTTCCAATTGTCTGTGTCCTCCTTTGCCTGTTTAGATATCTGGTAACTCTACTTTTGGGTCTGGCGGACCACTTGAACTGTTGAGAATATGTCATGTGAGCTCTTACAACATAGGAGCTAGGGACTTGCCCATTCACAGCTTGCCAAGAGGTGTCAAAGCAGCAGTTTCTTCCTCTTTTATAGAATGTTCCCTTCTAGACTTGTGTATCTCTGTCCTTTCGTTCGCAGATAGCATACTTCTAAACAAACATTGGTGAATCTACCCTGATTTTAACTTTTTAGAAGGCTTATGGTGCCCATTTGGAGTCTGGAGGCATTCATGAAAATGAAGGTGATGTAGAGGCTGGCAAGAGATCCAGTTTGGTGTAGTGCTCAAAGCACCAGGCTAAAAACTGGGAGACTGTGAGTTCTAGTCCTGCCTTAGGCACAAAGCCAGCTGGGTGACCTTGGGCCAGTCATTCTCTCTCAACCCTAGGAAGGAGGCTATGGCACTTCTGAAATCTTGCCAAGAAAACTGCAGGCACTTTCCAGGCAGTCACCAAGAGTCAACACTGACTAGAAGGTCTGCACACACAGAGGTTGGCAACTTATTTTGTAGCATGCCATATTTCCATTTTTTAAATTACGTTTGTTTTTTTTAAAATGTAAAGAATCCAGGTGGGACAGGAAAACTGGCAGGTGCCAAAGTAAGTGTCCGTGGGCTTACTTGCACTCCCACATTGCCCTGTGGAGCCCTTAACCTTACTGCTAGGAAGCTTCTCTTAATGTTTAGTCCCACCCCTGTTTCCTGAGTTTTCAGGGCTGCCTTCTGCAGGGCAACCTGGGGCCCAAATATTTACAAGAGGACTTCAGAGTATGCATTTCTTTTTATATTTTTATTTTTATTGTGATACCACCACAGTTATGGAATATCCACCTTAAGGAGGTTTGACTGGCACCTACATTGCAGATTTTTCAACTCCAGCTGAAAACATTTTCTGGTTCGCTGTTTCCCTGGTTATAGATGGCGTTGTTAGTGATGCCTACTTATCTGCTCCGTCCTTCCACACACACCCTCCACATTCTCATATGGGTCATACCTTTTTGATTATAAGCCTAACTATATAGGTTGTTTTACAACTGATATACTTGACTGTATTGGTTAAAGCCAGCAATATGCAAATTCAATAAATGGATAAATATTTGTACGCTACTTACAAATAGGGAGGGGGGAAAGCATAAACAAACAAACAAACAAATAAATCGTTTATACAGTTATTTTGTGTCATATTTTTTAAGGTCAGCCTGATACGTATTGGGAGAAGAAGCAGATTCCAAATCCGTAAATAACCCATGGCAATGAGAGCCATAAGATATTGATGAGTTCTTTGATCCTGAAGTACTCTGTTGTTCTAGACTTGCTTCCTTGAAGGTTTAACATTCCACAATTAACATTTTCCCAAGTCAAACAGCAGCTTGAAAGGAAAACTGTCAGCTAGTTATATTCTTGTTTGTCTTCCACCACATGGCATAGGAGAAATGGCCTTAAACCTGATATGCCGAAACTATTCCCCACAGAAATACAGCTAAAATCCTGGTATAACAACATAGCATAAACACAGTCAAATGCAGAAGGGGAATGGAATGGAAGCAACAACCTTTTCTTACTTTTTTTTTTCTTGTTTCAGCATTGCCTTCCAAGTTAAAATCTGGCAGAGGCAAACCTGTTACTAGCTACGTTTACTGTCACAGTGGGATAAAACATAATACCCTCTGCTGGGATTTAGATCTGTACGCCACCCAAGAGCTGTTCCTCTGAGAGTCACTATACTTTTCCTGGTCCTAGAAGCAGCTGTGGGTCAAATTTGCCCCTGTTGGAAGCTGGAGCAGCTGATAATGAGCACTTTTGATTTGGTGTTAGAGAGAAAGTGCAGTTTCTGAGTCAGAATTAGCACATCCCAGCCCTGTCATCTTGTTTGCTCACCAAGCCATAGAAATACAGCATGAACTCAGTGGAAAAATCACACTTGGCTGTGGTTGGCTTTTGATAGGCCTTGAGAGTTGTCTTACCATCTTATCTAGACAGGAGTTGTTTTTAAAAGCAATTTCCCTCCCCATTTCATCTTTTTCTCTCTCTCCTTCCTTTATCTTGTGCACATCTGGATTCTGATCTTTGTGCTTGGTCTACATATTTTAGTTTGTTCTATTGTTGATTGCTTTGCATTCCAGCCTGTGTGATCTCTCAGGATTGCTTAGTGTTGACTGTTTGGGTAATTCCAGTTATTGATCCTTCTCTCCTAAATCAAACTGGCATCTAACCCCTGTACAATTTTAACAGGTTAATGGAGTAAAGCAGGAGAGGGCAACTTCTGTCAGGAGTCAGGACCGAAAGTGGGAAGGACAAGGAACTGATGTGGAATGGAGGGGTGTTTGGTTTTTTATAACAAGGCAAAATAGGTTCTTTAAGTCCCTGCAAAGCTTAAGGCATCCATTTTGGCTCTTATTCCCACAAGCTCCCCCAAATAGGCAGAAGGGATACAGTTTTTGGCCACATCCACTCTGCGAGCTGGAAAAAGGCTGCTGGTAGGACTGCACTTTTTTCACAGTCCTAAATGGAAAGCAACAACATCTGCTATTCTATAGATTAGGTTTGGTTCATCCCTTAATCCAATCGAAGCCAGGTTTTCTGTACCTAAGCTATTCACTTAGATATGGCTATTGTACAACCCATCAGGTCTATAGATCCCTTTATTTATGTATTTTGTTTGTTATATTTTATCTTGCTTTCATTCAGAAGATCAATTTGGCATATGTAGCATTTCCTCCCAAACCTATGAGATCTGTCAGGTTGAGTAATGGTATATGGGAATGACCTTGGGAGACAGGGAAAGAGCCACAGCCAGGGGAATGATCAGATAAGAGACAGCTTAGCCTGCACCAGGAATGTGGGCATGGCAAACATCTCAGAAGGAAACCTCCTTAGTTTCTTGGGCTGTAAAGGTTATGGGGTAGAAATGTACTTTCAGACTTGCAGGATTCTGTTAATGTAACCTTACAATAAAGTAGAATTAGTTCATCTGTGTGTGCTTCCTGACTGGGCTACCTTGCAAGGCTGACAGGCTGAGAGAGTGACTAGCTCGAACTCCTCCATGGAGCTTCTTACAAAAAAGCTTGGACAACTCACAGAGAGGAGCAAATATTCTGTCAACTCCCCACCACAGTGCCTCTAGAAAATCAAAGACCTAAAAATAGAAGATGAAATTATGGTTTCATTCAAGGTCACAGCACTCTTTATGTCCATAGACCCAGAACTAGTGAGAGAATCCATGGCAGCAGTACTACACAACACACCTGACCTAGCCAAATACACTAAGATCGAAATACCAGAATCATGGGCCTCATCAACCTCTGCCTCACTACCTACTTTCAGGTTGATGGACAAATATGCCAACAAATCAGAGGAACACCCATGGGATCACCACTCTCAGGACTCATAGCAGGGACCATAATGCAGCGTCTAGAAACTATAGCACTCCCACACATACAACCAAAAGTATGGATCCAGTATGTAGATGACACCTTCGTCATAATAAAGAAGGAACAACTACAGAAGACACATGAAACAATCAACATCTTCAAAGAAATAAAATTCACAAAGGAAGAAGAAAGCAACAACACACTACTCTTCCTGGATATCCTCATCATCAACTTAGAAACACAAGTCTATTGAAAAACAACTCATACTAATCAAGTGCTCCATTACCAAAGTAACAACCCAACCTCTCACAAGAGAAGCTGTGTAAGAATGTTGTTCAGACAAGATCAAAAGCACTGCAGCCAGCCAGAACACTAGAAAAAGGAAACAAATTGCCTATACAACATCTTCCAACAAAACAGATACCCGCACAACTTTATCAAAAAGTGCCTGACCATTCAACCCACTACAACACAACCAACACAAGCTATGAAAAGGATATTACTGCCATACATCAAAAACATCTCAGAAACAACCAACAGACTATTACAACCACATGGCATCACCATAGCACACAAACCAACTAACGCCCTCCAAAACATCTTAAGTAAGCCTAAAGACCCAATAGTCCAAGAAGAAAAAACAGGAGTCATCTACAATATACAGTGTAAAGACTGTAACAGCCACTATGTAGAACAGACAGGCAAAAGACTAGCAGAGCGCATCCATGAACACCAGCTAGCAGTCAGAAGACATGATGAAAATTCCTTAATCTCACAACACATGGACAGACTCAGTCATAGTTTCAACTGGGAAACTGTGAACATCCTAGACCAAGCTAAATCCAAAAACGCAAGGGAATTCCTGGAAGCTTGGCATTCAGATAAATCAGCCAGCAATAGATTCATAGAGATAAACTACATTTATACACCATTCAAAAGAGAGGATAAAAAAGCTAAGAAGGAAACAAAAAGACCAGACCACATCCTCTACAGCAGCCAACACCCAGATAAGCAGGGATTAACACCAGACAAACAATCAAGCAGAAAACAATACCATAATCAAGGAACTACCAAGGAGAAAACCATACCTCCACCAACACTGACAGGACAAACTACTGTATATAAACAGGGAGCAAACCTCACACTCACCCACATTGTTGATGTTACCTAGTTGGGTAATGAAATGTCTGCAAGCAAACAACCAAGCTCAGAGAGCACCAAGGACTCAACAACACTGAATTCATCAAAGACTCCTTTCATGTTAATGAAAGTTAATTCAGTAGATCAATATATGTGCAATAAAGTAGGAGAGCGGAGGGTATGGGTAGGGAAAGTAACTCATGAGAAAACACAGTAAGAAAAAAGAGTCTGAGACAATAGCTACTAGGAAGTGACTCAGCAAACAGCACAGGGAGACAATAGGAAAAAACAGAGACCATGTCCCCACTTGTAGCAAACCATGGACCGACATGCTCTGTGGTTTTGTTGTGTTCCTAAAACAGGCTTGTCTGTATCTATAGTGCAGTGCTAAAGTAATATTTTCCTCTTATTCTGACATTGTGCAAGGATACCCTCAAAGTGTATAAAATCTGATAGGTTTGGGGCTCATCCACATCTCTAGCTTGCCTTGGCACAAGGTTGGCCTAGTAGCCATTTCTTGAAAACGGGAATGTAGACCATCACCCTCAAGCTACTTTCAGCTCACTCTAACTTCCACCCCTCTTTTCTTGTTCCACATCAAAAAATAGTTTTCCAACTCCTGCTGGAGCATGCCTGCTGTGCTCCACTTCTGTTGTAGGCAAATATCTTGCCTGTGACTGCCTACTGCACACTGTGGCAGAAATTCTCACTGGTTGCTACCCTCCCCAGTCACTTCACCTTGAGCTGCTGGGCTGCCTTCTCCCTTCAGAAGGGAACTTCCCATGATGGGCCAGCGAAGCACTGGACCTTTTCTTTTTTTTAACTGATTCACTGATGGACTGGTAAAAGGCTGGATTTTTAAATATATTAGTAAGTTGATCAGTGGGCCATTGAAAGAGTGGACTTGACTCGATTTTATTTTTCTTTTCCAGGTGAAATTCAAAAAAGTTCTCCCAGTTTCCCTTTCTATCCCAGATGACACAAAGAACAGTAAAGCTGTGGTGTTAAGTGGAAAGGTAAGGTGTCAAATGCGAGGAGAGGAGGTCTCATACAAAGTCTATCAGTGGACACTGCAGGTTCTCAAAGACCTGCCCATGGAAAGGGACTGGTGCTTGCTTTCCAGGTAGACCACGGTAAGTAAATGGCAGGGACTGAGAATAGAGAGGCAGACAGGGACCCACAATGGGGACAGCACATTTTATGCTACTATTGTTAGAAGTTAAGAAGTTCATTCCCAAGCCGGGCTACAATAGAAGGCAGGAAGATGCATGTGGAAGATCAGGAAACTGTTTATTGTAGAGAGCCCAAATCAGCAAATAGGCAAGATGGCGATGGCCACACCAATCATGCCTCACCACCTTTCTTATAGATTTCTAATCCAAAAGTTTAAGCCAATCATTAACAATGTGGGTGTAAGGCATGGGTCTATCACTTAACTATCCTTCACTTGTTTATACTTTCTTAGCATGGATGCCTCCCTTGCAGTCCCCCTCCCCTCTTATCTGTGGTTAGCCACAATACCCACAGAATCAGCGCCTACAGTTAACTACAACGCCTAAACCGTTAATCTTCCCCATACACTAATCTTGTGATGTGTCCACTTACCCATAATGGCAGAGCTAGACCTCCTCTGCAAAATGGCCTCACTATTGCTCATTACAACCTCCTAGCTTCTCACCAGTTCTTATGCTACTTTAGATATTATTGTAAACAAATAAAGAAAATATTTCAACACTATAGTCTTCTGCTCAATGATGGGTAGGCAAGCATTATAATTTTATGGGGGGGAAAGGCCCACTCTAGAAAATGAAGCATTGGAAATAGGGTTGTTTAATATAGGATTTGGCTCTGTATAATTCCTGAATCATTCTTAAGGGTTTGCAAGCCCAGCTTGACAGCCTTACCTAAAGGCGACAGCAAGAAGTAGCAGCAATATGGCTGTGATCAACACCAGGTGCCTTGGAGCTGCCATTTTAATTTCTTTCAGTCTGCTTGATGTAAAATGGTGGCTCTGAGCAGCCAAAGGAAGGCTCAGGCTAAGTGTTGGTGTAGGGAGGGGAGGCATAATGTCCAAGGATGTCACATGTTGAAACAGGCCTACTGCCTGGACCAACTGAATTAACAGCACTGGTGGGTAATAGCAGCTAAGTAAATACAACACAGGAAGAATAGAATGGAGCTTCTGGGACAGCAATATTCCCTTTAATTTTTTTTTAATGTAAATTGGCTGAAATACAAGTACCGTCATATAGATTAGAAACAGGCTGAGCCCTATAAACAAAGAGTACTAAATGATAAACAGCCAGACGCAGAGTTCATCAGGAAGTATCCAGTGCGATACTAGAGGGCTCTGTGTTAGATCTGGTTTTATTTAGCATCTATATTAATGATCTGGAAGAGAGGAATAAACAGCATGTTAACTTAGTTTATATTCATTGTAGTAGATTATAACAAATTGGAGGTGTTGCAAACTGCTGCCAGATCCTGAGAAAAAAAGGAGAATTGAAAGAAACACACACAGTGTGGACAATCAATATCCAGCAGCTGGTGAGACTCTGGTTTGAAAATGACACAATGCAAATGATATTGGAAATAGTGTTTGGGGGGGGAGGGGGTTGTTTTTGTTTTTTTTACAAAAATGCTCACTGGAAAGGAGAGATTTTGAAGTGTAGCAGTTCAAAAAGCCCCAATCCCATTGTGATGAGCCACAAGCGTGCATGAAAGATCGTAGTAGGGAACATATTGGGGAAATAAGCCAAATGAATTGATTAATGGCAGCAAATTGATGAGGAATGCAATGAGATCTTTGATGGTTTACTTGGCAGTAGAGCAACAACGGAGAGACCCCAAGGGTTATATTCTTCCTTTTTTGCTCTATAAACCCTGAAGAACTGATAGAGATGACTGCCAAGGGAATGACGTCTGACTTAATCCATGTATACTGAAAGTCCTGCTGCTGAGTTGTTATATAGCTGCAGCCATGTACAAGAAATGACCAGGAAACGATATGGCCTACATACCTGCAGGAAGCCCAAAGCAGGATATGAAGGGAATAGCCTACCTACATCCCTGCTCTCCTAAGTTGGTAATTGGCTTATTGCAAGAGTAGGTGGATGGGGTCCATGACTCCATTTACAGCCCAGAACCCTGAATTCACACTGTTAAAATGTAGTGGCGATTATTATTATTATTATTATTATTATTATTATTATTATTATTATTATTATTATTTAATGGCACTGTTAGAATGGCTAATTATCAGGGGCATGACTTTTCAGGGTTTGTTGTTGTCGTTATTGTTAAAAATGAGATTGAGACATAAATCATTTCCATTTGCACCCTTAAACATAACAACCCCCCTCCCCCCAAATGTGCCACCGAAATTATGACTATAAAGTTCTGCCAATTTTCAACTGAGCTTTGCTGGCACTATTTTGAAACTGGGTGGGAGTGAGTGAGAGGGATTTAAGTGTGGAAATGAATCCCAGTGTTTTGAATCCCAGAGACCTTCCACTGTTGTTCCTTCAATTCACTACTCCCAAACAATAAAAGCCCCCCCCCCCAAATTGCCCGTGACTCTTCCATTGACATCATAATAGAGGCAACAGAATGTTGATTGCCTGTTGTGTGATGGGAAAGAAAAACTGGGAGAAAGAGGATGGGATGGATTGGGACGGAGTCACCTTGTAAAGTTCACTGCTGGTTGCTCTGGTCCCTAACAGGAGAATATTTCATAGCAAATCCCCCTGGTCATGGCCAGTAGCCATCAGTGCCCTGAGAAAATAAGCTACTGAACTCACAGCATGAATTCAGTTTGGCAACTGTTGTTATCAAAGTGACAACAGACAGATGCAAAGATTTCTAATAGTAATTAAGGAAACCTTATTCATGAACATGTTCTGCTACCACTATTTTATCCACCACCAGTGTGGGTGAAACAATAAAACAACAGATGTTTGGCAAGTCCTGTAGGGCAGAAAATTGCCTGGATTTTTGTATGTTCTTGATACTCCACATCTCATATAATCCCCATAAGACAGGAGGATCTACCTCTAATGATACAACCCGATATATTTTCAGACTCCAAAGTGAAGAAGTGATCAGTCACAGCCATAGAGAAAGTAACTTTTGAACCGCAACTATCGTATAGCAAGCATTGCTGCCTGTTGCCAGTTCCCATACTTTACTTGTCATGCAGGTATGATTTGCAAATACTAGACATGGTACCTGCTTGCCAACATAGTTAAGTTGTTGTTTCCTTTGCGTTATGTCCTTTAGGTGTGGCTTCCATTGGGATCTTTTTTGTGGACAGTTTGAGATAGCCCTGTATGGTTTTCCAAAATTTGTCTTTGAATACTAGATGGAAAGGATTTCAGGTTTGGGGATATCAAGTATCTCCATGCCCTCTAATTCCCAGGATGCTCTGTTCCATTTCGCTTGTCTTATTTTCTGGGCATACAGAGATATTTCCAAATAAAGCACTGAGTTTTAGTCCCTTACCATTTTTATTTCCTTCAAAATACATAAGCTGCCTCTTTCCCCCCAAAAAACATCCTCCAGGATGGCTGAATCAATCAGCAGTCAACAAATGAAAGACAATGAAATGTGTCTACAGATATAAACCTAAAATACTCCTGGACTAACAAATTACGGAATTAATAGATTTGAATCCAATACTCTGTGGATATAGACTAGCTAGTTCTGCCATCAGGAATCTAAATCAGAGATGACACAGGAACCTATTTTGTTGAATAATAACATGGAAATGCTAATCAGACAAAATAAATGAGATGATGGTTGTGTTACTGAAAAACAGTTTTAATACACAAGCATTTGAAGAGAGCCAGAAATATTGAAATGTGCCTCATATATTTGAGAAGTCTTACATTTCTTTTTTGCTAATAGTACAGGGGGGGGGGGGTTCCCTTTATTTTTGTAGACAAAAGTGCTGCAATTCTGTTTTCTGTGCAAAATGTTTCAGTGCACAGACAACAAAGTAAAATATGCCTTCTTTTTCCTTCCTTCCTTCCTTCCTTCCTTCCTTCCTTCCTTCCTTCCTTCCTTCCTTCCTTCCTTCCTTCCTTCCTTCCTTCCTTCCTTCTTTCTTTCTTTCTTTTCTCTGCTTTTCCTTCCAGAGTTCAAAGTAGCATAATTATCACTCCTAAATCCAATGTTTGCCCACAGCAACAATCTTGTGAGATGGGTTGGGCTGGAAGACAGTGCCTGGCCTCAAATCCCTCAGTGAGCTTTCATAGCTTCCTGAGGATGGTCTTAAACATGGGTCCCTAGTCCATCTACCACCTTCATTTGCTTTCTCCTTCTGCTGAAGCGAAGCACGCCAGGTGGCCGTACAGGCCGGGCCTTTTCAGGTCTGGCACCAGAACTCTGGGAGATCCACTGGGCATAAACCTGGTTCAGTTTTCATTAAGCTCTGGACATTTAGACAAAAGATAGGCACCTTTTAGTGACAAAGAAGCATTTCTGAATGAATGTGGGTGGATGGGATGCATTGTATATATAGACCTAGCCAGGATTTTCCATGGAAATTTAGTTATATGCAGAGTTAGGTTCTTTTACCCCTTTGTGGGGGAATAAGTTTAGATGTTACATTATATTTTTTTACATGTTTTCCCCACATTTTTGCTCCAGAAGTATAGGGATATTAACCAAGGATTCAGGGAGGGCTCAATGCATACTCTTGCTTAAAATAAATCTCAGCATTGTGATGAAATTAGATGCTGCTAAATATAATCATGGTTGGGTGGCTTTATAGCATTATAATTCTTCATTTTTTCATTTCCTTTAAAGTATTTGTGACCTGGATCTCTGGTGTGGCTGCAGAAAGCTGTCATGGCATCTGCCAGATTCTGTGCCCACCTGACCTTTTTTATAGATCTAGATTTAGAAATATATTTAGATATAATAAAATAGATATTTAATGTATTTAAATATATCTTTATCACTCTCTATATAAATATAAATATTTTAATTTTAAGGAATGGGAAGCCTTGGCATGCTACAAAAGCAAACTCCAGTTTCCAGCACATTTTTTAATTCCCAGCATGGCTATGCTCCCCAATGTTCCATAAGCTTTCTTAGAAGGCAACTTGGTGTCCTCCTGAAGCTTTGAACTACAACTCTACTTTTTCTATTCCTAGTTTTATTGTTGTTGGTTTTATACTGTTTTGTGGGATGTAAGCTGTCCAGAGTTGTTTCCAAGACGGGCGGCTATAGAAATGTTTTAAATAAATAAATAACTCCCTTATAATTGCTGGTCTTAGTTCAGGATGATGAAGAATGAAATACAACACTAAATTGCCTGTTCAGCATTTTGTTTGGAAATAGATCCCATTGCTTGGAAAAAGAACAAAGATCGGCAGAATTGTACAGAGCATCCCGCAGATGAGGGGTTTAAATAACATTCTGGCAAAGTAAGTGGCCAATTCTTTTGTGAATGGGCTAGCCCCCCCATCATTTTGTGAGAGTCCCTGTGACAGTCCAAAATTCCTAATATACCCACCAACCCAAAGTTGGGGGGATCCCTGTTTTCTATTTTTTAAAAAAACCTGGAAACTAAAACAAGTGTTGTGGAGGAAGAGAAAGAGAGATTAAAATGGTGACTCCCATCTTCAGAAAGCAATGCCTTCTCTATTCGTTTCCAGCTCAGCCACAGCTGAATGCCTGAATGCAAGGTGTTTACTGTTGCTAACAGATGGAATGGCTGCTTGGAATGTTTAATTCATAGCAGAACACGCAGCTCTTGCCCTGCGCAACTCAGCTCTTATCCGATGATGATGATATAAATAAACAAAGAAATATTCAGAGAAAACAAATCACCAGTCCATCAAAATGCCTGATAAATTAGTTCAACAGTCTGGACCATAGACATATCCAATGAATCATCATCTTCACCCAGAGTAAATAAATTCAGATTAAGCCAAACTTGATTGAACCCTGCTGAAGTTTGGCACTGTGAGCTGAATGGATCAGTCTGAAATCTCACGTTAGGAACACATAATCTCATAAGATTTATGACTGTTATTGCTCACCACATATGTTTCTAGGTTACTGTTTGCTGTGTTAAGAATGGGATGCTCAGAGTTTATAAAGTTTCTACAGTTGTTATATACTTTAATCTCTTTAAAAGCATGTGTACTTTGCTTAAACTCACATATTTCTGGAGGTGAAAAGCAAATTTTAACCTTTGTCACATTTTTTATTCCCATCTTCCTGTTTTTATATCCCTGGCTTTTAATCTGCAAGACCTTTTGGATCAGAATTCTTGTAAATGGTATTGCTTGTTTTGTCTTGTTTTTAGCAGTGAAAACATGCAATTTGAGGGACGCAGTATGGACCTGAAGCTTTTTTTTTTTTTTGGTCTCACTTCTAATAGCCAGTTTCAAAAATGTGTAGAAGTTGCTCATTGCCCATAGATAAAATATATATTTTTTGTCTTCCGTGATAATCTCTGACCAAATCTAGTTTGAAAGAATTCATAACACTTCAAACTTACTCCTGAAAAAAATAAAATAAAGGAGGACAGTGACTATAAATTTGGCAGAAAAAGCGCAAGAGACAAGTGATACAGTTTCCCTCACGTTAGGTCCAGAACACCTTTTGAATTTTTAAAAATGATTTTTAAAAGAATATATATAAATATGTTTATGTCATTCACTGGAGGAGAACGAGAGTTACAGTATTTTTTTAATGTTAGGATAGACTTCCCCAATACCGCCCAACATGTTGGAGCTCAACTTCTAGAATTCATGAAAGGTAATACAAAATTAGGCCAGATGCTAATTGAATTGCGAACTTCATGAATATAGTATTTGTCCTAAATATAGATTTTTCAACATTCTTTCCATATCCCCTGCTATTTAGTTATAGCAACCTCAGCTCTAAAATGAAGGCTGATATTGGGGTCAGCATTGTTGTGTCCCTATGTCCTAGTAGGGGTGTACTGCCAAATCCTGTTGGTTCTTCCTTCTCGCTCTTGCTTCCTGTTCACCATTATCTGTGAATGGGGTTTCCACCTTTACTGACCATCAATCCAGAGATGCATCCAAAATAGCATCACTTCGTGTAGCCATTATATTTGCGATTCTATGCAGGAATCCATGGGTTAGTGATAGTTACATGTTACTCTCCAGTGAATGGAAATGATAAATCAACCAGCAATGACTGCGGTGTAGTGCTAAAGTCTTCTACCAGGACTAGGAAAATAGTAGAAAGCTCATTATCTTTGCAAACCTCTCCAAATATTTCTGTTCTTGCAAATCATCCTTCCTTCCACCACAGCCACACACTGATCCATGCATCACTTAACAAACTAATCCATTTGTAATTTTTGGTCTGACTTTTACTATCTTTCTCTCTATATATATAGGGGAACAACATTCTTCCAAATCTCAGAGACAGTTACAGTCTTCTCATAGATGTTAAATAAGTTACACAGCCACTCCATTAGCAAACCAGATCAATGTTTTATCAAGTTGTGCCATGTTACACTGTAGCAGTACCATTTTTCAACATTCTCACAGAATTTATGACTTCCTTTTCAGCAATTTTTTGGACACATTTTTAGCATTTATTTTATATATTAAGATTTGAATCTAATGCATCTTAATTTGTCACCTAATACAATAAATGAATCTATCAATCATGGTTTAGTTAACCATGCTTTACTGTATAAATCACAATTGGTCCACACAAACTACTAAACCACTGACTATAGTTGCAAAATATAATGGCTGGGTTCACACAACCCACTTAGCTAGAACTAACTAAACAGAGAAAATAACCAACTTATTGGGCTTAGTACAATGTATGAATCACTGATTCTAGTTATCCATACAAACTAAATATTACCCAGTGTTAAAAAGATTCAACTGTAAAATGCAATATTTTGCTTTGTAATTTGTTTAGGCTGGTACCAAGTATATGATTTAAGTCCCCAGATGGAAATTGACTCTTGATACTTTAAGGAGGCTATAAAATGTAAGTCACTTAATTGTGACCTCCCAGGATTTGCTCCAGTGATGACTTTCCATTCTCTGCTTCCATATGCGAGTTCCCATTCTGCTGCTTGGAAAGATCTTTGAGGATTCAAGTCTCAGCATCTCATAAAGTTGCAGCCAGGCTGCAGCCCTGTCTCCAGTTAAGAGTAGAGAAAATCCATTTCCTAAAATAAAAACCATTGAGTTTTTTCAAGGTGCATGATCTCATCCTTTAAACTTGGGCAACTGTTTCAATAATAATTCCTTGAAAACATCTCATCCCATTCTTATCTATATAAATATCCCATTTGTATTCATAATCTGAAGTAAACTTGTGGTTATAAATAAAGAAAAACAACTTCCAACTAGAGTTTTTACAGTAAGACTGCTTTTATACTTATTTAGGAGGATGAAATTTCACTTGCACAATTTAATCTTACATCATTCTGATAGAAAAAGATGTTCCAGTTCTTCCTTCTAAATATCCTTTTAAGTCAGGGGAGACTTTTTTCATTGTTGTTGCTACAAGTTTGGGGAATTCTACTACAGGACTGCAATGTTTAGTCCTAACCTTATAAATCAGGGAAAGTCATTGTGTGGTCTGTAGTGTGTCTCACCCGGCACTACTGGCCACGTTAGCAAGAACTAATAGGGAGTGGAATTCTACTGCATGTGAAAGACCTCCTGTGCCTGCTGTAAACTTGCTTTAGGAGAACTGGGAATCAAGTGAAGTGTTCTGATATTGCTATGGAAAGTAGTTAGTCCATGATTGGCAATAAGTTCTGTATGTTTACCTCCTCCAAAGGTCTAAAAACTGAGACAGTGAACGTTTCTCCCAATGGTTCTTCACACATACATTCCAATTCTGACATCTGTCCCTCTTTAGGGATTTGAAATGTGCAGCACACCAGGCAGTAAACAACATGATCTGGCAGGAGAATACATATGTCTTGTCTACTCAATTATTGAGTGATGGAAGAATAGAGGACACATTTCTTGGATGAAGTGTGGTAATTCCAGCAAGAGATCTGCTTCCACTGGTGTTATAATTTTGTGAGATTTATTTAATTTGACACTGAAATACTGTACTATGATTTAGGGCTGGTGTGTAGGCTTCTGCTTTTTTTTTGGTTGTTTTTTAATCCGCTCTGATGTTTGACAAATAGAACAAATAGTTGTTCTGCCATTGCCGCTTATTATGATTCTAGCTCTTAGTCTCTGTCAGTGGCACAGAATAATTTGGCTATTGCTGATGTTCTAGGTTTGGACCACAACAATTGACTGGCCATTAGGTCATCTTTGAGAAGAATAATTGGGTCACTTCACCCGTTTGGTGATGATGTTGATGACACCATCATACTTTAAGCTACTGGAACAACATTTCATGTACTTGTTCAGGATCCAATTTTTATATTTCATGCTCAAATATCAGATCAATCCCCCTGCTTGCAGACATTTTCAAAGCGAGGAGAAATGCAAACACAATGCTGTATGTCTTTTGAGCACTGAGTCACTGAAGTTGTAGCTGGTTACCTACTCAAGTACTTATTCTGTATTTAAGGGCAAATTCCAGCACCTTGCTTACAATGAGATCAAAAGAAATGTAACTCTGATCCCCTTCACATAACACAATTAACAGAGTCGTTTAAAGACCTGGGGCTGCATTCATACAACATGCAATGGTTGATTAGTTTTCCTGCTGAGTAGCATATGGTTTCTTTATGATTCAACATATTGCTAATGAAATCATAATTAATACATTATTTCAATAAGTAGGTTAAGCACTTGGCTGAACGCAGACAATATGAAATATTAATCCTATGCAGTTTTCTAGGAAAATCTTCTTGCAAGACTCAGTCAGTCTTGGTCCCTGGCAAGAGTGTTCAGGAGTTTGAGGGCATCATATGCTACCTCTAGGCCTCTTTTAGGGAAGCAGCACTGGGAGAAATTAATGCTATGCATGGGAGAACAGGTTTACTGAGTATGCTTGATTATTTAGAACAGTGTTTCTCAACCTTGGTAATTTCACGATGTGTGGACTTCAACTCCCAGAATTCCCCAGCCAGCATGCTGGCTGGGGAATTCTGGGAGTTGAAGTCCACACATCGTGAAATTACCAAGGTTGAGAAACACTGATTTAGAATGATCAGATAGATTAATGCTTCTTCTCCAGCAGAGCCAAGCAATTCAAATATAACTTAACCCCTATTTTTACGAAGCCCCTGACTCCAATGGACAAACAAAAATTACAATTACATAAGATGAAGTACAAAGAATGTGAAGGAATATGTGTAGAATGATTATTCTGTTCTAGGGACTCTCCCAGTCTTAAAAAGTCACTGACTTGGAAGGCAATGTTCCTGGAATGGAAATGGTGTGCATTCCAGGAGAATAGAGGTAAAGACTCTCTTAAGTCAAACTCAGCTCCCATCCATGTTGTTTTCTTAGCCAGAATGCCAAAGTGGTGTCCCATTATCTTCTTCTCAGGAGAACATAATATGTTTCAAATGTCATCTTGCCCCTCAGCTTGTTTTGAAGAGTGTCAGGAGCTGACAAAATCTCTCAACTGTTCTTTTAAGTTTATGTTTATTACTGATCTTGCAACGAATTGCTGTGAGCACCGTCAAAAGAGGGAGAAAGAAAAGGTGGAAGAAAAGAAGAAGAAAAGCAATAATGAGCAACACTCTCTGTGCCTTTTTCCATTTCTTAAAGCAATGAGAGGGATGCACATAAAAACGAGGTGGAGCTTTGCTTGCCGTCATGGCTGCCATCTTGACTTTTATTACCACATCCGGTATATCTACAGTAAGATAATAGAAGCCTTGGGAATGTTCCTGCTGAAATCAGAAACCATCAGTGCACCTGGCCAACTCACAAGAGCCTCAAATAATGCTGTGCAAACAGCCAGAGGCTATTTTACTAAATTTCTTATAGGCATTATTTACATTACACATTAACAGTCGTTTCCCCCCCTAAACCCAGGCAAGGCGTGCACTGCAGCTCAGCTAATTGATATTTATAAAGCTCTTTCAAGCTCATGAGCTGGGAATCACCAGCATTTTGATTTGCTTCAAGACCACCTGCATAGAAAAGGGACCCTCTCCTTTGAAAGCTGCCTGGTCTGATGCAGCCGCCGATCTGATACCACTCCGGGGAAACTCGTGGAACAGATGTGGCTGTCACTTTTAATTTTTATTTTGCTAAAAACACAGAGAGCGAGGAACGCCTTGAGGTGGAGCAAAAACAGAACCAAAAAACCTCCCCAAAAATGAAGCACAGAAAATGGGAGAGCAAAAGAAAACCCGTTGTTTCTATTCTTGCCATTTGAGGAGGTACAATCTGTGGGTCAGGGATGGCTCGCACTTCCCAGAAAATGAAAAAGAGATGGATTCAGCATCCGCTCCCCTCACACGGAACAGCTGTCTGGTGTGCCTTTTCATCTTTGTCATCTATTCTTGCATCTGGAAAAAGTACTATATAATGAGCAAATATAATATGCAGCTGAAAAACGCTTTCATTCTTTCCTCTCTCTCTGCTTCCTAATTATCCACTTGTGTTCTCGCAAAGAAGGAATCTCCTTGGTATCTTTTATCGCTAGGTACGTTCACAGAGATTAAAAAATCATTTTTAATTACGCATCCAGGCATCTTTCTCCAAATGGGCCACAGAACCTTCTTCAGCTTTTCCGTTTAAAGCATGCGCACACACATATTTCTAGCATTGTGACTGTGAAGAATAATTTCAAAGAAAAAAAGGTGTTAGCTATCATCCGCCACTCAGCATCTACCAAACCCCAAGAAACCAACACACATCCGAATCTGTGGTTTGTTGCTGAATAAACCAAAATGGTTGAGTCCACATACCATATTAAGCCATGAACCATGATTTGGATACCCCAGTGACAGGGTTCAAACAACAACTCAGCCAAACACTAGACCAAGTTATGGCTCACTAAACCAAAATTAAATCCCATGATGATTCATACTTTAACCCCATTTCACTTAACTATGCCATAGGGCAGTGTTTCTCAACCTTGATAACTTGAAGAGGTATGGACTTCAACTCCCAGAATTCCCCAGCCATCCAGCAAGTTGCCAAGGTTGAGAAACACTGCCATGGGGCCTGATTACCTGAGGGACCACCTATACCCCATTGTTTCTGCCTGCTCAGTATGGCTGGGCAGAGCGGGCGGACTCCAGGTCCCCTCAATTAAATGCTCTCATCTTGTGGGACCAAGGAAGTGTACCTTCTGTGTCACTGTCCCTACCCTCTGGAATAGCATCCCCCATACATATGGCACCCATTCTCCTGAGATTCCAGAAAGCCCTTATGACCTGGCTCTGTTCCTTGACCTGAGGTAATGGGTTTGTGGCTCCCCTGTCTATTTTTGAATTGTTATAGTTGAGTTTTAATTGTATAGTCTGATGTTACAAGCTGCCCAGTCTTCTGGAGTGGGCAGCAGTAACAAATTTAAGTTGTCATCATCATCACCATCATCATCATCATCATCATCATTTGACAACAGCAATTCCCACCCCTCACTCCCATCCCCTGGCTCTTATCTTGTCCTCAGCCCGGGAGTTTTAAACATGTTTCATTTGGCATATGCTGTACTGAGATAAATGTAATATTTTCCTCCTAATTCTGACATCATCCAAAGATAGCTTTTCTATGTGCAAAGTTCATTATGCTTCACCACCCATTACCTTGGAAGTGTAACAAAATAACCAGCAGTGGATGTGATCAGAGGTATGTTTTGGAAGTCTCGGGAGATGCTGGCCACCATTGGCCCCTGTTTCTGACACAGCTTTATCTTCCAGCATCCAACAAAGTAGAGAAGAACAGACCTCTGCTATTTCATTTCTTTGTCCATTTACTCACCCTGAATGGGGGGGGGGGGGGGAGAGCCTTGATTGCCCTGCAGCTGGTCAGTTTTAATTCTCCTCTTCTAAGAGACCTAGTCAGCTACACAATCATGGCAAAGTCTGCTGTTCTCCTCTCTGGAGTTATTTCTGCCCTGGTGTCTTCATGTATTTTTCTCTTTTTTTCCACATTATTTTAACTTGGGAGATGCCTTAATAAGATATGGGAGAAGGCGGAAAGGGATAGACTCATTCAGGCAACATCCTGAAGTCAGACCCACCTCGTGCTTTGATGGGTAGATGTTCTTCCCCCTAGCTGGTGGCAGGCTGGGAGGCAAGAGAAGCCAAGTCAAAGGAGGAGACCAATCACCTTGCCTTATAACAAGCAGCAAAGTCACTAGTAAGGACAACACTGTTGGTCAGTATCTTGGGACAGGTGGAACAGAGGCAAGATAGAGACCAGCAGTGAGGATAGCAGATGTTATGATGGCATTGATTTGTGTGGACTCCAGGAGGGGTGAGTAGCATTTTACCGCAGTGGTGGGGAAAAGACCTTGGTGAATTTTGCAAATCCAGTCAGTATCTTAGTATTTCCCTGGCCCCAAAACACAGCATAATCCAGAAATTTAAGGGAAATGTCTAATTAACAATTAAAGAAAAGATACTTTAAAAAATCATTATAGAAGCCCAGGCCATACACAAAGAAATGACTTTTGAACTTCTAAAAATATATTCAGGCAGAAGCTCTGCCAATGGGTCCAAAAGGGGGTATTTCTTCAAAATAATTAATTAATCGGTAGACCTCCTATTGTGAGATATGGTAAAACTGGGCAGGATGAATACCTTCTGAGATCAAACAAGTTGAGGAAATGAAGACAATTGTGTGGTTTGAAGAATGATCATGTTTCAGATTTATGACTTTCAATAATATGGTAACTGGATGTTTGCACCCAACCTCAGTTGGATGTGCGTATTAAGGAAAACACATTAAGGTTGAGGGCACAATTGCTTTGTTCACGGCTGCAGCACAACATCTGTGTCTGAAGTTGTGCGTATTGTCTTCCTGCTAAGTTTGCATTTCTATAGCAACAGCATGCTTGCATCTGCCTGACACTTCCCCTGTTTCCCAAAGAGAACATAAGGGAGATGCAGCAGCGAGGATGGTTCGTTATCTTAAGGATGTGCTGGAAGCAACAGAATGGCACTGATTCTAAGGATTCATTTATTGCAAAGCCTATCTTGTCACCTTCACCAACCTGGTGGTTTCCATCTGTGCTGGACTACAGCATTGGCTAGAGCATCTGAGGATTATGGGAATTATCATCCCACACATACAGAGCATACAGAATTTTGGATAGTTGATAGACACTATGACCCACCTAAAAATGATATTTTCCAGTAGACACTTTACCAAGGGCCAAACTGAAGATCTTCTTCAGGGACAAAAGGCTAACAACTAGGAGAAATCACTGATGTTGTGGCCAGTTTGTAGACCTTCTGGGAAATTAAATTAGATTTAGAGTTATGCCACTTCTTGTTTCTATTCATTGCACCTTATATAATGTATATGAAGATACATTTTTTTCAGTATCATGTTGTGGGAGTGGTAAATATTGATAGCACTATAGCTTAGATATTTGTATCTATAATATGCAATACCTAACTACCCAGAAGTGAATGCATTTCTACATGGAGTCTTTGCACTGCTCCAGAATCAGTAGGGTTGCAGCTGACGCACCAGTCACAGCTGAGAAAAAGCCCCCTGGCCACATGCTCATCCCTATTAAGCATCTGAATGACTAATTTCAAGCTTAACTGTAGTCCATCCAAAATTACAAAAAATGAAATTAAAAAAGGGAATTTCTCCATTTGTGAGATGCAGTATCACAGGCCTTGTGATCAGTCTATTTTCCTTCCCATTGGCAGGAAGTCATCTCACTCCATTTCCCAATTCTTCATCTGACATAACTTTGTAGTCATAAGTTCTTAAAGGCAAAAGAGAAGACTTTATGATCCCCTTTCCTAGCAACCACTGAATAACTTTATCTCTCTATCTCTCTATCAATCTATCATCTCTCTATCATCTATCTCTATCATCTGTCTCTATCATCTCTCTCTCTCATCGATTTATCTATGTCTGTCTGTCCGTCCATCCATCCATCCATCCATCCATCCATCCATCCATCCATCCATCCATCTATATCTCTATCTGTTTATCTGTATTATCAATTATCTATCATCTCTCTCTCTCTCTCTCTCTCTGTCTGCTTGCCCCTCTCTATCTATCTGTATCTAATCATCTCTATCTATATATTTGCCTACAGCCAAGTCTATCAAACAAATCATGCCACCAGATTGCACTTTAAATTGCAGCCAGGGTTGATCTTAGCTGTTTTGACTATTTATTTATTTATTTATTTATTTATTTATTTATTTATTTATTTATTAAACAAATTTATATGGCCTCCCAACTCATACACAGTGACTCCAGGTGGCTTGCAGAATTAAAATCCACAATACAAAAACCAATAACCCCACCCCCACCCCACCCAGCAGCAACAAACACACTCAGACTAACCATTTGAACCCGTATCAGCCTGGGGTCTCCAGGCCTGCTGACAAAACCACATCTCCAAGGCCTTCTAGAAAAGTAGCAAGGTGGGGGCCAGTCTTATCTCCAGGAGAATGATATTCCATAGGAAGGGAGCCACCATGGAGAAGGCCCTTTTTCTCGGTCCCAATAGATGGACCTCCCTCATTGAAGGGACCTGCAACATAGCCTGCCTCCCCGCTCTGATGGGCCAGGTAGATGTAACTGGGGAAATGAGATCCTTCAAATAACCTGGCCCCAAGCCATGTAGGGCTTTAAAGGTGATAACCAGCACCTTGAATTGGACCTGGAAGCATATTGGCAACCAATGCAGCTCCCACAAAAGTGGTAACACATAGGCAGAACTAAGCTTGTGCAAAACTGTGTGGGCCACCGCATTTTGAACCAACTAAAGGTTCCAGATACTCCTCAAGGGTAGCCCCATGTAGAGCGTGTTACAATAGTCCAAGTGGGAAGTGACTAGGGTGTGGGTGACTGTGAGAAGGGCATGTTGGTACAGGAATGGGCATAACTGGCACACAACTTGCAGTTGCACAAAGGCCCTCCTAGCCACGACTGCCCCCTGCTCCTCGAGCTGGAGTTGCGAGTCCAGGAGAACCCCCAGATTGCACATCGAGTCCGTCTGGGGCAGTGTAACCCTATCCAAGACCAAAGATGGCAATTCTCCTGACCCAAGGGCCCCAAACCAAAAGCCACTCCATCTTACCGAGGTTCAGCTTCAATCTTTTTGTTCCCTATCTAGACCTCAAGAGTCTCCAGACACCAAAAAAGGGCAGTCATGGCATCGCTTAACTCACCATAGGCAGAGATATACAACTGAGTATCAGTTGCATACTGATGATATCTCACTCCATGGTGATGGATAATTTCACTCAGCGGCTTCATGCAGATGTTCAACAGGAGCAGAGAAAGCACTGACCCTTGTGGAACCCCGCAAAGCAGGGGCACGGGCCAGACCTCTCACCCCCAATCAACGTTGACTGAGACTGGCCTCAGAGGAAGGAAGTGAACCAGGACAACACAGTGCCCCCCACTCCCAACCCTCAAAGCCAGTCCAGAAGGATACTGCAGAGAGGTCAAGTAGAGCAAGTATGGATGCACTACCCCAATCCCGCTCCCACTAGAGATCATCAAGAAGCGTGAACAATGCCATTTCTATCCCATATCCAGGCCTGAATCCTGACTGAAAGGGGTCCAGATAATCCATTTCATCCAAGATCCTCTGGTGCTGCAGAGCAATCACATTATCAACAACCTTCCCCAAAAAGGGAGGTCGGAGACAGGATGAAAATTCCTGAACCTACTACAGGCATCTCCACCGAACCAGCATCCGTGCCTACATCCAACTGGAAACAAATCCAAGTGATTTTATCTTCCAGAAAATCAGCAAATTCCTCAGCGCGCCGAAGGAATCAGGTCACCTTGAAGAGGGCCACTGGGTGATTGTCTGCAGATGCAATTAGTGTGGAGAAGTATTTCTGCTTCACCGCATGAATCACCATGAGGTAGGCTTTAATAGCAGCTCTTATCCATTTTTGGTCAAGTTCGTTCTTTGTCTTCTGCCAGTGACACTTTAGATGTCTCTTGATCCATTTCATCCCTCTTAGTTCCTCCATATACCATGGGGCACAACGAGGTTCACAGGTCAGGAGAGGTCGCATGGGCACAATCCCGTCTAAAGCTCAGTCACCCTCCTATTCTAGGCAGTGAGTAGGGTCTCAGCAGGACTATGCAGCAGATCCTCAATTATAACCGCCAGCTCCCTCTGAAATCCATCCTGGTCCATCAGTCACCAGGGGTGGACCAATCTGGAGAGGTATGGACCTAGAGAAGCTCATAACCACCAAGGTGTGATCTGACCATGACAAGGGAACCAAAGATAGGTCCACCAATTCCAAATCACATAGGCACTGCTCTAACAAATCAGGCCTGTGAACACTATTCCTAGTCAGGCCCTGGATGACTTTGGACAGGCCCATGGAAGTCATGGTTTCCATGAACCCCAGAGCTGTCTCCAACCCAGGGAAGGCAGGTTGAAGTCCCCCAGAACCATAAGCCTGGGAAACTCCACTACTGACCCTGCAGTGAGGTCTAGGAGCTTGGGCAGGAAAGCTGGTATGCAGCAGGAGGCTGGTACAGTAACAGCAATCCCAGCTTGTCCCTAGAGCCCAACCTAAGAAAAAGGGTCTCACAACCAGGCACTTGTAGAGTGACACCTCTGGTAGCCATCAAGATTCTCAGATAACAACAGTCACACAACCTCCCCTGCCCTGAAGTCTAGGCTGGTACTACACTCAAAAACTGGCCAGACACATTTCTGAGAGAGGGACCCCTCCCTATGGTCCCAAACATGTCTCGGTGACACATGGCAGATCAGCCTTCTCCACGATAATCAAGTTAGCAATAAGGAGCACCTTATTACAGACTGATCTAGCATTTAAGAGCATCATCCTAAAACCTGGGCCTCTGCTGATCTGCTGACCAGGTGAATGGGTTAAGCTCAGGGGACTGGAACAGGAAATCGGTATAAGACATCAAGATCACGTTCCCCACAAGTGGCCCACCTCCTGTCTCCCACCATATTTCCCCATACCTGACCCCACCGAAATATACTGCACTATCCTATTCACCCCGCCAATCACTCCATCCCCCATCCTCAGATCTCTCCTCTCAGTCTAAATGGAACCCCCCACCAACCAAGATACAACGAGGGGTAGGGGTAAAACCCAACAGGTGCTATAGCAATAGCTCTCCACACCTTCAAGTCACCACCATCACTCCAATCACATCTCTATCCAACAGAAGCACCACCCTGCCTGGTTGCTCTTACCCACCCAGCAGGGAGCCACTCCCCCCCGGCTCTCATCCAGAGGACAGGATCAAATCACACTTACCTAAACTCTCACCCACCCCAACTCCCACAACCCCCAGATCCCCGTTAAACAACTTCATGGGCTGAGATCACAAACTTTACATACCAAGGCAGAATAATCCAGGAATAGCTTCCTAAATAAAAAGCACAATGGCAGCCAGAAAGCAAACCGCACCTCACTAACACTGCTGCAGCCGCTGACCAGCCACCACATAGGACAAGCTCACACAACCACCATTTACGTTGTTTCCTGGAGTCCAAGGCTTCCAATGTCCAAAAAGCAGACCAAAAGTCCAGCCAGCAACCCACTATTCATGATACCACCAACATCCATGCAAGTAGGTCCAGCCACCACCCTCAACGAAGGCCAGGAGAGCTCGTCTTCTCTGCCACCTCCACCACCATCACACAGCCAGCGCCATCTTCCTGGCAAAGGAAGCTGGGGTACACAGATCAGAATTCTATAAGCATCTTCCTTCCTTCCTTCCTTCCTTCCTTCCTTCCTTCCTTCCTTCCTTCCTTCCTTCCTTCCTTCCTTCCTTCCTTCCTTCCTTCCTTCCTTCCCTCCCTCCCTCCCTCCCTCCCTCCCTTCCTGAGATGGAGGGAGTACTAGCAATATATTTTCTTTCCTTTTTGTCTGGGTTGAAAACCATGGGAATGCCAGAGTCATTATCCTAGACCTTGCCCACATGGAGTGAAAAATTAAGTGAATTTAGACAATTTTTGTCAGCGAAATGCTGTGCTAATTGATCACAGCAGCCAGGCAGAATTCCTGATGTTCATTCTTTCCTTACAGGGAATTGGTCACCCAAAACACAGAGGCAGGAGGACAAGTCACTGTTGCAATAAGAGAGTAGAAATAATGGTGCTTTCATTTCATTTCATTTGAATTCTGTGGCCACCCATCTCAAGTACATGACTGTGGGTTTTGCCTCTCTTACTGCCACAGGATAAGGTTATTTGAGGGCCCGCTTCTCCCCAGTTACGCCTCCCCATCAGGACCGGCAGGAGAGGCATGTTGTGGGTCTCGTCTGCTAAGGAGTTCCGTCTGGCGGGACCCAGGAAAAGAGCCTTTTCTGCCATGGCGCCCACCCTGTGGAACATTATCCCCCCAGAACTTTGATTGTTCCTGACCCTCTCAGCCTTTAGGGAGGCCCTGAAGACATGGCTCTGGCACCATGCCTGGGGGTCTGGCAATGGTGGGGAGCTCTTACAGTGGCTGCACTGAGCTGATCTAGAATGAATTCTGCTGCTGATCATGATTTTATATTTTTTGAATTGATTATGGACAGTTTTTATATGCTTGTTTATTGTTTGTACTCATTTTTTATTGTTTTTACCTGTTGTGAGCTGCCCAGAGTTGCTTAGATGAGATAGGAGTCCATACAAATCAAATCAAATCAAATCAATCAATCAATAAAAATAAGGCCAAACATGGGCACATACTTGTACTCGGTCAGATGCATTTTTTGATTACCTCTGTCAGAGCCCTAGGTGTTGTTTCTTTCATGTCATCTCCCACAGGTTCTCAATAAACCAAGCAGCCATTTGAGATTGGCCCACAAAGAGAGGCCACTCAGGGACAATTTCTTCAAGGACCTGGGTGCCTCACAATACCAACAACAAACCAAGCCCTCAATAGATTCACCTACCAGGTTGTCAGGAAACTCCAAAATACCTCCCCAAACATCCAGATTCATGAGGCACTTAGGGCAAACCAAATGGGTGGCAATCAAATTAGATCAGGAAAGGTTGGTGATAATGGTCTCCCAAATCCAGATCATATAACAACTGCTCTCAGCAAAAGACATGGTCCAAAGTGTGTCTACATATGTATGTTAGGTCTGAGATCACCTGAGACAAGCCCATGGTTGCCATGGAGGCCATGAACTCCTGGATATGGCTTCTATAATATTAAGGTTGATGCCTCCCAACACTCGAAGGCAGGGAGTCTCTATCACCACTCCAGCAACCAGATCCAGAAGCCCAAGGAGGGACCCTGCTGGGTAATAGGGCAGCCAGTGCACCCGCAGGATCCCTAGTTTGTCTCTATACCTTTATGTTATCTGTCTAATATATAAGCACTCACACCCTGCCACTGGAGGAACAAAAACCCTGATCACAGATAAGGTGTCCTGGTAGATCAATGCCAAGGCTGGTGCAGTTCCCAAAAGTCAACAGAGCAGATTTCAGAGAGAGTAATATTGCCACCCTCACCCAGTCAGGTCTCTGTAATACATGCCAAGCCTGCCCGCTTGTCCACTACCAAATCACCAATGGGTCTTATTGCAGATTGAACATCACCATCGCAGCTGCCAATAGGCTTTAAAATATAACCGAAGAATGGTGGTTTTGCAGCTACCCCTTCATAGCAGTTGCTCAGATTTTTTTCTTATCTTTTTTAAAATACACACACATAAACACACACAGTTTTGTAAATGCACAGTCATCCTCTTTGTATGACATTGCTGATTAAATCATTTCCTTCCATGGTCACTTGACCTATCGCTGCATGCTGGCAGCACATGATCTGGGGTGATTTGATCAGTTGGCCAGTAGCACAAATCTTCCTTAGCTGGAAGGTGTGTCTTCTTTTCCAACTCCTGCCCATAGTAATTCCCTATTTTTAAAAACATCCCTCATATTAAAAACAAACAAACCTCCAGATCAGACATAGTCAGAAATCCTAAGTCAACCAATCTAGCCAAGGCTGTGCAACTTTTTCAGGCCAGTAGTAGGTCTTTGAGTGGCATACCCAATATCTATGTTCTGGTTCAACAGTAAGTGCAGTCTGGACAAAATTGAACAAGGATAAACCCTAAATTTGATATAATTTATTTTCACGCTTATTTAATTAATTATTAAATAATTGAATATTCTTCTAATGTGTTTAACAATTTCTTCTTTCTGTCATTCAGAATTGCGGCGTTGGGGCCATTTGGGGAGATGGTCACACCCAAGAGACGTAGCCCTGGGCCTCAGGCTGGCCATCCCTGGTATGACCTATATACATACACATACAACATATACACACCCTCTTTTACACGTGTCCACTTAATAGAGAACGTCTAACTGCCTGCTCCATAAATCAGCTAATTTTAATCTGGCTGACTCCAAGGCAATTAACACTAAAAGATGGCTTGCTCCCTGGAAGCCTGAGCCAGCAACCACCGTAGGCAGCTGCCCTGCCCTTTGGGGTCAAATGCCTTTTTGAGCTGACTCCAACCTCTGTGGATTAATTAGGCTAGCAAAATCTCCTCTATCACCCTTTCTCCTTTTCCCATCATTAATTCAAATTATCTCACTTTGGATTGAAATAGATTGAACCTTGAAAATAAACCTGTCACATTCACAACATGCAATTAAGACATTTCTAGGCAAAGAAAAACAAAGCAAAACAAAACAAAAAGTCTTTCTGCTACTTAACACTCTTTTGAATTTAGAGACTGATGCTCATGTTACAAATATGAACAGCAATGAGGAATCAACTCAGTTATTTTGCCTGGAGTGAAGGGTGTGAATTAGCATAGGTATTTTTGTCACAGCCGTAGAGAACAACTTGCACGTCTCAACACTTCCCCATCCATCTTGACTGCATTTTTTTTTTTTTTTTACAGGGACTATTAAGTCAGTCTTGCTAACCTTGGACCTTCCAGATATATTTGATTCCAACCTTCATGATCCCCAGCATCATAGCCTCTGGATCATAGAGGCTGAAGGATGGTATGACAGTACCTAAATAAATAGGTAATATTTATAAATAAATAAATAGGTAAATATTTATTATTAAACTTGTATGCTGCCCATCTCCCCCCAACAGGTGACCTATGGAGCGCATCAGATTAGGAAAACTGTTCAGCGAAAAATAGCAGTAAGTTAGATCTTCTAGAAAAGGCTTTTACTGATCATAAACTTCTTGGATATAGTGGTCAGACTTCTTTGCTTATACAACCTTATTGTACCTTGTGTTCCACTTATTATATCTGTTAGCTCTGCAAGGTAGTCCAGACATGAAGCACAACCAGGAGTCCTAGCTCTATTTTTATTGTAAGTTTACATTAACAGAATCTTGCAAGACTGAAAGTATTTTTCCCATCCTTTCCTTTTACCCTCTGGAAAACTAGGAAGGGTCTTTCTGAAACATTTCCCACACCATCCCACCCTCTGTGGGCTGAGATATCTTTTACACGCCGGTTGTCCAGTCTGCAGCTCCCCAAGGTCATTCCCACATACCATTACAATACTGTTTTTGTGACAGTACATAAAAAAGCCAAAGTTAGCCTGATTCTATTAATTGTAGCCAACAAGCCTACAGATGAGCCTACAGACAAGAAAGCCTCCATACATTTCTCAAAGACTTTGGTTGTGTTCCCTGGAAATTATAGCCAAATCAACAGTTCTTTGTCAACCTAAGTACTAAAGGGGTGGGATTTTGCTTGTATTGCCATGACTGTCATCACCACTTTTCTACCCTCTCTGCCTTCTCTGCTGGAACTTCTGGACCCAATTGTAATTTTTAAAATTATAGTAGGGGCAGGCAATTGTTAAATACATTGTTGAAAAGACTTGTTAACATATCACACCCACACCCACACAAACACACACAAATACATAAACACACAAAAAGGGATGATTTTTTTACCCCATCCAGAGGGCTGGGGAGAGATTCTGGAGCCCCCCTCCCAAAAGTTGGTGTGCTGTATATGGTTCCTGGTTACATTTTTTGCACCCTTGGAATATAGCTGTACCATTATTGGGCTGTGCTTCGGGATCAGTTGGCCTTAATCCAGCCTTGTCCCAGTGAATGTGTGTTGGCGTACTAGGAATTGTCAGATACAAACATACAAATACTGAAATGTCTGAAGAGGTGCAAAATAATGAACTGCCCATCTCTGACATTTGCTAGGCAGCATGGTACTCAGAGGAAAAAGCAAATGCTTATCCAGTAAGTGGTTGTGCTTCAGAAAATGTATTCAGCATGATTCACTCCCATTCTCTCAAGCAAGGGAAGGAGAACAAGTGAGGCAGGCATTTCTAGATACTCTTAATTTATTCAGAAGGGAACTGCAGGGTGACTAAATCACCATTCCTGGGCACTTGGATTGCTGTTTGCTCAAGACACACTAGTCTTCTGGAGGTTCCCAAGTGACTCAATACTAGAGAGACAACATTTAGTCAGAAAGGAACCAACCTAGGCTCAGATCTCTACTCAACCATAAAATATTTAGCATGCTTTTGGGTTAAGGACTTTCCTATAATGACCTACTTCACAAACTAATTTTGATAATAAAGGGGGAAAAGACCATTTAGATTGTCCTCTACTGGAAGGGGTCAGAAATGGCATTAGTTGCTCTGGTCAATGACCTTCATCAGAACTTAGAATACCATTCTTGGTCCTATTAGACTTCACAGTGGTATTTTATATTATTGACCACGGTGTCTTTCTGGGCTATTTGTAGAGTTTGGAAGTTGGAGGCAGTGTTTTGTGGTGGTTCCGCTCCTACTTTGGCAAATGGTTTCAGTTGGTGGTGATAGAGAGGCCAGTGATTCAGCCCTTGGGAACTCCAATGGGGACACCTCAGGGCTCTGTGCTACCCCCAGTGTTATTTAACATCTACATGAAATCATTGGGGGAAGTAATTCAGTGGTTCAGGGTGAAGTAGCATCAATATGTTGACAGTATTTATTTATAAAATCTAGTCCTGCTTCAGTCCAGAGGGATTCTATGTGGTTGACAGGCAAAAACAATAAAGTATTAAATTATAATATATAGTCATAATACATTAACTAATAGAAGCACTGTTGTCTCCACAACTGATCTCTGAAGGCCCTCTGAAAAAGCCATAATTTTGCTAGATTCCAGAAAGCCAAAAAAGTGGATGCCATCCTCACTTTGGGGGGCAGCTACCTTGGGTCAAACCAGAGATGTTGAAGAAATCCTGACCTAGTGCTTGGAGGCTGTGAAGATCTGACTGGGGCAAAATCCTACCAGGATGGAGTTGCTAGTTGTCAGTAGACATCTGAGCAATCTAATAACATTAGCTCTAGCACTTACCCTGGAGCGGCTTGCACTCCTCCCAAAAGCATGGTTTTTGACATGGGAGCTCTCTTGCTCTCAGCCTTTGCTTAAAGCAAGTGGAAACTAGGGCCCAAGGGAGCCTCCACTATTTCCAGTGTATGTGTCAGTTCCAAACTTACTTGGACCAGTATGTTCTGAGGATGCTAACTCGCATCTTGATTACCACACAGTTGGACTGCTATAACATTCTCTATGCAGGGCTGCCCTGGAAGGTGACCCAGAAGCTATAGCTGGTACAAAATACAGTGTCTGGACTCCTGATGAGGCAACCGTGACAGGCCAAAATACCCATTTGGAAAGTGCTGCCCTGGTTGCTAGAAGGTTTCCAGGCCCAATGGAAAGTGCTGTTCATTATCTTTAAAGCACTTGACAGCACAGCACAGGGATACATCAGACAATGCCATGCCAGAATTTACTCTGCCCGTCCAATCCCAGTTGTCAAGAGAGGGAGTGTTACAGGTTTCCCCAGTGCATGGGACATGGACCAGATGACAGGGCTTCTCAGTGGCCAGTCTCATTATATGGAATACCTTTCCCCAGAGATATGTATGACCCCCAACCCTAATGGCATTTCATAAACAAGCTGGAACAGTATGTTCTATTCCAGCATGCATTCTGTGCTTAGATTATTAATTTAATTTTATGGGTGCATATATGGTAATGTTTAGGTTTGGGATGCTTTATTTTAATTATTTTTGTTGCATTTTATTGTTTTGCTGACCTTGATGTAGCCTGCTCAGAATCTGCTAGGATTGGAGTATGTTATAAATGTTGTAAAGTAAATAGTAAACACTTCTTGGAATAATTAAGTATAACGTGTTTTAGAGTGTCTTGATGTTAAGCTACCCTAGTGAGACACATGCAAAAAGTATCTTCAAATGAAAAAAAAAAGCAAAGTTTGACAGGACCAGTGGTGTCCACAAGGAGAAGATGAAAAAAGTCAAGATGGTGGCTCCAACCATGTGATCGAAACCCCACACTTTTTTATGCATGATGCCCCTTTAAAAGGGGTGGGGCTTCAATCACATGGACTTTTTTGACCATCTGCAGGCACCCCTGAACAGGACTTTCAATTTGAATTCAGCAATGGATGGATAAATGCAAGTATGTACAGAGGAGAACTACACACCTTCATGGAACAGTTAGAGCAGAGTTGTGTAACTTGAGTTACTTTAAGCATAGTTGTACATTAAATTAAATTAATAAAATATATGTAATATGGTGACTCCCCATATATGTAATAACTTTCCTATTCTGTCACACTGAAGATTTCAATTGGATGGCCCATTTTGGAGGGGCTCTGAGGACACAGCTCAAGCTTTGGGGGATTATATATGGCCTTAAGCTTCTCCTACTTTAGAGGACCTCGGGTCAGCATACCAGTGTAGCAATACTTTTTTTAATTGAGAGATTATCCCAATAAATCATGGTGCTACCAGTCTTTGCAAAGAGGACAGAAGACAGACTAATTTCCAGTAAAAGTATTACAACTAATGAACTTTGGGGTGTTAGCTTTGCCCTCAGTACTTCAGAACCACTGCATCAATGTGATCTTCGTAATGTGCATTCAGCTTGTGGAAAACACAAAGAGAGATGAATCACGGCAGGAGGAGATGTTCGGAGAAAGGTCATGGTGTGTCTCGATAATTTGCAAAGAAGAAAAGAATCTAGCAGTGATGCCAGAAAATAAATGCACCTATTTTATGCTGATCATCAGATTGATACCAGGCTACATTGAGACAGCAGGATGGGTTCACATGTTCTCCCAGCTAACAGTTTTGCTTATTTTGGGAGCTAATAGCCCACCCTTAAAAAAAAATCCCCAGAGTATCAAACAAAATGTCAACGTGCAATAAAGCATATTCAAAACACATGAACTAAAATACAGAGAGATACTGGAAACATGTAAAATCACAGCATGAGAACAAATGGCCCAGGCTAGATGAAATTAAATGCAAAATCCTGAGAAAATGAATTAAGAGACCAAAATTGCAGCATAATAGGCAAATGTCCCTTGGAGGCTGCATTCCACAAGTATGATGCCACTATTGAAAAACTGGCATTTTCTCTACTATATGTGTAGAGTGTGATGTGGGCAGCCTGTGTGGAGCCTGAGGCATCTCCTTAAAAAATACTTGGAGTATGACATACTTATATCACAATCTGGATATATCAGTAATGTGAGAGTGGTGTGTACACATGGGCCTCCACCATGAAAATGGGGTTATTGGCCAGGTAGCTGGTCTGTGAACGCCTCTGTTTCACTATTTCAGACTTCCCATCTGTAATTCTTCATTCATACATGGTGGCTGTCATGATAAGCCCCCCCCCCAGTTTTTTGGAGGGGGAGGACAGGCAGTTGCAGGACTTCAGAGGAAAGGGGGGGGGGGAATGGAAGGTCTTCTGCCATCACCAATGTTGCTCTGCCAAATGAAAATATATCCATTTCAGAGCAAGGGTGAACAGTTAGGGAGGGGAAATGGCTTTGAGTGGCATGCTAAAGTTACACTCCAAAAGTAGGTAGATATACTAACTTCACAAATAACAGTTCATTATCTGGGTTATCCCTACCCTCAACACACGAGACAGCTCACTGAAGAACAGGGTTTAAAGGAGTAAATGAATGAAGAAATCCAGAGGCAAACCAAAATCAAATATCAGGAATTACTTTGTAGAGTTAGAGCTTCACAACTGAAAGTTAAAGCAGGTTCTCACGTATCAACAGTTTTATCCTGTCAATGTTGTTTTTAAATATTAGAAGCTTCTGACTCCTGATCCAGCCTGATTGTTCTCAGCAGATTACTTCCAAGTATCCCTGCCTGGTCCAGCTGTCTCTTAGAAAAGTGAGTACTAGGAGAAGACACCTAGTTCAGATCAGAATCTGCTGACTCAAGGACAAGAACTGTGTGGCTCTTCCTGGCTTGGCATAGTTGCTGGGGTCTGGAATGATCATAACTGGCCTTAGGACACCTCCTCCAGATCCTCCTGGTCCTCCTTCTCATCTGACAGGATTATAACAGTGGATCCAGGACAAAGGCTAAATTACAACGAATTATATAAGATGCATACTACTCATACATTGTTCATATAATTAAAAAGCTTTTTCCTCATGCAGTTAATAAATATCCCCATCAGTCACATTATAACCTCCAATTTGGCAGCAACCTTTAGAGGGACTGTGGGGTTACACCCAGGGTTTTGGGACCACATGCAACTCTGGGGCCTTAGGTTATGTATCCCTGCCTTAAGAAGATTCTGGAGATGAGGAGATGCTGACCGAGCCTGTTGTTCACTGTTTATTTCCCATGCCAAAATTATCTATCTTATAGATTTCTCCAGCCTGATTTAACTTGGGAAAATCTCTTGCAGAATCTGAATATATTAGTCTCTTAAGCTTTTCCAACTTGGTGCTTTCCAGAGGATTTGGACTGTAACTGCCATCATTCCAACCAACATTGCCTTCATTAGACTCAGAAATAGAAGTAGCCAGTGAAGCTATCAGCTCGACTTTTGCTCCATATTTTCTGGCCGCAAATTTAAATAGGGCTCTAGACTTTAGCTGAAACAATCCTGACTAGAGGGTGGCAGCAATGAGCTAGAGGGATTTGTAAAAAAAAAAAACCAACACTTTGCATTCATCTAGTGGAGGTCCAGATTTTTGCACTCAGATATAGTAGCCCTGTAGCCCTTTAGACAAGTTTCCAGTTTTCCTAGTCCTTAATAATGCAAGCATTAGCCACACAAGGAAGATCGGTTTATAAGACTACCAATGGAAGTAATTGGGACTTCTGCATGTAAGTGAAAAACCTGGCTAATCAGGCCTCCTGCTCAGGCACCGTCGAGACAGGATTTGGGGACAGATGTCCAGAGGCTCACTCATCCTTGGAGGCTTTCAGGTGCAACTAAGTTAGCTTGCCTTATTTGGAAGCAATTCCCATAGAAAGATACCAAGGGAGTGAGTTAGGCCATTACCCTGCAGGTAAAATGACCAAACTGGACCCAGTTTCCACTTAAGTGAAGCAGGTGTAGGGTTGTGTAGATGCAGTATATGTATGTTCTTCCTTCATGCTAATGTCAAATTCACATACCGAAATAGTCCTCCTTCTAGGCAAAGTGAGGTGACTGCTTAGGTGCCAGGTTAGGGGCAGGCAGTAGTAGTGCCTCCTGGCTGTCCCCATCTGCTGGAGCTATGTATGTTATACAGCCTATCCTAGGCTCCTGGTGCCCCAAGAATAGAAGAGACTAATCTCTTGCTGGTGCTAAAGTAAGATTCAACTGCCAATGCAGGTGGCATCTGTTTCTCTGCTTCAGGCAGCAAAAATTCTTAGGTGTGCTGCCCATTGACGACCTTCCACCCCTTAATAGATGCATCAGGGATATCTGAAAGAAGGCTAATTATGTGTTGTGTGTGAATTTTTTGTGTTCCACTTCCAAAGAGGAAGAGACAACTGCAGCAACAACAACAACTCTGCTCTGAAGTTGCCCACTGAGGTCAGCAGAGGTTTTCTGGGACTCATTGTGCTAAAACAGAAACACATAGCAAGGAATCAAGGTTTAGGACCTGGAAATATCTGGAGCAGAAGCATGGCTGACTTGGAGGACCACTAGCAGGATTTCAAGGGCAAGAGTGTTGAAGGAAGACAACTAACACAGGTCTTATTCTGTATATCAAAGGAGAGGTTGGAACCTATAGAAGGCCTACATGGAAGTGGGAAAAGGAAGTTTCCCTTTGGGGTTGTTTTTTTATGAAGAAAACTCAGGATAAAATGGTCACAAGGAAATATAAACAATACCCCCTTGGACAAGCCTCCATAAGCACCCTGCACACAGACTGGTTGGGTTCGTATGACATAGTAAACCCAAACTACACAATCACATTTTAGACTGGTGTGTTATGCAAAATCAATGCATGTGACTAGTTTATGGTCTAGTGTGTCATGGAAACCCAGACAATTGGGTTAGTTGAGTAGATCATAGTTAATTATGGGTTACTGTGCCAGTAACCGGTTGCCTAGCTAACCACTTACTGGGAAAAATACTTGGATGGGCTTTTATTTTTTCTATTCAATTTCTGAAGACAATGGATTGTATCTGACCATTTTCTGCCTGTGTTCAGCTTGATAACAGAGCATGTACACAATATAGTCCTTAACTTGCCTTCCCCAAGCTGTTGTCCTTTGGTTGTGTTGAACAATTCCCATAATTCCTTAATCATTAGACAGCTTGAAAACATATATGGAGGAGACCACTTTGGAGAAGGCTGTCTGAAGCCACCTCCTTTTTCTGAGAAAAGATGGGTTATGAATTTCGATCTTTAAAGAAAATGTGTAGGCAAATAAGAAGAAATTAATTGGCAGAAGGTAACTAACTCTGCTGGAAAATAACGATAATGATAATAATGCCATCCCTTCAGGCTGCACTGAAGCCAGCGTGGTGGCAGGAAGCAGACTGTACGCGATGGTGGGGAATTCCCTAGACAACCTTCAGCCCCCTCCGATCCGATCGTGGGCACCTTCCTTCTTTGCCTCAAGCGTCTCAGGTGCCTCGCTCCGCTGCAGCATCGGAACCGCCGGCAAAAAAGGCGGCGCCCACCTGGGGAGCGGGGGGAGAAGAGGCGCGTCCAATCCTCGGGCAGGGCTTGGCTGGGAAGCGCGGGGGGCTGCCGGTGGTCGCCATGACTGCTGCTGCAGCAGCCGCTGCCGCTGCCTGGAGCTGAGTCGGGAGGCGCGGCTGGAACGGAGCTGTCCATTCAGCACCACGGCGCGACGGCTTCGCCTTGGGTGGTGGTTCTATTCTCGGGCGGCCAGTCCAGGATGTAAGTCTTTGCCCACTTACCTTGTCTAGTCAACGCGGTCCGTCTACCTCCATCGTACAAAGGTTATGTGTCGAGTCTGGGAGCCAAGGCAACTAACCCCTAGAAGGAGGACCCCGCCCAGCAATGCTAGCGGGCTGCTTGGGGAAGTTTCACAGGGAAAAATGGGTCTCAGCAGCTCTTGAGGTATTGGGGGCCGTGGGGAAGGGGGAGGACTGCTTGTTTGTAGGGTTACTCTAGCAATTTCATCATCAGAAATCACTGGCTTCCCTAGTTCTTTGTGATGGTGCAGACATACTCACTTAATAGCCAAGAGAAGTGAAAGGAAATGTGCACAGGGATTCACCTTTGCTCCACTCACCAGTGCTACAGAGTTTAGGGAAAGACACTGTTTGCACCTGGAGCCTCGGAGCTGCCTTGGCTGCCCATCCAACCATTGAAAGCCGTGCCCTATTTTCAGCAGCACCGTTCTTATCTGAGGAGGGGGGATAACAACCAAGAGCTGTATGTGATATTGTGTCAGTTACTGTACTGCCAAAGGGAGTGCGGGAAAAGGAACGAGTGAAAAGGGGCAATCAAATATAACATAAATTTGTGATTGAGCATTAATGACCACCTTATCTCCGGTTAAGTACAAAAACTGCATCTCATAAAAAGAAGCTGATGGTGTGGGAATCTCAAAAGGTGGGTGGTGGTATATATATGACTATATTTGATCCAAGTATATCCTAAAGGGGGAGGAATGGAGAATTCTCACTCTGTTCTATTGGCTAACATTGATTGCCTTCTTTTATTATTCCATAGGTCTTCTCTCCCCATATAGATCTTGGAAACGCTCACAATGACAGGGTTGAATCTAAGGGGTTTGTCTGATACCTATTTCGAAGACAATGAGATCAGTCTCAATGTTGGAGGCTTTAAGAAAAAGATGAGATACAACACGTTATTGAGATTCCCCGAAACACGACTGGGTAAGCTGCTGAGCTGCAATTCAAAGGAGTCAATTTTAGAGCTTTGTGATGACTATGATGACACTAAGAATGAGTTCTACTTTGACAGAAACCCTGAACTTTTCCCTTATGTGCTCCATTTTTATAATACTGGAAAGTTACATGTGATGGGTGAGCTCTGTGTCTTTTCCTTCAGCCAGGAAATTGAATACTGGGGAATCAATGAATTCTTTATTGATTCTTGCTGCAGTTATAGCTACCATGGGAGAAAAATGGAACCAGATCAAGAAAAATGGGAAGATCACAGTGATCAAGAAAGTACCTCTTCTTCATTTGATGAGATCTTGGCCTTCTACAATGATGCTGCTAAATTTGACAAACAACCATTTGGGAAAGTGAGGCGGCAGCTATGGTTAGCTTTAGACAATCCTGGCTATTCTGTCTTGAGCCGAATATTCAGTGTTCTTTCTATTATGGTTGTTCTTGGATCTATAGTGACTATGTGCCTCAACAGCCTTTCAGACTTCCAGATTGTTAACAGCTATGGGAACTCAGAGGAAGACCCTAGATTTGAAATTGTGGAACATTTTGGTATTGCATGGTTTACTTTTGAGCTGGTGGCCAGGTTTGCAGTTGCCCCAGATTTCCTTCAGTTTTTTAAGCATGCACTCAATCTGATTGACCTCATGTCCATCCTTCCATTCTATATCACTCTAATAGTTAACTTAGTGGTGGAAAGTAGTCCTACATTAGCCAATTTGGGTAGAGTAGCCCAAGTCCTGAGACTGATGAGAATATTCCGTATCTTAAAACTTGCTCGACACTCAACAGGCCTTAGATCTCTTGGAGCCACCCTCAAATATAGCTACAGAGAAGTAGGGCTTCTTCTCCTTTACCTCTCAGTTGGAATCTCTATATTCTCAGTAGTGGCTTACACAATTGAAAAAGAAGAAAACCGAGCCCTGGAAACCATCCCTGCCTGCTGGTGGTGGGCTACAGTTAGCATGACCACAGTTGGTTATGGTGATGTTGTCCCAGTGACCATAGCAGGCAGGCTAACAGCTTCTGCATGCATCTTAGCTGGCATCTTAGTTGTAGTCCTTCCTATCACACTTATATTCAATAAGTTCTCTCACTTTTATAAGCGCCAAAAGCAGCTAGAAAGTGCCATGAGGAGCTGTGATTTTGGGGATGGGATGAAAGTGGTTCCTTCTGTCAACTTAAGGGACTACTATGCCTACAAAGTTAAATCCCTTATGGCCAGTCTCACAAACATGAGCAGAAGCACACCCAGTGAACTAAGTCTAAATGATTCCTTGCATTAATCTATGGTTCAAAGGCCAGATTGCATGATGAAAAACCAAGAACTGTGTTTATATTAGTTGTTTCTCTCATCTGAGCCACTAATGCTGATGCACACCAAAATAAGAAGATCCATATAAGCTATTAATTTTGTAATAATTCACATTTACTTGAGCATTGTGAATGATTCATCATGCATCAATTTTAGGAACAATGTGTGTTTTGAAGTTAGCTCAAATTTTACTGCCTTGCAATTGGAACACATGTTGAATTCATCATAAAGGGATATGGGAAAATGGTCATGCTATCATGGAACTTTTGAGTTCCAAAAAGAATGAAGTTCAGTTACAGGTTGGCTCCTAGTACATTTTCATCTAGCTCCTAAGAAGCAGCCTCCTGATTTTTGTGTTGAGTATTGTGGTCTCTATAACATTAGCGTTGATGGTACTGTGCTTCCTTGTCACATATATGATTTGTTCTGAAAGTCCCTCTGACCAATGAAATATTTCATGAAGACCACAAAAACAAGCAAAAGTCACCCCCACAAATAGAAATATGATTAACCTCATTTCATGATCTTTGTGATATACTGCAAAAATTTCCTAATTTGTCTTTAATTTTAGAAGCCATCTCAAAGATCTATACATATAGTTAATACTGCATTTCAGAAACCACTTTCCACATCCATACATTTCTGGGAATTCATCTGGGAGTTAAAACTGCCCCTTATGATAAGTAATGCTGTTGTAACATATTTGTGCAATTTTGATTGAGCCCAATTGTTCTTAAGAACTTGACATTGAGTCTCATTTGTAAGATATTTTAAAAGTAGCAAAAAATATGCCAACTTGGATATGAAAAAACTACTGGAAGTCACCATGGGCAGTTAAGAGGCAGGATCAATCCTGGTTTTTCAAAACCTAACCCATACTAAACCCTGCCACTGAATTCTGTTTAAGAGTGTTCTTATATATAGAAATCCATCCTGGCTCTGTTTCTTGGTGACCTTACAGTGTGGATAACATTGACAGAGTGTGACTGAATGCTAGGGATTGACTTTCAAGTAGATGTAAAGCATGCTGAGTATACTATTCAAGACCATGCACTATTAACATATAGAATTTTTCTTTCTCTGGGGTTCATTGATTAAACTCTATCATGCCAAAGAATTGAGATTTAGGCCTATAATGACAGATCTTGAAAGATATTTCTGCTGCTAGTGAAATATGCATTCTTGGGCCATTCTCTCAAAAGGATCTTCAGCAAAATGAAGTTCTCCTGTGTATTTTCCAAAGCTACATGAGAAAATGCCTAGATAGCATTAAATGATACCACCTATAAAATTTGGATAGAGTCTATCATGCTCAAATTTCCATAATAAAATTAAATTAAAATGTCTGAGCTAAGTGAGCAGTGTAGATTTCTACCTAAGATACTCACTCATGCCGCTGCCTGTTGAGAAGAAATATACCAAATTCAGTGGTATAGAGTCAATCATACACAAACTGAAAATTATGCAGTGATCAAAAACATACTTTAAAAATTTCATATTTATTTCTAGGATACTTTCCAGTTCTATCATAATGACTGGCTGAAAGCATAGAGGAAAACTAATGCCCAATCAGGTAGTGTTTCATTGAGATGGTAGCCAATTCAACACTAACATTCCTAAGTGCATTTTCTTCAAGGTAAAGATAGAACTATGTGTTATTCTATCACACACAGAGACAACACCATTTTATCATGTATATTTGCTGTGTGTAGACAGAAAATAGGAGGAGAGCCAGGTCTGAGTACAAGCTGATGCATGTGGGTATCCAGGACAGTGTCAAGATACTATTAGTATACTGTCCAGCCCTCTGCCTAAACTACCTCACTTACATTTCAAGCAAGGCATTGGATTATCCTAAACTTCTTGTCCTGGGAGATTTCAATGACCATTGAGGAGTGCTTGAAGCTTCATATCCCTCCCCAGCGACTATGGGCCTATCCCTGCTGGTACCTGACCTCACACATACAGTAGGGCACACAAAGGATTTTGGTTTCTCTTCAGGAGGAGTTGGTGACCTTAAAGTGGAGGAGTCCTGGGTGACTTCATTTTTTATGAACACATCACAACTAGGTCTGTTTTAAACCTCTGCAGGGTTGGATGATTGGCTGAGCCTTCCATCAGCTTGCCAAGCCTGGTTGGTACAATAGGAACTAGAATCCATCACAGGAAGGCAATCGTGGATATGCTAGTTGGGAATTATGGAAATTAAAATCCAACAATGTACTAGTGCTTGTTGTGATAGAATATCAACAAAAAATTGTTCCTGGATTTTGGAACAATAACTATTAACTGGTTGCCATATGGAAGGCCCCCACTATTATCACATCAAAATATTAACAAACTATTGGAATTTTTTTTTCTGTACTGAAAATGGTTCTTACCTTTATCATAATGGGCAGAACTTTGGATCCCAGTAGAAAGGCACTTCTTCATTAAAACCATGCAAGAGTTCACACAAATACTAAGAGAGGTGGGGAGGGAGGAAGAAGTCAAACTCCCAAAAAAATTAAAAAGCAGCTTATGTCTAAGGTGTCCAAGACATATGTGAGGCATGACAGAGGCAATGTAGGATATCTGTGAAGTAGCAAATATTGCTCACAGATTGAATTCTAGGACCAGCCGAAGCAGAACTATCCCTGTTGAGTTTGTATCCTGCCTTACTGCTCAGAAGGGATGGCTAATCTGTAATTTAACAAAATGAAGGAGGCAGAAGAAGAGATAGAGCTATCAGGATAGGACTTTAGTGCAAAAATGCAAGCCCCATTCAACAGAAAGAGCAGGATGACCCCCAAGCATAACAAGACTGACTTTTCACATTCTGAAGTGAGTAAAGTAAAACAAACCTCACCTCAAGCACCCACTGTTTTTTTTTTCTTACATCCAGAGTCTAAAGTCACATAATTGGAGCACTGAGAGGAAAGTCCAAATTCATGCTGCAAGTTGGTCCAATTTCACAAATCCCTTGAAGCACTTTCTCCGTATAATATTGCCAAGGTTCATACACTTATACATTGGAAATCTTTGCTTGTTCATTATATATGGAACTTGCTGAGGGTCTTCAAACTGTTTATATATAACTGTGCAATCACTGATCTGCTCATTGGAACATGGACCAAGTGTTTTCTATGTGTACACTATGCAAAGGACACATACGTGACATCAAAGGCCACATGAATGCACTGTGGCTATTACACAAAGAAAGGCTTTAAATGGTTAAATATGGATTAATTTTTTTTCAAATGGGCAATCTGCTGTGTTAAAAAAAAATTTGTTATAGAACTGAGCCTTCGAATATTAAGTACCAATGAAAGCTTAACATGTCATACTAAGACAAAGGTCTGCCCATGCTAAGAGCCAATGAATTGTTCTATCATTTGCAATGAAGCAATGAATATTAACTCAGGTTTAGTTAGAGTCAACATCAATTATATTGGTTGCTAACTACATATGTCGGAAGAATTAAAAAGATGTGTTCACTGATTAATTGGCCAAGAAATGTAAGAATTCAATTCTATACTTTAGCATGGCTTCTGGGAGGTTTGCAATTCATACCTTTGGAATGGTTTCTTTCAAATCCAGCAATGAGAAAGCTCTGTTTTGTGTTCCTATGGAAGCTACCAAGCCAAACATTCTGTGCAAAGGCCTCGAGTGAGCCCCCTTCTCTGAACCTTTTTCACTTTCTTTAGTTGTCTGTTGTTGGAGGGCCCATCATGATTCTTGTCCTTTGCCTTTGAGGAAGCCCAGGATAGTTTCATGTCCTTGGCTTATATCCTCTTGGAAATATATATGGGGAAAATTATGTACAAACTCCATGTAGGTTAAGTCAGAGGGTATTGACTTCCAGCTTTGTCCTACATGGAAGGAATACCCAAGGAACTCAGGATGGACTTCAATGTACTTGACCACAGCAGAAAAGGTAAAGACCCTCAAGTCAAGCTTGATTCCTATGACTGCACAGACACATCCATGTAGCTTTCTTGGCAAGCTAAATGAATTCAAACATCCTCCCCTCACCCCCACTTATTAATTAAAGTTTAGAATAGACTCTACTGACATTGAACATGTTTTAAAGCCAAGATTGCTATGCAGTGATGGGAACTTTTCAAGAAAAGTTAGAGTATCTGAGAGAGAAAAGTTAGTCTTTTCCTCCCCAAGTGCTGTCATCCCAATAAATAAACACATAATTACTCTCTCTATAACTTCCATTGCTATGAAGCTATTTTAAAGATTTTTTGCAATATGGAGACAGTGAATTTTTCAGGTGAAAGACTTGGGGAGGGTTTTAGGAAGCAACCCTTGTCCTTAAACTGTCCCACCCCATACAAAAAGGAAGTCTTAAAATAGCTTCTTTTGACTCCTTGCTTGATGCAAGGAATTAAGAGACAGAAAAGGGATCAGAAATTGTGACTCCAGATAGTGCTAAACTGTACCCTCCAGCATCTCTAGCCAGCGTGGCTAATGGGGGGAATTCTGGGAGCTGAAGTTTAGCAACATCTCAAGGGTCATAGGTTCCCTTTTGCAATTTAGCAGGTCTTCAACCAATGGCTGTCCAGCCTCTGCTTGAAGACCTTATAGTCATTAGTTGCATTGTCAAATTTTTTATGCCATAAGAAAGGTTCTCTTGATGTTAGAGGAAATTGATCTTCCATAAGTTCTGCTCATTAGAGCTAGTTCTGCCCTCTGGGGCAGAAGAGATTTGTGGAGGAGGGGAGATTATGTTTCATTCCTATTTTATTAAGCTGAATATTAATGAAAAACAGTCTCTCCATTCCTTCCCTTTGCCAATCAATAGAGGACACCACAGTTCTCTTTTCTTTTTGGTAGACTGGGGGCTTGGCAAAGCATCAGCAATACCCAGAGGTGCTAAATCAATATGCTGTGACCTTTCGGCTCTTTCATGATGAGCCTTCTCTCCTGGGGCCTCAGCTGCGCAATTGTTCCTCATGAAATGCTTTCTAAAGTCTGAGTTCTTTACTCTATTTGTTATTTACCTCCAAATGCAATATTTTTGAAAGCTTTCCAAATATCTCTAACAGCAATCATGGACAACATTAATCTTGTTCTCGCTATTTCTATTCCTGGGGGGAAAATGGCCTCTTATGGTATTGCCCTTTCTGTTTTTCCTGGACTAAACTGGAATTCACTTGGGATGAAGTCAGGAAAGTGGTTCTATTTTCTTGATGCACTCCGAAACAAGGTTATAATGACATCCCCCACGCCCCAGCTTTCAGAAGTATCTTCAGATATCTGCAGCCCTAACAGAGGAGGAATCCATTCCACTGAAACAGGAGACAATACATAAGGAACTACACAGAAGTAAGTGCCAGCATATTCATTGTGCAAAAATAGTCCACATCTTTTAATTATAAATCAAGGGGTGAGAAACAAGGAAGCAATGGTTTGTTTAATCATGATTTACTTAAACCACAACTGGCTGGTTTTATGCAACATGCTAAGCTCTGAATCATAGTTTACAAATCAGAATGGCAGTGTTCATACAACATACTAAGCCAAATTCAAACAACTCACGTTATGGCTTAGTATGACATGTCAACAAGCTAATGCATTTATTAAATACAAACAAAATATCACAGAATGGGTCTCAATTTTTTTAGTTCTCAATCATTTTTAACCAGGATGGATTTGAAACAAAATCATAATAATAAATGGAATAAATGGAAAGATAAAGCTGGTTTGCATTTTAAGTTAAATTTAATTAAATAATTAAATTAAATCAGAGTTTAATAATTAAACTCTAATTTAATTTAATTTAATTAGCATTAAGATGATTACTCTTCATGTATTTAATTATTTTCCTTCTGTCAATATTATATATTAAAAATTAGCTGCAATTTTTGGGCAAGCTCTGAGGACCAGTCCCAAGATTTTTGAGGGTTGGATACAATCCTAGGCTTCAGGTTGTGCATGGCTAACCTAATCTTTGATAAACTCTGCTTTCTTAGTCTAAATCAACCTGCCCTCTTCTGTTGAGGAACAACACAAAAATTCCCAGCAATGAGCTAGCATACAACATAATAGGAAGACTCCAGGTTGGGGAAGGCTGGTCTAATTTGTTACTTTGAGTTCAGCTTTCCAGAACTGAAGATTTCCTTTGTAAACGTGCATTAATATGCTTACCAACACAAATGTTTCATTGGAGAAAAGTTTGTATTAAATTCTGATGATTGGGGATAGATATCAACCAGCCTACATCTACAAAACTCCCAAATAACTTAGTTTTGAATGTGGTAATTTTAAACTGCATAATACCCTTCCCACCTATTGTACAAACATTCCTATAGCTGTCCTGCCTTCTAACATTCCAGGGTTTTCCCCCCTTCCCCTCCACATTTGACAAAGGAACACCTGACAGCTTAGAGTATATAAACAGAGCTGATCACTATGGTTAGCAACTGAACAAGGTTTAGGTTTACCATACCCCGCATAGTGCTATTGGGTAGCTACCAGTAACTTAAGGATTATTGCATTATGGAAGATAAACAAACCTGGATGCCATTGCATTTTCCTGAAAGTAGAGCAATCAGTCTTCAATATCCCTGACTAATATAAAGGACCACTATGAAAACAGCCTATGGTTATGTTCAATCAGCAATTTGTATAAAATGTATACAACCACAGTGGTCACACTTAAACTGTTTCTGCTGTTTTGGAGGCTTTCCTACCAACATGGTAGAAATTTCCCATGCTCAGGGACAAATGAAAGCTTTTAGCTATAGCCAGATACTCACTTTTCACTTTTTTTTGGCTGGCACAGTAGATTCTGAGCAAGCATTGTATGAGAAAGTTGTGCAGTGAAGCACCACGTTTTGCATCCATTATGATTCTTTGCAAATGCAATGAGGGAAGAACAATTAAGGTATTGTTGTCTCAATTCGCTGGGCCAATAAACCTAACATGAGAAGAACATATTCACTCCAGTTCCTTCTGGTCTCTTCCTAACATGGTAGAAATAACCAATCCAACATTCCTTGCTAAAGTAAGACAAGAGAAAGTTTTACAGAAATTCAAGACAAATTAAAAATTGTATGAGTAAAAAGGGACAAAAAAAAAAGGAACAAACAAACAAATATCCACACCTTGACTTGCAGCATTTATGCTTCAAGAACACACTTCATCACATGTACGCAGGCTGGGGTAGATTAGATTAATAGAAACTGAAAAGAAAAAAATGGACTGGAGGCATACTGCATGCTTTAAATACCTTGTTATTGACAATCCTGGGGAAAAAATCTGATCTTTTTGGAGGAAATTCCTGAATTTAGTAATTCTTGGGATCCTGATTCTTTTTTTTTAACGAGATCACATTTTTCCTGTTGCAGGAACCTTAATATCAAAGACATTTCTGATTGCACTTCCTTTTAGTTCTAAACTGTTCCTTATATTGATGACTCCACTCTAATAAGTCTTGACGAATAAATTGAGCAGAGGCAATACAAGCAGTGGAATCAAGAAAAGAAGCAGACATTAACATATCTGTCAACTCAAGAATCTTCCTAAGAATAAAATATTTTGGGCAAGATTAAGATAAACAAAATAACAATTTTCCAATCTAACACCTTCCCCCCAAATTTTTGACTGGCTTTGACAATCCATCAAAAATGAACTCAGCATAAATCGTGTCTTATTTCTTCCTCTGCTAAATGGCACTAGCCCAAAAGAGTATTGCTATACCTCTGGGATCTGGAAGTGGGTCTGGTCTGGCATTGTTCTGATTTCAGTCTGATCAGTTTCTCTCTAGGCAGACAAAAGGCATCCACAATGAAAATAATGAAGAAAACTGAAACTTGAAAATGTTATCTAAGTAACGAACAGTCATGGCTTTCTGGTGTGAACCTAAGGTGGTAGTCTGTCCATTTCACTTTCTCTGTTACTTGACACAGAAATTTTTCCAGCAAATACTGTACTTAGTTTAGGATTTAAATGAGTAACTGGCTGGTATATTATTTTATCACCATGAAAATGCAAAATGCAGTTGCTAAGAAAATACATTTTCTCAAATATTTGGAGAAGGGGAATTGTTTCTACATTGTGGCATTAGACATCGCTTTATATTTTCTTTGCTTAACGTAATAACAAAATATACTTATTTTCTTTTACAAATGGTGTTTAATGAGGGGTTAGCAATATTTTCAGACTCGAGGCAATTTCTTCCAGATATCTGAGATGTCACACAGATACAGCTCTTCTGCCAACTCAGCCCCCGCCAACGAGACAGGGCCACCCGAGCTGCCACCATTGTTGCCGGCCTTTTTTAGCTTCTTTCCTCCCGTCCCTGTGGAGAACTTGACACCATCCACCAACATGGTGAAGTTCACAATAGACCAGATCCAGGCCATCATGGACAAGAAGGCCAGTATCCAGAACATGTCAGTGATTGCTTACATGAATCATGGGAAATTCACTCTGACTGACTCGCTGGTATGCAAAGCTGGAGTTATAGCCTTGGCCCATGCTGTGAGACCTGTTTCACTGACACAAGGAAAGATGAGCAGGAGAGGTGCATCACCATCAAGTCCATGGCCATTTCCCTCTTCTACGAGCTTTCAGAGAATGACTTGGCCTTCATCAAACAAAGCAAAGATGGCTGTGGGTTCTTGATCAACTTAACTGATTCCCCTGGCCATATGGATTTTTCTTCAGAAGTTACGGCTGCCCTACGTGTCATCAATGGTGCCTTGGTTGTTGTTGATTGTGTTTCTGGGGTGTGTGTGCAAACAGAGACTGTTCTGCGCCAAGCTATCACTGAGAGGATTGAGCCAGTTCTGATAATGAACAAGATGGACCAGGCTCTGCTGATGCTGCGGCTGCAGACTGAGGAGCTGCACCAGACCTTCCAGTGCATTGTGGAGAACGTCACTGTTACCATCTCCATGTATGGGGAAGGAAAGAGCACCCCTATGGGCAATATCATGATTGATCCAGCCCTTGGCATTGTTGGGTTTGGTTCTGGCTTGCATGGCTGGGCTTTCACTCTGAAGCAGTTTGCTGAGATGAATGTAGCCAGGTTTGCAGCCAAAGGTGAAACTGAACTCTGCTGAACATGCCAAAAAAGGTGTAGAACATGATGAAGAAGCTCTGGGGTGACCGATATTTTGATCCAGCAACTGGCAAATTCAGAAAATCTGCCAGCAGCCGAGATGGAAAGAAACTGCCAAGGACTTTCTGCCAGCTGATTCTAGACCCCATCTTTAAGGTGTTTGATGCAATCATAAAGGAGGAAACAGCCACACTGATCGAGAAACTGGACATTAAGCTGGACAGCAAGGACAAGGGCAAGGAAGGCAAGCCTCTGATGAAGGCTGTGATGAGGTGCTGGCTCCCTGCTGGGGATGCCTTGCTGCAGATGATCACCATCCACCTGCCTTCTCCCATCACTGCTCAGAAATACCACTGTGAACTGCTCTATGAAGGGCTCCCTGATGATGAGTTGCCATGGGCATTAAGAATTGTGACCCTAAGGGTCCTCTGATGATGTACATCTCCAAGATGGTGCCAACGTCTGACAAGAGCTGTTTCTATGCCTTTGACCAACTGTTCCCTGAGGTTGTGTCCACTGGCCTCAAATGTAGAATCATGGGACCAAACTACATCCCAGGCAAGAAGGAAGATCTCTAACTGAAGCCAATCCAGAGAACCATTCTCATGATGGGCCGCTGCATGGAACCTTGTGGGATTATTGTGGGGCTGGTTCACGTTGACCAGTTCCTGGTCAAGACAGGCACCATTACCCCTTTGAACACTCCCACAATATGCATGTCATGAAGTTCAGCATCAGCCCTCTTGTGCATGTTGCCATGGAAGCCAAGAACCCAGCAGATCTGCCCAAACTGGTTGAAGGCTTGAAGAGGTTGGCTAAGTCTGACCCTATGGTGCAGTGCATCACTGAGAAATCTGGAGAGCACATCATAGCTGAAGCTCAAGAACTGCATTTGGAGATCTGCCTGAAGGAACTAGAGGAGGACGATGCCTGCATTCCCATTAAGAAATCTGACCCAGTAGTGCCTTACTGGGAGACTGTTAGCAAGGAGTCAGGGGTGTTGTGCCTTTCTAAATCACTCAACAAACACAGCCACCTGTACACAAAAGCCCATCCCTTCCCGGATGGCCTGGCCAAAGACATCGACAAGGGTGAGGTCTCGGCCCGCCAGGAGCTGAAGCAGTGGGCCTCTTACCTGGCTGAGAAGTATGAGTGGGACATGGCTGAAGCCTCCAGGATCTGGTGCTTTGGCCCAGATGGTACCAGTCCCAATATCCTGACAGATATCACAAAGGCAATGCAGTACCTCAACAAGATCAAGGACAGCGTGGTGGCTGGCTTTCAGGGGGTCCCAAAGGAGGGGGTCCTCTGTGAGGAGAACCTGCAGGGAGTCTGCTTTGATGTGCATGATGTTGCCCCGCATGCCAACATCATCCACCGTGGGGGTGGCCAGGTCATCCCCACAGCCCACCTGCGTGCCGATGGCTCAGCTCTGCCTCATGGAGCCACATAGACACATATAGGCAGGCCTGATTTGTAGAAATGGTGCCAGAACAGCTATAGTTCAGAATGAATTGTATTGAATAATTAGTGAAGACTAAGAATGACATCAAGGGCTTTTTCAGTTATGTTCAAAATGGGAGGAAAAGAAACCACATATTATTTGTTTAGGTGTTCAGTAAAATGTTAAAAGAGTAACTGATAACCAAAAGGGAGAACTATGCAGTTCCTAATTGGGTTCAAGCTTGAGCTTGCTAGAAGTACAAGGAGTATTTACTGACCTTGAAGGAGTTGTAATCTCCAGAATCAGATGGATCACATCCTGTGAGGAACTTTGTGATTGCCTTGCTGGATTCTGTTCATTTTGAGAAGTCTTAAAGAATGAGCAAAATGCCAGATATTTGAGGAAGGGACAAAGGAGGATTTGAGGAATTACAGAACACTCAATTTATCTGGGAAGAATCTAAAGTAGATCTAAAGGGATTGATTTGAAAATAATGCTGTGATTACTAGAGATCAGCATGTTTTGTCAAAAACGAGTCCTGGCACATTGATCTTATTTAACATTTTGATTATGTAACTTCCTTTGTAGTAGTAAAAATGCTATGGATATAATATATCTTGACTTTAGTAAAGCATTTGACAAATTACCCCCTGCCATTATTGTACTTATAGTGGAAGCTTGTTTCTCTAAGGGTGGGCAGGATAGCGTGCACATTTGGAGGGCATAAATAATAATCTACAAAATGAATACAATAGGATTGAGAAGTGGGCTAAAAATAACTATGAAATTTGGAAGTTGGAATTATTAAAAATTAATTAACTATTTCACATTTGGTTCTTTTTTCTGCCCATTCGAAGTGGGGACACCTTGTCCCCCTCTTTTCCTGGTCCTCTGCTGTTCTTGCCAATGACACCCACCAAACTATTGTCTTTGCAATTTCCATGTATGCTGCTCTGTTGGTGAGAAGGGAGTGAACAGCATAGGAGGAGGAGCAAAGGGAGAGGGGTGCAGGGCAAGGGAAAAAGGATGGTTCCTGGACAGATATTTTAGGGATTGTGGGGAAGGCTCACACATACCTGTCTGCATGCCATCAGAAACGGGGGGGAGGGGAGATTAAACTCAGGGAGGCAGTGAAGGACAGGTAGGCCTGGTGCGATATGGTTCATGGGGTCACGAAGAGTCAGACACGACAACAAAAATCCTAGAATTCATTTCTGCTTTTTTCCCTCCCTATCCTTTCATTTCCTATCTCAGGAATAGTTCTTTCAGAATTAAAACACTACAAGGATTTGGGAATAAACATGTGAACCTACTTCCAATTAGTGAAAGAGTGTAGAATTAATGAGCTGATTTGGACATTGTAAGCGAAAAAAAATATCCAGTAATCAAGACCTAAAATATTTATTTCAGAAGAGTTTTGTTTTGATGAACACATTACTTTTTAAACATGAACAGGTTGTTTTCCTTGCATAGCCTAGGAATATTATTTTCAGGCAGATGGGACTAGTAATAAGTGTATAGAAAAATATGGATTGCAGCAATTTTTTTAGCATATGGTTTTTATGTATAACCTTTTAGTTGTTGATTTTATCTTGATTTTATCTTATGTTTAATACAAAGTAAATTTATTTCTCATTTAGACAAATAAGTATGTTTTAACATAAATGATAGATAAAATGTAAGAGTGTTGCCCTTTAAGAACTGTGTCTGTTGTTTAGAATGTCTACATTTTGAACAAATTCCATGATTTGTTTGCAACATAAAATCTGGGTAATCAAATAGTTTGATTTTTTTAAAATCTAACCCTCTTGACAATGGTGTCTTCCAAAATGCATTTGGCTACCAATAACACTTTCCAGACAAGCTGGAGTCACTTTCTGTTTCTGTTTGTGCATCTTGCTACTTAAGAGCACTAATTTTCAACCTTTTCCTGTATGTGGATTTTCATCAAAAACTATTGCAAACTCCTATATATGCCGAAAAGGGACAACATCATAGTGCCACTGTTGCTTCAACATGCTTGGCTACTGAGTTGGTGTGGCCAGAATCCCAACATTAAATTTAAAAAAAAATTAAAAAATTTAAATGGCTAAAATCTCCCAAGACTGCTAAAACATGAGAGGTGTTTGTGTTCTTGCCTGAAATCTTACTCAGTTTAAGGGTGAGGGGGCGAGGATCGAGTTAGAAGTGCACCAATTGAAGTATCTGCGGGCACACTGGTACTATGTTGGAGATCCAGGATTTAGAAAATCACCTATGCCCTTCCTTGGGATAGATTTCTTATTTTCACTTAGCCATTCTTGCTTTCTACAATTGATTCAGTTTGCACACGGTGGAGCAAAAAATGCCTAAATAAGAAGTATGCTATAGGTCTCTCTATAACCACATAAAATGCGTAAGTGAGAGAGGAAGGTCTCCATTGAATAATGAGAGGATAGGCTGTGGTTTGATAGCACATTATGAAAGAGTTTCTGGGTCCTTCAAAAGCAGATAAGAAAAGGTGTAGTATTTTAAATTGCTATCTGCTTATTTTTGAAAACTAACATATAGATAAGAGCTGACAATTCAAGGCAAATTAGAGAGAAACAACTGTTATGGTCGATAAAATGTATTCTCTCAAGCATATACAATACAGGGATGGATCTAGAATGCAACATATTGAAGTTCTGTTGACATTGGAAGAAAGGGCAGAAAGATGATCCTCACAATTCTTCAGCCCAATGTGGCTCCTGATATATCCAGAAAAATGTTCTGGAAACTGGGAGTGGGGGTGGGGGCAAGGGCACACAAGACTCACTGACAAAGATTTCCCTGGCCATTTCCTGCAGCATGAAAGCTCTATTGAAGCCCATGAAGGCTCATGAATGGAAAGAGCTTTTGGTTCATGGAATGGCCAATCAGATCCAGACACCCTCAAGAAGTCATACAGTATTACTTTTAATGGAATGTTTTTAATGCAAATAGTCATACCCTAAAAGTTATAAACTGAAGGAAGCAGACATCCAAAGACATTTTAAAGTATAATTTTGCTCACTCATTTTTGTAGTATATTTTATTAGTAAAGTACCTATAAGGCCATCTAAAATTGATTTGCATGGTAGTTTTTTTTATTTAAATGTTCTGTTTTCCTTTTCAAATTGAGTTTAGTTCATCTATTATTCCTTTTAACAAGCATCAAAAGCATTTAAGACAAAGACACAAACATAAACTATATAATATGCAATTGTGGGTTGGAATAGTATACTAAAAATATTGCATCTATCACTAATTTTAAAGATACAAAACCCCAATTTTCTCAAAATTCACATCAAATTTAAACGGAACTGACTTTTTGTGCAGCTTTCCAGGCTAAATCACAGCTTTGCTAATGACAGTCTTCTTGTTTTATCTGCTCTCTGTCTTTCTGGGGTCTCGTGAGACTCAACAATATTTTGATCATTAAGTCTAGTTATGACTATTCAACTTGGTAACTAAAAACAAGATCAGGGTATTCTGAAAGAGAGAAGGAAGGAATTTTGTTTCCTGCTGAGCCATACAAACTACAGAGATGTTCTTTCTATCATGCCTACATTTGGATTATTGCGCACAGTGATGCTGAAAGCAAATAGATTGGGTCTGATCAGAGTTTGAAAAAGAGGCGATCTGGCTGCATCATCCCTAGGGTTAATTTAAAAATAGTGCTATATATATAATTGAGATGCAGTATATAGGCTTCCAAGCAGGACCTCATAGATCATAGCTGAGCTTGAGAGCTTTAATCTTTCAAAGTGATTCTTAACGCTTTATACTGCAAACTTCCATTTGCCTAACAAAACATACTGCTTTATTCTCTGTTATAAACTTGGAGCCAGTATTAATATCCTCTTCACTTATAAATGTGGCAGTAAAACATAGCAGCCACCCATATACATGTGAGCTGCATTCACTACCAGACCTATGAGATGCCCCCCCCCAAGCTTTACATGTGAACTGCTTAAAGCACCCTTGTAAGAGAACATTCATAGCAAGCTGAACTGAGCTAGGCAACAGGGGAGGGAATCAGACAGGGCCAGCGGCCCAGTAAACCAAATTGTTTATATTCACTGACTATATCTCAAAGATAGTTTAGCTAGTGTGCTGACCTAGTAGGAAGGGATAGATAAGGTCCCCCAGATGGGGTTATCAAGAACATTCCACGCCATGCTGCAATTGACGCGATGTCTGCCTTTTCCTTTGTCCTGTCATTGAAATGGGGTAGGCCAAAGGTATATAGGCTGTGGTTCTGCTTTTGCTCAGGGCTGCTCAGCCAGCTGCCAATGCTTTGCTGGGAGTCCAGTGTACACTGTAGTTGTTCACATACTTAATGCATTTATGTTATATATTCAGAGTGATTTGGTTGCTTTAGGTGAGCCACGTTTTGGCCACAACATAAGAATTCTCCATGCATCTCATATGTTCTGAATGTTTCAGACCTTGAGATAAAGAAGGCTATATAATATCTAGAGATACACTAAACACTGCAGAACTTAGTTCGACTTTGATATAAATTGTTGTGACTAAATATTGGGTAAAAGCTACGTATTATAGTCTGAATTCCTTTCTTTAGCTGGCCTTTCCTTGTAAGATTGGGAAGTAAAAAAAAAAAAAAAAATCCAGAAAAAGCAAATGACAAACCATTTTTTAATGCTACCAAGAAAACTGCCCATGTAATCACTAGGAATCAAGTTTGACTCAAAGACATCTTTACCTTTAGCCTAATGTTTGGTTAAATGAATTCTTTTGGAAGGAGTTTTAAACAGCTAGAACAATTTTATTAGATGATCCATGACACTGCATTGTGTTTGGCTTCAATGAATGTTTTTCAGTTGTTAATCAAGTCAGCCTTATTCTGGAACATGTTTTCACCCACTTGTTAAATAATCAAGTTATTGACATCAATATGAATGAGGATAAAGCCTCATCATTGATGGCTTGGCAAATTTCATAGTTACAACCTATTGGGAATTAGGATATTGTGATTTTAAGGAGGAAAACATGAGAAGCACTGTCCCAGCACAGTTCCCTATTCCAACTGTGCTGTGGCCAACCTACTGAACATAATAGATAGTGCAACATTTATGTGGGGAAGAGGGGAGGAAGATTATTCCCATGAACCTCTCCTCCCAGTCCCTCTATCAACCAAATAGCCAAAGGGACTACTTGCGAGGTGGTGGGGTTGGGGGTGGGCACCCATGGCTGGCTGCAGTCAAAGTTTCTGGACCTACCCATCCACCTCCTTCAGCTTGTTCACTGGCTTTGTATACGGGGTTAACTGCTGAGAAGTGATATTAGAATGAAACTGCCCCAAATAAAGCATTTCTCCAATTAGAAGGGAGTTATTGTAGAACTGATACTCTCACAACAAAAACATTTTTATTGTCAGTTCTACTGCATATAGGGAACATTTCTAGCTGCAAGCTGGTTTACTACTGACTTCCTTAAAATAATGCATTCATTTTGCTCACAATCTCTTTATTTAACACAGCTTTTGGGAGAGCACTCTCTATCTGATTTTCAAATAGCAGAGTAAACATGATTTTCATTGCTGTCTTCCAGAGAAAATTTTAATGCAAAGACTTACCATTAAAACAAACAATATTCTAAGCAAAGCTGGCAGGTTTTTGCATCAGTTCTAAGACATGCACACCTACAATTAAATACTTCAATTTCAATGGAATTTACTCCCAAGTAAGCATGTCTAAGGCTATAGTTTAACTACAATTCCAAGCATGTTTATTCAAAAGTAAATCCCACCAAGTTCAACTGAACATTCTCCAGTAAGTGTGTTTAGTACTCCCCAGCTTAAAAAAGCTAGTTGAAATGATGTAACATCAGGCATTGATGGAAAATAACTTTTTATTCAAAATGGTAACAAACAATTATCTTTCAGGGTTTGGGGAAATTGTACTTTAAAACATTAAAACTTTTATATATGAGACAGAAAACAAACCATAAACCAAACTGAGTTAAAATTTCACAAGGTCAATACTAGAATTATTGCAAGTTTTAGTTTAAAAAAAGTATTTCACAAAGATGTATGTTTTCAGTGGAAATAAAAGTGGTTGTGGGCACAAGTAATGCATGTTTCAGTAAACATTAATAAATATGAAATAATAAAAAAGGTCAATTGCATATAACTCCTATCCCTAAATTTCATTTTTATTATACAACTTGTTGCCTGATTTATTAACAGTGATAAAATCAAATTATCTCTTCAAACTACTATAGTTAATACTAAACTAACTGTAGAGAAATTAAGGGAATTCCAAATAGTGTATTTTGTGTGCTACTTCTGCAATTTAATTTGCTTTGGAAAATGAAATTGTTTGAGAATAAACTTTTAAACTATGGTGTTCACTATAGTTCCATTTTCTGGAGTGAGAGGACAAGTGTGATATTCACTGGCCCATTCAGGATGTAACATTCTCAGCTTTTTAAGCAGAGAGAGAGAGAGAGAGAGAGAGAGAGAGAGAGAGAGATGTAAACTTTAATTTATTTTATCCTAAGAATGATCACTCATCCTCTAGCTAACATCTCTCAGCTTAACTTACAATAAAAGCACAAATTGTCCATATAACTCAAATTAAAATAACACAATAAAACAATCAACAATTATCATTTAAAACACCAATCAATTATAAGCAGCAGAGACTAAAGCAAGCATCACAAAAAAATAAAATACATTGGAAATAAAAAATATTTGTCTTGTGCCCTTGCCTTCAATCCTGGCTTTGTTCCTTCCTGTCTTGGTGTATTGCAATTAACTCAGGAAGTCTTCAGATAATCATGGGTTTCTATTATATTTGCACCTGGAAACTACAGGTAGCTTCAGAGCAAGATACAATCTGAAATGACAGTTTGCAACTGTTTGTAAATTACTGGTTTGTTCTGAACCCTAGTTTGCTACCTGAATGCAATGGAAAACTATGATTATACTTACTGAAAACTTCCTGGGTAACTTTGGCAAGTCAAGAAGAGAGGAAAGGACAGCATGAGGAAAGAGTGAAGATTGTGTATATCTTACACCAACATGTACATGTCAAAACTATGTTAGTATCTGAACAGAGATCTTTCCAAGTGTTATGTGTATGTCTTAGCCTACATAAATCGTCTTTCTGGATTTCACTGTGTTAATAATAATCAAAGCAATACCAAAAGAAAGAATTGAGTAATTTTGAATTGGTTAAAGTCAATTATGCATAAGGCACACCAGGAAAAGCCAAGGCTGATGCCTTGATTAATCTTTTTGGTATTTTTCACAGATCTGAAAAAGAAGTGATTTAGACATTCATTTTTTAAAAAATGTACAAGATTTCAAAATGCTCTGAAAAACTGAGGACATTAAAGAAGCGTTCTTGTTGGTCAATGAACACTTACTTGGGACTAATCTCATTACACTTGAACATATTTCTCAGTGAATACTGATAAGACTGTATTGCAACAGTTCACTCCTAGCTCTGTATGAAACAATGGGGTTCTGGACTCCTTGTCACCAGCAGTGAATGTTGGTCTTTCCACTTATTCAAGGAGCAATCGCTAATGCTGTTTCAGTACTGGGATTTTTTTTTTTCAGGGTGGGACCATGACTGGTTCCTGCACTTTTAGATCCAAGAACTTATGCAGTCATATACTGGCTAAGAGTTACAAATAGGAATCATTCTTAACTGTTGAGTTCTATCCTACTTGCATTCTACAGACTCTAGCACAGTCTTGGCAGCTCTTATGACATACAACTCTGCTTGTATTTCAACTCTTAGGATGGAGGGTGCCCATATTACCAGTCATGTATTGGGATTCTTCTGTATCATAGATTATTATAAAATGTATTAGGAAGAACATTCACATTAGAATCACTTATAATTAACTATATATCTGCCTGTCATTTAGTAAAATGATTTAGATGCCTTACCTAAAAAATAATAATTCACAGTACATTGCAATAAATCTGATATGAAAAACAGTAGGAGACATCAGCCCCAGTGAGGTTTGCACCATAACTTTTTCTATTTCATTTATTTAAAAAATTAGGGTTTATAGCAGCTTTTTTAAGCTATAAAAGGTTAAGTGATTTTCAATTTATATTTTGGATTTCAAGCTATGCACATGTACTCATACAATGGTAAAATTGTTCTCAGCTGAAATATAAAGGAATGGTAATTTATTTAAATTATTTTAAGGCTTTTCAGAATATGCTGTGTGGTTTTCCAGTTTTCAGTGCATAATGTAAGTGGTTCACAATGACTGTAGAGCATATGGACAATTCACTAAAATCCAGAATTTTACCATGTAAATTAGTGGTGAGGGGGAAGGTCAGGACGAAATAAACCTGTGGTCCCTGTTAGCATAATTGTAACACGACTTACAAAATGGATTCCATAAGCATACAAAAGTAGCTGTCTATACAGACAACAAACAATACATTTCACATACTAGACAGAAGAATAAATCAAAAGCTGGGCGGGGGGGACCCTACAACATACTGAAGATATTCAATTTAAAGAGCATATTTCCAAGAAAGCACGCAAGATAACAGACAAAAAGATCTATACAACAGTACTAGGATACCTACAGTGACAAACATATTACCAGGGAAAGATTACAAAGAAGAGCAGTTGAAGGGGAAACTACCAGGAAAAAAAGAAAACAAAGAGAAAACACGAAAGAATGCTGGAATCAGAGTAATTTTCTTTGGCTTTTCAATTAGTGTTTCTCAGAGTGTGTTTGTAATAGGAAAACATTTCCAAATTTCAATAAAATAAGGGGGAAAAGGTAAGTGGAGTGAAAAAGTAAGCAAAAAAAAAATCATGCTAGCTTATTAGAATAAGATTATCTTTATTGTGGAGTCAAATGAGATATTGAAAATTATGAAAAATGAAAAATAGTGACAGATAGAAATATGCACTGTAAAATTAGTGATCTGCATTTTTTCTGTATTAAAAAGAAGGGGGAAGGAGGGAGGGACAGAGAGGGAGAGAGAGAAAGAAAACACAGTACATAGGCACTTGTTTCTTACATTGTAAGATCCTGCCTAATATAAGTGAAAGGGACAGACTTAAGACAAAACCCACTTGGAATTTCTCCAGTGCAAGTCCCCTGGAAAAAGGAGTTGCTTAAGACTGTATAACCCTGTAATTTTCAAAGAGAGATGCCCAAGAGAGTAGACTGCATGCTCCATCCTTATGTAAGAATTTCTCTACACTCAACATCAAGCTCCTGACTAAAACCCCATGAGACCCATGTGTGTGCTTACAAGCCAGCTGGAGCTAACCCTCTTTACCTGAGTCAGGCCTTAATACAGCAATACATTCTATTTAGAGTGTGACCATAAACATACACTTAACTTATTCTGTCCTGGTTTCCACTAGTACTAACTGCAAGCACCATTTATAGTTAAGAAGCATTAAGCATAAAAATAAATAAATCACCTAAGCATGTGGAATAAATATGCCTTTAAATGTTAGGCGCATACATTGCCACTTAAAGCTCTGCATTAATTGGAAAATTTGAAATAGCTTTAAGTCTAACCAGGGCCTCAACTCATTACTGCATAACACACAGCATTACTGAAACACTGCTGAAAGAGATCAGGAATGTGAAACTTCTATTGTATTAAAACATGAAAAACAGAGCAGATTTTTCACTTGGGCTCAAGGACATTTAACGTGCTTTTCTTTAGTACTTTTGCTTTAGTTGTTGCAAAGCACGAAGTACTCGTCTTTCAAAACCTGTAGTTATGAAGACTCTCCCAGTGTCCACAACAACTTGCAGCATTATCTTCTTAAGTATGAAAATCAGAAGTTCTGTTGCCTTCTTTTTTTTGCATCCATAGCATCCAGAATTGGTTGTCTCTTAGCAGTATATCTTTGACGAAGCTCTTCAATTTCCCGCTCCATCATCGGATCTAAAGCTTTCAACCTCATCTGCAGCTCTTCCAAACTTAGGTTTTTTAGCTGTTCAGGCAAGAATAAAAACATATTAAAATTTCATTAATAAAAAATATTTCCACCCTTAGTAGAAGCTGCAAATTAATATGTAACTGTCTACTTATCTCATAGACTCTTATATAAAATATCATACAGTGAATGAATCTCATCCAAAGAACTATCCAGGAAATTATACTTATTTATCAACTAGCAGATTACATTCAATTTAGTTTGTATTTAGCTGAAGAACTGACAATTTTCAAAATTTTGAGACAGACATGAGGGTATACAGTTTTGAACCATTTATTTTTTTAATTATTATTTTAGTATGTATGAAAATATATTGATAACTCAACACAGAGTTTATGTCAGAAGTTAAATCATCTTGTGAAAAATGACTAAGGTGGTCCAGTACAGCTGCAATAATTCTCTTTTCCACTTTGATCACTTCCTTGTGGTTCAGCGTGAGCTGTGACTTTCTGACATTCTCTCACTTCATCTTGTGATTATGTACCAGCAATTTATTGATATTGATCTGCATAAGCTGTTTTAAAACTATTTAATTTAATAGTTCTCATTTAACAATAAAAAAACTAAATTTTAGTATTTGGACATAAAGTGCCCAGGGAAAAGTGGAGAGTGGGAGAACATACATTGAACAAGCTCTTTCCTATATATATATATATCTTAGTTTACTTTTCTCAGCTTTATGGAGCTGGCCTACCTTTTATGAGGTGCAAAAAGCAAAGGCTGATCAGCTATTAAACAGGATTCTGAATGTCTAATTCCATCGATCTGGGCTTTCTTAAACTAATATTAACCCCTGGTTTCCTTCATGGGGTTGAGGCATGTGGGAATACAGATTTGTATGATATGGATTAAAAAAATAATGACACTTTAATGACACATGCAGAATAAAATAATGTCTAACCAAAGATTGATAGAGAGTCCAAACACAGATACAAGAGCTAGGATATTATTTGTAAACCAATTCTAAACAAGAGTCAATTTAAAAACAATGTAAAATTCAAAATTAGCAATAGTTAATAGGCAGCAAACATTTCAACTTGGTTTCCCGTATCATGTTGGTGGATATTTTGATATACAGTATTGACATATTGATATTTTGACACATTGATATTTTTCTCATCATTTTTATCAGTTTAATCAGAAGATGGGCTAGTGAATGTTGCTATATATCATCTACTCTACTGGGCATTATTTAGTTCTGATAATACTAGCCTGGAATACCAAAGCCAAGACATCACTGAAACTTCTGTGTTCCCTTGTATAAAGCATTTCTTATATTCTGTAAACTTTTCCTGAAGACAGAACTTGAAAATAGGATGAAAATAATTATGTAAGTAATATAAATTCACAATCTAGCACTTCTTTTTCTGGAAGACTTACAATCACAATAGCCTGCTATAACAAGTTTGTACAGTTCTTGAAGATTAAATTAATTCAGTTTGGATCCCATAATGATACTGGAGTTAAAAAGGCATCTGTATCATCCTTAGTTCAAGCCTTATGGGACAAACTTCAATCATCAACACTGAGAATGGGAGGTTTGGATGGCTTCATATCACAATAAGCTTTATCTCAAATCTCTTTGGATGGCTACATTGAAAGGCAGGGTTTGCACTATTTAAATTAAAAAGAAGCCATTGTTAAGGAGCCCATCCCTGGACCCCTCTGAAATGTGATATTATAGGCTGCCATCAAACTTATCCTACTCTGGATGACAGGGCTTATCTAGACAACCTTCCTTAACCTGGAATCCTCCAAAAGTGGTGGCTTTCAAGTCTTATAATTTCCAGCAAATGTGGAGAAAGCCTGGGCAGACATTATGGGGAATCAGCTTCTGATATATCTAGAGAGCACTAGCCTAACACTGATTTTACTAGTGTGGCTATTGCTATTTTGTTGTTTTCCTGGATTACTCCAGGAAGCTAATAATAACTGAAGTTGGTAGGGAGAACACTGACTCAGAATGAGGAATAGGAATGGGAGGAAAGATTTTAAACAAAGCTGACTCAAAGCTCCACTTCTCTTCATATATAAAGAAGACAAAAACTGTGATGTAGTGAAAAACTATTATTATCTCCCGCCTTCTCCTTAATTTGTTTTCTCATATGCCTACTTGTAGTTTCTTGCAAACTCATGACAATACAGAACTGGCTATGCTAACAAGGCCTCAAAGTTTTTTGTTTTTGTTTTTTAATGCAGATACTTCACTGGATTACTCCCACACTTATTTCAAGGCAAATTAGTTTAGGAAAATAAAATCCACCTGAAAAATGGTCCAAATTAAGGAAAAGAGAAAGGCTTTTTTTCCCTCTTAGAATAATACATTAGAAATTTTGAAAATGGAGTACCTGGTTAATTCCTTAGGAGTTTTACAAAAATAATTAATAATAAAGGTTATTTATGAAGACTCTTGCAGTGACCTGATAATACTGGAGCCTTGTAAACTAAGATGGTGCTCCAGGCTGGGACTCCCCACCTGCACTTGCAGGAAATAATCCAGTTTCAGAATGGAAAACAAAACAGTGAGATTGATATTTATTACACCATCCTGGGGCAGTAAGACATCATGGTCCTGTCAAAGCTGGTGTCTGTGTATGTATGAGTGTATGTATGCCAATCATGTTCCCATATTCATTTTTTTAAAAAGGCTTTAAAAAATCAACACTAGTATCTATTATTTGGTCTCAAAGTTAATGGATACTCAGTGTTTCCAATAGCATTGCCTCTAAATATAAGGAAAACTGTTGATAGTTGAGGAAAAGATCAAATAAATCAAAGATTTAAAATGTGAGGTTGTGATCAGGTTGATTAAAAACAGAATTAGTTATAAGATGAAAAACTACATTATCTAATATTAATTAGTATTAATAAGAATCATAAAGTACAACAAAATTTCAAAAGAGAATTCATTGCAGGAAAAACTTGCTTAAAGAATGTGACTGTTATCAACAGCATATTAGGGATATGCCTAAGGATGTTTACTTGTATTCCTCAACTGGGTTTTAAAATACACTTTAATTTTTGTAACTAAAAATTGTTATGACTTTTTCTATGCCTAGGAAATGGATTGAAAGAGAAATTACAATAAAATGAATAACTAAAAAATAGAAAATATTTGTAGCCATAAAATATACTTCTCTCTTCCTTTAAAATGATAAAAATTTACTTCTTTTCTCAGTATAATGCCTTTGCCAGGGCTACCATATCCAGATTGCAAATATTCAATTAACCACTACGTGGGAGCAAAGAGATAGAGAAAACTAACTCTATTACCATCTGCTACTATCTAGTGGCTATCCAGATTTTTGCAGCTCAGATATAATAGCTCTAGTATTTGGGATGCTGTATAAAATGTGCATGCCCATGTATGTGTACACAAATCAGAATAATGTAATAGGCAGAAAATGCAACTCACCATATTCAAACTACAGTAACAACTCTTCCCTACAAAAGGTTTTTACACCAAAAATGAACATGCATTCAGTGAAACATTTAATTGTGTAGCTAAATCATTTCCTCTTTACTCCTGTTATTAATTAAGTAAAAGCTAAGAATAAAAAATCCATAAACTACTCAATTCAGCTCAGAAAGGGCAGTTTAACACTATCGATTTGATTATTTCCATCATGCTTACTTAGGAAGGATTAAACAGAAACTTTATTTCCTGCTGAAGAAAACTCTGGCATGAATACTCCATTGCTTCATCAGATAAAAACAATTTCCTGGTGAAGCTACTCTGTAGTCCAAAAATATCCTTTTGTCTACAAAACTAAAAACATATATCATACTTTAATTAAGTTGTATAGCAGGGGGAAAAAAGCTGGAATGCAAAAAAAAAAAACCCACTTGTTTTTGTAAAATATTGGTTGAAACAATGACATTACTACTGAGAATCTCCTACGACAACCAACCTCTACTTTGTGTGAAAAAGAGGTCATACAGCACTCTAATGTGACAGCTGCAAAAAAATGGGGAAGGTCTTTAAATTATATTTTGAAAGTTTATTTTTTTTAAAAAATGCATTTTTTTCTAAATCAAGCAGCACTATTTTGTGCCATTCTCTTAGCTATAAGGAAGTACCTCCAGTTTTAATATTGCTATGCTGGAAATGAATCTTTGAAAATAACAAAGGCCACCTGTAATCTGCAAACAGATGCACAAATCTTCAGCTCAGAGGTAAAGAGGCATTACAAGTTTCTGTCTCTGTCCCAACAGATTTTCCTAGATGCTACTGCATCCAGCACACTGAAATAGCATGCAGAAGTTCTGCAGATGCAGATCAACTTCTTTGCATCATAGCAACAGAATCAACCAAGTTTATCTAACCAACCAAATAAACTAGGCAGTGGGGAGATAAATACACTTGTGTTAAGTAGTCATTGCATCTATTTTCTTATCATCCTTTTTGGAAAACTGCAGAAAAATCAAATAGATAATAGATAAGCTGTTTCATGCTTCAACTCTTTTTACAAAATGGATTTTTTCTTCATACAGCTAAACCTTGAAATCTCTTCTTTGAAGTTTCTGTTCTTGGCTTTAACGAAAACTGAAGCTTTCTTTTGTGTTACAAGAGCAAACGAAGATAGCAAATGAAACAGAATATGTAATGCTATAAGTTTTCTGTTTCTGCATAAAAGGACAGGAAAATAATTAAGTAGAATCCTATATAGCGCAGTCAATATCACACGTGTCTTGTAAATCAAATGTTGCTGGTTGGAAACCCAACCATTTATAAGGTAACTAGTATAAATAGTGAGAGCCAGTTTGGTCTAGTGGTTAAGGCACCAGGCTGGAAACCAGGAGACCATGACTTCTAGTCCTGCCTTAGGTATGAAACCAGCTGGGTGACTTTGGGCCAGTCACTCTCTCTCAGCCCTAGGAAGGAGGCAATGGCAAACCACTTCCAAAAATCTTGCCAAGAAAAAACCTTAGGGACTACTCCAGGCAGTTGCCAAGAGTCCACAGTGACTTGAAGGTACTTGCGCGTGCACACACAGACACACACATGCACACACAAAGCATAAATAGTATATTTTAGAAGCAACTACTACTTTAAAGATGCAGAATTGTTGGAATTAGGCACTTTGCAGCTTGGAACAATCATGGAGTGTTTTCAAAAACCCTCTGAAGCACCAGTTGTAACATTCAAGTGCCAAATAGGTAGGCAGAACCAATATTTGGATAAAAAAATGTCATAATGTGGTACGCACAGAGAAAGTGTTTTGTGAACAGCAGCACTGGGTTTTGAAAGCAAACACAGTGCTCTAAAGCCAAGAGCAGACTGTTGGAAATATTGTTTCAAAATGTTATGTTCCAAGCATGAGCAATTTATCAAAACTCTTCCTTGGATGTCCAAAGAATTCCCAAGAAATTTCACAAAGGTACTTGCCAAATACTATGATACCTTTCTTCCCAGCATGTTTTAATGAGCATAAGCTTTTAAATGTTAAAATAAATAATGCATGTTACTGAAACAAAACACTCTGCAGTAGAAAACTTGGCTGAAAATTTGTACTTCAGAATAGAATTTGAAGCTCTATTTATCCTTAAGGGCACTCAAATAGACAGCAAGCTCTCATTTCCAGAATAGCTTAAATAACATGTTTTACTATAGAGTCTATAGTGAGAAGAAAAGCAATTTTCTGTCAGTTCATGGTGTTGTTCTTTAAGTTATTATATAGTATCTTTACGCAATACACTTGGAGGCGGCAGCAGCCATGGAGGGGGGTCAAGATGGCAGCTATGACCATGTGATCAAAGCCCTACCCCCTTTTTATATGCATCACACATGGAGCCACCATCTCAACATTTTTGACACACACCCCCATCCCATGAACACCCCTGCTTGAGGGGATAGAAAATATTTGAGCTCCTTTGACTCGCCTGGAAGTCAAAGATTTGAAAGATTAGTTGCATCAGTTCTTCCTTCCCTCACTAGTTACCTGGCAATAGCCATTGCATCAGACTACAGAACAGGCAGTGAAGACAAGCAAGGCTACACTATCAGCTTTGATGGGAGACCAGCTCAATCCTTCTGTCTCCATGAGGTTCCCACCGCAGCAGGTTACTATAAAAATGATTTACAGTCATTTTAAAGAAACACTTGCTTTTTTCCTCAACTTACTTTTATCCCTCATTTTTCTTTTTCAGTCTTATCAATGAGTCTATAGGAGCCTTTTCAGCTGAAAATCAATTGAACTGACCCTAGTAAATTAATAGATAACATCTGGAAGTTTTAAGTTCCTTGAATGCATTGGACTTCACTTCTGCAAAAATTTGCATCATGTCACTGTTAATTACCACATTCTGGGTCACTGATATTACTTGGTTCCTGAGTATGTAGTTAATCAATAAAGCAACATTGCTTAAATAACATTGGCAGAGATACACAGAAGCCTTCCAACAAAATTAATTAATAATAGATATTATGATATCAGATTAGATACTGTTAATTATATAAATGGAATCCATCAGATCTCTCTCGTGGTAAGAAATGTAAGGTTTTGCACTTAGGGTGGAAAAACCAGATGCATAGATACTTGCTTGTGAGAGAATCTGGGTATCCTTGTAGATCCAGCATGAGCCCGCAGTCTGCTGCAGCTGCCAAAAGAGCCAATGCAATCTTGGGTTGTATCCATAGAGCTATAATGTCAAGATCATAATTTAGCTTAAAGAAAAGAAAGCTGAGGGGAGAGATGATAACACTCTTTCAATACTTGAGGCACTGTCACAGAAAAAAGCACCTGAAGGTTGGACAAAAACCAGTGAGTAGATGCTTTACAGAGGGAGATCCAAACTCAAAATAAGGAGGAACTTCCAGTCTTCTGGAATTGTGGGTGCTCTATCACTGGAGGTTTTCAGGCATAGGCTGGACAGCTATTTGTCTGGGATGGTATGAGGATTTCTGTCTTGGGCATGGGGTTGGACCAGAAGACCTCCAATGACCCTGCCAACCCTATGATTCTATGACCTCCATAATGGGTGGAATTACTTAAAATTGTAAATAAAACAGATATTTACTCAAGAAATATGTTATACATTTGAAACAAGTTGTTTATTTCAAAAACAAGTTCTTCCTAGCAACTATTTAAATAAATCTAGCAGATGCTCTAATCCTTATTAGAGTTTTTTGATTAAAAAAATATGGATTGCTAATACTGTATTTCTGAGTCATCTGTTTTTCCATCTGCTAGTAATTCCTACAATGTGAACTATCAACATAACAACTAACAATAATTTTCTATGGCAATTGCAATGGTGGTTTGCCTGTAGCACTTTCTAAGATTTAACTAGTGCATGCCTCAGATTGTTTTGAGTTGTTAATAGATTCAAGTAACAGACACTGTTTCTTCTACTCCACATTGCCATTCTAATTCATTCCTCTGCTGCCTGCAAGAATATGGTTTTATTTTATAAAGTTTAGTCCATCAGGGAGCAAATTCTGTTGAAAGCTGTGCCTGAAATAAGAACAAGCATGTTAAAAGCCAGCCAGTTTATTTATCTGAGGTCAACAACCTACAGCCAAAAGCTGCTTATTGATAGCATTATTGGTCTCATTTAGCAACAGATATTTCTATAAGCATTCACACAACAATAGTGAACTCACATCAGAGAAATTATTTTAAGGACCAGCCAGTTTTATCATCATACAAATTTTCATGGATCACATCCACTTTGCTAGATGAAGAGAACAAGTTTCTGTGATTTTGTAAATATATATAGTTGGATGGCAAAGGTAAAGGAGAAAAGGGGGGAGTGCAAATGGGCAAGGCTACTTTGGGGTCACTTCATCCAGCAGACTCTCTGATTGGACTCCTTTTCTGAATATGTTTGAAGAAATTTTGTCTTCTTATTCTTTGCCATATGCTCCTCAAAGCATAGTTTTTTGTATCTTTTAGGGTTAGTGTATCTTTTGCCAGAGTTTATATTCCTTTTTGGTCCCCTCATCTGAGCAAGACATTAATTTTTAAAGGAAACGTTGCAGGTGAGTCACCAACCCCAAACTTATTCACTATATCTTTTAGCATGGGCTGCTATGGCCCTATTGATAAATTGAAATTTCCTTCTGCACAGGTATTTTTAGGAAGACGAGTGATAATTGAAATCAGCTGATTTGACTGCACTATGCAGACCCTGTGAACAGCACAGGGAGGATCTGACCTTGAATGAGCAGGTAAAGTTTCTGCTATCCTCAAGAGCCACCCCCTCCTTGTCCTATCGGCTCTCAGTTCCCAGCGTCAGTCTCCTCCACCAACAGTGATTTTGTTAAGAAAATTCTGCATCACAGTATAACAGTCTCACTTCCCCATCAGCTCAATCTATTTTTATGTATTGTTGTGATTGTGTTTTGGAAAGTATGTGAAAGAGACATAGAAGAGGTAATTGACTGACTGTTTGAAACCCCAGTGTCAGAATAGTTCAACATACAGATGAATGAACAATGTAGCTAAACTGAAGATCCCACAGAAATTTCAGTCTCAAACAATTTCTGGCTTAAAAATGGGGGGGGAAACCCTGCCTCATAAATGAAGCAAATGCTAATTTGTATAGACAAGAGTAAATTAATGGGAAAAATATTATTAATTTAAAACTGAACCATGAATTGCAAAGCTGGCTCTGAAATGTATTCTGAGTTCTGGCTGAGTTTAAGAAACCCTGCTTTAACCTTTGACTTTGCTTGTTGGTCACTCTAATATCCTGTCCTGATCTGAAGTATATATTCAAGCTGAAATTCTATCATTGTCGTTTTGAATACTCTTAAAGCATTGTGGAAAAAATTCAAGTGGACCTTCTTGGCTCTCCCTTTTAAGGCTTATCTGTTTGTTTCTTCAGTATGTAGCACATGATTACATACCTATGTCAAGAATTTTATACAGGCTAAAGGGCCAGATACAGATGTAATACTGGAAACCTGCAGAAAGTACCTTTTGTTTATTTTTTGCTGGAACCCCCTTCAACGTGCACATCAATCTCACTAAATCTCACTAAAACAGGGGAAGCATGTGAAATGGGTTTAACTGCTAACAGACATTAACGGACATTATGGTCATAACAAAGTAAATCCTAGACAATCCCAGTAAATAGAAAATGGTGAAGGAAAGAAATGTAATTTATGTTAAATATTCAATATGAATTAATACAGCAAGCAGCTACATTAAAAAAAATGTAGGTGACCAAAATTGAGTATATTAGTCTATAAGCTAAATCAACACAAGTTTTTGTGATGGCATTATTACAAAGGCATCATGCCCAGTGTGTTTTAATGTAGTACATTTGCTTCTTTTTAAATTCTTCCTATGTTATAATCTACTAAATAGAAAATATTCAACTGAATAGATAAATTATAAATTAATTTTTACTTCAAATCTGCAAGGCCTGAGGCCTGAAGCTAAAAAACATCATGAGTGTTTCAGTTTATTGTTCACCCTGCTTCATAAAATGCAATCATGGAAGGTAAGGCAGTATTTCTAACCCCCTTCTAAAGGTAATGGCCCATTAATACACATACTGCAGGTGAAAGATTCAAAGCACAGACTCACAGCTCAGTTTCTTACCTACTATGCTATGTAGCATACAACAGGATCTCCTCTTTTGACTCTTTTATTGACTCCCAAATATATCTAATTTCTGCACGTCAAAGTATTCATGACTCTGCTACATCGATTAGATAGACTGCATTTCAAAAACAGTTCAGGTAACTGAGAATTTTGCTTACTTGAAATATGTATTTAAAGTAAATTGGCAAATGAAAAGAGGCTTCACAATCAATATTGGGAATAAAACAAATAAAAACACTTTGGCACATGAATAGTGCCATGCCTTCAACTTCTTTTAACTGTCTGTGGATCTTGGCAGTTGTTAGCTTACAATTAACCATAGTATTCCAACCTAAAACATTTTCAGAATTACACGGTATACTTTACTGTTATTTCTCAAGTAAAATTCATTAATTGAAGGGTTTCCCCATCCCCTAAAAAATGAATCACTGTCACTGTTATAATCAATACAGAACTGTTGCTTAAGGAACAGTGTAGGCAATTGAAATCCTTGTACTTTTACAGAAATCTTATTGTTAAGATTTTCCAGTTAAGGACTTTCCAGTTCAATTGCTACCTAAGCTTTCAACAGTTAATTATTATACTTGAGTTAAAAAGAAATAATATTTTGTCTTACAGGTGCCAAACTGTGTAATAGTTGCAGTTGTATTTTTATTTATTATATGCTTATCAGTATCAGATGCAGAATAAAACAATTGATATATTAGCATATTAGCACCAATTATAACATAAGAAGCCTCTGAACTAAAAGGTCCATGACTTACAATAGTATTAGGCTCTATACCAGTGTTTGTCAACCTTGGCAACTTTAAGATGTGTGGACTTCAACTCCCAAATTCCCCAGCAACAAACACTGCTCTATACATTCAAAGTAACAGGTATGTATATATGTACGGATTGACTTATTTTAAAGCAACTTCACAGGAGTTCCAGAAAAAGTTTTTCAGTGCTTTTTTGAACATTGAGTGCTCTGACTCCAAGTGTAATTCTGGCAGGAGTTTATTCCATAGAAGTGAAGCAGGTAAGAAGAAGCTCTTAAACTGCTGTACAGCTAGTTTAGTATGTCATGGAGCCAAATAATTGTAGTCTGACAATCAGATCAAAGCACAGAGGTACATAAACTGCCAGCAGAGCTTTCAAACAACTAATAATATTAAGTCATGAGTAGAAAAGAGAGAGTATATTTTTTTACTGAAAATAGATTATTTATGTGGGTTTTGAAATCTCCCAAAATCACAAATGGAAGACCAAGGTCAGTGTTGACAACCAAGAAGTAATTTCTCCAACAAAGTGATGATTAGTACCAGGTAGCTGCTAAATGACTATTAAACATCTTGATGGATTTTAATTCTGCAATCAGAAATTCAAATAAATTAAGTCCCTACTAAACAGGTAGCTACAGAAGATGAAAAATTGCAGTCTTGGTTTAATATCAAGGTCTCCTTGGTTTGGGGCTTGTAATAGTTAATAAGCTTTATTAGCAAATGTTATAGTCACAGTATCACCTGGTTATAACTTTGTTTCCATAATAGCCACAAATAAAACAGACTGTTCAATCAATTAAATAATCTGATATAAACTGAGCTTTTCTAAGAATAGAACAAGCATTGTACAATTCACAGCTGTAACTTTATCACACACAGCTGTAACTAACTTTATCAGACATGATGTTACAGGTAGGAATTGTTATTAAGAATTCCCATGGAATAAAATATTAAAATTTGTAATGAGTCTTATTTTTGGCAATATAAATTTTATTTTTACTCTTTGTTCGAAGCCAAGAATGATGACCTTACTGAACAGGGATAGGTTAGAATGGATTTGTCAGTATTCCAACTGCAGGTAACAAAGTCACTAAGGGTGCATCCACACACTCTCCTTACCCCAGGGCCAAGACAGGGAGAAAGCACACTGGCAGGGCTCTCAGGAAGAGTCCCTTAGACAGGTAACATAAAAATTAATAATTAAACGATAATGTTAAAACCCTCAATCTACCAAAAGAATAGTATCAAGGTGGTTGGTACTAATTATAAAAATCTAGAAATTACACATAGTTCACTATTACGCTTTAAATCAGCTTACCTAACAAAATACAACTTGTTACTACAACAAGTACAAAAAGATATGTTGTTGTTGTTGTTTAGTCGTTAAGTCGTGTCCGACTCTCCGTGACCCCATGAACCATACTGCGCCAGGCCTTCCGGTCCTTCGCTGCCTCCCTGAGTTTGCTCAGTTTCATGCTCATTGCTTCAGTGATGCTATCTAACCATCTCATCCTCTGCCGTCCTCTTCTCCTTTTGCCTTCAATCTTTCCCAGCATCAGGGTCTTTTCCAAAGAGTCCTCTCTTCGCATTAGGTGACCAAAGTATCTGAGCTTGAGCTTCATTATCGATCCTTCCAATGAGCAATCAGGGTTGATTTCCTTTAAGATTGACTGGTTTGACCTCCTAGCAGTCCAGGGGACTCTCAAGAGTCTTCTCCAGCACCACAGTTCAAAGGCATCAATTCTTTGGCGCTCCGCCTTCTTTATGGTCCAGCTCTCACAGCCATACATTACTACTGGAAAAACCATAGCTTTGACTATGCGGATCTTTGTCGGCAAGGTGACGTCTCTGCTTTTTAATATGCTATCTAGGCTTGCCATAGCTTTCCTCCCAAGGAGCAAGCGTCTTTTAATTTCATGGCTGCAGTCTCCATCTGCGGTGATCTTGGAGCCCAAATAAATGAAGTCTGTTACTGCTTCCATTTCTACCCCTTCTATTTGCCAGGAATTGATGGGTCCAGATGCCATGATCTTAGTTTTTTTAATGTTGAGTTTCAAACCAGCTTTCGCACTCTCCTCTTTCACCCTCATCAAGAGGCTCTTTAGTTCTTCTTCACTTTCTGCCATTAGGGTGGTATCGTCTGCATATCTGAGGTTGTTGATGATTCTCCCTGCAATCTTAATTCCGGCTTGTGATTCTTCCAGCCTGGCATTTCTCATGATGTACTCTGCATATAGGTTAAATAAGCAGGGTGACAGTATACAGCCTTGTCGTACACCTTTCCCTATTTTGAACCAATCGGTTGTTCCGTGACTGGTTCTAACTGTTGCTTCTTGGCCTGCATACAGATTTCTCAGGAGACAGGTAAGGTGGTCTGGTACTCCCATCTCTTTAAGAATTTGCCACAGTTTGTTGTGATCCACACAATCAAAGGCTTTTGCATAGTCAATGAAGCAGAAGTAGATATTTTTCTGGAACTCTCGTGCTTTCTCCATGATCCAGCGAATGTTGGCGATTTGATCTCTAGTTCCTCTGCCTCTTCGAAACCCAGCTTGTACATCCGGTAGTTCTCGGTTCATGTATTGCTGAAGCCTAGCTTGTAGGATTTTGAGCATAACCTTGCTAGCATGTGAAATGAGTGCAATTGTGCGATAGTTTGAGCATTCTTTGGCATTGCCCTTCTTTGGAATTGGAACATAAACTGACCTTTTCCAATCCCGTGCTACAAAAGATATGTAGCATTACACATATACAAAAAGTTAGGATATTGCTACCATAATTAACCCTTAATAAAATGGGCTTCTTCAAATTTGTAGTAAATTAGTAATGCAAAGTAAATAGACACTTCATAGTATTTATCGCAAATATAATTCAAGAGTATGAACATACTGTAATCATAAACATCCTGTCTATTACTACCAGTGGGCAATCCTTTCCTTAACCACTGTTTAGCAGTATCAGTTGCTGAAAGCCCTAATAAATGCAAGATGGAGAGAAATTAGTTGCTTCAAATTACTATTCTGTTCAGTTCTTTCCATGTCAGTTATATGCAATTCCCTTCCTGACACTTTTAAGAACCCTCTAAAACAAGTGAGATAATGCTTGAGGAAGGAAAAATTTCTGCATGCAGAAGCATTCTGGATAGAATTTTTGGTGATAATATTGTGAACTACAGAACAAAAACTCTCAATCCAAACCAGTGGCTTTAGTCTTAAGCATGACTAAGGCAGGATCCAATCCATCCACTCAAAATATTCAACTTCAATGAGTTCATTTATATTCATTTACTTTATCTAGTTACAAGTAGTACTGGCTGAGTTAATTATCAGACAGAGCGATCACAAGAGACTTTTGATATCACTAATCTCCCCAAATAATCTCAAACATGTTTTCCATTGGAGATGGTCCAAATGTTCAGCTCATTGTTGGTGAGTGATACCAAAAAGTGACAGAATAGTAAGCAATATGCATGTAAGTTTGAGTCATTTTATCGTGTCTTCAACTGCATATGGTAAACCAATATAATTTTAAATCAAAATTGTACTGCAAAATTTGGTCCCTGTTTTGCAACAGATTGTACTACCAAAATTTGGAAATGGATTAAATTTCCTGCCTAGCTATTCACGTTGAAAAATCCACCAACACTGAAATGATAACAACAAACCATGCCAAATTCAGGTAGACACCTGTCTCTCTTGGATTCTAATCTCATTATTATTTTGATTCCACAGATTATAAGGCTCAGCTTATTTATCAACTGAGCATCTTCTACCACTCTGAACATAGTAGGGCTATAAATTGTTATAGCCTGGTATTTCTAGTTGTGACAAAAATAAAGCCATTTGTTTATGAAATAATAGGACAAAATGAAACACAGTTCCAAGTACAAAAAGGTTGAATGAGGAGGACATTTAGATTCTCAAAAAAACTTTGGCCATGTATAATATATAAATAGTCATTTCAATGAGATGGGCGGTGACAAATTTGATAAATAAATAAATAAAACTAAGAAATATAGTTGAGCGTCAGAGAACACCTATCTTACAGAAATCAGAAAGTACAGACAGTACAAGTAGGCTCCAACACATTCTTGTTCTTCAGTTCACATTCTTGTTTAATCTAAGCATCCCAAGGATAAAATACTGGCACCATTTAAACTGTCAGTGGTAGGACTGTATCATGAGGAAAAAAATGCAGTGTGCTCTTACTAGCAATTGTAGCCAGGACTATTTAATACTACAGAAAAACCAAATTCCTTCTTCACCAGTCACCCTGCAGTATGGATGATGGAAGAATATGAATCATGTAACTAATATCATTGGAGTTTAGACGAAAACAGATTAAAAAAAATAAAAGCAATGAATGCTATGAGAACAAGGGTTTTGGCAGAATGTACTAGCTTCCTCTGCTGAATGCCATAGTAAACCAAAAAAAAAAAAAACTTGCCCTACTTCAGTCTAACTTGGCAACTTGTGTTTCTTATAATTTCATAAGAGAGCTGAGCCTCACAATCTATTTTTCCATCCTAGTTTGTTCTTCTATGTTCTTCTCTAAGCTTGCACCTGTATGTTTAATTATAATGGTCATCTTCTTAAGACTGGCTCAGAGATATAAAAGCTAACTTTTGCACATCCTGTTGCTATTCATTTTTTACATTATTAACCATATATATAGTAATGAGTTGAAAGTTCAATATCCTTCTATTTTATTGATGACTATGTATATTACTGATGCAGTAGCTTATTTATTTTTGTTAAGAAACAGTTTTTTTTCCTTTTGCAGCTCCCATAAATTTATCTGTATTCTTTAAGTATTTTTGGTTTATATCATATTTTCTTCATCTGTGTCCATAAAACATGCTTATTTACATTGACTAATACAATTTTTCTCAAGGAAAGTCCATGGTGACTATCAGACTTTTACAAATCTTCCACTTTGTCTATACATGATGACAGTAACATTAAAATTGAGGCTCCATATTTATTTAAATCCCAGATGCTCCTATAATATACAACCTGCTAAAAGCTCAATACTCATTCCTCTTCTAATTCCTGTTCGGAGAGGAACTGTGAAGTGTATGAGATAAAACCATTCTCAGTCTCACCAGTCATGTGGGGAAAGGGATGAGGAAAATTATCCCACAAGAATTGTATTTATTTATGTCTGAAATCCATACACATACTCATATACAAATTAAAATGACAGTCAAGCAGACATGATATTGGAGATGAGGTACAGGTACCTTTTATTTCTGTTTTCATACCTAGAGTCTATAGAGAGGAAAATCAGAATCTGAAAAACAAATGTAATTATTACAATTCAAAGTAAAAATGTTAATCCATCATATAAAGCTCTAGAACACCCACAAAACCAGTATCTTTTTCAAAGCTTTTTAAAATGTAGAGCCTACTGTGCTCTCCAAAATTTTAGTTAATTGAAAAAGCAGGCCTCAAGATTAATCCGCTCCTATGGACTAATCATGTACCATTGCTTAGTGGTACAGCATATGAGTGACATAGAGAAAAACACCTTGTTACAATTTGTGGCATCCCATGCTAAAAAGACCAGATGGCACATGTTACAGAAATCCACTGCCAGGTATAGCAGGGATGGAGAAAAGGATTGAGTCCTACAGCTGGATCAAGCCTGCACCAGTTTAGGAGGTATGAGTAATGTCAGGGGATGGAGCTTAAGAGACAGGCCCAAGTCTTATTCAAAACTCCATCCCTTGATATCATTCCTCAAAGGCAGTCAGACAACTGCACTTGTAGACATTCCAATTGGATGGGATACCCCAAATCAGGAACCGCAGACAAACTCAAACTCGTAGGTTCTCTAGCCAAGGTCCCTGCAGTTTTGATTCTGGTAAGCTCACTCCACTGACATTTTCTCCCTTAGGAGAAGACACAGCAGCAGAATCATGCTTTCAGATTCTCCTGCTTTGCCCTTACAAGCACAGCTCTGGTTTAAGAGAAGATAGAATTTAGGCTAGTCTTGGAGCCAGAACCTGGCCTTGTTTGAGGCCCTGTAGGCTGGAGATTCCCTAACTGAATTTTCCTTTCTACAATGTGAATTTGGCATAAGACAGTTCCTTATGTTTCATGTTATGCCATCTGCCATCTTTCCCCCCTTTTCGCTCCACTTCAATTCACAGGTGACAGATTTACCCTTAGTCTCTTTCAAATGCTTGAATGGGGCTTCCCTTAGTTCTCTTTGCCAATAACCTATGATGTATATTGTGCCGTGTTGCCTCCATTTTGCTGCAAACAAGTATAGATGTAATAGCAGTTGCATATTACAGAATGAATTATGAAGAATCTGCCACAAGAAATTAATTTCAAACAAACTACATGCCAATTATTGTTTAAATGTAATGGATCTGACCCAATCACAGTAACATTTTTATTAGTTCTTTCACTTTCAATCTCCACTTTACATCAGCCTAAAATAATATTATCCTGGTAAAAACTCAGTCATCCTTCTCATAAACTTACAGGTGACATTCTTAATGGCATATTTTAATAACATCCATTCTTCAAAAATCAACAGAAACATACCTAATGAGTTTCAAGTAGGATCAAATAATCACAATACAGTAGTAACAGGTTGGCATTTGACAAAACTATGGCAACAAAAGTCCCCACCCTACCCTGGATAAATGATATTATAAAGGGCCACTTGACAAAAAATAATTTCATCTGATCCCTACGTTTGCTTTTACTAACATAAATCAGGACCCAGTCAGCCATTGCTGAAGAAAGTGTAATTATAGCAGGGAAAGCAGCTGACAACCAGCTTCTTTGTACATTTGTTTACCTTCTTCTATAAATCCAACAGCATACCTTTCTCTTTAATAATATTGCCTTTGTTTCAGCATGATAAAGGCACTCAACACAGTACAGCAATTGTCAAACTACTGCCAGTTCAGAATATCTCTGTGCAATTCCCTCCAGCTGAATGAACCAACAAGTGATTTAGGAAGTTATGAAGAAATCCAAATGAAGTGATTTTTCCAGGTTGCCCCACTTCTGCACAGTATAATAAAGGTAAACATAAGAATGATATCATTTAATCTCTGCTATTCACCTTTCCAATGACCTCTAAGAAAATAACCTGCAGCCAGATTTTTTTTTTTTTTAAAAAAGCACATGAGTCATGCAGGCAGGATAATATTACATCCTTACCCACCAGCTAAACACCTTTAATGCATTAATCTCTACAGAAATAAAAATAAATGTAGTTGGACAGTAATATGTCAAGGACAAAATTAACATTTTGCTATGATGATAAGATGACATATGCGCATTCAATTTTGAATCATATTTAGGCATAGTTTATAAGATATTCAGATGTATTATAAATATCATTTTAATTTTATTTAATTAATTCAGAATTTAATTTTATTGACAATCAGAATTTAATAAAGAAAAACTAATAACTGGGTATCTAGCATTCTGACATATATCTATTACCATAAACTCAGCATCAGTATGGAACAATGGAAATAGTGTCCTATTATATTATAGCCTCGATTTCTTATTTGGCAAAGTTGCTTATAGCCAAGGTTAATGATCCAATTAGCACCGTTTGTTAATTAAATGCTTATGTCAAGGATCAGCAGTCTTTTAACAAGATGGACACAATAACTTGATTTCACACTACAGTGGTAAGATAAAGTTTGTGAACCCATTATAGCTATTCATATTCCTGCAACACTGTAACCTACAATGTGATCGGAACATCATCTAAGTCCTATTAATAAAGAGATTAAACAATACACAAAACAGTATACTGTGAAATATTTTTATTGAACACACTGAGCCAACATTCACTGTCATTACTGGAAAAGGTATGTGACACTTAAACACTGGCAACTGATGTCACCTGCTTTACAGCAATGACTTCAGCCAAATGTTTCCTGTGCCTTTTAATCAATCCCCTACATCACTGTTGAGGTATTTTAGCCTATTCCTCTTTATGATATGCTTCAGCTCACTGATAATATGGGGCTGTCTTGTATGAACTGCTCACTTCAGGACATGTCACATTTTGATTGGGTTAAGGTTAGGGCATTGTCTCAGCTATTCCAAACTGTTTGATCCTGAAGTGACAGACTGCTGGTAGGAGAATTTTAAAGTTTTGTATAGAAAAGGAGAATTAAAATGAATGCTATAATTGTTAGTACTGCATACATGAAAAAAAAAAGATAAAAGAAGTTATAATCCTGTGAGAATGTGAAAAAATGGCAAGGTTGGAGGATGGTATAACAGAGAAATGTTAAAAAATGGAAGAAGTTAATGGCTGTGCGATGGTGTGTGATGACTGCATCTGTGCATGATAATTGGAAGAATGCCATTATTGTTCCCCTATACAAAGGGGAAGGTAGCAAGAGTGAATGCAAAAACCACAGAGGCATTTGTTTGTTTAATCTGCCTAGGAACATGAATGGCATGATTTCATTCAGAGAGTATAACAGATGACAAGGAACAAAATTTGGGAAATGCAGTGTGGCTTTTTGCCAGGCAAGGAGTGGCTAGATCAGACTTTTACTTTTTAATTGGTCATTGAGAAATGGATAAACGTAAGAAAGTGTGTTAATTTACTGAAAGCATATGATAAAGTGAATAGGCTTATATTCAAGGATTATTTACATGAATATGGAGCTGAAGCTTGACTGCTTAATATTATGCTAGTAAAGTATTCTGATACAACCAGGAGCACAGATCTGAAAATCAGTACATGAAAAACCAAGGTAATTGTGTTTGACAGAAAGAATGGCAAAAAACCCTAATGGAAATAGTTTAATTTATGCACATTGGCAGAATGTTTATTAAAGATGGGAAAACAGATGGAGAAATTTTAGGATGTACAAATACATCTTAAAGGTAATGCAAAATACATGGTTTATTCTGAAGAATATTGTTTCTCAAAAGAAGCAAAAATGTGTCTATGTGAGAGTATGCTTCTACCCACTTTGTTAGATAGAAGCGAGAGTTGGGTATGTCTGGAGAAACATAAAAGTGGAATGCAATTGGTATGGGGTGCTTAAGAAGTGGGTGTGGTAAAACAAGAAGAGATAGGGTCAAGAATAAAGGGATCCTGAATGAATGTGAACGGAATAGAAAAGTGAATGACCAGCGCAGAAGAAGTACATTAAGGTAGTTTGCTCACATATCATGAATGAAGATCATATTAGAAAACAAATATAGCAAAGAAGAGTGAATGGGGTGCAAGTTGTGGTTGGAGGAGTTAATGAGATCCATAAAAAGAGAGAGGTAAGAAGTTTAAAGGACAAAAGGTAATGTATGAAGTGATATACAGATATGGTAGAAGGAGGAATGGTTGGTAAGGATAGAAAGGAGGGAGAGGCATAATGAATGTGTTATTACAAATAACTTTTAGTACGTTTCCTATTCTTTTTCTTATTTTGGATCTTTAATATCTTTGGCTTAGTATTTCTTACTCCTTTTTGGTGCTCTGTATAATGCTTCTTACCCCAAAAATAAATAGGATGATATGTACTCCTTGTACGTAGATGTGAAGCAAAAGGAGTCAGTGCCAAATAATACCTGCACTTTAGTCCCTTGAGTGTACAGCTAACTGGAATTTCTTCTTGTTCACCATAAAACATGATAGCCCATCACATAACAGCCAGCCCTTTAAACCTGGAAGGTGAATTGTCTGATGAAGCAACTGGTTTGAAATGAAATATATTATCTACTTCAAACCTCCTTTCCAGATACATATCCAACAAAATATCCCAGTAGCAAGAGTGCTCAGTCAGATATATATGCATCTGTGTGTGCACTCCAGTGAAAACAGTACCACTGTAGATACAAAGCACTGGTACTCACTCCATTGCTATTCTACCAAGTGCTAGTCTGTGGTGTATTTTTTTAGCTAAATCTTTGCTGAACTCTTCTTCAATTTGATTTCTATGTACTCCATTTCATGATGTCCAAGCAGTACATTTTGCTTGCATGTTCTGTCAGTTTTAGATTGAACTTGACCATAAAACCAGCCAACCTCCTCTTCTGCATCCAAGCATAAGGTTGGATCACCATCATATTAAAGGCTTGTCTACAAAATCTACCTTATTTTATTCAGGCACTGACTGCACTATACCCATGTACTAACTTTGCTATACCCTTTGCAACACCATTCTTTCCTTGTTTTTCATGTCCTGAGTTGTAAACAGTATGATCTTCTGACTGAAAGTTCCAACTCAATCCGTTTCAATCTGCTGATGCCTAATGCTCAGTCAGTTCATTTCATTTTCTACTGTTTTAAGCTTTCCCATTTTCATGCATCTTACATTTCATGTTCCCACTGTAATTCAATTTTTGCAGCTTCAGATTTTATTTTCCTGTGTGGCAACAGCAGCAACTACACGTTCCAAAAGCTTTAACCTAGCCATGTCATAAGAAACAGTACTTCAAAAGATCCTCAGTTCTCTCAGCAGCATGCTGAATGCCACCACAAGCCCATCACCCAGCACTATGTCATCAATCATTTTATTTAGTCTATCCATGTAGTCTTCTTGGTAAAATACAAGAGTGGTTTATCAGTACCTTCTCCCACACAGGATGAAATTAAGCTGTATCAAATTATATTAAGAATGTGATTACTTATTTAAGCAAGCATTGAAAAGCCCCCCAAGAATAAAAAACAAACAAAAACTGGAAGCTTTGATTGTGGGAAAAATACAATAATGTAAGGAAGTTATCCCCTATATATTATGTGATGTAAATGATACGCAGTTTATAATAAAAAGAAAAATAAGTCTGAACCTTTGGTGGAGTAAAATGTGTAGAATGAGTTATCAGCAATGGACATGGCTAAAAGAGAAATACTAACTGAGCCACTGATTAGAGTGTTGATTGATTTTTGAATAAACAAGCCAAAAACTATGTCAACCACACAAAGATTCATAAATCAAACAAAAATTTGAAGATGGACCTCCCCACAAAGTCAAAATCTAAGACCAGAAGTGGCACAGTGGTTAAGATACTGGTCAAGGACTGGACAGACCCAGGTTCAAGTCCATTTCAGCCATGCAAGCTGACTGGGTAAGTTGGGCTAGCTATTTTCCTCAGGAACACCCCAGTTTACATCAAGGGGTTGTTGTGCAAAATAATAATAATAATAATAATAATAATAATAATAATAATAATAATAATAATAATAATAGGAAGGGGTGCTACGCAGCCTGTCTGTGTGGGATACATAAAAATACAAGTGGAAATTATAAAATGCAAATGTAGAAAGCAATCAGTGAATTATTTCCAAGACTAGCTGATCAGAACCGAGGGCTTAGAAAGCCAAGTTCCTATGCCTTATTTGTCAACTATCATAGAATAAAACTCCTTGTCCTGAGTAGGACTCTAACTCTCAAATAAGAAGGCTTGATCTTTAGACATGCCCTGCATCACGTTACTAGCACTGGAAGAGGCTTCTGTCTTTCTTTCCTAGTCATGTCAGAATCCCTCTTTCTCATGATTGTCTAAATTTGGACCTATGCTTCCTGAGCTTCTCTGTTACTAACACAACCATAGCTTGTGACATGTCTGCCTTTCTTTCTCATCCTCTGACAATACTCCTCAGGAGGAGACATAACAACAGGTCACAGAAATCAGGATAAACTAATCTTAAACTATTAATCCATCTGTCACTTTAAGACTTCTTTCAGGTTGAAAAGTTAGATGGAAGTTAACTCTCTATTCAAATCCTGTAAAAATTATCTTCTGACCTTTGAACAGCATGAAATTCTCTTAGCAAAACATGCTAATTTTTGTTTATAAATTACAAACATCAATGTAATTAGTGTTGCCAGGAAAATCCATGGCAATACTGAATATATTATCTTGGATTAAAAAACTAGCATAGCCTCTCCAAAACAGGCCATAACAAGCAGTCACGCTTGCACAATACAAAATGAACAAAATTGATTTCATGCGGTATAATCATAAGAGCATTAATCATATCAAATATTTCCTCAAAAGCTTGGCAAAAAACTGACAGGGATTTCTCTGCCTAAATCTAAGCTACAGGCTAACAAGTAATCAGAAGTTAGTAAACACAACCTAATTCATAGGCAAAAATGAACAAAATGCATGTGTACGCATGTGTTTGTGTGTGCAGCATCAGCGTTACTTTAAAAGCAGCACATAGGCCCTCTAAACTTAATAAGATTCTTAATAATAAAGATCTTAATAATGTCACATTAACAAAACGTTGATCAGGAGACCTACAACTATGCAATTTGTCTATAATGAGGTGGACTCTCTGTTTTTGTTTATATTTGATTTGAATGATGATAAGATCAGGAAGAGCCAGGTCAGAATAAGATGCTCCAGAAAAAAGTGATACATTTCTCCCCAGTTTCTTCAAGTCCACCTTATTACTTTATTTGGTTACAGATTATCAAGTTACACAAATGCATATGCTTCTTCTGAATTGAAAAAAGTATTAAAGCTAGAGCTTTGAAAGGAAAAGCAAGGAAAAAAAACTTCAAAGCAGGACTTATAGCACACACAGAAAGCAGAGTTCTTGCTTTAACTGGAAAAAAATTCACAGTTCAAAGCTTCGTAGCATAGCATTTGTAGTGACACAATATTACTTGCAACTAGTTATGCCTCCTAAGCTCTGGAGATGTTTTTGAGTTATGCTTTATAATGCATCTTCTTATTTCTACTTTTTTTAACATTTCCACTGTCACATGATAACACTCCCAAGCTGCCATGATCACAAATAGAAAAGTTTTCAGGCAGTATAAATGTTTTCCAAATAAAAAAGGAGTTAAAACATCATTCTATACAAAATGAAATGTCTCTTGTGATTTTTGACAATGATTTACATCCAACTCTCATTCCTAAATTTAAGTCGTCATATAAAAATACATTAAGGTAAAAAAGATTGTCTTAATAGGATTAAAAGCCTCAGTTCAATAGCACATTTAAAATTATTTATATTAGTGGCATCTGAATAAAGTGCTACTGGATATACAGTCTCCTATCATTTTACAATTATCTCTGCTTCTAATTGTTCATGCCATGTGATTGATAAAAAGACAAATGTATAAATTCAAAGAACCTTGTGTTTGTAACACAAAGTTTTCATATGATGTAAACGAATACCATTTGTAAAGTGTCAGAAGAGGAAAGATAGAGTTGCATTAACTTTAATGAGCTGGCTCTTTAAAGCAGTGGTAACTTTTCCAGGCTTGTATAGAAGCCTGAAAGTCAGGCTGCTTTAATGAATAGCAAAGAGGTGACCGGTCGTCTTGCATGAATTCCAAAAAACTTCCCAATCACTTTCAAAGGAAAGGCAGGATATTTATTTAAAGCAGAATAGTTAAGATTTCACTAGAGATGAAAGCGTCCCTATCGGTCTTTCTCTCTTCATGGAAGTGATGTTTTTGTACTATATAATCCCAATGTTCCTCAGTGGAAAATGGTATTGCATTATTTTCAATGGCTCTCTTTGGTTTTAAATAGTATTATTATTATTAGTAGTAGTAGTAGTAGTATAATATTTGCTATAGTCACCCACTTCAATAGACTCTGGGCAGCTTGCAAAATCCGAAAGCAATAAAAACAGTTAAAAACATACGATAACACAGATAGCCTGAGCTAAAACTATTATAACAATAACAAACCACACCAGAAGCCCCACAAACACATGAACCCCAGGCCTGAGACTAAAGCCAGGTTTTAAGGCCTTTTCAGAACCCCAGACGGAAGGGCGCTGTCCATATCTCTGGGTAGATGCTGTTCCAGTGTGTGTGTGTGTGTGTGTGTGCACGCGTGCTGACAAAGAAGGCATGTTTCCTCAGTTTCATAAGATGACAACTTTTAATAGATGGGAACTGGATCACACTTACTCCAGGTATTATTATGATATTATTAAGTTTTAATATCAGTTTTCATCAAAAATCATGAAGTTTTTATTTTGTTTTTACTTGAACTCCATTATAAGACACTCAAGGTCAACCAGGACCTTACCCTTTGTCAAAGCCCCCTTCAAACCTCTATTCCTCCTTTCACAGAATCAACAAATTATGGAGTTGGAAGGTCCACAAAAACCAGCTAATCCAAGCCTCTGCAATGTGCAGGGAAACCAACTAAACCAGTGCTTCCCAAACTTTTTCTTTCATTACCCAAAATCTGGTGGGTGCATGCGAGTAAGCAAAGGGGTTAAGGAGGGTATGGTGCATGCAAGGGAAGAAAGGCCAGGATGGGTGGGGGAGACTTACCCAAGCAACTTGTGACCTCCCCTGCCAGCTTCCCCATTGACTTTGCTTGTGGGAAGCCGGCAGGGAAGGTTTCAAATGGTGATCATGTGACCGCAGGATGCTGCAACCGGTTGTAAGTGCAAGCTGGTTGCCAAGCACCTGAATTTTTGTACACATGACCACAGGGGTACTCAACAGCCAGAACTTCAAGGGCCAGTCATAAGTCCCTTCCTTCAGCACTGTCATAACTTCAAACGGTTGCTAAACGAATGGTCATAACTCAAGGACTACCTGTATTATAAAAGCAATATCATCGAATGTTCTTTATGTCATTTCAACAAATTACCATTGGTAATTTCACCAATTTTTGTCTTAATAGGAATCCTTTGGGAAATTTTTGGATATATTTTAGTACACGTGGCAATCTTTAAGTCAATTTAAATGTCCCTGTTGTGATTGGGTAAGGATTAGTGTGTTGTTACCCAAAGAAAAACCACTTTTACCCAATTTTGGGTAATTTACCCAGGTTTAGGAAGCACTGAATTAAACCATCCTTGAAAAATAGCTGCTCAGCCTCTTTTTAAAACCTCCAGAGATGGAGAACCCACAGCTTCCATAGGTACATCAATAGTTGTATAGGCGTTACTGTCAGGAAGTTTTTCCTCGTATTTAAACAAAATATAGGTAGCTTCAACTTATACGCATTATTTCTGGTCCTAGTTGCTGTGGCAATGAAAAATAATTCTTGTCCATCTTTCCTATGGTACCCTTTTATGACCTGAACGCTGATATCTTTGCCATCCCTCAGTCTTCTCTTCTCCAGACTGTACATCCCAGGCTCCTTCAACCTGTCCTCATATAGTATATTCTCAAGTCCCTGTACCTCCTTTATTACTCTCCTCTGAACCTTTTCTTGTCAATTATTTTTCTAGATACCTTCCCTAAGGTGAACTTTTTCCCATATTATAGTGGTGACAGAAATGGCAATATTCTATACAAAGCTTGGGATGAGAGTGATACAGTGGATGTAATCTCTGTTCCATTTGCAATGGTTTAAAAAGAGATTCTGACCCTGTTGAGCATCTGTGCTTCAACCCTCACATCATTCCCAGGTATTTGTTGGCAATCATTTGCATCTTGCCATAACTCCAAGAGCTCAAGAGAACTTAGAGATATCTATTCCTACTATCCTCACAGCAACCCTTTGAGGTAAGTTGGGCTGCGAGAGAGTGACTGGCACAAAGTCAAAGAGCTTCCATGTCTGAAGGTGGGCTTGAACCTGAGTCTTCTCAGTCCTAGTCCAACACCACAACTATGACACCACGTAGTTAAGATAGTGCAGGCTAAATTGATTTGTAGACTGTATACCCATTAACTACTGTTCATATAGATGCATGCTACATGGGAAGGATGATTTCAGAAAATGTGCTACTCCCCCAGATCAAGGGATATCCAATTTAGAATGTTAATTTGACTTATAATTTAACTAAATAAACCAAATCATCTTAATATATAAATACCTGAGATTTTTTCCAGTATGTAACAATAATTTTAAAAATTAGGAAATATTTGGTAAATGTTATTTTTATACAAATTCAAACTTCTAACTGCAATTTTTAATTTGAATATTTTAAAATATGTTCAGTTAACAGACATTTCTCTGAATTTAAATTTTAAGGGAGAAAATGAAGGTTATGAGCATACTCTGTATATGCTTCCTAGGCATAAGCATTCCCCTGAAAAAAGGTAGCTTTAACTTTGATTTCTGGTGGTCAAATTGGACTTGTACCCTGGTCCTTTATTATGGTACTATTTAAACTTATGAAGTTTTACCTAATTCATTCATACAAGATTAATGAAATAACATTTCAAAGCCTGCCTAGTACGTGGAATGTTACCAGCTGAAGGCAGACATATATATTAAAAGTATGTTGAAATGCAAGATAATGGCACCTTTTAATCAAAAAGCATTATAATTATAACTTATATTCAGTTAGCTACATGACTAGATACTAAATGTTATGCAGTTAATGCTTAGGGACAGATGTAAGAACATAGTTGTTACAGGTATGTGAAATCTGTGAGTGATTTAATTTAAATGCCGCAAGCAGCAACTTCAAGCAATCCTTGACCATGTAAAATGTATTATAAATAGTTCTATATACAACATCCACTTGGAAGCTCACTAGAGACAAATAATGCCCTTGTATTTTGTTCTCATTTACTCTGAATTATCCAAACCTTCTGTTTCCAATACACCTGGCAGGGTTTAATTACACCAAACAAAACCTCATTTAAACAAGAAGGTGACCTTGAGTGTAATCTATCAAAACAACAGCTAGCTTTAAAAGTTAGCAGGTTTTAACAAACTGCCAAGATATACAAGAACAATTTTCATTATGTGCTCAGACATCTTTTAAAGCAGTTTTAGTATATTTAAGGAATAGCTGTGTAGTCTTTTTGAAACAATGAATCCTCAATATTTTTTCATCATTAAAGTATTTAGATTTTAATAGACTTTTACGTAATTTATAAGCACAAATTCTTAAGCACTCATATTAACTACAACAGAAAATGTCAGAGAGTGATGATGGCTCCTTACATAGCTTTAAAACTAAAAGAACACTGGCAGACTTGGCCCTTCCTCATGAACATAGTGGTATCATTCTTTTAGGCAACCCACTCTTCCTAAGAATTATTAAAATATAAAGATGGTAACCAAATTATTTTGGAAATGTAACTGTGTTCAATCAGTGCACAAGCAACAAACAGTAGTGTTTCTTAAATAGTTCCATACCAAAGCAATAAAATAGAACCCTACTGAAAGCTTTAGATCTAGACAATTAAAAATACAAAGAGCTAAGGAACTTTAGGATATTTATTCCATATAGTGTTATGGCAAAAGGATGAGCTTACCTTAATATAGACAAGTATTTATATAAAAGTTATTTCATTTCTTACACTTTTAAAAACAGATCAAAAATACCATGTAAAAATATCAGTGTACACTATAAATATCATTGTACAGTAGTTTTGCACAGTGCTAGCATATATTTGTATTTATCATAATATAGCCAAGTTTAATTAGCCATGGTTCAGCAGAATGTAGGAGTAGCCAATAGACAACAATCAGGTTTCTATAGGCTTATGACTATCCCAGCCACAAGTGGTGGTACTCCCAGACTTCAGACTTATTTTTATGAAAACACACACAATGTGTTATCTTACTTGTTAGTTACTATCTGTGATGGAATGGACTTATGAAGGCCAGGCTCAGGGAGATAAGTGTGTTCTTAGTCCCCAACAGGAGCATGGGAAGTTCAAGAAGATGAGGCTGGCACCTCCCCAAGGAATTCACGGTGTTGTGGCTGGCTGGCTTGGGAACTAGGGTTCAGTCTGGTGAGATTGATGTCAAGTTCAGCCCAAAGAACTCCAAGAGACAATGCAAATACAGTTCTGTTGTGTTTATTAGCTTCAACCTCAAGACAGAAATCTCACCAGACTGAACCCTAGTTCCCAAGCTAGCCAGCCACAACACTGTGAATTCCTTAGGGAGGTGCCAGCCTCATCTTCTTGAACTTCCCACGCTCCTGTTGGGGGCTAAGAACACGCTTATCTCCCTGAGCCTGGCCTTCATAAGTCCATTCCATCACACTATCCCAGCATTTCTATCCTTTCAGAAAACTGTCTTCTCCATCTGCCCCAATTTGACCAATCTCAGTCTTGGTGTCAGAAGCCTCGCAATCTATCAAATAGTTAATTTGCTTGCTTCATTTCTGCCATTATGGGAAAGGGGGGAAGGAAGTGCCATTAGGTGCAGGTGGACCGTTATCTAGTTCCCAAGAATGTCCAAGGTCGTACCAGCTTGAGACCTGGGAAGAACTGAGATCGTGCACGAAACAGATGATGGACTAGAAAGGGGGGGGGGTGCAAGAGACTGGGGAGAAAAAAGGGGTTTTGGCTCACGTGGGCTTTTAGTCTTGACAATAAATTAGAACTATAGACTGCTTCTCAATAAAGAAATTCTTTGAACCCATTTATGGTGCCAATGAGATTTACTTTGATTGGGAATTGAGTTTGGCAGATTCTTACACTTGGCCTCTATTTCCTTCATGGAGTCTGTTTGAACCAACTGCTCAACAACTGCAAAATGTTACCAACACCACCCCTTTAATGACATTCCACCATAATTTTTAATGAAATTAAACTGGTACTCTTGCTAGTTTGGAAAAATGCTAAGAAAAATCCAAATCATCTTTGTTCATGATACCTTAAATATATGGTCTTTAGCAGCTTCCACTTTAACTAGCTTCTAGGAAGATTAATAAAGGGTACCCCTGGGGACTGATATTCATTACAAATGATTCTGTATTATGCTATGTGGCTTGAAGGAATCAGGTAAGTATCCTCTATCTTCACAAGGCACATGGTCTTCATTTCCTGAAAAAATTGTAACAATATTGTGGAGGTAACACTGGTCATACAACCTGCACTGTTGCAGGTCAACATTAATAGGACTTTTTCTTATATCCTGCCATTAGTGCTTTGAACACTCAAGAAAAAGCTGAATAAGTGCTAAATATCATCTTCTTTATTATTAATTGGACCTATTGTGAGCTGAACCAGAACATACAATTATTCTATGAAAAGGTTCCTTAAATAAAACTTAAATAACTCACAGGAGGAAGTATAAAAGGGCTTCAGACAAATTGCAGTGGGTTGAGAGAAAAGTTCAGGGCCGTTATTCTCCTCTCCCCCAACCTTCCCCAAAGACTTGATCTTTAAATGTTTGTAATAACTCCTGGTTAAATTTAATCATATTATTAATTGTCAGTGTTAGTCTATTACCTAATATGGCATTGTGAAATTAACATAAGATGTGGCTATCTCAGTACAGAAAAAACAATTCCCCCCTGCAGTTATATATCATATACTAATTTTCTATCAGTAACTGGGAGTAGATCACTCCAGCTTTGAGTGGATAGTATATTTGTTGTGTTATGCACAGCAATGTGACAAACCTTTTGCTATCTGTTGCACTGCTTTGCCTTTTAAAGCCTGTTTTACTAACTGCTCCCTGTTCCCCCTGCATTCTTAATTATATATCTGCCTACCCCTCTTAAGTACTCCATTGAATTTACTAGTTCTCTGGATAATGGATTGGTTCCCTGAGAAGGGCTGTACCTCACAACCACCATAAAAAATATGTTCAGCTCAAGCATGGTGATCTTGATCAGGAAGATTTCAAACTGAATCAAATGGGAATGGAGATAAAACCCATGTTAGGATTTCAGATAAGCAACTGTGCACTGTAAAAAGAAGAGGCATTGTTGTAATCCACCCTTAAAATATCTGAAGAAAAATCAGAAATAACTGAGCACAAGGATTTTGGCCTTTATTGTGTATACACTAATGCTCAGAGTATGGCAAGAAAGATGATCTTGAATTCTTAGTTTAGGAAGACCAACCTGACATACTAGATATAACAGAACTAGTGGGATACCTGACGTGATTGGAATATAGCAAGTGAATAATACATTTTTTTCCAAAAGGATCGGAGGTAATATAAAAGGAGCTACACTCTGTTAAAAGTATTCGCCCCTCAAACATTCAAGAAAATGAGCTTCCTAATATCATAACTAATATCTATATTAAAGGGAAGGAATGAATAAAAGCAATACAGTTGTTGATGTCTATTGTCACCTGCCAAATCAAAAAGATGTACATTATTATCCATAAGCAAACAGCAGATCCGCCCCAGGGTAGCACATTCCCTATCAGCAGATTTTGTCTGTTAAATCCAAAAAAACCTGCTAAATAGAAATCTGTTAAAGAGAGGATTTACTGCAACTATCATAAGTCAGCATAGAGTTTTCAAGAGCACAAGCAGCCAGGTTAACATGATCTTAATTTTTATTAGATAATTTCCTTAATTGGTTGGGGGAGTGCTTTGGATATAACATATCTTGATTTCCACTAGGCATAGATTTTCTGAGTTTCTCCAAAGTAATTTGGACTGGTGGATTCTAGTATTAGCCTGCCTGTTTACATACATTGATCAGACAGCAATCATTCCCAAAGATTGGGGCTTTTTGCAAGAAAGGTAATAGGAATCTTTCAGCTAACTACCACCCTGTCATCTCCTCAGCATTATTAGCAAAATTCCACTCTAGACAGAAGGTTCCTTCTGCTTATCTATAAATTATATGACAACTCAACCATAAAGGTCAGATGTAACTCCCAAGGCCATTATACTGGGAGATCCCTGTTAACAGAGGAGTTCAACAGGGATGCATTCCAGCACCATCATAATTTAATTATTATATCAATCCTATAGTTGCCAGGATTAATAACCTTTCACATCATTTCCCGAAATTGGCAGAGAAGTATATAGCAATTATCTTATATGCAGATGATGTAGTTCTGTTCTCCCAGACCCATACTGGCTCAGAAAGAGGATTGGCCAAATACTGTAATGCAGAAGCCATAGAAATTCGATACAATAAAATCAAGGTGCAGGTGTTTGCAAGATGCCCTAAAATGCACACCTGGAAATTAAATAATCATCCAATCGAGCAGGTTAAGTCATTTAAGTATCTCAGCATTGTACAGTATTTCATGCAACAACCACACAAAGGTTACATATGGAATATGTAATCTAAAAAGGCCAAAGATCTGCCACAGCCCTTCAAACGTTATTTTATACCAAAGGGGTACTGTATATTCCTGCCATACGTCGAGTGGATTCAGCCCATGTTTGGGCATAATTATTATTTGGTGCTCAGATGGGCCCATACAGTTCTTTTGCCCTTTGGAAAGAATACAGACTAAATTCCTCAGGACTTTATTCCAAGTCCCATGTTGCATTTCAAATGCGATCCTATGTTGCAAGGCTGGTGAAAGACTGAATCCAGTGCTTAGATACACATTTTCACATATTGGATTAAACTGCTCTTCTCCCTGGCATGTCTAACTCCTAGGTCCTTTCTGATAAATTTGTTTCCTCTTGGGCCAAGGTAATACATAAAAAAAAGTGGAACTTCTGGGTTTTCCTTAACTCAAGTGTGCATGCTAGGGCACAAGCACACAGTAGAGTCAATCAAGTAATGTCTCAAGGATATTGACATTCAAACAGACCTGATGTCCCTCCCCAAAGACATATTTCTAAGTAGCCCTCATATCCCTTATAGACCAGTCAGATATCTCAACCAAATTACTATTACTACCCCATCAGCAGTTCTAGAAGGGAGATACGAAGGCATCCCATTTAAATCTAGTCTTCCCCATGTGGTGAAGAAGTCACTGAAACCATCAAAAATGTTTTAGTATACTGTCCATTTTACGTCGATACTCATTGTAAGCTGTTAACGCCATATCTAATTAAATATCCTGCTCACTCTGATCAGTTTTATATAAAACTTTTACTTCCAGATTCAAATTCCTGCATTTCCTTAAGTTCGGCCAAATTCTGTCATGTAATATGTAAGATACACAGCAGTTTAATTGATCTGTTTGCCTAATTGATTAATCAATATCAATTTTGCATATGCAAAGTGTTTTATGGACTGGTCATTGACCGCAGTAAAGATTCATGTTCTACTACTTTAATTTCAACAAAGCATTTGACAAAATATTCTATGACATTCTGATTAGCAAACTAGTTAAGTGTGGGCTCGATGGCATGTCTTTTCAGTGAACCCACAGTATTCAAAGAGCACTTGTCACTGCTTCCTCATTCAAACTAGAATGAAATATCTAATGCAATGCCATGGGGTCCAGTTCTGGGTCTAATGCTGCTATGAATGTAACTTGCATGCCAAACTGACAATCCACATCTGCACAAGTGAGATATGGTTTATTGTTATGCACATATTCAGACTACCCAATCTCCTCTTTCTACTGTAGATAGAAAAGGGTTGACTTTTTAAAAATCAAAGAAGAAGAACTCTGTAAAGGTCCATGAAGCAAGGCTATAAGCAAGCAGGTTTTCTGTTTCTTTGACTGCCTCTGATTTAAAGTTTTGGAATCTCGAAGGAAGATATCCAGGAAAGAAAGCAGAGGGCCTTTCCTTCAGGACATGCTAATTCTGAAGAAATAAGTAACACATCTCAAGACTCATAGCAGAACTGGTTATGCAACATCTAGAAACTATAGTCTTTCCAATAACTGAACCCAAAATATGGATCTACCTCCCCACCCAAGCAGGCATGATAGGAGGATACTGAACCCCGACCAACTAATGAACCTCAGTTCTCTAAAACTCCTGGGCTGATTATGTTACCTAGTAGGGTATGAAACATATGCAACCCCAAAACCATGCTTAGAGAACTCAGATAATACATTGGATTTCATCTATAATGTTTTACTACCTGTACAGTGGACGTTTCATCATTTTATACTGATATTGTAAACTATCAACAGTCGATTACAATGAGAATCAATCTAATAAAATAAGAAGTGTCCAATTCTGGGCAAAATACCCTAACACAATTTAGAGGGATTCAGAGAAAGACATGTTGTGGGATAATTTGGAGATTTATGAAGTCTTATGAGGGGAAAATAGAAGAAACCGGGAAACTGGAAATGTTTAGTCTTGAGAACAGAAAACTGAGTGGGGGTATGACAACACTTTTCAAATACCTAAAAGGATGTTACATAGAAGGCAGACAAACACATTCTGCAGTTTCTCAGAGAGCAGGGCACAGCATTTTTTATTTAATACATAGTAAGACAGGCTTCAGTTGTGTATTAGAAAAAAATCCCTGAAATAAGCGTTGTTTGCCAATGGAACCAATTTCAAGAGTGGTGGTAGCTCCCCTTCACTGGGTATGTTCAAGCAAAAACTGGACAAACATCTGTTGTAGATACTTTAATTTGGATTCCTGCATGGAACATGGGCTTGAGCGGCCTAAATAGCACTTTCCAATTGCATAAAATTCCATCTATATAATATAAAGAATGACTTTAAAACCATCTATTAATTTATGGAATTTTCATTGGAATGTCAATAACTATACCTATAACAAAATAATAAGCTTCTAAAAACTATTCTCTTTAAAACATGTTTCCCCTTTTTTTTTTAAAGCCATAAATCAAACTGGGAACCAAAGTAAAATTACATTGGGAAAGGGGAAATCCAAACTGTGCTGTAGTACAGTAGAATTTAAAACACTGTACTGCATATGACTGTGGGCAATGAGATCAGATTCAAACTGCAATTGTCCACCAGCTTGCCAAGGCCCCTAAACTTCCTCTGGATGACTAGGGAACATGGGAATGCAGTGGAGTAAAAGGAAATTTCACCACTTGAACAGGAATTTGCTTATGTGATTATTCAGCTCTCTTTCATATGTGCATATCTGATTATGTGCCATCAAGTTGGTGTTGACTCTTAGCAACCACATAGATTTTTTCCATGATGATCAGTCTGTACCTTGAGGCTTTAGGTCTTCCTATCACCATAGTAACTTAGTCCATCCATCCTACTGCTGGACATTCTCTTCTCTTTTCTTCCATCTTTTCTAGCGTTAGAGACTTCTCCAGAGAGCTAGGTTTTTGCATAATGTGTCTGAAGTAGGATAATTTGAGGCTGGTCATTTGCACCCAGAGTGAGAACTCTGGGTTGATTGGTTCAATTATCCATTTGTTTGTTTTCTTGGCTATCCATGGTATTCTCAGGAGTCTTCTCCAACACCAAAGTTAAAAAGTGTCAATACTCTCTTCTATCCTGCTTCTTTGAAAACCAACTTTTGCTTCCAATAGAGTGTCACAGGAAATACCATTGCTTATGCTAATCTCTGTAGGCATCAACACATCACAGCACTGGAATATCTACCATGTGCTAGTTTGCAGCATATTCTTGACTGCTTGTTTCTTTACTGTTGAGAGAAGCTACCTACCTTTTTGATATCTTCATTGTCAGTTCTAAGGCTAGTTGTTGTGCCTGTTTTCATTAGTCTGGTCTTCTTTATATTCAATTTTTAGTCCATTTTTTATTGTGCTCCTTGACTTTTATTACTATAATAAAAGATCTTTGTATTTTCAGCTATCAGAATAGTGTCATCACATAGCATAAATTATTGATGTTTCTTCCTCCAACTTTAGAACTATATTCATCTTCCAATTTAGCTTACCTCAATATATATTCAGCATATAAGCTGAATAAATAAGGAAAGAGTATACAGCCTTTTCGCACTTCTTTGCCAACCTGGAGTCACTCCATTTCACCATGTTCTATCTGTACTGCGGCTTCCTGACCTGTGTATACGTTTAGCATGAGGACAAGATGTTCTGGGATTCCCATTTTTCTAAGCACATTCCACAGCTTGATGTGATTCACACAATCAAAGGCCCTTCTGTAATCAATGAAGTACCAACTGACTTCTTTTTGCTATTCCTTGGTTTTCTCAATTATCTAGCATGCATCAGCAATATCTTGTGTTCCCTGGCCTATTCTAAAGCCAGCTTAAACATCTGGCATCTCTTTTTCCATATGCTCTGTGTTAGATGATCTGAGTAAGCATTATCTACTATATTATAAACCATATTCTTTCTAGATTTAAAGTTTTTTACAAAAGTTTGGGATTTCACATATGGAGTATATCTGCTTGGCATATGCGTGCTTTTGATAGCACCTGGAGAAGTTTTGCATATGCAAATATAAAAAATATTACTAATATATTTTTAATTTTTTACCCTACCTCTTTTCCATGGGTTCAAGGCAACATGAAGAACATGCTAATTTCCCCCCATAAGTACCCTATGAGGTTGACTGGGCTGAGAGGGAATAATTACAACCCCCCCCCCCCCAGCAATATTCTTAGTACAGAGTAGAACCTGAACTTAAGTTTCCTAGGTTCAGGCCCAGCACTCTAAGCACTATACTACAATAACTGTAATAGCATGTATGTTATTAATTAAATGAGTGACACTTAAGTAATTTTTTCCCACAAATCTGCTACAAGAATTCTAATACATATCAAATATGTGTGGATAATAAGGATGAAGGAGTTAAATGGTATCAGACACCAATATTATTTTAACTTACAGATTTACCTAACATTTAACACAACCAAGCTCTGAGTACTGTTTTTTCGGGGGGACCACACGGGAATGTTGGCAGGGGGGAGGGGCAATTTTAAGACCAATATCAGCATCTCGTGAGTGTATGTATATACAGTACATATACACAAAGAGATTAACTTACTATGTGTGTCTCCTTTATTTATTTTGGATGATATATATTTAGGATGATTTTGTTTCAGTAATAATTTTTATTAAAGTTTAAAAATACAGAGATAAAAAAACTAATGCAAACTAAGAAAAATATAAAAATAAAAAAAAATGAAAAGGGAAAAGAAGAAAAAAAGGAGGAGGGAAAAAAATATATGTAGATGTAGATGTAGATGTAGATGTATGCATGCATGCATGCATGCATGCATGCATATGTACATATATAAAGAAAAAAGAATATATAAAGAAATGACTTTCCCCTTCATTAAGACAATTACAAATTTCAGTAACTTATCACCTTTGCTAACATTTCAACCAAAGATCTCTTCATCCCGTATCTTGTCTTTTATCTATTAGTAAATAATAAAACCTCATGATTCAATCTTAATCGACAAAATCCATTAAGAGTTACCAGAAATAACAATATATATAACATTAACCAAGTAAATCAATTTCATTTCCTTTACACAATAACTTATCATTTTCTCTAAAAATACAACAGCAACAACAAAAAAATCTTCTTCCCATATTTTATCTTATATCTATAAGCAAACCTATAAAAGCTCATTGTTCAAATTTAATTTTAAAAAATCCATTAAGAGCTACCAGAAAATCTTAATCTTTAAACCCTTTAAATAATATCCCACAAATTAATTTATCATTTTCTTTTTTGTCTTCTCTCAGAAATTCCTTCGCAAATTTAACACTTTCTTTCAATTTTAACATCATAACCCATCATTTTCTCTAATCATTCAGCAAAAAAATCTCTTCTCCCCAGGAGAAGGTCTCGTCATTCAGTCCTGGTCCAGAAAAATCCATTAAACATTACCAGAAGAAAAAACATCATATATTTTAACCTTGATCGAAAAACTGACTTTATAACCCTTCTTTTTGGTTTTAAAAGCCTTGATGTTTATTCCTTTTAAGTAATGTCCCAAAAGCTTATTTCTTTTCATTCTGTCTTTATCTTTTCTCAGAAACTCCTTCGTAAGTGTAACACATCCCTTTTGTAAGTCCAAAATAAGAAAGTTGTCCAAATCAGTCTTCTGCATTGAAATCCACACATCCAAGTCACTCTTCTGATTTATTATTTGTTTGTCCTTTTTAGCTATTAAAACATCAGCCGGTTTCATTTGTAAGTCCTGTGCAGCATCTTTGGCAGTATCATTCTTATATTCTATGATTTTTAAATTCATATCCCAAACAGCCTGATTCTCAGTTATATCTCCTCTATCTTCTCTTTAAAACACATTTTTGTAGTATTAGATAATCTTAAGAGAAAGTTCTGAGTACATTGTTGCCAAATATCCTTGAAAACTTCCAGAGTTAAAATACTTTTCTCCATTAGTGGGTCTTCTCCTTTAATTGTAACCTTTAGTCCTTTCTGGTTGCCTCTAGTAACCAGCCTTCAAGGTCTCTTTTTATCATGTTTTTCTCTAATCCACACCATTTTTCTCATGGAAAGATTTCTTATAGTTATCTTCATATATATTTTAAAAGGATTTTAAACAAACCCCAGGAAGGATTCTTATAGTTAATTTCAAACTCTTATTTCCAGTCAATCTAGCCCCTTAGTCCGTTTATAACTTTCCAAAATCAACATTCTAATCACACTTTTGCGTATTTCCAAATATATTTTTTTCCTTTAAGTTCTTAAACTTACATGAAATTTCTGTCATTGAAGGAAAATCACCCAGTGAAATAAAACTTGTCTTTCTGAAGGTCCTTAGTGTCCAAAAAGCAATTTACAAGCCATTTAGAGAAATGATTAAGAAAGGAAGTGGGCAAACCCAGTGTCTCTTTGAAGGCTTCGAACCACCACGGCTTGGGCAAGCTGACTCTCCCAGCTCCCAGAACTCTAAAACTCGCCAGAGACCGCTGTTTTACAGTCTTGTCATGGGGAGCCTCTGTAAGAAGCCCTATGGGCGATCCCAAGTCTTCCCCTTTGTCTGGGGAGGAATTTTGAGGTGCCAATCCGTTCATCGGCTCCTCATTCTGCAGTGGTTGTTGGCTCCTCTCAAAGTGAAGCTTTCTTCAGTTCACCATTGCTTCCCCAGAAGTCTAAAATAATATTTAGGACAAATTTTGAAGTACCTATACCTCCTCAGCTATGCCAAAGGATCTTTAAATGTTAAAAGGATTTTTTAAAAAACTGCATCTGCTTACATAATATATTCAAAAATATGACAGAAAAAAAGAACGTCTTTGATATTTTAATGAATGTTGCAAATATCATATGATTAGCTTCCTTTTCTAACTGTAATCAGCTTGGCAGATTTGAAAGGGATATTTTTGGCAAGCGATTATGCAACACTAATAGTAGTTAATTAACTGTCACAAATAGAGTATTATGGTACAGGGGAAAAGTTCCTGCAGGCACTTAAGTACAGTAACATATAAAGTATGGACTTTACATAAACTGGCAAGCCACCCCCAAAATCTGTTTTTATCAAAACTTGGTTAAGTATTTTAAGACATTCTTTCATTACAAATATAAATACAGGTTCTAGCCAGTGGTTTAAAAGTAAATCACCTGGTTCTTGATTAGAAAGCTAGTGTAACATGTAAAAAAATAAGTTTACATTTACAAGGAAGAACAAGAATAAATTTGGGATGCAGCTGTATTTGCAAATGTATCTGACATGTAATATTAAGGAAAAAGACAGCAAGATCAGCCATATTATTTAAAAATTAAGATTCTTATTAAATATATTGCACTCTTTACGTTCTGGTAAAATCTTTCAATCCAGTACAAAAGCTGAACAATGTGATTAGTTCTGTGATTCAATGCCAATTATGCAAATGGATAGCAGTATTTCCCCCTTTTAACACTCTGTAAAAATTATATAATGTACTATATTTTATGAAATACTTTGCATTGGATCCATTAGTGGCACAAATAAATGAGAATACTATTTTGTAAGACAGCACATTTTGCATAAGTAGGCATAGATGATCACCATCTTCAAGCAAGCTTATGTGTGAGAATCAGCATCTGAAGTAAACTTCTTTTGATGTTTTATATAGAGGAGCAAATGGATCCTAGGTTACCATCTACATATGAAATGCAACATATGTTTCTCTAAAAATATCCCCCTCCAAACTTAACAATTAAAAAAGAAAAATTACCTAATTAAGTATTTTGCTTTAACACTCTCATCACAAGTAAATAAAAAGAAGAGAATTGTGCTGTACGATGTGTGCTGTATCACAACAGCAATTCTGAAAAGGTATACAAAATAAACTGGAGAGCTTAAAAAATGGTTATGTCAATTTGGGGTTGTTGTGTTGTGTTGTGGTGTCTTTGAGTGACAAATCCCTGCAGTTTTCTTGGCAAGATTTCTGAAGTAGTTTGTCACTGCCTCCTTCCTAGGGCTGACTGGCCCAAGGTCATCTGCTGGCTTTGCACCTAAGGGAGGACTACAACTCACCGTCTCCCAGTTTCTAGCCTGGTGCCTTAACCACTACATCAAAGTGGCTCTCTACATCAATTTGTACACACTGAAAAATAGATTTCACCTCTAGGGGAAAAAACAGCTTTTCACTCTCTAGATCTTTAATTAAAATAGTCAGAAAAGTTCTGACAATTGCAAAACAATTTCAAAAACAAAAGTGAAAAAAAAAGCACAAGGAAATGTTCTTAAACCTGCATAACTTTTGAAAGAATACACTTTAAATTCTTGGCCTGTGGTGTTGCTTAGCTTTTTGCTGAGTTTAGCCAGAACAGAAAAAACTATAGTTCAGGCTTCCCTAACTGGGTCCTTTCCAGGTGTATTAGGCTACAACTGCCATTAACCACGCTGACTGAGAATTATAGGGACTGTAGATTAAGACATCCCATTTAAGGCAGCTGCTATATCTGATTATTATTATAGCCAAGACTCCTGCAGGAAACCAGAGCTGTTTTAAAAATGTATAGAAAATAATTATTATGCCTGGACAATATTCAACAAGAAAAGAAAATAGAACAATCTGGACTGGTTAAGAATCCTAACCTCAACTTTGCAGATAAACTATCAGAAGGGCAGAATTTTTCCCATTATGACAGACCACCTCAAATTCCAGCTCTGGCCTGCTTAGTCCTTTCTCCTTCCCTGCTTTCCATTTTTTCCCCCATAGTCTTTTCCACATACACCCTTCTCTCTTTTGGGGGGGGAGGGGGGCATTTTAAACACTATTGTACATATGTAAATCTATATGCATAAATAAGAACTGGAAGAAGCAAAAAGAAAAACAAGTATGAGTATTGATGACTGGTGTGGGTCTTCCGGGCTGTGTGGCCGTGTTCTGGAAGTTTGTTTCCTAACGTTTCGCCAGCACCTGTGACTGGCATCTTCAGAGTGCAGGAGCACAGACAGGAGCAGTTCTCTCTGTGCCCAGGGTGATGAACAGTTCACACAATGAACTTGCTAATCACCCCCAGCAGCTCCCCCGTTAACAATTCAATAGAAGAAAAAAAACCCCTGCCTAATCCCCAGGAAGATACACACAGATTCTGACACCAAAACAAGCAGCCACTCAGTAACCCAACCCCCCCCACCTCCAATCCCCCCCTCCCCCCCCAGATCTCTATAAATACCCACAAAAGGGTCACATCACCCTGGGCACAGAGAGAACTGCTCCTGTCTGTGCTCCTGCACTCTGAAGATGCCGGTCACAGGTGCTGGCGAAACGTTAGGAAACAAAACTTCCAGAACACGGCCACACAGCCCGGAAGACCCACACCAGTCATCGTATGCCGGCTGTGAAAGCCTTCGATAAGTATGAGTATTATTGATATTTTAAGATTTTCACCTAAAATACCAGGAAATCTGAATTATTCTGGTTTATCTAAGCTAAAATTGTGAAGTTTCTCTTTGAAATTTATGTTTAGCAAAGTTCATCCTGGGTTGCTACATCATCAATCTTCCCTTATCCCACACAATTGCAATTGTTTAAGTAGAATGATCTTTAAAGGCTCTTCCTCTTGTCTGAGTTACAGTATTATCCATCTGTCCTTGACTTGTCGGAAAACTATATTGACACCTACAATATCTAACCTTCCGTTTTTAAAGGAAGGTGACTGTGCAGCAGCTTCAGAGGACCTTAGAAAAAGCAGATTATCTGGATCCCTTTCAGTTGGGATTCAGACCTAGGTATGGGACAGAAACAGCATTGGTCACGCTTTTGGATGATCTCTGGGGGGATGCGGCTTGTGCATCCATCCTTGCCCTACTTGACCTCTCTGAGGCTTTCAGTACCATCGACCATGGTATCCTTCTGGATTGGCTCAGAGGATTGGGGGTGGGCAGCATGGTGTTGTGCTGGTTCACCTCCTTTCTCCAGGGACAATTCCAGTCAGTGGTGATTGGGGAGGAGATATCGCGCCCTTACCCTCACTATGCGGGGCACCACAGGTTTTGGTGCTCTCCCGTCTCCTATTTAACATCTACATAGCACCACTGTGTGAGCTCATTTGTCACCATGGGGTGAGGTATCATCAATATGCTGATGATACCCAATTATATTGTATATCTCTGGCCTGGCAAATTAAGCAATTCTGCAAATGTCTTATCTTGGTGCTTGGAGACTATAAGGATCTGGATGGGGAACAACAGGCTTCAGCTGAACCCTGGCAAGATGAGTGGCTTTGGGCTTTGGGGACTGTGCCATCTTTGGTGCTGGATGGGGTGGCACTGCCCCAGACCTGGTGTGCAATCTGGGGGTCCTTCTGGACTCACAGCTCCTGCTCAAAGAGCAGGTGGCAGTCGTGGCTAGGAGGGCCCTTGCACAGCTTCATGTTGTGCACCAGTTGCAATCATTGCTAGAACAAGGGACCCTGCTCACTGTCACTCATACCCTAGTCACCTCCCAATTGGACTACTGTAATGCACTCTACATGGGGCTGCCCTTGAAGAGTAACCGGAAGCTTCAGCTGGTGAATGCAGCGGCGCAGGCAGTTATATGTGCCTCTAGACCACCACACGTTACACCTCTACTCCACGAGCTGCACTGGTTGCAAGTTTGCTTCCGAGCCCAATTCAGGGTGCTGGTTTTAACCTTTAAAGCCCTTCATGGTTTTAACCTTTAAAGCCCTCATGGAGCCGGGTTATCTGAGGAACTACCTCTCCCCAGTTATATCTGCCTGTCCCATAAGATCTGGCAGAGAAGGCATGTTGCGGGTCCCGTCTGTTAGGGAACTACACTTGGAGGGTCCCAGGAGGTGTGCCTTCTCTGCTGTGGTGTCCACCTTATGGAATCTACTCCCCTCTGAAGTGAGGTTAGCACCATCCCTGTTAATGTTCCACGAGTCCCTCAAGACTTCTGTTAGGGAACTACACTTGGGGGTCCCAGGGGACCAGTGAGAGTTTGAGGCGGCTCCCTTACAGCAGTTAACATTCATCCTCGCTTGTGCCTTCTGCTTTTTTATGTGTTTAACCATGGTTGTTTTTTATATATTTATTGTTTTTAATTCAGTGTTGTATGCTGCCCAGAGTCACTGCTTGTGAGATGGGCGGCCATATTAATTTGACAGACAGAGAGACAGAGAGACAGAGAGTCAGAGAGTCAGAGAGACAGAGAGACAGACAGACATGTGTTGCTTCTCCCAGTGATCTATTCTAACAAGAGCTTGATGCTGGTAGATGGTGCTGTCCTTACTTATGGTATAGAAGGTACATTAAAGATAAAGATGACTGGATTCTTCAGCTTTATTTTCTTCCCTTCCTACCAAACATTACCAGCTGTCAGGAAAACATCCATCCATCAATGTCCTTAACAAGGGAGGGGGAATGGGAAAGAGGCAGGTTTTGACAGATGGCTTTGCACAGGTCTATCTCTCTTTGGACATGGGTTTAGCATTATTCTGGAGTATTGACAGGCATGGGAAGAGTTGCACTTTGAGGCAGGAGAGGGAGGGCACGTTCTTCTCCCATTTCATTCTAGCGCTCCTACTCTGGCCTCTGCTTATCAGCTGTTGTTCACAATGATCCAGGTCCATAAGCACAGGATCAGCATGGACATCCTGCAGGCACATGGGACAAGCTGTACTCTCTCATTGCTAAGGATTAGTCCTGGACAGTGCCAAGGTACCAAAAGGCAAGGGCATGCCTGCATTAGCCTAAAATGACCAATAAGTGCTGGGCTGAGCCCACTCCCCAGTGGTTGAAATTGCAGTTACCTGACACCACCACCTAAAGAAGCTACTGAAATGTTATCAGATTGCAATTATGGCAAAACTGCTATGACTTGATGCCAGCTTAACAGGGAAAACACCATTTTAAAACTGGAGCAGCTAACAACTTTGAACTGCACCAGGCATGGGCTGGGGATGAGATAGAACCAATGTAATGTGGACATGACAGAAAAAAAAATGTTGGTAGGGCATTTTTGTGCTGTGGTTGTGAGCAGGTTGGGAACACCCCTAAGATGAAGAGGCCTGATAGGCCTAATTAGACCTGTAGGCCAATGATTCTCCATCCCTGATAAGATAGATTTAAGTCATAGACCCATTGTTTTTTATGCTTTTAGTGTGAGGTAGACTGGAAGCATCCTATGAAAACTGGATTCATCTTTTGAGGAGAAGAGGGGAAAAATTGGAGAATGGACTTCAAAGACAAGGTGGCTGTACTATATCTTCCTTGTTTTTATTTTTAACATGAAAAAATGGAAGTGATGTTTTGACTGCCATGACCAGCTTGGCAGGATACCCTCTGAATTCTGCATTCTGGATACAGTTCAAAATAAATGGTATTGAATTGCTGAGGGTAGCCAATCTGTTGCTTTAAAAAAAAAAGCCTCTCCATTACCTCATTTTCAATGGTAACACTTCACCCAAAAGCTCTTTAATTTCACCCACTATCCAAACTTCACTATATTTCTCCCACCCTCAACTTTTGCAGAGGAATGATTAACCCTAAAAAAATGTATTTGGGGTGGAGTGTTCAGTCCAGCTTGATTGCTGTGGATGCAGCAAATGATCCATATGAACAAGACAGGCAAGAAAAAAATCTGGAACACATACCTATTTCAGGGCCAACTTACTTGACTCCGTGGAGCCAATGAAAACTTAAAACTATAATTCTGTTCTCTGCTGCTGTTCCTATGGCAACAATTCTCTAATCACAGAAAACAGGTCAGATTCCTAGAACTATTCACAATTTCCCTCACTAGTTTTACACTAACCAACTTGTTTAAGATCACCAGCGGACTGTTGCCATAGCAGCTGATGAAAAGAGTGGAAAGAACAACTGTGGAGAGGCAACTGCTTACATATCTGATGTCCTCCATTAACTCTCCTCACATTCCTTTTCCACATTTTGTTTGTACTCTATTGTCTTATTTCCAATATATATTTCTAATATAACTGTAAAGCAATCCAAAGTTGGCATGAATGTTCATGGCTCAAATATGGGAAAGACATTCATATATGAAAATGGAGGATATTTCTCTTCTCTCACTGGAATGGGTTCCTCTGACTGAGACTGAAGAGGAGAACCTAGCAGATTCTCAGCCTACAGTTCATGAGGCAACAGGCTGCCAGCCCCCTGTACTTGATGAGTCTGACTCAGTGTAGACGGTCACTGATTCCAACAATAAGGAATCAGAGCCTATCTTTGGGAGAGTGCCAAGACCTAAATCAGCTAAAGGTCAAGCAGAAAACGTCAGCATGGCTTCTCCAGAGAAAGGGGCATTAACTCTTCTAATTAAGACAACAAAGAATTCTGGTTATAACAGCATTTTCCAACCCCCTCCCATTCTTAGAAACAACTCTCCTGCTTCTGACTTGTGTTCCTGTGACAGCTTGCTCTAGGTTCTTCCCGCTTCTTGCCCCGTGATCAGATTTTGGGCTTGCCGTTTAGACTGGAATTCACTGATATTTGATCAATCAAATGACTTGGTCTCCTCTCAGCACTCCTGCCTCCAAACCTAAGCTAGCAGCTTGTGAACTGACATAATATAAAATAAAATAGGAGGCAGGAGTATTAGATATACTCACTGCCTCAAATTTGATTGATAGACAGACAGACAGACAGACAGACAGATCATCATGACAATCTTTGTCTAAATTACTAGCTCTTATGGTTACCGGTAGAAGATTAATAACATGCTAATAAAAACTCAGATTTCTAACAGCCATATTTCTTGTTGGCATCAGGCTCAAGTTTGCATAGGACAGTAAACATGTGTAAGCTTCTATGTAAAGTGGAGGGGAAGGAGAGATGAATATATTACAAACCTCCACCCCATTGTTAATCTCATCTCCTACTACAAGCAAAGGCAGCAGTGTACAGCTGACAGTTCTCTCTATCCATGGAGCTCTTTTCAAGATTTCAATATTTTTTTAGTAACTACATACTGAGGAATCAGTCAACATAAGTCATTTTCAATACCATTTCTTATTTGATCTGATTTATGTCTCTGTGTTGGGATTCATCTGATTTAGGAAGAAGAATTTCACCACTCAGTCAAAATGGGAAAGGGTGGTAATGTAAAATAATTCATGTAATTTCATGGTACAATTATAGTCTTGGAGTCTTTACTTATTGCTTGCTGTGTTGATGCTGCAACAGCCAAACTTTATTTGCCAACCCACCTTCTTCCTACAGTAGCTTGGGAAAGAGATCTGTATACTAGTGCTGAATTTCTTTCTATCAGCATCCTTTCAAAAAAGATCTGGAAAGGAAGGGGAGCAGTAATAAAAGGCAGAAGTAGTATAGCTTCTAATTCATCAATAAAAAACACAGAAAACATTTTTTACTGCCATTCCCTCCTGCAAACATATTTTGTAGAGCAGGAGCTGAAATTATTACCGAACTAAAATGACTATCCCAACCAATATACTAACCAGAAATAAGATCAAATCACCCACATAAAATTAATGATCTGTAGTAGTAGCAGATGATGACATAATAATTCCAATGGTGCTTATGAGAGTGAAATTAACTTTTTAACAATGTCAGGATTATGTACCTATAACTATTAAACTACTGGCAATATATATCTTTAGGACTGGAATTCAATGTTAACTTGATGAAATATAAGTATTTCACAAGTATTTGGATATATTTTTGAAAGATAATATAGAACAGTATTAAACTTGAAAATTATACAAAATATGATACAATCCTATCAGCAGCCTTTCAGGCAAAAACCTCAAGGGATACTGCAGAATTCAGAGCTGGATGGAATAACACAGGTTTACATGGGATGGAAAGTATCCCCCTTCAGAATTAGAATCACATCAGACAAATGACATCTTGAATCTCCAAGCTCAGTTACTGTCATCTAAGGAAAACATCTTCATGTTTTTAATCAAGCTGCAAATATTTCAAAGCTATCTGAAAACTCAGGAAACTATAAGGAAATGCATGAGATATTAATATGAACAATTAGTTACTAAGGCAACAGTGACAAATATAACTGTGCTGCTTTTATTTCACTATTCTCACCATTTTCTTCTATTATTATTTTCAAATTATTCATGAATAATAAACCTGTTCTATAATTAAAAAGATGTAGGAAAGCTGGCCACCAGCTTTCATAACCTTACTGATCCTTGAAACTGTCAAATAGTTACAAAATTTATCCTAGCTTGTTTTATGGGTTAACTATAAGAAGGGACAATAGGATTTTAAAAAAAATCTTAGGCTGACTTCTTAAAATAAGCCTGGGAAGATCTAACACAAGAGTAGTAGACTCTGTATTTAAATATATAAACTCTGCTTGTGAGGACAAGCAAAGGTGGCCGGCTTGCTGGGTGGCTCTTCCTTACCATTCTTCCCCTTTTTTTCCCCTCACCATTCTTATTATCCTCTACATATGGAGGGCAACTGTCAGAAAAAGGCAGCCTCCTCTAATACAGAACTGGCTCTGATGTTAATGATACTTTGAGTCCCCATTCCAACCTCTGAGCTTCTTGTGCTATAGCTATTTTAGATGTAACACTAACTTAACATCAGCATACAAGTCTTGAGCCTTCTTACACAGCTGTGAAAAGAGGAGAAACTTTCACCTCTTCTTTTAACTATTTAGGAGCATCCCCTTAGGTCCAGAAAACAGTAGTTGTTTCATACATTCCTAATCTCTTACTCTATGACGTAATCAGTTTTCAGATTTACATTTTTAATGCAAATTAAGCATTTCCTATTTACAATGTTGTCATTTTAAGTAATTATGTTTTAATATGTTTGCTGTTCTTGGAAGTCACTACAGAATTCTACCTCTTCTAACAGATGACTTTCTACCAAAAAAAAAAAAGGATCCACCAAAATATATCTATTTAAACAGTATAATGGCAACACATGATCTACATGTTCATTATTTAATATTGAACAATCTGGATACCATACTTATATAAAACAGAGTTTAGCAAAGACACATTTTTTCCTCACAGGCACTAATATAAAATACATTTGCCTTTTCTAATTCATTTACTTATCCTGGCCAGAAAAAAGAAGCACTTATTGCATTCAGTTAAGATAATTAATTACATCAGCACTGATGAGGCTTTTAATAGCTAGTTTACTGTATTAGACCATTTTCTAGCTAACGTCTGTTTTAGAACTATGTTTTAGATCCATTTGTTAAAACAATAATGCAAACATTAATAATAAATTGTCCATAGGATACATATAAGACTTCTAAAAAAAATACACAAAAGCACACATTCAAAGAAAAAAATGTACATGGTACTGTTTTTACAGAATGTGATTGTTTCAACTTTAGAGCTGTATAAGAAAATACATTATTATGCATTTCTTTTAATCCAAGCTAAATTTGTCTTAAGAGACTTGCATTTCTAAAAAATAGTCCAAAATAGGTTCTTAGACTTTTTGTTTTCTTTCCCTCCAAGTCAGGGGCATCTGTGGGGTGTGTATCAAAAGATCACTGGGATAGTACGACTGAAGCCCTGTTTCTCTGTACATGTTTGTGACACTGACACACACATACAAGAGGCAGGGCTTCAACTGCACTACCCTAATCCCCATTTTTTGTCAATTTTCACTCCTACCCCCACCCTACAGATGGCACTACCTCTGTTTTTTCTTTCTAGTCTCTGTAAGATTAAAATCATGATTATATCAATGCAGACAGTGGGCTCTCAAATTATCGTTTAATTGCTGATTGAGAAATATTTGTAAAGATTCTAATTGTCACTACCACATTTCAGAGTCTCATATTCTATCTTTTCCATATTAGAACAGCTAAACTTTTTAGTACACACCAGGGCCAACTGGAGTGGATCTGTGAACAGAGTCTCCTGCTGATTGCCATCAGGACAAATTGCATAAATATAAATAAATAAAGCCTAACAGATTTATTGTGCTAAAAAAAAAAAAAGAGTAAATATTACTACCTCAGAACATGGTATACTTTACTGGAAATTCCCTCCTTTTATTCTGTCAAGATTTTTTAAAGTTTTACATAATTATATAAACAGAACGACTTTTACTGGAAAGATTCGTTCAACGGCATAGTTAGAAGGTATATATTGTAACAAGCCTCATCCTGCACAGTTAGATCCTTGAGATCCAATCACTTATTTTTTACATTGTTCAGTGGAACATGGGAGGTTGTATATTGGAAAATCTCAACAGAAGACTACAAAGGAGAAAGGGCTACACTGGTTGAGTGTTTAAAATAAATACCTTACAATAAAAACGTTTTTAACTTGCTATCATTATGATCAGAGGAGTTTGCTGATGGGAAATACAATACTCCGCAGGAAGGAGGTCTTAAACATTTAAGTTTATGTATATTCTGGCAATTTTAAGTTTGTGCAAGATTTTCTGTGTAGTTTACAGTTATTTAATTTATGTGAGGGTTTATTGTACCTGACCTAATTGTAATGGATTTTTTTTTTTTTTTTTTGGCTTGCATTTTGCTGAACTTGAAGTGACTACTGGCAAACAAAAACTATCTCCTCCCTTTCTCTATAATGAGACTGATACAAATTAATAACTATATTGCTTTAGAACGATCCTGGATATTAGTTTCCTTTTCCAGTGTAGAAATTAAATTGCAATTCCATTTCGAAAAAAACATTCACAATTAAATATTTTTGATTGCATTTACTGATAAAAACCATATTAACCAGATCTCATTAGGGAAAAAATCAACAAAAGAGAAAGGGCAGAATTCTTACTCACAAAAAGCTATCCATTATTCATATTTTTTATGAACTGCATAAAACTGTATGTCATCAATTGTTTTAAAAAATATATTTTTAAAGAAGTACAAAATATATGCTCCACTGTCCTCTATTCATCAGCAAGTGTCAGGCCATTAACAATTGCTAACAATGTACACAGCATCTAAATTCATGTACTTTTGAAGAAGAAAAGTAGAAGAATTACTGATATTTTTCAAAAGGAGGTTCATTAATAAAAAAACTAACAAGTATTTTATATATGTGAGTAAATATTGCTATACATAAAATAACAGTTTTATTAACAACTATCCTTTCTGCACCAAAGTAGAAATCTTGTGAATGGCGTGAACTTTCATACAAGTAAGACTGACAACACAAATAAATTACTTATTTAAAAAACAGCATAAAGTCGATTAATTTCTCTCTGACTATCTTTAAGACTTAAAGTCACTGACAGTTGTGACAACACTGAATGTTCACAAATATCCTAATTTCCTAAGGAAAGGTTAGATGCATTAATTTCTTCAATGGGGGAAAGAAAGAGTCAGCTAGGTCATAGAGAAATAAATAATACTGCAATGTGCAATTGAAAAAATGCACTGCAAATTTTATTTATTTGTAAACTGTATTTTCTAGTTCAGAGCAGCAAGTTAAACACTGGATTGTATCCAATTGCGTCCCCCAATATTACAAGGCTCTTTGACTCAGCAAAGGCTGAGTGGAAACTTTTTTTAAAAATCTGACAATTTATTCTGCAGTACATCTATGACCTTCCATACTGTTCCAGAAGTCCTGCAATAATTGGGGATAAAGTAGGATAAGTGCAAGAGAGGTTCATCTCTTTCTCCTATTTTCTGCACATCTAATATTTCTAAGGACTCTCTAATGTTTCATTCAAAAATTGCTTCGTACTAGTCCAAGTTTTAAAATCTCTGGATTGAAAAAGGCTTTCCCCCAGTGTAGGAAGGAATGACTTCAAACACACATACAGAGGAACTGTATTTTAGAGAATATGGGGATAAAGTATTACGCTTAGTTCCAAATGCATGAGATTATCAGTTTAGAGACAGGAAACCAAAGAGAAAGACCAGGCTACTTCTATTTGTAAGATTTTAGTAATATTCTTTCATAGTAATATTCCATATGAGTACATGCTATTGCTGTATGTTTAACACAGTGCATAATATTCACATAATTCCCAACCATGTTCACATAATTCCCAACCACAAGGAAGAAGATGGAAATATATACTTGTATCATGTAGAAATAATAAATCAAGAATATCCACACAGCATGCAACAACATTAGGAAAGCAAACTGTACATAAGAACTTACAAAATCAAAGTCACCATCTTGGGGAACTTTCCAGTTATCAGGGAAAACATTCTTCGATATGTGGTAAGATTCATGTATATTCTGATTGCAGTTTTCATGACCCTTATTCTTGGAATCCTGTTTATCAAAGTAGTCCATAAATGAAGGTCGCTGAGCCTGTGGTGATGTAGCATTTCCTGATTTGAAAATAAGAAAAAAGTAGTTAAAATACAAAGAGAAACCATTCAAAAAACTCAAAGTGAATTATGCTGGCACAAAAGTTATCATTAACTAATTTTAAAAATATTAATGCTTTTTACTAGAAATTAAGATAACATGATACGGTGACAGTACAGCCAGGCAGAAGACAACTAGAATGACAGAACCATACAAAATGATTTTATAATTAAGACAGTATGCAAATAAGTGGTCTATAACCAATTGATAACCAACGTATACACTGAAATTAGACTGGAATGTAATCCCTTTATATTCAGCAAGTGACACCACTTGGCTGACCTTGTGTGAACAGTAAGTTAAACAAGGCCAGGCCTAGTTAATACTGGGATGGGAGAGCTCCAGGGAATTCCAAGAGCAAGAGAGAAGCAAGGAAGAGAGAGAGAGATTAGACTGCAGAATATAACAAAGAAATCAAAATACTTTCGTATTTTGGCAAAGAAAATTAGAAGAACTTATTCATGAAATCACCAAATCTTAACTCAGCTTGAAGACTTCACTTATGGATAACGGTAAATAAGGTTTTCACGAAAAGTTATCTTGTTTCATATAATTCACAGTTTTAAAAATTAATTAAGTAATTACCCAAAGGAAAATAATATCTTATCTGGCTATTCAAGACCCAAGTAAAGTTTCTTAAAATCATCCAATTGTACATCAAAGTAGTGAAGACAAAAGAGAGATTCTAAATACAATTTTGTTTTATGGGGAAAAATAATTCTTTGTTCTTGTAGAAAGTGTAGATGCATATTACTTGTCAATTTTTCAAGCTATTAGTGATGATTAAAAACAAATTTGCTAAGAATACCCTATAGGAAGAGAAAGTAATGCCTAGCTTCTTGAAATTCCTTTTTTTAAAAAACCCTGCAATAATACACAAGAGAAATGCACTGAAATCACTTAGTTAGATGTTCATAAAATGTATAAGTTTCACATTAAAGCATAATGCTTGACTTTTGGAATGTCACAATCATTTCCAGAATTGGCTCATTACTACTTAGGCTGAATTTGGGAGGAAGATATATTAACAGAATTCATTCCCAGCTCAAAAGCCCCCTTCAAGGACTTATATTTTGAAAGAAATAGATCAGAAGTTATAATCCTAATACTACAATAGTAGCAAGAGACATATTAAGAATCCCTGCCTTTAAACTAAAATTATAGGTATTAGAGTAAAACAAACAAACCTCTATTAATAAATGTATTAAAGGGGGATTACAGTAGTATAATGGTATAACAACTGCTTTGCATGCCACAGATACTGTTATACTCTCTGAGATTTTAATTTAAAGAGCAGATTTGAGAAAGATCTCTGCTTGCAACTTACCCAGATATAGCATACTGCAGTGGGCTGGATGGACAATTGGTCAAACTTAGCATTAAGTTTATACATGCATTCATGAATTGAAAGAGAAAACAGCAATTTCTATGGAGCATTCACATTGCGATCAGCCAAGGAAAAGGCACATCCAAGATAAATGATGAAAAGCACAAGAGTTAAGAATTTTCGTCACTAGAAATTAAAGAAATACCCTAGGCTTCAGACTCCACAAGAGTACAGGAAGAGTTATGATAATAAAAAAAAATGAAGTGGATCAGAAAACATGGGTATATTGTACAAATGTTTACGGGGAGCCCATAAGCAGGACAAAGGGGCAGCAGCATCTTCTCAGTCATGTTCCTCAACAACTGTCCTGGGAAGCATACTGCTTCTGATACTGGAAATAATATATAGCCATTGTAATTAATAGTTATTGATAGCTTTGTATCAAATGTCTTTTGAACTCATCTAAGCATTTCCATGCTTTTTGATCAGATCTAAAGCCTGCTGCTTGGTAGTTTGAAAAGTTACTGTCTAGAACAATTAACTCTCTTCTATGCCTTTCTAACATCCTCTTCAGGAATAGTTTAAAGAGAATGAACAGCAGTAAAAAGTACACATTTTAGATTTCTTTTTTTATAATGCATAGAAACCCCATTAACTTGTGCAATATGCTTAAAAGTTTTCTATTAGTTTTCTTTATCATATCTTATCTACTTTCATCCAACTTCTTGCATTAAATATAGCACCAACTTTAATCTTCTTTTTCCTTCATACATTGTTCATTTCCCAAAGCCTAGTATCTTGCTTGGACTTTGAAGGGTAGGATTGCTAGTCCCACTATACAGATTTGTCTTGAGTCTTTATTCTAAATTAACTTACTTTCTGACAATTTGCATCCTTAATAGCTACTAAGATGCAGATTCATAATAGATTGTATAATATAACCAAAAGATTATACGTACTTCTGAACTGTATGTTCAAACCTGTTCTTTGGATTTTTTTTTAATTTTCAGGAGGCATTACTATCTCTACCCTTTAAGAATCTAAAGAACTTCAACTTATCTACTATCCTAGATAATATTAAAAGCATTCCAATCCAACTTTCTATTCCATGTTGAGAAATAGAACAAATTCAGAAATCTTTAAGCAGAATGTGAGCATGACCACATCTTTCAGTTAATGATCCCAAAAAACTGATCTTGAGAGGAATACTATCTCTGATGCTATTATTAATATGAAACCCAAGGCTACCATAACTGAATTGCAACAATCCAGACAACTACTAGATATCAGAAAAAAGATAGCTTTAGCCTGCTTGCTGCCATCTAGTGGTTATCTAGATTTTTACAGCCCAGATATGAAAACCCTAATACAGTAGTCCTCAGGTTATGACCACTCATTCAGCGACCATTAAAAGTTATGACGGCACTGAACGAGGGGGACTTACAACCAGTCCTCTGAGTTCTGGCCATTGCATTATCTCCACGGTCACATGATCATGATCTGGGTGCTTGGTGGCCAGCTCATGATTACAACATCACAGTGAACCATGGTCACATCATTGACGTTTCCAGCATTCCCTGTTGGCTTCCCACAAAAAAAGTCAACTGGGGAAGCCAGCAGGTTGTAAGTTGCTCCTGCTCCCACCGTTATTTTGCCCATCCATGATCCTGTAGCACCTGCCTGCAGCACCACCACACACCTGTCTGCACTCCATAGCAGCTGCCTGGGGCACCCCCACAGCACCCACCCGTGCTCCATAACACCTGCCCACAGCACCCACAGCTTGCCTGTAGCTCTCACCTGCCAGTCTGCTTGCCTGGGACTCCTGCTTCTTTCCACTTAATGACCACATGATCCTGGGGTTACAACGGCAACCAGGACTGGTAGGATTGCTGTTGCTAACTGATGCGGTCATGTGAAGTTATGCTTTACGATCAGATTGCTTAGCGATAGAAATTCACTCTCAGTTAATCAAGAGTGAAATGTGTTACAAGAAATTACTGCTTAATTCAGTATCTCAAGTCTTCTAATCTTCTTTTAACATAATGTCAAGCAAATTCATTTAGGAAATTTCAATGAATAATTGAAGATACTATATATTAAGGTAGTTTGAAGACAAGCAGCATGAATAACAAGAAATAGAAAAAGCCCAGAGACAATGAATTAAATCAGTTCAAGCAAAGAAAAGGTATTATTCAAGAGTTTTTTAAACATGCATATCACTAAAAAATACTTAAAGCTATTCAACCATAATTTTTGATTATAAGATTATATGCATATTCAAATTTATCCAAAATGGCACAATATTTGAAGGATGCAGCACATCTATGTATGCATTTAAAATGCCCTTAATTCAAAACATTCTATAGCTCTAGCATACGTTGTCATTTTTTCCATTCCTTCTACACTAAATTGTTGCATTACCAGCTTGAATAAAACAGTAACATTTGAAAACATAGATTCCCATAACATAGCATAAAGCATGCAAAAGAATTAGAGCTCCAAAGATGGAAATTCAGGGATCTTGAACTGCCTTCCAGAAGAAATCAACATATCTGAGCGTTTTTTACAGTTTGTTATTCTGTTTTGGTAGCTCAAGTGAACAAACTATTGGAAAGCAGTTGCCAGGGAAAATTTTAAAAATTCAAAATACAGATGAATTTCAGTTTGCACAAACCACATTAATGTAGCTAGTAGCTATATTATCCCAGATGTATTGGTCTTAATTCTAACATTCATATAACTGAATTAAAGTGGTTATTCACTGCTTACACTGCTGGGAAAAAACCATTTAGAAAAGCATTTAAAATGTTTCTTTTAAAAAAGAAAATTGAAACATACTTTTCATGGTTCCATCTTCATCTTCTTCTTCATCATCATCATCACTGTTTATTACCATGGTCCCCAAGTCCGACTCTAGCATGGTGCTGTTATGTTCAATCATAGTCTGAGCACTATCACTCATTGTACTTGTGGCCCTCATTGTACCTGCATTCTCGGATGTAGTTTTCACCATGGTGTGGGAATCGAGCTCATCTTCATCCTGCAAACAAACATTGAAAAAAGAAATTACCTTCAAAGACACTCTGATCATGAGAACACTGTGACCTTCAACAACCAGGGCACTGCAAAGCATTCGAAGGGGTACTTTGCAAAGGACATCAGTGCAAGGAAAGCCCACCTTCTAAAAGCAGTAGAGCCATTCTTCAGAAGGGTCAGCACCAGATGTTCAAGGACTTTCCCAAGTGGTGTCCTTCTTTCCTCAAAACAGCAACACAAAGCTTGCTATGGGTCACAGCTCCCCCAATGCTTTGGGGAGGAATGTTCTGTTCATATGAAGATACTTTGCAAGTCATGTAATACAGTGGTACCTCGGGTCACGAACGCTTCTGTTCACGACCAATTCGGGTCACGAACAGCTCCGTTCGCAAAATTTTGCTTCCGTTCGCGAATGCCGGATCGGGTGACGAACAGGATCCGCGGCCATTTTCCCTCCCGTGACACATGGCCGTGGCTTCCTGTAGGGAGGGGGACTCTCCCTCCAAGCAATAACCGCCTCCCCACCCGCCTTCCTGTCCTCCATGCCAGAAGTCACGTTGAGCAAGGTTAGCGTTCTCTCTCTTCGTACTGTATTTTGTTTCATATTTTTGCGGTTTAAAAAAAAAAAAAATATGGTTCAGAACAGATTAACCGTAATTACATTGAATCTTATGGGAAAATTTGATTTGGGACGCGACCAAAATCGGGTTGCAACCAAATTCGGAGGGGTCAGAACGGATTAACCATATTTACATTGAACCTTATGGGAAAATTTGATTCGGGTCGTGACCAATTTGGGTCGCGACCAGAGTCGCGGAACAAATTATGTTCGTGAACTGAGCGTGATGGACTGGAATGGAGGAAGGGGGGGTGAAAACGGTGCTCTTGTCTCCAGAGCAATGCTCTGGAGATAAGCGGAGGAAACTGGCGCATCCCTAAACATTCCAGAAGATAGTGAATAGTTGTGCCTGGGAACTAGTGGTCAGTCTGAGAAGATTTCTGTAAACAGGCGCTGGCTAATAAACCTTGCTGATTGAACCTGCATGATCTCCAGGAGTTCTTTGGGCTAGGCCTGACACCGAGGTACCACCGTATATTGAAATAAGTGGTCTAAGATTCTATCCCTTGTGATTTTTTGGTTTTTTCTTATATTGATGTTTTTAATCTGTGCAGAATTGCTTGATGAGTGGGCAGTCTTAGAAATTGAAGAGGCAATATATTACATTATTTATTAATTAAATAGTAATAAAAATAAAAGAAGCAATAAATCTTACTGAATAACATACTGGTAAGGCTTAGGACTTACTCTTCTAATTCACATTTTTCTCCCCATCTCCATTCCCTACCTTGCAGCCATAGAAATATATCCTGCTTAGCACAATATTTATGTATTTACTTATGCTACTCTGAAGTGACTTTGGGTCATCTGACTCAATAGCATCTCTCAAAGCATCTTGTTCACTGCTTCTAGATAAGGCAAACTGAGATAAAATTTACACATAGAGCTGAAAATTCTGGGGCAATGAAGAATATTCATAGTATTTTCATGAGGGTGGGGTGGAGGTAGTTAAAAAACATTATTTTTCAAGCATGGCACCTATTCTTCTAGGATCCCTCTAGAAGTTAAACTAGCCCCCATGATACTGGCTTTCAATATGCTCTTTCACAATCACCATTTGTTCTTTTCCATTTTATTTTTATTCTTATAGTTGGTTTTGGTGTTTTGTTTGGGGTTAGCCCTGATGTTTTCAGAGTTATAAAGTAAATTGTTAATTGCTTTGGGTTTTTTTCCTTTTCTTATCATGAAGGTTTGATTACATACATATATTTTTGATAGGACAGATGTTTTATTGTATTTCATTTTATTGTAAGCTGCTGAGAGTTTTAAAGGTTTGGCAGCATACAATTTTAATAATAACAACAATAACAATAACACAAAGTTGACTTTTTCTCTCCAAAAAAGAATTTTATTTTTAGTCATGCCTAAAGAGGACCCATTAAAATCAATTAATGGATCAATGAAACTATTCTCTCTTTTATTTTAATGGATCAAAACTATTGAGAAGCCTGGGTCCAGTCCAGTTTGTGCTCATTTTATTGCTTGCTCTACCATGTTAATCCATAATATCTTTGGAAACTTCCTTTAGGAACATTAAAGCATACTATTTCTACAAAGCCATAGCAAAAACTCAAAAACATTTGGAAAAGGTACCATAAAAGAAAAAGTTATAAACACAGAAAACTGATATACAAATCTGTTTTAAATCACATTATGGGGCCATCAGTGTGATTCCGTTTATTAGCACTCCAAGGCCTCAGGCAACTGAATTTCCCAGCTCTACTACTTAAGAATCTTTTAACCAAACACTATTCAGGACTGAATCTGGTACTTTCTCCATGTAAATTATGTATTCCAACACTAATCCATGCTTTTTTTTTTTTTTTTTTGCTAGGTAACAGCCATAAAACTTCAGTGGACAAGTATTCAGTAAATCTAAAACTAAGTATTTTTTTTTCAAAAATACATCTCAATTGGCAAGGCCAACTTCTCTCATTTTTATACAAAGAGTTTGTTAAAATCATGATAAAAGGGGCAAGAAGAAAACCTGTTGATCCTTTGTAGAAAAGTATCTGCTGAGCAGATGCTTTAGGACTGTGGAACAGAGTTAATTCCAGCAAAGAATACAAAAGCATTTCCAATCAGTGGCAGTAATGTGCCAGGAATGTAAAACAGAGAACTGATGATAATCCAGTTCATGAATCATAAAACCCATATGGAATAGAAGCATTTGAAAACATTATTAGGAAATCCTACTCTCTTTCTGAAGTCAGATGTAGAGGATGTGCACAATATCCAAGCTATTTAAGGACTAACATGCTGTTCTATGCCTCAAGTCCTTTTACAAGGGCACATTCTACTACCCACAAAAAAAATATCAGAATGTAAAAGAACTGCTTCTTGATTGTATAGAAGCTTTCAATTAAGTGTCTAATTTTAGGTGACTCAAATAGAAAGAAAATTCTTGACTTCAGTTTGCTTTGGGGGCCAAATGAGATCAGCCAAATATGCTTCCAAAACCTATTCTAACATCAGCAAGTTTACAAAACGACTCTACATGTTTCACTAACTAATAGAAAAAAACCAAATACCACTAATGAATGCCATGTATCCCGTCATGAAAAACATTCTTGAGTTCTCGGGGGCAGGGAGGAATCATCTTAGGAAGCACTGACTATGCCAGATGATACCCGTAGAATGTTAAAAAATATCATTTAAGGGGGTAAGACAAATCCTGCTTAAAAATATAATGATACTGGTCTTTTATGGATTTTTTTCCTCTTTAACACTGTTTTTCTTCTTAAGCCCTGCTTTTCTTCTTCTTTTTTCCTATCCAATTGAGATATAAATATTCCTTTTATTTTCATACATTGGATTATATTCAGTGATAACTTTGCAGTGACAGAAAACATACCTATGCAAGAGTAGATACTTATTTCAAGGAACTCCTCCTACGGAATGCAACTAACGGCTTCCAAAGAGTCACTTCCAAGCACTGGGGACTATTCTTATACAGTGCATTGTGTTGTTCAGAGCACTTCATAATAAGCAGGCTAGAGTAGTAAAAACTAGATGCTTTACTTGACATCAGCAGAAGAGTTTTCTATGCAAAGTTTCAATTGGATACAATTCAATATATAATCCAAGTGCTTTGGAGGGAGTCATAAAATTACTGCCTTTTTGGATAAACCAAATACCACATAATTAATGATGCTTCTTTTAAAATAGGCAACTAGAACTGCAATTCTATGTATGAGATATTTATAAAGCAGTTAAATCTCATTAGATACACACAGATTTGGTGTCTGTCTGTATATGTATGTGTGTGTGTATATGTGTTCATACTTACTAGCTGAAAGTTCTCATTTTTCAAACTGAAGAAATATCAAGAATAATTTACCTCATTCATATTTATAGATATTTAATTATTAACATAATTTAAAACTCTGAATGAGAATCCCACCTGTACAAAATATTTTCACTTACAAGATAGTCAGCTTCTTTAAAAACTCTGGTGTTTTTTTTTATGAATGGAAGCATCCCTAAAAAATATATCTAGCTTATTCATATGTTAGTTGCATGTAACCTTAAAACTCTAATTCTGAAGCTACACCAATAACTCAATGATTTCTTTCTTTTTGAATAGCAGTCACTGGCCCCCAAATGTGAATCCATTTGAATTCATATATCATAATTTGAACTTTGGCAGTTAATTGACAAATCATTTCCCTTTCCTCAGTAAAGTAAAGTAAAGTAAAGTAAAGTAAAGTAAAGTAAAGTAAAGTAAAGTAAAGTAAAGTAAAGTAAAGTAAAGTAAAGTAAAGTAAAGTAAAATAAAATGAAGTAAAATAATCATTATCTACATGTTCAAAATTCAGACTTCAGCTATTTCAAGCCAAAAAGAAATATGTAAAATAGTTTACATATTCTTAAGTAATCCAAATACTTTATATATTTCTTTTGTTTTTTTGCTAATATTTTCTGCCTTCAATTTAATTCACTTCTTCTCTAGAATAAAAAGTCATGATTTTTCTGTTTACTGTTTCTCTTCTGAACATTTTTTATCCACATTTTCTGTTCATTCTCTTTTCTAGTCTTCACCATCTTTTCCAAAATTCATTTGTATAATATTGCATGTCACCTTCTGTCTTTATGGGATTTTTTTTCTAAAGAGAATGGAAATTCTTATTTCTTTTAATTTTCATAAAAAGTCATATTTAAATATGTCAAATTATTATCATAAATGATTGCATAATTAATTGAATTTTGATTCAATGGTACAATTCCATTGTACATTTCAACAAGAAATGAGGAAAGTAATCAAAATCCAAAAATACTTCCTTCGTGCACAGAAGCTTTACTAAAAGCTTTGGAACAAATTTGCTTTGATGGCTGACTAGAGGTAGATTATAATACGATTTACTACAGCTTGTTTTTCTTATCTTGTTTCCTACATAGCAATACAGTCTGAATTGTGAGATTGTGAGAATCCTCCACTAGTTTGCAGGTAATATCTTAAAGCACACCTTAAATACACTTCCTTAAAGTTCAAATAAATTCATTTAGAGATAAAATTGTAATTAATTATTTTTTTATTTAACAACTGCAAATCTTAATATTTTCCCAAAGTGTGCTTCACTATACATACAGTAGATAAAAGTTTTTGCTGGGTAAATGGAAGAAGCTTTGGTTTACTGAAGAATATTGCTCACATGAGTATAACCACTTTTTTATTTTGGAGCAAAACCTTAAGAGTTAGGTCTATGCCAATTAATTCAGTAATTATGTCTGATTCTCAAATGCTATTCAATATTTAGGAAATTTACTGGATTACATTTAATAAGTTTCTTCATACCAATCTCCAATTTTATGTTTTTTTGTAAACCTCGGTGATAGTTCAAAAATCACCGGTACAAAATATCAAATAAAATAAAAAATAACATTTCAACATTTATTTATTTACCAAGCAGATACTTGTATCCTGAATTGATATAATTGTTCCCAAGGAAGGCCTCAGCCAAGAAAAAAATCCACTTGAAAATTCTTAACCCACACATAATATTTAACATATATTCCTGATCCATGTCAAGATGGACTGTAGGACTCTATTGAGACCATTACTGTAAAGTTCTGAAACGTTTATACATTTTTTTATGGAGAAGTAAGCTTTGTTAATAGGTCACACAAAAACTACCATTTTCAAGCCTATTTTAATTCCCTCAAGTAAAGAAGTAATAGGAGGATTTTCCCAAGCCATTCTGAAAAATCAATAATACTGCTGCCAGTAGCAACAAAACTGTGGGCACTCTGAAAGACCACAAGTAAATATGCTCTCTCTTTGGAGCCCAAAGTGCCTTTCCTATTTAATGCACTGTTGAGTATGCAAAATAATATTCTTCTTCCCCAACCTCTCTGAAAGAAGCACTGCAAGCACATCACTAAAATATAGTAGCTGAGTTATGAAAATATTCAAACAGAGGAGCAATAGGTTGCTTGCTAAAACAAAGTTTTATTTTATACGTGTATGAGAATACAGTGGGTGCTTTTAAATGGCAAGCCAGCAAATGGTAAGCCAGATTAGTATGAATGAAATGTATTTATATTACACTTTCCTTTAGTGATGGACAACAGATAGCATAATCTACGTACCATTTGTCTCAAAAATCACACAAATATATAATCTTTATTATCATATCCACCTGCTAAATCTTCTATCTACAGATCCAAAACTGCATTTAAAAAGAATTAGAGTGTTCCTATAATAAACTTGTGTTTATCCTTAATATGACATTCTTTCAGACACTTGTGCAGATTATGTTTGTGCGAAACGAGATGTTTCACTTTCTTCTCCAGATCCGCTCACTGAAGCCGAGAGGCAGAACCAGATGGTTGAAAGAGAACTGAGGCTGATTCAAAGCCTCCTAAGAACTTCTTAGCATGTGTGTGCCTGTCCAGAAAATAGTTTCACTGGGATAGCAAAGGTAACTTTTAAGCATCCACACACATGTCCAGAAGATCTCAGGGGTGCCCAGAAAGTCACTTGCACAAAATCTTTGAGTGACTGCAACCATGACTGCTTCAAAGTTTCAAGAGATAGTCCCAGAAAGATATTTTGCAGATTAGCAAAATATTTTGTTTAATGATCTGCAGAGGCTATGCTTTGCACATTCTGTAATTAATTTTATAGCTCCAATACTCTTATTTTAAAAAAAGTATATAACCTGCTAGAATAAATTAAAGAATTCCCTCATTTAATCAAATCCTACACAATATGTACACTGAAATTATATATGCAAGATACCAAAAAGCTCTCCTCTGAGGAAAAAATAAATAAAATACAGTTGTCAGGATGCCAAGTATAAATGACTTCTAAAAATCTCTGTATTTGAGGATGTTAGATACAATACCTGATGTTTTAAACCCTATTATGTATATCTCATCACATTTACTTTTTCCTTCCACTGTTTTGAAAGAAGTTATCTTAATTTCATTAAGACTTCTAACATTGGAAAACCCTGGCTCAGTCTCTAGGCCTACAACATATGCATGCAACTTGCAGCCCAGGAGCTAAATGTGCCTTGTTGGTCAGCTGCAGCCTCTTGTATCTTTCCCCATCTGCCTTACCCTGTCATCTGATCTCTCTATATATGGAAGAGATATTACAAGAGAATAGATATACTTCACTTCTGTCATTTATTTAATCCATTTTAAAGCTCCAGATCAACTACAATATGAAGGACTGAGGATCACTATCAGTATTATTTGTGTGTGGGTACATGGACTAAAATGTAAATTTAAAAAAAAATTAAAGTAGTATTTATATTTAATAATTTTCATTCCCACCTACTTTTAATGTTTTAAAATGGCCCCTTTTACTGTACAGTCCCCAACATGACATTCAAAGAACGGGGGTGCACAACTGCAACCAAATGGAAGTTGCATATCCTTGACCTAAAGGGTATCTCAATTTATTGTCGAAGGCTTTCACGGCCAGAATATGATGGCTGGTGTGGGTCTTCCGGGCTGTGTGGCCGTGTTCTGGAAGTTTTGTTTCCTAACGTTTCGCCAGCATCTGTGACCGGCATCTTCAGAGAGCAGGAGCACAGACAGGAGCTGCTCCTGTCTGTGCTCCTGCTCTCTGAAGATGCCGGTCACAGATGCTGGCGAAACGTTAGGAAACAAAACTTCCAGAGCATGGCCACACAGCTCGGAAGACCACACCAGCCATGGTATCTCAATTGTTTAGTATATTCTTTACATCTTTTAACATCTACTGGGGGGGAGGACATCTGATTTACAGGTTTTCTTAAGAAATGCTTACAGACAACACAACATTTCTTTTTTAACCAGTCAGGAAGTCCCCAACCTGTCTAGACATAGGAAAGAATTGTGTGCCGGCAGCAGCATCCACAGGGAGATCATGTGCAGTGCCTGATGAAAGCAGTGTTGCAAGGTAAGCCCTTCCCCTTTTATACATGCATTGTGACATCACATAGATGTCCCAAAGGAGGGGAGCTTGGCGATGACAAGGCAATGCTGCTTTCCTCAGTTTGATGAAAGCAGCAAGCCATATACTCAGATAAGAATCTAAAGCTCAGTCCAAACCAAAATGAAGCATTGCTGATGAACCGATACCAGGACTGGTCCAAGCACATAAACTATTTCCTTCTTTTGGAAGGAGGTTAAATAGTTTGCTTACATCTGGCTTGAACACTGGTCTAGGAAGGTCAGATAGCAGCAGTAGTTAGGACCACCATCTCTCAGGTTTCATTACAGATAGTCCTTGCTTAGCGCCAACAACTGGGACCAGCAACTCTGTCGCTAAGCGCCAGAGTCATTAAGCGGAAAATCACGTGATTGCGATGGACTTATAACTACCCATTCAGTCATTAAGTGAATCACTGTGGTCATTAAGCAAGACATCATGTGACCACAACTTGAGATATTCAGTGTTCTCCATTAACTCTGTCAGAAGCTGGTTGGGAAGCACACAAATGGCAATCGCATGACTGCAGGATGCTGCACCAGTTGTAAATGCACACCGGTTATAAATGCGTGCTGGTTGTGAAGCACTCAAATGGGGATCATGTGACTGCAGGATGCTGCAACAGTTGTAAATGCAAGGATTGGTCACAAAGCTGTTTTTTTTTTACACTGTCGTAACTTTGAATGGTTACTAAACAAAGCAGTCAGTAAGTGAGGACTACCTATAATACACCAGCTGTACTTCTTCATAGAGAAGGTCTGATCCATGCTTTTACTGACTTCCATGTACAATACTGCACTGTACTACATGAGGAAATTGTGCCTTAAGAGGGCTTGAAGACTGATACTAGTGAAAAAATGGAGGGAGGGGCAAGCACTTTCTATTTTTCACTAACTGCATTGGCCTCAAATTTGTCTCCGGGGCAAATAAAAAGATTACTTCTTTCCTATTAAACTTAAAAGAGCGTTTAGCTACAACTTCATGAACCCTGCTATATGGCTAGCACCAAGGGAAAATCAGTTCGTAGAAACATGGCACAGAAATTATTCTGTAAAATCACCCCCACTGTGACACTTTCTCTTTATGGAATGAAATTGGTTTCATCATTGTTTAGTTTTAAGTGGTCTATTAAATTTTGTTGTTCTGTGGGGCTCTTTAAAAAAATCTGAAATTTAATTCTCAGTTTTAAAACTGATGGTTTTTCTCTTCTTAATTTATTTGCTGCATATTTTTTTTAGTGTTGAAGTTACACTTTAAATTGCAATTCATCTGCTAGGATACTATTTCTACCAAGTACATTTTATCAGAACAGAGCAAGCCTTTTTCTAAAAGCTCTCAGAAAAAGTTAAGTATTTCTGCATATCCTAGCCAAGTTTAACAAAGTATGATTTTCTCCAATAAAACTAGTAAAGAATTTGAGATCCATCTTGGAACCCAGCAATTATGAAAAATAAGAGAGAGAGAGAAAGCGTGCACTAGAGGGCAGCAAAGACAATTGAGTGGATTGGAATGTTCAGCTTTTGAAACTTGTACAGTACAAGAACAAAACCATGCCTTGTACAACACAAATCACTGTCTTTAAAAAATAATGCAAACATAGTTACTGCAGCATTTCAATAAACTACTTAGTAACTATATGAATATATAGGACAGAAGGGGGCATAATGTGGAAGACAGAAAGAACTAAACCAGCAAACTCTAAAAGGATTCAATTATTGGTTATTTGAGTAACACATACATTATTTCTACTGATTCCAGTAAAACTACACTAAAGCCCATGTATCAGCTACTTTACATTTTACATGCATTTCTAATGTCACAGAGGAGTAAACTTGATTTTTTCAAGTTTTCTCATTTTTAACTCCCTCTATTTTTTAAAAATAAATAGTGTTTGCTACTTAAGGACATAAAGTTGTAGGAATCACTAGCATGGGAGAAAGCATACTATACTGAAAAGATCACTGTAATTTTTCCTTTCTTGTCAAATATTATAAAAAATGTACTATCTGAATTTATTGACTTGAAGTGTTTTAAGTAATATTCTGATAATTTACATGGAAATAATTTATACTGTCCAGTAAAAGTTGACTATTATTCATTTCTTAAATGATCCACAGAAATAAATATTTTGACATGTTTTTTGGAGGCTGCCAGGCAACAAATTCCTTTACATTTCCATAATACAGCTGCCCGACCTCAGAATCAAATTTGCATCACACTTCAAAAATGCATAAAAGAGATTTTTAGTAATGTGTTTAATAATGCTTAAACTAACATTTAAACATTGATATTGACTTTCTGTAGGTTACTCAACTTGCACTTTTTGTGTAATTTTTAAAAAATCTATAAAATTACCACAACACCTAGCAAAGCATACAAATTTGCCAGAACATATCCTCATCATACAAGTTATTTCGGTAACATGCCTAAACTTAGCTGTAAGTTTGTTGTGATTGTATTCAGGTTACCTTTAAAAAGGGGAGCAACTGATACTTGACTGCGAGAGTTGCAAACACTACAAGTACCTCATTCAAGCTTTCAAAAATATCATTTTTGAATTACTATAGCCATTTTCCTTTAATAATCATTTACACTTCAAAAATGGCTTAGAAGAATTGCTTTGGATTCCATGTAAGTACATAATTAAAGCAAATTAAATGTCCCAGATAATAATAATAATAATAATAATAATAATAATAATAATAATAATAGTAGTAGTAGTAGTAGTAGTAGTAGTAGTATATGCAACCCAGTTCTCAGCAACTCTGGGCAATTTATAAATTGGTAGAATAACAAATTGGGTGGAAACAAAAGAAAACAACCTAGGAGGCTTCAGTCATCCTCACCAAAGGCCTGGGCAAAAAGCCAAGTCTTCAGACCCCTTCAAAAACACCAGCAGGGTGGGGACAATTCAGACCTCAGGGGGAACCCCATTCCAGAGAGCAAGCACTGTGACAGAGAAGGCTTGCTTCTGGGATCCCAATAGATGGCTTTGTTTAACTGAAGGAACCCGGAGCACGTCAACCCTGCCAGATTGAATTGGCCGGACAGATACTGTACTAGGGGAGATAGACAGTCCCTCAAGTAACCAGGCCTGATGTCATGTTTAAAAGTCTTTAAGAGTCACTTAGACACTCAGACTTTAAGAGTCACTTTAATTAATCCACTCCTTAAATCAAAAGCATCTCTTTTGAGACACACACAGAAGCCTGCTTTAATTAGTAACAGAGAGGTGCTGTGTTTTCATGAAGTCCAAGGCACAGTAGGAAAACCTATCTTAACTTTATTTGCAAGTTCAAAATTAATATGAAACTTAAGAGTCTTTTGTTATACCTGTGCCTCTGAAAGTACCTAGTCAGAACAAGTTCTAATAGCTTCCTAACCAGTATGTAAAAGTTACATCATTTTCTTGTCTCTGTTTCTTCTAGCATATCTAGTAAGAGAGACTGCAAAAGTAATTTTTCTTTTCTTAATACATGCAGTCTAATATAATGCCATGCCTTTCACCCTTGAAAATTACACTGCCTTTCATATTATTGAGAAATCTTTGTCAGGCAGAAGGGAAGCCTGTAGAGTTCTGTATGCATATAGCAAAACCAAACTCACTTTCTAATGCAAGTATTTTGAGTCACATCTGGTGAAGTAGCATCTCATCATGAAACACATAACACAAACACCCTGGTTAAGCCACCAGATGTAAATTGCTGTTTTACTCCATTAGACCTAACATATATTCAACCTGACATTTGTATTTAGCAATGCTATTTTTTTCTAACATGTTCCAAATAACTGTTCCCCTATAGTATTTTAAAATAAAAACCAAAAAAGAGAAAGAACTTACACAAAATCAGCCATACTAGAATTATTAGAATTTCTGATCAGTCACTAAAGGATTGTATGTTTTTATTTATTATTATTTTTCCTAAAAATTCTAGTCCTAATGTACTTGAAAGATTTATCTCTCAAACCAAGGAAGGAATGCAACCTTCTCCCCAAGTATTTCATGAAAGATTCCTGTGAAGCCATGGAAAACTGCTTCCAATCATTACTGAGTTAGATGGATGAATATTATAAGAACAGAACTGTATAATTTGACATGTGGAAAATGCAAAGTGCACATGGCAAAACATAGCCATATTTAGAGAGAGGGCACGTTGGATCTTTGCATCCATTCAAATTGTGTTCTTCTTAGAAGATTCTACCATAGAAGCTATTTATTTTCCCATAAATTGAAAGATCAGCTAAGAAATCAGTAACAATCATTTTTAAAAAGGAACTGAACATCATTGTTCATGTGCTATTCAAATAACATATATACATCAATGGATTTAAAAAAAAACAAGAAAACATTTTTGTCACAAACTGCTTTTTGAACTGGGGATCGTCAAGGAGGAAGGAAACTCAGAAAAATTAAAGTGAAGCTATCCCTCTTAATCAGAACTATATTACTTAAATATGTAGATTTAACAGGCCAAAAGTAGTTTGAAAACTTAATTAAATTTTCACACACCGAGTTTTCATCCTCTTCTTCCAGTTCCCTCTGCTGTTCTTCATGCTTTTTGGTCTTAATTTCCATAGCTTCAGTAATCAGGTCTCTCAGAATTGAGACTTGCTTGGCATTTTTAATAAAAGGATGCTAGAAAATAAACCCATACAGTTATACAACATGGAGCGTACAGACAATCTGTACTCACACTATAAATAAAGTAACATGTTAGAACAACATGCCAATCAACTTCACAGACCAGCACATGAGAGAGCATTTCCCTTTGGACAGCAATTAAAATCTGGAATAAGAGAGCATATGATCTGTTTAACTGCTTTACAACTAAATAGGATTTTCCTTTTTGTTTGTTTAGGTAAACAGCAACCATGAGAAGAATGTTACAACAAAACACAACTGCTTTACAGTTAAGGATATAATTGTCCAAAGGAAATGTGAATTAAGTGGTAAATAAACAAAGAGAAGATAGCCTGACATAGAAAAACAAACTTTATAATGCATTCAGTTATATCATTTTAATTCATTTTAACAAGCTGACAATGCAAATTAGCAGTCATAAGGAGAGCAGCCACTATAGCATGAGAAACCTGTATTCTAACAGAATACAAATCACTGAGTCATTGGCAATGATGAAATATAAATGAAGCAAAATTAAAATCATCAGGATGGGCAATTGAAATTCAACAAAAACAGATTTATTTAAAGACAGCTTACACTCCTGTTTAAAAACCTTCATGCATCCTCTATCAGTACTGTGAATTTGGACCTTATTAGAACATATCCCTAGGAAGCATAGTCAGTGGTGAAGGATGTTGGGAATTGAAGTTCAGCAACATCTGGAGTTTCACAGGATGCCTACCCTGAAAATCATTACTCATTTCCTGCATACAACATAGATACCTTCCCACAAGACTGTGCATAAGTTCCAGGGATACCAGTTTCTTTTCAGTTGTGGAGTTAAAACATGGAAAGTGGCATTTTTCTCTCATATTATATAGCCAAAGCCGTTGTGATTGCCAAATCAAATGTTGCTGTGTATTACAGCCCCATGACATCAGTTAGGAAAAATGAATTTGCCCAAATGTAAACAACAGTAAAATTATGCCCTTTTTCTTCCTGTACTGTCCACAGACTCTGTTTTTCTTTTTCTAAATCTTTTTTGTTGATTTTCCACTCAATACACACATCCAGATTCATATATATAACAAAGAATTGGTATTTTTCTATAACATATTTGTTACCAGTGCTATACTGGGCAAAATCGTCATCATCATCATCATCACAAAAATAGTGAGGGCACTTTTGAAGTCACTTTTCTTGACTTTCACAACAGAAAAAGATTATCAAAATTACAGTGCAAATCCTTAAAAGGATTATAATTAGAAAAAAAACATAAAGATAAAAATTTAGCACAAGAACAAATATCTGAGTTTACTTTGAGATGGATGGATGGATGGATAAAATTTAATATTTAAAGAATAAAAATATGCACAAAGAAAGAAAGGGTGACAACAGCAGAAGAGAAGGATGAAAAGAAGAATCAACGGGAAGGATGAAAAGGGTCAGATAATTCATATCCAAAAATTTTGGCTAGTGAAAAATATTCAGGAAATGTTTGGAGCAGGAATATTGACTGCAGAGATAGTGTTATTCCAAATATAACATGTTCAAAACAAACAGCAGTTTGAATACCAAATATGTGGAGAACTCAGGGCAAATCAAAAGGATTCCCCAGATCTGCTTTTCTGAGAGAATCAGCCACTCGCTAAAGAGATCTCCCTTTTCTTGTTTACCAAGCAGTTCCAGAAGCAAATTACAGTGAACCCTTTTCACTTATTGTGGAAACACTGCAGAATTTTGTATTAGCTATTAAGTAGAGAAAGAGCAATTCAGTGCGGGCACACAGGGAGATTTTCATCTGACTGAGCACACATTCAAAGGCTGAGAGCTTCCTGAAAAACACTAACGGCATACTGACCTGCAGAAGGTGGGTTGCGGTAGCCCTCTGCTCAGGATTCTTCACTAGACATTTTTTCACGAAGTCAGTGAATTCATCAGACCAAAGCTCCGGCTTCCGGAATGTTGGAGGGGGATTTGTAGGAATCATAAATATTGCCTGGGGGGGGGGGATAAATAAATAAATAAATAATGTCACTATTTCAGTAATACAACTAGGAAGTGCTTTAGAACCAAGCTTCCACTACCACGTTCAGTACAATAAGTAGTACAACTAAGATCTCACTGGAATTGTGGAAATGGTGATAGCTACATTTTTGCAAATGGAAAAAAGCATCCATTAACGCTTTACACATCAGAATTACACTGTATGTCACATTGTTTCCCCAAGTCAGTTCAAATATTCTAATATTTATTTTTTGTGAATACATCACAGAAACTATTTCTACCTTCAGAGAAGGCTGGCAACAAATAAAGTTGCTCATCTGGTAAAAAGATTAACCATTATACCTCCAAATTAATTCTTTACTTGTCTAAATGAATGTTAAATTAAAGAATGCTGAAGATATACATTTGCTTCTGACCTTGACAATTATCAGCTTTTGAACTTTGATTTAGTAAATTACCAACTTATCTTCAACTTAACAAAGCAAATTTGTAGTAGCTTTCAGAAATCCATAAGAAAAATATGTCTTAACTACTGTTTTTATAGTGTCATCATCACAAAATGAGCTTGGTCTATATAATAATTAACACTGCTCTATGACATACTGACTCAGTATAAATTTTGCTACATAAGCCACTACATACATATATATTAGAAAAGGTTGCAGCCTTTCAAGATGTTCCGAAGTCTTCAGCATTTTATTTAAGGCCATTTGAGAATCACATTGTTGGAAAGCACAATTTAAACTACTGAATTTAACCATCTGCTCAGTGCAGGAATCCAAGTTAAAGCATGCCTGATAAATCTCTGGTTCCAATGCATACTGTTAGGAACTCTCTTCTAGTATTTAATCTGAATCTGCCTTTCCTTAGCTTCAGACTTTATTTCATGACCTGCGCTCTAGAATGATAAGGTTTGAGCTTCTTTTCTGTGCCATGCTCAGGATGATAAAAATGACTACTTTTTAAAGGTCAAATAACAGGCTACTTAAAACAAGCGTACATACAACTATTTATACAAGCTATTATGGGCTGGATCCAGACGTAGTCATAGCCCCACTGAAATTAAAACAACAGTCAGAACTATTGATTGCCATGGCCTACTCTTAAACATGACTACTCAAAGAACCAGATTAAACCCAACTGCTAGCCTGGTAATAATGGAGTGAGCAAACAGTTAAAATGACACATCCCATGCTATACATCAATAATACTACAGCTGTAACCAAAAAGTCATTTTATTCACTGGCTTCATATAGCTACCTGACAAATGGACTTATCAGTTCAGGCAACAAGGAGAAGACAATAGTTTGAGTCTCCACACCCCCACCCCATTCCTGCATAGTGATTAGTCACCACAGAATTAATCACAGCTACCACCACTCCTAACATTCCCCGTCACATCTGTACACATCCAAAACTTAATACATTCAGCACCTGGAAGTTTGACAAAGAATATGGCTCATTAACTTCAACTTTAGGCTGAATTAGTGACTTGCATAGAAAAGCAGCAAGTTTTGTTCAAGGCACAAGATTATAGAAGACAAATTTCCAATACTTTGTTGCTACTGTATTACTGAAAAAAATCTGTAATAATTCAACAATAAGATGAAATAATTTTATTGGATTTCTCAAAGTATATTTTCAGTTGCTCTTCTGATCTACACCTTCATAAAGCAATATATAAAGATGTGCACCGTCAGATGAAAGACAACTCTAGCAGGAAGCATAAGGAATAACAAAATGTCTTCATCAAAGGAAAAAATTACAAGTTCAGTCAAAGGCAGATTTAAACAGAAAGGTTGTTTAGGGAAGACTATCATATCTGGACTGCACAAATCTGTATAATCACTGCAGTGACGATCTCTTTACTGCCATTTAGAGGTTATCCAGATGATTGCAGCCTAGATATAGTAGCGTTAACTAATGGCTTCAAACATTAGACCCACACTTAGCACCAAAATTTTACTGTTGGAATCAAACTGCTGTTACTCATATATTTTACAATATGACGTTCCTGCCAGCAACACTGTACTAGTTGCAGCTTCAGAACAATTCTGAAGCTGCAACTAGTTTAGTTTAGTTTAGTTTGAAAGTAACCAGTGCCTGAGTGACTAACAACAAATAGTTCTAGATACTTGCAATTTCCATACAACCTGATGATAATAATAATAATAAAAAGCACTGGCCACTCATGTAATCCACCAGGCAAAAAATACAGTGGTACCTCTAGTTACGAACGCCCCTCCTTACGAATTTTTCAAGATACGACCAGCTCCGGCCCCAAAAATTTACCTCGTGTTGTGAACCACCTCGAGTTACGAACCGGATCCGCGGCCATTTTCCACCCGTTCCACGTGGTCCGCGGTCATTTTTCCGCCCGTTCCACATGGTCCGTGGCCGTTTTTCCACCTGTTCCCCGTGGTCCGCAGCCGTTTTTCCGCCCTGCCGCATGGTCCGTGGCCATTTTCCGCCCCTGACACGTGGTCCGTGGCCATTTTTCCGCCCCTGACTCTCCCTCCAAGCAATAGCCGCTTCCCTGTCCTCCACGCCAGAACGGATTAACGGTAATTACATTGAACCTTATGGGAAAATTTGCCTCGTGTTGTGACCAATTCGAGTTGCAACCAGAGTCACAGAATGGATTAAATTCGTAACTCGAGGTTCCACTGTATACTCAATGTATGTACTTAGACAATCAAATGGAGTGCAACTCAATCCAGAACCAAATTCATACGTCTATTCAAATCAGCCAACTTCCAACAGATAAAACTTCTATCTTTCCTGGATCAAGTTTCAGCTTCTTCTAATTTAACTACCTCAATACCACAGTCAGAAATCCATTTAAGACTTTGTTCACCTTCTTTAGAGCCTTAGATGATAAAAATGCAAAGGCATACATAACTGTATTATTTATTAATTTTATTCATATGGTTTACACCCCATCTTTCTGTCAGTAGAAAGTCCAAAATCTCACAATAATTTTAGCCATCAAGACCCATGATCTATAGAAAAGGTCTATACTAAACTTCTAAGAAATACAGTGGGGCAAAAAAGTATTTAGTCAGCCACCAATTGTGCAAGTTCTCCCACTTAAAAAGATGAGAGAGGCCTGTAATTTTCATCATAGGTATACCTCAACTATGAGAGACAAAATGAGGAAAAAAATCCAGAAAATCACATTGTCTGATTTTTAAAGAATTTATTTGCAAATCATGGTGGAAAATAAGTATTTGGTCACCTACAAACAAGCAAGATGTCTGGCTCTCACAGACCTGTAACTACTTCTTTAAGAGGCTCCTCTGTCCTCCACTCGTTACCTGTAGTAATGGCACCTGTTTGACCTTGTTATCAGTATAAAAGACACCTGTCCACAACCTCAAACATTCACACTCCAAGCTCCACTATGGCCAAGACCAAAGGGCTGTTGAAGGACACCAGAAACAAAATTGTAGACCTGCACCAGGCTGGGAAGACTGAATCTGCAATAGGCAAGCAGCTTGGTGTGAAGAAATCAACTGTGGGAGCAATAATTAGAAAATGGAAGACATACAAGACCACTGATAATCTCCCTTGATCTGGGGCTCCATGCAAGATCTCACCCCGTGGGGTCAAAATGATCACAAGAACAGTGAGCGAAAATCCCAGAACCACATGGGGGGACCTAGTGAATGACCTGCAGAGAGCTGGGACCAAAGTAACAAAGGCTACCATCAGTAACACACTATGCTGCCAGGGACTCAAATCCTGCAGTGCCAGACGTGTCCCCCTGCTTAAGCCAGTACATGTCTGGGCCTGTCTGAAGTTTGCTAGAGAGCATTTGGATGATCCAGAAGAGGATTGGGAGAATGTCATATGGTCAGATGAAACCAAAGTAGAACGTTTTGGTCTAAACTCAACTCGTCGTGTTTGGAGGAGAGAGAATGCTGAGTTGCATCCAAAGAACACCATACCTACTGTGAAGCATGAGGGTGGAAACATCATGCTTTGGGGCTGTTTTTCTGCAAAGGGACCAGGATGACCGATCCGTGTAAAGGAAAGAATGAATGGGGCCATGTATCATGAGATTTTGAGTGAACACCTCCTTCCATCAGCAAGGGCATTGAAAATGAAACGTGGCTGGGTCTTTCAGCATGACAATGATCCCAAACACACCGCCCGGGCAATGAAGGAGTGGCTTCGTAAGAAGCATTTCAAGGTCCTGGAGTGGCCTAGCCAGTCTCCAGATCTCAACGCCATGGAAAACCTTTGGAGGGAGTTGAAAGTCCGTGTTGCCCAGCGACAGCCCCAAAACATCACTGCTCTAGAGGAGATCTGCATGGAGGAATGGGCCAAAATATCAGCAACAGTGTGTGAAAACCTTGTGAAGACTTACAGAAAACGTTTGACCTCTGTCATTGCCAACAAAGGATATATAACGAAGTATTGATATGAACTTTTGATATTGACCAAATACTTATTTTCCACCATGATTTGCAAATACATTCTTTAAAAATCAGACAATGTGATTTTCTGGATTTTTCCCCCCATTTTGTCTCTCATAGTTGAGGTATACCTATGATGAAAATTACAGGCCTCTCTCATCTTTTTAAGTGGGAGAACTTGCACAATTGGTGGCTGACTAAATACTTTTTTGCTCCACTGTATGATCCAGGTTTCTCACATCTTGGATATTGTATTGTTTAATATGTTTTTTTTTCCCGTTGACTTATTGTTTATTTTTATGCTGCATGCCACCCAGAGTCACACTGGTTGAGTTTGGTGACCTTTAAATCTAATTAATTAATATCTAGCTTGCATCTCAAATTCCCTTCTGTATTTGGAAGATGTGCCAACCTCCTCATAGACATAGATTTGCTACCTTAAATTCTGGCTAAAAATTATTTTTAAGTATCTGTCTTCGGTGTTCTTGTATCTAGAGCCCAATATCTAGTTTTTCATCATTCCTAACAGAAGAGATTGAATTGTACCTTAGACGCTATGGCTTATCAACCCATTAGTTGGTCTTACCTGGGACTGAGAGAGCCAATATAAACATATATTGATTTTGATGCTGATTTCCAGAAAGACTGGAATACAACCCCTTTCAGAATGGTGTGGTTTGTCTATATATTGTTCATCACAGGCAATTACTTTTTTATATCTTGTATTTACCACATAGGATAACCAGGTTTAATGCCCCTGCCTGCTCTATCTCTGTTACCGCTTAAGAATCCATTTATTTATTTAAACAATCTATTTATTACTTAAGAATCTATTCATTTTTCCTCTTTCTTTTTGTTTTGATTATTCAGATTAATTTAATTATTTCTTTTCAGGTTACAAAAGGACATTTGGTCTTTGTAAATAAATTTCTGAGGACTGCAAAAAAGAAGACTGAAGACCCACCTGACCACGCTCCACAGCACCTATTTGCAGCACCCGCCCGCAGCACCCACACACCCACCCATGCTCTGTAGACCCTGCAAAGGAAATTCTCATTCCAATTGCCATCATAATCCAAGGATTACTTATACGTGGAAGGAAATTCAATACAAACTTCTGGTAATGGCCACTGAGATAGGATAAGAACTACTGCGTCTCTAATCAGAAGCCCACTGGTCAGGCATGGATACCATTACTGGTAGTATTAAATGCTACCAATAAATAAATATCAGTCAAATGCCTGATACAAGTAATTCATTAAAGTAACTAATTTACTACAGTAACTAAGACTATTTTTATTCTATTTTTGAACTGGAAGGGATTTAATCAATCTGTTTTCCACAAAGCATCTTGAACAAAGGAAAACGTGTTACTTTATTATATTTGTCTAAAGTCAAGAGGTTTAATGTTAGTTTCTTTTGTAAGTATTTCACTTCTGCTCCCATAAAAACATCAGAGGTTATGACTTCCTTCAAAGGATAATTAACTATCTCTGAAATCCAAGTCCTCTTTTAACAGCTATGACTAGCAAACGTTTGTCTAGATACTTTGACCAAACGTTATAGAACAAGTATTTATAATTCAAAATGTTGCACTGTCCATCTTATTTCATTACATGACACAATAACTGATTTTATGGCCATACAAACAATATATCCAACAAAATGCACTGCAAATTGTCACATTTTTATCACTATCATGCACAGTCTAAAACAGCTGTTCTGACCAGGTTTGAATAAATCTTCTAGTAATGATTCAATATTACTGTAGTAGAGGGAGAAAAAGAAAGCAGTGTTATTAGTGTTTCTGAAAAACTAGCTTAATTGAGTTTTGCCTCTCTCCAGTCATCCAGTAGTAATTTCCTACTATAGCGAAATAGTAGGCCATAGTAGAAGAAGAAAAATTTAAGAAGTTACAGTACTTGCATTTAAAATATCAATTAAGGAAATTAAACTTAGTTTGAATTACGGAAGTATGTATTCCCACACAGAGGCAACCATAAATAGCATCTAAGCTTTTCTGTTTAAATTATGTTTTTAATATTGTATGGAATTCAGCTAGAATGTTTTGCTTTTGTATCTTGTGCCAGTAATTTGGCTATCTATAAATCTGTATCTATGAACAGCATACTCCCTTAAAATGATGACCTTTGGATATTATTTCATGCAAAGTGTGGTGCACTTAAATTGGTGCAGTAATAACTGACATAGAGGGAGGAAAAGATAAGGGAACAATTGCCATATGATTAAGAGTAAAGATGAGTTACTGAGATAGGAATTCTATGTTCAGATACAAGATTATTCTGCAGTTTTACTCACATTGTGATAGCAATGCAAAAGGTCAAATGAATAAAAATGGCTTTCTGAACACTTTTCACACTCAGATCCTTCAAAGAAACTTAATTTGTTATGCACATAAATGAAGGTCCTATATGCAACCTGGAATCAAACTGCATGTGAGAGGTAAGAAACATTTATTCTGAATGCACACTTACTCTGAATACATACACAGATGAGAGCACAAATGCAATCTGAGGTGCCAATAGAAATTACAGGCTCAGATGACTAAACTCTTCCACATCCCAATTTCCTGCACTCTAGAATAAATTCAGTTCTAAAACATTTTCATCCAACCATGTTCTAACATTAAAAGCAGATCTGTCTGACAGGGCGTGCTTTTAAGGAAAGGTAACACAATGTATCCCATAATACTGCAAAACAGGCCAATGGTTGCTATTTATATTCCAAGAACCTCTGGATTTATTTGTTTCTTTTCTTTTCTTTTCCTTTCCTTTCTTTTCTTTTGTTTTTAAGGGACATTTTACATTTTCAAAATTATAAAGATAAACCTGAGAACCCATGGAAAAATAATAATTTTTAGAGCAAAATAAGTTGTCCATCATTAGAATGTGTACACTTGTAACTTGCCTTTCATTGGTAAGAGGGCTGTATGTACCTAGAATGAGCTTATGTTCCATTTCCCTCCTTTGTTTGCTTGCTTGCTATAAAATCCATTCTGATGTAAACTCCAAAGGTTGATAAACTATTTAAAAGCCATCACTGTTTTAACATGACCCAAGTCTACAGAATGCAATCCCGGAAACAGTTTTTTAAACAAGGTTTAATCAGGCTGAAAAAAACATGGAAATAATTCTTCCTGAATCCTGGGGGATAAGATAATGTAAAGGATACAATAAATATGTAAGGAGAAAGGGAGTTAATTGTGAAGGCTAGATGTGTTGCAAACAATACACAAAGTTGGACCATTTATAACTAGTATACTCCATAGCTCAAAAGTAATTCAAGATTCAGGGAGATTCAGTTAATGAACACTATGCAGATGCCACTAAAATCTCTCTATGGGGCAGAGTTCCATACAAATTGAGACTTTTGTGTGCAATACTTAACATAAAAGTTGAGGTATGTTGTTCATTGCATTGAAGATCTTGGGAATAGAAGCTGTAATTAATAGAATAGGAAGAAAACACCAATCCAGTAAGGTTGCCAAGTACTGCTTAGATATCCCATTAAACTGGCATCAGGACTATATAAAGCAGTTTCTACAAGCTGACTAAAACATTTGAAGTTCCACTGCTTTCAAAAGAAACTAGCATACTTCATTTTCAACAGGCTACCAATAGCATATGCCAGCAATGCAACTACTGCTTTCTGTTATGAAACTTGGCATAGATTTTTTTTTAACGGAAGGAAACTTTCCAAAAAAAAAAAAAGTACAGAACTAAAAAGTCAATAATGGATGCATATCATTTATACTGAAGTAAAATTTAAAACGATGCATAATAGCTCCAGAGAGGAAGATCAGGACTGGGTCCAGAGTATTTATGGAAAATAACTTAATCCTTTCATTACACACTATGTTTTTCCAGTCACCAGCCTAAATAATTAGTTAGGAGGACTTTTAACTGGATTACAACAGAACAGTAACACCCTCTTGAACCTTCCCCAAATTCCCCCATTGTACACTTTCATACTTACTTTTCCTTATCTTATCTGTACCTTCTTGAGCTTCCTCCTACCTCTTAAACTGCTAATTCGTTGATCAAATCACTTTCCTATCGCTACTAGTGAGATTAGGTTTCTTGCATAAGCTACAAATTTAACCTTAGAAACATTAGCTGCTCTTAAACCACAACTTTCAGTTTATACTGAGACCAACATGGGCATTTAAAGAAGAATATATCCTGGGTAAAATTTAGATTATAATTTTAAAAACTCCATTCTGATTCAGTGTAGCAAAATACCTATCCAACAAAGTATACAGAATTTCTTTTGCAAGTCATTTAAGTTTTGGTAAAGAAATACATTTTTGAGCTGGAAAATAAACATGTGACATTTTTATAGACAGTAAGAACGTTTAGGACAGATCACAGATATAATTTTGTAGACTTTTGAAAAGCTTTTCAACATTTATAGGTCCATCCTGTATATAAGATTGAGGCTAAGAATCAGAGAGGCTTTCATAAGAGAAACTTGTAAGCTCTTGGCAAGTTCCAATTATCTTAAGTAATTCATAACCCAGTCTATTTTGCTATTACCACAAAATAGTTAAGATATGATCAAACTATTAAGAATTTTTTAACTCCAAAATAAGCTAAAATTTCACAATAACCTTATGTCTTGGTAGAGTCATACAGTATTCTAGTAGTGAAGAACAAATGTTACAAGCTCAACTCAATAGTTTAAAGAGATCGTAACAACCAAAACAGATGTCTAAACCTGTTTTATATCTTCGCATTTTATTTATCATACAGGGAAATTTTCCCAACTTTCTCTTTTCCTGTATGAGTCCTCAACTATGTGATATTTTGTTTGTCTTTCAATTATACTAATTCAATGCAGGTCATTTACTTTTTACTGAGTCCAGATGACATTTACTAAACTAAACATGGAACAATTGGTTTTTAAAAAGCAAGTATTCTGATTGCCATTGGGTAGGTCACACAGTGGCTATAAGGTATGATTGTCTTGCTTAACCCCAAAACAGAAGTTAGCAGCAACTAACAGTTTGCATTATTTCTATTTTCCTCAAGCTTAAATTGGCATTTACACTAGAACCACTTAATAGTCAGTCAAAAGGTAAAAACATCAGCTTCCTATTTTTCTTTTCTACTCTTGGCTTAAAATGCATTGTTGGTACACCTGATATAGAAACAATATAATTTGCACTTCTATTTAAATGTCAACTGACTACCTTTTTTTCCTGTCTGATGATTTGAAGCTATTCCATACAAGGGAAACACAAAGGTCATGATTGGTTTACTATCAAAACCAGCAATGGTCTAAACCTGCCCTGCTTCTTCAACAATATTTATTCTTTCAAGACAACCTGAATTAAATAATTAAGCACTGGTTGGTCTTATTAACATCAATGGATTTCAAGGTTGAAAGACAAAAACCTTAAATGAAATTTTGTCAGTGACGACTTTATCTTAACCATACAGGGGGATATAACATAGCTACGAAGCTACAAAACAGTTTATCTTGCAAACTGTTGGATGGCCTATTCATCGCCTCTCCATTCTAGCACTCTGTATGACACAATAGACAACCAGAAGTATCCTGGAAGTAGCAGCCCTCATTCAATGATACTTCCTAGCAACTGAATTTTAAGCAGGTGCCTTTCATCGTGGATCTAGTTCGTATTTATCAAAACTAACAATGACTAATAGCTCTTCCACCTTGAATCTGTCTAATCTCCTAGACAAACTGAACTTGCCTAATGATCCTTGAATTAATCTAATTGCCACATCAATAGCAAATTTCCTAATTTAACTATGTGTTGATTAAAGATATATTTTACTAGTACTGAACCTCCCTGCTTTATTAAATTTACAGCGCCTAATAAATTTGGCCAATATACCTAAGAAGCCAATATAATGCTAAATTCTTTTTAAAAAACAAGAAATTTTAAGATGTGCAAGCACTTGAGTTTTCATGCAAAGAGTAAATTTTTCAAAAGAAGCTTAAACGGCTTTCTGTCAGACTGTGCTTCTGCTCACATTGTTAAATGGAAATGAGAGCTGGATCAGGAGAAACATAAGATTGAGTTAAATGCAGCAGGAATGGATTACTTAAAAGTCAATATGGTCAAGAATGAATTGACACTGAATGAATGTGAATTGAATACAAAAGTGAGCAACCAATGTGAAAGAAGTACGTTGAGGTGCTTTGCTGTATAGACAGAATGGATAGGGTCTGAACTGCAAAACAAATATATGAAGGAAGAGTAGATGGACTCAGAGGAACAGGAAGACTGAAAAAGTTGTGATTGGATAGGGTTGGTAGGATTCTCAAAAGAGAGGTGAGAAATTTAAAAAAACAAAAGGCAATGCGGTACAAACAAGAAAAGTGTGCATGAGAGGTATAGTGAACAGGGTTGGTGTAAAGTCGATTTAGTTTTTTTCCTTTTCTGTTTCTTATCTCATATCTTTGTTTGGCTTACAATTTCTTACTCTTTCTACCCTTTGCATCATGTTACTTATCCTGAACAGGAATACCATAATGATTATGTACATATGTAGAAAATCACAGCCATTTAGTTTAATGTTTATCCTGGATAAATTGATGGAAAGTAGTAGTTAGGATTGGAGGACATCTCCTCGGTAAACATCAATACACAAGCAGGTACCAGACTAGTGCTGCCTTAAGTAGTGATATCCCAATAACTGTAGCTTTCATTGTTATTACTAACACCTTGAAGTCAAGCTAGATATGTATTGGTAGCCAATGCCAATCTAACTACTACTTTCTGCACTAACTGAAATTTCCATGAACACATGTACTAAACTACAATGTCTTTGTTTCTAATAGTGAACCCATCAAAGCTGGCCAAAAGCACTCTTAAACTTCTAGTGAAAAAGATTATTTGAAGAGTATTCCTAAGCTACAAATATGTTTTTTCAAGGAGTGTAAATCCATCCATTCAAAGTATATCTGTTACTTAATTTTCCAGCCTTGGAACCCACCACTCCATAGAACTAACATAATATCAGGATTCAGCTTTAAGCCATTATAGCCATCCAAAAGATCTGAATCTGATCTTGATGACAGGAAAAAATAGAATTGGCAATTGTTATCACATCATTGATGTCAACTACAAATTCCCTGACAATGTTAATGGCTTCACATAGATATTAAGCAACACAGAAAATAAAATGGAACCTTGTGGTACCATAGAGTTAACAAGTCAGAGGCCAAACAGAAGTCCTCCAATCCTAACTACTGGAAATTCTCTATGATCTACTAAGATATCCAGATGGCTCTTGTCCAGGGCAGGTCATCTCTCAGCACAATGAAGGCAATCTTGGTCTCAAGTCCTGGACCAAAACTGATGTGGAATAGTTCTAAGTAAGATCTAAATAATCTATTCCTTATAAGAACATCTCAAGGTGGCTATGACCACTCTTTCAAGCACTTTGTCTCTAGGTGGAGGGGCATTATAGCAGTGGAAGTGCTGGTGATATTAGCAACTATCTAGCATTTTTCATATACCTATGGAACAAAGGAGCTCTTCTTCCAAGAAAGCCAGGCTACTGTCAAAATAAGTCAGCAGGCATTATCACTAATATAGTGAGGCATTCATCACTCCCATAGACTCATTAACTAAGAAATGGATTCCACAGAGATTTGTACAGACACTAGTACTACTTAATAAATAATGCAATGTTGGATGAGAAAAGAAGTGAATTAAGTTTGTGAATATTAAATTATTTAGGATGATAAAAACCCAAGTGCCCTACAAGAAGCTTTAGAAGACTGGCTTGAAACCAGCTGAACAAGGAAAATAGCTAATGAAATGTAATAAAAGTATTGGGTGATTAATACTGGGACAAAAAAAGCTTTTGAAGTAAAATTTGTTTCAGATACAGATTAATTTGCTTATTTCAAAATGAAAACATTGAACAAAAGTCCATATATTTTATACAAATTTAATTCCTGGTTTATATAATTAATATGCAATCTTCAAGTTACTTATTAAAGTTACTAACTTACAGGGCAAAATTTCCAAACAAGCAAGCATTTATGTGACCAAGAAATCTCTCTGCTGCCCAACATGTTTACATGCTTATTTGAAATTATCTGGAAATGTTCAGGTTTTTATAATTAACTCAAAATTTTTCACTAAATTTCATTTAACTAAATGAAAAATAGTCATAAAGGATGGTTCCAAAGTGTACTTCTGAGGGAGGTATGGTGAATCGAAGACACCTCTGTGAAAGTGGAGCCGACAACTGCAGCAAAGACCAAGGAACTGGTGAGCAGAGATTAGCCATCTTGCTTGCAACCGCAGCAGAGCCATTTAAAGGATATTAAGTTTGCAAGCCTCACTTTCTGATCACTTTCAGAAATCGCCTATTAATCATCTTAAAGCTACTAGAGACCTTCAGAATGACAAGTTTGAAAACACGAAGTAAGTCTGCCTTTAATCCTGAACAAAAGAAAATTTAATAATAAGCTTAAGAATTTAAAGAATCTGAAATAAACAGCAAAAAGCTAAATAGGATTTTGAACTTAGAAAGTTATAAATAGATGAAGGGTCCAGATAAAATTAGAATATTGACCTTTTTACAATAAGATTTTGGAATTCATTATAAAGAACAAACAGCTTCTCACGGGAAATAGATTCTGTTTTGAGTTTCATAAGACAAAACAAAGATAAGCAATTTCATGATTTCAAAAACTGGACACGAGAGGGACTAAAGTTTTTAGGTAGAGGAAAGATCCACAAGCCTGTAAAATGTTGCAAAAGATTATAACAATGAAAATAACAAAGGAGGAGGGCGGAGCTGGCGTCGCGGCGATACGGCGGGCGATCCTGGGCTCCCAGGATGGCAGCCGATATCTCCTCCCCCGGACGGTCCCGATGGACCTAAGCCGTCCCGTAGAGATGGCGATCGCAAAGGGCACGTCCCGCGGATCTCAGGGACGCCGCAAGTCCCAGATTGATCCGGGGAGAAGCTCTTGAAGCCGGCGGAGGAGAGCCAGCCAAAATGGCTGCGAAAGCCGGGGCAGCTCCAAAGGAAGAAGGAAGAGAAGGGTGTCAACTGGGTGAGATGGACTTTTACTATTTAACTATTCTTAGAGAACACCTTAAGTAACTTAAAGAGATTTTTAAAAGTGAAGAAAAGTGGATTAAGCGGCGAGATCAAGCCTTATAAAAAAAGGGGGGGAATTTTTTTTTTTTTTCAACTTTCCCTTTTTAGTGGATTTGGCAAGATGTTTTTCTCTTAAAAAAAATATATTTTTAACTGGATTGGCTTTTTCTTTTTAATACTCAATAACTTTTTATTTTAAGCCTTTTTTTGACTAAGATTTCTTTATTGTTGTAAGAAATTTATACTTTTTGATTTTGAAATGGGGAAAGTGGAGTTAAGAGAAAGTAAATGAAAGAAAGTTGCACTGCCATCTAGAGGCTCGACATAGTGCTTTTTTTCTTTTATTGTGACGCATGCTCAAGGACCCTGTGCTTTCTAAAAAGATAGTGGGATGTGCATGTTTATACAGGTGCCATCCGTAACTATAAACAAGAAAGTGGAGTTGAAAGCGATTTTGAAAATATCAAGATGGAAAGTTTGAGCTAGTCACAAGAGCCCTGATTAGTGGCAGTAGCTCTTCTTTCTGCTAGAAGCTCTGCTTTGCTCTCCACTCCCCCCTCAGTTGGATTTTTTTTTAAAGAGACTTAATCTTTTCCCTCCTTTTTTTTTTTCTTCTCTTGCTTTTTTTTTTTTTTTTTCTTATTTTTGGCAAGAACAAAGATAAAGAATCCTTTGACTCAATGAAGGTTTATCAAGATAATAAACTATACGAGAAACACAATGCAGAAAAAGATCTCTAAACTATTGAGGATGACTATAAAAAACTGGAAGAAGAGCTGCAGAAATTCCCGCAAAAAAAAAAAAAAAAAGATACTAAAGCTAAAATGGACTTAATTAAACATAAAACGGGATCAATGGAAAAGGAAGAAATAGTACAAGAAATCAGAAATATTAAACAGAATTATTGTGGTTAATTAACTGATAAATGAAGAGGGACAGACTTGTTCTTGGCACTGAGGGTGAGAAAAAGATTATACAAGATTATAATGGAAAATCGTACTAAAAGAATGCACAAAAAGAAGAAGTAAAACAATATTGAAAGAAACTATTTCAGATGTTTAAAGAAAAAACGAGGGGAATACAACAATGATGGAACTGACAGAAGCTTCAAAAAGCAGAATGTTTGAAAGGACATTTATCATTGCTTTCTCTTATCTAATAATGTAGAAAAAGGAATAAACAGCTAGATATTTTGGGATGTTGAATGAAAAGGGTGAACTCAAAATTATGCAAGCGCTGGAATAAAGTATAAATCTGAGATATATAGTTAAAAATTGTATTTGATTCTAAATATTTTAAGAGATTAGACATTTACATATGGTTGAATATAGTAACATATAGATTTTAAACTAGAGATATTTTTGTTGAAACATGTAGTGAAGAATCTGGTTAGAACTGTAACCCGGTTAGAACTGTAACTGATATTGTAACTGATACTGGTTAGAACTGTAACTTTTAAGAATTGGAAAAATTAAAAATTACTTATGCAGGAGGAAGTTATGGAAAATTATGAAATGTGCAGAGATGAGTTAAACTGAGATTTGAAATTAGAGTAAGAAGATAAGTAACTTGTTTTTATTAATGATTGGATGAGAAAATATAGTAATGTAATGGATTAGGAAACTTTATAATAGAAATTTGATATTAATTATTATATATATACACATATAATCGATAGATGAAAATGTATTACTAATCCTATTGAAAGTTAAAATTTCTTGTAATAAATGATTTTATAGATTAGCTATGAATGATTAATAATTGTTAATTGATAAGTATACAAGTATATTTTGAATAGATGATATGAGAATTTAAGATTATGAAAGGGGCACCAACGAGTTGGTAACTGGTTGACACACGCTATAAAATGGAAGATGCTTTTTTTTTATGCCTTTTTGTGGTTTTGTTTGTCCATGTATGTTTTGTGTTTGTTGTAAAAATAAAAAAAATATAAAAAAAAAAAAATAACAAAGGAGACTTTTGAAGAATGGAATCAGAAAATAGTAGCCACAATATCAATAATGTCAGTAACGATGTCTGCTTCTGTGGATAGAATATGTCCAAAAATGTTATTGAAGAAATGACAGATGTAGAACAAATTTTATCTGACAAGATAGAGTTGAGATTGAAAGTGGATTTACAACTGAAAAGCAGGGAACTTTTGATTGGAAAACCTACTCCATCAGTCCTGTTGTCAGTCTGTGGTTTCCCTTTCCAAAAGAACATATATCTATTCGCTGCTTCTTGTAATAATCTCATTGAATGCAGCGACATCAATGCTATAATGGCGAACTTCAGTTGCTATGAGTACTGTTCGTCTTTCAGGCCTTGACACCTTGTCTCTATCCAGCAAGGTGCGGACATTCCAGGCTCTGAAGATAAATTTTCTTTGATTTGTTTTTCTTTATACTTGACCGCTAAGGAGATGATCTGCCAGCCACAGTTAGCTAGCCAGATGGTGTCGGGCAGGCAATGTTTAGGGCTACCTTTTCTAATCCCCCCCCCAATGCAAGGATGGGCAATGCTATCCTAAAAAGGGTTACCCAGTTGCCCTGGATGCTGACTACCACTGCTAGTGGTCATCTCTACCTGTTGCTTACCCACTCCCCCATAGCCGCAGGGCTCAGCAAATTAGGTTTGGCCTGAGATGAATTGTAGATGAAGATGAATTGCACAACAGAAACCTGTGCATGATAGAGTTTTAAGTGGAACAGCTGTTGCACAGAGGCTGTCCCACTCTTAAGAGACCTTAATCCAGTGCCACAGACAACCATTACGGCTGGAGACCTCTCCTGCTACAATGGATGAATAGAATAGAATAGAATAGAATAGAATAGAATAGAATAGAATAGAATAGAATAGAATAGAATAGAATAGAATAGAATAGAATAGAATAGAATAGAATAGCTTTATTGTCATTCCACTATATACTATACACCAAGTGCATAATAAAATGAAATTCCATTGCAGTTGGCTCACAATTACAATCAAACACTAAAATACAATTGAGATACCATAATTACTATAAAATATACATTCTATACACATTTGACATTAACCATTCAAACATCTAATAGCTTGGGGGACAAAGCTATTTCCCAATCTGGCTGTTCTACATCGGATACAACGGAACCTCTTCCCAGACGATAACAAAGAAAACAGGCCATGATGAGGATGAGAGGCATCACTAACAATCTTTTGAGCTCTAGACAAACAGCGCACATATGCTAGGCCTTCGATGACAGGCAGAGAGATTCCAATTATCTTCTCTGCTGCCCTTACTACCCTCTGCACAGACTTTCTGTTTGAGGCACTACGGTCTCCATACCAGATGGAAATACAATTAGTGAGTACATTTTCTATAGTACGTCTATAGAAAGTAAGGAGAATGGAAGATGAGAGATGTACTTTCCTCAAAAAATGCAAACATTGCTGTGCTCATTTTACCAAAAATGCAATATTAAGGGATCAGGTCAGACTATTCATTAACTGCACCCCTAGGAATCTAATGCCACTAACTGACTCCATAGCTTTGTTATTAATAAAAAGTGGAGTGTGACTACACTGGTTCTTCCTAAAATATATAATAATCTCCTTAGGTTTTTCCACATTTAGGACCAAACTGTTTTTATTACAGCACTCCACCAGACCCTTCACCTCCTCCCTATAAGCCCACTCATTGTCATCCCTGCTAAGACCCACCACCATTGTATCATCTGCATATTTCACAATGGAATTGGTGGTAAACCTAGCACAACAGTCATGGGTCATCAGGGTGAACAACAATGGGCTCAGAACACAGCCCTGTGGGGAGCCAATGCTCAGAGAGATAAAGCTGGAGATATTATTTCCAACTCGCACCAACTGAGACCTCTCAACAAGGAAGTCAAGTAGCCAGTTACACAAGGAAGTACTGAAACCCAGGGAACCCAGTTGGTCCACCAAATGCCGGGGAACAATCATATTAAATGTTGAGCTGAAATCTACAAACAGCAATTGCACATAACTCTTCTGCTCCTCAAGATGTACCAGACTTGAATGAAGAACAGAAGAGATTGCATCCTCTACAGAGCGATTCCACCGATAAGCAAACTGAAGTGGATCAAACAAAGGAGAGAGTCTGGTAACATGTAATCCTTCATCAGCCTCTCAAAACATTTCATCACAATGGGAGTGACTGCTATCAGGTGATAATCATTAAGACATATGATCGTAGATTTTTTAGGCACAAGTATAATAGTCTCAGTCTTAAAGCCTACCGGGACCACAGCCTGGTGAAAGGAAATATTGAATATGTCTGTGAGGACACTGGCCAGTTGTTCAGCACAGTCCCCCAGTACCTGCCCTGGAATATTATCTGGGCCCGCTGCTTTTCAAATATTAATTTTTCTCAGGTTCCTCCAAACATCAACTATATCAAGGGTAGGTGCCTGCTCGTCAGGATGAGATACAACCTTCCTCGCAGGAGTATTGTTAAATGCTTCAAACCTACCAAAAAACCTATTAAGTTCATTAAGAAAATCTATATTCTCCTCACATGATGTTGGAGTAGCCTTATAATCAGTCTAAATACCCTGCCACATCCACCTGGTATTTGTAGGATTTTGAAAGAAATTCTGAACTTTCTGACCATAAGCCCGCTTTGCTGTTCTTATAGCTCAGTTCAGTTCAGATCAGCTCTGGCTGTTCTAAGAGCCCCCATATCACCAGACTTAAAAGCAGCGTTCCTCACTTTCGACTTCACATATACTTCATGAGTCATCCAAGGTTTCTGATTCGCCTGTAAGATAATGTTCTTAGTAACACTGACATCTTCCATAGACTTCCGAATTTATTTATTATTAAATTTGTATGCCGCCCATCTCCCCACAATGGGTGACTCTGGGCAGTTCGCAGTAAAATCAAAAACCCCATCAACAATTAAAAATACCCCATAAATAATTAAAATAAATTAATCCATTAAAAATCAAGTATAAAAAACAAACCCTGTACATCAATACTAAAAATATTCAAGATGATGCAGGGGCATGATCAATCACCCCACAAGCCACCTCCACTGGTGTGAGCCCCCATCCGGCCCCCAGGCCTTCTGGCACAGCCAGGATTTCACCCCTTTCCTGAAGGCCATGAGAGTGGGGGCACACCGCACCTCTGGAGGCAGACTGTTCCATAGGGTGGGGGCCACAGCAGAAAAGGCCCTCTGCCTAGACCCCACCAGTCGAAATTCCTTGACTGGTGGGGTCTGCAACATGCCCCTTCTGCTGGACCGAGTGGGGCGGGCTGAAGTAACTGGGATGAGATGGCTCCTCAGATAACCTGGTCCTGTGCCATGAAGGGCTTTAAAGGTGATGACCAACAGCTTGAATTGGACCCAGAAACAAACTGGCAACCAATTCAGCTCATGTAACAGTGGTGTTATTTGTGCCCTCCTAGGGCATTCAGAACTGTCCACGCTGCCACATTCTGTACCAGCTGTAGCTTCCAGATACTCTTCAAGGGTAGCCCCATGTAGAGCGCATTACAGTAATCCAACTGGGAGGTGACCAGGGCATGAGTAACCGTGTGGAGGGCCTCCTGATCGAGGAAGGGGCATAACTGCCGCACAACATGAAGTTGCGCAAAGGCCCTCCTAGCCACGACTGCCACCTGCTCTTCGAACAGGAGTCGTGAGTCCAGGAGGACCCCCAGATTATGCACCGGGTCTGTCTGGGGTAGCGTGGCCCCATCAAGAACCAAAGATGATAAACTCCTAGATCTTGAGGCTCCCCGTACCCACAGCCACTCCATTTTACCAGGGTTCGGCCTTGGAGAAAGGAGCTGAACCAGCACAACACTGTGCCACCCAGCCCCAACTCCCGCAGCCAACCCAAAAGGATACCATGGTCGATGGTATCGAAAGCTGTCGAGAGATCAAGAAGAGCAAGGATGGATGCACTACTCCCATCCCGCTCTCGCCAGAGATCATCCAAAAGTGCGACATATAAAAGTGCGAAATATATGCAGTTACAGATGAAACGTATTCCTCCACATTCGTATGTTGGTTATTCGTTGCACCTTCCCTAAACATATCCCAGTCTGTACACTCAAAACAGCCTCATAATGCTTCCATTGCTCCCTCGGGCCAAACTCTCACCTGCTTCACAATTGGTTTTTCTCTAATTAACAAAGGCCTATATGCTGGAATTAGCATTACAGTGAGATGGTCTGAGGAACCGAGATTGGGGTGGGGAAAAGCCTTAAATGCACTCTTGATGTTAGAACAGGCTAAATCCAGTGTGTTCCTACTCCTAGTTGCAAAATCCACATATTGATGGAAATAAGGGAGAACTATTTTCAAATTAGCCTGATTAAAGTCTCCAAGTAAAATAAACACACCCTCTGGGTGGATAGTTTGCAAGTCACTGATGGTGTGCTAAAGGACTTTCAAAATCTCCTTCGTATTTGCAGAGGGGGGTATATACACAGCTGTAATAATAATAACTGTGAATTCCCTGGGCAGATAAAAAGGTCTGCATCTGATAGTCAACAACTCTCCATCAGATGAACAATAAGTTGAAACCACCTTTCAGTTAATGCACCCTCTGTTATTGATATAAATGCATACACCACCACCTTGAGTTTTTCCACTAAGAGCGAGACTCCTGTCTAGCCAGAACATCGTTAGCCCCTCCATACTAACAGCCTTCTCAGGAACAGATGACTTTAACCATGTCTCCGTCAGCACTATAACACAACAGCCTCTCACCTCATGCCTTGTTGTAAAATCCAACTTCAAATAATCCATTTTGTTCTCCAGAGAACCAACATCAGTAAACAAAATGGATGGAAGCGGTGCTCTATGTGGGTTAACCTTCAGCCTTGCTGTTAGTCCTCCCTGGCTCCACCGCCTTTGCTTTCTATCATACCGCCTCCTCCTCTGTCTTCTCCATCTCCTCGAAAAGCAGCCAATGCCAGTGAGAGACCCCGCAATCCTATAAGTCTCCAGACCTTGCCGACACAGCAGCCCAAGGCGTCATAGTCTCCCCAAAACAGCAGGACACCCGTTGTATGACTGCAGTTCCAGTATGTGTTGCTGGTCATATATCAATCTAACTGCACAGCTCTGCTGCTCAATCACCAAACTATTGGAAGCCAATGCAGCCGCAGCCAAACGAGGCGCCATCTTGAAAAACCTAGGGTATTCTAAGTTGTGCTCTTAGTACTCTACAACGCCTGCTGGGCCTGCCTTCTTGACCACTGGACCACTGATCAAAATCCTCCGCTCAATCTGCCAAAGCCAGACTTCACACATTGGGAAAGACAAATCCCCTACCTCGACAAGGGTCCACCTTCCACCAGAGGTACTACCCCTCCCTGGACACCCAGAGAGTGGGTATATATAGGATGGGATGGTTCCAAAGTGTTTTCTAAGCCTCTGGAACTGATTGTGCACTGGAAGATTTTCTGCTGTAGTTAGGAGAGAGAACTGCTAAAAACTGTGCCTTTTTGCCTACATTATCAAAAAACAAAGTATCTTCAGTATAAATGTTTGTGTGTTTGTCTAAAGACAGAAAGGGGATATTATTTAAATGGCATATCCAATTAATCTTACATTACATTATTACATTAATCTTAATCTTTTGAGTTACATGATTTGGTACTTTCATTACCAACACTTACCCTTCTTAGGATGAAGCTTAGTCTACCTGTAGTGGTAACTTTTATTCAAATATCAGACAGTATGGCAAATGTTTACTTGACAATATAATCCAGGAGAAGGCAACCTAGAGCCTGTGGGTAATGTATAGCCTCTTAGCCCCATTTTTTTTTCAGCCTACTGAATTTCCCAAAAGAATTTTAATCAACAAATGTTATTTATCCCTACTTTAGCAAACTTATGTTAGCCTTTATTTTTTTTATTTTTAATCTTCTAATAGGATTAGCATATCTATTATGCCTTTTAAAAAATATTTACCAAAAATGTTAGCCTCATTCCCTTTTAATGACATCTCTGGGTCACTGCCATGCCTTCAGCAAGTCTTGAAGACTGATTTTTTTTCTTTTTATTGCAACCCCCAGCAGTAGGTTTGCCCACCTCTGTCTACTCTGCTGATATTCTCTCCTATCCAAAAAATGTGTCCTGAATCAGTCAACTCAAATATGAAATCTGGCATCTCTAGGACTGACAAGGGAAAATCATTAGTCTCTGAAAACAGACTCTGAGGCTGTCTGTTATTTGCCTTCAAATGTGAAATAAACTGTGCCAGGCTTTCATAGCCTTAAGATTTCTATTCCCATAGCTGGAATGGATAGGAAGATATCATTAAATTCCCTTGGCACAAAGAATCTGTGTATGTTGCCAACCCACAGTTGAAGATGTCCTTCTTTCATTTTCCCCATATGTCACTAAACAAAATTTTCTTAACTACTGGGCTTTGATCAATTAGATAAAAAATAAAAACATCTTGTCTGATTTGTAATCAGAATGACTACCCTGATCTTGCAAATCATGGCTTCTTTGAAAGTAGTAGCCTCAGAGTTAAGTATCTCACTTAAAACAGTAAGTGTTCTGTATATATATACACCTGGTGAAGATATGAAAAAAAAAAATCTTATACCTTTCTTTACATACACCTAGTATAATGGCCTATAGCTACACACACAAAATAAACATACTTGAAGTCACCCTGAAACTATCCAGATTTGAGTATCTGTTTTTCATTATCAAACATAATATAATACATACTACAGGAATATGTCCAGAGAGCTAATTTACCATAGTGGTTAAAGGTACCAGGTTATCAACTGGGAAACTATGAGTTCTGGTCCTGCCTAAGACATGAAGTCAGGGGGGTGACTTTGGGCCAGGCACTCTCTGTCAGCCATAGGAAGAAGGCAATGGCAAACCATTTCTAAAAGCATTGCCAAGAAAACTATATGGGCTTGTCCACACAGTTGCCAAGAGTCAAGATTCAAAGGCACACACACACACAAAGGAATATGTCTAGTACATCCACTCATCACAGATGTATTTAAAAATAACTTAAACCCAAGTGTTATCTTGGACAGAAGAGTTAAAACTGGGATTAACTCAGGGTTCCCCAAGGGTCAATGGGACTATCCAAGGGGATGCTGTTATTATTAGTAGTAGTTGTACTATTAGTTAAAGTAGCATTTATTAAATTATTTTCATTTAATAAATGTTTGAGGGTCAATGAACAATCTGAAATTTCATGAAGGGGTCGATGAGCTGAAGAGTTTGGGGACCCCTGGATTAATTGGACTACCTCAGTAAAATTATATTAAATTATAAAATAAAGCCATAGTTAATCTTAATGTTAAATTCAAGGAGCACTCATTTTACAACTCTGCTGGTTAAATTTCACTATATCTTACAGAATTAGATTTCTGCCATTTGGACTTAATAACATCTCATAAATGATCTTCAAAAAAGGAAGGAAAAGCCATTTTTGGTAGACTGTTATTGGAAAGGTTATTTAAAACTAACCAATCACATAGTTCTTTCAATTCTATCATATTACCAATAATTTCATCAGAAACATATGTTAGCAGCATAATTTAGCTAGAATTATTGAACAACTTTTTTTCACTTTCATAACAAATTAGGCAATGCATAGCTGATGCATCTGAAAAAAGTTACAGAATCACAAACAAAGCACTGGGTGTCATAATCCAAACCATCACTGACTGAAATTCAAAGGCAAAAGAAGTCAACATGTTACACTGTGCACCAAATTGCTTTTATTTATTATCATCCTTGTTTGCTAATCTCTGATGGGAAACTATGGACTCTCACTAAAGCACTTAAAGGTGTTCTGAAAACTAATACAAAATCTGTAATATTCATTTTAAAAAGGGGAAGAGGGGTTGACAAAATCTACATTGTTACACTTACATACATATAAAGTTTGTAAGCTGAAGTTGCAAAGAGAGAATTATAGTGGGAACATGAAATGTAAGAAGCACGAACACAGGAAAGCTCAACACAGTGGAAGATGAAATGAACTGACTACACATTAACATCTTAGGCAGTAGCAAACTGAAATGGATTAGAATTGGGCACTTTCAGTCAGAAGATCTAATGTTTACCACTCAGGGCATGAAAAACAAAGAAAGAATGGTGTTTCTTTCATAGTTAAACAGGATATGGCAAATACAGTATTTGGGTACAATGCAGTCTGTGACTGAATAATGTAAATGAGACTTTGCAGACAATCTTTTAATATGATGGTTATCCTCAGTTATGCTACAGCCACAGATGCAGAAGAGGAGGCTGACAAGTTTTATGGTCAAGTTCAATCTGAAATTGACAGACCATGCAAGCAAGATGTGCTGCTTGTGGTTGGAGACAGGAAAGTCAAAGCTGGAAATATTAAGGAGGAAAAAACATAGTTGGATTGTATGGCCTAGGAAACAGAAATGAAGCAGGGGAACAACTTATAAATTTCTACCAATCCAATGATTTCTTCACTACTGGTACTGTATTCAAACAATCAAAATAAAGACTATATACATAGACATTACCAAATAGATATAAAGAAATCAAACTGACTATATTATTGATATATGGAGGTGGAAGAGCTCAGTTATTACAGAAAAGACTTGGCCAGAGGCTGACCATGGAACAAGTCAGGAACTACTTGCTGGAATTCCAAGTCTCCCGGCAGCTCAACTCCTGAGCTGGCTGAAAAAACGTTTCAGTTTCTGCAATTAACTCTATTTTGCTGCTTGCTGTTTAGTTTGGATGACCGAATGGGTGTTGTTAAGAAATAGATTATTGGATTTAGAAGGTCATGATTTGAGATTTGGATGGCATGGATATCTATGGTACAATAAAGCTAAGGTGAATGTAGATTTTAAAAATAATTATATCAGATGGGCTAACCTTAGATTATAGAATAAATATAAATTTAGGTTTTGCCCAAAAACATCTTTGTGGCTTTCAGCACAAGAAGCATTCTATAGATGAGAAATGATAAGTAAACATAAATGGTTAACCTAACGTGATATAGTAGAATTTTCTCAAGGAGATTGTAAAATGAAATCAAGAGAAGATTTGACAACAGAAGGATATTCTTGTCAATGGTCTTCTTATGTACAATTATAAGAAAGATTTAAAGAGGATAAAAGAGTTTATGGTTTTGAACAAAGTAAGACTGAGTTTGAAATAGAATTGTGTACAATGATGACTATGTTATTGCTAAAATGTATAAACGTTTGCTGAAATATGAGACAGAAGAAGAACAAGTGAAAGAATGTATGATAAAACAGGCTATACATTTTGGCTATAACATACAAATAGATCAATGGGAAAATATGTGGTTGAAAGGACTGAAATTTACATTATGTTCTAGCCTTAAAGAGAATTTTTATAAAATGATGTATAGTTGGTATTTATCACCAGAGAAAATGTCTAGAATGTATAAAAGTACTTCCAATCTTTGCTGAAAATGTGAACAACATGAAGGGACATCTTACCATGTTTGGTGGACATGTAAAAAAGGCCAAAAGAATTTGGATACAAATACATACACTAATTCAGAAGATTTTAAAGGTTAAAATGCAACTAAAACCAGAGGTTTTTCTTTCAGGACTAATGGACAACCAATTAGAAAAAAGTCATGGAACTTTGTTTTTATATACGACAACTGCAGCAAGACTATTATTTGTTCAAAAGTGGAAAGGCTCGATACTATTCACAATGGAAGAATGGATGGTGAAGATGATGGAACTTGCAAAGATGGCTAAAGTAACTTCCTTGATTACAGAAAAAACAATATCTACATTTATGGCTGACTGGAAACCCTATACAGACTTTTTGCATGAAACGGAAAAAAATGCACTTATGATTTGTGGTTTTGATGATTAGAAAAAAATAGGATAATAGAAAAAAGTGAGCTTTTTTGTAATCACAGAGTAAGAGTTAATTTTGTAATTGTACTTGTATTTGCTGCAAAAGAAAAGGGAAGCTTCTTTCTTTTTCTTTTTGTTCTTTTTATACTTTGTCTTCTTTTCTTTCTTTGTTCTTTTCACTCTTTATTAGTTTGTTAGTTTTTATGTTCTTTGTAAAAACTTTAATAAAATTTATACATAAAAAAGGAACTACTTGTTGGAGGGTGGGTCAGAATAACAGCTAATACAGACACACACATGGAAGCACTGAAACAAATGAGGAGTTTAGTGTGAGCTAATATATACATGTGAAAATATAATGTACAAAACTTAGTATGTATATACTAAACACACATACTCTCCCAACTCTCTTACCCTCACTTTTGCTTGTGCTGAATATACCACACACCATAATTCATATTATATATGTACCATATATAAGATATACCATAATACAGCACACACCAGAACTTGGTAGAGTTAACTATGAAGGCTTTGGAAAAGATACTCAGATGTCATGATGTGCCTATACTCACAAATATCACTGCAGGCAATGATTTTCCCTGTGACGTTTATGGAAGCAAAGACTCTGGACTCTGAAGAAACAGGGTAGAAAGAGTATTGACACTTTTGAATTTAGATGTTGAAAAAGACTCCTGAGGATACCATGGATAGCCAAAAACCAACAAATGAAATACTGTATAGAACAAATCAATCCAGAGTTCTCATCTGACATGTAAATGACTAGACAAATGATCATATTTTGGACACATTATGCAAACACCCAGCTCTTTTGAGAAGTCTATAATGCTGGGAAAGGTGGAAGAAAAGAGAGTAAGAGGACAACCAGCAGCAAGGTGGATGGACTCAATTACAATGGCACACTGTTTGAAGACTTAAAGTTTTAGGCTAGGGACAGATCATCCTGGAGAAGGTATCTATGTGGTCACTAAGAGCTGACACCAACTTGATGGCACCTAACCAATATTCAAATAGATACACTAAAAGTTGTGCTAAGAATCTAGAATGATTACCAAATCTATTCTTCATAGGAAAAAACAGTTTTTTAGGTGAAGATACTGATCAGCAGGAAAAGCTGTCCTGTAATAAAAATAATTTTGTCCTATTAAAAAAAACAAGAAAAAGTAGAACACAGGCATATATGAACATAACTACTGTATTTGTTATGTCATGCCAGGATGCTGTTGTCTTTTTGTGGTTTGGCCCTTGTAAATGCTGTCCTAATGGTCCCAATTTCAACCTAATGTTCTTTTAATTGTCTTTAATTCTGCACACTACAGAATGTCCAGTTCTGATAGTGCAACTGTACGCACACTGGCAATTTATTTTACACACTCCCTTTGTTCTTGGTTTTGAAAGTTTATCCTTATTAAAGGGTAGCAGTTGTTTTATCTTGTTCACCATCCCAAATCTTTTTTTTGTCCAGAAATACCAATTCTGTTTTTGTGAATTTAAAACAGAGTTGCACATGCAGTATCAGTAAAAATTATAGACTCATCAATCCTAAAATAAACTTGGGCAATTATAAATGACCAAATTATCTATTTAAATATACAACAAATATATTCACTGTTTTTGCAGAAGGGTATCCTCCAAACTAAGCTTTTGGCCACCTCATAAGCACACATACTCCCAAAATTCCAGCAGATTGCTCCTGAGATATCCAAGCATCACCTGGTCCAGTACTACTTTTGGACAGAAGCCACTGTCATGCATACCAGTGTGATATCAATAATTATATCTGCAATTTGTGGTGGTCCAAAACTTCACAGGCACAGTGCTAGATTCCTACTCATATTGGCATGAACCCAGAGCATTTGACAGTGTTTGGCATCCAAACAAAATACTGGGCCTTACCTGAACATTAAGCATATCATAGAAAACATACAGCGTAAGTGTAGTTTGGGGTACACATTCTCATATTCATGTTAAGCTTTATAACACATTTAAAAAGTTCTACAAAAATATTTTCTAATTTGCAGCATCCTTTGTGGTTTTGGAAAAGGAGATTCTTAAATTCATGGAGATAAAGGGTATGTAATAATTTAAGACTTATTTTAAATGTATGGAACTTCAGTTCCTTATTGAGGGTTGCCAAAGCGTTCTCTCGGAGCTTCAGGTAAGTTTTAACTAGATACAGATTTTCAAAAATAAGGTTAAAATAGATAGACTTCAAGACTTCTATTATAGGAAATATGCTGAGAATAGCACTTCTCCCATTCTGGCAAAAGATTACTATAAAGCAGGCCTTTTAGCAGAAGTACATTCTTCAGACTATTGTCAACAGTACTTTTGACAACTTGGTGCCTATAGACATGTAGAGCATATGGAAGAATATTGCTCATTCAATGGCATTTTTCTTTCTTTTCTTTTCTTTTTTGCAAAGTCAACCATAAATTATAATTGCCAACTCTTCACAAAACTGATGGAAGAGAAATACATTGTATTCTTACATTGCCAGCATCATATTCTCAGGGATGTTTGATCAGGGCTACAAAAATTCCAGATGACACAGATGTCTGCTACTCTTCTCTTCTTGTGCCAGCTGGGAACACAGCCAGGACTCTGCTTTAGCAAGGAAATAAGTCATGGAGCTACTGTCATAATATGTAGCCTAACTCACAGGTTGTGCATTCAACTCTTATAATACATTCTATTTGTATTATAGAAGAAGAAGTAAACGTATCTGTAGAAGTTGCATGGTTAGGAAGATTAATAGCATTTTTCTCCTACATCATCTTCACAGTAGATGAATAGCATAAAATAGCCAGAATGAATACATAAAATAGTCCCACATTTTCTTAAAGTTGCCAACAATACATGTCACAATCCAGTTCATGGGAGGATTTAATATTTCCTTCTTAAGAAATTCCATATATCCAGAGAAAATGTTCATCCTTTTTTTCATTCTAAATAGTAAAGTGCTTTTAACAAGTTACAAACAGCTCTTGTGTTCTCATTCCCACATGTTCTGAAGCACCTTTACTGAATCTAAAACACTGCATAGTCCTAGAGATGTTATCCATATATTTGTCTTGCAACATAATACATGATTCTATTTTTATTACCTATTTTATAATATAAACTAAATTCCTAAGAATAAGGGAATGACTCAATATCAGTCAAACACAAACATGAAATTGTCCTTTCTACCTACATCCATTTCCTGAATTTCTGACTTTGTGGTTGTATCCTAAGGAAAAATAATGGATCAAAAAAAGGTTTGTGACATTGAGTAAACAAGGACTCTTGAAACATTCTAAATAGTTACTTTCATCTCACAAAGCCAGTTTGCCTGTTCCCAACCCTAGAAAGCAAACCTTTGTGTTAAGATGGCAGATTTTTAGAGAGCTCTCCCAAAATGTGTACAAATGGGTCTCATTTCAATATAGTCTTGCATAAATGTCTATACTGAAAAATATGACATCCATGATTTCTGAATGGCCATGTAAGAGAAACTGTCTTTACCTTATCATTTCATACAGGACACAGCCTCAAGTCAGAGCTGGCTCAAGATTTATGGCCTGAAGTAAAGGGTAAAATAGCACCTTCTTCCCAATTTGATGTACAGAAATAAACTAGACCAGCAATTTAAATTCAATACTGAAAATATTGGCATATAATGTCTCAAAATGCTCATCTGAAAATGCTAGATAAGTGGGAAAAACTGGAGGAGAAAAATGGTCCACAGCCAAAAGAAGCAAGTGTTTTACACATGATGGAATTAGAGCAGATCCGCTCCAGACTGAGCAAGGGAGTAGCAAACTTGGCTGATTCTGGAAAATAGCAAATCGCAAATTATGTTAGCAGAGAACTATTCCTCCCAAAGGAGAATAGGGAGAAGGAAAAAATAATATATGCTACACAAGAGATCAGTTGACCCACGACTGCTATTTTGAAGGGACAACTCTGATTTTTTTTTTAACTGCAAAAAAATAGTTATTACTTTTAAAAGAAATAATTCCCTATCCAATTTCCTTTTGGCCACCAGGATCCAAAATTATTATTCCATTTGTATGGAAGAAAAGAATATGCTATATAAAATCTATGTTACTTTCAAGACACTTTTGCATTTTTCATTACATTTGTATATAGTTGCAAAAAAGTATTCTTCAAACCCTTCTGGTATTAGGAAAGGCAGCAAAGTTTTCCAAGTTCTATTGCCCTCCCTTGCTCTGCCTTTTTGAATAAGGAAAGGAAAGGAAAGGAAAGGAAAGGAAAGGAAAGGAAAGGAAAGGAAAGGAAAGGAAAGGAAAGGAAAGGAAAGGAAAGGAAAGGAAAGGAAAGGAAAGGAAAGGAAAGGAAAGGAAAAGACAAGACCTATAATGCTTAAAAGTTCATACACATCTTTATACAGTTTAACCAATGTTCTTGGCAATGTAAACTTACTGACACTGTCAAAAAGACACAAGGGTAAAAATCTGGAGGTAACATTTGTGTTGGCTCTCTTACTTTCCCATGGGAATGTCAATAATGAAAACTAACTCACATCTGGAAACAACCTTGGATTCAAGCAATGTTAAAAATAGACCATGCAAGCTAAAAATATGTACTTTTTAAGTCTATTTCTCAAGAAGGGAGCTACTCTTCATTTAAAATACACATTCTTAATTAATGCTTTGTAAAACATAAATCATAGTTTAACTCTGTTTTCATTCAGAGCACTGAACATAAAGACAAATTTAAAAGTAATCCAGAATTTTTGTTTTAAAATTGCAAATTATGCACCATGAAGTTTTGCTCTACAGCTATGTCACAAACTATAACAGATGTGTTTTACCTCTGTTTAAATATTTAGTCAGCAAACTGAAGGGCTAAAAAGAGAAGGCCAGAGTGATTTCATTCTTAAATCAGGGTGGTCTATTGGTAACTTTTGGTACCATTGGTGTTGCTGTGGGAACAAAAATAAAACCAGGTGCCATCAAATTCAAATTAAAGATTTTGTGCTTTTTTAAACAATCTTAAACCAAGTTTCCATAAACTCCTTAACTGATACTACTACAAAAAATTGACTATTTTATAACAAGAAAGGAATTATAAGTTATCCATAGACCATCAAATTCTACCTGCAACAAATTTAAATTGATTGGCACCTATTCTTTATAAATAAGCCTGTTACATTAAATATACATCATATTCACCAAAAGATATCTTGGTATTATGCTTCTTTGACTAAGCTAAGTAAAGGCATTGCATACATAAAGATTTTAATGGATTTAAGTTAAACCTTATATTTTAACTATCTACTAGTCTAAATAATCTTATGGTTTCAGCAGTCAATCATCGTACTGGACTAAGAGAAGAGCAGGATGGAAGCTTTATATTCTCCAGACTGTAAGGTTTTATCTCACTTTGTGATTAAAACTTTGATAATAATCTTAAACCCTCACAAAAACCTAAGTGAACTATTACATTTTAAAGCATAATGTGTTACAAATGTGGATGCTTGTTGGCCAAACTTCTACGTGTGATTTTGTCAAATCAGTTTTCTGTGAGAAATAATGGAGCATTTTTAAAAACTGATACACATTCATATTTAATGTAAATCTGAGTGCTGATCTTTGTTTTTATAGACAATAATCACAAAAGTCACTGTCATGTACCCATTAACAATCAGATTCCCTATTGTTCAACTGAATTCATAGAAAAACACCCAGCAAATCTGGAATTAATTAAAGGTAAATAATAATTCAATTAAAATGATGCATATTCTTTAGATGTATACATATTGTGCCATCAAATCAGTCAATTCCTGGCAACTACATGGACAACTCTGTGCAATTTTCTTGGCAACATTTTGAGAAGTGGTTTGCCATTGAATTCTTCCTAGGGCTGAGAGGGAGTGACTGGCCCCAAGTCATCCAAGCCAGCTTAAATGCTGTTCCCTTTGCCTTTTACCTCGCATTAGTATCCAAAAGAAAAGACAGCAGAGTCCAGAACTGTGAACAGAAAGAACAACCAAGGGCTGATTCACAAATATATAGATTGTACATTGTAGATGAAAAGGTAAAGTCAAGTTGATGACAACATGGACACATCCATGAGGTTTTCTTGGCAACAGTACAGAAGAGGTTTACTACTGCTGAGATTTTTTTTTTCACTTCCCAGTCTAATTCCACAGCCCTGGGATTCCCTGGATGGTTTGTCCTCCAAGTACTATCAGGTCTGACTCTGCTTAGCTTTTTGTTACCATCCAACATAAGTTTTATCATAATTTAAGGAATCCCATTACAAAATACTATGCTCCAACCAATGGATATAAAATGATTTTTGTCTGAACTGAATTTGCAATGACAAGAGAGAGAAGGCTCTATCTGCCAACAGAATAGGTAAGTAAAATGCATTTCAGTTCCAAGGAACAAATAAAACACCATACACTTTGGTTTGGAACCCCAGCATAGGTAGGTTTTCTGCAACACCAACAGCAACTATGAGTTTAGAATCTATAATTCCAGGAGTCCAAATTACACCTCAGAAATGACTATGTGGAAACATATACTATGACAGGTGAATACAGTCAGCAGGAGCTTCAGAATCATAAAATTATGGAATATAGGAGTTCATAGGGACCTTGGAGATATTAAGTCCAATCCATGACTACAACATCCCCAACAGATGGCCATCCAGCCTCTGCTAAAATACCTCCTGAGAAGGAGATTCAGTCCTTCTCTGGAGGCAAGTCCAGAGGCTGGATGGCTGGATGGCCATCTGTTGGGGAAGTCCTGTGGGTCAGTATTACCATTAAGTTTCCCTATTATCCAACCAAAATATTTCCTTGTAATTTAAGATCATTATTTCTTGTCCTGTCTTCTGGAATAATTCTAAACAACTTGCATTGTCTGCAAATTTGATATTCATATTTTCTAATCCTTGTCCAATTCATTTATAAATCATGTGAACAGCACACAGCCTAGAAGACCTGCAGCATTCCGCTCAACATTTCTCTCCAGCTTAACATGCAGCCATTGATTTTTGTTGGGTACAGTTGTTCAACCAAGTCTGTATCCCTACAACAGTAGCATAGTCCAGCTCACTTTTTGTCATCATCTGTATTAGGATCTCATGGGAAACTTTGTTGAATGCTTTATTGATGTCAAGGTACACAGTGTTTACTACATCCCCATGGTCAACTAAATTATGAACTTTTGCAAAATAATTTTTCCTTGCACTTTTGACCATCTGGAGATTTTAGTCTCTGACATCCTAAGCAATCATGTTGCAGAGCAATTTAAAACAATTTAATCTAGTTCATACTTCTATTTCTAACTTTCCTCTTAGGAAAAGCAAGCTAGCTTATTACCACACAATAATAATTCACATTAAGCAAGATTTGTTGAGAAATTTAACCACAAAGACTGTTGCATCAAATATATCTTCAACAAAGCTTAAAAATGTTAGGTTCTGATCCAAAGAATACAACAATACAAAAGGAGACTTCTATTGACATCAGAGAATGAATAAGCTCTTAACTATTGCCATGGTGTCTTTGAAATTAATAGCCCCAGCTTAAACATTTTCCTATTAAAACATCCTGAAAATAAATGAATACCCATGGAACTGTTCTTTTTTCAGATTAGCACTTGTAAGTATTCGAAACATGTAACAAAAATATCAGCATTACATGAAACTTACCATCATCATACTTCCTTTACAGTTATTTTAGTTAAGGTTTCAAGTTAACTCGCTGGCGTGTAATTATGAAATTATTGTTCTGATCCTCTGCTTACTTTGAAAGTGATTAATCAAAGTCAGAGAAAGCCAACCATCAAGTCAAGTATGTTTCAAATTTCCTATTCAAGGATAAAACTAAAAAGATGAGCTAATTTTGTTTTAATTAAATCCTCATTTAGAAGTTTGAAATAAATGTTTTCTATTTAGGTTTCAATTAGACTTGAGTTGTAGTCCAGATTTCATATATTCTTTCCTTCTGCTACTCTATTACACATTCCCAATTATGTTTTCCTACTTATACACCCAACTACATAAAAGATTTCAAATACTTTTTTCCTAGACTTAATAACAATACACATTTTAAGTCCCACAATAAGACCGTCTTCCAGGATTGCAGAAACCTGCGTGAGGCCTCATCCAAAAGAATTGCTTTGTAAACTCAGTGAAAAATTCCTGCCCCAAAGTCAATTATACTTCTTTTTAGACTGGCATGCATTTTCCCACTTAGAACAGGAAAGAGGAAGAAAGACAAAGCCCCAGCCAATCTGGAATGAAAAAAGGCAGATTTCTTGTTATTGTGCTCTGGGCAAAAACAGTTTCAAACACCAACAACTTTAGCAAAGAAAAATTAAACTTTTCCTTTCTCGCCACTCAAGCCACTCTATAACTTCATATGAAAAGACAGGGGTTCTTTATTCTTTCATTAAAGTATGGTATTTGCCAAACTCAGTGTTTCTCCAGTGTATTTGACTGGAGTCAGATTCCCATGCTCCAAAGACATCTGTGAAGGATGTTTTTTAAAAAATCCCTTCTGTCTAAATCTAGGAAAGGACTCTAGATGAAAGCACGCTATGCATGTTATATGCAGTTTGTACAGATCTGTGCAAAAAAACATGTTATAATATTTTCATTTCGGATGTAAGCACTAAAGGAATGCATAGTGAAGCAAAGCATGAAGTTAAATGTTGGTCCCAATGAGAATACTAACTACACTAACTACACTAATACTAATAAGCCTACTTCATTTTAAAGTACAGCAGAAATGTTCATTTTCCTAAAATTATCCCCCAATTCTAATCAGAATATACTTAACATATTTTTAACATAATAAACGTATTCTCAAAGTTAAACCTTCCTGTGTTACATTCTGTGAATTAAACCTACCTTGTGATCAGTATTTCTATGTGCCTAACGTCTGCTACTACAGTAAGAGTTAAGCTTATCACTGTCAATGTAGTATACAGGAATGTACCCTCCAGCAGCAATTTTACAATGGAAACAAATTCCAATGAAACTAGAGGTTGCGATTCTAAACATGCATACTTGGGAAAAAAATATTACCAAAAACCATGGAAGATACACCTTAAGTGAAAAAAATCAATGTTAAGGCTATAAATACATGTAGTTAAATTTGTTTATGTTCACTCTGTGTGACCCTCTCTTCCTTTTGTTTTCTATCTTTATCTCTTTTTCTTCCACCTCAAATAAACTTAGGGATTATACATTTCTTAGTGCACAAGCTAGTCTTTTGCATACACAATTCTATAAAGAACAAAGAACACCTGTAATGTCAAATAAGTAAAAGAGCCATCAAGAATGTGCTGGTGGTCTGTCTGAGCCAGAATTCAGTCAAGGAACTGATTTTAAAGTATGGCATACATTCCAGAGTATGTGTGTTTAGGACTGGTACACCATTTTAAAAAGGATCACTTTCAAGCATCTACAAATATCTTTTCCAGGCTCAATTTTTCCTATATCTATCAGGTCACTTCATTCTTTATGCCTGCTTTTCCAATGAAAATATATAGGGCTTTACTCCATATTCCACCCACAGAAGATGGTATATGCACAACAGGGATTGTTCAATCCCTGCACCGTTCTGGAATATTCTCCCTATGTGACCTGTACTGTCCACCAAGGAATGAATAAAATGATGGTTCAAGAATGGTTCACAGTCAAGTACTGAGTGGTGTTAATTGACTGTCATTGATCTAAGTTTCTTTATTTGCAATATTTTTCCTAAAAATGTAATTTTATTTTTGAAATATAGTTATTTGCATATATGTGTTTTAGCCGCATGAATCTTACAAAGTGGGGCAACTCTCAACAGGTCATTTCTAGATGTCCATACCAGAAAGGCAGTTTCTGCCTTGGCAAGTCATTACCTTGCATATTCCAGTGTTGCACCATAAAAATCTTTTAGGATAATAACCACCACTATGAATTGGGCTTGGAAATATACCAGCAGCCAAAGCAGCAACTTAAGAATTTTTGTTATTTTATTCTTTCTAAGATACTCCTATCAGTAATCTGTCCACTGAATTCTGCATCAGTTGTAGTTTCTGCGTTCTCTCCAAAGGCAGTTCTGCATAGTTCAACTGCGTAGTGCTCAAAGCATGCATTACCATCTCCAGCACATCATGGGAGAAGTATGGCTGTAATTGGTACACCAGCCAAATGTGGCTGTGGTTTCAACTCACTACTACAGCAGGAGATGGGAGTTCAAGAGGACCCCCAAGTCACGAACCATTTCCTAAATCAAAATAACCTGTCAGAAATAACAAATAGTCATCATTTTGTACTCTATAACCATCTAAACTTAAAAAAAAAAAGCATAGTTTGAGTTAAAGAAAATTGTATTTGTATATAGGGGCAAATACAATATAACTTAAATAAGGAAAATTTCATTTTCCCAATTTCTGGGAGGAGGCAATTTACAGTATATTTATTACAGACTAAAATATCACTTTGATAATATTTTCAGATAAGACCCTTCAACTGAGTCCAATGTGTGTCTATTCACAATTGCAGCAAGATTACATCAAGTTTTCTTCTAACTTATTAAGAAAAATCAAGCCTAAAAGAAGTATTAAACCAAAGTACAAACCATCTCTGATACAACTCTTTCAAAAAGTCACACAGAAGAACTTCAGCACTGTCCATTTGTACTGTAGTTTCTAACTGCTATTACCATAAGTTTATTTTCTTACCACAAAAAATAATGGGACATCCAGGTGATTAGAAGTTATTAGAATTCAAGAAAAAAAATCAATTTACAGAAGATCATGCTTCTTTGTGTTTTGAATTGGCTGAAAACTGGAATATATAGTATGTCTAATTCTAAATAAACCTAACTACCAAGTATGTTTTGCAGTAGTCTATTAAAAACAATTAACCTCTCTAGAAGAATCAGGGGAGGATCAATGGAGGAGCTATGGTGTGAGTAAACAGAGTCTGCAGTGGCAGCTTTATAGGAAACTACAATTTCAGGTGCAATTGTCTCTGCAGAAAAAAGGTAAGAATATACTTTCTTATGTTTCATTACCAATCATGTTATATATTATTCAGCATTATCTTGGGAATTTGGGAGAATATCCAGTTGCCCAGGGGTTCTCAAAGTATGGCCCGCGGGCCAGATATGGCCCACCAGGGTCATTTATCCGGCCTGCCCGCCTGATTGGCCGCCGCTGTCTGTCAGAAGCAGAAGTGTCGGGGCTGTGTCAGGAGCTGCAGGTGATACACGAGGAGGGAGATTGCAGAGCCGGACTATTCTATATGACAGGTCTGCCGGGTCCGGCAGCTCTCCTCTCCTCATACTCCGCGGGAGGGATCCTCTGTGTGCATAGGAATTTGTTCATGTTTTTTTCAAACTATAGTCCGGCCCCCCAACATTCTGAGGGACCGTGAACTGGCCCCCTGTTTAAAGTTTGAGGACCTCTGCAGTTGCCCAATATTACTCCAGTTATCAAAAAAAAAGGAGGGGGGAGGGAAAACTGCAGCTATAGGTGCTCAAAGATAATGTGTTCTTTTTCCCCCCACTTTTTATAAGGGTACCAGTTTCCAACGGAATGCCCCGATCTAGACTAAAGCTATAAGGCAATATAAACAACATCAAGAACTCTGGAGACAGGCAGCTGCTTGTAAGATACATTGGAAAGAAACTGGTGATCACAAGCAGATTAGTCCATGGTGGCAGTGACACAAGCTAAGCAGGAGGTATGGATAATCTGGGTAAGTGCCATGGAAAAATAAATATCATGATTGGACTTCAGGCAAATGGAAACATTTCAAATTGGCTTCCTACAGTATTCTGTGGAACATATGATGTCCACATGTCCATTACCAACAACTTTAGCACAGAACACAATAAAGGCAAAGGCTGGATATATTTTCAAGATATTGCATTACAAGCCTCTCCCAAGACAAAACAGCATAAATTAGGGGAGGGGGCAAATTTGCAATGCTAGCTTACTTATACAAAAGGCTGGCAATGTTTTCTTGGAGTACCACCAGGGTTGAAGCCTTCTTGGAAAGCTTATGCGGGTGTAATCTAAAGGATAAAGGAAGGAACATTAAAGTTATCCCAGGGTTAGGTTCCAGCTGGGCTTCAGACGCCTCTCTATTTTTTGCTTTCCCAAATACTTGCTGGTTGATACATATTCTACTCCTTGCTAATTCTATTCCTTAATTCTTGGTGTAGAACACAAGTATGAATGTCCTTCATCTAGACACAATGCACATATGAAGTACATTCATCAAAGTATGCTCTGCCAATTTGTGTCCTCCAGAATTATCCATGTGGGAGCTGTATGTATGAGTGCATTTGTACGTGTATGCACATGCGTGCACGCACACATGCTTAAAAGCATTTTGAAGTAGAATGTATGTTTTTACTTTCGAATTTGTCTATTAACACTACCACCCAACATTAAAAGTATGCACCTATTGAATGCAGACATTAACTATAAGCTACAGTCAGAAAAATGGAAAGTCAAATACAACGCGATTCCCTATTCCGGTTTATATCCCCAGAATATTTCTTTTCAAACACTTTTTTCCCAATATAAATGCAAAGTAAGCAACACTTAGTTTAAACAGAAAAATGCTTGGGGAAAAGAAAGTGCAAGTGGGAAGTACTTCAGTTTTCATTATTCATGCAACTTTTGTTCAAGACACAAATACTAAGTCCAATCTTAGGTTAAACATGCCAAACATATTCCATATTTAAGGAGCAGCCATTACATCTATCTGAGTCCTGAAGTTTGTTTAATTTAGAACATCTCCAGGAAGCTAGCAGAGTACAATGATTAAGGTTCTGGACTAGCAGCAGGAAGACCCAGGTTTCTAGTCTACCCTCAGCCACAGTAGTTCACAGTAGTTCACTAGTTCAAAAGTAGTTCAATCACTGCTTTTCACCCTAGTAACAGTGTTCATAACAAGACTGTTGTTAAGAAAAATAGGAGGATAGAGCACTATGTATACTGCTTTGCGCTCCGGAGGGGAAAGTAGGATATAAATCTAAATTAATATTTAAAATTTATTATTAATCAAAAATTGCAGAAATACGACAAGAAACTTTACATTAGCTATTTTTAACACAGACTGGAACATTTGTGGTGGTTGCTTTAACAGAGATTAAAAGGATTTAAAGGATTTTTTAAAGAAAAAATCAGGTACTGGTTAAAGGAAATACTGTCACGAAACTCATGTTTTCCTTCAAAAATAATAGCCATGCACTTTTTCCTTTCCCCCACCATCTATAATATCCACTACTACCAAAAGCATGATGTAACATCATAGGGTTCAAGTTTCCCCTGCTTTATCATGAATTTTTAAGGGCAAGGCATTATATTAATTTATTTGTAAATGTTCCCACCTCTACATTATTTAATTGGCAAACAGTTCGGTAGGTAAGAAAACTTTCAGGATAGTGATATTATGCTACATATATTATAAAAGATTATTCTGATGGCAGCTAGACAAGCCACAATATTTGAACAGAAATTTTATCTGTAATATCACAATTACAGTCACCCTTTTATTTCCAGTTTTATTTCCATTTTGGTTTCCTATCTAGTATATGAACTCTGAAGCAGCAATTAGATTCCTTTCCTTGAGACTTCCTGCCACAAAAGATTGACAGTTAAAAGGTTTAATACCTAAAAAAGAATATTTGTTGATGCCAATAAAGCAGGTGGGCCTTCTATCTAACATTCCTAAAACTATTATCAACATTAGGGTCACCTATAAAAAGAAGCCCCAGGCATAGTGCAAGCTTAAAAATATACTGTAACCAACCAGTTTACAGTACTCTGATTGTCACCACCTTTCCAGCCACAACAAGAATGTGTTCGCTTTGTATAAAGATCTGATATATATTCCCATAACTGTAGCCCTAAAGTACTTTAGTGCAGTCTTTCAACCCGAAATCCTTTCCTTACCTTTGCAACCTCACAAACTTTAGCACAACTCCTTGAGTAGCTAGTGTGTGGTTAGAAAGAGGAAGCTATGCTTGTTTGCATGGAATCTGCTATTTCCGCCCCTGCCAAAACACTTGTTTAAAAAGTCATGTAATATCTCTATTAGACTGTAAATGCAATTGACAAGGAAATGGCCTACTGACAAAGCATTACCTTTGTGGCAGCGCCAACCAGCCTACAGCAAAATAGCATACAGAATAACTTCAGCATGCATTCCCAAGTAACAAAACAGTGTTTTACATAAATACCACAGAATCTAAGCAAGATCCAGAAAAAGCAATGAAAGTTTGCCCAAGCTTTCATGCTTGCCTGTATCAATTGAATGTCTTAACTAAAACAAAATAGAAAAGCATCTACATATGTCCAGGAATCTTATGAAGTTGGATCATATAACACTGGGAAAACTATCGCAACTGAAATCTGTGTATTTCTTCTTAACCACTGTAACAACTCACTAATAAAAATTAAGAAGAACTATGGGGTATCGAATATACAAAAGAATATTAACTGCATACAAGCCCTTAAAGGCCAGAACACAAATTATTAACAAGAACATGTGTTCTGTGTAAGACAGAATTGTTATTTTTAAAATGGCTTTGCCCTTTAATACATTTGATTACAAGGATTAAAAAGTTTCACAATCTGTCAGTTTGAAACACTGACCCTTTACTTAGAAGCAGCTACATTCATACTAAAAGAAATACTTTCTAATAATTTAATTCTTTTCATTATTTAGTATATCTTATAAACAACTATGTCAAAATTATTCCAGATACGCTCAAGAAGATATCATTTAACAATTTTTTTATTAACCATTACAGTGTTGTTTTAACCATTACAGACAATATCCAACATTTTTGTGAATGTCTCTGTTTCTAATCTATATATGTAGCAATGCATTTAATAGCCAATATGAATTGTTGGTTCATATTGGTCAACTAGCAGGGTTCAGATACTGCACTAAGCAATAAACTATGGTTTACAAACCACAGTGGCTGGATTCATACAATACAGTATGTTCCCACTATTGTAATCAAGCATTTTCCTAACTAGTAGGACACAAGGGCAGAAACTAAAAGTTAGGAATAATATCTTCAACAGCCCAAGCCTAGATTTAAAAGCTTTTCTCCAAGGCTAAAAGAGTAGATGTTTAATTCTGAAGGTTTTTCCCCGCATACCAGAAAGGAAACCATGCTCCCTCAGGAGGTACCTTTAAAAATGTGGTGAGAATTATACACATGATTTTGGAAGGAATAATGGCCTGATAGGACAATTTGAAGTCTCAGGTTTAGAGTTAAAAAATACATTGTCTCTCTCTCTCATTATACTCTGTTACCCATTGTTTCAACATCCTTGAGTGAAACACAATGAACATCTAAAGGATGCCTTGAGAAAGACAGCTGCAGTTTAATATCTGAAACTGCTGACAACAATTAGTCTCCTTTCTAATTATGAATCAAATTATATTGCCTGCCATCTCAAGAGAGAAGAACTAGCTAATATCACATAAAATGGCAGTTCCACACTAACCTCTGAAAAACCACAGTATTTATCAGCTAGAATATTTAGAAAACTATATTGAGTGGATAAAATTACTATCCCTTAGGAATGCTAGCTGTACTTGTACTAAAGTGATGATTCCTAAAATGCCAAAATAAGCTAACACATAAGCATATTGGCAACAATAAACAATAAATGGCATTTTGAAAAATAGTTGCACACTTCAGATGTATAACTATACAATTTAATAACAGCAGTTATTTTTCTTAGATCCTATTTGAAATCATTCTTTTATTTAAATGTCATAAGCATACCATAAAATACTTTAACACCCTCTGTCGCTGTAACAATTGCATAAAACAAAGAGTCAGCTTAGCAAGTTCTGCTTCTGCTTTTCAATGAAAAGAGTTTACAAAACAAAGCCACTTACTCAAAAACTCACAATTTATGTTTCTTACCCTCATTGGATGAATATCAGCATATGGTGGCTTTCCTTCAGCCATTTCTATTGAAGTAATACCAAGGGACCAAATGTCTGCCACACAGTTATATCCGATTTCTTGTATTACTTCTGGGGCCATCCAAAATGGAGTACCTATGACAGTGTTACGTTTTGCCATTGTATCCTGTAAGACAATTTTTTTTAACTTAACACAAAATGTGCAGCATTTTGGACTGATGATAGCTCAATACACACACCTACATGGAAAGACAACTGCATCAGCCACTGTGTAATGAATGAAGCATCCCCAAACCTCTGAGCCTATGTTTATCAGCAACAACCATCAGCCAAAAGTTTTTCTTTAATAGTTTATCACTCAAATGTTGAAGCCACCCTGTTCAGTAGAGTCCCACATTAAACTATTTACATTATGAACATTATATTTCAGAGCATTATAAACTATAGTAGATTCCATCTTTATTCAAAATCTATCCAGGAAATCACTGTTTGGACAAAACCTTGAAAAATCCCCCTAAACAACTAAACGCAAGAGCTCTATATAACCAAGAACCCTATTTTTCAGAGCTTTCTACATCACAGAAAAGGGCTTAAGAGAAAGTGAAGCGAAACCTTCTTCAGAGTTATTCTGCTTAAAGCTACAATTCAAGAGCTCACTGGACAAAGCTTTCTCTCCCATTACAGATCACATATAGAACAGTAAATATCCCCATAAAACTGGTAAGTCAAACTAATTTTAATTAGCAAAACAAAGCTCACTATTAAAAATTTCAAAAGCCTCTCACACTTTATTACTAAAACAGCAAGCGTAACAGACATTTATTTGTTGAGTGTACTAACATAAAATAGTACTTTTAGCTTTACACTTACAGTTAACTGTCCAGCCACTCCAAAATCAGCTAACTTGGCATGCCCCTCAGTATTCAAGAGAATGTTTCCAGCCTTTATATCTCTATGTATTTTTCTCATGAAGTGCAAATATTCAAGTCCTTTAAGGGTAGATTTAAGAATGGTTGCAATTTCATCTTCTGTAAGCTGTAAGAATAAATAAGGTACCAAAGTTTCTCTTTGATATATATACATTCCAAGTGATTGCACACTTATAGAAACACTGTGAATCAAACTACAACACAAAAGAACACAAACTATCTTATAATTATTACTCATGTGGCATACAAATATTATACAAAATGTTTTTAAAATGCAGAAAGCAAGACTTCATCAAGGACCCATTCATGCCATATGGCTTCTTTGAGCCTACATAAAATTGTGAATCAGTCAACAAGTTCAAGAAGGAAACGGAGATACTAATAACAAAGCAAACACTGCAGACAAAAAACCTAAACAAATACAGTAAGAAATGCCTAAAAGATTACAAGCATGTGCAAAGCCTGGATTCTGAATTACATTCAATTTTCTACACCTTCTAAATGCAATTTAATAAGTTTAGGATGAAAACTCTTCAGATAATATAACATTGGGATATATAGGTACAGAGTACACCAACATGCGAAACATAAATTTCAATATGCTGGATTTGACTGCATGACCCTCCACAGTTAATACCCTAAGTAAATGAAAATCACTTATCTCCATATGCACCTATCCAAATTAAGTTTTTTCTTAAGATAGCTGAACATTTTCTAAAATAATTTCATACCAGATTTTTATTCTTTCTAAATATTCATTCTATTCCTGCTTTAAATTTCATTTGGGCTCTAATATCCCTGTATATTTGTAACCTTATAGTGTATATGTTATTTTTTATTTTTGTGGTGAACTCAAAATTATATACAAAAATAAAATGACGCTATATAAACATAAATAATTCCCCAATACCATCTAAAATCCTTGAGTACCACTGCAATAGAAATAAATCATTTTCCATAGAAGTTAAGATTTCTAAATCAGCCATCTTTGATTTCAAGTTTCATGTGTTAAGTAGGACAGACTATGTTTTAGTTTGTCCTTCATCCTTAGGATGCTTCCAACAGAAGAGACACAACAGTTATATGAAAATCAATACAATATATGTCGCTGGATTTGTGAATAGCTCACGTAGGTCAAAAACAGATGTTGAAAATGTTGCTGCTCTATCTCTGTAGAAGATACCTATGGAGACCAATAGGACCTCATAGCCAAAATAGGACTACAAATGTGAACAAAGATATAAACCAAACCCAGAGGTTCAGATCCTGTTCTTTTGCATTTTGCTACAAAGCCAGAATAAGTCTTAAGACTTCATTCCTTTTTATGGGTATCACATATAAGTAGCACATGTGTATAAAATGATCAACTAGGCAGTCCAATATTTTTTTTTTTTTTCAAAACATGCAAGTACTAGAGTAAACATTTTAACACTGAAGCTATGACCATTCTGCCCTGTGGAACAGCTTACCGCTGGAGGTGCAGGCCACCCCCACTCTCCTGGCCTTCCAAAAGAGTGTGAAAACATGGCTATGCCAGATGGCCTGGGGGCCTGATGGGGGCTCGCATTGTTGGAATTAGCTGGTGGGATGATCGATTCTGCTCCCCCGCATCATCTTGAATTGTATACAGTCTTTTTATACAGAATTGTTATTAGTTAATTTTAATACAGATATTTATATTTTTATTGTTTTTACTGTTTTGGATTTTAATTGTGAGCCACCCAGAGTCGTCCTCTGGGGGAGATGGGCAGCATATAAATTTAAATAAAGAAATAAATAAAATCATAATGAGGATTATTTTTGGTTGGCTTAGTGTGTATTGTGAAGTCTCCCATTTGTAGCTTAATTATCCTAAGTTAAACAACTTATGTCTTTGCACAATAGGGGTACAAACTGGCCATGAACTTTAAGTACTTTTTAATTATTTCAAGTATCATTCTTCTACCTCTACAGATTTATTAATAATGAAGAAATAAAGTTCCATTGAACAGATACTGCATTTTCACATCCCAAGATTAAAACAAAACTTGAAAGATTAAATGCTTATGAATAATTATCACATTCTATTCAACTTAAAGGTTTTTAATCGAACTGACAATTATATTAGTTGTAGTAATAAAAACTAGCTTACTCATGTTACAAGTCATGACATTAAAATAATGACATCTGCAACATATCACTGCACAAATTATGTGATTATGTAATATATGTCATGATGCCTGACACCAGTATGTAAGTCATATTATTTGTATTGATGCACATGTTATCATTTGCTTCACCTTGCCGTCCTGCAGATTTTCATGGCAGCTTATCCATAACAACTAAGAATATTAAGGCATTAGACCAGTATTTTGTATGAGTTTACATGGGATAGCAGTGCAATGCATATGTAATGGATGCAAGGGATTATAACCCAACTACATTAAAGGAAGAAAAAAACAGAACTCAATTGTGCACTAAAAACTGTAAAGGGGATTGCATTATCTAATACAGTGACTACAAACACATATCACAGAATGATGAAGGGTAAGAACAACTCGAAAGTATGCTAACAAATTCTCATTCCTGTATATCAAAGATTGAATTTCATTTAATATGACATAATTACCTAAACTCAGTGGGAAAGCTAAGCTATTCTAGCAAAAGCCTTATGGATCATAAAGGAAAATGTAAATTTATCTTCTTTACTGACAATCTAAAATCTCGGAGTATGTATACTGCTTGGCTTGGAATGTAAGAGGAATAGGGTACAATTAAGCAAAAGAGGACTGCAGGTGTTACCTTTAAAATTAAACCTGAAATTTTGTTCCTTCAAGAAACCTGCCAAATCTGAAGAACAATTTGACCAGGCAAGTAAATAGAATACTTCAAAAGTAAATACATTCAGGAAGGGGGAAATAATATTAAGAGGTGACTTTAACCGAGCAATTTGTATAGAGATACAAGTAAAAAAAAAAGAGTATTTTTTTTAAAAAGCAGAGATTTTTAACAAAATGTATATTAAGGGACAACTGGAGAGATTTTAAACCTAATATTAATGAATCAATGAGATATACATATTCAAGGATTATATTCTTGTTTCAGATATTCTGAGCATCTGCGATCCACAAAAAAATGGCTCTAGAACCATATCAGATCACGCAAGTGAAAGTAAATGTAAGAGAGAAGAAAGCAAATAATAATCTGGAGTCTTCATACAACTTTATTAACAAAGAAGGAAGGCATCAGGAAGGATTGCCAAAGCAGTAGATGAATTTTTCAATAAAATTGTCATCATGGTAGAAGTGACAATATACTTCTACAGCATCAGCTTCAATTAAAAAAACCAATCTGAAAAGGCAAATAGAGTTAAAAGAAGAAACAGTGCAATTGGAACAGCAACATAAAATTACTACAGCTAAAAAAAGTTCTACATTACTAGCCAACACTTTGAATAAGGAAAGTAATTTCACCTTTTGAAAAATGAACATGGCAATCTAATCCTAGACCAGCGATGGCAAACCTATGACACATTTTGGGTGACATGCCAGCGTTCACCAACACCCGATAACAACTATTCTCCCTGTTTGAGTTACCAAAGAAACTGAGTTTGTTTTATTCATATTTCATTTTTGTAATTATTTGACATTTCTTTATATAATACATAGCACCACATATGATTGGGCTGTATTTTTTTTTTAATAAATGAATACGTAAAGAATTGTTTCTGTTTTGGGGGGAGGGGTGACATGCCAGTAAAGTCAAGTTAGGCATTTTCCGAATTTTTGACACACCAAGCCCAAAAGATTCGCCATCACTGTCCTAGACGATACAGTTAATCAAGGCTGAAAAGATACTACTTTTAAGCTGATACTACTAATCAGCCTAAAGAACAGATATAAATAATTATTTGAATTAAAACTCAATCCAACTTATTACAGAACAACATAGAAATCAATTTACTAGTATATTATCAATGGAACTTGAGGAAATAACTAATATGCTTAAAATACAGCTAGTTATGGTCTAAATCGGTTTACCAGTTATTTTTATAAGGTATTTAAGAAACACTGCCATATTTTTGCTACTTTTATTACTCTATCCCATAAGAGGGTTTAATTTGGGACTCTAAGTTCAAATCTAGTATAGAAGTCATCTCAAAAGATAGGAAGGATCATATGCACATTTAAAAGTATAGACCTTCATTACTGAACTAAGATATTAAAATATCTACATCAATATTGACCAATAGATTAAATTCAACTATTGGTAACTATATTAATCTAGATCAAAAAGATTTATTTAAATAAATTTTATTTAGATACCTATAAGATCTTCAGTATATTGGAATGGCCATTATTGCTTAAGATATTGGAAAAATGCAAAGTAGAAGTTAAGTTTATAGATTAAATTCACATATTTTATTTTAAACCAATTATTTAAGGCTAAATTATTGGGATTCACAACCCATACAGTAATTTATCAAGAGGAGCAAAACAGATTTGACCACTCTCTTCTCTACTGTATATAAGTAGTATATATTCTACTACCATTGAAGGCCTTTTTCCAAAATTAAGAAAAACTCAACTATTGATAGTAGTAACACCCTATAGGGAATGGCTTGCGAGCTCATTTGCAGACCATATTGTTTTGCTGTTATCTAAGTCAAATAAGGATTTCCCTTAGGTCATAGAGGAACATTAAAATATCCGGAGGTAACAGGCTTATTTTTAAAAAATATATATTGTGCCAAATTACAAAATAAATTAAGGGATAAATATTATTTCAAGATTTATCATAAACTTATACAATATTTAGGGATTTTAATTCTCTAACCCGTTTCCAAATTATATACTGTATGTTGCATATTAAAGTCAACAACTTAAGTCATGCCATTCATTAAACTTATCTATTTGGAGGAAAACTGTATCCTTAAAAATTATACTCTCTTACCTATTATATCTTTTTCAGACACTATCAGTCTACTTAATCAGGAAAACCTCTAACATCATGCAAATAAATTTTAAAATGTGTATTCAAAAAGAATAGGGCAGGTATAAATAGAAAAGTACTATAACCTAAAATCTCAGAAGGATGGAGATTTTCAAATATATTGTTTTATTTTATAACTTTCAAAATGAAACATGCTATCTCCATCTTATTAAGAAATAAATTTAAAAGATGGGTAGAGATTAAATTATCCAATTTGTACACTCAAGGCCTGGGTATAATCTTATTTATGAGAGAATAAATTTAAAATGGCATGAGGAAATCTACAAAATCCCTTTTTGAAATCGTCTATAGAAATCTGGCAAAAGTACTGCCAAAAATTAACATCGTCCCCTTCTCTACTAATGCCCTTTACAGAATATCAACCTTTTTTGAAGAATTTAAAGGAACTATATGCTAATTTTTCAAGGGGCCTGTACAAACATGTCCCTAGAGCAAAAATTTCAGATATAATATTTTATAAAACAATAAAAACTTACCGTTTTATTCCGTAATCTAATTATGTCTGAGACAGAACCAGCTCCACAGTACTCCATAACAATCCAGAGGTCTGTGTTCTTAAAATAGCTGCCATAGTACTTGACAACATAAGGGCTAAACATAAAAACATGGCTGTCAACATATAGAAGTTAACCTTTAAGGATATTAGGAAGCAGTTGTTTTTTTCCCCCCTGAGCAGCTGCACAGATCTTAAATTTTATGATAAGATTTGCTAATCTTCAAAAGAATTTTTTAAAAAACTGCTAAGCACCTGCAAATGATAAAAAGTCCTTAACAGATCATCACTTACCAATTTGTACAAAAACAGATGTCTTTTTAAATATTTATATAAGCCATATAAGACATGTAAGATTAGTAAAAGAAAAAAAAATGATTATGGAAATATTCTCAAATGGAAAATATTCACAAACCAGACTTTCAAGTAAGCATTCAAATACAACTACAATCTGAAAAGTAGTTTTTTTAAAAGAAAAAACATGTCTACCTCTCATCCAAAAATCTGCATGAGCTCTAATATATATTTGGCAAATTCCTTTATTAGGATCAATCAAATAACCCACATGATTCTACAAGCTTTTGAGTTTTTCCAAAAATCTTTATCAGGAAAGTCCAGAAAGTAGTCCAGAATTGAACATGAGGTTTGCAATTCAGGCAATATATTGAGTCTACAAACTGAATGTTTCTGCATATACCTTCTAGAACAAATGCTGGTCAACTGCATCAACCAACCATCTGATACTCCCAGGCATCCCAAGGAAACCTTATGCACGACACTCTTTTGCAATTTCCAGTCAGCAACTGAGGCTGAGGTACATGTTTGTCCACAATTCACAGTTAACTGACTTTGTCCAAAGTGCTCCCTAAAATTTTTAGTTGACCATCCAAGTTATCTTGAGTGAGAACACCTGTTTTGTATGCAGAGGACCCTAAGACCATTCTTTGCATCTCCAGGAAGAGTTGAAAAAACTTCTGCCTGAACCTCTGCAGAATAGCAATTGGTCGGTGTTAACAGTTGCTGGGTAGACCCATAATCTGACTCAAAAGAAGTGATTTCATCCCTCTAGTGATTATACTGTTTAAAGCACTGAGACAACTCATACTGGATAATGGCAGAATTTAACACTTTCAATCTTCTGAAGCTAGGTAGCTTTCAAGTTAGAGGGAACCTCTATTTTTGTCCTTTTACTACCAAGTTATGTACACCTATTACTACATCATACTAATATTATCATGACATCTCAACACTGTTCAGTGAGCATCAACCCCCATCTGAACAGGTATCTAACTCTAAATGAAAGTACATAAAATCTATTATATCCTTATCAGAGATATATAGTAGACTTTAAACCTTCCACCTTACAACTGTGCTATTCCTAAGATACAATACTTGGGACCATCACCATAACAAATTCTGACAACCTTACCCTAAAGATTAGCAACCTGCAATAAAAGGAATGATTAAAGAACTGCCGAAGTATATGATATTTGAATATTTAGAGTCAAGTAGTTTTCTTCCAATTTTGTAAGTCAGGTTATGTTAGTCTTACTTTAACTACTGTGTGTTTTTGAGCATTTGTAATTTGTCCATAAAGATCTTTACTGATATAAAGCAAACCTCAAAAGAAAGAGAGTTTTTCTCCCTGCAAATATTTTACAAGGGAGCGATTCACCAATATTTTACTAAGGGCACACCCTTATCTTTGTTCATCACCTATCAATCACTGCCAACCTTGGCATGTAAAGAAACTCCACTTAATCCTTTGTACTATATTGTCTACCTTTGTAATCTATCTGAAGAACCATTTATAAAGCTCCAATGTCTTGTACTCTTACTTACACAAACAACTCTGCTATAATTTAAGAAATTTCTGCATGTTAATATATTGGCTTTTTTCTCTTGGCTTTATTAGCCTGGAGATTGTCTCAGTAACTAAATAAAAATATAAGCATTTATTTGAAACAAATAGTATTTGCAAAAAAAAAAAATCCAACAATATTCCTAAGATTTTCAGTCTGACATAAACACTTGAACATAAATAACATTTCTATTAGGAAACATTTAAATAACCTTAAATTGAGGGCCACTGTATATGGAGCACACTATATAGTACAGTTGTGCCATTTAGAAATGGTTTTGTAATAAGTAAGAGCACAATAACTCTCTTTTACTCATTAAAGCAGGCCATTATTTTTCAGGCTATATGTGACCCTGAAAAAGCTGCAGCTGCTTTAAGGAATCACTAAAATTAATGTGACTCTTAAAGCAACCACATTTTTTCAGGCACAGATGGAGGCATGAAAAATGATGGAAATAGAAGAGACAGACACTGTGCTCACATGAGGTCCAAAAAAATTCTTCCAAATCATTCCCAAGCTTGCACACACTTATTTCCTAGTTAGTCAGCTCACAGACATTCTATCCCACCTTACATAATAGTATATTCTGCTAGGCAACAGCGTGCTCTCTCTCTCTCCACACAAACACACACCTTCTTCCACTGGTTATTTCACTTCACTATTTATCTTGCTTCTGATTTTAAGAATGATTTTACTTAAAAGTTGCATGTTTTAAGATGAATACAAATGGAACTAATTACCTAGGAAGTTAATAGTCTCCCTTAACTGGATGTGTTCAGCTATCCGGCATGGATATTTAAATTTTGGATTCTTGCACTGAACAGGGAATTGGTCTCAAAAACCTAAATTGCCCCTTTGAACTCTATGATTCTTTAAGATATGTGTAGCATTTGCCAGGACTAAACATTTAAAACTTTTCATAGAACCAAAAAAACCTGCAGCAACTGTTTTCACACCACTGGCTCCATCAGTCCATTCTATCCATTCATCTACACCAGCAAGCAGAATGGAAAAGCAAATAAAGCATCTATATTTTTATCACCATCTTATAAAAAAAATTCAAGTGGCTTTCAGACTCTGCTTACATTTTTCAAAAGATCACTATCTAATAAAAAAAAATTCTTAAAATGGCAGAGTTTGCACCATAAATTGATCCATACCTGTCACATTGTTGCATTATAGAAATTTCTTTAATTATTTCCTGTAGATCCGATTCAACAGGGACTTGCTTAATTGCTACGACTTGTCCAGATTCTTTATGAATAGCTTTAAATACACTGCCATAAGACCTAAAAGGGAAATTAATATTTAGACTGTTGTTAACAAAATCACCATGTCGACTCAAGCCACTGATTACAACAGCTTCTGCAACAGACACATTTATTGCTTATACCCAACATTAACTACAGCATTATGAAGTACAAGAGGAAGAATAAATGGGCTTGTGTCACATTCCAATACAGTTTTTTATTACTTATGCATTGCAAGCTGTTACATGGTTATACATACTTTTTTTTCTTAATTATTTTTATTTTGCATTAGCTGCCTGTTCATTTTTCCATCTGTAAGACCCTGATCAGCAAAACAATGGAAAATAATGCCTTTCCTCTTCTAGTAGCCAGTGATCAGCCTAATGGCAGGAGGAAACCAGCAATCTATAAAGCCTTGATGCTACCTTCTTCTCTCTTTAGAATTGCTAAGAGGAGAAGCTTGGGCATCCCAACATATTCCCAACAACCATATTAAAATTACTGCTTTCTGCAAAGGTGGTAGTGCCTCCCTTTTAAGCATGGGCGCTGACATTTTAGACAGAAATGTACTGGCATTTGGAGAGTGAACCCACTGTTAGCATGTATGTACACAGAGTTGACACTGAGTTGATGGCACATAATCACTCACACAATTAACAAGCAAATGAATAGGAGTGAATAGTGCATGTATTTTTTCTTAAGTTTTAGCTTCCTTTTAGGCTTTTTGTACACACTTTCCACTAATATATGCATTTTTGTAAATATCTCCCCATCATGCTATTCCTTTAGGGTAATATGTTTAGCACAGAAAAAGGAGTAAATAATATTTAATTTAATTTAAATTAAAGACATGAAAAATTAAAGACATGAAAAGAAGAGGACCCACATTTCTATCTTTGTAGAAGAAAATGTGGCATAAATAACATTTCCAGATAGATTTCCATTCAACAACATAACACTGGACCCAGACCCACTTCAAAGTGACACTTGAACTGAAGGGACCAGTTGTAAGGAAAAGCTGCCCGTAACCCCAGAATGCTGTCAAATTGCAAGTTATGTCATTTGTGTTGATTTACATCATTTACTCCAATTTATGATGTAAAATTACAGTGGGGCAAAAAAGTATTTAGTCAGCCACCAATTGTGCAAGTTCTCCCACTTAAAAAGATGAGAGAGGCCTATAATTTTCATCATAGGTATACCTCAACTATGAGAGACAAAATGAGAAAAAAAATCCAGAAAATCACATTGTCTGATTTTTAAAGAATTTATTTGCAAATCATGGTGGAAAATAAGTATTTGGTCACCTACAAACAAGCAAGATGTCTGGCTCTAACAGACCTGTAACTACTTCTTTAAGAGGCTCCTCTGTCCTCCACTTGTTACCTGTAGTAATGGCACCTGTTTGACCTTGTTATCAGTATAAAAGACACCTGTCTACAACCTCAAACAGTCACACTCCAAACTCCATTATGGCCAAGGCCAAAGAGCTGTCGAAGGACACCAGAAACAAAATTGTAGACCTGCACCAGGCTGGGAAGACTGAATCTTCAATAGGCAAGCAGCTTGGTGTGAAGAAATCAACTGTGGGAGCAAGAATTAGAAAATGGAAGACATACAAGACCACTGATAATCTCCCTGGATCTGGGGCTCCAGGTAAGATCTCACCCCGTGGGGTCAAAATGATCACAAGAACGGTGAGCAAAAATCCCAGAACCACATGGGGGGACCTAGTGAATGACCTGCAGAGAGCTGGGACCAAAGTAACAAAGGCTACCATCAGTAACACACTACGCCGCCAGGGACTCAAATCCTGCAGTGCCAGACGTGTCCCCCTGCTTAAGCCAGTACATGTCCGGGCCCGTCTGAAGTTTGCTAGAGAGCATTTGGATGATCCAGAAGAAGATTGGGAGAATGTCATATGGTCAGATGAAACCAAAGTAGAATGTTTTGGTCTAAACTCAACTCATTGTGTTTGGAGGAGAGAGAATGCTGAGTTGCATCCAAAGAACACCATACCTACTGTGAAGCATGGGGGTGGAAACATCATGCTTTGGGGCTGTTTTTCTGCAAAGGGACCAGGACGACTGATCCGTGTAAAGGAAAGAATGAATGGGGCCATGTATCGTGAGATTTTGAGTGAACACCTCCTTCCATCAGCAAGGGCATTGAAGATGAAATGTGGCTGGGTCTTTCAGCATAACAGTGATCCCAAACACACCACCCGGGCAACGAAGGAGTGGCTTCGTAAGAAGCATTTCAAGGTCCTGGAGTGGCCTAGCCAGTCTCCAGATCTCAACCCCATGGAAAACCTTTGGAGGGAGTTGAAAGTCTGTGTTGCCCAGCGACAGCCCCAAAACGTCACTGCTCTAGAAGAGATCTGCATGGAGGAATGGGCCAAAATACCAGCAACAGTGTGTGAAAACCTTGTGAAGACTTACAGAAAACGTTTGACCTCTGTCATTGCCAACAAAGGATATATAACAAAGTACTGAGATGAACTTTTTGATATTGACCAAATACTTATTTTCCACCATGATTTGCAAATAAATTCTTTAAAAATCAGACAATGTGATTTTCTGGATTTTTTCCCCCATTTTGTCTCTCATAGTTGAGGTATACTTATGATGACAATTACAGGCCTCTCTCATCTTTTTAAGTGGGAGAACTTGCACAATTGGTGGCTGACTAAATACTTTTTTGCCCCACTGTAATGTAGATGTAACTGCTCATCTGGACCATTTCAGGTGCAATAGAACTATTCATTATTTCAAGGAGATATCTAGATGGAATTTGGTCTACTGCAGCTGATGTCCAATAAATAGGGATAAATTAAATCAAGATTTCCGTATAATATGTCAGACAGAATATTCAGATAAAGAATATCAAGTGCATTTTGCAGCAGTTTTCTACATAGCTATTTTTATTCATTAGGAAAAAATTAGGTGGATCCGAAAGGCTGCAAAAAAGCAGAAGTCCAATAATTTTTCATGCATTTGGGAACTTAACTAAAACTTATCTAGAAGAAACAACTAACTGAATGTTTCTGCTGATAAGAAAAATATGATACCCTCTCTTCCTGCAGCTCCATTTACTGTCATGTATGCTCCAGAGATTCTTCCAACCTCCAAAGCAGATTTTGAGGGGGAGGCAACTTCATGGGAAGGAAAAAATACTATCATGTAAACAGATTTCCCCTTGCACAATACTAGATTTCATTTTAATTGTAATGATTTTTATTTTATCAGAATTAACATATATCTAAGGCAGGAGTTCTCAAAGTGTGGTCTGGGGATTCCCTACATATCAATAGATATAACCCACATAAACCAAAGATCTTTGGGGAATTTTTAAGAATGTAAGTGGGTCCTGAGACCAAAATGTTTGAGAGCCATTGATCTAATACATTTATATTTTGCTTTTTCTTTGAGTGCTCAACGGAGTACACATGGAGAACAGTAAACTGCAAGTTTTAAGACAAGAATGTTATATTCTTGCCTTCTATCTAATTAATAACAGGGATTTCTGGTTCTGAAATTTTTCTTTTTCAAATACCGGTATTTATTTATTACATTTATATAGCTGCTCATCTCACACAAAGTAACTCTGGGTGGTATACAACAATTAATACTGGATAGTACATGTGTATGTATAAGTATGGAAAAAGAGAAAAATTCTGTAGATTCAGGCACCCTCCTCAGATGAGAGGATGTGTATACCCACATATTATACTGTATGTATTGATGATTCCAGCACAGAAGTAATTTAACTAATAATAGTACTAAGAAGTAAATCATTTATCATTTCCTTGTAAATAAGCACAATACAGACATGGAACAAAAACAGCAATGAATGCTCTAACATACTACAAGTCTTGGAGGCATCACTAGAATACAGTTTAGGCACAATTATGCATTGCGAAGAAAAATAAGGCTGCTGGATAAATTATCTGAGACTGATAGTGTCAGGAACCATCCCTCTGAAAGCACCAAAGGAGACTACTCGCATGACATGGCTGACCCCATGGCAAAGAATGACCACAGTGAGTACACAATTATTTATATCCTGGCAATCATTGTCAATGTCTTCCTAGTCACTGCAAAGAAAGCTGGCAAGTCCATACTGGACAAAAAATCCCCTGCAATGGCTCAATTAGGATTGGTGCCATAACAGAGAGATTTAGCTGGTAGTACGGATCTTTCTCTCTGTCCCCATCCATTCTTTCCCTTCTATGGTAGCTGCAAGGTAGACAAACATTGAAATGGAGAGAGAAAAAGCAGTCCTAGAAGTTCTATGTCTCTAGAGCTCTCATCCTAAGAACAAGGGAATATAGCTGGCATGGTAGGTTCCCCACAATTCTACACAACCCTTAATCTAGGAAAATATTAGTTAACCTAGGATATATATGGAAGTTAAACTGGGACACATTCAGCTTTACTAATAAGCAAAACATATATTTGGAGCCTCTAAGGTACACCTAGCTTGAAACTACAGAAAAGGCTCACAAAAGAATTTCTCCTTTAATCAAAACCACATTTTCCCATTATTTTTAATATATTGGGAATGCATGCACTGAGCTTGTTACATATACATGAACAATTTGTAAGTTTTTCTTTATAATACAGGTGGTCCTCATTTAATGACCATGCATTCAGTGACTGTTTGAACTTACGACAGCGCTGAACAAGTGGTACTTATGACCAGTTCTTGTACTTATGGCCATTGCAGCATCCCATGGTCACATGATTGAGATTTGCAACCTTCCCCCTGGCAGGAAGTCGCAGTCATGTGAGATCCTCGCTTAACTACAGCAACTGGGACGGTCAGAACTGTCGAAAGCAGCATGATCACACGGTTTTTCGACTTACAACTATGTCATTTAACGATGGGGCTTCCAGTCCCAATTAGCATAGTTAAGTGAGGACTACCTGAACACAGTCTCATTAGGCTAGCTGGATGTAGGCACCAGTCTACACATGGAGGATTTTTTCAGCTCCAAGGTCAAGCTCACTATCCTCCTCTATGTTTGCGTGCTACATGTTTTAGGTTTCCCCAGCCATCTCTACATCTCTACATATACAAAGTTGTACATACCCTTCACCAAGCTTCTCCAAGACATCAAATACTTCTTCAGGCTGTTTAGTCAAGCTGTCTTCACTGAGCTTTTTTAGCTTGCTAATAAAAATATAAAAACATTTGAAATAGTCTACAATTAGTAATTTGCAATTTACTTTTATCTTTACTAAATATAAATATATACTTTTATTTTCTTAATAATAAATAGAGAGCTGCAGGGTTTCAATGTGCACCACATACCTTCTAAAAAGAAAAAGACTTCCAGTATTTTATTTAATTATCTATAATTGTTCTCAAAATATAAACTAACGTGTTAATATGTTAATGTCAGAATCATAGCCAATTCTTAAACACAAGCATATTCCACTCACAAGTAGTCAATTTCCCACCTGAATGCACTTTTAATGGACAACTAAGCAAACAAAAGGGAAATAGCAGAAACAAGCAGATCACAGCTTGTGGAGGGAAAAAATATCTGTCCAACAGGAAAACAGAACAAGTTGTCCAACTGGCTCCCATCTTACTTGTTCTTTGGAAAGCCATCAAAACCTGGCTATTCCAGAGAGCCTCAGGAATAGAGATGAGGGGGGCACTCCTGTTATGGGTTTGAATTTTGTTGTTTGTTCATTAAGGCATTACTGCTTTGGCTTTTTTGCTTTCTCACTGATGTTATTTATCAACATGTATCATACTGCAAACTGCTCAGAATCCTACTTGGATTGGAGCACCATATAAACTAAACTAAAACAAAATAAAATGGTATCATTTTCCTTCCATATACGTATACGTGTTACTAATTCTAACACAGATACTTGTCTGCTATAGTACAGCATCATTCATAAAATTTAAAAACTGCCATAATTCCTTTTGAAAAGCTGTTTGATCTTATATAAACAAGACAAAACTGATCCCAATGTATTACAGTCCAAGTCTGATAAGAATACCTACCAAATGACAACACAAAACATAAAAACCATAAACTATGACCAAAGTGATACATTTCAAGAAATATACAAAGTAATGTTTGTTTTCTTCTATTATCAAAATATATCCATAAGTTAGAAGATATATACTACGTCTCTCAATCACCACTTAAAATAAGCTATTCCCATATGTTAACATCTTACTGACCATCAACATCTTGGAAGATATTACTTGTGTATGTGTTTGGTTTTATTCTATTTTTACTGTATTTTATATTGTTTTATTGTATTTTTTTTTATTGCTGTTTTATTGTGAACCGCCCAGAGTCACTTTTTGTGAGATGGGGGGTACATAAATTTGAAATATAAATAAATACATAATGTCTTCCCAATTTGTTTGTATTTAAGATGGAAAAATATGAACTGTTTGTATGAAGCCCAACAGATGAATTCTATTTTGAATTCCAGGTCTATTAAAATTCTTTGTAGTGCAGATGCTATGGTATTGACCAGATATGGGAAAAAGAAACCCAAATCATCATATGTTCATTATTTTTTTTTTCCATTTTGTGTCTGTGTGCTTCAAATGACCTTAGAGACTGCTGGGCAAGTCCCTGAGGTTTTCTTGGTAGCATTTTCAGAAATGGCCATAACCTTCTTCCTAGAACTGAGAGAGAGAGTGACGGGCCCAAAGTCACCCAACTAGAATTGATGAAGCAAGAATTCTGTTTTGATTTCCTTGCTCCAAAACAACAACTTGGCAAAAATAATACTAAACTAAGAATACATCCTATAGTGCTTAATGGAATTTATTTCTGAATAGGCATACATAGCAGTCCTTTACTACAATGTCTGTAATCATCTATTGCTATCTATTGCAAATTAAGGAAACAAATTACTTTTCTACCCCTCCTCTGCAGATACTTAAGACACATCACATAATGGGAAAAAGAATAAAGGTTCTGATGTAATAATAATACAGGATGAGGTTTTCTTCCCTCACTTTTTCAGACAGAACACATACCCCTACGCTGAACTTCAATATATTATCACACTGCAATATGAAGTCTTCTAATTACACATACACATACAAAATCCCATTATTATAGTTACAATTCACTCAATTCATATTTTTATACTTAAATTTTATTCTATCGAATACTGTATTTCAAGAGAATCATATAAGTAGGCTTTTACAAAAAGATTTATAAACATTAAATTCCAGAAGATAAATTAGAATCTTTTGCAATTATTATTTATTTATTCATGTATTTAACAATTTTATATAGCTGCCCATCTACCTAAGGAACTCTGGGAGGCTGTATTATATAGTACTCTATACCAGGGTTTCTCAACCAGGGTCCCGCAGAACCCTAGGGCTCCATGAGAGCTCACTAGTGGTTCCCTGGGAGATCATGATTTATTTAAAAAAAGCAGAGACCGAAGAAAAATCCTCCGACCTCAAACACTGGGTTGGCCTGGCGGAGAATGCACGGACCCCAGGCAGGGGCAGGGATTGCACACACGCATGCAGGCGGGGAGGTGAGGAGTGAGCCGAACTGAGTGAGGAGAGAGGAGCAGCAGGTGGTGAAAGAGAGACAGACAGACCGACTGTCGTGGGGCTCTCCTTGCCAGTACACGCCTGCCTTTCTGCAGGCGCCCTTTCTGCAGGCACCCACCTGCCTTTCTGCAGGTGCACTCTTGCCTTTTACAGGTGCACTTTCTGCCTTTCTGAAGGCATACTTTCTGCCTTTCTGCAGGCGTCTGCCTGCTGTTCTGCAGGAGCACTTTTTGCCTTTCTGCAGGCACACTTTTTGTCTTTCTGCAGGTGCACGGCTGCCTTTCTGCCTGGGGGGCTCTGTCTCAGGGCAGGTGCAGGAGATCTGGGGCTGGGCTGGCCCGGGCACTAGAGGCAGCAGGAGCCACCCACAAAAGCGGGGAGGAAGGAGGCAGGGGAAAGGAAAAAGTGGTGGTGGTGAAGGCTTTGGCATCAGGGTGCCAAGATTTCAGGAGAAGTTGAGGAGTCCGAATATTAAGGGGAGGGGTGTTGGAGGTTGCAAAGTGTCAGCCCCTCTCTAGTTTTGCAAAGGGGTCCTTGGGACAGGAGGTGGAAAAGGAGGGTGAGAAAGGAGAAGCTGGATTTGGGGAAAGAGGTGATGGCGGTGCAGGGAGAGGGGAGGAGGCCAGCCAACCTGACTCAGCATGCTGGCATCATCTGTGTCCCTGTGATGCATTTTGCAGTTATCATTCATGACAGTTTGATATGTTGCTCAAAAACTGTACATGCCCTTAAAAGTAGCCCAAAAAAACACAACCCGCAAAGGCCAAAGATTTCCCACAACTGATCTCCAAAAGTCAAGCTCAGCCCAGAAATATTTGTGCAGCAAAAAACAAGCACAGGTTTCACATTAAAGAGGTAAGTTTCATTCTTTATTTTTGGTTTAAGAATACTGTTAATGCATATATACAGGCCTACACATGAAACAAATATAATAATTTTGCAATTTCTGGTCTATAGTTGAGCCTGAATGTGCAGGGGTTCCCTGAGGCCTGAAAAATATTTCAAGAGTTCCTCCAGGGTCAAAAGGTTGAGAAAGGCTCCCCTAGACAAAGCGCAAGGTTTGGGAGTGGGAGACATTGTTTTCAGTGGTCTTCCTCCTTTGTGAGCAGCCAGTTCACTGCTCCAATTGGTGGCTGGAGCAGGGAGACAGAAGCTAAGCCCTGAGCTACTCCATTATAGGTGCCATAGGGCTCAGTTCTCTCTTCCATACTGTTTAATATCTATATGAAGCCACTGGGAAAGGCAATATGCCAGCAGAGAGGGAGATACCATCAATATACCAATACCAGTTACACAGTTCTACCCCAGAGCATGCAAGAGATGTGGTAGAGGTACTGATGTGGTATCCGAAGACTGTTGGGAACTGGAACCGAGAGAAACTGGCTTAAACTGAATCTTACCAAGACACAACGGCTATGGATTTAGAAGCCGAATGAGTCCAAAGATAGTCTATCTTTCTCTGGATGTGATAGTCCTTCCCCAGATGTAGCTGGCCCACAACTTGGGGATCTTCCTTGGCTCTGAACGCCTGCTGGAACAGTATATGGAAGCTGTGACCATGAGGGCTTTGCACAGTTATAACTGGTACACTAGCTGTAGCTTCTCCTATATCAGGAGCTTCACTCACATATTCTTATATTCTTATCACTTCACAGCTGGATTACTGCAGTTTCCATCACATAGACTGCCTCTGAAGACCACCAAATGCTTTAGCTGGTACAACACGCAGTAGCCCTAATTATTATGGGCACCCATGTAACACCCATTACTATTGGAGCTGCACTAGCTACCAGTTAGCTTCTGGGTACTATTCAAAGTGCTAGTCGGCACCTTTAAAGCCCCATATGGCTCAGGGTGTGATGGAAGGCATGAGCAGGGAAGGTTCTGGAATGGAGCTTCAAGGTTGCCAGGAGGGGGGAGAGACATTCCAGGGGAAGCACCTCCTCAGTCCCCAGCCGGAGTGTGGGAAAGCCAAGAAAATGAGACTGGCCCCTCCCTAGGGCCTCATGGTTATAGTTACTGTTATTGTGGTATAGATTTAGTCTGGTGAGATTCTGTCTATTAGGTGTAAGCTAATAAAGAAGCTAAACTGTTCTGGACTGTCTCGCTGTTGTTCTTGGGCTGAACCTGACACAGGGCCTGGATATCTCCATTATTTCCTTTTCCAAATGGAATGTCTATCCAAAAAAAATTGGGAAATTCACTGCTGAGGGAAGGCCATCCTCAGGGCCCTGGGCTCAAGCCTCAGAACAGTTTGCCTGGATATCTGGACCACTCCCTCCTTACTACATGTTTGAGAGGAGTAAAAATATGGGTCTTCAGAAAGTTATTTTAACAGATAATGGTACCCAAATTGAAATTTCAATTCCAACAACTTCAACAGAAAGGAGGAGAGTTTGAAAATCAGTAAAGCATGGATCCCAGCTCTAAGCCACACCAAGAATAAAAGCACTTATCTAATCAAAACTAATCTGCACAGCCTCACCAGAAAGAACACCTAGCAGTATCCTGGCTCAAAAACAGTCCAATTAGGAACCAGCCCTCTTGGAATTCTCCAAAATAAACCAGAGATCCACCTATGGAAAGAACCAATCAGCAACCTGCTTCGACAGACCAATTGGGAGCCAATTCTCTTGGAATTTCTTCAAAATAGACCAATTGGAAGTCTACCTAAATGAGTTTACCTAAATAAATAAACCAATCAGGAACCAACTTCTTTGGATGCCTGTGACATGGACCAATCAGATATCAGTTTGCCAAGTTCAAATACAAAAGCCCAGTCAGCCAAGGTGAATTGCTGTGAACTGCTGAGAGGTATACCACAAAGCAGCTCACTCTGCCTCTAAAGATGTCAACCACAGTTGCTGGCAAAACTTAGGACAAAAGAAAAGTAGATCACAGCCATTCAGCCCAAAAGCTCATCACTGCTTCATTATACCTCTAGCCTTTCAGAGATTGCTGGAATTTAATCTGAGCTTATATTGTATAAGGCTTTATACTGAAAACCTTTTTTTCACTTTGTAAACAAGATAATATTCACATTTATTCTAATAAAACAGCTTTAAAGAAAGAGACTACAAATACCTCTGCATGAAAACTTCCGAGTTTTTTTTCTTGAGAATATTCATATGCTCAGAAGTTAGACACCATATATGGTTATGATGGATTCATGCTAATAGTATACTTTACATTCTACTTTGGTTTAGGTTTAATAATGTTATTCCTATTTTTAGTGCAGTGTACATGTACACAAGGGTATGATTTCAATGCTTTAATATACAAAGCTTGAATATAGCCTGCTGAAGCAGCATTTGATTTTTAGGGTAAAAAATTCTCAGATTTTGCTCAATTTTTCATCTGTTCTCTTGAAATGAATAGCAATAAATACTTGATATGGTCACACACATCATAAAACTAGCACTGGATGTCCTTCTGAAACTTCTGTTCAGAAGTGTACCAGTACAGTTAAAAGGAAAAGATAAACTTAAGAAAGAAGCAAAAGAGATTCTATTATATTACTGGGGGCTAACACAGAAAAAATGGAAAGCTATATTATTATGTGGGATGCAAAAGAAATGGTCCCAGTTTCTTTTAGCAGCTTACTTGGTATCTCTACTAGGGACAAAATGGGAGCAGACAAGTCTGCCCCTCCTCCATCAATTCATTCATTCACTTGCATGAAATTTCTGGCCAACTAGGCTGGTGCTTAACTACAAGGCTCAACTGAAGGTAGAAGGACTTAATTCTTCCAAGGAAGAGAAACACTTTCAGGTAAAGAAAGATGAGAAGGAACAACATGATGGTTATCCAGAGTAGTGAATTTTGCACTATAATGTTTTCTAAGCAGTTTTAAGTGAAATGGGTGGTGCTGTAAAAGACAGGCTGCATCAGAAAGATTCCAAGGGAAAGTCCCAATAACTAGTATAATCAGGACCCATATAATTTACAAATGGAAAATAAACAGGATGACAGTTTATACTTTTTGGAGGTGGGGAAACTGGAATTCAATCTAGATCTAAAATGACAGAAGAAAGAGTTGTAGGTTTTAATCATGATCAGTTTAAAGGTTTAATACATTCATTAACCTAAGCAGCACAAGCTAAGGACATTAAACACACCCATTGATACCAACTTCCTTTTTAGTGTGGTTGTAGAACAATATGGAAACTTGAGATATAAATTATTTTATTCAATAGTTTTCAAACTTTCAAATCTTAAGTGCCACTAGTCATTCTATCAAAGAACCTAGGTCCCACCATGATAGAAATAAATAGCCTACCGTTTCAAGAACGTGGCTTATACAGTGGGGCAAAAAAGTATTTAGTCAGCCACCAATTGTGCAAGTTCTCCCACTTAAAAAGATGAGAGAGGCCTGTAATTTTCATCATAGGTATACCTCAACTATGAGAGACAAAATGGGGGAAAAAATCCAGAAAATCACATTGTCTGATTTTTAAAGAATTTATTTGCAAATCATGGTGGAAAATAAGTATTTGGTCAATATCAAAAAGTTCATCTCAATACTTCGTTATATATCCTTTGTTGGCAATGACAGAGGTCAAATGTTTTCTGTAAGTCTTCACAAGGTTTTCACACACTGTTGCTGATATTTTGGCCCATTCCTCCATGCAGATCTCCTCTAGAGCAGTGATGTTTTGGGGCTGTCGCTGGGCAACACGGACTTTCAACTCCCTCCAAAGGTTTTCCATGGGGTTGAGACCTGGAGACTGGCTAGGCCACTCCAGGACCTTGAAATGCTTCTTACGAAGCCACTCCTTCGTTGCCCGGGTGGTGTGTTTGGGATCATTGTCATGCTGAAAGACCCAGTCACGTTTCATCTTCAATGCCCTTGCTGATGGAAGGAGGTGTTCACTCAAAATCTCACGATACATGGCCCCATACATTCTTTCCTTTACACGGATCAGTCGTCCTGGTCCCTTTGCAGACAAACAGCCCCAAAGCATGATGTTTCCACCCCCATGCTTCACAGTAGGTATGGTGTTCTTTGGATGCAACTCAGCATTCTCTCTCCTCCAAACACAACGAGTTGAGTTTAGACCAAAACGTTCTACTTTGGTTTCATCTGACCATATGACATTCTCCCAATCCTCTTCTGGATCATCCAAATGCTCTCTAGCAAACCTCAGACGGGCCCGGACATGTACTGGCTTAAGCAGGGGGACACGTCTGGCACTGCAGGATTTGAGTCCCTGGCGGCGTAGTGTGTTACTGATGGTAGCCTTTGTTACTTTGGTCCCAGCTCTCTGCAGGTCATTCACTAGGTCTCCCCATGTGGTTCTGGGATTTTTGCTCACCGTTCTTGTGATCATTTTGACCCCACAGGGTGAGATCTTGCATGGAGCCCCAGATCGAGGGAGATTATCAGTGGTCTTGTATGTCTTCCATTTTCTAATTATTGCTCCCACAGTTGATTTCTTCACACCAAGCTGCTTGCCTATTGCAGATTCAGTCTTCCCAGCCTGGTGCAGGTCTACAATTTTGTTTCTGGTGTCCTTCAACAGCTCCTTGGTCTTGGCCATAGTGGAGTTTGGAGTGTGACTGTTTGAGGTTGTGGACAGGTGTCTTTTATACTGATAACAAGGTCAAACAGGTGCCATTACTACAGGTAACGAGTGGAGGACAGAAGAGCCTCTTAAAGAAGTAGTTACAGGTCTGTGAGAGCCAGACATCTTGCTTGTTTGTAGGTGACCAAATACTTATTTTCCACCATGATTTGTAAATAAATTCTTTAAAAATCAGACAATGTGATTTTCTGGATTTTTTTTCTCATTTTGTCTCTCATAGTTGAGGTATACCTATGATGAAAATTACAGGCCTCTCTCATCTTTTTAAGTGGGAGAACCTGCACAATTGGTGGCTGACTAAATACTTTTTTGCCCCACTGTATGTTTATAGGCGTTAATGTTAGTTGTTTATGATAAAAACTTAAAGTTTTAATGACTTACCCCATGTCCCACCTGGATTACTTCTGAATCCCACCTGCAGTACATGTACCACCAATCACTGACCTACTTCTTTCAAGGAGATGACAATATTATATTAATATTACAATAAAGATAACTTAAAGTACCTTTGTTTTCTCTGAAAATATTTTGGAAATGCTGTTTTAAAAAGTATGTTTCCATTATTCAAAAGTTTAGTATTTCATGACTGAGCTTCTCATCTACTGCCTATGTAAATATAATGTAACAATTTAATTTGAACAAAAACACAGTATAAAAATGAGCCACAGTCTTCCACCACTGTCCATTTCAAGCACATACTTTCAAAACCCACTGTGGTAATGCCAACACGCAAAGATTTCCCAAGCCTCCATTTTCATACTCTTTCATGAAGACAGAGAGTCAAATGTCTCTGGCGGTCATTGACAAGAAAACCAATAGGGACATATTCACTGCCCCAGGGAGACACCAGCAGGGAGGTCTTAGGTGGGCGGTATGCACGCATATTTTCGTGAGAGATTAATTTCTGCCCCATTACTACCAGGACCACAGATGGGGCTATGTGGGAGGTCTTTATTTCTGTGTGGGCTTAAGCAATAGTACACACCAAGGACACATTAACAAGATGTTGAAGCTTTCATATCATATCATCTGCCATCAACCCAGAATTGTCACTCGAGGCACAAATGAACAGGCTCAAATTATCTTACTTTGGACACATTATGAGAAGATCCAGCTCTCTGGAAAAGGCTCTAATGCTAGGAAAGGTAGAAGGAAAGAGAAGAAGAGGACAACCAGCAGCAAGGTAGACAGACTCAGTTACAGTGGTGATGAGTGCACCATTGGGAGACTTGAAAGGCCAGGTTAGGGATAGATTGTCGTGGAGAAAATCTACCTATGCGGTCGCTAGGAGTCAAAAACAACTTGATGGCACATAATCAGTCATCATACTGCCATACCAAGAAGTGAATGATTAAGGAATGACAAGTGAGTAGATCACATTATTTCTCTAGGAAAGCAGGCAGCAAGCCTCACACATCCACGTGATTGTTTGCAGGCACAAATTGCTCTGTATGGGAGAGCTGTAGAGAGCCAGAGAACAAGGACATGAACCCAGGAGTTGTACGGGTGTATTTAAAAACACGTATGGGATCAAGAAGGACCAGTGTCTCTTCAGGGGAGGTGCACTGAGGATTTCTCTACGCGCATGGATTAAGGCAGCCTTTCCAAGGGATGCCCCCCAATCGTATTGGACTACAACTCCCATCCCCTCTAGCCAGCCTGTGGGAGGCACTACGCTGAGGAAGGCTGGGACAAAGCCGCCCTTCTGCGCTATCCAGAAACGGGAGGGATGAGCCTCCCCTCTCGCACCTACATGCACGCACAGAGAAAGCGCACAGGGTGAGCCAAAGATGGGGCAGCGCCAGTGACACCTCAGCCCGGGAGGCCTCCCCGGCGACGGGGAGACCAGGGTGCGGGGCAGGCACTCCGGAGCGGCAAACTGCGGGGCACGCGGCCTACACCGGCCTCTCCCCTTCCGCCCAAAATAAACCTCGCCGCCGCCTCAGTCTCCCGGGAACGAGGGAGGCCCTAACCGTTACCTTTTAGGCGCTGCCTGCTCCATTCTGCGGCCGAGGCTCCCCAGACGGTCGGCCCCACCAAGGCGCGGTGCGTTGCTGCCACCCTGAAGGGGCCGGACGAGGACGGATCAGGAAGCCCGAAGAAGCGCCCCCTCAGGAAACTCTCCCCGCAACTTTCTTCCGCTACTGGCCCTTTAAAAATCAAGCACGCCTCCTCCCCCCGCCGCGCGGGGGCCGCTGCCGGACTCCAATACTCGGCTCAGCGCTCGATGGCTACTCCAGAAATACCGCCCTCCCGGCCCTCCTATTGGCGGGAAACGCGCGGATCCAAAACGCGCATTGGTCTTTCCAAGTACCAGCCGGAACTCCGGAGAAGACGGAAGAGAAAGTTGCTTCAGGCCGAGCGAAACTGCGTGGTGCAATCGCTATAGCGGCCGGCGAGGGAGTGGGGTATGACGTCACGGACAGAGGAACGCGGAGGAGAAAGGTCTTCTCTGCCCATCATGCGTCGCGCCGATGAGTCGCTTTTGTGGAAGGATGCATCTTGGGTTATGTAGTTTTTTTAGTCTGCTCAGGTTTAGGGCGTTTAGTTACCATTCTGAGCAACCGAATCCTTTGTAGCGGGCTATTTATTACTTCTAAGTGGTGTGTTTGCGCAACATGGTTACCCGTGGTTTACTGAACCATGCTTCCCTGAATTCACCAAGAACTCTAGATTCATTCACACAACCCACTGAACTCAAAGTACCCCACCATATTTTAACCTAGGGTGTTGTTCAAAACCAATGTCGTGTTTCAAATCACAAGTCCTCTTTATATTCAAGAAAACCTGTATGTAGAATGCATTACAGCAATCTAAGCTGTCATGTCCCAGATCCTTGCAGATTTGCAACCTTTAAGCAGAAGCTGCAGAGAGAATCTTTTCCTCTGTCCCCACCCCCACCTCCCTTTTATCCCATGTTTCTCACTTCTCACCCTCATGCTTACTCTCCCTGAGGTTTGGATTGAAAACAACAAAATATTTCCCCTCCCAAAAGGGAGATGCTGGGGGAATCCCCTAGGCCTATGAGCAGGTAAATGTATTCAGAACATCTGCAGTTACCATGAAAGGCAATCTGGAGCATTAGTGACAGAGAGGGACTGCAAAGGACAATTCCCACAACAGCAGGTTTTAAGCAGATCTAATGGTTGATAGGACTGTACACAATCTCGGGTCATGGTCGTTCTTAGTAAGGCCACAGAACGAGACTACGGGCCATCCATTTGTTTTAAGACTGCAGATATTTCCCTTTAGAGTAGCTTATGATGCTAGAAATGTATTACTTTTATTAATCTACCAAATGGCACAATCTATTCTAACTGGAACTATCAAAATTCTTTGCTGGCATCAATCAGAATACTTGAGCAACATGGACGTTTCACAAGAATGGGATAGTTAACTATCTTGACAAAAGTTGCAAATCTAATTCGGCCAAGAGTTGGAGATCCAATAAATGTTTGTCCTCTTGCTGATTTGATTTTACAGAAGGTAGAAGAAGGAACAGTAGGATCTGCTATCATGCGCCCAATTCTTACAACAGGAAGAAATTGGTTGAAGAAATAAAGGTAAGTGGAATCTTAGAAAAAGTGCTCATGTTATCCTTGAATTCATGATATCAAGGGGAGGAGGAATAGAGAACAGTCAAGCTCGTATACTAGATTTTGAAATCCTGAAGGAAAAATGTGTCTGGAAGGAGGGGAAACCCTGTGAAATGAGATGCTGAAGCTGCAGACACAAACAATTCCTACTAGAAAGAAAAATGGGGTACATCTAAATAGATTGGTTTGGATACATAAAGAGCTTTCTAATACGCTAAAAAGGAAAAGCAGAACATTCTGCCTTCCACTAATATCCTCCTCCATGACATGTGTAGCTAAAGCCTTTCCGCTGCATTCTTGTAGATTGCTTTGATAATGTGGCAACGCATGTCTGGCCTGGCTTTCCACATGTTGGGATGGCTAGGGCTTTTTAGCAATCCCTACAGACACATTAACATTCTTTGTCCTAGACTTTGACCTTGACAGTTTCTGAGTTTCTTATCATCTGCACAGCCCTTTCTAAGATTAAAACAGTTTACATCTGCAGCTTGGGGACAGAGCCTTGTCCAAAGTGCTCCCAATCAGTCTGCCCGTGAGGCATCACTTCTGCTGACTCAAAACTCACGTCATCTGCTTTTTCATTCAGTCACCTTACAGCATATTCCCAGCCATTGCTGTCCTCTCATGAAACCAAGCGCTTTCATAAATCTGCCGGAGGGGACAGGGAGCACTAATTTTTCATCAGATTTTCACCAGTCAAGAAATTGTACTTTGCAGCTTGTTGTTTAGTTTGGATGAAAGATTGGATGATGTTGAGAAACAGAAGATTATTGGAATTAGAAGCGTATGATTTGAGATTTGGGTGGCACAGATATTTATGGTATGATAAAGCTAAGGTTAATATAGATTTTAAAAATCATTTTATTAGACATGCCACACTGAGAATATGGAATAGATATAAATCTAGGTTGTGTCCAAAAATACCTTTATGACTGCCACCACAAGAAGCATATTATAGAATAAAAATGATAACTAAGCATAAATGGTTAACTTACAGTGATATATTACAGTAATATATATCAAGAGAGGATTTGATATCAGAAGTATATATATATCAATGGTTTTCCTGTGTACAATTATTAGAAATATTTAAAATAGATAAAAGGACTTTTGGTTTTGAATATGGTAAGACTGAATCTGAAATAGAATTATGGACAAATGATGAACATGTTATTGCTAAAATGTATAAACTTTTATTGAAATTTGAAACAGAAGACGAACAAGTGAAAGAATGTATGATAAAATGGGCTAAAAACTTTGGGTATAATATACAAATGGAACAATGGGAGAATATGTGGATGAAAGGATTGAAACTTACACTGTGTTATCTTCAAGAGAATTTTTATAAAATAATGTACTATTGGTATTTGTCACTGGAAAAATTGTCTAAAATGTATAAAGGTACTTCAAATGTAAGTTGGAAATGTGAACAAGAGGAGACTTTTTATCATGTTTGGTGAACATGTGCAACAAAAGCTAAAATTTTCAGAGGATAATATTCTTTTGAACTGTATACCTAGTACATGGAATTTGACATCTGGACAGTGTACATGGATTCTACGTGCCCTTACTACGGCCAAAAGACTGACATTGCAGCTTTGGAAAGATAAACGTATGGTCCCATTTATTCAGTAGATTGAAGACCTGATTGCGCTTGCCACTTATGAGCAAATTGCCTATAGACGTACACTTTGTATGGACAAGTATAATGAAATATGGGACTCATTTATACAAAATATAGTAGGTTAAAAAGAACCATGATAATCATATAAATCTACTAGAAATATACTAGATAAGCATATATAGAATTGAAATTGTTTATTGTTATAATGATATATTAACACTTTTTCCTCTGTTGTATTTTTTTCACTTTTTTGTTAAACCACTTTTATGTATTTTTTTCTTCTTTTTGTAATAAAATTTTAAAAAATAAATTAAAAAATGTTTGGTGGACATTTGGTGTAAAAAAACTAAAACATTTTGGGCTCACATACATATATTAATTCAGAAGAACTTAATCACTAATATACAGTCAAAACCAGAGACATTTCTTTTGGGACTAATGGATAAACAGTTGGAAAAAACTCCATAGAACTTTGTTTTTATATGTGATGACAGCAGCGAGACTTTTATATGCACAACGGTGGAAAGATTTGACTTTACCTACAGTGGAAGAATGGATGGTAAAATTGATGGAGCTGGCTGAGATGGTAAAATTGACAGCTTTGATTAGAGAAAAGACACTGATTAATTTTAATGCTGATTGGAAACCCCTTTTGGACTTTTTGCATGAAACAGAAAAAAATGAAATCATGATATATGGACTTGATGATTAGAAATAATAGGAGACAATAGAAAAAATGAAAGTTACATTGTAAACTTAAAGTAAGAGCTTAAAGCAAATTTATACTTATATCTGTTGTGAAAGAAAATCAGAAGTCATTTTTCTTTTGTACTTTTCTTTCTTTTTCTTTCTGAACTTTTAACCTTGTTTTCTTTTTCATTCTTTAGCTTTTCTTCTTCTCTACTTTCTATCTTAATCATTAGTTCTTGTTAGTTTTTATCTCTTTATCTTAAAAATTAATAAAGTTACTTGAAAAAAAGAAGATTCTCACAAGTCAAGGAAATAGCAGCAGCAGCAGTAAATGGATAACATTTGCTCTGCCTGGATCCCTACATCCAACAGAATTATTTATGATTGGAACGGCTTATAAGCACAATAAAACAAGCAAATAAAGTAAATAAACATAGCTTTGTTTATTCACTTTACAAAACTGTTTCTACGGTCCCACGCCCTAGTCCAATATTAAACATAACTACTTTATTCCATGATGGGAGAAAAGCTGGAACTACATACATCAGGTTATATAAAATATGATTGTGCTTAGAGCTGATCTATTTAAATACATGGAATTTAGATTAGTCATCATTAATTTGTCTTGATTTCCTTTATTTCAGTGGACCAATAGCTAACAGAGCCATTCCTCGCTTGCCCTTCCCTCTATTGTTGTCCTTCCCTTGATCAGCATCATCTACTGGCAGGAGACATGCACAAACTGGGTTGTTGTAACAGAGGAGGGAGCTACCACAATGATCTGGTGCCTTTCAGTCTGGCATCCTTGACCATTGTGCAAATTTAAGTATGCCTTCTGATCCTGTCCCCTCCCCCATTCCTCATTTTATTTCTAAGGGCCCAAGGTACTGTATGTCAGGCCAAAAGATTGCAAGTTTCAGCTGAAAAGCAGCATTGATTACATTGGGTTCAAGAAAACCTGTTGAAATTCACAAGGAATTTTTGAACATTCAAAAACTCCTTTGGGCAGGTGACTGTGAGAATGGCGCATTGTGCTTGTATGTGACAGATGGCTGGGGGAAAAGAGAAAAAGAGATGAGAAACAATCAGTCTTATATCCAGCCAAATGCCTAACCATTTGATGCGGAGAAGTAAAGAATCCTAACAGAGACGGCAAATGCCACAGAAGATGTAGAGGAGTACAGAGCTAACCTTGAAGGAACGCAAGAGTGGTTTGGTAAACATCCACTTAGCCCTGGGAGGGAAGAGGGGATGAGAAAGAAACTCAAGATAACCCCACCTTGATACTCTTTGGTATAAGAGGGAGCAGAAAGGAGCTGTGTCAGGCTTTCAAATTTCTGTTAATATCCCCTATAACAATAAAGTCTTTGTGGACTCTGTTTCCTAACCTGGCCTACCTCAAAGGACTGACAAGATGCTAGCCAATAATTAGATGGAGTAAACATAACACACTTCTAGATAGACCAGGACCTGTGGCATTATCTAGATACATTTCATCTGAATTTCAGTCATACTTCCCCCCATCAGAGGATGACTATTATTATTATTATTATTATTATTATTATTATTATTATTATTATTATTATTATTATTATTCTGAATGTAATGTTAGTGTCATTAATCTGCAGCTGCAACAATCTGACACACACTGGGCTAAAGGTGATGAAGATTAGAAAGACAATATTAGAGAACTTTGCCTTGCTGAACTGATCTCATAAATTAGCCAATAACCTTGGCTAGGTCTTCTTCTCCAGGCAACTGGCAGGGCTGTAGTCTCCTCCATTATGGGCAATGGTGATCTTGCTCTTTGACACCAAGCTTGCACACCAGATGAAACCAAGGGGCACAGAAAGAAATTAGAGGAGGGAAACGCAATGACGGTGCTTTCTGCTGCAGGACCTGCCCTTGGAACCTCATTCCCCCGGAGGTCAGATTAGCCTCAACCTCGCTGGCCATCCAGAAGGGTCTGAAAACGTGGCTTTGCCATCTGGCCTGGGGATCTAGTAACGTGGTTATAGAGCCTGTAAGGTAGTTGTATTGTAAGGGAAACTGACTGTAAATTACGTTTTATGGCTTTAATGGTTTTACTGCTTTTAATGTTTTTAATGCTTTTTGTCGTTGCTTTTTTTTGCTGTTGTTACTTTTCATACTGTTCTTTTTAACTTTGTTCACTGCCCAGAATCACATATGTGAAATGGGTGGCTGTACTGTATAAATTTACCAAATAAATAAATAAATGCATTACCCAGATATGAACCACAGATGTTGAATGACACATAAAAAGTTCCAGCAATATGGAAAAGGCATGGTTGATTTCAAACAAGCTAATTTTTGAAGGTTGCTGACAGCAACTGAATAGTCAGCATCAGAGACTTTGATAGGATGTATGTTTTTTTCTGGGTATTTATTCTTTGAGCACTACTCTATTCTTTAAAATTCCATAAGAGCTGTTTGGAAACAGGTGATTTACTAGTACATACCAGTTTTCGTCATCCTTTAAACACAAAAAGCAAAAGTAATCATTTAGCCTGTGAGAAAAACAATCCAAAATCCACATTAAGGCAATAACGTTTGCCAGCTCAGGGTTTCAGATTAATGTGCAAGCATTTGATTTTCATGAACTCTTCACCAGACAAGACGGTTTAAAAGAAAATTAAAGGGGAAGAAAAAGAGCGGATGTAGTAGTTGTTCAAACCATGGCTATGCTCAAGTGAAGTCTAATGTAATATGAGCACCATCTGCAGACATGCAAATTAATCCTATCATCTGCAGAAGTGGTGTTATGTTGCACCAAGGATTCTTCCAAAAATTGCTGGAACAATAAAAAAAACCCTGCTGGTTTCCCTTCCCCCCCAAGGAGGAAAGTGGCATTTTAATTCATTGAGATAATGGTGATTCTGTATGCTGGGTCAATTCAAGCCGTTTTGGTAAATGATTCAGACATCCATATTCAAAACTCCAACAGCCGCATATTGAATGAAAAGGCCACCGTTCCAGAATACATGCATATATAAACATCCCGCTTTCTGCACTCTGAAGAAATGCATAATTAAAAAAAAATCTTAGACTCACTTCAGAAAGTATCATTGGTGGCTTAAATAGCTTTATATTAGTAGTCACTTTTTCAAGAATATTACTAGATTTTAATAGCTGTTACAACACTATAATAGGACAATATATTAGCACCAATAAATTATCATTGCAAGTTTGTTAACTGCCTGGTTTAAGTAGTGCTGTCAGGATACAAATTTTCAATAGAACCTGAGGGCACTACTTTGAAGAAGGGCTCATCTGCCACACTGTGAAGTGAAATAATAGACATTTCCATCTAAACACCATCATCACCCACCCCTACCTATCCAGCCCCATAAGAACATAGAGAACAGAACCCACAACTATTTAACTGCATCACTAGAAGTCTAGAAGACCATGACAGTTTTTAATTAGTTCTTATAAGAAATCTTATTGTGATCTGGGGATTTTGTATGTGTATGTGGTATATCTGTGAGTCCATCTAAGAGGTGAAGTTGACTAGCCACAGTAACAGTCTTTGCTAACTATAGTAATATTACTCCAATAGAAGAGAACATTACTCCTCAACTACTATACAGATGGTGCCCCTTTCTCTCTGGAAATACTGTCTAGCAGTATGTCAGTGACTCCTCAAAATATCCTGCGATTCCTGATGCAGGAAATAGAAAGTTAAATGAACAAATTAAGAAATGTCATTGAAAGGGGGACAGTAAGACCTCCAAGCGTTATTTGGAAAAAAGAAACCAAAGTAACTTGTCTAGTACAACCCTCCCGTCCCCTATGATTTCTCCAAGAAAAACAGTCCTGTCATAGTGGAGAATACATGTAGTTCAGAGTTGAGTTGTTGGGTTCTTGATGTTATCTGAGCTTGTTTCTCCTCCTCCAGTGTTGACATACTGTTGATGTTACCTAGCCTGGTAAGGAAATCTGCAGGAAGAGAAGCAGGCTCAGAGAACATCAAGAACCCAACAACCATTGGTCTTCTTTGGACACCCGGAAGGTGTAAAAGGCCAGCACGCATCTAAGCCACAACTCACACTTTTGCTTTTGACACAGAAGCATAACCTGCAAAATCACTTTTAAATACTGATTTAGGTTTGCCTCACAGTTTATAAACTTCTGCATGAAAACCACTAATATTTATGGGAAAGGACGCAATCATATCTATATTATCAACTACAGTATGGTTGTCACATACATCCATTGTTTGCTGGACACACGAGGGCAGTCAGGTTGAAAACCTGTGACCAAAGAGGGTTTCCAATGGGTGAATGTTGAAAAAGAGAGGAAGTGAAGGTGCTCATTAAAACAATGAAGAAAATGTGCAACACATTAAGCGGTCCTTGAGATTAAAAACAAAAATCTACTGTTCTACTTCTGGGCACAGGCTGCTTTGTTGTGCATGAGCTTTCCAGCTTCTAATTCCTTCTCAGGAGTCAGACACCTCCGTCCTTAGCTGTCTTGGAAGTGGCTTCCTTGGGGCCCACTGAAGTTGTTTCCAAGAGGATATGGTAAACAACACAGCTGACATCACAGGTATCTGGAACAAACTGTGACAACGTGAAAATGATGAGAAGTCTGTATTGTGGCTTTATGAGAGAAACTCTAGCCCTTCATTTCTGTGACTGATGTTGCCCACAAATACATAAATCACATGGTGTATAAGGTCCTCCCTCCCTTCCATGGATCTCTACAGTCTCCAAGCATCTCTGGTTTTATCTTTAAAATTCTGTATTAAAAAAAATCAAACCATAAACTTGATCCATTAAGATCCTAAGTGAAAGGCATAAAATAAACCAGAGCCTTCCATTTTCATGATGTTGCTCAACATTTTCATTTCACCTCAGTTGATCTAAAGAAGTTCAGCAAGGTTGGACCTGATTAATATGTGAATGGGAGATCACCATTAAAACCGCAGAAGGCAAAGGCAAACTGCTTCTGTCCTGCTGCCAAGAAAACATATCTGCATTCATAAAAGCACCAGGAAGCACCCTTTTCAGGCTAAACTTAAGGGAGAGCATAAATGCAGGTAGGGCTCACCAAAAATTATGATTCTTTTATTTTGCTTTGGTTAAAACTGCAACTAGTTTCTTAGCAGCATTGTTACTTCCCATACTCGTTCTCGCACGATGAGAAAAACGCAAGAAAGGTGTAACCAAAGATGCGGCAGGGAAGTGCATTAGAACAGCGTTTTTCAAACTTGGCAACTTTAAGATGCGTGGACTTCAACTCCCAGAATTGTTGGCTGGGGAATTCTGGGAGTCGAAGTCCACGCATCTTAAAGTTGCCAAGTTTGAAAAACGCTGCATTAGAGCGCACTGTGGGCTTGAAAGCACCTTGCAAAAACGCAGCCCCATTCAGAACGGCTTTTCTCTCCTGTTCGTACGCCGAAAGCCTTGAAGAGCTGAGTTTTGGAGGATTCACGGAGGTCGGCTGGTAATGCTGGGTTAAGGACACCCAGGTCTTGTCTGCCCGACCGTCTTCCTACAGCGAGGGGATCGTCCTGCTGAGCGCCGGGCGTGCGCCCCCACGAGACGCAGAGCCTCCCCGAGCGACCCCCTTCCTTGTGTTCTGAAGGGCAGAGATGCCCACGAGCACCCGCGTTCCGCACCCGAGCCCTCTCGCGTGGCCGGCTGTGAGTCTCTTTCTGTACTGCCCACGCTCCGCCGCCGTCCACTGCTGCTCTCGGCGGCGGGAGGCTGCGCTGGATGGTCCCGGGGTTGCGGAGAACTTCTGGCTGACGGGGGGTGGGGAGAGAGTCCCCCGCCTCGACAACGTTAGAAGTAACCCCGGCTCGGCTCTTTTGGTCCCGGAATACGTCCATTACTATTCTGAACCCCCCTTGTCCTCCACTCCCTTTAGAAATCAGTCGGCGAATGACCCAGATTGATTGGACCCTTCGCAAGTATAAATGGTGGTCGAGCAAAACGTATATCGAGAGGAAAAGCCCGCCGTTTACACGGCTACTAGGATGCCTTTAAAGACAGAGACTGAGTTTGGTTACCAAGTACTGTACCTGACTTTGTTCCACTGTCCATTAAAGGATGGGGGGAAAGTGGATCGTTAACGGGAAGTTTTCATTCCTTAGCTCAAAATGCTGTTTTCGTCGGAACTGTGTTACCGATTTTACGATTTCGTTGCCTGTTTTCGGGACAAAGCCGTACCCCCGATTTATTCCTGGAAGCTCATCAAACAAGAATCCCCGGTCTTGAAAATCGGCGAGGCTTTTTTTCCGTGGGAACACACGCTTAACGGGTGGACCGGCACTTCTGAATGGGCAGCTAGAAGATTGTGCTGTAAATTATTGTCTGTTTTGTTGATTCTTAATGATTTACAACAATTATTATAATAGCATTTATTATAATAAATAAATAACAATCATAATTTCTCCATTAAAACCAAGCTCACGAATCTACTAAACATTGTTAATGAGTGGACTGGAAATATACGTTTTTCTTTCTTTTACACTAATCAGAAACCTAACAATTTTTTTTTTAAATTGCACCACTAATTTTTCTGTCTGAATCAATATTTGTCCATAAAAGACTATGATGGTGATGATCTAGGTTTTGGATGGGATATACAAGTATTAAAAATAAGAAATCATCTTTTTATATTCGTCCTACGCCACAAACCAGCACAGCTGTAAATTTGCTCAGCTCCAACTAATCCCATAACATTAGTTTGTGGATGGTTATTGGGTGGCAGGTTGCAACATCTGGCCTTCATTGCCTGGCCTCCAAAACCCAGTAGGATCCCATCAGATTTGTTCTTGGATAGAAGACCACCAAGAAATTCCCCAGCTGTCGGCCCCCAATCCTTGGCGGGAGGGGCAACCTACTTCTGGAATGCTGCCAAGAAAAGTACACAGAAGGGCCGGCGCAATCGCCAGGAGGCGAGTTCTCCCTGAAAATCCTAAATTTCTGCACCGCTCACTGTATTCAGGCTCTTCAATCATCTCCTCTTTAGGAGAGTCGGAAGAGGAAGCGCTATGAAATGCCAGGGCTAATCCGGTGGAGTCTCTGTGGCAGATTCCTGGGTCTTCTTGCTTGAGACTCTCCCTGACTGCAGTCTGTCCCTTTCTGAAGTCCGGACCTGAGAGACCCCAGAAGGTGAATGTCTTCTCAGAGCCCATCAGTTCAGGTCCTCTGTAGGGAGGAAGAAAGGGCTCCTTCCCCTCTCTGGCTCACTGGTAGAGTGCAACTCTCAAAGAGATGTTTCGCTCTTCATTTGTCCCCTGAGCCTCGACTTGGATCCACCATTAGACCCATGAGGCGCGATCTTAAAACCAGACAACAACCACCCCCAAGTCCCAAATGATGGTATTAGAAAGGAACCACATTGATTCCTCTGGGACTTGTTTAGGCTGCAGGAGAATTAGGAAGTAACTGGATTCTGACAATGTCTATCTTCCCAAACACACCCCATCACCCCTCCGCCCTCTCCTGGGCCACGACTTAGAGGCAGCCCTAGACCCAAAGCACGGGAAGGTTATGCCCAGCTGGACTTGCTAGGATTTGGAAATAAAGCCTGCTGAATTTTGTTTAAAAGAGAAAGAAAAGAAACAAACTTGGGAGTGGCATATGGGCGATCTTGGTCCGAATGGCACGTGAAGAATGCTGAACAGTACACAAATATCCACACTGTTAGTGTAGTATTTAGGAACATGGTGGGGTGTTAATCAAATCCAGGAATCCCTTTGTGTCTTTTTCAATGAAAATAAGAGTCAGGGTGAAGAGAGATGGGCTTCAAATGTACGGTTCACAGTAAAATAAACCTACTCCTTCCATTTCTTCCTTTCCCAATAGGAATAAACAAACCTAATTTTTTTTCATGCTTCTGGGACGAGGTCCAGAGATTATAAAAATGTTGTTGTTTTGAAAACTCAATAAATCCAATTACGGTAACAAAACTCTCTTGCAGACCAATCCACTTCATGCTGAAAAGGCCCAAACGCTCGGGTTTGGGTCGAAGGACATGGCCGCAACTCCGCTGAAAGCCAAGCAATTTGATTTAACAGAACCGATGGTCAACTGGGATTCGCCAACAAACTCACCTTGGGTTCAAGTAAGTAACCGCATAAAGTTGGCTACTTGGATTAACTCCGGGTGGGGAGAAAGGGATTCGAAAGTAGGGGTAGGGAGAAAATGAAAATCTAAGTAGTCTGCCTTGGCTCACCTGGGGAGCCCCCAGGCACTCAGGTACGTGCCTGCCAGATAGCCCAACACGCTAAGCCCCAAAGCAGCCAATGTCATCTGAGCCTGGCAGGTGTGCAAGCTCAGCCTGCATGGATAGTTCATGATCCTGAGAACCCAAAATATGGGGCTACATGAGGCAAGCAGGGTTGAATCAACCAGGTCCTTATGGCACCTTCAAGATTTACTGGGGGTGGGGGGGGGCAGGGGCTGGGGGAAATGTTGTTAGATGAGGGAAAGGGACAATTCAGTCTTTCTTTGGGTTTCTTTTGAGTTGCTGGCAGCAGTCAACTGTTTGGGAGGAATTTGAGTCTGAACTGGAAAGAAAGCCAATTCTAGCGGGAGGGCGAGCTAAATCAGTAGCTGGATTCGGACATTGCTCCTCATCTGTAATGGCAATGGGGTTGGCTTCATTTTGGCTTAGCACATTGGGTGAATCCAGCAATTGTGCTTTATTTGCCATGCCATGCCTAAACAAACCATGATTCGACTCAATGGGTGGATCAGGTCAATGTGTTTAGAACCATAGAGGAGACAGCATTGCCAGGACTCCAGACTGTTGGAAGAGAAATTCCCTCACCACTGGGATTTACAGCCTCTTCACCGGTCAACCTGGCTATGGCTGTTTTTATATAAAGTCTGCCTTTACCTACTGGTATATTGGAACAACCATGGTTGGGGAGCGCTAGAAGAGGCTGTAAAATTCAGATGCTTTTGTTTCAGGAGTAAGTCACAGAACCAATAGGAACAGAAGCTCTGCAAGGCGAACAAAAGATCTGTGTCCCTCAGTAGGAAAGGAACAAGTTGATGGGGTCCTGGTCCTCAGGTGATCTTTTACTTCAGGAAACAATCCGCTTACTCTGCCTGGACTCCCACCAGGTATCGTGGCCAGAGGCCCAGAGCAGTTATCACACAGCAACCTGTTCAGATCAAACGCAGGTTTCTCCTCTCCTGTAAATCGCCACAGACCTGCGACACACATCTTCCCATTCCTTGGCTAGACTTGGCCCTTGTTTACTTCTAGGCCCCTCTGAGTAACCTGGCATTTGCTTTTACAAATTCAGGGCTATAGTCAGGGCCGTGTTTAATTCAAGTTCCACTCAAAGGCTACATTGAGTGTGGGAGGGAAGGGGGCTGCTTTGGGCCCCTCCTGGGCTCCCTCTCCATCCACTCCTTGGCCCACCCTTTCAACAAACCTGGTTGAAGAGGGGGGCCAACAAGAGCTGTGGGCGAGAAGTGGTGCAGGAGGAGGGAGAGAGGAGTCACTGTCTCTGCTGAGCACCGGGACACGACTCTCAGAGGCCCCAGCAGCTTGCTGGATGGCTGCTTGTCCTCCCTTCCCTTTCTCCCGAGCTTCTCCCGCCCGCCCCTGGTTGCCTTGGCCTGAGCCGTCTCCCCTGGGCCCTAGAGACAAAGAAGTCTAATTCCCCCCTTACCAACCTCCACCACCTTTTCAGGGAGTAAACCCATTGAATTGAACAATACTTACTTTGGAGAAACTTGTATAAGAGTCTTGTTAATGGAGAGCATTTATTGTGGAGAATCACTTGTTTTAAAAGGCTAGCGCCGGATCCAATATATTGTACATTGCACATCCTTTCTTCAGGCAGCTTCCCTAGCCTGGTGCCCTCCAGGCCCTTGGTGTGATCTTTCAGGACCAGCCAAAGTGACAACTCCTTCTTCCCTCCCGAAAGTTGGGACTGGATACCTCCAGCCTCAGCTCCACAGGTTCTGCCCTACAGCTGGTGCAGTTCAGGTCCGACACAGATTATTGACCTGGCCAAGGCGCTCACCTGCCATATCTGAGAGGCTATCAAGTCCCTGAACCCCTGGCTAGAGACAAAAGAACAGACCTTCCGTTCAGCTGCAAGAGGATTTTTTCCTAAGTTGATTCTGCTAAACCGTTTCCCCAGAGTTTACCAGGCAACGTGAGAAACCCTTCTGAATCCTTTTTCCTCACGCCAAGCCAGACTCCCTGAAAGGGTTGGCAGGCCACCGTTCCTCTCGGGGGTCCTTCAGTGTCATCCAAGCCTCGCTGAGCGGAGCTTTATATGGCCACAATGATGCTCATCCTTCAGATGCTCCCCAGGGGCCCTTGTTGAAGCCACACCTCCACCTGGCGGACAGGGATGCCCCTCTTCTTCCGGGGGCAGCATGTTCAATGGTCATTCTAGAACACAGCTTGTCGGTCACGCTCGGGTGAACAAGCTCCAAGGTGCTTTTTGGCCGAAGCTGGCAGCCCGTCTGGAATGACCAGAGGCAGGCTAGGGAGCAGGAAGCGCAACCTGAACTGCACTGTCTGAACTAGAGAGGCTTCCTCAGATCCACGTGCCGAGACTTGAAGCCTAACCTCCCAAGCAGAAATGCATCTGGGATTCGGTGGAACTTCGGCCCATAAATAAACCCCCCATGTGGGCTGACTGGAGCTACCGTCCACCTGTTTCCCAGTGGGCTGTTTCTCCTGCCTGCAAAACATCTTCCAACGCTCATTCTCACCCATGGACGTCTTATGTATGAGCTCGCTTTAGATGGTCCTGCTTCCTGCTACAATTATGCAGACAATACATTAGGTTTTTTTAAAAGTGCCAGAATGTTTATTACATATTGCTATTGTTCTAGCCAGTATTATGTTTTATGATTACGATTATGTTGCACATGGCAGGCTGAACAGAGTGTAAATGGACAGTACACAGCTTCAAAATGCTGCTTTCATCGTGATTTGGATCTGAGGATTAAAAGTGCAATCCTATAACCTCTTACCTAGAAGTAACCTATAATAAAATCAGTGGAATGGATTTCTTAGATGCAGAATTGCATTCTACTAAAGGGATTTCCAAGTATATTTCCACAATACTGCAACCTTTATCACTAGATGTTGGGTTATGAAAACTGCAGTCATAATAATTAAGCAGTTATTTTTAAGTAGTTAACCATATCTCCATGGTCCCATGACTTATTCCCTCCCATCACAAGAATTCAGCTGCCATCCTATGGCCATCTACTTAGGATACCTAGGCATCACACCAATTGGACAAGTATGAAACTGTGGTGCAGTTTCCTTTCAGAGTGGAGCATAACATAGAAGGATTAATTAATTACTGTGACATTCTTCCTTGAATCCTTGATGTCTGAGAAGGGCTGTTTTTATGGAAAGAAGAAAGCGTTCTGCACATGCTTGCATGCACTCTTCTTCACAAGGCCTTAAAGCTCAGACTTTGGGGGACTGGCCAGAGCTCTGCCATTTCCAACCAAGCTGCTGCACTCTCTGTGGCAACCACGGCCCTTTCCCTCTCGCATCAGCCAGGAACACGGCCCTGTTTGCCTGCTCAGCCGATGCTTGGCTAACTGGCTATTCCCTGGGGACCCGCTGGGCAGGACTCTGGGCCCAACTCAGCAATACCGCCTGGCCTCTCTCAGGCAGCTGCCTTCCACCACGGAAATCCCCAGGGACTAGGATTTCCACTCTCCTAATTCCGCGTCCTCAAGAGGAGTATGGGAGTTGGAGTCACACGCCGCTGAGAGCATCGTGCCGGTGCGAAGCGCTTCCAGATCCTGCTGCTGGGTTGGTGTCTCCTCCTTCTCCTTCTCCTTCTCCTTCTCCTTCCCAGTGCGCAACGCTGCGGGTTGCCTCCAGGGGGCGCCGGAGGCCTTACTTTCCCGCTGCTAAGCGTCTGCCTGCAACTTCCACCGGACCCGCTCCCTTAACCCGGTTCTTCCCAGCGAGCGCCTTTGCGAGCCCACCCGCCGGGGACACGACCCGGGTCGCGGTCTGCTGCGTACCCCTCTTTTGAACGTACTTGGGAACGACCCGTCCCGTCCCGTCCCGTCCCGTCCCGTCCGACCGTCATGGAGGGCGCAGACTGCTCAGCGAATGAACGCCGGGGAGACAGTCAGCTCCACCACCAGCAGCGGCTGTCCGGCGCACGGAGTCCCCGGAGGGAAAGAGCAGTGCGGAAAACCTGTGCCTGTCCTGGGCAGCTGCGCCGGGCACTGCCAGCCCCTGGGCTTCCCGCGAAGAAAAGATGACTGGCCTTCCCCAACCTGGTGCCCTCTTGGATGGGTCGGACAAGCGCTCGCCCGGTTGCGGGCGGACACCGGGCTGGGGGAGGAGGCGGCTTCTAAGGCGCTAAAGGCAGGGTGCATTTGTCCGAAGGGCACCCCCAGGAGAAGATTCGTGGCGAGAGCGCTTCCAATCATGCGCAGAGTGCTTTTGCTTAGAGAGAGGAGGCCTAAGGCGAAGAAGGGGGAGAGGAGCGGGTGTGCAGAGCCGCTCTTCCTCCCCTTGGAAGGGGGCCCCCACCCCCCAGTCTCCCGCTTTTTGCCTCCCTTGATGATACGCGCAATACTTGGAGAACGGGCCGGGCCGGGGTGGGGGGAGCTTCCAGCCGAATTCCTCCTGGGCTTTTCTGGCGGAGGAAGGATGACGGTGTGCCGGTGCGAAGGAAGGGGGGCTCTTTAGAGGCCCCGGCAGGTTCCCGGGGATCCTGTTCACCGTCCTCCTGCCACGCTGGGACCAGCGCTTCCTTGCCTGCCCCAGCGGAGGGCTCGGAGCCGCTTTCCAGCCCCTGGCAGAGTCGAGGGAGATTGGCAGCGGAGGGGGCTTCGAAGTCCCGTCTGGGTCCGCAACGGAAAGGGGCCCATTCAACTGAGAGAAGCGGGGGCGGGGGGAATAAGCTCACTGCCTCCTTGCCCCCTTGTTCAAGAAGGGCCCCCAAATGCCACAAGAAGAAAGCTCCCTCCGTAAATGCAGGTCTTCTGTCGCCTTCGCCGTCTCCCCCACCTGGTCCTAAGCCTTTTAGGGAGAAAACGTCCGGATGCGAACCTAAGTATCAGGACGGATAGGACGGTATTGGGGGGCATGCAACTAGAGCGTCCTCCAGCTCCACTGACGCCCCCACCGCGGGTTTCCTCGGCAGGACGTCCCCGCCACACTTGAGCTCCCAAATGAAGGGCACCTGCCCGCACCAACCAGACTGCGCAGCTGGGATGTAAACGGAGCAATTTAGGATCAGACCTTGCTTCTTCGGGAGGAGGGGGCCAAATGGGGAAGGGACGACTCATTTCCATCCGACTTAAGCCTCTCTGACAGCCTTTGCCGGTCAGTTCAACTTGACTGGAAAGTAACGCCCGTTTGCCCTTCCTTAACTTTATTTTAGGATCAAGACCCTAGTTTGTTCCTTTGGCAGCAATCCTCACCTCCCTTTCTCTCTTCGAGGAAGTCTCACCGATCTCAGAAGAGAAGATGTCCTTCTTTGTTCTATCCCTGCTAACTACGACTTTGGTCACTGAATAATAATAATAATAATAATAATAATAATTATTATTATTATTATTATTATTATTATTATTATTGGACAGCAGCAACACCACTCGGGAATTTTACTTAGGTATTTATTTACCTGTTTCTCTCATTCCCACCCTAATACTTTATGCAAAATCTGTACGGGTTATTTTTATTTTTGGTCCTTTAAAAAATTTAGAATACTGAACCTAAGAACATCCACAGTAACCATTCAGGAAGCACCACCATCAGCCATCAGATGTCCGGTTTTTTCTTTCTTAATGAAATATTCATCCCCCTAGAATTTATTGTTTTTCTTTGACATGGTGAGAGGGAGTCAATATTGTGGGAGACAGAAGGAGTTATTTTTAGAGATGCTTAGACAATCAGTATCTGCCACTCTCCCAGAAAATGCCAGCTGATTAAAGGGGCAAGGGGAAGGCTTCCCTCTATGTGTTCGGAACTTGAATCTCACATACCTTCCCAAGCGAAGCCACAGAAGAAAAGGCGGCAACCGCTGCAAGTGCAGATTAGGCCAGGCAAGAGGTTTCTTTCAGAGCCGGGGCAGCACGGTGGATTAAGTGGGGGGAAATCAGGGTCAAGTCCAGCCAAGAAAGTTCACAGAATGACTCTGATCCAGTCGCCCTCTCTCGCTCGAGCCTACCTCACAGGGTTCCTGTTGTGGCGATAAACCGAAGAGGGACCGCCAGGGAGAAAAGGCAGGATATAAATCAAGCCGACAAAAATAAATGCACATAAAGTGGAGCCCTTCTTAATGCCGGAACTTAATCATGCTTTAACCTGGAATAAGTCTCTGCTGCCTCAGATGTATTTACTTACAAATATCCTGCAAGAGTAATCCTACGCTCACCCTGAAAGCAACACGATTTAGGATTGCGTGGTAAAATCAGAGTCTGCCAAGAGTGCCTGGTAAGTGACTGGAGCCCCACTTGGAAACCTGTCCCTACAATCTGAGTGGGGCTCAGCTTCCATTCTAAGCAATGGCATCGGAGAGGGGAGGGGAGGTGGCTTGTTTATCTTTGAACCAACAATTCCAGATTCTTGGAATTGTCTTTTCCCAGCCCTGTGTCCAGCTTTCAGATGTCCCGATTTTCTTTTCAATAAAGGAAAGCACTATAAATTATTCTTTCTGGGCGAGGGGGACCAAAAATTATCCAATACTCATTGTTTGCTTGTTTTTCAATAAAAAGTGGAGTTTTTTTCGTTCCCCTGTCCTGTAACTTACATTTTCCAATGCTTCCGTTTCTGGCCTGTTTATTGATTGCATTTGTTCCTCACTCATGATTTGAATCAAACACGCGCTTGCATCTGGCCCATTTGCTCCTGATCTCTCTCCTTCCCCCTCAAGATCTCACCAAGCAGGTCTTGTTCCCAGACGGGCTGGGTGGGGAACCTGCTTTTCAATGTCATTTCACTATGTGGCTCGTGTTAGGTTTCAGGGAGCAGGCCGGCCCTGCAAAATTGCGCCTGGGGAGCATAATCAACCTTTCTTGCTACCCTCTTCCATGAATGAATACTGTAGTTAAGTAATATTCGCCTAAAATGCAATGTGCGACCACAATTTAAGAATGAGTAGTCTGTTTCTATTTATCAAGGGGGTCAAGTTAAAAAACAAGTGATTGGTCACTTGGGATGAGCAAAAAATCAAGAACAAAATACCGTCTTGGATTGAAATGGAGGAAAAGCAGTAGCAAGAGATCCCAGATCTGTAAATCTCTGCATAGTTCTTGCAGCTGGGGAAAGATTAAAAAAAAATTAAAGGACATTTCTCATGCAGAACTGCAGAGGCACTTCAAAATTTTACTGTGTGAGCCCGGAGAGTTTTT